>NW_026988471.1:52577500-53948333 GCF_030222135.1 Aotus nancymaae | reverse complement strand
TCAGAAAAGCATAGATTTTCCTTTAAAATTGCAGCAAGTTAAAATTAGTTTGATTAATGAGGATTTCATTGTGCTCCTTGAGCCAGATACTATTCCCTGGGATGCTGCTGAGTCAGGATTGGGACTTGCAGCTCCAGGACTCCAGCTGCGTCTTCTCCATTTCAGGATGAGCTTGAGGTCATGGTTAGGAGACCCTTCAGGAAAGGACTGCTCATTGAAGGAAATACTCAGAGCTATGAGCTTTCAGGAGCCTCAAAACCCAACATTCAACCAGCGTGTGACACTGGCTCAGGTCAGAGATGACCCAGAGCTATTTTAAGGTCTCAAATGTCTGTCTTTATGATTTTTTTTGTTGAGGTTTTCTGATCCATCACATAAGAAACAGCTATGTGGCTGGGTGTGGTGGCTCACACCTGTAATCCCAGCACTTTGGGAGGCTGTGGCAGGTGGATCACTTGAGGTCAGGAGTTTGAGACTGGCATGGCCAACATGGTGAAATCCTGTCGCTACTAAAATTATAAAAATCAGCTGGGCATGGTGGTGAACACCTGTAGTCCCAGCTACTCAGAAGGCTGCAGCAGGAGAATTGCTTGAACCCAGGAGGTGGAGGTTGTAGAGAGCTGAGATTGCACGACCGCACTCCAGCCTGGAGGACAGAGCAAGACTCCATCTCAAAACCAAAAAAAAAAAAAAGAAAGAAATAGCTATGCGTAAGGCAGAGTGCTGGGAAGCGTAGAAGAGATGAGACGTCTAAGGTGCAGTTATCGCAGTCTTTTCCCTTAAAATCTTGTTCCCCACAGAGGTTACGGGCGTGGTCTTTGAGTCAGACCAACTTGGATTCTTGTCCTGCCTCTGCCACTCATCAGCTGTGTGACTGTAAGTTCATCCTCATCTTAGAATGGAGATTATGGTAATAGTACATACCTCATGGGGCTATTTTGATGATTAATTAAGAAATGCTTAGAAAATGCTTAGCTTAGCATCTGGCTAATAATTCTAGCTAACAGTGAATGCTTCCAATGTATCAGGTACTGGAATCCTATCTGATTGATTCTATTGTTATCCTCAATTTCAGATGAGGAAACTGAGGCTCAGAGAGGTTAAGAAACTTGCCCCAGATCCCATGGCTAATATGTGGTGGAGGCATTTTAACACTCTTAACCACTGTGTTGTGTAGCTATTTTTGTCATCGTTTTATGTCAAGGCTTTGATATTCTTCGTGTGTTCCTCCCATTATCTGTTTTGAACCTCTCACATGGCTTCTAGCACAGAAAGAATCTTATCAGCTGCTGGTCAGGGGTCAGCCTGATAAAACAATTAGAAACCAGGCCCCTGAGGTGACTCATACCTGTAATCCTAGCACTTTGGGTGGCTAGGCAGGAGAATAGCTTGAGGCCCGGGGTTTGAGACCAGCCTGGGCAACAAAGTGAGACCCCCACCTTTTAAAACAAAACAGAAAACAAAAACGAGACTAGTCCCCTTCTCCTTGTTTTATAATCTTCTTTTGGTGTTGTCTCTCACAATACAAGCTAATGGTCACAACAGGAGCCATGTTGAATGCACCCAGAGGGTCTTAGCTGTCATTTTACTAAGCACTAGCTTTCCTTGAAGCCTTGAATCACACTGAGCTGGGATTCTGCAGCACTGTGTCATCATAATGTTTCAAGGGTTAAAAAACGGCCCTGAGAGGATGGCATAAAGGAATGGTGGCGAGGAGGTAGTTTGGTAGCAGCACATTAGTGACTATAACTTTGAGTCAGACATACAAGTTGCCAGATTTCCCTGTCCCATGTGGTAAGAGGAGAAGCAATGTACAGAAAGGATGAGGTAGACAGAATGCTTTTCTTCTGTCAATGACAAAAATGTAGTGCCTGGAATAGAATACTGAGGGCTATTGGGAGCATATTGTGCTTTCTTGGGCAGTACCATTAGTAGCTTAAGACGGGGGTGGACCCCAGCCTTCATTTCTCATGATTTTTGTGATAAAGACATTATCTCTTTATTCTCAGATTTCTAGAAATCTTCTACAGTGTGGTGGGCAAAATCGTGCCTCCCTTCTAAAGGTGTCACATCCTAATCTCTGTTACCTATGTTTAGATGGGCCCAGTGTCAGTTGTCATGAAAGAATGAGAGAAGCAGGAGAGTCAGTTTCATAGTGATGTAATGTGAGAGAGACTCAATCAGCTATTGCTGGCTTTGAAGATGAAGGAAGGGGGCCAGGAGTCAAGGAATGGGGCAGCTTTTAGAAGCCAGAAAAGACATGGAAGCAGATTGTCCTCCAGTGCTTCTAGAAAGGAATACAGACCTTCTGACATCTTGATTTTAGCCTAGTAAGATTCGTGTCAGACTTCCGACCTATGAGCTGATAAGATAATAAATGTGTTGTTTTAAGCCACTGATTTGTAGCAATTTGTTATATAAACTACAGAAAGCTAATATGCACATTTTAACCTATATACCACGAATATAATTTGGAAAATCAAACTGAAGAGAGTTTTTATATTCTCTCCCAGCTGTGGCTTCTGTATCCCAAGTTCATGAAACCTGTAAGCCCATATGCATGTGCTGGTGTGGCATCAACAGTGGTAAGAGTAAATAAATACCTTTATCTCTTGAGCCATCTTTAAGCTGATGCACCTTCTAGTGAACCTGGGATTGACAAGGGGAGATGAATGGAGGTGGCTGCTCTTCACGCTATCACCTCTCCTGAGCCTTTGCACCCAGAGAAGCTTCAGAAGAGGAACATCCCTTTTCTTTTTTAAAAAATTTTATTTATTTATTTATTTATTATTATACTTTAAGTTCTGGGGTACATGTGCAGAATGTGCAGGTTTGTTACATAGGTATACACGTGCCATGGTGGTTTGCTGCACCCATCACCCCATCATCTACATTAGGTATTTTTTCTAATGTTATCCCTCCCCTAATACCTATACCCTGCTATCCCTCCCCTATCCACCCCTCAACAGGCCCCAGTGTGTGATGTTCCCCTCCCTGTGTCCATGTGGAACATGCCGTTTCAAAGGCAGTCTCAATGGGCGTGCTAACTTTCTGTGGTTCTCTGGAGTTACTATTTATTTATTTATTTATTTAGAGACAGAGTCTTACTGTGTCACCCAGGCTAGAGTGCAGTGGTGCGATCTTAGCTTACTGCAACCTCTGCCTCCTGGGTTCAAGCAATTCTCCAGTCTCAGCCTCCCAAGTAGCTGGAATTACATGTGTGCATCACTACGCCTGGCTAATTTTTGTATTTTTAGTAGAGATAGGGTTTCACTGTGTTGGCCAGGCTGGTCTTGAATTCCTGACCTCAAGTAATTTGCCTGCCTTGGCCTCCCAAAGTGCTGGGATTATAGGCGTGAGCCACTGTGCCCAGCCTGGAGTTAATCAGGAGACATCAACTGGGACTTTGGGGCCTCCTTGTTCCCTTCCAGCTCCATCCCCTGCATACAGAAGTGAGTTTCTCCTTTGCTGACTCACATCTCAAACTGCAGAGTGGAGCTGCAGACTAACTCCCAAAAGAGGGAGGTGGGACAAACCAGCACTTGGTGCAAAAGATGCCGCAAGTCCCAGAATGACAAAGCGACATCCTGAAATGTTCCAAGTGTGCCTGTTTTGTTATAGACTAATGTAAAGACAGACAATGCCAAACTGCTGACTGGAAAAAAATAAATCTTGCTACATTTTCCAATAAATTGTATATATAGCATTTTAAGATGAAAACAAAACTTTCAGCAAGTATAAAGAAAATCAAGTTTTGAAAAATACGTGGTTTCCAAAGCAAATTTGTGAGGCCATTTCAGGGAGCAATAGGCTCAGCATAGATGTTTCTTTCACAGCCCAGTTTTGTTGCCTAGAACCCAGGTTCAGAAGCAGTTGATATTCTGTTTTTGGCCAGGGAGGGATGGCCAAGGAAATTCCCAAGAGCAGTAAAGGGCCTGTGTTTGGCACCAGACTATTTCGTGGTTCCTTAGCCTTCTGATTCTGGGCTGGTCATTCATGGTCTCCAGTCACTTTGGACTGGGGGTCATCTCTCCCTCACCTTCCACAAGGGTAATAGTTGCTTCTTGCAACTCTTAGGTAGGGCAGAGTTGGGATGACGCAGCTTGTGAAACCAGGCTGATAGAGCCAATTTACCTACACTGGGGTACCTGGACCCTACAGGTCTGGGGTGAGAGGTCACCTGCTGGATAGAAATCCATAATATTGTTCACCTGGAACAAAGGCCACAGCAGCAACTTCTCCCCCAGAGCAGCTACCACCACTGCCCGTGTCTCTTTTACCCACTGCAGATAGATGGACAGAAGCTTTCCCGAGGAGGACAGAGTAGCCAGGGATGCTAAATGATAGGGAGGTAGTCAAGGCCCCACCTGAGATCCTCCACTGTTGTTTGTGAGTATTGATAAGGCTTGAATTCAGTTCCACATTGGGCTGAACGTGCCAGTCTGTAGAAACCACAGTTCTGAAGTCCCGAGGGATCCTCTTCTACAGGTAAGCAAGGCTTCCACACATCGAGAAGAGAGTACACCTTTTCCCACCCCAGGAAGCCTTGCACTGCACTGCTTACCCTCCCCGCAGAAGAAAGGAGAGGGCTTCTTTTGGCGGTGGCCTTTTGATTTTTCTAGCAGCAGCGCAGGACGTAGCCTTTCTCTTCATGTCAGGTCATGGTCTTCCTCCTCCTCACGCCAGCACTGGTGATTTTGGGGGGCCCTGGAATCACAGTGTGGCCAGGGCCTTCTGGCTGTGGACCATCCTCCGAGCTCCTAGCTGCTCACGTTGTTCTGGCCATAGCTTTTCTTTCTACAGTTTGTTCTCAGGTGTCTAGCGTCCAATTTCTCCATCTTTGTAAATGTCAGACTCTTGATGCTTCCTCTTTTTGTTTTTAGCTATTTAGCTGCTCCAGAAGCTCCAGTTGGGGATTAGCAGAAGAAATCAAACAAGGAAGCCAGAGCCATGAGCAGCTCTGATGAATTCTCTAGCATAGGAGAACTTCAATTGTATCATCAAAAGAGAGTTGGGGATTATCTGTCATTTTACTTATCTTTGCCACTTCAGCCCCTATTTATTCAGCTATGGAAGTACAGGCCTATCCCAGAAACCCCTGAGTCGATCCATTTGGAAATCTGTTTCATAAAGACAGCTCAAGCTGCAAGGCAGGGCTGGGAGCCAGCGGCAGTGTGGATGCAGGGAGCTTCAGGGTCAGGTTCCCGCAGGGCCTCTGAGGACGGCTGCAGACACAGCTGAGGCAGCCCGGCTCCAGGCTCGCTGGAGGGGCAGTGTCTGGGGAGATGCATCTCTATAAAAAGCTTAGAGGTCAATATGGAGCTTCCTATTCTTTTCTCTGGCCATGCTTAGATTTAGAACAACACTAATGTGGAAAGAACAGCTGCTCTGAAGCCAGGAGTGTTGAAGCGGTTGGGAGCCTCGACCCCCTGACCCCACAGTCTGGGCTCAAGCCTTGCTTAATCACCGTTTGACTTTGGCTCTGTGACCTCTGGTTTCCTCACCTGTAAAGTGAGGATTTTACTGGATCGCTGTGGGGAATAAATGAGGCAACATATACCAAGTGCTTAGCAGATGATAAGCATTCAGTCCGTGGTACCTTTATTCTTAGTAAAATTTGCCATCATTACCACCATCATCTCAGCGCAGCGCAGGTGAGCTGGGAAGGTGGGCCTCGTGTAGTCCTGAACACGCTCCCCCACGGGGGGTCCCTCAGAGCCTCTGAGCTCCTCATAAGGCAAGGCATGCTCTTTTTGGAGTTCAGTAGCATTTACTAGGAAGGTACGGCCTTGGTGGTCACGTTCTCTTGAGTGTCGCCACTGGAGCAGCGTCCGCAGAGACTCATTGCAATTAGCTGCTTCTGGCGGTTGAAGCATTTTGAGAGCAGTGCGTGCCCACAGAGGCAGATTTCAACACGCTGAGTCATACTGCAGGGTCTGCCGGCAGAGCTGGTCACAAGGCAGGAGGCAGGCAGCAGTCGGGAAGATGGATAGACATGGGGTGAGGTAGCTGCTATGAGGAAATTTCAGTGAATATCTGTTCAATGTGTCTGGATAAAGGAAGGGTGGGCATTACCATTTTTTCAACACATACTCTCCATGTGGCCCCTACAGTTGGACTTCGATTTGGTTGAGTTTCCTCCAAACTACCCAGTGGAGACGCCTCCTCCTAAACAGCCCCAGACACCCTCCTGAGTGGGTCCTTGTCTCTGACTCCCAGCAGAGGGTGGGAGGTGCTGTGGCAGGGAAAGCCACTTTCCTGGGCCTGGACTGGGGAGCAGTCCTCCCTCTGCTCCCCACAAATACAATCGAGGTGGATTTATGGGAATAGGAGTAAGGAGCATTTATTTGTGTCTGAGGTTGAGTAAGGTGTCACAAAAGGCAGTGACTTGCAATAAAGACTATGGGATGAGATCTGTTTTCCACAGTTGCTATGGATATTTCATTGTTTCTGTTAATACCACCATCTATTTGGGCCTAAGATACGAGGATGCCTTTGAAACAGGTTTGTTTGTTGTTTCTGTGCTTGCTCTGTTTTTAAAATCTCGGAAGAGTGAGGTTAAAGTGAAGTGTTTATTTTTTTGTTGTTTTTTTCGTGCAAGTCCAGTGATCCCTCAGTAACTATTGGAAAATAAAAAGCAACTTTGCAACTAGCAAATTTCCCAAGGTTAGCAGGCAAGCAAGTAAAAATAAAGATGATATGTTTTTATTCTTTTCTTTTTTCAGACCTTATCCCCCATGCAGAGATACATACATTTATTTATTTATTTATTTTTAAGACAGAGTCTCACTCTGTTGCCCAGGCTGGAATGCAGTAGTGCAATCTTGGCTCACTACAACCTCCGCCTCCTGGGTTCAAGTGATTCTCCTGCCTCAGCCTCCTGAGTAGCATGTACCATCACACCCAGCTAATTTTTGTATTTTTAGTAGAGAAAGGGTTTTACCATGTTGGCCAGGCTGGTTTTGAACTCCTGACCTCAGGTGATCCGCTCACCTCAGCCTGTCAAAGTGTTGGGATTACAGGTGTGAGCCACCATGCCTGGCCTAGATATATTTTTAAATAATCTGTATCTTCTGATTTGAGGTTGGCTTTCTATTTTATTTCTGGAGTGAACACCCTTGACATTTATTTGAAGAATGAGACAATTTTTTTTAAAGGATCCAAATGGACGTATATGCGTCCCAAGATAGATTGATATTGGTCTGCATTATTGATAAGTAACCAGGAAATGCTGTTTGGGTACATTTCTTTTCTTCATCAGCAAGAATTTTTTGAGCCTTTATTGGCTCTGATATGTCACAGCGGATTCCTGATTGTCCTGTTTCTTTCAATGTTATTGTAACCTTGGGCAAATATCTACCATCCTAAGAAAATGGAAGGTGAGAAGGGGAGCTCAGGGGTCGTTTAGACTGTGCCTCTGCTTCTTTTACAGCTGCTTTCTATTGATGAGAGAGATGTGATTCCAGAATTTTTTTTTTTTCTTTTTTGAGACAGAGTGTCCCTCTGTCACTCAGGCTGGAGTGCAGCGGTGCAGACTCAGCTCACTGTATTGTCTGCCTCCCAGGTTCAAGCAGTCCTCCCACCCAGCCTCCCAAGGAGCTGGGACTATAGGCACAGGCCAGCATACCTGGCTAATTTTTGTATTTTTTTGGTAGAGATGGGGTTTCACCATGTTGCCCAGGCTGGTCTCGAACTCCTGGGCTCAAGCTGTCCACCAGCCTTGACCTCCCAAAGTGCTGGGGTAACAGAGCCACCACACCCAGCCCTGAGATTCCAGAATTTCTCATTAATTCATTAATTAATTAATTAATTAATTCATTCATTTGAGACAGGGTCTCATTCTGTCGCCCAGGCTGGAGTGCAGTGGCACGATCTTGGCTCACTGCAACCTCCGCGTCCCGGGTTCAAGTGATTCTCTGGCCTCAACCTCTCAGCCTCCTGACTAGCTGAGATTACAGGTGCACGCCACCACGCCTGGATAAATTTTTGTATTTTTAATGGAGACAGGGTTTCACCATGTTGGTCAGGCTGGTCTCAAACTCCTATCCTCGTGATCTGCCTTCCTTGGCCTCCCAAAGTGCTGGGATTACAGGCATGATCCACTATGCCTGACCCAGAATTTCTTTTGTTTGATTCACTATTTAACACCCTTCCCTTACCCAAGATTTTTCTTACTACTTATGAGTGAAAATTCAATGTCCACTCATTTTTGGAAGAGAGAAACAGTTTTCTCCCTAGAGAATAAATACTATCCCTCTACAGGATTAACATTTTCTCAGGGTGCTCCCTCAGACTCCTCTTTTCTTGGCTAGGTGATTCCCTTTTTCAATTATTTAGAGGATATTTACTCTCTGCCTGGAGCTCCTGTATGCCAAAGGGCACTCGGGTCATCATGTACTCTGAGTCACTAGCTGTCTGTTGCTTTTTCTCGGACAAATCCCTGACATGAAACATACACAGTATCACCCCTTGCTCTAGAGCATACCAACAAAGTAAACATCCTGCTCCAGTGCTTCCTTTTCTAAAAGATGTTTTAGCAGAATCGGGGAATTGGGGCATAGCAAGTGAATATCAGTAACAAATATTTTTGGAGGATAGAAATTCCAGACATAAATAACCTTATCAAAGCTGAGTTGAGCTTCTTTCTCTTCAAGGCCTACCTAGCTACATGATACTGCACCTGTTGGTTTTTCTACAGAGTGGAAGAAATATGAGGTATTTGCTTTTTTAAGCACAGCTAATACCAGAAGTGATCAGCAGAGTAGAAGCTGCATTTGAGTCACCCTGAGCAATTTATTATCAGCGTTGACATTTCTTTAACTTGCATCTATTATTGAAGGCTCAAGATGTTCAGTGACTTTCTCCCATGCAGGTATCCACGTGCTGGGTTTTAAAAAGTCTGGCTGTGCTCTTAAACATCTAGTGCATTTTTATTTTTAAAGGAATTTAGCACTCTTCTAATATATCTGTTTTTTTCCTTTTAGTATTTCAGGAACTTATGATTTATCAGTCTTTTCACAGTTGTGGCGGAAACGTTTTAAAAGTGTGTATGTTTAAAACTAAGAGTTTGATGCATAGATTTAAAACAACCCCACTTCTCATAATTTAGAAATTGTGCTTGGAGGCGTGTCCAGCTGAGCCTGCTGTCACTCAGAAACACTGCAGACCTGAAAAAGCTGCTGGCCTTGATCTTCTCTTTGCCATAGAGTTTCCTTAGGGATGAGTTTAGCACAGAGCTCCTGGGATTATTCTGTGAGGAATATGACTGTAAAGAGCTCCTGTAGATTCTTTATTCTTACTATTTTCTGAGATTTTAGTCGTAGAAATCGGTCTATTAATTGTGGGTTTTGCCATTACTTTAACATTTTTAATTAAAAGTAATAGCAAAAGCCACAATTACTTTTGTGCCAACCTAAATATTTATTTCTTTATAGGAGTGAAAGTAATAGGAGAGGTGAGTAAGGATAGGGGCGTGGCCCTGTGGCTTCTTACTTCCAAATCCAGTGTGGTCTACTTTTATTAGACCCTCTTCCCCCGTCCCTCTGCTAGAGCTGCTCTTACTGGTTCTTCTCAAAATGCTGTAAGAAAAACAAACCTATTCACTATGGCTAGCAAGGGACTCTGAAGCTACTAAACCCTCAGTTTTCAGTACATCACTCACCCTGGAATGGAATTCCAGGTCTACCCCTGATGCTGGAGCCCCTTTTAGCCTACTCCCTCTCCTGCCCGGCAGGAGATGAGCACTCAAGTAACTAAATGCTCTCTAGCTTAGAACTGGGGATTACAACTGAAATAAGGATTACACCTTTAAAATTTAAAAAGAAATGCTTAATCACACTCTTTAAAGCTGTCTGTATATCTATATACATAAAGAACTGGGCTGGGCGTGGTGACTCACACCTGTAATCCCAGCACTTTGGGAGGCGGAGGTGGGCAGATTACTTAAGGTCAGGAGTTTAAGACCAGCCTGGTCAACATGGCAAAACCCCATCTCTACTAAAAATACAAAAATTAGCTGGGAATGGTGGCACTGCCTGTAATCCCAGCTACTCAAGAGGCTGAGGCAGGAGAATCACTTGAACTTGGGAGGTGGAGGTTGCAGTGAGCCAAGACTGCACCACTGCAGTCCAGCCTGGGTGACAGAGCGAGACTCCAGCTCAAAAAAAACAAAAGGACTGAATTTAACAGGACAGTAAACGTGTGTTTTAAAGTCCAGTCTCTAAGCAACTAAGGGCATGATGAGGTTGTACAGAATCTGGTGTATATTTATCTACACCACATACAGCCTTTCCAGAGTCATGCAGAACTATTTCACAGTTTCTGTTTTTGTAATTATAGTTGACCAAGAATGAGAAATCCCGAGTTGGGATCCCTGTTTGGGGAGTGGCACAGACATTCCTGATGTTCATAGATACTGGGCTTCTGGATGCCCAGGGTACCCTTTATCTACCCAGAGCCTGACTGCTATCTCTGCTCACTTTTGTATCTGCTTAGCCTGAAGTGCCTGAACTTGTTCTATAAATACCAGCCTTGTTGTTCAAGTAAGAGCTGCCTTGGATTCCTGGCCACCATAACATCCCCCAGATGCACCAGTCAGGCAGTCCCATACTGGCTGTGAGGTTTGATCTGCCTTCTCCCTGTGAGAAGGAACAGAGGTAAGAAAATAGGGCTTAGATAGCCATCACTCACCCTTTCTTCTTTCTTTCTTTCTTTTTTTTATTTTGCAGTTCAACTTTTTATTTTAATGCAATCAGAATATGCACTGCACACATAGTATTAGCATCTAAACTAATACAATCAGCAATTACTAAAGCTACAGTGACTGGAGGTTGAGTCTTTACATTCAGCAAATTTAAATCCTTACATGATTTTTGAAACCTTATTTATGAACTGAAAATACTGCTTGCTGATAAAACTTGCTCAGATGCTATCACGGAATGTACAAGTCACTGATTATGCCAATAGGACAAAGATAACCACATGCTGGATGATTGCAATGTGCCAGACATTCACTGAAAAAAAAAAACACACAACTAAGCAAAACTCACACAACAAACATCTGAGAATCTGGGCACTTCATATCAGTGTTTTGAAATGTTTCATTAATATCTTAAGACAAGTGTATCGAAACCTTGGTACGATTTAATTTCAAGTCACCAATTTTGTTTTTACTAACGTCAAGAAGTTACAGCTACACTGCCAACACTGGGTTTGCTTATTGGACTTCAGAGTTTAATATGACTTAACATTAAAAGCTTATACTACTCCGAAATATATAATTTTACACATACGGTGACATTGAACATTCAGGTGTTAGTGTTTTTGTACTATCTTTTTATCAAGTTTCTTTAAACATTCAAAGAATCATTTTTAGGCTCATAAAAATAAATATTTGTCAAAATGTTCAATAACGCCCACGTGGTGGCTCATGCCTGTAATCCCAGCATTTTGGGAGGCCTAGGCCAGTGGATCACCTGAGGTCAGGAGTTCGAGACCAGCCTGGTCAGCCTGGTGAAACCTCATCTCTACTAAAAATACAAAAATTAGCTGGTTGTGGTGGTGTATGCCTGTAATCCCAGTTACTCAGGAGGCTGAACCCAGAAGGCAGACGTTGCAGTGAGCCTAGATTGCACCTCTGCACTCCAGCCTGGGCAACAACAGTGAAACTCCATGTCCAAAGAAAAAAAAAAAGTTTAATAAATATTGCATAAAACTTACAGCAAAATGTATCTAGATCACGCACCCTTTCTACCTACAAATGTATGAGACCCTGGATGAGGGTTTTGAGGGACACAGAGATGACAGCCTCAGTCCCAGACCTCAAGGAGTGTACAGTATGGTGCAATAGAAGAGGTATGCACAGATGATTATAAAATGCGAAAGAACTAAGCTATGGGGGAGGAAGACAAGAGGGAGGGCAAGAAATTCAGGGTAGGGTGAGCTGTCTCCCAAGTGGAATATGTGCATTTGAGCTGGGAGTATAGATTAGGAAGGACTTGAACATAGGAAAATAGGTGAGCTATTTAGAAAATCATGGTTTTCGATCTCTAGCTTATATAACAAACTGAATACCAAATATTAAAAAGTACAACCCCTCAAATAGTAGAAAATATAATTGAATATGTGCTTTTGAAAAGGGGAAGTATATTTTAAAGCATAAGAAAAAAGAAATAAGATACAAAGTACAATATTGATTAAAAAATTTATTTTAAGAGATGGGGGTCTCATCTTGTCGCCCAGGCTGTCTGAATGTACAAGTCACTGATTATGCCAATACAACAAAGATTGTGCAATAATAGCTCACTGTAGCCTCAAACTCCTGGATGCAAGTGATCCTCTGGCCTTAGCCTTTAGAGTAGCTGGGACTACAGGCATGTGCCACTGTATGTGGCTAACTTTTAAATTTTTTGTAGAGTCTGGTCGGGGGGGGCGGGTCTCACTATGTTGCCCAGACTGGTCTTGAACCCCTGGCCTCAAGTGATTCTCCTACCTCCTTCCACTCCCAAAGTGCTGGGATTAGGCATCAGCCACCACACTCAGCAGAAAAGATTGCTTTTGACTACAACATGACTATTATAAACACGCTCCATAAAATAAAAGAGCAAGGGAGAATGGGGAAATATTTGTTACTTAATAATAGATAAAGGGTCAGTAACAATATACAGAGCTTGCATAAAATAAATTAGAAAAAAATTCTCAGCCAGGCATGGTGGCTCATGCCTGTAATTCCGACACTTTGGGAGGCTGAGGTGGGTGGATCACTTGAGGTCAGGAGATTGAGACCAGCCTGGCCAACATGATGAAACCCCATCTCTACTAACAATACAAAAATTACAGGTATGGTGGCAGATGCCTGCAATCCCAGCTACTCAGGAGGCTAAGGCAAGTGAATTGCTTGAACCTGGGAGACAGAGGGTGCAGTGAGCCAAGATCATGCCACTGAAGTTCAGCCTGGATGACAGAGTGAGACTCTGTCTCAAAACAAACAAACAAAAAAACAAACAACAACAACAAAAAACTCAATAGAAAAAAATGGGTGGAAGGCAATGAATAATTCACGAAGAACAAATATGAAAGGTCTAAGAACATGAAAAAGTTCACATAAGTAGTAATCAAAGAAATGCTAATAAAAACAATGAGCAGGGCCAGGTGGCTCACACCTATAATCCCAGCATTTTGGGAGGACATAGTGGGTGAATTGCTTCAGCTCAGGAGTTTGAGACCAGCCTAGGCAACATGGCAAAACCTCATCTCTACAAAAATTAGCCTGGCATGGTGGTACGCTTTTGTAGTCCCAGCTATTTGAGAGGCTGAGGTGGGAAGACCACTTGAGCCCAGGAGGTGGAGGCTGCAGTGAGCCAAGATTGCATCACTGCACTCCAGCTTGGGAAACAGAGCGTGACTCTGTCTCAAAAGACATATATAACAAAAAACTAAAACAAAACAATAAACAGATGCTATTTCTCATTATTAAATCTATGAAGTTTCTTTTATTAAAAAGTATTATTTTCCAATGCCCAGCAAGAAAAATAGGAAGGAATGGATGTCTCTCTTCATTCAGAACTGCCTTTAAAAAATAAAAACAAGGCCAGGCACAGCGGCTCACACCTGTAATCCCAGTGCTTTGGGAGACTGAGGCAGGTGGATCACATGAGGCCAGTAGTTTGAGACCAGCTTGGCCAACATGGTGAAACCCTGTCTCTATTAAAAACAAAAATTAGCCAGGTGTGGTGGCATGGCCTATCTATGGTCCCAGCTACTCAGGAAGCTGAAGTACCAGAATTGTGAACCCAGGAGGAGGAGGTTGCAGTGAGCTGAGATCACGTCCTTGTACTCCAGCCTGGGTGACAGAGCAAGACTGTCTCAAAAATAAGAAGAAAAAGGCTGGGGGTGGTGACTCATGCCTGTAATCCCAGCACTTTGGGAGGCCAACGTGGGTGGATCACTTGAGGTCAGGAGTTCAAGACCAGCATGGCTAACATGGTGAAATGGTGTCCCTACTAAAAATACACACACAAAAAAAAAAAATTAAAAAAACTTAGCCATGTGTAGTGGCATGCACCTGTAATCCCAGCTACTTGGGAGGCTGAGGCATGAGAATCACTTGAACCTGGAAGGCAGAGGTTGCTGTAAGCCCAGATGGTACCACTGTACTCCTGATTGGGCAACACAGCAAGACTCCATCTCAAAATAAATAAATAAATAAAAAGAACCAAAAACACTTTATTGAGGTACAATTTACATATAAAAAGCTACACATAGGTCAGGTGCAGTGGCTCACACCTGTAATTGCAGCAGTTTGGGAGGCCGAGGTTGGTGGATCACCTGAGGTCAGGAGTTTGAGACCAGCCTGGCCAACGTGGTGAAACCCCATCTCTTACTACATATACAAAAATTATTTGGGCATCGTGGCGAAAGCCTGTAATCCTAGCTACTTGGGAGACTGGGGCAGGAGAATCACTTGAACCCCAGAGACAGAGGTTGCAGTGACCTGAGATTGTGCCACTGCACTCCACCCTGGGTGACAGAGCGAGACTCCGTTTCAAAGAAAAAAAAAAGCTGCACATATTCAAAGTATACAACTCTATAGAAGTCTTCTGTGAAACACAGAAAAATAGAAATAAAGTACAGAGCTCAATGAGTTGGGGGTAAGTAAATACCCATAAAATCATCACTACCATCAAGACCATAAATATATTCATCACCTCCTAAAGTCTTCTCCCAACCCCTTTATTGTGATTACTGACTTTTGTGTGTGTATGGTAAGAACCCTCAATATAAGAGCTACGCTCTTATTGTACAGATTTTAAGTGTCAATACAGTATTGTTAGCTATAGGCACTATGCTATATAATAGACCTCCAGAACTTACTTGTCTTGCAAAACTGAAACTTTGTACCCTTTAATCATCACCTCCCCATTTTTCCCTTTCCCGAGTCCCTGGTAACCACAATTCTGCTCTCTGCCCTGAGTTCAACTTTTTTAGTTTCCACATGTGAGATCATACAGTATCTTTCTTTTTCTGGTTTATTTCACTCAGCATAATGCTCTCCAGGTCCATCCTTTTGAGATGGAGTTTTGCTCTTGTCATCCAGGCTGGAGTACAATGGCGCCTATCTCTGCTCACCATAACCTCTGCCTCCCAGGTTCAAGTGATTCTCCTGCCTCAGCCTCCCGAGTAGCTAGGATTACAAGCTCACACCACCATGCCTGACAAATTTTGTATTTTTAGTAGAGGCAGGGTTGCTCCATGTTGGTCAGGCTGGTCTTGAACTCCCAACCTCAGGTGATCCACCCACTGTGGCCTCCCAAAGTGCTGGGATTGCAGGCATGAGCCACCACACTGGGCTATGATAGTAAGTTCTTAGATTAATAAAGAGGTTTGAATTGTTTTTAGAAAAACAACATTATAGTTTTGTTTTATGAACTCTTAGATTCTTTCTTACCTCCTACCCCTCAATATCAGGACCAAAGAGAAGCAGCAGATCCCAAGCACCACGCACTGGCCTGTAGCAGGGGCTGGCAACTAGCCATGCGTGAAGTCATACCAGCCACCAGATTCTTATAAGGTCTGCCAGCTAAGGATGAATTTTACATTTTAAATGGTTGAAAAAGAAAATGAAAAGAATAATGGCATGTGAAAATTATATAGCATTAACATTTTTAGTGTCCATAAATAAAGTTTTATTGAAACACAGCTATGTCCCTTTGTTTATATGTAGTCTACAGCTGTTTTTGCCCTGAAACAGCAGAGTTGAGCCATTTTGGCAGAGATAGCATGGTCCATGGTCCATAAAACCTAAAAGATTTACTGTCTGGCCCCTTCACAGAAAAGGTTTGCTACCCGCTGGCCTAAAGTAGTAGTTCATATAGCATCTTCAAGGGATTTCAGTCCAGCAAAAATAAACTCAATTCCATTTCACTGAAAATTTTGATCCTTCCTTCCTTATTCCCCTTAATCGTCATCTGCTCCAAAGAACTGAAAAATGATTTAGGCATAATTTGGATGGAAAGTTATGAAATAAGAATATCTCATCTTTAAGGAATTTGGTGTTGATGATTTTTAAAAATGGGCTTGTTTATGATTCAAAATAAAAGCAGAAGCCTTTTTTTATGTCTTAGATTTCAGATGTCACATCTAAAAGTGAAATATCAGTAGAAAAGAATAATAAGTTTTCACATCTATTTTTCTTTTTCTTTTTGATTTGGAGGTGTCAAGATATATGAACATATATACTACAGTGAGTGATGATATTGTGAAATTTGAATGTGCTGATTAAATATACAATCTTTCCAGTCACTTAGCTCTTATCAATTGAAAAATTCACTTTAACAGTAAAAAATTAATTTGCTTATTATTCATTCACATGCAGCAATTCTTCTAGTTAATTATTCCTATGCTCCCGGATATGCACAGGGCTGGTTGATGCCATCAGATGAAGACAGAAGCCGGGTTTATCTTTTTCATCACTGTGTAGCTTGTACTTGCATATGTAGCACATTGCCTGGCACAGACTATGTAGCAGAAATTCATGCTTAATGAATGAATGTGCTCTGTTGATTGTTCTAAAGATTTCAAAGTTTTAAATTCTATTTGGTTTTACATATATATATAAATACATACTGAATTGTTTCAGAATCTGTGAAGACTAAGTTTACTATTTTTCAGTACTTCAGTTATTGTATTAATAATAACTTCAATTTTCACAGAAACTTATTAGTATTATAGAACTTGCTTGAGAAACTACTATGAGAAATCTCACTAAAATTATTATTACAATGGGTAATGTATTATTTCAATGTTCTGAACAAGTTGTAACAACATTGATTTTCAAAAAAGTAAATGTTTTCTGATTGGAAAAGTAGTAAATATTCATAAGAAATTCAGAGACTATAGGAATATGTAGGAAAAGTCAATGATAATCTCACCCCTGGAGATAATCTCTATTAACAACTAGTTTCTTCAGATTTTTTTTCTATGCATATGCCAACATGTAAAATAATAATTATTTTACTAAAATATAATCCTACTATCCAAACTATTTGGAGCTTGTTTTTCTCTCATGTTTCTATGTCAATATTTAAAAATGCATTTTATAATTTTAGTGGCTGAATAGTTTTTATTCTATGAATTTACTATTTATTTATACTTGCCTGTTAACAAATATGGGATTGCAATTATATTTTAATCCAAAGTGCTTTACATGTCAAGAAATCTAATGACAGCTACTTTTAGAAATGCTGAGTGCTGTCAAAAGAAAAAAGAAATAAAAGAATAAAACCAGCGAGTAAATTTTTGTTTAAACAAAAATGGACTCTAGTGCACGCTGAGAATTTCTAGCCAGTGAGCTGTAGACAACTTGGCATGGCTGTTGCAATGATAGCACAATTATATGTCAGTAAAGCAAATATATAAAATTGCAGACAAATGCCTTTGCTTTAAAGAAACTGTGATTTAGCTACTTTAGAGACTCTTCTTGTTAGAGCTCTGTAGGGTTTTTAGGTTTAGGGAAGATGTACCTTGAGACTTTGTTGGGGTCTAATGAACCACCGAAGAAGCAGCCCACAGGTCTGCTGCTGTCTTCAGTTGCAGCAATGCTGAGATCTTAACTCCTCAAACCTGAAGAAAGTTATGGCAAATGGCTGAATAGATCAAGATTGCATAATATAAATGGGCTTCCAGACAGAACCAACATTAAGATTTATGTGATCTGGGATATGTCTTGTAGTTCTACCAGTTTGATTAGAAAGGGAGCTGGAGGGCTTGGGGAATGCCACCCCTAATAGCTCCCTGTGTCCAACTAGGAAAGACAAGACGAATGTGACTTGTCAAAGCCCCCAGTGCAAAGTAAGACCTTAACTCCATAGTGGGTGACTCCTAGCCAGGCTTCTGCTAATTTGCCTTTTTCTAGGCAATAAAAAACAGAAAGTAGACTGGTGCTTGTGACCTTATGAATGCCATTAGTTTTGTTGAATTTGGATTCCTTTACAGGAAATGTTCTAGTATGTGCAAGTATTGCATCATTTAAAGTAGCAGATTAGTAGGACAAATGTTGCAGATGTAACTTAGACTAGTTCTCTAAAATAAATCAGTATGTCACTCGATATGAATAAAATGTAAGTCCATGTTGCATATCAGATGACCCACAGTGTGAACAGGCAAAAATGACGAGGCTGGGAAGAGACTAGTAATAAGAACATATATAGTACTATGTGCCAGGACCTTTTCTAAGCATTTTGTGTTAATTACTTCATATAAACTTTACCAGGATCCTACAAATTTAACTACTGTTACTATTCTCTTTTCACAATTGAGAAAACTGAAGCACAGATAAATTGGTAAACTAGTACAGTGTCACATACCTAATTCGTGGTAGAGCAGTGATTCAAACCCAGACAGTCTACCTCTGGCACCTGCACTGTTAGCCACTAATATGTATGAGAAATTCAAAAATGTAAAGTCAGAGTCAGTCTCTAGCCAATCCAGGTGCAATGAGCACCCCCAAATCCCTGATCGATGTCCTGAAATGCCATTCCCCATGTAAAAGAGCCAGGCTCCTTGAAGACATGGCTGAGTCAAGGTCTAGGGCAGGAAATGAACAAGGGAACCCTGAAGCACATTTTCATATAGAGAGTGA
This sequence comes from Aotus nancymaae, assembly GCF_030222135.1. Taxonomy (NCBI): domain Eukaryota; kingdom Metazoa; phylum Chordata; class Mammalia; order Primates; family Aotidae; genus Aotus; species Aotus nancymaae. The sequence goes on along the minus strand of NW_026988471.1, from coordinate 53,929,696 downwards.
GGAAGCTATTGAAGGCTACAGGGTCATTCCTTAAAGGACGGCAGAACCAACTTAAAGAGGCTCTCAGTGACCAAAGGTGTCACAATTTTGGCATCAATAGGGATAACACCAGCAATAGACTGAAACACCTCAAATATGTTTAACTTTGAGTCCATAATGATGCTCAAAAAACTGGTCATGTTTAGAAGATGATTGAGAGGCAACTCATTATTGAATTGATAACTGGTAAATAAATTCTACCATTTTTTCCTGCCTTTCTTATATGAACTGTATCCCCGAATAACTAAATAGTGCATGAGGTGAAGTTCTGCTTTAAAGAACAAAGTCAACCACTAAACAACAAAGGAATGATAGAATTAGAGCCCCTTTCTATAGCCTCTAAAGAACAAATGGGTCTAGGCCTTAAGGAGAAATGATTGCTAACCTAACAAGAATACAGACAACCAAACAATATGGATCTCCTGATGAACGAAGAATACACCCGTTCATGAAGAAGCCTTGCCATAAAAGCAAATTCAAATCTTACCAAGTTTCTTGTTCCAAATACCAACTTCAGAAAATACAGGGGACAGAGGAACATGTTACACTACACTGGGGAAATGCAGACAGCAAAAAACTAGACTATGAGAAACTCTACAGAACAAATGACCTGATTTCATCACATAAAGCGGGATTCAGGGAAACCTATAGATTAAAAGAGATTTAAAAGGCATATTGGCAAATCGCAACATGTGGACCTTATTTGGATCTTAATTATTTTTAACTGTAAAAGAAATTGCATTTATGAGAAAATTGGTCATTTGAACGATGACTTGTTATTGATGATAAGAGATTATTATTAATTTTTTAGGTGTGATAATATGGTTTTAAAAAAAACTCTTACTGATAGGGTATGTTCTCTGGCATTTGCTTCAAAATAATATGTAATGGAGTTGGAGGTAAAGATAAAACAGAATTGACCCTGAGTTGATAATTATTGAAGTTGGGTGATGGGTATTTGGAGGTTTATTATTATTCTTCCTATTATTATATATGTTTTAAATTATAATTAAATGTTTTTAAATATTAAATGCCTAAGTTTTGGGTTGTATAAAGTATACACTTTCTGATCAAAGAATACATAATTTGTTCCAAAATATCTTAGATATTAAGATGTAGTGAACCTTATTCTACCACCTATGACTTTAACGTATGCCCTTTCTGTGCCATGCAGTGGTACGAAAAAGATAAATTTGTGTAGCTGTTGTTAAAATAAAATGTAAGAACCTTGAACTAGAAATTGGAAGACAAAGACCAGATGGTACTGTGTCGAGAAATACCATCAGCAATAATTTATTATAGCTTGGCAGCTATTGTTTGAGTAGATTCATTTACACTTTAGACACTAGAATTGTAAGTCCAAATTAATGATCATCCTTAAATCTTAACCACAAGATCACAAACATGTACTAGACACCAACTTTGTGCTGGGTGCTGGCAATCCAGACATGCTTCTGCCTCTAACAGGTGAAAAAGAAAATGAGACAACACTAGCCCTAATCTAAAATGACTGTAGATGTGGTAAAAGGAGTACAAAGAGTTACTATCCCACAGTACAGAGGTTAATTCCATCTAGGGTAGTAGCAGTTAGGGAGATGGCCTTTGATAAGATTGTGTGAGGTAGAAAAAGAGATTGGGGGAAGGGCACGGAGGAGAAGGATGAGGCTGAAGGTTGCTGAGGAGGGGCAGGAGTGCTGAAGGCCTCCACATATTCTTGGCCCTTCAGACTCCACCTGCTTCCTGGAGGAATTTCACTATAGCTCTAACCTATACACTGGTGATTCAGATGATTCAGAAATCCTCATCTCCAGCCCTGACCTCTATCCTGAGTTCCAGAACAGCCTGTCCAAATGTCTGCTCTTCATTATGGATTTCACTCCAAAGTCAATGTGTTCCAAAACTGAGCTCATTATCTTTCCCAGCAACCTATTCCATCTCTCATATTCCCAACATTTATGAGAGTGTTCAAGATACAATCCTTAGAGGCCTGGGAGCTGTCCTGCAGCTTGCTCTCTGACAGTCTGCCTCTTCGAGGCCCTGCCCCTCCTCCTTCCCCCACTGCTGTCGCCTTGGTTCAAGCTTTGCCATCTCTCGGGTAATAGCAAGTGTCTTCCAACTGCTCTGTCTCCAGTTTCTTCTTATTCTGATCTTTTTTTCTATTATTCTCTTAAAGTATCAGTGTTCCAAAGCTTTCTTCACAGGAAGTACCTGGGGTATTGATTACAAATGCAGAATTACCAGTCTTCCCCCAGAAATTCTGAATCTGTAAGTCTGGATTAGGGCCAAGAATTTTTTTTTTTTTTTAGACAGGATTTCACTCTGTCATCCAGGCTGGAGTGCGGTGGAACAATCAGGGCTCATTGCAGCCTTGACCTCCTGGGCTTAAGCAATACTTCTACCTCAGCCTCCCGAGTAGCTGGGACTACAGGCACATGCCACCATGCCCAGCTAATTAAAAAAAAATTCTTTTTGTAGAGACGGCATTTCACCATGTTGCCCAAACTGGTATCAAACTCCTGGGCTCAAGCAATCTGCCTTCCTTGGCTTTCCAAAGTGCTAGGATTACAGGTATGAGCCACCGCACCTGGTCAGGCTCTGTAAGTTTGAGAAATACTGTTTGAGAATACATCCCTGCTATATATCCTTGCAAAACCTCCATATAGCAATATTTTATGTAAAGGTGATTTCCAGTAAGAAGTATAGTTTACACTGTAAACAAGACATAAAGATGTATATGGTACAGTAATGGATATGACATTTTCACAAAAAAAATTTTTCTCCTCTATTTCATTTTTAAATAATCACAGTCAGGGACTCACTAAATTGATTTCAAGACCTACAGCTTGAAAACACTGTGCTTTAATTGTGGGTTAAAACTCAAGTTCCTTAGCTTGTTTCATCACAGTTTAGCTCTTACTCATCTTGTGCAAATACCTCCACATTAAATTGCTGAGTGGCCATGCCTTAGTGTGTGCTGTGCCCTCTGCCCAGAACTTCTCTTGGCCTCTTGTCTGCTTGGTGAACTTGTTTCTTCCTTGAAGTCATTGCTCAGATACCATTTTCTTAGTGTAATCTCGCCTAAGTACTGGGCCACAGTGAAGGGCTTTGGCAACTAGGCTCCCTTTAAAATTTGTACTCACCCACATAAATGCCTCACATCTACCTAACAACCTTGGGATTATCCATTTACAATGCCTGTCATTACAACTACACCTTATTCCTTGAGTGTAGGGAACCCTTTCTTAGAAGCTTTGCGTTCCTGGGACCAGAAAGCTACCTGGCATAGGACAGAAGCTTAATAAACAGTAACCGCCACGGCATGACGGAATGAGCAGAGGGTGTGACGGAGGTGTGCTGGTATGGTACCCAGGTCTCAGAGCAGGAGTCCAAACTGGAAAGTAGCTTGCATTCAGATTGAGAAAAAGACCCCAAAGCAATGCTGAAAAGCTTGGACTTTAACTTCTAACTAAGACAAAGGTTTTATTCCTAAGTGGGATTATGTAGCCAGAGAAAGGCTGTGATTAGAGCTTTGATAATGTGGCGGAGGATGCTAAGAACACGCTGGGAACTTAGACCTGAGACTGTGGAGATAACGCTGATGAGGAGTGGGTTCTGGGAGAGAACCCTGAGAGATATATTAGGTGAGGCCTGATGAATGATAGATTCCAGGGATGGGAGAATGAGGAATCAAAAATCACTTGGAACCTCGGACAGGAGATGAAGGTCAGCATCAGCAGTGACAAGTCATGGTGGCAGCATGCACTGTTATATGACGGGATAAGAGTGGTAGTTTACCTCTGTGGTCTCTCTCCCAATAACCCATGACCACTGTCCCATCTCGAGAAAAATGTCAGATAAATCCCAAGTGAGGGACATTCTACAAATTGCCTGATCAGTCCCTGCTCAAAACTGTCAAGGGTAGCAGAAACAGGGAAAGTCTAGGAAACTGTGATAGCCAAAAGTAGCCTAAGGAAACATGAGTAAATGCAATGTGGTATCCTGGATGGGATCTTAACAGGAAAAGGGCATTCGAAATCTGAATAGGGCCTGGGCAACATAGTGAGACCCCTATCTGTACAAAAAAATTTTTTAATTAGCCAGGTGTGGTGGTGTGTGCCTATAGTCCCAGCTATTTAGAGGGGGAGGGGGTGGGGGGAAGGGAGTGCTGAGGTGGGAGGACCACTTGAGCCTGGAAGGTCAAGGCTACAGTGAGCCCTCATTAAGCCACTTGTACTCCAGCCTGGGTAACAAAGTAAGATAGGGTTTCACTCAAAAAAAAGAGAAGAAAAACTGAATAGTGTGGACTTCAATTAATAATAATGTATCATTATCGGTTGGTTCATCAATTGTAACAAATGGACCGCACAAATATGTTAATTTAAAAAATTGACAAAAATTACTTGGAGGCAGATGGTAATGTTGTTAACCTCATGATGATATTTGTTTTGTTGTTGTTGTTGTTTTCTTTTTTGAGACAGGGTCTCACTCTGCTGCCCAGACTAGAGTGCAGTGGCACGACCTTGGCTCACTGCAACATCCGCCTCCCAGGCTCAAGTAATTCTCCTGCCTCAGCCTCCCGAGTAGCCGGGATTACAGGCATGTGCCAATACTGCCCAGCTAATTTTTGTATTTTCAGTAGAGACAGAGTTTCACCATGTTGGCCAGGCTGGTCTCGAACTCCTGACCTCAAATGATCCACTGGCCTTGGCCTTCAAAAGTGCCACGATTACAGGTGTGAGCCACCGCATCCAGCCTCATGATGATATTTGGATATTGCATGTTGTGTGGATGGCAGATGGTGATAATACAGGAAATACAAGGCAAGGACTTTTGTGGAATAGGAGGTCACTCGGAAACCATGGTTATTTCATTGGTATTCAAAAGCTGAAGCTTCTTATATTAATTTCTTGCTGTGCATCTTTTGCTTTCATTTTTGGATATTAATACTCAAGCCTGTCTCAAGTCCACTTCATTCTTTGCTTGACCTAACTCAGAAGTTACTGTTGGTCTGGGCCGGGCGCGGTGGCTCAAGCCTGTAATCCCAGCACTTTGGGAGGCCGAGGCGGGTGGATCACGAGGTCAAGAGATCGAGACCATCCTGGTCAACATGGTGAAACCCCGTCTCTACTAATACAAAAAATTAGCTGGGCATGGTGGTGCGTGCCTGTAATCCCAGCTACTCAGGAGGCTGAGGCAGGAAAATTGCCTGAACCCGGGGGGCGGAGGTTGCGGTGAGCCGAGATCGCGCCATTGCACTCCAGCCTGGGTAACAAGAGCGAAACTCCGTCTCAAAAAAAAAAAAAAAAAAAAAGAAGTTACTGTTGGTCTTACATAGACACGTTGTTAACACCATGGCTCCCTGTGCCTGGAATGTTTTCCACCAGATTGTCTCCTAGTCAGCTCTTCCTTGTCATTCAGCTCAAATGTTCTCTTCCTGTAAAGTCTCCTTTGGTCATCTGAGCCCCTCCAGTTACTCCACATGGCATGACTCTGTTGTGTTTTGTTCGTGGCTCTTATCACTATCTAATACTTACTTGTCTGTTTACTTGTCTGTGGTCTGTGGTGTATTTTCCCACGCAAATGGAAGTCCCGTGAAAACAGAACCTCACCTGATATATCACTGCTTTATACTTAACTGCAGAACAGTACGCAGAGTGCTAGTGATGCTCAAGAAATACCTGCTTAATTGATTTATGTAAAACACTCTCTTAGCTTGGCAGCCATCACAAAATAGCATAGCCCAGGTAGCTTCAACAACAAACATGTATTTCCTACAGTTCTGGAGGCTGAAAGGCCCAAAATGAAGGTACTGATGGAATCCTGGTGAGGGCTTTCTTCCTGGCTTGCAGACAGCTGTCTTCTTGCTGTGTCCTCATGTAGTGGAGAGAAAGAGATCTCTCCTCAGAAGGCGCTAATTCCATCATGGGGACTCCACTCTCAGGACCTAATTACCTCGAAAAGGCTCCACATCCTAATACCATCACACTGAGGGTACAGCTTTAACATATGAATCTTGGGGGAACATGATTCAGCCCATCCCTAACACCATTATGGCTCCATCTGCTCTGCCACCCAGATACATTAGTGTAGGATGTTAGTGATTGCAAGAAAACTGTGACTCTTTCATGCTGTTTCTATGTCCCTCTCGTATTCTATTTATAAATAGAATAAAAGCAAGAAAATTCTCTTCCTTATCATTCCTTCCCCAATTATTTTTCCCTTAGAAAAACCAACCATTCAAAGTAATAGAAGCACAGCTAAATGAAATGCATTATATCCTTGCCAGACCTTCAAAAAGAGTTAGTTAAGGGGCCCTCAGGTTGTCTTCCTCTGGCTGTAATCAGAGGAGGAAAGAATTGAGCACGTTTACCCTTTTTCCTCTTACCAGTTTCTCTTCTTCTCCTTTTCTCCTTCACCTCTGACTCTTTCCTAATCGCCCTGGCCTGGTGGAGGGAGAGGTGTGGGCACCCTTGTACTCTCCAGATCTCAGGAGACATGCAGAGAATGACTCAGGGCTTGTACCGGCAGAAACATCACCTCTAAGCTATGCTGGGGAATCGCTTAGGGTTATGAGTGCAAGAACTTCCCTCAACATAATAAACACCTTTCTGGCCTAACAGGAGAATGAAGAATACTTTATTTGGGCCCAGGGACATTATTGCTTAATTTATCCTATCTATCTATATCTATCTCTATAGAGATATAGAGATATATATATATATAGAGAGAGATATATATATCTCTATAGAGATAGATAGATATATAGATAGATATAGAGATCAACGGCATTCCAGTTGTACGTTTTAGCATTTCAACCACAGAAACTGTTTAACTAGACACTTACAGGTATTTACCAAGAGGAAATACAAATTCTCTATTAATGTGTATGACATTTCTTCATTAAAGAGCTGTCACTACAATTGGCTGGCCCATGAATGTGCATTACTGGCTATCAGAACACAGGTATTTTCTAGCAACTTGGAACAATTCAAGGCCCTCATCAGCTGCTGTTTACACATGCATATCACGCATACACACACACACACACACACACACAATGGTTATTTTTGTCAGTGGTCAGAACTCAAGTCAGCAACACTGAATAGATAAGTGAAAAAGTGAATTTTTAAAATGAAACAAAAAGGTTCTAAAACCCATTGGAAAAATGTCTATGAAGAAAATGAAAATGCCAAGGGGCAAAACTGGATACTTTGAGAAAATAACACTTTACCTCTGTGTGAATTTTCCTAGGGCCTCTGCTAGCTCTAGCATGAGACCTCTGCTTTCTCCAGGGGAACCCGCAAACTAAAATTGAAAAAGGGTATCTATACGTATATGTGGTTGGTTTTACCTTGCTTCCAGGAAGGAGTTAAATGACAAAACTCAAATGAGTGACGCTTTTACCAGGTGCCACAATTGGGGGTGGCCTCTGACAGAGGGCAAGCAGGAAACAAGAGAATCTCAGATGTATTCATTGCACAAATTTGTATTGAGCAGTTTTCTCTGCCGGTACTGTTCCAGGAGCCGGGGGTAAAAAATCTCTCCCTTCGCTGAACTTCCTTTTTTTTTTTTTAAGTCATGGTCTCACTCCGTTGCCCAGGCTGGAGTGCAGTGGTACCATCTCAACTCACTGCAGCCTCAAATTCTTGGACTCAAGCAATCCTCCCACCTCAACCTCCCAGGTAGCTGGGACTACAGGCACACACCACCATGCCAGGCTGATATGGTTTGGCTGTGTCTTCACCCAAATCTCAACTTGAATTGTATCTCCCAGAATCCCCACATGTTGTGGGAGGGACCCAGGTGGAGGCAATTGAATCATGGGGGCCAGTCTTGCCTATGCTATTCTCATGATAGTAAGTCTCATGAGATCTGATGGATTTATCAGGAATTTCTGCTTTTGCTTCTTCCTCATTGTCTCTTGCTGCTGCCATGTAAGAAGTGCCCTTTGCCTCCTGCCATGATTCTCAGGCCTCCTCAGCCATGTAGAACTGTAAGTCCAATTGAACCTCTTTTTATTCCTAGTCTTGGGTGTGTCTTTTCAGCAGTGTGAAAATGGACTAATACACTGGCTAATTTAAAACATTTTTCTTTTCGGAGAGACAGTGTCTTGCTATATTGCCCAGGCAGGTCCCAAACTCCTGGGCTCAAGCAATCCTCCTGCCTTTGCCTCCCACAGTGCTGGGATTCTAGGTGCAAGCTACTGCAGCTGGCCTGAGCTTATATTCTAATGAGGATGGGAAGATGAAAATTATGTAATCAAGCAACAAGTAAGTATTACAGGAAAATAAAACAAGATAAAGGGTAGAGAGTGAGTAGGGGCTAGAAGTTTAGGGATTGGGGCAGACAGGTGAAAATTCAAGGGAAAAGCATTCCAGGCAGAAAAATAGCATGTACAGAGCCTCTGAGGCAAGAAGCTTTGTATGTATGTGGGAAGAAAGGTCCCAGAGTGGATGATACCCTATGAATGGAGGAAGAAAGAGTCAGAGTGGTAAACAAGGCCCAGTCACATGGGGCCCCCTAGGTCACAGAGAGGAGTTTGGATTGTAATGGGAAGCCATGGGTGATTGTAAATGGTGGAGCGATATGGTCTGATTTATCCACAGATACACCCCTTTCTGGCTGCTACCACCATGTAGTGAAAAGGCCACTGGGGGCCAGAGGAAAGACAGCGCAACTGGTTAGGGAGGTTTTTGCTCTAAACAGTTGAGCAAAATTGGGAGTCCAGTTGAGGAATGGTGGCTGAGACTTGTTGGGTGGAATCAATGGAGATGTGCAGAGAAGGTGAGAAATGTTAACTTGGGATGTGTCTTGGAGGAGGGGCGACAAGGCTTGCTCATCTCCTGGATAGAGAAAATGAGAGAAAGGGGAATCAAGGCTGACTCGTAGATTTGGAGCTTGAGCAACTCTTTTGATGTGGGGCTGATAACTGAGGTGGGAAAGACTGAAGGGGAAGCGTGTTTAGTGGGTGGAGCCGAGTTTGATTTTTGGCCATTTTAAATAGGAGTTACTTATTAGACATCTAAGAGGAGAAACTGTGTGGGCAATTGGACCCTGAGTCAGTGCAGAAGAGAGGTCTTTGGGAACCATCAGCTGCAGTCCTCCTTGTCCTTTAGAATGGGCCCAAAGCCCTGTTCCACATTTCATGGAATTCCCAACCTCTTGAGATGATTTTGGCGGAACTTCCAGGTGGATAGAGGGGAGGTGGAGGTTTCATTCTCATTGTCGTCTCTATCTCCAGCTTCTGCTTTGGTTGAATTGGCGCAGTGTGTGGACTATCTCTTCTTCCTCTGCAACATCCATTTCTCAGAGAGGAAATTTAGCTACTTTCTCTGTGTCTTTACTCAGTCAAAGATATTGAGTGTTCAGGGAACTGTATTCAAGATTTTCTGGAAGCAGATGTGAGAGTGTGTGTTTGGAAATAGTGTGAAGGTAATACTATAACAGAAATTATATTAAATGGAATATTGGGTCTCTCTGTCTTAGACCACTCTACCTAGGGGATATTTGGGGATATTTCTGTGGCCTTACCATACCTCCTATTCCCAGATACCAGACTTCTCCAGGTAGAGGAATTCTGCTCTCTCCACTCCAGCCCTATCCTTCCCCTCAAAACAGCTCCAGATCTATTTTACAATTCAAATCTACGAAAGACTCAGGGAAAAAAAAAGACTTCATTAAATAAATCTCTCCTTAGAAAACATGTACTGTTTATGAAAAGTAAGCCTTTCTCAACTTTAACAACCCCTGTGCCTATTCTAACATTCAGAGAGTTGCTTGGGGTGGGCCCAGGGGAGGGGATTCAGTCTAGTTGCTGCTCTCAATCAGTGATCTCGGTAATGGGGAAAATGTTCCATGCCCTGGATGTTCCAGGAGGACCATTTTACCACATACCTGGAACAGCCAGTGACAAGGAAAGGAATAAGACCCCCTCCCAGGCAGGAGAACCACAGTGCTGTGCTGAAGAGCGGTGGCCAGCAGAAGGCAATTTGTAGAATGGCCATGCTTTGGAGGAGGGCTTGTATCTCAAATGTTTCTGCATTTTGCAGATTTGGAAAATGACGACTAGAAACAGAAATAGCTAAAGCACTAGACGTGCAGTTGACAGCCTTCACTTAGTTGGAGCAGAACGTCTCTGTTCCTTACATGCTGAATTTTAAGTACATCCAGACAAGGAGACAGATTTTTCTGTAATTGATATATCCATTAATTACCTGGCAGATAATGCCAGAAGGTGGCTGGGCTGACCAAAATGGGACGTGCCCAGAAAGAACCATAGAAGTAGACAAGTCACATTCAGGAGTGTGACCTCAAAACCAGAACAGAGACCCTCCTCTAGCCCAGAGTGAAGGCTTTAGCGGTGCTGTCCTGGGAGGGGAGGTATCTTGCTACCACATTGGGTACACTTGTACTGATTTTTAGCATTCTTACTGATGCTTAAGTTAATTATAGATTACATGCTGCGGGTTCAGCCCTTTTCAACCCTCTCGTTTTGTGATATCCTAAGTTAAAAGAGTCCTAAAGATAGCCTTATTCTGGCCTGGTGCGATGATACACGCCTGTAATCCCAGCACTTTGGGAGGCCAAGGCGGGTGGATCACCTTAGGTCAGGAGTTCAAGACCAGCCTGGCCAACATGGTGAAACTCCGTCTCTACTAAAAATACAAAAATTAGCTGGGTGTGGTGGCATGCACCTGTAGTCCCAGCTACTCGGGAGGCTGAGGCAGGAGAATTGCTTGAACCTGGGAAGTGGAGGTTGCAGTAAGCCGAGATTGTGCCACTGCACACCAGCCTGGTGCCTGGCAACAGAGCAAGACTCTATCTCAAAAAAAACAAAAAACAAAAAAATTAATTGGGTGTGGTGGCACACTCCTGTAGTCTCAACTACTGGGGAGGCTGAAGCAGGAGAATTGCTTGAACCCAGGAGGCGGAGGTTGCAGTGAGCCGAGATGGCACCACTGCACTCCAGCCTGGCGCTGGAAGGAAGGAAGGAGAAAGGAAGGAAGGAAGAATTCTGATGGCACAGCCTTTTATTTCTGCTGTGTAGAGTGAGAAGGGTTGAGAGGAGTTGGAGTGCGCTAAAGTAGGAGCAGTCTCTAAAGCCTTTTTTAGAGAACAGAAGGAAGAATGGGGAAAGGAAAGAAGCTATTGTTTAATGGGTTAGAGTTTGGGAAATTAACTGGATACAGTCAGCAGGGAGAGGGCGTGGGATTATGCCAAGAGAGGTGATGGATGGGGAAGAAATTTGGGCTTTGAAAGGGGATATGTGATACTTCTTTGAGTATAGATGCTGAAGAAGCAGGAGGGTGAATTAAAAGGCCACGTTGTAATAGACGGGTGATAACAGGCTTTAGGCCTTTTAAAGCCTGTTGTGGGCTGGGGTGCTGATGCTGGCCGGGGTATGGGTGGTTAGGTTTTCAGGGGATGATGTTGTAAGGGATGGGGAGGTGGTGTCCCGCACCCTAGGGTTAAGATAGGGGGACATAAAGGGAGCTACTGAGGGAGGTGCGGGTTCAGGGAGGAGGGTGGCAGTGAGGTGTGGCCGTAGCCCAGGAATAGTTAAGGAGGCAGATAATTTTGCTAGGATATGTCAGCCTAACAGGGGAACTGGACAAGCAGGGATTAGGAAAGAGTGTGGAAAGGAGTGCTGGCCTAACTGACACCAGGCTTGGGGAGTTTTGAGAGGCTGGAGGCCTTGCCCTCAATTCCCACAGCAGTTATGGAAGCCAAGGAGACAGGTCCTTCAAAAGAAGGCAGCGTGGAGTGGGTGGCCTCCGTGTTGACTAAGAACGGGGTGGACTTACCCTCCACTGTAAGAGTTACCCAAAGCTCAGTGTCCATGATGGTCCAGGGGGCCTCCAAGATGTTCGGGCAGCTTCAGTCTTCAGCCGCCAAGCTGAGGAACAGCAGCGTAAGTCGGACAGTCCAACTTTCATTGGGGACCACACACAGATGGGGCAGGGCTTAGTAGGAATCCCAGGTCTCAGGCATTCCTTGGCCCCATGGCCAGCTTTCCAACACTTGAAGCAAGGTCCAGGAGGGGCGGCTGGACACTGCAGTCTAGACGCTTTGAAGTCTATGAGCCAGGAGTATGGCTGGGATTTGTCTTACAGCAGAGGCAGGCATCTGTAGTTCTGAGATGTGCTGCCGCCGGGTGGCTTCTTCCCTATTATTGAACACCTTAAAGTCGAGGTTGATTAATTCTTGTTGTGGAGTTTGAGGGCCAGATTCTAATTTTTGTAGCTTTTTTAATGTCAGAGGCTGACTGGGTGATAAAATGCATATTAAGTGTTCTTCAGGGGTGAGAATATGAGTAAGGATGACATTTAAGTCACTCCAGATGGGATTATAGGACTGGGTTAAGTATCAGAACTCTTGTATATATTTTGTAGGATCTGATGAAAAGGAGCCTAAGCTTTGGCCGATTTGGGAAAGGTCAGATGAAAAGAAAGGAACATGGACCCTAACTATGCCTTCAGCTCCAGCCACCCCTCGAAGAGGGGAATTGTTAGGCAGGGGCGGAGGAGTTATCCTCGGGACTTAGCTATAAGCTGGATTGGTTATGTGATGGGGAGGTGAAAGGAGGAGCATCAGGAGGTTGGTTGTGGGCAGAGGAAGAGGACGGAGGCTCTGTCAGGGGCGGTTAGGGCCTGGATTAGTGTCTGGTTCGGACAGGTAGGGGGAGAAAGGTAGGGAGGAGGATTCTGGGTCACCGGCAGAGGCAGGAGGGGCAGATGAAAGGGAGAGAAGGAAAATTTGGGACAGGTTGCATTGAGAACAGTGGAGTATTTAAAAAATGCATGGATGTAGGGAATTTCAGATCATTTGCCCCTTTTACGACAAAAGTTGTCTAGAACCTGCAGGATAGAAAAATCGAAGTTACCATTCTCTGGCCATTTAGAGCCATTGTCCGATTTATACTGTGGCCAAATGGTATTGCAGAAAAAAATAAGATGCTTAAGTTTTAGGTCAGGTGATAGCTGGAGGGGTCTGAAATTTTTCAGAACGCAGGCTAAGGGAAAGGAGGGAAAAGGAAGGGCGGGAGATTGCCCATAGTTTAAGAAGAGCAGTGGAGACAAGGAAAGTGAATGCGCAACCAAGCAGCTTAGCAGGCGTCCCAGACTAAATCTTGGTCTGAACCTGGGGTGAATCTGTCAAAGGGGGCATCCCCCACGTTCATCCATCACCTATGAGTGCAAGCAAGTGACCAGAGCAGACGTCTCCGCAATGATCAGTCACCAAGGGAAGACAATCTTCCTGGTTCCACGACCTATGTAGGATTTTTTCCAGTCATGAACCTCACAGAAGTCCTGTCTTTCTTGTCTCCACTCAAAGGGAGAGGAAAATGAAACTGATAGGAGAAGGAGGCTGACAGGTAGCGAGAAGTGCTAAAGAAGAGAGTTGAGGCAAACCGCTTACCTGATCTGAGGGTGGTGGGTGGATGCGTGGGCTGGCCCGATGAGCCTAGGTCATAGGTAGGTCTCTTCACAGCGGACGAGCAGGGACAGGGGGCTGGTCTCCCCAAAGGAGTATCCCTGTCCCGGGTTTTGGGGACCAAATGTTAAAACGCATGCTCTGAATGAAGAGACCCCTCCACAAACAGGCTTTGTGTGAGCAACATGGCTGTTTATTCACCTGGGTGCGGGTGGGATGAGTCTGAAAAGAGAGTCAGCGGAGGGTGGAGGAATAGGAGTTGGTTTTATAGGTTTGGGGTAAGCAGTGGAAAGTTACAGAAGTTACAGTTTAGGGTGTTTTTTGGTAAGCTGGGAGGGGGTTGTAGGTTTGCAAGCTGGGAGGGGGTCGTAGGGTCTGGGGTCACAAGGTTGACCAAGGTTGGTTGCAAAGTCCAATGACCTTGTCAATTGAGGCCGGAATAAGAAACATTAGAAGAATGTCTTGAGTTAGGCGCCGCAGGGGTTGATCGTTTCTTCCAGGAACTCATCTGGGTGTACATGCAGGTCACAGAGGTTACCATGCCAATCATGGCGCGGTCAGTTGGCCTAAAAGACTTTATAGATATGTCATTCATTAGGCCAAGTTGATAATTATTTATATGAAAGAATGTTATTCAATCCCTAACAGTTAATAGAAAAGAATATGTGTGTGGTTTACATTTTTAAATAAACAAACTTTATGTATCTCCAGATGCTCTAAGCTCTGATGTAGACAAAATAGAATGTAAGTTGTCATTCCCACTTTCCCTTCCTTCCCTACATCCATGAATACTCACCGAGTTTCCTCTGTGGGCTGGGCCCTAAGTATACAAAACTCTGCGTAGAATTTGTCTCTGCCATCCAGCAGCCCATGTCCTAGCTGGAGAGAAGATAACATAACCTCTAAGTACTTGAGATAACTGCTCTAGCTGTGCGTACAAGTCACTGAGGCAACATTCCTCAGGGGCTTCTGACATCTGCATGCAGTCAGGCAGATCCCCAGGCCCTGCTTAGATAAAGAACACTAGGGTTCCAGAACCACAGCTCTGTGTGAACAGAGAAGGGGAATGAACCTGTCTTTCTCTTTGCAAATATTAGTGTATATATTTATAAATCATTTGGAAAACTTATTTTAAAAAGTTATTTAGAGTATTACACACCCATTCAATCAATAAACATTAAAAAGAAATCCAACCATACAAAACATTGGTGAGGATCTGGAGCAATGGACTCCCTCACAGGCTGCTTATAGCAGTGTAAGTTGGTTCAACAATTTTGGAAAGCATTTTTGCCAATATCTATTATAGCTGAAGATATACATATACTACGACTTAGCAGCTGTACTCTTGAGACATTCTCACAGATGGGTACAAAGGCACATGAATAAGAACAGTTTCTGTGTTATTATGAAAAAATGGAAACAACCTAAGTGGCCATCAACAAGATTCAGACTTGAAAAACTGGAATGGCGGGCCAGGTGCAGAGGCTCACGCCTGTAATCCCAGCACTTTGGGAGGCCAAGGTGGGTGGATCACGAGGTCAAGAGTTCGAGAACAGCCTGGCCAACATGGTGAAACCTCGTCTCTACTAAGAATACAAAAATTAGCCAGGCATGGTAGTGCATGCCTGTAATCCCAGCTACTTGGGAGGCTGAGGGAGGAGAATTGCTTGAACCCAGGAGACGGAGGTTGCAGTGAGCCAAGATTGCACCACTGCACTCCAGCCTGGATGAGAGAGCAAGACTTTGTCTCAAAAAAAAAAAAAAAAAAAAAAAAGAGAAAAAGAAAAGAAAAAGAAAATCTGGAATGGTGTGTAGCAGTGAAAGAGAACAAATTGGAATTATATGTATCAACACAGATAATCTCAGAAACAAGTGGTAGAATATTTTCAGCATGATGTAATAGCATTTCTATGAAGTTTTGAAAATGTGTAAACCAATGTTATGCATTGTATGGCTATATCTATATGTTGTAAAAGTATAACATTGAAAAGACAACAATAATAAAAGCTAATGAGTGGAGCAACTGGAAATCTCATCCACTGTTAGTGGTTGTACAAATTAGGACAACCACTTAGGAAGCTGTTTGGCAGCTTCCAGTAAAACTGAATGCATGCAGATGAATGACCCAGCAATTCCACTTCAAGGTATATACTGAACAGAAACACATACACAGATGGACCATAACTTGGGTACAGAATGTTCACAGCAGCACTGTTCACAGTATCCCCAAATGCAATCACCCAGATTGTTGGATGACCAGATAAACAAATTGTGGTACATCATACAGTAGACTGCTACCCAGCAGTAAGGTAACTGAACAAACAAGTGGATTAATCTCACAGATGTAATATAAAGCAAAGGAGCTCAGATATCAAAAAGCACATTCAGTAGGATTCCATTTATATAAGGTTGAAAACAGGCTGAGTGTAGTGGTTCATGCCTGTAATCCCAGCACTTTGGGAGGCCCAGGCAGAAGGATTGCTTGAGGCCAAGAGTTTGAGACTGTCCAGGGAAACATAATGAGAAATCGTCTACAAAAAAAAAAAAAAAAAATGAAAACAAAGGCAAAATTGGTTGATAGTGAAAGATATTTGGATGGTGGTTACCTTTGTGGGAAAGATGAAGCCTGGGAGGGACCCTCTGAGATGCTAATTGTCTTATTATTATTATTTTGTTTAGAGATAGTATCTCTCTCTGTTGTCCAGGCTGAAGTGCAGTGGTGTGATCACAGCTCACTGCAGCCTCAAAATCCTGGGCTTAAGTGATCCTCCCACCTCAGCCTCCCTGGTAGTTGGAACTACAGGTGCACACCACCATGCTTGGCTAATTTTTCAATGTTTTTTGTAGAGATTAGATCAGGCTCTGTTGCCCAGGGTAGTCTTGAATTCCTGGGCTCAAGCAATCCTCCTGCCTCAGCCTCCCAAAGTTCTGGGATTACAGGTGTGAGCCACTGCACCCACCTCTGGTCCTATTCTATTTCTTGATCTCGGTAGCAGTTACACAAGGTTATTCATTTTGTGAAAAGGTATTGAGGTGTAAACTTACGATCTGAGTAGCATGCTATACTTTAATAAAAGTTAAAAACAAAACTAAACACTACTTGTAGACCGTGATTTATTGCTGAACTTGTTATACAACTTTAAATTCTCAGGCAGGGGCATAAGCGAGGCATCTTGACCTTTGTGTCTTCTCAATGTAGATTAATTGGGAAATAATAAAATAGCTGCTATCCTTGAATACCTGTGTTACTTCCGTTCACGGTGTCTATTTGATGAAGAAAGGGCTTAATGTCAGAAGATCTGACTCTTTTTGGCTCTATCACCTATTGACGCTACAATTTTCTATGTGTCAGAGTATTCTCTCTTGCCTTATTTTTGGTCAAACGAGGACTACAATAATGACTTGTGAAGATTATATGAGATGTATTTCTGAACATATTTTGCAAACATTAAAGGGCTATAAGTTTGATCTCTTATAATCCAACAAATGTGCAGTGAGATTATATTTATGTCTCATAATGGGCCTAATGTTAGAAGGGGGCCAGGCCTTCGATAATGTTTATCAAAGGATGGAATGAGCCTGTGTTTCAGGATATGAAATATAAATTCGTTTTTTTCTATGTAGATTGGGGAAGGATTATATTATGTTTCATTTTATGTTTGAATTTCTTAGGCTATGGTGCCCATTTGTTTGGGCCAACATGCCTAGATGCTGCTGTGAAGTACTTTTTATTTATTTATTTTTTTGAGACAGAGTTTTGCTCTTGTTGCCCAGGCTGAAGTGCAGTGGCACGATCTCGGCTCACTGCAACCTCCACCTCCCGAGTTAAAGCAATTCTTTTGCCTCAGCCTCCTGAATAGCCAGGACTACAGGCACATGCCACCATGCCCAGCTAATTTTTTTGTATTTTTAGTAGAGGCGGAGTTTCCTCATGTTGGCCAGGATGGTCTCGATCTCTTGACCTTGTGATATACCCACCTCAGCCTCCCAAAGTGCTGGGATTACAGGCATGAGCCACTGCGCCCTGCCCGCTGTGAAGTAATTTTCAGACGAGATTAACATTTAAGTCGTCAGCTTTGAGTAAAACAGATTCCCCTTTATTATGAGGGTGGGCGTCATGCAATCAGTTGAGGGCCTTAAGAGACTGAGATCCTCTGAGGAGAAAGAAATTTTGCCTCTAGACTCCCATCAAATTTGAGACGGCAACATCCACTCCTCTCCAGGTCTCCAGGCTGCCCTGCAGATTTTGGACTTGCTAGCTCCCACAATTGCCAGTTTCTTAAAAAAGACATCTCCCTCTCTCTCCATCTATGTGTATGTGTGGGTGTAAATGTATATATACACACAACCCCACACACACCTATTATACGCTGTGTTAGTCAGGTTTCCCCAGAAAAACAGAACCAATAGGGTGTGTGTGTGTGCGTATACACACATAACAGTGTATGTATATATATACACACACACACACATATTGTTATGTGTATAAGCAAACACACACACAAGGTTCTGTTTCTCTGGGGAACCCTAATTAATACAGTGTGCAATAGGAAAAAACTAAAATGTCCTCTCCTACTGTTTATACTCTCAAAGCAACACAGAGCTAGGTACAGTGGCTCATGCCTTAATCCTAGCAATTTGGGAGACCAAGGCAGGAGAATCGCTTGAACCCAGGAGTTCAAGACCAGCCTGGGCAACATAGTGAGATCTAGTCTCTACAAAATTTTCTTTAAAAATTAGCTGGGCATGGTGATGTGCACCTGTAGTCTCAGCTACCTGGTTGGTTGAGGTTCAGGGGGTATGGCTTGAGCCCAGAAGGTCCAGGCTGTAGTGAGCCATATTGTGCCATTGCACTCCAGCCTGAGTGACAGAGCAAGACTCTGTCTCAAAAAAACAACAATAACAACACAGAACATTTCTGGTCACCAATATGTGCGGGTTTTTGCCACATTTAGCAATTCTTCATTTCTTGGCAGACATTCACTGGCTATCCTACAATTTAATTCAGTTCTGACACTACCTCTAGTTAGCATAGATGTCACAGGTTGAGGGCTCAGTCCCATGAGACTACTCCAAACATCAGATACCAAGTGCAAATAGTGGGTTCCCAGATTACCCACAGCTTTTGTCTGACTTGGTTACAAATCGGAGGTTCCCATGACCCCTCAGAGGTTTGATCACTTGCTAGAATGGCTCACAGAATGCAGAGAACACTTTACTTTTGTTTACCTGTTATTGTAACAGGATGCAGTTCAGGGCCAGGTGTGGTGACTCACACCTGTAATCCTAGCACTTTGAGAGACTCAGGATGGGGGAACACATAAGCCCAGGAGTTTGAGGCCAGCCTGGGCAACATAGTGAGACCCCACCTCTATTTTAGAAACAAAGGAAGAAAGAAGAAAAAGAGATGCAACTCAGGAAGAGTCAGATGAAAAAGATGCATAAGGCAATGTATGGGGAAGGGGTTGTGAGCTTTCATGGCCTCTCAGAGGATGCCACCTTCCGTGTTTTCAGCAACCCAGAAGCTCTCTGAATCCCATAGTTTGGGGATTTTTATGGAGGCTTTATCATGTAAGCATGATTGATGATTAACTCAACATCCAGTCCCTCTTTCCTTTCTGGAGGTTGCAGGGTAGGGTTGAAAGTTCCAAACTTTTAATCATGGGTTGGTCTTTCTTGAGACTGCCCCCCTTCTAGAAACCTACCAAGAGTCACCTCCTTCGAACAAAAGGTGCTCCTATAACCTGGGAAACCCCAGTGAATTAGTTCTGTCTCAGGAACCAGGGTCAAAGATCAAATATTAGAACAAAGAATGTACCTAGGAATGGGGACACTCAGGAAATTACAAGGGTTTTAGGAGCTCTGTGCCAGGAACTGGGGTCAGACCAAATATATGCTTCTTATTATTTCACATAGAAGATAGGAATGTGTGGGGAAATTTTTTTAGGTAACTGTTAGGAAAAGAGGATCTAGTGCCCATTTTAAATAGGCTTGGGTCAACTATTTTGTCTGAATTGTGTGTGAAAACACAATTTTTCCTCTTATGGTTTCACTTAACTTTGTATTAAGTGGAATTGTAGGAGGTTTGCCTATTTTTTAAATGTGCTTTTTATTCGTGTGTGTGTGTGTGTGTGTGTGTGTGTGTGTGTGTGTGTTTTAAACATAGCTTAAATCATAGTGAGTATACGAATTCACATTCTGGTTTTTCCTTGCTTTGTTGTCCAGGCTGGAGTGCAGTGGTACAATCTCAGCTCACTGCAACCTCCGCCTCCCAGGCTCAGGCAATCCTCATGCCTCAGCTGCCTGAGTACCTGGGTCTACAGGTGCATACCAGCATGCCCGGCTAATTTTTGTATTTTTAGTAGAGACAGGGTTTTGCTGTGTTGGCCCGGCTGCTCTCAAACTTCTGGTCTCAAGTGATCCTCCCACCTTGGTCTCCGAAAGTGCAGGGATTACAGGCGTGAGCCACCTCACTCAGCCCCACATTCTGCTTTTATTGTTATATTTATGTACAAGCAATTTCCTGTGTTATGACAAACTGTCATAGATGTCACTTTTAATGGCTGCATATCTAACCTATTATTTACGCATTTCTCTATTGTTTACATTCGACAGTTGTTGATGTTGTTACTGTTATTTTAAATATATAATGCAGTTTAGTGGGTAAAGCATGAAATTTGAAAAGCTTTAGACCTGAGTTTTAATCTCAGAAATGCTCCTTCTTAGCTGTATGACTTGGGACAAATTACTCAACCCCTTTAATGTGAGATGTGAGTGATACTACATATATTTTATAGGCTATAATGATTAAGTGAGAGAACATATATAAAATGCTTAGTAGAGTACCTGGTACATAGGAGACACTCAGTAAATTTGTAAGTATAAAATTTCCAGTCCACTTAATAAAGTTCATGAGGGCAAGCAATAATTTTATTGTTTCCAATACCTACCATGATTTATGATACATAGAACTTAGCATAATACATATTTGCTTTCATGAGCTTTGTAGAAATTTAGGATTATTTTCTTAAGTGGAATTATGGGGCCAAAGCTTATAGACAGATAAGGCTCTGGAAATATGTTATAGATTTGTCTCTACCCAGACAGGGGTGGGTGAAATTGGGCCAGTCACTGAGGCTGGGCTTGCTGGGGATCACCCATTTCAGGAGCACGTTGGGAGTGTGGTGATTTGGTTCGTAGTGGCTGCTCCTGATTTGGCTGTTCTCCAGTCCCTGACTTTTGGAAGATACACAAATCTACAACAGCATTTTAGTTGTGCTATAATTTCTGAGTACTTACAAAACAATTGCAGAGGTGATCTACGATCGTTTCTATGGAAGAGCTTAGGGAGATCGAAGCATCAGGTGGATGCATGTGGGTTGCTCCATTCATGAGCCCTTTGGATAGAGCTCTGTCAGCCTGATCCTGTGCTCCATACCTGGAAATGGTATAGCCAGTGAGAAATACTCTCTGCAAAGAGATTAAAGATACATTCTTTATACAGATCATTGCACATTTATGCTTTTTGATTATGTCAAAGATTGAAATTCAGTTTAGGCCTTCTACCAAGTAAAGTACCCATCTACCTGAAAGAATAAAATGGCTATTATATTTAAAGGCAGCATGAGTGGAAAAAAAGCAGAAGTTAAATACATAGAGGCCTCTATTTCATCATACTTGATAAAAATGAATTAGAATTTTGATTAGGAGAAAGTCAGGGGATAGATATATATCTCTCTCTCTCCTGCTTCTTCTTCTTCTTCTTTTTTTTTTTTTTTAGACAGTATGGGCTTTGTTGTCCAGGCTGGAGTGCAGTGGTGTGATCTTAACTCAATGCAACCTCCACCTGCCAGGCTCAAGTGATCCTCCAGCCTCAGCCTCCTGAGTAGCTGGGATCACAGGCAATACACCACAATGCTCAGGTAATTTTAAAAAAATTTTGAGAGATGAAGTCTCATTATATTAACCAGGCTGGTCTTAAATTCCTGGGCTCAAGCAATCTTCCTGCCTTGGCCTCCAAAATGCTGGGATTACAGGTGTAAGACAACACTCCTGGCTGGATATCTCTTTTTTTAACCACTGGGATAAAATAAATAAATTCTCAGGGTTTGCAATTAGTGTAATAATCACAAATATTTAGTTTTCAAAATGGTATGTATATATTTAGGTATGAAAAATGCTATTCTGCATATATGCCATTTAAAATTGGACAGACTATGTTTTGAGTTCATTTTCTGGTGTGTAATAGCTTAAAAGGGAGTGAAAGCTGAGCATGGTGGCTCATACCTATAATCCCAGCACTCTGGGAGTCTGTAGAAGGAGGATTGCTTGAGCCCAGGAGTTCAAGACTAGGCTGGACAACATAGTGAGATCCTGTCTCTACAAAAAATAAAAAAATAAATTACCTGGGCATGGTGGTGAACACCTGTGGTCCCAGCTACTTCAGAGGGTGAGACAGGAGGGTTACTTGGGCCCAGGAGTTTGAGACTGCAGTGAGCTGTGATCATGCCACTGCACTGAGGCCTGGGTGACAGAGTGAGACCCTGTTTCAAAAAAAAAAGAAAGAAAAAGAGTAAATATAGTATACCTTTTGAGAGCTCTGAATATTAAAAAAGGTATAATGTCACTTCCTTCCAGAAGAATTTTTTTCTTTTTAAGACCAAAAGATTTTCAAAAGATAAAGATTGCATATTCTGTACATAGCATAAAATTAGTTCTTTCAAATCAATTTAATTAAGTTTGAGTAAAGAGATCCTGTCAATAGCACAGTTTGTGAATATGCATTATGTGTGTATAAATGTGCAAAACCACTTTATTGGTTATTTATAAAGCACGGTGGTGCTCACCTGTAATCACAGCACTTTGAGAGGTGGAAACAAGTGGATCACCTGAGATCAGGAGTTTGACACCAGCCTGGTCAACATGGTGAAACCTCATCTCTACTAAAAATACAAAAATTAGCTTGGCATGACTGTGCACGCTTGTGATCCCAGCTACTCAGGAGGCTGAGCAGGTGAATCACTCGAACCTGGGTGGTGCAGGTTACAGTGAGCCGAGATCGTACCATTGCACTCTAGCTTGGGCAACAGAGTGAGATTCCTTTTCAAAAAAAAAGAAAAGAAAAAAGGAAATTTAGGTGGGGATTCAGCCAAACTGTATCAAGTAGTGATGTTGAGTCTTTTTCCATATGTTTGTTGGCCATTTGTATGTCTTCTTTTGAGAGTTGTCTATTCATGTCCTTAGCCCACTTTTTGATGGGATTGTTTGTTTTGTTCTTGCTGATTTGTTTGAGTTCCTTGTAGATTCTGGATATTAGTCCTTTGTCAGATGCATAGATTGTGAATATTTTCTCCCACTCCATGGGTTGCCTATTTACTCTGCTGATTATTTCTTTTGCTATGCAGAAGCTTTTTAGTTTAATTAAATCCCATATATTTATTTATTTGTTTTAATTTGCTTTTGGGTTCTTGGTCATGAAGTCTTTGACTAAACCAATGTCTAGAAGGGTTTCTCCAATGTTTGCTCTAGAATTTTTGTGGTTTTGGGTCTTAGATTTAAGTCTTCAATCCATCTTGAGTTGATTCTTGTATAGGGTAAGATATGAGAATCCAATTTCATTCTTTTACATGTGGCTAGCCAATTATCCCAGCACCATTTGTTGAATAGGGTGTCTTTCCCATTTTATGTTTTTGTTTGCTTTGTAGAAGATCAGTTGACTGTAAATATTTGGCTTTATTTATGGGTTCTCCATTCTGTTCCATTGGTCTATATGCCTATTTTTACACCAGTACTATGCTGTTTTGGAGACTATAGCCTTGTAATATAGTCTGAAGTCAGGTAATGTAATGCCTTCCAATTTGTTCTTTTTGCTTAGTCTTGCTTTGGCTATATGAGCTCTTTTTTGGTTCCATATGAATTTTAGGATTGTTTTTCTAGTTCTGTGAAGAATGATGGTGGTGTTTTGATGGGTATTGCATTTAATTTGTGGATTGCTTTTGGCAGTATGGTCATTTTCACAATATTGATTCTACTCATCCATGTGCATAGGATGTGTTTCCATTTGTTTGTGTCACATATGATTTATATCAGCAGTGTTTTGTAGTTTTCCTTGTACGGGCCTTTCACCTCCTTTCACTTAGGTTAAGTATATTCCTAACGGCTTTGTTTGTTTGTTTGTTTGTTTGTTTGTTTTTGGCAGCTATTGTAAGAGGGGTTGAGTTCTTGATGTGATTGTCAGCTTGATTGCTGTTGGTGTATAGCAGAGCTACTGATTTGTATATGTTAACTTTGTATCCTGAAACTTTGTTGAATTCATTTACCAGTTCTAGGAGATTTTTCGATGTCTTTAGGGTTTTCTAGGTATATGACCATGTCATCAGTAAACAGTGACAGTTTGACTTCCTCATTACCAATTTGAATGCCCTTTATTTCTTTCTCCTTTCTGATTGCTCTGGCTAGGACTTCTGGTACTAGGTTGAATAGAAGTGATGAAAGTGGGCATCCTTATCTTTTTCCAGTTCTCAGGGGGAATGTCTTCAACTTTTCCCCATTTGGTATGATGTTGGCTGTGGGTTTGTCATAGATGTCTTTTATTACCTTAAGGCATGTCCCTTATATGCCAGTTTTGCTAAGGGTTTTAATCATAAAGGGATGCTGGATTTGTCAAATGCTTTTTCTGCATCTCTTGAGATAATCGTGTGATTTTTGTTTTTAAGTCTGATTATGTAATGTATCACATTTATTGACTTATAGATGTTAAACCATCCCTGCATTCTTGTTATGAAACCCACTTGATCATGGTGGATTATCTTTTTGATATGCTTTTGGATTCTGTTAGCTAGTATTTTGTTGAGGATTTTTGCATCTATGTTCATCAGGGACATTGGTCTGTAGTTTTCTTTCTTTGTTATATCCTTTCTTCATTTTGATATTAGGGTGATATTGGCTTCATAGAATGATTCAGGGAGGATTTCCCCTTTCTCTATCTTTTCTTTTTTTGGTGGGAGGGCAGTGAGAAGACAGGGTCTTGCTCTGTTGCCCAGGCTGGAGCACACTGGTGTGATCCTAGCTCATTGAAGCCTCAACGTCCTGGACTCAAGCAGTCCTCCTGCCTCAGTTTCCTGAGTAGCTATGACTACAGGAGTGTACCCCTGCACCTGGTTAATTTTAAATTTTTTTATAGAGACAGTGTTCTTGCTATGTTGCTGAGGCTGGCCTCAAACTCCTGGCCTCAAGCGATCCTCCCACCTCAGTTTCCCAAAGCACTGAGATTACAGGTGTGAGCCACTGTGCCTGGCCAGTGTTTTCTTACTTTATGGTATTCATCTCTGACCTAGCTTCAGATTTACTACCAACTTCCACAGCATCTTGTAAAACAAACGGACTACTAAAGCACATCACCGTCAAACATGGGTGTCTGAGAGAGAACACCTGAAATTTATGACAATGGTGCATTATATTTACTTACTTGCCACCTGATTTCCTTGCTGGGGTTGGGTAAGTGAGCGGCTTTGAGGATGTGCTGTGACTCTGGCTTAACCTCACAGTGAATGCCACGCTCCGATGCGACTAGGGCAGGTGGACTTGTGGGACAGCGGTGCTGTGAGTGGTGCATCAGAGCTCATGTCAGAAGCTGAGCTCAGGTCCTGGAACTGCTACCAACCAGTGAGTGATCTGGATAAGTTTAGCAGTCTCTTTGCCTTTAAGTGAAGAAAACTTTGCTTTATCTCTAAAGTTCTTTTGAGTTTCAACATTTGTGAATCAAGCTGTTAGATTAAAATTTTCAGTGCATAGAATCAGCAAATGTCCCCAGAAAGCCATTGATATGAACAGTCTAAAGACACAGGGGAATTTTAAAAATTGTATTTTAAAGTGGCTCCTAATGCGTCCCTGGAAATTGCACGTTGACAGAGTAATGTAGCTTCATACAGATGTCATATATTAGCATTTCTGTTGTAATTCCCAGACTTGTTTCCCAAAGATACTGGGGGTGGCCGTTAGGCATTTCCTTAAGTATACCAACTTGCTGCCAAATTCTCTGTTCTCCTCCTACTCTTAGCTCCAAGGATAACACATAAAAATTGAACTACTGCTACCGTTTCTTCTAATAGTAACAACTAAATGCTATGCTACTACATATTTATGTTTTCTATAAAACTATTTGTCAACACTTGCAAATAATAAAATATAATGGGATGCACATTGGATGATAAAACTAATGCTCTTGGTTATTTGATATTTATGGAGAGAAATAAATGGAGATTGAGCTAAAGGTTATCCCCAGCAGGAAGGAAAAAGGTCACAAGTTTATGCATGGCAATAAACTTTTGAAAGTGGTTTCTGTGAGACACATGGCTGGTTAGAATTATCTTTCTTTGCTGTTGTATAGTAGGTACAGTAAAACTTTTTTTTATAATTTATTTATAAATATGTAAAACCCAGCCTGGCCTCTTAACAGAATTGCCTAATAAAATTGCAGACATAAATAATTATATTGAGGGATGGAAGCTAGAAGGGGCAATCGAATAAGATGAAAGAATGATGAAGCTGAGCAACTGAAGAAACTTGTTTTCAGGGAATAGAGTTGCAGAAAAAGAACTTTAACAATTTCTCTTTTGATTATTTGAAATAAACATGGCATATTTAATAAAGAAGTATAAAGCACAAATGATAATCCTGAAAAAGATGACAGAAAACAGTAATAGTTGTGATCATTATAGTTAGAGATTTTCCAAATTTGAAGATCATGTAAACATTTCTTTGGGAAATTTCAAAATTAGAATGCATATCAAGTATCATTAGGCATGTGCTCAAGTGCTAAGTGGTACAGTTATATCTAGAACAGCAAGATGGTACTGTGATAATTAAAGAGAAAAAATTGCTCAAAAAATTATCAAAAGTGAAAGCTTAAAAAATGTGTATGCCCCTGGTTCCAGAAGCTTCACAACCAAGAATGTATCCTAAGAAAATATAAACACAAATAATGCTTTTCTTTGACAGTGTTTACTCCAGTTTTACTTATAATTTTTTTAAAAGAAAGAAAAAAAACTAAAAACAATCCACATCAATAAGGGACTGTTTACACCAACTGTGGCACACCCATACCATGGAAGGATATTTTAATGATTTGAAATAGTGGTGGGAGCTGCTTATGGCAGAGGAGGAAGATGATGAACATTTTGACTGTCTTGTACTGTGGAAAATGTTCAAATAAATGAAGTTGATTTTAGCTATCTTCTAACTTGACTTTCTGCTCTTCTCATCTGTCAGCATCTCTTTTGAGTTCCAAAATTTGCAGACTAACTCAGTCATTATAACATCTTTACAAAGTAATTTGGACGCTTCCTAAACTGTGTGTGATCTTTGCAACTTCTTTCTTCTCTTCACTAACACATCCACAGAATCTCTAAAAAGATTCAGGGGTTTTATTTGTGGTTTTTGACAACCACAGGCACTGCAGCAGTGCTGGGGACCTCAGTGAAGGGTATGCACTATGGTTTGCTAAAAAAAGGTAATCTATAAATCAATAGTCTGATCGCCTGCAGCATTTTTCATAGAATCAGATCACATTTATTCTCTCATTAGCAGAAGTAAATGACTGGCATTTTTTATGGCAAGACAAATCATTTGTAGTTAAAAGTAGAAAAGGGCATCAAGCACTACAGGGTTTGTTAATGTGTTTCTAGTTTCTGAAAATACCATAGTGAGTTAATTATGTCTGGTTACATTTTCTTTTAGCTTTCAAAGCACTTTCCATCTCCTTTTATTATATGCTTATAATCACCTACACAGAAGGTGGGGGAGGTGTGATTGCTCCCATTTGAGAAATGTTGAAAGTGAGACACAAAGAGTTAATTGCAGGGTAGTAATAAGACCCAGGATGACTGACTCTGCGCCAGACATTTTTATCTTGTAGATCACAAGCAAGAGACCCCCTGGTAGCTAGTAAATTATTGCTGTAGAAGCTAAGTAGAATTTGAAACCATTTCCAGGAACTTAGCTGGGCTTGGAGTTTCAAAGGTCCATTAACAAAAAAAAATCAAAACAGCTGTTTGTCCTCGATACAAGTGGAGAGTTTTATATGCTGAGATAATAATAGATCAGTGATTTTTAACCAAAGTCAATTTTGCTTCCCAACCCTAGTCTCATCCCTCTTCCCAAAGGCATTTTTGGTTATTGCAAATGGGAGGGAGTATTTTCTTTTCTTTTCTCTTTCTTTTTTTGAGACAGAGTCTTGCTTAGTCACTCAGGCTGGAGTGCAATGGCATGATCATAGCTCACTACAGCCTGGATCTCCTGGACCCAAATGATCCTCTGCCCTCAGTCTCTTGAGTAGCTGGGACTATAAGTGTGCACCATCATGCCTGGCTAATTTTTTAATATTTTTAGTAGAGACAAGATCTAGCTGTGTTACCCAGGCTGGTCTTGAACTTCTGAGCCCAAGGGATCCTTCTGCCTTAGCTTCCCAAAGTGCTGGGATTACAGGTGCGAACTACTGTGCCTGGCCTTTTGTTTAGGGGGTGGAGAGGGTTTGGGGAAGGGAGTATTGCTGGAGTATTACTGGCATCTAGTCAGTAGCATCCGGGGTTCCTGCTAAACATCCTAGAATGCACGAGACAGCCCCCATAACAAAGATTATCCAGCTCACAGTTTTAATTGTTCTGAGGTTGAGGAACCCCTGCTTTAGACTGTCTCTTTGCCTTGGTTCATGGTGCTTGGCATGTTCTCAATTTGCTCTATGATTGCTCTCTGCCATCAGAACTATATAAACCATTGGGCAAAACTTTTTAAAAGGGAGTTCCATAATGTGTCGTCTTTTACCCCACATTTGGTGCTTTCTCTTAATTCTTCATCCCTTCTCTCAACCCTTGCCCCAGTTGTCATCATCCCTACTTCTCCAGCCAGCATTTGGCTGAATTCATACACCTGTGTTTCTCTCTTTTTCCTCTTTGACATCAAATTGACATGGTTCAGCTCCACGCTGGTCTTTGTCTCTCTCTCTTTTTTTTTTTTTTTTTGGCTGTCTTAGAAAAAACACTGAACCTCACGGGCACTGGGTGATGGGTGGAGCTGCAGGCCTGGGAGATGCCCCCAGCAATGTTGGTTGGGCCTCTTGGGGAGACTGCTTTATCTCCTAGCCTCTGCTATTCATTTTGGAAGAATGCTTGGGTGGAGGAGGCAGAAGCCTACCCTGCGTGCCTTGGAGAAAACTCACAGATGAATTTTCCTAACTAGAAGTAAACTCTACTTCGGGAAGGAGGGTGAACAGTTCTACTCCATACTCACCTACAAGTTGTAACTCTTATTTGTTTAATAGTAATAAATCTGTGGACAGTAGTCTCTGGCCAGGCAGATATTTTCAGTTTGCTCTTAGACAATGGCAGAGTTGAATTAACTAAAAGGAACACTTAGAGTATTAGAGCGGCTTTCTGATTTTTTGAGGGAGGTGGTTACAGAGGACCAGGTAATTTTGGATTTTATTTTCCAGAAGAATGCTGACATGGATGAGAAGCATTATTTGTATCTCACTGATAAAGATTAGAACTTTCATATTTGAAACAATTGATTTCTTGAAGATGACTGGGCTAAACCAGTCTAATTAGGGTTTGTTCTGAGCTAGGTAAAATGTGTTAGTCATTATCTAGATCAACAATTCTCAAAGTGTGGTCCACAGACCCCTGGGTGCTCCTCCTGAGATTTCTTCAGAAAGTCTGAAAGGTCCAAACTCTTAAAAATAATATTAAGATGTTATTTGCCCTCTCCCCACCCCTTGTGCCACTTCTCTCTAATTTTGCATTGACGATACAAAAGCAATGGTGATGCGAACTTTGGGTGCCTGGGCGCAAATCAAGGCAGTGGCTTTAAAGTGCACTAATTGTCTTTGTGTTCTTCACCTCCGTGCACTCGTAGTAAAGAGAAAAGCCAGTTTCACTGAAGAAGGTCCTTATCAAAGTAATAAAAATTATTAATTGTATTAAATCTTGATCCTTGAGTGCCCATTTTTAAACATTCTGTGTGATAAAATGGGAAGTACACAGAAAGTATTGTTGCTGCATACTGAAGTACAAAAGCGGTTGTCTTGAGCACATCATTTATGCAGTTGTTTGAGCTGCAAGCCCAACTAGCCACTCCTTTTGTGGAACACCATTTTCACTTGAAAGAGCAACTGGCAGACAAACTGTGGTAATTCAGACTTGGGTATTCCACAGAACTTTAATCAAAAACAAATATAGTAAACCTGTCATTTCAAGGAAAGAAAAACTGACAGTATTTTGTTAACTATAAAGTTTGGGTTTTCAACTGAAAATTAGAATTTTGGAAGACCTGTATTCACCACTGTGAGTTTGACAGTTCCCTAGTACTAAAAGACTTTACTGATGAGAGAAATGGTGATATTGATTAATGTGATTTTAAAATATTATCTAAGGAAATATGTCAAGCTTGGGAAGATGTGAATAAGTCTATGTACTAATATTTCCAATATGATGTTACTAAATGATGCATGGGTGAAAGGTTCATTCAGAGTACAAGACAGACTAATGGATTTTAATGTAGGAGGGTAGGAAAAGTTCATCGATATAGTTTCAGATTCCACAGTGCAAATCACCTTTAAGGAACTACCACTTACTGAGTTTGATATGGTACCAAATAGTAATATCAACAATCATCTTAAACAATCATTAAAATATTCTTCCCCTTTTCAACCATATATCTGCTTAACATCAAATTTTCTTCATATACTTCAACCAAAACAACAGATTTCAACAGATTGAATGCAGAAGTAGATATGCGAATCCAGCTGTCTTATATTAAGCTAGACTTTAAGGAAATTTGCAAAAATGTAAAATGATACTTCTCTTCTTACTAATTATTTGTTTCAGCAATAGCTATTTCTCATTAAAAATGTGATTTATATTAACATGCAGTGGGTTAATGTTATTTTAAAATAAATGCTTAAAATCTGTTCTAACTTATAGTACAGTAAATATTAATAGCTAAAATCCACAGCATGGAAGAGTGTAAAGGGGCCTTGAGATGAAAAATCTGAGAATTATTGATCTAGAAGAATATAAATTGCAATATGGAGCCAGGCATAGTGGCTCACACCTGTAATCCCAGCACTTTGGGAGGCCGAAGCAGGCTAATCAGTTGAGATCAGGAGTTCAAGATCAGCCTGGCCAACATGGTGCAACCCCATCTCTACTAAAAATAAATACAGCCTGACATCCATATAGCAAAATGCACTAATCTTAAAGTATATTTTCCACATGTGTATACACGTGTATGCACATTACTTTCTACATGAGTGTGTAGAACTGTGTAACTATCACCCAAATCAAGTATAGAATAGTTCCAGCATCCCACAAGGCCCTAGCAAGCCCCTTCTCAGTAATACTTCCCTAACCCAGTAACCGTTGTTCTAATTTTTATCTCCATAGATTAGTTTTGCATAGTTTATTATTATTGTTATCTAGTCATCCAGAAGCAGTTTTGCATGTTTGTTTTTGTTTTTGTTTTCGTTTTTTGACACAGAGTCTCGCACTGTCGCCCAGGCTGGAGTGTAGTGGTGCAGTCTTGGCTCACTGCAACCTCCACGTCCCAGGTTCAAGCTATTCTCTTTGCCTCAGCCTCCCAGTAGCTGGAATTACAGGCACCTGCCACCACGCTCAGCTAATTGTTTTGTATTTTTGGTAGAGACAGGGTTTCACCATGTTGGTCAGGCTGGTCTCGAACGCCTGACCTTGTGATCCACCCGCCTTGGCCTCCCAAAGTGCTGAGATTACAGGCGTGAGCCACCGCACCCAGCCTGTTTTGCATGTTTTTAAACTTCATATAAATGGAATCATACTGCATGGGGTGTGTGTGTGTGTGTGTATTTTGTTTCTTTTGTTCAACGTCAGTTCTCTAGGGTTGACTTAAATTAGTAAGTGTAATGGTTTGCTCTTTTTATTGCAAACCATGTATATAGTATTTCTTTACATGAATTAATCCATTCTACTCTTGATGAACATTTGGTTCTTTAGTTTTTAAGTTTTAGATATTATGAATACAGCTGCCATGAGCACCTTTACATGTCTTTTGGTGGATATCCATTAATTTTCTTTGGTATATTCTTACTTGTTTTCATTTTGGTTTAAATTTGTTAATATGCCTATAAAAGCAGCCCTTTACAGAGAAAGCACAACATACTCATTATACTACCAAATAGTGGTTGAAGGCACATGGGATAAAACACAGAGATTATGACTGCCATTTAAGAAAAGCTTTTAGTTA
Source organism: Aotus nancymaae (assembly GCF_030222135.1). Classification (NCBI taxonomy): domain Eukaryota; kingdom Metazoa; phylum Chordata; class Mammalia; order Primates; family Aotidae; genus Aotus; species Aotus nancymaae. The sequence goes on along the minus strand of NW_026988471.1, from coordinate 53,897,950 downwards.
TAGAAATGTAAAGAAAATGTGTTATAAATAAAAACAAATGCTCCAGTAAAATGCTATTTATGTAAGCTGAATGTTAGCGTGGCAGTGGATTCTGATATGAATAAACTCCTGTAGAATGCTGAATAAAGAAGACATTCTATGAGAGTGGAACTGATGGCTTTTTCAGGCTACAGATATCAATCAGTAATATACTAAACTTATCTCTGTAATTTCACTTGCATTCTTTTCAGCATATGCTTACTGGCTTACTTGGGGTACACTGTTTACAAACCCATATAATATAATACATATATTATAAGTGGAAAATTAAAGCTGTTAATTTATATTATTAATCAAATTTGATACTTTATCACTGTCACATAAGTGATTCCTTAAAAAAGAAAGTTATGTTAGGGAAAAATTCATATGTTTAATTAATCACATAATTTAAAATGAGGAAGTCTCAATTAACTGGAATTTTACATTATAATTAATTTGACTGCTGGTTGAAGATTAACCAGAAAACTCTATTTATTTCTCACTGATGAGCATTTTTTATGTAAATTATTGTACTTTCACAGTCTTTGTATTTTTATATAGAAATCCAACATTTTTTAATGATTTAAGAATGTCTGTGTAGGCCATGTGCAGTGACTCACATCTGTAATCCCAGCACTTTGGGAGGCCTAGGCTGGTGGATTACCTGAGGTCAGGGGTTCGAGACCAGCTTCACCAACGTGGTAAAACCCCATCTCTACTAAAAATACAAAAATTAGCTGGGTGTGGTGGCGGGCACTTGTAATTCCAGCTACTCAGGAGGCTAGGGCAGGAGAATTGCTTGAACCTGGGAGGCAGAGGTTGCAGTGAGCCAAGATCATGCCATTGTACTCCAACCTGGGTGACAGAGTGAGACTCCATCTCAAAAAAAAAAAAAAGGCGGTTGTGTTATTATTTTAAATATGAATAATTGTTGCCAAAGTGCTATAGGTGGTCTGGGATGACTCTAGATGTTTCTTTTGAAAATAAATTTCTATTATGTGTTTTCTTTTTTCGTTTCTCTCTCTCTTTCTTTTCTTCTTTCTCTCTCTCTTTCTTTTTTTCCTCTCTCTTTTTTCTTACTCTTTCTTTCTTGTCTTTCTTTTCCCTTTCTTTCTTGCTTGCTTGCTTGGTCTTGCTCTATCACCCAGTCTGGAATACAGTGGCACCATCATGGTGCCACTCCTGGGCTCAAGGAATCCTCCTGCCTCAGCCTCCTGAGGTACTGGGACTACAGTTGCACACCAGCACACCTGGCTAATTTTTAAACTTTTTTGTGGAGACAGGGTCTCACTTTGTTGCCCAGGTTGGTCTTGAAATCCTGGCCTGAAGTAATCTTACCATATTGGCCTTCCAAAGTGTTGAGATGACAGGCGTGAGCCACCGTGCTCAGCCTGCTTTCACTTTTGATGCCCTCTGTTCACCACACATCAGTCAGAATAATTTTTTTTTTTTTTTTTGAGACTGCCTCTCTCTATTGCCCATGCTGGAGTACAGTGGCACAATCTTGGCTCACTGCAACCTCCGCCTCCCAGCTTCAAGCGATTCTCTTGCCTCAGCCTCCCAAGTAGCTGGGACTACAGGCGCCTGCCACCATATCCAGCTACTTTTTGTATTTTTAGTAGAGATGGAGTTTCACCACGTTTTCCAGGCTGATCAGGAACTGCTGACCTCAAGTGATCTGCCTGCCTCGGCCTCCCAAAGTGCTGGGATTACAGGCGTGAGCCACTGCGTTGGGCCCAGAATAACTTTTAAAAACATAATTCAGTGTTATTCTCCTGCTTACAACTCTTACCATTTTGCATGAAAAAAAAAAGCCAACTCATTACTATGGCCTGCTAGCCCTAAATGACGTTGCATCTGCTAGCCTCTCCCACACCATCTGCTGCATTAAGCTCCAGCTACATGGCCTCCTTTTAATTCCGTGAACATGCCAAGCAAGCCCTTCTACTTTCTCACTTCCCGCATGCAGTCTCCTCTGTTTAGGATACTCCCTACCACCCCACATGATTTACTGCTTCTCAGCATTCTACTCTCCACTTAAATGCAACCTCCTTGCGAAGGCTTTCCCATTTCACCTAAGAAGCCCACTATCTTCTATTCCCATATCCTGTTTTTTAAAAATATACTTACCAAAATTATAATTATATGTTTATTATCTTCTTCGCTGTGTCAGGAATTGATTCAACTGCTGAAAAATATACAGTGGCTGAAAATGATAGTTCATTTTTCTCTCATATAAACAAAGTTTAGAGGCAGGTAGATCAGGGTTAGTATGGTAGCTTCATGGTCATGAGAGACCTAGGTTTCTTCCCTCTAGCTGTTCCACCAAATTCAGCATGTGGCTTCCACCTGATGGTCCAGAATGGTCCCTCCAGTTCCAGCCATCATGCCTGTATTCCAGACAGATGGAGTCAGGAAGGCAAATACAGTTTTTATTCAAAGTAAGGGAGATTTTATACACACTGTTAAAAATTGAGGTTTCCTTAGAGAAATTATTGACTCAAGCAAGGATTTTCAATTGATGTTAAGATGATTGGGTAGATGGCTAATGAGAAAGGACATTCATAAGGTGCCAGAAAAAACTCCACACAGATTACTTGCGTCCATAAAGAGAACAAAGCTTTACAGTGAAAAAGTCAGGCTGTCATCACCTCAATCCAGGGGTCAGATATTCTGTGTCTCCTGATATGATGTGATTTGAAGTACACAGTACTACTTGTGACACAATCTTGCCAAAAACGTTTAAATTTGAGTCTAACTGGGCCTTAATTTTGAAATGGGAAAGATTTCCTTGTCCCCTTCCCAGGGCGTGCTATGGGGGTGTGGCTCGCTGCTTCAATGCCCCACTGCTCAGACCTCGAAGACAGGCATACAGACGGCAGGCTGCGGGGCTCCTACCCCACGGCAGTGTCTAGGGATGAATGTTTACAGCTAAAGCCCCAGTGGGCATTCACAGGTGCTCTTTTAGTTTAGCCGTCTGTAGGCGGCTTGTGTCAGCTCAATCAGATCCCTGCCTTATCACAAGGACAGAGGGTTTCTGTATTCTGGGGTTCTTGCCTTGGTGTAGTAGAAGAATCAGATCACGTGTGGGCTTGGAGAGTAAGTGCAAGGTTTTATTGAGTGGAAGTAGCTCTCAGCAGATGGGGGAGCCAGAAGGGAGCTGGTTTTCCCCTGGAGTCTGGCTGTTCTGCCGCTCGCTCGGCGCCCGACTCTTCTCCCACCGCCCTGGCCAAACTGTGCATTGTTCTGCCAGTCGATGGCCTGCTGGCGTGCCAGTGCCTGTCCGTGTGCTCTTGACGTGCTCTCAATGTCCTCTCGAAGTCCAGTCACTTGTGTCTTTCCCCACCAATGTATTTTTCTCAACGTCCAGCCGTTTGTGTGTGTTTGCCTTGGTCTTGGGTTTTCTGTTTTTGTTTTTTTTGTTTGTTTGTTTTTGAGATGGAGTCTTGCTTTGTCGCCCAGGCTGGAGTGCAGTGGCGCAATCTCCGCTCACTGCACCCTCTGCACCCCCGAGTTCCAGCAATTCTCCGGCCTTAGCCTCCTAGGTAGCTGGGATTACAGGCGCACATCACCACCCGGGCTCATTTTTGTATCTGTAGTAGAGACAGGGTTTCGCCATGTGGGCTAGTGCTGGGATTACAGGCGTGAGCCACCGCACCCGGCCCAGTCTTGGGTTTTTATAGGCACAGGATGCGGGTGTGGCAGGCCAGGGTGGTCTTGGGAAATGCAACATTTGACCACAAAGGCAGGAGTGCCTGTCATCACCTAGGTCTGTGGACACAGGCCCGGGGGTGGAGCCCTCGCCGGGGACCTGCCTTTCTCCTCCCAGCACTCTCCTATCCCGCTTCCATATCAATTTGTCATAATATAACTTCAGCTTCATAGAAATTACAAGGGAGAGACAAACAAGCTAACTGATATCCTAACAAAGCAATTGAACAATTAAGAAATTGGGACATTCTTCTATAGGACAATTGTCCCTGTTTCTGTCTCTTTAACATTGCAGTATCATGAATAAAGGGACTGATCTATTTCAAAGAGACTGAGGGAATGTAACCACCAGATATAATGCGTGGTTCTCACTTGGATCCTAGTTTGGATAAACCAGCTGTAAAGGACATTGCGTGGACAACTGGGGAAATTTCAATATGTATAGGTATTCAGATATAATATGCTATTAAGGAATTATTAATACTGTCAGCTGTGATTGTTATTTTGGCTATGTAGGAAAACACAGTGGTTCATGCCTGTAATCCCAACACTTTGGGAGGCTGAGGTGGGTGGATCACCTGAAATCAGGAGTTCGAAACCAGCCTGGCCAACATGGTGAAACCCCAACTCTACTAAAAGTACAAAAATCAGCTGGGTGTGGTGGCATGCGCCTGTAATCCCAGCTACTCAGGAGGCAGAGGCAGGAGAATTTCTTGAACCAGGGAGGTGGAGGTTGCAGTGAGCCAAGAAGGTGCCACTGAACCCCAGCCTGGGTGACAGAGGGAGACTCTGTCTCAAAAAAAATTCGTATTTCTAAAATATGCATACTAAAATTTAGAGGAAGAATGTCATGATGACTGTTATTTACTTTACATTCTTTAGTATTGGGGGTCCACTTCTAAAGAAGAGGATGATGGATACTGAGGGCCAAAAAGAAGTCTTTTTTTTGAGACAGGGTTATGCTCTGTCACACAGGCTGGAGTACAATGGTGTGATCTTGGCTGACCACAGCCTCGACCTCTTGGGCTCAAGTAATCCTCCCACCTCAGCCTCTGGAGTAGCTAGGACTACAGGCGTGTGCCACCACACTAGCTAATTTTTGTATTTTTTGTAGAAATGGTATTTTGCCATGTTACCCAGGCTGGTCTCAAACTCTGGGAATCAAGCAATCCACCCCACTTGGCCCCCCAAAGTGCTGGGATTATAGGTGTGAGCCACCACACCCGGCCCAAGAAGTCTTTGGCATACTCTGCCACCAGATTGTGAGCTGCATGAGGGCAAGGACTGTGCCTATTTTGCTTCCGTAACCAGTGCTTAATACACTGTCCAGCATACAGTAGGCACTCATTGCATATTTGTTAAATGAATGAATAAATGAGGATGGTAAACGAATGTAGAAATTCCCCATGACTTCCACTGACATTGAGAATCCAGCAGACATCTCTCAAGAGATCACTGCACTTAACTATAGGTATAAGTGAAATCTAACAACTACATGCTGTAATTAGTACTAAAAAGGTATGAAAAACTATGAAACTACAAAGAAACAAATAAAAGATAGAAACCATTAAATTGGTAAAATAATGACAAGATACTATTGTTAATTGTATTGCACCATACTCATTCCTTTTAAAGTCCAGAGCATTGAATGAGCTTTTTGTAATAAAAGAAAAATAGCCAAATATATTGTATTAAATTCTGTGCGTTTTTTGGGAGATTATCAGAAATCCAATCTCTTTTTTTTCTCTCCTCACTCGCCACCTTCTCTCCTTCTCCTACTACTGCTGCGGGAAGACAGCAAGACACTCACTGGCTGACTGCAGCTCTGATCCATTAGCCAATGACATTCCAGGAGTGTTTCCAGCTTGTTTGCAACATTAATCAAAATTATTAATTAAGGCTAGGGGAGGGGTGGCTCACGCCTGTAATTCCAGCACTTTGGGAGGCCTAGGCAAGAGGATCGCTTGAACCTAGGAGTTAGAGACTAGCCTGGGCAACATGATAAAATCCCATCTCTCTCGCCCTCTTTTTTTTTTTTTTTTTTTTTTTTTGAGACGGAGTCTTACTCTGTTGCCCACGCTGGAGTGCAATAGTGCAATCTTAGCTCACTCCAACTTCCACCTCCTGGGTTCAAGCAGTTCTCCTGCCTCTGCCTCCTGAGTAGCTGGGATTATAAGCACCTGCCATGACACCCAGCTAATTTTTGTATTTTTAATAGAGACAGGGTTTCACCATGTTGGCCAGGCTGGTCTCAAAATCCTGACCTCAGGTGATCCACTCACCTCGGCCTCCCACAGTGCTAGGATTATAGGTGTGAGCCACTGCACCTGGCATGAAACCCCATCTCCAGCAAATATACAAAAATTAGCCAGGTGTGGTGGTGCATACCTGTAGTCCCATCTACTCAGGAGGCTGAGGTGGGAGGATAGCTTGAGTCTGGAGGGTTGAGGCTACAGTGAGCAATGATCATGCCACTGCACTCCATCCTGGGCAACAGAGTGAGACTGTCTCAAAAATAAAAAAAGTATTAATTAAATTTCTACTATGTATATTAAGTATATTAAAAAAAAAGAAAACCAATTAAGTCTAAATCATAGATCTTGTCCTCGGGATGTCGAGATCAGCACAGGCAAAACAAAAAGTAAAATGTCCCAACAAATACCTCATTTTTCTGTGGTGCTTTACAGTTACAAAGAACTTTGACAATGAAATTTCACTTATTCCTGAAACAATACCTCGTCATAGGCTGGGTTAAAAATTAAAAAAAAAATGGATTGACTTGCTCAAGGTCATCTCCATAATTAGACATAAACCTAGAATTAGAACCCAAGTTTTCTAACACCATGTTCTGTATATATCACACTACCTTCTGAAAGCCAAAGCTTAGGCGAGGCATGGTGGCTCATGCCTGTAATCCCAGCACTTTGAGAGGCTGAGGTGGGAGGATCACTTGAGCTCAAGAGTTCAAGACCAGCCTGGGCAACCTGGTGAGACCCCCCCCATCTCTATTATTTTAATTTTTAAAAAATTATCAAAAAAAGAAAGCCACAACTTAAGCTGGAATGGCACTTTCGACTGTACATTGTACCAGGAACAAGTAACAGAGTTGCCACGTGACTGAAATAAACCTTGACTGCAGAGATGACTTCTTAAGGTTTCTGTCATTTCTGTGATTTTTTCCATTTTTCTTAGCAACCTGGAAGCACCACTTTATTTTCCCTCTGCTTTCCAATTCCAGCAGCTGCAGACCCAATGTAATCACCCAGAGAGAACGAAAACTTCCAACTACCATGAATCAGGCTTAACACAGTAAGAGAACATTTGGGATTCTACTATAAGAATTTCTACTAAAATTTCATCAACAAACAGTTCAGAAGCTGTTAAGCATAGACAAGGCTGAAAGTGGCTGGTAGCTGGCATGTATATCACGGAAATTTTGTATGGGTAAAAAATGAATCTGATTTTGTGTGGTACATTTAACATTATCACCACCTACACATTCAGTTAAAAGCTGTTCATGGCTGAAGGGAAACCCCTGATTCCCTCCTACGTCATATCTCAGCTTAGTTTTGGTGTAAGCTGTGGGCAGCTTCATCAAGGATGTTTGCACCCTTTACCCAGAACAAACATTCCGGTAGTACAACACTCATAGAATCTAAAAAATAGATTAATTTAGTAATATTTAATAAGAAAATGATAATAGTAATGTAAATTTTAAAATATTTATTCTGACTTTTCCCTCTCCTTTTCTCTTATAGATCGTGAATCAGTCCCTGAGGCCTGGTTTTTAAAGTCCCTCAAATAGGTCCTTTATTTCCACTCTCACCATCCTAGTTTTAGTTCTCTTTAGCTTTGTAATCAAAACTCACTGAACTACTCTGCTCTACATTTATTTATTTGTTTGTTTGTTTGTTTATTTGAGATAGGATTTTGCTCTGTTGCCAAAGCTGGAAGGCAATGGTGCAATCATGGCTCACTGTGACCTTGACCTTCTTGGCTGAAATGATCCTCCTATCTCAGCCTCCCAAGTAGCGAGAAATCACACACATGCACCACCATGCCCCACTAATTTTTATTTTTTTTAGAGATGGGTTTTTGCTATGTTGGCCAGGCTGTTCTCAAACTACTGGTCTCCAGCAAGTCTCTGCTTTGGCTTCCCTAGGTGCTGGGATTGTAGGCATGAACTACCACGCCGGGTTGATCTACTCATAGCACCCATCCTCTTTTCACTTTCTCCATTCCATTTCACATGTTCCAGATAGTTTTGCTGAATCAAGTTCTTCTGCTCAAAAATACAGTGACTTGTCAAGTCTTAATTGCTCTTGTGACATTCAGGGTCCTCTAGAACCTGGCTTCACCTTAGCTATGTGACCTTATTCTGCTCTCATAATAATAATAATAATTACTATTAATTGAGTACCCACATGCCGGACTCTGTGCTAGGCGATTTTCATATATAATTTGCTAACACAAATCCTTACTTCAATTAGACCTGTGTCCTATGGTTCCCACACATGCTTTGCTTTCTTCTCAAGTGCCTGTGTTCTATTTTCTCTACCTTCTATGCTTCCAAATCCTGCTATTTTGAGAGTGAGGTCATTTCTCAGCTCCTCCAAAACAATCCCCATACATCATACCAGACTCACTGATTTCTTCCCTATTTGACGTTTTTGCTAAGCTATGCAGATATGTAATACCACTGTATGGTTATTTAGTCGTTTCAGGTATGTAAATTTATCTCCAGTTAAATAGGAAAGAAATGTAAATGTATTGGCAGCTGAATTTGTTGACATCCATGGAGGGTTTTGAAGCATGCATGAATGATTGAAAAATTGTGTTTTCTGTTTGTGCATTTTTTCTGGGATCAGAAGTTTTCAAAGCATCCCGAAGAGGTCTATGAAGGAGGTTGGGTTATTTTCTGGATAACAAGCCTTATTTTGAGATCAAACCTACTATCTAAGCCTAGGAATTATATCTTATTGCAGAACCTCTGATTTGCCATTGTAAAATTTCTGGCTTAGTTACATAGGTCTGAGTTTTAAAATTCAGATCTGTTTTTTACTCTGTTTTAATAAACAGAGTGGGTGTCCAGAATTGTAATGCAGGACACATAATCACTATATTGAGAACTTATTTCAACAGTAGTTTCTAAATTAAATATTTTGTAAATAGGTAATACAGTTAGATAATTTGAAGGTCAAAACTACATAAAGAGGGTATCCGGAGAAGTCTTACTCCTACCTGACTTTTTTTTTTTTTTCTAAATGGGGTCTTGCTCTGTCACCCAGCTTGGAGTACAGTGGCACAGTCTTGGCTCACTGCAGCCTCCACTTCCTGGGCTCAACCCATCCTCCAACCTCAGGCTCCTGAGTAGCTGGGACCACAGGCACATGTCAGCCTGCTCAGCTAACTTTTGTATTTTTTGTGTGGATGGGGCTTCACCATGTTGCCCAGGCTGGTCTTGAACTCCTGAGCTCAAAGAATTTGCCTACCTCAGCCTCCCAAAACGTTGGGATTTACAGGTGTGAGCCATCATGCCAGCCCCACCTGACTTTTATAGGTAACTGTCAAAAAAGAACATTTTAATAACACAGATAATATATGTCTATGGCTTCATTAGTCAAAGCTCTTTGGTTGCAAGTAATAGAAATTTATTTCAAATCAGTACAAACAAAAACATTTATTTAAAGAATAGAGTATCTTAAGGAAGGCAGAAAGTGTAGCCAAGTTTCATGAAGGATTGGAACCAGGACCTAGGAGCATATCAAGAATACAAGCAGCTACTTTTTGTCTGACTTATTGTGGTCATCTGAATTCTCTCTCTCTCTCTCTCTCTCTCTCTCTGTCTCTCTCTCTTTCTCCTTCTCTCTCTCTCCCGCATGCACCCTATCTCTAGACTGACTTTGTTGCCTTGTGTGCACAGGGCAAAATACAGCCATTCCCTCGTTCTTGAGTATACACATCCTAAGTTCAAGTAACCAGTCCAGGTTCTTATTTTTAAGTGCCAATTCTTGCTCACTTGCACACACACACACACACACACACACAATAAGAGAGAGAGAGAGAGAGAGTACCATTTGGCCTGACTAGAGTTATGTGTATATCTTTGATTAATCAGCTCTGGACAGAGGAGCAGAGAAACAATACAAACATGAATGCTGCCAGGATGCACCCCCATGTAGGAAAGTTCTTAGATAAAAGGGCTGTGGGGCAGGCTGATAGACCCCAAAATGCCTACTAAAGTTGTATTTCTTACCATAGTCACTGGTTTTTCATTTTCGTGTGGGCCTGAAGTCACCTTTGGCCCAGAAGGTACCTACTGCTGATGATCTCTTTTTCTACTGGCAGGAAACCACCCAGAAGAATCCCAGCTTTTATGGAGAAGCATACTCTCCTGGGGCCTGGAGAGCTACTTACCTCTCTTTTCATCTGAAGTTTCTTGGTTTCCCTGGAAAAATTCACATTGGCTGCCGTGTGCTAGTCTCACAATAGCCGATGCTTGCATTATTACCTTTGGCTATCTCCTAGGTATTGTCTAGTCAGGAACAAGGACCACTGTCTAACCTCCAAGAATAACCAAGAGGAGAGTGATTTATGGCTCATGCCAGTCCCCTCCTCCCAAGTCTGTTTTTAAGGTCTGCGTGTGTGTATATAATATTTGGGAATATATCTATATGTTTTCTATGGCTGCTATAACAAAGTACTGCAAACTGGGTGGTTTAAAGCAACAAATTAATTCTCTCACAGTTCAGGAGCTTGGATGTCCCAAATCAAGGTGTTGGCAGGGCCATGCTTCCTTCAAAGCCTCTAGGGGAGGATCCACCCTTGCCTGTTCCAGCTTCTGGTAGCCCCAGGAGTTCCTCGGTTTATTGCAGCATCACTTCAATTTCTGTCTGTCTTAATATGGCCATCTTCCCTATGTGTCTCTGTCTTCTCTTCACAGATGGATCCCAGTCAAATTGGGTTAAGGGCCCACTTAACTCTGGCATAACCTCATCTTAACTAATAACATCTGTGATGACCCTACTTCCAAATAAGGTCATTCTGAGGTATTAGGGGTTAGGATGTCAACATTTCTTTTGGGGGACACAATTTAACCCATAACAATAACTAATTACTTACTAAGAGATCCTGTGTCAGTTGTTTTAGAAATATTGCTAAATTCATTAAAAAATATATCAACTGATTCAACTCTGTAATTTGAAATAGAGAAAAGAGACAAATGACATCATATACTGTTAAAATATCTGCAGTGACAAAATTTTGCACATCAACCAGGCCTTTATGGGGACTCTCATTTTTGACTTTAATAAAAGCTCTGCAGTCAATATTGTTTATATTTTTGATAAGATATTTGGCTGAGCCACTGATTTTAATCTCATTTTCTTGAATATATTTCCAAATCTATTCAGCTTTCTACATAGAGTTTTCATATTTGCTTTTAGAAGTGAGAAAAATAAAGTTAGAAAAAAGAAGCTCATCTAAGTTAAACACACTCTGTGACTACCTTCTTCCTCTTTTTCTTACTGAAATGTGTAAAATGAAACTGTCTTCTTTCAAGACGAGGCTTAAGAATCTTATTAGATTTATAAGGACTTCCAAGTGCTGTAACAAATCTGCCAGCACCATCTTTAATTCAGAGCATTGTTGCAACTGTCTTGCTGTAAAGTATAACTTTCTGAGCTGCTTATCCCAATTTTTGGTGTTAGTGCTAGAGAGAAATTAAAAGTTAAAAATAAACAAGTTTTTTTTCTTTTTTTCTTTTTGTTTTGTTTTTTGAGATAGAGTCTCACTCACTCTGTCGCCCAGGCTGGAGTGCAGTGGCATGATCTCAGTTCACCACAATCTCCACTTCCTGGGTTCAAGCAATTTTCCTGTCTCAGCCTCTAGAGCAGTTGGGACTGCAGGCGTGTGCCACCATGCCCAGCTAATTTTTGTATTTTTAGTAGAGACAGTGTTTCGGCATGTTGGCCAGGCTGCTCTCAAACTCCTGGCCTCAAGTGATCTGCCCGCCTCGGCCTCCCAAAGAGCTGAGATTACAGGTGTGAGCCTTAAATAAGGTATCTTGAAAGTAGATGAGAGCTAGGGACTAAGAAGTCATCTAGTTTAATCCCCTGATGTGCAGTTGAGGATATAGAGGCCCAGAGGTTACTGATGGTTACTTAGCTAGCTTGGGCATAGCAAAACTGGATCTACAATCTTGCTCCAATGACTCACATTGTCTCTTCCGTATCTTATTCAAAAGTTGTTCAAAAGATAAATGGCTAGCACTGAATTGCATCCTTTAAAAAGTGAATTGTATATGTGAATTATATCTCAATAAAGCTGCTGAAGCAAAGATAAATTGATGGGTTTCAGAGATACGGTAATGAAAGCACAATATGTTTAAGAAACATCTGTTTTACATCATAGTTAATTTTTTAATTGCACAGTAGTACATGGTCATTTGAAAACAGCAACTTGCCCCAATTCTAAGGTTTAAATAACAAATTAGTTTAGAATTATATTTTATTTATAGCATTATCAACTTCATAGAAGTAGAGGATAATTTAGAGAAGGAAAATTGTTTAACAAGCAATCTTAAGGCTGGGCACGGTGACTCATGCCTGTAATTCCAGCAGTTTTGGAGGCTGAGGCCGGCAGATCACTTGAAGCCAGGAGTTGGAGAACAACCTGGGCAACATGGCGAAACCCCATCCCTACAAAAATACAAAAGTTCCCACTTGAACCTGGGAAGTGGAGGTTGCAGTGAGCTGAGATCATGCCACTGCACTCCAGCCTGGGTGACAGAATGAGTGAGACTCCATCTCAAAAAACAAAACAAAATACAAAATACAAAAATTAGTGCATGCCTGTAGTCCCAGCTTCTTGGGAGGCTGAGGTAGAAGGATCACTTGAACCCAGGAAGCGGAGGTTACAGGCATGCACTCCAGCCTGGGTGACAGAGCGAGACTCCGTCTCAAAAAATAAATAAAATAAAAATTAAAAAGAGAAGTAGTCTTAAAACATTTTTTGACAGAAAATCTGTACACATTTATAGTACTAAATTAAAATGCAGACTCTGAAATAATGCTTTGTCATGGAGCATGGAGTCCTGTACTGTAAGTTCACTCTCTAGAGGACAAATTAGAATAATAGGAACTTTAGTGTTTTTCCCTGTTACTGCTTTCCAGATCTCTTATTAGTAATTCATAGACCTCCCAGATTTTTCTTCCTTATCTTTGTCATCTGTTTTTCATCTTTTTGTCTTAATGTTAGAAAAAATAATCAGTTTTATCCAGGTATAATTTGCATCCAATAAAGTTCACTCATTTTAAGTGTATTATAGTCCAATGATTTTTGACAGTGTATATAGTTGTATATCCATCACCGCAATCAAGATGTGGATGATTTCTGACATTCCCAGAACTACCCTAGTCCCTTCTGCTGTCATTCCCTTCCTCCAGCCCACAGCCTTGCAGTTTTTGTTAATTTATAATGTCACATAAACAGAACCGTATCGTATATAGTCTTTTGTGTCTCTCTTCTTTCACTTAACATAATCTTCATGAGTTTTTTCGTGTTGTTGTGTATATCAAGTTTGTTCCTTTTTATTGCTGATTAAAATTCCAAAGCTATAATGTATTTATCCATTCACCAGTGGATGGATAATTGGGTTGTTTCCAGTTTTCATCTCTCTTGGAAAAAATACCCAGGTGTGGAATTACTGAGTCATATGACTGGGGATGTTTCAGTGTTTTAAGAAACTGTCAAATGTTTTTCCAACGTAGTTGTACAATTTTATATTTGTCACAGCATTATATCTCCATGCCAAATTTTTATGCTGTTTTCTTGAAGAAATTTTATAATTTTGATTGTTCTGTTCGGGCTCATGATCCATTTTGAGTTAATGTTTGAATGTGATATAAAATAAGGATCAGCATTCTTGTTCATTTTTTTTCACACATGTATGTCCAATTGTTCCAGCACTATTTGTTGAAAAAGGCTGTCCTTTCCCTACTGAAATACCTTGACACTTTTTAAAAAAATTAATTAAGTATATATGTGTGGCTCTAAGAGTTTGTTTCTACACCTTCTACTCCGTTCCGTTGATCTATTTGTCTATCTTTATGCCAGTACTACATTGACTTAATTATTGTAGATTTATGATAAGTCTTGAAATCAAGTTTAAGTCCCTCTGGCTTCTTTAATTTCTCCCAGCAATGCTTGTAGCTTGCAGTGTAATGGTCTTGGGCATATTTTGTTAAATCAGTCCTTCAATATTTCATGTTTTCTAGTGCTATAGTAAATGATATTGATTTTGGGGGGTTATTTATTTAATTGACAAAAATTGTGTATATTATGTACAGCACACTGTTTTGAAATATGTGTACATTGTAAAATGGCTAAACTGAGCTAATTAACATATGTATTATCTCACATACTTATTTTTTGCAGTTAAAACACTTAAAATCTATTCTCAGCAATTTTCAAGAATATAATACATTGTTACTCACTATAGTTACAATGTTGTACAACAGACTTCTTGAACTATTCCTCCTAATATTGTGTATCTTTTGGCAACATAATAATTGCTTTTTTAAAAAATTTCAATTTTCACTAATTGTTGCTAATACATCTTTTTGTTCCTGTTTTCCCTATTTCCTGAGAGGTTCTTCAACTTCATCTTCTAACACTATTAATGAAAAAACTGCAATTAAACAATTATTTTTTAGCAAGGTAAAATACATATGACACAGAGTTTATTATTTTAACAACTTTTCAGTGGCCTTAAGTATATTCACTTTTGCTGTGTAACCATCACCACCATCCATCTCCTGGAATTTTTCATCATCTCGTAGCCACTTTTTGGCTATTGAGAATAATGTTGCTATGAACATATCATCAGTTTTAAGTTATAAATTCTTTCATGTTCTCTTTTTTATTTTTATTGTTTCTGTTTTATGGATGTGATACCTTCTTTTATCTCACTCTAAATAGTTTTTTTTTTTTTTAGATGAAGTTTTACTCTTGTTGCCCAGGCTGTAGTGCAGTAGCATGATCTCTGCTCACTGCAACCTCTGCCTCCCGGGTTCAAGCGACTCTCCTGCCTCAGCCTCCCGAGTAGCTGGGATTACAGGTGCCTGCCACAACGCCTGGCTAATTTTTTGTATTTTTAGTAGAGACCGGGTTTTGCCATGTTGGCCAGGCTGGTCTCAAACTCTTGACCTCAGATGATCCACCCGTCTCGGCCTCCCTAAGTGCTGGGATTATAGGCGTGAGCCACCACGTCTGGCCAGTTACTCTAAATATTAATTATAGTTTCTTTGTTATTTTCTTCTGTTCTCTGTATGTTTCTGCTCCTTCAAGTTTTTTTAGTCTATTTGTTTTCATTCATGACTTTTATCAAATGTCAGGTGGTTCTTGTTTTTTGTTTCGTGTGTAAGGGTATAGCCTTAAAAATATGTATGGGAAGCTCTGAGGGGAGAAGGAAGAAGATGAGAGGATGTAAATGTGGGGCTGATCAGGCCTTTTTACTGAGGTACTCTGCATGCCAATATTTTAAAGAATTTTCTCTGGAGCCATTTTGTTTCACCATATAAGATTCTCCCATTTCCTATCTGGGGGAAAATGGGGCATAGGAGACAGGAGGAGTTGGGGGAACAGGCTTTTTGGGAGTAGGATGGGGATGTGGGGACTAAGGGTTCCACTTTTACTTAATCCATTTGTTTCCAATCCTGGTACCTCCAAGAGCTGGGCTCGTAGGAGTTCTGTGACACAAGATGACTTGCTTCTAGTTGATATTGCCTTTGAAAGATATTTAGGTTTTAACTTCATCCACTTTGTTAAGTCAGTAACTGTTCTTCCATTTGCTTTTGGTCTTCCATAAATTTGTTGAAATATCTTCTCCATTGTTGTCTCCTCTTTTATTATCTTTGTCCTTGTTGTTTAATATCATTTTAAAAATTGCTTTACTGACATTTTAACAGGGTTTTGGGATGGAGAGGAAATGAATACATGACACACCACATTTAACTCATTAGATTAAATAACATTTTATTCATAAATGATTAACATTTCCTTTACCACTTGACAGGAAAAAATTCTCCTCAGGACAATAAATAAAACTAATATAAAATGAAAATTCGGGATGACAATAACTTTTTAGTAATAAAAGGTAAATGAGTTTCAACAAAGACACAGGTAAGTCACATACTGTACACTTCTTGTGATGATTGTGTTTCTGGGTTCTGTGGATAAAAGTAGGCAACAAGTGAAATAGGAGCAATATAGATCTATTGATTTTTTAAAATTCTATAACTCATAAATAAAAGTAACATATAAGAGAATCACTTATTATCTGGTTAATTTTTTAATTTAATGGAGCTTGCTTAATCTCTTATTACTTCTCTTTTAGCCATTTCCTTTTCTTTAGGGTCTTCATTATGGATGGTTACAAGAAGAGGCAAAAGTCTAGTAGGCAATTCTGCTTGTTACTGGCTAAGAGGCTGGAGTCACTAGCTTACTGAAGATTTTCAGGCAGTCTGTAGGCTTAAATTATTGGTGCTGCACCTATTACTATTGATTACTTTGTGGTAAAAATACAATTATACAGAACACTTACTGGAATACTATTTTGAGTTCTGAGTTTAATAT
Source organism: Aotus nancymaae (assembly GCF_030222135.1). NCBI lineage: Eukaryota > Metazoa > Chordata > Mammalia > Primates > Aotidae > Aotus > Aotus nancymaae. Next base: position 53,881,585 of record NW_026988471.1, on the reverse strand, counting down.
TTAAGGTGGATAGAGAAGACAAAAAGGAGCACCTATGTAAAAACTAAAACACTGGACCTGTGAAGAAAAGCTAAAAGGAGTCTTTGGTTTTGTTTTGCTTGGAAAAACAAAGCTCAAGTGGAGATAATGTGGAGATAATGTGGTTCAGGTACAACCAGAGGTGTTACATATTCATGTTTTCCAGGGCTGCATTCTTAGCTGTTTTCTCCCATGAGTAGCAGACAGTACCCAGCAACCTGCTTGGTCACCTTTCCCCAGCCCCACCATTTCCCATCAAACCTTGACCCATGAAGGCTAACTAACAAACAGATTTAGGTACCTTGCTCTCCAGTCTAGACTTCCATCTGAAGTCCAGCCCTGGTTTTCCAGCTGCTCTCTGATTACTTCTACTTCAATGTTCTGCAGTCAACTCAAGTTCAATGCACCTCAAAACTTAGGTCATTGTAGTCTCCCCAGCATTATTCATCCAAACTGTGCTCTCTCCTCAGAGTTCTTTTCTTTGATAATGGCAGCACCAATTTCCCTTCTCACCAAGCTCAAGCCATCAAATCAGGTTTTCTTTCTTCTTTTCCATTAGCCCCTCCATTCTATTAGTCATCAGATTCTATGAATTCACCTTCTTCCATGTATTTTAAATTTATCTTTTCCTCTCTATTTCCTGTGCTCCTAGTTTAGGCTCTTATCAACTTTTGCCAGAATTAGAAGCAGTAATTATGTTTCACTGAAACCACAGTTGTTGTAATAAAGCTATAAATAAAGGCAATGGTTACCTGTACTATTATAATTGCATTTTCAGCATTTGGTTTCCTTACTCTAGCACCCAAAATCCGTCCTCTGTCACTGTTGTTTTTGTAAATTACTTATCAGGTCATCCTACCACACTGCTTCAAAAGACCTTCAATAACTCTGGGAGACTAATGCTTCTGCTCTTCAGCATGGCTCTTGAGACCCTCAGTCTGTACTTAGCTTATTTTTTCTGGTTTTATTTTCTATCACTTTGGACCTTTCTAGCTATAGCAGAGATCTCTCTGTGTCTCGAATCTTTATCCAAGTTTCATTTCACCCTGCCTCTGTAGATGTTATTCCCTCTTCTTTAAACGCCTTTCTTTTTCTATCTTAAAAGATCAAGTATCAACTTTTATGAGGTTTTATTCCAAATCCTGCTGGAAAATGTCTCTCTCTCTCTCTTTCCCCCCCGACACAGAGGTATAAAGTAGTCCTCCTTATTTTGGGGGATACATTTCAAGACCCTCAGATGCCTGAAATGGTGGCTATTACTGAACCCTACGTATATAGTCTGTTTTTTCTTATACATACATATCTAAGACAAACTTTCACCTTTGCATTTATTTTATTTTAGAGACAGAGTCTTACTCTTTCACCCAGGTGGGAGTGCAGTGGTGTGATCAGGGCTCACTGTAGCCTCGACATCCCCCAGGCTCAAGCCATTCTCCCAACTTAGTCTTCGAAGTAGCTGCAACTACAGGCACATGCCATCATGCCCAGCTAATTTTTGTATTTTTTGTAGAAACCAGGTTTTGCCACATTGCCCAGGCTGGTCCTGAACTCCTGATCTCAAGCGATTTGCTCATTCCCTGCCTCTCAAAGTGCTAGAATTACAGATATGAGCCACCACAGCCGGCTCACCTTTTCATATGACTTCTCTTTGGCATATCCAAATTGTCAGCATCTCTACCTTCACATGTTGGGGCCATTATTACATAAAACAAGGGTTACCTGAATGCAGCACTGTGATACCATGACAGCCGATCTGATCCCAGAGATGGCTGCTAAGTGACTATCATGGGAGGGAGCATAGACAGTGTGATCGCTAGACAAAGGGATGACTCACCTCCCTTGAGGGACTGAGGGGACTGCTTGAGATTTCATCATGCTACTCAGAACAGCACACAATTTAAAACTTATTGTTTATTTGTGGAGTTTTCATTTTAATATTTTTGAACTACAGCTGACTGAGGGTAACTAAGACCTTGGAAAGTGAAAGCATGGATTAAGTGGAACTACTGTGTGTGTACAGACATATATACACACACACAGACACATACATACACATGTATGTATAGATACATAAACCTATATCATATACATATATGTATAGATCTCTATATATACATATTTATAGATATACATTCTTATATAAACTAGACTATACATTCTTTGACATTAGGAAATGTGTTTTATCTATTACTTATCAGAAGACCCTAGATGGTCAATAGGTTTTAGTTGAATCAATGAATGATGTTTAAAGACAGTGACCACTTGGTTTCTATCTATCTCCATTGAAGATGAAATAACAGAACTTATACTTCAACCTTTAGGTATTAAAAACAACTGTAAGTTATAGATTAGAATGAGTTTAATTTTGTGGACTCTTTTCTGTAGTTCTTTTTTCATATGAAGACACATTTTTATTTGTCTAAGACAGCATAGGATGTCTTCTGCTTGGTTTTGTACTGCTAGATCAAAATTAACTTTCTTGGATCTGAAGTAATTTTTCTGCTAGATCAAAATAAATTTCTCCAGGGAAACAATGCATATTCAAATAGCCTAATTTCTAATAATGCAGAGGACTTAAAACAGTTAAAGGAGAAAGATTAGGTTCAATTTTAATTATGACTTTCACTTGCTTATTATGTGATTTCTTTTTAGGACTTAACATTTTAATTTTAGGTCCAACACTAACTATCAGTGCTTAACTAGCATGGCTGAAGAAGTTGATCTTACATTTCTATTTCTATTCTTATTATAGAATGGATTTAATATAAGTTAAGATGTTGAACAGAACCACGAACTGCATGTCACAAAAAGGCACATTTCATAAAATCTAAAATCCCAACAAAATGGTAGGACAACAACTTAGCAAGCTGTTAATTTTTCACTTAAGAGTGCCAAAATGATGTTTCAGTCTTTTTTAAATAGAAAGGTCGAATGTCATTCAGTGGTGCTCCTGAACACAGGCAAGTCATTTTCAGAGGTGAAAAAACTGTGGTTGACTGCTATTGAAACAGGTTTGTCTACAATCCACCTCTCATTTTTCTTCTCTTACCGAACCCAGTCTGGAGTTCACATCTTGCTATTTGTAGACAAGAGTATACCCATCCTATGCCTTTTAACTCTTTTGAGGGGCATACCTAATGCAAGTATAATTAACTTATTTTACAAATACCAACTTAGGTGTCAATTTAGCATTCTGCAAATAAGGCATAATACTATAGAAATGGAATGGGTGATTTCCAAGTAATAGGTCTCTTACTGAAAATATGCAAGCACATTTGTGTTTGTTTGGCTTAGTGCTATATTCTTCAAAGTCTTGAGCAGGGCCTGGTGCAGAGTGTATACCCAACAAATATTTCTCTTATGAATGAATAAAGTATAAAGTAAAAGCACAAAAGGGATGGTTCAGCAAGAGAAGAAAGATGAGAGGTGGGTTACAGACACACCTGTTTCAAGAGCAGTCAACCACAGCTTTTTCACCTATGGAAAATGACTGGCATGTGTTCAAGAGCACTACTGAATTACCTTCAACCTTTCTATTTAAAAAAGACTGAAACATCATTTTGGCACTCTTAAGAATTTTTTTTTAAACTATTTAAATTTTTTATTTATATAAATTTACGGGGTTTGACAGTGTAATTTTGTTGCATGTATTTATTGCATTGTAGTGAAGTCACCCTTTTAGTGTATCCATCACCCTAATAATGTACATTGTACCCATAAGGAATTTCTTAACATCCCCACTCCTGCCCCTCATTCTTCTGAGTCTCTATTGTCTATCATTCCAAACTCTATGTCCATATGTACACATTATTTAGCTTTTGCTTGTAAGTGAGACCATGATCATGGAAGGGAGATTGGTCAAGCTGACCTCCCAAAGTTCTCCCAACCCTAAGATTCTATGATTCTACCAGCCTGGATCTCTTGTAATGTTCTCAGAGAGAATAGCTACTAACCAGTGGTATCTGAAAACTTTAATCTTCTACTTCCGATAATGTATTTTCTTTTCTTTTCTTTTTTTTTTTTTGAGATGGAGTTTGGCTCTTGTCACCCAGGCTGGAGTACAATGGTGCGATCTCAGCTCACTGCAATCTCTGCCTCCCAGGTTCAAGCAATTCTCCTGCCTCAGCCTCCCCAGTAGCTGGGGTTACATGCATGCACCACAATGCCCAGCTAGTTTTGGTATTTTCAGCAGAGCTGGGGTTTCACCATGTTGGCTAGACTGGTTTCAAACTCCGACCTAAAGTGATCCACCTGCTTCAGCTGCCAAAAGTGCTGAGATTACAGGTGTGAGCCATCATGCCCAACTGATAAGGGATTTTCAAATATAAATCATTGAATAATTATTTTAAAACTATTATTAAGATCTATAATGTGCATTTTTCCTTTAACTGGTTCAAATGTCCACCAGAAATTTTGTTAGTGACAGTGACATTTACATCTATATATATCAGTTACAATAATGTATAAGTAGCTTTACTTTTAATTGTGGTAGAGCAGCAGCATTCTTTTTGCTTTGTTAATCATCCTATGAACACTGGGCAAACTCTTTACTCATCTATCTATCAAACACTTATTTTTTTAGAATTCACTGAGATTAATAAATTTTTATTCTGCACCAGAGGATTGTGCTTATATTATTGCATCAATATTAACTGCTATTTACTATTAAAATTGTAAATCTACTACTATTTTTTATAATTATTCTTTTGTGAAACTTTGATTAAAGATATTCCCCTGAGACAATTTTAGGTACAGGGATATATGAATGTAGAAACATCATATGAGCAACTTACAAATAACATAAGCCCTGTTTATATTAGACTTATATGAAAGCCCTGTGACACGTATCATTAAGGAATTTCAGATCAGTCACAGTGGGAAATGCATACAGGGAAGACTGAACTGCTGATAGCTAAACTGTGATAACAGAAAAGGCTGAAACATAAAATATTGTTAGTGTATTTTGTATGTGTATGAAGTTGGATGAAAATCATGCATTTTTGATAATTTTTGATAAATATTTGACAAACACTTCAAATATGTCTCTTGTAGTCATCATTGTAGAAAATTGTTTTGTTTAAATTCATTTGGTATTAACCTCCCACCCCAAAATTCTACATCAATATGTCTCTCTTCCTACTCTTCCCAACCCCTCCAAAAAATAAAACCAAACTTAAAGCAAGTCACAAACATTTTGTACAAATAAAGTCAGTTATCTGTGGAATTGATGTGATAGGTCTTGAACCTATTGTTGATAATTAACCCAATCAAGTAACATTATCAGGAAATCTTTATTATTTTCCTTTTTTTAAGGTTCATAAACTTTATTTCTTAGAGCAGTTTTAGGTTTATAGAAAAAATGAACAGGAAGTACAGAGTTCCCATACACTCCCACTCCTGCCCCCTAACCACAGTTTCCTCTGTTCTTAACATACTGCATTGAGGTGGTATATTTGTTACAACTGATGAACTGATACTGATATATAATTAACTAAAGTCAATAGCCTACATTAGGGTTCACTCTTTCTGTTGTATAGCCCTATGGGTTTTGTCAAATGCATAATGGATAATATAGAACAGTTTCACTGCCCCCAAAATCTTCTGTGTTACACCTATTTATCCCTCCCTCCAACTCCTACTTTTCTGATACCCAAATTAAGCTTATAGTAATGTAAATTAGTTGGAGCTAAGAATTTGCTTAAATAACCAGTGATTCCCCATGGCAATCAACATTTTTTAATTATTAATCTAGACTAGCACTGTGCAAAAGAAATATGTGAGCCATTATGTATTTAAAATACTCCAGAAGCTGCTGCAGAAAGAACAAGTGAAATTAATATAGTAATATTATACTTATCCCAATGTATTCAAAATACCAATTTCAACATTAATTTAATATAAAAGGTGAGATAGTTTACATTTTGGGGGTACTAATTCTTGAAATCCAGTGCTCATTTTACACTTACAGCACATCTAATTTCAGTCTAACTACATACATTCTGAGTGTTCAATCAGTAGATTAAGGCAGATACCTTAGTCACTGGCTACTTATGGCTATGGACTGATTTAGACTTTGAGCAACTTGAAAGCAAGGTATCCTCTTCGCTCCAGGACTTCCAGAGTAGGCATGCAGAGAATATTTTTGAAAGGTAAATCAGAAAGATAAAAGGATCCTGATTCTTTTTATTATTATTATTATTATTTTTTATTTTGAGATGGAGTCTTGCTCTGTCGCCCAGGCAGGAGCGCTGGAGTGCAATGGTATGATCTCAGCTCACTACCACCTCCGTCTCCTGGGTTCAAGCGATTCTTCTGACCCATCCTCCTGAGTAGCTGGGATTACAGGCACGCGCCACCGCACCCGGCTAATTTTTGTATTTTTAGTAGAGACAGGGTTTCACCATGTTGGTCAGGCTGGTCTCGAACTCCTGACCTGGTGATCCGCCCCTACATCGGCCTCCCAAAGTGCTTGATTACAGGCAGGAGCCACCGCGCTCGGCCCAGGATCCTGATTCTTACATGTTGTGCAACTACTTTCTTTAAACTCTCCTGTCTCAGAAAAAATGGAATGGGGGTCATGCGTATTCCTGCATATCAAACCAATGAATACTGGGCTTCCTGACTCCCAGAAAGCCTGAATCATCTGAAATGTTGACTCATGAACCTCAGGTGACTGAAATGTAATGTGAACCAAATTAGCTTTCCAAGGCATCTTTGTATTTCCACTTTCCTTTCTCCCCCGCCCCCCTCTTTGGGTGACTCACTCCCCTACCATGTAAGAGTCCAGCAGCAGGCAGGGAGGGCCCCTAACCCTCTTTGGAAGAAGAGCAGACTTTCAAATGGTCGGCCCCAGATCCCCCAGTTAATTCAGCACAGCTGTTTTGCCTACCAATTCCAGAGCCTGCAGTTTAGACTAAGCCTGTCAAAAAACAATTTTTTTTCTTATTTTAGGGTGGCGGTAGTAGTGATGTGGTTTGGAATTTTAAGTGAAAATATAATCTTGTATAGCAAAAATCTTCAAAAATCCTTAGGGCCCACTTCACAGTCCAGTTAATATCTTTCTCCAGTCGGTTTTTTTCCTTTCCCGGGAGGAAAGTTTCCATCCTCAGTCCCCCAGGATAACGCCCTTCCGGTGGCGCGCCAGGAACCTCGCCGACCCCTCCCAGACAGCAGCCCGCCCTCTGTCCCAGTGCTCCAAAGACAGACGGACCCCCAGCTGCGGGCAAGACCAAGACCCCACCCCAATTCACCGTTAACCAACGTGGGGGTGGAGCTCCCAGCTCCCAGCCCCGCCCATTGAACGCAATCCCAGCCGGTAAGAGAGAGGAAGTGCCGTAATCCCCACCCACTTACAGCTCCTTCCCTTTCCGTTGGCCCAGCTGGTCGTCTATTTTCTCTATCCTGTAGCCGATTGGCTCTCTCCCTCCCGCGCCAGTCCCTGCCCTCCCTGCTAGGGAGGGTGAGTCACGCCAAACTGGGCGGAGAGTCTGCTGGCTTCTCTCCCAGCTAGTCTGGGCGGTGGCGGCAACTGGGGACGGGGCGGGTGGCGCATCACCGGCGCGGAGGCTGGAGGAGCAGTCTCATTGTTCCGGGAGCCGTCACCACAGCAGGTCCCTCGGCTCGGTCGGCCCAGCCCTTCTCAGTTCTCCCCAACCCCCACAACCTCCCGCGGCTCTGAGACGCGGCCCCGGCGGCGGCGGCAGCACCTGCAGCATCATCTCCACCCGCCAGCCATGGAAGACCTGGACCAGTCGCCTCTGGTCTCGTCCTCGGACAGCCCGCCCCGGCCGCAGCCCGCGTTCAAGTACCAGTTCGTGAGGGAGCCCGAGGAAGAAGAGGAAGAGGAGGAGGAGGAAGAGGAGGACGAGGACGAAGACCTGGAGGAGCTGGAAGTGCTCGAGAGGAAGCCCGCCGCCGGGCTGTCCGCGGCCCCGGTGCCCACAGCCCCTGCCGCCGGCGCGCCCCTGATGGACTTCGGAAATGACTTCGTGCCTCCCGCGCCCCGGGGACCCCTGCCGGCCGCGCCCCCCGCCGCCCCGGAGCGGCAGCCGTCTTGGGACCCGAGCCCGGTGTCGTCGACGGTGCCCGCGCCATCCCCACCGTCTGCTGCCGCAGTCTCGCCCTCCAAGCTCCCTGAGGACGACGAGCCTCCGGCCCGGCCTCCCCCTCCTCCCCCGGCCAGCGTGAGCCCTCAGGCCGAGCCCGTGTGGACCCCGCCCGCCCCTGCCCCCGCCGCGCCCCCCTCCACTCCGGCCGCGCCCAAGCGTAGGGGCTCCTCGGGCTCCGTCGGTGAGTGTCTCGCCCTCCCGTTTCGCGCCGCCTCTCGCGCCCCTCCCTCTTTTGTGTGCAGCCCCAGATGCTTTGGGCTGGGCCCTCCTGTCCGCCCCGAGGGGGCTTTGTCTGCCGACTTCGGGGCGATGGCGCCCCGCCTGGTGGGAGGCTCGAGGAGAAGGGTGGGGCGGTCCCGGCAGCCCGGGCTTGTTCTTATTGTCTGTCTTGGTTTCGGGGAACACGTGCACCTCGTTCCCACTTCTACCCCTGGGGTGCCCATTGTATCGATTCTAGAAGTTAGGCAGCCACCCGTAGTAGGAGCCGGTTGTGTACCGGAGAACCAGGGTTGTGGATTTACTGGGTTGGCTGGGCTTCGAGGTGAGGATGGAAAGGCCTTGGCACCCAGATCTTTTTAGGAGGCGCTTTGTCTACCTGTCTAGGTTGCTCCTTCGGGAAAGGTGCAGTTTCGCTGCGGGTCTGTTGGCCTGCATTCTGCCCTGGGCTCCCTCCTCACCTCCAGGCTGGCGTGGGTGGCCCCTTTGCACTTCCCCTCCTCCTCCTCCTCCTATGTTTGTGGGGAGCTGGCCGAGTGAAAAACGTCCACATTGACCCAACCGCAGTGAAGGGAGAGCGCCTCCAGTGGTGTGGTGCGTGGAAAAATGGGAAGAAGAGAGTTCTGGTAAAGTCCTGCCACCGCCCAGCTCACCGGGGTGTGATGTGGACTGCTCCCCGCCAGCTAAACCGAGCCAGGGAATGGGGATCTGGGCATTGTGTGCGAGGGGGCGTAGTTCTGCCAGGGTTTCAGCTGCAGGGTCGGAGGAATTGCTGTTAGTGTAGACTTGGCCCAGCCTCTTAGTGCATATAATTGAATTTTACGGAAAAAAATAAAAGGCAAAATGGTTGACATTCCTAAAGAAGGGAAAACCTGTGGATTCTTTGAGGGGAATTGGCTAATTGAACTTGTGACAGTGTTTTGAGACAGACATTTTCATATATATTGATTAGAAATACTGTTTTTTAGAAGTCATACGTTTTAGGTTACAGAACCAAAATACAGTCATGTGCCGCATAACGACGTTTTAGGTCGAGGGCAGACCGCATATACAAGGGTGGTCCTGTTAAGGTTATAATGGAGCTGAAAAATTCCTGTCGCCTAGCGATGTCTTGATCCTGACTGTATAGGCTTAGGCTAATGTGTTTGTATCTTAGTTTTTAACAAAAGTTTAAAAAGAAAAAGAATAGAAAACTTACAAAATAAGAAGATAAAATTTTTTTCTTTAGCTGTAAAATGTGTTGTTTTTAAAGTTAAATGTTATTTAAAAAGAGCCAAAAAGTTTATAAAAGAGAAAAGCTACAGTAAGCTAAGATTAATTTATTATTGAAGAAATATAGTTAAAGATACATTTAATGTAGCCTAACTGTACAGTGTAAGTTCTACATTAGTGTATGATGGTGGCCTAGGCCTTCACATTCACTCATTACTCACACATCCAGAGCAGCTTCCAGGATGGCAAGCACTATTCATGGTCAGTGCCCTGTACACGTGTGCCATCTTTTAATCCTTTGTACAGTGTATTTTAGATATGTTTAGATAAACAAATACCGTTGTGTTACAATTGCCTACGGTAACATCCTGTATAGGTTAGTAGCCTAGGAGCAATTGGTTATACCATATAGCCTAGGTGTGTAGTAAGCTCTACTATCTAGGTTTGTGTAAGTATACCATGATGTTTGCACAACGACAGAATTGCCTAACGATACATTTCTCAGATCCTGTCCCCACTGTTCAGTGAGGCGTGACTGCATGTATGGTCTGTAAAATAGTTTTCAGGTTCTTTCAGTCATGTAAGTCCCTGATTGTATATTACTATTATTAGGCATATTGTTTTTATTGCTGTTTTCATCTTGGGAGATTATTTTGGAAGGGAAAAAAAAATCACATTTTTTAGAGATTGAGAATGCATATTATTAGTGCATTCATAAGTTCTTGCTACTTCAGGGAAAGAAAGCTTCCCACTAGCAGTAGGACCTTTATGTATAAAGGTCAAGAATCAAGTAGTGTAACTGCCTGCTTAGAAATCTTCATAGCCTTGTAGGACGTTAGAGGTGGTTCACTTCTTAAAAGAAAATCAGTCTGATTTTTTTTCCCTCGATTTACTTCTCCACAATGGGGAAAATAAGCCAATTGTGATGCTTTTGAGTAATATTTGATATTGACATACTCCCTACCCCCATACTACTCAAAACACTAATTGCCATATTAAAGGTCTTAGAAGATGAAGATTAACTCAGTCTTTCCTTTTTCTTTATGAAAAAGACATACTTGATCAAAACTGAGGCAAGAGAGAAAAATACAAAATATGTTTTTAAACAGGAAGTTTGTTTTTTTTTTTTTTTTTTTTTTTTTTGAGACAGAGTCTTGCTCTTGTCACCCAGGCTGGAGTGCATTGGCTTGATTTTGTCTCACTACAACCTCCACCTCCCAGGTTCAAGTGATTCTCCTGCCTTAGCTTCCCAAGTAGTTGGGATTACAGGCACCTGCCACCATGACTGGCTAATTTTTGTATTTTTAGTAGAGACGGGAGTTCACCATGTTGGCCAGGCAGGTCTCAACTCCTGATCTCTGGTGATCCGCCCGCCTCGGTCTCCCAAAGTGTTGGGATTGTAGGTGTGAGCCACTGCGCCTGGCCACAGAAAGTTTGATGATTGACAAAAGCATACTAATCTTGTATTGGTATGGGAACTAAGAGAAGAGTTCTGTCTTTCAATATTAGGGATTCAGGGGGTGACAGCATTCTCTTGGAATCTTGAGTGTTGAAATGCTAAGATTGGAAGGCAAAGGGGAAAGAATATTGCCTGTTCAGGGACCTTATCTTTACAGAGTTCCCTAAGTCTGTATTGATGATACCTATTGGGAAACTGTAGTTTTTTTCAGTAAGTGTAAGAACATCATGCTTATGGTCGGGAACAGTTAACCATTTTCAGTGTGTCTGGATTTCTTAATGCATTCAAGAGTTTGTTCATTAATTCAATCCATTATTGATTACCTACAAAGAGATAGGATCTGTTGTAAGTTTTGAGGGTATAGCAATAAGCAAGACACATGTGCTCCCCATTGGGAGAGTACAGATAATAAGCATATAAATAAAGAACTCAGAATAGTGGTGTTTGAGGAAAATAAACAGGATAAGGAAAAAGATAATGATGGGGATGTATGGGTTTTTTTTAAGATTAGGTGACACTAAGAAAGGCTTAAAAGGAGAGATTTGAGCTACAGAGATAAAAATTTCCAAGCAACTTGAGGGCAAAACCCTGAGGCAGAAATGAACTCTGTGTGTGTCTGAGAATCTAGTAAGACTAGTGAGAAAAACTAGTAGGAGAGTGGAAAGGAGGGCTCACCCACCCAGATTACTGGGGATCTCTAACAGGCAATGGTAAAAATATTTAGCTTTTTTAAAAAATAGAAATATGCTTATTAAATATACTGTGATTTTGGAACCAAAATAAGTTTTGTAGATTCAGGGCCACTGAGAGGATTGAGGTGAGAAAAAGGTGAGAAATGTGCAGCGCAGGGTTAGAAGCATAGACTAGCCTACCTGGAAGAGGATTTCTAAATCACTGACACTTGTCTCTTTAACATTGCTGTTTACGTTATTTTTGAGTAAGCCCTGATTTTCATCTGTTAATAAGTTATAATTTTACTGTTTCCTGTTGTGCCCAGAGCATCTCCATCGCAATGCAGTAACTGAAGTGAGACTAAAAACCTCTCACTTGAGGACCATTTTTCATGGAAAAACACTTGGTTAGTGGTTAAGTTAGGCTTTGAGGATATGCACAGGAAACTCTGGCTAGAAATTGATTTGAGAGCAGTGCAAACATATAAGGGTGACTTCAAGCTGGTCTGTGGACGTGTTCTAAACCAGGGTTAATTAAGACCGAAAATATGTAGATCTGGATTCTGAAGGATATTGAATGCCAAATTAAGAAATTTAGATTTTATCATCCTGCTTTAATCCATGCTCTGGCATCCAGTTGCCCTTCCTTTTGGTAACTTGTATTATGAAAATAAAAATGTTTTTATTGTTTTTTCTGAAGTTATTTATTATTTTTCACCCCCTCTCAAATTAAAGCTTTAGGCTTTGGGAAGCCACCCATTGAAGGTTATTGAACTGAGGAACTGAGGCATGGCACCGTGAAAGCAGTGTTAGAAAATTGGTGACAATATTCAAGATAAGTGGGAAGTAAAAACAGATGAACTATTTAGAAAGCTGTTATAGTAGTTCTGAGAGAGGTGAGTAGGGCCTGAACTAGTTCATTATTTGTTCATTCAGTGAAAATGGAATATAAGAGTATAAGAAGCATTCTTTAATTGGCTGTGAATCTCTGTTTTTATAGTTAGGTTACAAAGAGGCTATATCAAAGAAGAATTGGTAGGACTTGGAAACCATGAATGTAAAGACAAAAGAATATTAGTGCTTATTAAATCAGTTTCAGAGACTGCCAAAATTGTTAATTGCCATGAAAATTTGTATAAAATTGAATATTGCTCATAAATATAGATTATGACTTAGGGCTTAAAAATTACTAGATTTTACTATTTTAAAGCCATTTATTATGTGATCATTTCTATTGGCATAGGAGCATGTATTAGAAATTTTAAGATATTGAGTGACATATGGCTTATATGTTAGGTATCCGTTCTTAATATAAAGTCCACGTTCTCAGGAAGTAGGTGCTTCTAAAAACAAAGTCATGCCCTGTCCATTCCCTACTTTCATTTTTGTCATTCTGAGTAATTTCTGTTATTAAGCCATTTCTTATATTCAGAAGTTGGGAATAAGTAGTATGTTCCTTATAGATATGTTTCAGTTGGTTCCTAGGCAGCTCAGTGTCAAATTTGTGGTCCTTTTTTTTTTTTTCTTTTTGGTAATTTGCAAACTCTCTCAAACCCTTTTCAAAATGAAGGGATAAATATATGTGGAACCACTGATAAATAACTGCATGGAATAGTGTTTAGAAAACATGCTATTTTAGTGCTGTATTATTGTAAACTTAAAGGATTTGCCGTATTATAAAAACATTTCTGAAAAGGAGCATGTGACCTATTGCCCATTAATTGGCTTTGTTTTGTTTCATGTGTAGTTATTTTGTTTTTGTTTTTAATTTAAAAAACAAAACGATGGTCTCTCTTTTGCCCAGGCTGGTCTCAAACTTGGAGCCTGAAGTGATTCTCCTGCCTGAGCCTCCCAAAGTGCTGGAATTACAGGCATGAGCCACCATGCCTGGAAAGTGGTTTTTTTTTTTTTCCTTCTTTGAGACAGAGTCTTAGTCTGTCGCCCAGACTGGAGTGTGCAGTGGCATGATTATGGCTCACTGTAGCCTTGACCTCCTGGGCTTAAGCAGTCCTACCCCTTCAGCCCTCCAAGGAGCTGGGACTACAGGTGCATACCACCATGCTGACTATTTCTTAAATTTTATTTTTTAAAAAACTTTTACATTTATTTATTGGAAACAGGGTCTTGATCTGTCACCCAGGCTGAAGTGCAATGGTGCAATCTTGGCTCACTGCAGCCTCATCTTCTGGGTTCAAGTGATCCTCTGACATCAGCCTCCCAAGTAGCTGGGACCAGACACCTACCACCCTGCCTGGCTAATTTTTGTATTTTTTGTGGAGACAGGGTTTCACTATGTTGCCCAGAATGGTCTCGAACTCCTGAGCTCAAGCAGGCCTCCCGCCTCAGCCTCCCAAAGTGCTGGGTTTACAGGCGTGAGCCACCACGCCCAGCCTAAATTTATTTTTATTTTATTTTATTTTAGATGGAGTCTTGCTCTGTTGCCCAAGCTGGAGTGCAGTGGCGTGATCTCAGCTCACTGCAACGCCTGCTTCCCAGGTTCAAGCAATTCTCCTGTCTCAAGCCTCCCCAGTAGCTGGAACCACAGTCGTGCACCGCTTCGCCCGGTCAATTTTTGTCTTCTTAGTAGAGACGAGGTTTCACCACGTTGGCCAGGCTGGTCTTGAACTCCTGACCTCAGGTGATCCACTCCCCTTGGCCCCCCAAAGTGCTGGGATTACCGGCATGGGCCACTGCACCCAGTCTTACTTTTATTTTTTTAAAGATGGAGTCTTATTATGTTGGCTTGGTTGATCTTGAACTCCTGGGCTCAAGCAGTTCTCCCTCCTTGGCCTCTGAAAGTGTTGAGATTACAGATGTGAGCCACTGTGCCCCTCCAGTTATTTTCAAAATATACCTTAAAGCAACTTATTCAAAGTCTTAATTTAAATGGTTCCTTTTTAAGGTACTTTGCTAGCCCAGGATACAAGTATCAACTGAATGGCTATTTCTTGATTCTTCCCTGGAACCCCTAATTAAATAGAAGTAAATGTTGCAGATATACTATACTTAAGGTATATTCTTTGAGACTTTTTGTTCCTGTTTCTAAAGGGAAGATCACAGCATCAGGGATGGGAACTGTGGTGGTAAAACTATAGTTCTCGTTAGTGTTTGAATGAATGTGACCTTTGTGGGTAGCTAGTGCAGGACTCAGGTATGCAAAATGATGAGACCCAGCTTTACTGATGCTAAGGTTTTCTCAAACTAATGCCATCATCATCCTTTTTTAACTCCAAAGGAGGAGTTGATAATTTCATATTTAAGCTGCTGATTTTTATGTTTCTTGGCATGATAATTATTGATTTTTAAGTTGCTTTCATCATGTGTTCCCATAACATTCTGATAAGGTATGGTTAATCATTTCTGTCCTCCACCAGACGGTATACTTAATGAGGAATGGTGCTCTTACCCTTTTCCTTGAGGAAAAGGACTGTATGCATTGTATCTGTATTGCAGTGCCTTAGATGTGATAGGCACTCAGTTGTTGAATGATTAAGATGGCATAGATGAATGCTGATCTTCATATTCTGTATAGTTATAGAATTACTTTATTTTCTCTCAATAAAAATCCCAAATCTTATGAAAGCATTTAATTATATATACAAGGTAAAAATTCCAAATAATACTACAAGAATATACAGAAAAATAGCTCTTTCTACCTGTTACCCAGATTTTCAAAAATTGTTTTCTGTAGATCCACCCTCTGTTAGTAGTTTCTTGGGTATCTGTTTAGAGATAACCTATGGATAAATAATCATTTATACATGTATATCTTTTTCACTTTATTTTCCACTAAAACAGCTGCAGAGGACTCTGGGGATATACCATATTTTATTTAATGAGTCCCTTGTTGATGGTTATTTAGGTTGATACTTAGGTTTTTCTCTTACAAATAATATTGCTGTGAACACTTATTTGGGAATACATGCCATTATACATGTTGTGGGATAAATCTGTGCAAGCAGAATTACTGTTTCAAAGGATATTTGCATTTAAAATGTTGGTATCAAATGCCAAAGTGTTAATTGTTACAACCTTTATTCCCACCAACCTGTTAAGGTGCCTTCCCTTATATCTTTACCAACACAGTATAACTAATATGTGGTTTAGCAAATTATTCTTTTAATTTACATTTGAGTCATTTTTCATAGGCTTACCTATGAAAAATGTCTACTAAAAGAGTTTGGGTAAAACTGTGGTTAAAATGGCTTCAGTACAGTAGAATTAGTATCAAGCATCCAGCTAATACTCTTATTTATTTATTTATAGGTGGAGTTTCACTCTTGTCACCCAGGCTGGAGCGCAGTGGCACAATTTCGGCTCACTGCAACCTCCACCTCCTGGGTTCAAGTGATTCTCTTACCTCAGCCTCTGTGTAGCTGGGATTACAGGCACCCACCACAATACCCAGTTAATTTTTGTATTTTTAGTAGAGATGGGGTTTCATCATATTGGCCAGGCTGGTGTCAAACTCCTGACAGGTGATTCACCTGTCTCAGCCTTCCAAAGTGCTGGTGTGAGCCAGCATGCCCAGCCTTACATTTCCTATTATTTAGTGAATATCATAAATGGTCGGTCTTTTTTTTTTTTAACAGTTAGAATTCAAGTAAGGTTCACATATTACAATAGATCAATTTGATTTATTAGCCTTTTAATCTATTGATGGGTTCTCCCTTGCTTGTGATCTCTCTCCTTCTCTCTGCAGTTTATTTGTTGAAGAATGCCAATACACTTTTTTCATTTTAATGTTTTTATTAAGATATAATTTACATGCAGTAAAATGCATAGATTTTAAGTTTTAACAGTTTTACGTTTTGATGAAAGCATACATTTGTTTAATCCACACCCCTGACAAGATATAGAACATTTCTTTCATCCTATAAAGAACTCTTGGGTCTTTAGCAATCAGTCCTTCAATTCTTTGACCTGGTTCCTATGCCCAGCACCAATCCCAAACAACCATGTTTTGATTTCTTTCATCATAGATTAGTTTTATGTATACAAAGCATCAATCACATGAATGGGATCATACATTTTGTGTCTGGCACTTGCATTCAACATGATGTTTTTAAGACTTATCAATGATGCTGCAGATACCAATAATTTGTTCCTTTTTACTGCTTAGTAGTATGCTAAGGATATACCACAGTTTAATTATTTATTCACTTGCTGGACGTTTGGATTATAGTTTTTGGCAATTATGAACAAAATGCTGTGAACATTCTTTTATAGACATTTTTGTATACATATATTTTCGTTTCTCTTAGGTAAATACCTGAGAGTAGAATTGCTGAGTCATGGGGTAACTATATATTTAACTTTATAAGAAGTTGCCAAACTGTTCCCCCACCACTTCCACCAGCAGTGTGTGAGAATTTTAGTGGCTCTACATTTTTACCAACATTTGATATTCTCAGTCTTTTAAATTCTAACCATTTTAGTGGTTATGTAGTAGTTTCTCATTGTGGTCTTAATTTAGGTTTCCTTAGTGACTAATGAATTAGAGCATTTTTACATGTCCTTTATGTGTGTATTTTCTTTTGTGAAGTGTCTGTTCAGGTAATTTGCCCATTCTTAAATTGGGTCATATGCCATTTTATTCCTATGTATTTGTAAGAATTCTCTATATATTATGGATACAAATCTTTGGTCTGATACATGTGTTGTGAATATATTCTCCTAGTCTATAGCTTGCCTAATAACTTTATGAATTGTTTCTTTTGGTGAGTATACATTTTTAATTTTGGAGAAGTCATAATTCTTCTTTCATGGTTAGTGCTTTCTTTGTGATGTCTAACTTCCAGGATTGTGAAGACACTTTATTTTCTTCTAGAAGCTTGATAATTTTAGCTTTTGTTTATCTTGACTCATTTTGAGTTAGTTTTTGTCTATGGTATGAGTTACCATAGATCCAGATTTATTTGTTTTTTCCATACATATAATATCCAGTTTTTCCAGCAGAGTGTTTTTGAAAATAACTTTCTCTTTCTATTGAATTGCTTTGATGCCTTTGGAAAAAAAAATTGACCATACGAAGTGTGTCTATTTATATATATCTGTTTTATTCTATTGATTTGTCTATCCTAATACCAATACTTGATTATTGTAGCTTTATAGCAAGTCATAAAATTAAGTAGTCTGACTGCAAGTTTGATCTTCTTTTTCAAAATTGTTTTGGGTCTTCTAGGTCCCTAGTATTTCTGCATACATGTCAGAATCAGCTTGTTCATTTCTACAAAAATGCCTGCTATGAATTTGATTGGGATTGCATGGAGTCTGTAGATTAATAGGGGGATAAGTGACATCTTAGGATTTGAGATTTTACCCTACTTCAAAGGTAACAAACAAGTTAGCCTGTCATAGTTTCATGGATGCTGTAAGAGGATATAGGATGCCTGGGTCAGAGGCAAAGGACTTTATTACTCACAGCAGTGACAGTAGCCAGAATATTAGCATTTTCTTGTGCCAGTTCCCTCAGCCCTATTTCACGTGGAGCAACACTGAAATGGCTGAGTGAGATCTGCACCTGTAGCAGGTTGTATTATAGGACAGAAATCTTAAGCTTAGGGAAACGAGTCTTTTGTGTTACATAATAAGCATGGCTGTTCGTTGCTGAAGAAGAAACTGTTTTCCAAGACTGTTCATAATACAAACATTTTTTAAAGATAGAAACAAAGGCAAGACGTGTAAAAGCACAAGATACTCAGAGAACTGTTTCCTGGCAGTCAACAATATTTTATCTTTCAACCCATGAACATGTTATCTCTGTTGTTTAGATCATTTTTAATTTTTATGAGTAGTGTTTTTCAGTATAGCAGTTTTGTGCATTTTGTTAAATTTATGCCTAGGTATTTTATTTTTTTTGTTACAGTAAATGATATTTAGAATTTTTTCCATTTTCCATTTGTTGCTACTATATGGAAATACAGTTAAGTTTTGTGTATTGTCTTTGCATCTATCCTGCGTCCTTGCTAAATTCACTACTAGCTTAGGTATGGTTATTTTATTTTGAATCCTTAGGATTTTCCAACTACACAGCCCTGTTGTCTGTAAGTTAAGATAGTTTTACTTTTCTCTTCAGATCTTTATGAGAAGGCTGGTAGATTGCTTGTTTTATGCAGAATCTTGATTGAATGGATTAGTCTTTCACCTTTAATTGTGATGTTAGCTGCATATTTTCCCCAGATATCCTGACAGGTTGACTGGATTCAATCAGCTACCATTTTATTGAAGAATTTTTGCATGTGTGGTTATGAGAAATATTGTTATGTAAATTAATTTTAATTTTCTTCTAATATCCTTGTCTGGTTTTGGTATTAATGCATAAATCTATAAAAATTTTTGGGAAGTGTTTGTTTTTCCTTTATGAGACGTTGATCACCACTTGCGAGGGTCTCTCCTGCAAGTCAGCCCTGACTCCGTGACTGATGAATAAAATACACTCACACACCAGAGTGCAGTGATGGAGTGGGCTAGGAAGGTCGTCAGCTGCTGTCAGAGGGCGATTGCAGCTACCTAACCCCTTACTAGCTGTTCTTGCTGGCATTTACATTTATTCAGTATAGCTTTAATGACAGAGGTTCTAAGTCAACATGCTTGTTGGATAATTAACATTGTAAAAGAGTGGTTTTACAAATATTAAAAGGTTTTTGTTCTGGGGTCCAGAACAAACACGGATAATCCCTTTTCAACTTCCCCCTGAGAGGACCATCCTTCACAAAGTTTACATGAATAAACAAGTAATTAGAGTAGAGACAAAGGAATGTGGGGTAAACAGACTTAACTGGGGAAGCTTCTGTTATCCCTATTCTTCTCCCTATGACCTAATGTTCTAAGGTAAAAACCGGCTGCCTTCAGCCTGACCCATTCCAAAAGGTTGGGACTGTAATTTTACAACTCTCCCTAATATTTCCCTGAATATTTTGCCCACCACCCTGAGTGAATCCTCACCACCTTAATATGCTGAAAGAGTGTGTGTAAGGTTAGTATTATTCATTAGATATTTTATAGAATTCACTAATGATGTGCTGCATCTGTGCTTGGAGTTTCCTTCCTGGAGGTTTTAAATTACAAATATAGTCACATAGAGCTATTCTGATTTTTGATTTCCGCTTGTGTCAGTTTTGGTAATTTGTGTCTTTCAAGGAATGCATCTATTTCATCTTGATGACTGGGTATAAAGAAACTTGTCTATTTCGTTTTGATAAGTAGACATCAAAGAATTTACTCAGTTGTCTAATTTATTGCCATAAATTTGTGCATAATATTATGTTTTTAGGATCTACAGTAGTAGTCCCTCTTTTATTTTCAATACTTGCTTCCTCTCTGTCTCTCAGTCTCTGTCTCTCTCTATCATTTTAGGCGATTATCAATTCTGTTGATCTTTTCAGGAAGCAACTTTTTGTTTCATTGATTTTTTTTTTTTGGTCTTTTTTTTTAATCATTAGTTTCTGCTCTTTACTACTTATTTTCTTTTACTTGTTTGGATTTAACTTGCTCTTTTAAAGTGGAAGCTTTATAGGCCGGGCGCGGTGGCTCACGCCTGTAATCCCAGCACTTTGGGAGTCTGAGGCAGGTGGATCACGAGGTCAAGAGATCGAGACCATCCCGGTCAACATGGTGAAACCCCGTCTGTACTAAAAATACAAAAAATTAGCTGGGCATGGTGGCGCGTGCCTGTAATCCCAGCTACTCAGGAGGCTGAGATAGGAGAATTGCCTGAACCTCAGGAGGCGGAGGTTGCGGTGAGCCGAGATCGCGCCATTGCACTCTGGCCTGGGTAACAAGAGCGAAACTCTGTCTCAAAAAAAAAATAAATAAATAAAGTGGAAGCTTTGCACTTGGATTTTAAGCCTTTTTTCTAAAAGCATTTAGAAACTGTATGTTTCTCTCTAAGCATTACCTTAGCTGCATCCCACCCATTTTCATTATCATTTGATTCAGAATATTCTTTAATTTTCCCCATGGTATTTAGAATTCCTCATGGATTATTTAGAATTCTGTAGTTTAATTTTTAAACATTTGAGGATATTTTAGATGATTTAATTGAATTCACTGTAGAACAGAGACTGCATGATTTCAATTGTTTTAGATTTATTGAGATTGTTTTGTTGTCCAGGAAATGTTTTATCTTGGTGAATATTTCATATGTACTTGAGAAGAATGTGTATTATATCATTGGTTATAGTGTTCTATAAAAGTCAGTTTAGTTTATTGGTAGCATGACCTAAATCACCTGTATCGTGTGTGTGTGTGTGTGTGTGTGTGTGTGTGTCTCTGTTTGTGTCTCTGTCTTTGTTTTTCCTTTGTCCCATCTGCTTTCTGGATTCTTTTATTTTTTTCTTTTGTTTTTTCTTTTGGATTAATCAAGGATTTTATAATATTCAGATTTATCTCCTCTGTTGGGATTTTAGCTGTACGTCTTTATTTTTTAAAAGGCTGTTCTAGGGATTACAGAATGCATTCTCAGTTTATAAAATAGCAAGAAGCTTATACCTCCTTACATATTTCACATGTAATAAAACATACTTTCATATACTCTTTTCATCCTTTTATTGTCATAAGTTTTGCTTCTGCATGTATTAATAGCTATTGTATTTTGTGATTATTTGTGCTTCAGAAAGTTAATTATTCTTTGAAGAAAAAATGAGAAAAAAGTTCTTTAAAAAGCATCTACCTATATATTTACCATTTTTGCCATTCTTTATTCCTATATAAAGATCCAAATTACATCTGGTGTCATTTTCTCTCAGTCTGAAGAACTTGATTTAACATTTCTTGTATTGTAGGTGTCTTGGTGACAAATTCTTTCAGCTTTTGTTTATCTGAAAATACCTTTATTAATTTTTAATTTTTCCATATATTTTGTTTGTTTGTTTAGAGATAGGGTCTTACTCTTGCCCAGGCTGAAGTGCAGTGGCATGATCATAGCTCACTGCAGCCTTGAAGTACTGGGCCCAAGTGATCCTCCCACCTCAGCCTCCCAAGTATGTAGGACTACAGGCACACGCTACTGTACCTGGCTAATTTTTAGATTTGTTTTTGGAGAGATGGGGGTCTCAAATCCCAGGGCTCAAGCGATCCTCCTGCCTCAGTCTTTGACAGTCCTGGGATTACAAGTGTGAGCCACCATGCCTGGCCATTAAAAAAAATATATGTTTTGAATAATACAGTCAATTCTTGTTTTTTAGGTATCGTTATGTTCTGTATAGCCACCAAAAACAGGGAATTAGCACATACTGAATCATTGTTCTTAGGGAAAATACTGTGCAGGTTCCTGTAAGCCTCTTGTCGTAATATTTTTGTTAACCAATCAGTACATTACCTTGTTTTATGTG
This sequence comes from Aotus nancymaae, assembly GCF_030222135.1. Lineage (NCBI taxonomy): Eukaryota > Metazoa > Chordata > Mammalia > Primates > Aotidae > Aotus > Aotus nancymaae. The sequence continues at coordinate 53,859,567 of NW_026988471.1, read as the reverse complement.
TTTTTCTGTCTAAAGCCACCTGGGGTACAACAGTACAGTTAGATAGAAGGTATAAATTCTAGTATTTGATAGTACAGTAGGGAAATTATAGTTAACAATTTATTCTTTATTTCAAAATAGCTAGCAGAATTGTAATGTTTCTAACACAAAGAAAAGAAAAATGTGAGGTGATGTATAACCCTGACTTGATCATTACACATTGTATATAGGTATCAAAATATATGTACCCCCAAAATATAAAACAACTATTATATATAAATTAAAAAATAAAGACATCTTATTTAATATGTATTACTGATTCATTAACATTGTGCTCATGGCCAAGAACACTATAATTCATGCCTGAAGGAAGATTATCTAACGTATATTTTCTCTGTAAGGCACATCATAGCCTTCTTGTGGTTAAAAACACTAGATAGCAGGTCAGCGCTATGCGTAAGGGCCATATTAAACAGGGAAATCAACAAGAAAAATGCAAGAATGAGAAAAATGTGGCACTAAATAGACTGAGAGGAGGACACTTGTTTACAGTGGCAGAGCTGAAACAAGAAGGCGGTTGGGTTGCCTTGTTCCATCTCAGCTGGGAACTTGTACTTTGGATGACCCGAAGTTTGCCTGCTCTGCTCACATGCATGTCCTGGAAAATGCTGCAAGTATGGATTTTGGGATTACAAATTTAGTGAGTAGGTAAATGAGCAAATAAGGAATCTATGAGTAATGAGGATCCTCTATATATAGTTCTAGATTGTCAGTTTTTTCATACCTTTAAAGGTGTTCCATTACCTTTTGGATTAAATCATTGAGAGATGAGGTCATTCTTACTGTTATTTACCTGCTTTTTTCCTCTGACTGTTGTTAGGGTTGTCTCTGTCTTTGATTTTCAGTTTGACCCTTATGATGTGCCCCTTTGTGGTGTTGTGTTTATTCTGCTTGGAGTTCATTGAGCTTTGTGGATCTGTGGGTTGGTATTTTCAAAATGCCAACTTTTGTCCAATTTTAGGCCATTTTATCTTTTTTTTGGGGGGGAAGTCAGGCAAGAGAATCTTGGGAGGCGGAGGTTGCAGTGAGCCAAGATAGTGCCACTACACTCCAGCCTGGGTGACAGAGCGAGACTCTGCCTTAAAAAAAAAGTGCTAATTCAACACCTACGTTATTTGTTTGTTTATATTTGTTATTCTTATTTATGGTCATATTTCCTTGCCACTTTATATGTCCAGTGATTTTTAATTTTATATTGTATGTCATGGATTTGGCGGTTTTAACTTTGTTCTGGCAGGCATTTAATTAGCTGGAAAATAATTTTGATCCTTTTAAATTTTGTAGGGTGGGTCTAGAGGCAGGGGATCTGCAGACCTACAGGGCCAGATGGAGTAAATATTTTAGGCTTGTGGGCCATATAGCCTTTGTCTAAATTGCTCATCTCTGTTTTTATTGTGCAAAAGTAGCTATAGACAGTACAGAAATGAATGGACATGGCTATATTCCAATACAGTGTGAGCCCATGAGCCATAGTTTGCTAACTCTTGGTCTAGAGTATCCTTTATTTTAGGGTTAGAGTAGTCCTGCTTGAGTTGTTTAGTGAGATCTTTCCTGTCTGACTGTTCAGAATTTTTATGTCAGGTCTTCCAGCACTATCTGACCTTCAGAATAATCCCTTTAGCTTGCAGATCTACCGTAGGTTTCTTGGCGAGGCCTTGGTGAGTCTTGTGCTGTGCACGTGCAGCGTAGTATTCATCCAAAGGTTTCAGACCCCCGTCCACATTTTTAGAGGTCCTTTTCTGTAAAGCTTTTCTTTGTATGTTACCCTGCTCCACAAATTCCAGACAACTCCTCAGCCTCCTCAGCTTAGCGAAAGTGCGGTATTCTTAGCCATCTGTCTGTACTGTAGACCAGAATGTGCCTTTAGACAGAAAGCAGGGTAGTCATCTCACAGGTTTCCCTTTTCTCAAGATTCACACTACTGTACTGCCTCTTGTCCAGTGTCTCAAGATAGTTGCTTCTAGTGTTTTGCTCATATTTTTAGTTGCTTATATTGGAAGAGTTAGTCTGATGTAATTACTCTCATAGCCAGAAACAGACGTTCTATGATTTTAAAATGCAGTTTTTTTCTAGTTTTATAATTAGATACGATTTAAATACCTCTGTTTTCTCATGTGAAATGAGGGTAACAGAAGTACCTCCCTTATAGGGTAGGTTTGAGAGCTGAACGAACATCTGAAACAAATGTGCCAGGTCAGCACAGTACCTGTCCCACATTAATGTTTCTATAAATGTTGTTATATTGTAAAATAAAAGCAATTGATCAGTGTAATATTTCTGCTAATTACAAGGTATTTACTGGGTAACAATTTACCTTGTTTCAGGAGAACAAACTTGAGGGGCTGATATAGTAAGAAGGATTTACACCAGTTGCACTTGTACACAAACACATCCTTCAGAAGATGAAGCACATCTCATGCTTTGAGGAAGTCTAGCAGAAAAAAAAATGTTAAAGCATAAAGACTTGGGAATTAGACTGTTTTGAATTCTGGCCCTCTGGTCTCCTAGTGATTTAGGGCAAATAGTTGCTTCTTTTTTCTTTCCCTATCCCTCCTCAACATTTTGAGGTAGGTACTATTATTATTCTTATTTTACAAATCTTATGAGGCACAGAAAGGCTAAGAGTTACACAGTTGTAAGTGTTGGGTTTGTGATTTGAACTTAGGCAATTCAGTTTCATGATCCATGACTGCTTTATTAGGAGTCTGAACTGTATTCTTGAAGGCCCAGAAGATAGTTAACTATTCTGGATTTTTTTTTTTTTTTTTTTTGAGAGCTTTTAGAAATGTAATACTTGTTTTATGGTTAACTCTGGATTGAATCTCATTTTACAAAATGAAGATTTTTTTCCTTAAACTTAATGAATCTTTGAAATACCAATTTGAAAACTTTTTTACTTAGAAAAATTCCAGGAATATAGTTTTTATTGTAAGAGATCCTTACTGTACTACGTAGGAATAAGGTTACAGTACATTAAGAAAAAATTTAGATTTTGGCACAAATTTAGATGTTGTTTGTTTTCCCACTAATTTTAACAATAATATATGTTTCTAGTTCACTTTCCAGGTAGACTAGCCTCTGAATTAGTGGCTTTTAACTATATTGTCTGGATTAAAAAAGGCAACCATTTTGTTAAGAATTGACTCTTATTTAGATGGAGCAGGTGTGTAATTACTTGGTTCTGCTCTTTGACTCTTAAATTTCAGTTTTCTATAAGCTCATAATTCAGTGTTTTAGCCGAAGGGAACTTTCCTTCATTTTACAAATGAGAAACTGTAATTTAAGACCACATAGCAAGTAATTTTTTAAAAGTGTGTACACGTATATGTGCACTTTATTAAAAAAATCTTATAAGCCATTATTATGTTACTCCTTTGACTGGATAGCCCATTCTACCTATTGCTTTAGATTGTAGGAAACCCTTTTAACCACACATCATAAATTTCCTGTCATCATCTTCATCTAGGAATCCTTTATGACATCATGCCCAGTATATATTTATCTAAAATATATATGACCCTGTGAAGTTAGCTCTCCTAATTCATTAAGGGTAATACGCTTGGAAGATAAGTCCATATTTATGTTAGCTACATCTCTTTGATTTTTATCTATTTTGATGAGCCTTGTTTAGTTTGTCCTTTCGGATGAAATTGTCTAAATTTATTAGGTTCTTTCTGTTAAAGGAATACCACCTTCCAGCCATCTCTCAGGCTATTTCAGATCATCTGATGCTAGAGGCCTTTCTCTAGTGTAAACTGTGGAAGATCTTTAGCTTAGGATCTCCCAACTGCAGGTACAAGATGATATTGTACAAAGTTAATATTACCAATATAGAGTATATTAGTTAGCTTGGGCTGCCATGACAAAATATCATAGACTGAGTGATTGAACAGAAATTTACATCTCACAATTCTGGAGGCTGGTAAGTGTAAGATCAAGGTGCTGTGAGGTAGATTTCTTTCTGAGGCTTCTTCTGGCATATAGGTGACCACCATCTCACTGTGTGCTCACATGACCTCTTATGTGTGCCTGGGGAGAGAGGGAACACGAATCAAAGCAGCTCTCTGGTATCTCTTCCTGTAAGGGCACTAATCCCCTTGGCCCAGGGGCCTACCCTGACTGCATTTAACCCTAATCACCTTTCAAAGTCCCCATCTTTAGCTGCTATCACATTGGTGGTTGGGGCTTTAACATGAGGGGATATAAACATTCAGTTCTGTAACATACAGTGATTAAGGAAATGGGCTCTGGAGTTGAATTGCCTTAGTCTCTCACTAGTTGTGTATACAAATAACAAGTAGCCCTCACTTAGGTTAATTTTAAACAAAACTAGTAATAGTGTCATCCTAAAGCAATTATTATTATTATTATTTGTATTTTGGACTCTTTGGCATTTGGACATTGGCACAGGACTAATGTCTTCAAAGAACAGTGTACAGTGACTCTTAAAGAGTCTTTTTCTTTCAATATAGACAACTTAGAATGTAAGAGAAAACGCATAATTCTTTATAAGTGTTTTTCTAAATTGAACATATGCCAGTAACAAAAGAGTAAGCATTTATAGTTGTTAATTTTATACAAATTCAGCTTTTTCTATAGTTGTCCTATTTTGGCTTGAATAGGACAAGACAATTTACCTATATGAAAATGAGTGAAAGCTTTGGATATGATATGTTAAGTAGAACAGTATTTTAAAGCCACTTTGATTCATAAGTTTCTTTAACATAAACAGGTTGTATTGCTTCTTGAAAAATGATAGGTTCTATGGATAGCATTTAATCAACTTTATAATATATATGATGATTTAACTTAAATTAATGGTACTACTTTTTTTGACTTCCTTTTGATCTTTGGACCTTTCTCTGTAGATAAAGTTTTTTGTTAACTTAACTACAAACTGAACCCTGGCTTGCTCCTCTTATCTTTAGTCTCCTTCCAATCTGTCTTTATTTCTGCTGAGGTTATATTCTATTTGTTTTTCAGATGAGACCCTTTTTGCTCTTCCTGCTGCATCTGAGCCTGTGATACGCTCCTCTGCAGGCAAGTTCTTTCTGCCAGCCTTTTATCCTCTCTGTGTTCTAACTTTAATTCTTTAGTGTGTTAACTCTATGCAGAGTAATTTGAATTTACTAAAAATTAGCATGGTTCCAAGAATGTTTGCCTACTGGAAAAGTTGAAATTTGCATTATATGGTATGCCCAAGGGAAAATGAGCAAAATCCGATGAACACTTGGAGGTACATGAGGAATTCTTGGACCCTTGAATTACATTTACATATTTACCGCTCCCTTTCTCCAAATATAGTTTGAGTATAGCCAGAAAGGCTTTCATGTAAATAAATAACCAGTCTGGCATTTAATTACCTAGTGCCCCTTCTTTCCTATACTGTCACTTAAACTCTTCACAAATAAGCTTTTCTTCTCTAAAACTAGCTAATAGTATCTTAGTTGATAACATTTGAAGTTTTCTCAGACTTGATTTGTCTTTGCGTGGCATGTATTGCCTCTGTAGTCATGCACATGTTACACTTACAGTAGCATAATATTTTCAGTAATGATTCAAGTCTATTTTTTTAGTCTATTGTTATTTATTGCTATTAACATTTCATTTTAGTAAACAGTAAGTCTTTACTAACACTTTTGAATCTGTCATAAAACTTGCATTAACTCTGAGAACACTGGCATTCTCTAACTTTCCTTTCTGTCCATGGTCACAGAAAAAATTATGGACTTGAAGGAGCAGCCAGGTAACAATATTTCGGCTGGTCAAGAGGATTTCCCATCTGTCCTGCTTGAAACTGCTGCTTCTCTTCCTTCTCTGTCTCCTCTCTCAGCCGCTTCTTTTAAAGAACATGAATACCTTGGTAATTTGTCAGCAGTATTACCCACCAAAGGAACACTTCAAGAAACTGTCAATGAAGCTTCTAAAGAGTTCTCAGAGAAGGCAAAAACTCTGCTTATAGATAGAGATTTAACAGAGTTTTCAGAATTAGAATATTCAGAAATGGGATCATCTTTCAGTGGCTCTCCAAAAGCAGAATCTGCTATAATAGTAGCAAACCCTAGGAAAGAAATAATTGTGAAAAATAAAGATGAAGAAGAGAATTTAGTTAGTAATAACATCCTTCATAATCAACAAGAGTTACCTGTAGCCCATACTAAATTGGTTAAAGAAGAGGACAAAGTTATGTCTTCAGAAAAAGTAAAAGACAGTTTTAATGAAAAGAGAGTTGCAGTGGAAGCTCCTATGAGTGAGGAGTATGCAGACTTCAAACCATTTGAGCGAGTATGGGAAGTGAAAGATAGTAAAGGAGATAGTGATATGTTGGCTGCCGGAGGTAAAATAGACAGCAAGTTGGAAAGTAAAGTGGATAAAAAATGTTTTGCAGATAGCCTTGAGCAAACTAATCATGAAAAAGATAGTGAGAGTAGTAATGACGATACTTCTTTCCCCAGTACACCAGAAGCTATTAAGGATCGTTCAGGAGCATATATCACATGTGCTCCCTTTAACCCAGTAGCAACTGAGAGCATTGCAGCAAACATTTTTCCTTTGTTAGGAGATCATACTTCAGAAAATAAAACTGATGAAAAAAAAATAGAAGAAAAGAAGGCCCAAATTGTAACAGAGAAGACTACTAGTACCAAAACATCAAACCCTTTTCTTGTAGCAGCACAGGATTCTGAGACAGATTATGTCACAACAGACAGTTTAGCAAAGGTGACTGAGGAAGTAGTGGCAAACATGCCTGAAGGTCTGACTCCAGATTTAGTACAGGAAGCATATGAAAGTGAATTGAATGAAGTTACTGGTACAAAGATTGCTTATGAAACAAAAATGGACTTGGTCCAAACATCAGAAGCTATGCAGGAATCACTCTATCCTGTGGCACAGATTTGCCCATCATTTGAAGAATCCGAAGCTACTCCTTCACCAGTTTTGCCTGACATTGTTATGGAAGCACCATTGAATTCTGCAGTTCCTAGTGCTGGTGCTTCTGCAGTACAGCCTAGCTCATCACCATTAGAAGCTTCTTCAGTTAATTATGAAAGTGTAAAACATGAGCCTGAAAATCCCCCACCATATGAAGAGGCCGTGAATGTATCACTAAAAAAAGTATCAGGAATAAAGGAAGAAATTAAAGAGCCTGAAAGTATTAAGGCAGCTGTTCAAGAAACAGAAGCTCCTTATATATCTATTGCATGTGATTTAATTAAAGAAACAAAGCTTTCTGCTGAACCAACTCCAGATTTCTCTAGTTATTCAGAAATGGCAAAAGTTGAACAGCCACTGCCTGATCATTCTGAGCTAGTGGAAGATTCCTCACCTGATTCTGAGCCAGTTGATTTATTTAGTGATGATTCAATACCTGACGTTCCACAAAAACAAGATGAAGCTGTGATTCTTGTGAAAGAAAATCTCACTGAAACTTCATTTGAGTCAATGATAGAACATGAAAATAAAGAAAAACTCAGTGCTTTATCACCTGAGGGAGGAAAGCCATATTTGGAATCTTTTAAGCTCAATTTAGATACCACAAAAGATATGCTGTTACCTGATGAAGTTTCAACATTGAACAAAAAGGAGAAAATTCCTTTGCAGATGGAGGAGCTCAGTACTGCAGTTTCTTCAAATGACGACTTATTTATTTCTAAGGAAGCACAAATGAGAGAAACCGAAACATTTTCAGATTCATCTCCAATTGAAATTATAGATGAGTTTCCTACATTGATCAGTTCTAAAACTGATTCATTATCTAAATTAGCCAGGGAATATACTGACCTAGAAGTCTCCCACAAAAGTGAAATTGCTAATGCCCAGGATGAAGCTGGGTCATTGCCTTGCACAGAATTGCCCCATGACCTTTCTTTCAAGAATGTACAACCCAAAGTTGAAGAGAAAATCAGTTTCTCAGATGACTTTTCCAAAAATGGGTCTGCTATGTCAAAGGTGCTTTTATTGCCTCCAGATGCTTCTGCTTTGGCCACTCAAGCAGAGATAGGCAGCGTAGCTAAACCCAAAGTTCTTGTGAAAGAAGCTGAGAAAAAACTTCCTTCTGATACAGAAAAAGAGGACAGATCACCATCTGCTATATTTTCAGCAGAGCTGAGTAAAACTTCAGGTAATCCAATCTATACGCAGTTTTGTGCTTTCATGCCACTTTTTGACTTATGGAACATTCCACTACATTTTGTGTTTTAGATTATGTTCATTAGTCACATTGATAAGAAGTCTTCTCCATTATCATTTAAAGGTTTTAGTGCTTTTTCTAACTCGCTTGCACTCAGCATTCAACCTTAACTTTTCACACAGTTAAATTTGTTGGTCACTTTTATTTTGTACTATGGAATTATTAATAGAAAATAGTTTTATTAGACTTGACTTTAGTACCTATTTCTTTTTATTTTTTTACTTGTGTTTCTTGGTAACATGAAGAGCAAGAGATATTAAAATATTTTCAGATGTGTTTTTGTTATCCCAGAAATTATTTCATATTTAATTTTTAAAGAACATTTTTGTAGCATGTTTTAAATATTTCAATATCGTATAGTATTTTTCCAGTGGTAGGTGTAAAGTTAGGCATAGTGAGTTTAGACATTTTGTTGAAAAGTAGAAATTGAGTTACACTATTATCAATTATTTTGAAATGTATTCTTTTTTTCTTTTGAGTATCCATTTTCCACATAACTGATTTGCATAAAGTGATTTGTGCGTGTGCTTTTTATTAGCATTCTGATTTAGCTGTGTTTTATAAAATGGTGATTATGGTGAATTTGCTGAATATACTATGTATTCAAGTTGGGTAGCACAGTGGTAAACCAGTTGCTGTAATCTAAGAAAGAAGAAATTATGAACATTGAGGCAGTGGGATGAGCACAGATACATAGAACTTGGTGTTTGATAGATAGGGACATAAAGGATGAGGGGAAGAGGTGAAGATGACCCCAGGAACCCTGGGTTCCTTTCATGTGCACATGTATGGATGGCAGTATGAGAAACTGAGATAGGAACATGAGAGATTAAAGTAGGTTTAAGAGGGGAAGATATCAGAGCCAAGTAAGAACTTTTTTAAAAAAAAGATAAAGAGGGGAAGATACAAATTCAGTTTTGAATATGTTGGTATTGATGTACATACCTCTAAGATAGTCAGTAAGTTATGGATATTATACATAGGAAGCTCTTGAGAGAGATCTTGGCCGTATGTTTCTGTCATGAGCTCAGAGATAGAAATTAAAGCCCCAGATACCAACTAGGGAGAACCAAGAGAAGAGGACTACTTAAAGGTGGAAGAAATGGTCAAAATTATCAAATACTAGAGAGGGCAGTTAAAGATTGCAAGTTGGTCCAAAAGGAGGGAAGGTGTTGACATGACAGCAGCAAATGGTGTGGTGTGAGTAGGCATGGCTAGGATTGAGGAAAGAGTGAGACTTGAGCAAATGGATATTAAATATTGACTACTCTTAAGAAGTTTGAGTTTTTTTCTTGGAGAAAAATTAAAATGTTAGCAAGCAGGAGGAAGAGTATGCAGTGGAGGAAGGGCTTCTTTTTTTTTTTAAGATGGGAAGGGGAAAATCTGATTACAGGTGCTGGCAGAAAGTCAGAAGGGGATAGGGATGAGCTCCCTAGTTCAGGTGGAAGAGAAGTGTTAGAGGGAAGGACACAACTTTGATTTTAGGGAATGGAAAGGAAAGTATGGGTACTGATACTGTTAGAGTTTTGTGACTGAAAGTTGAGGGAATTCTTTTATGGTTTATGTTTATTCTTTAAAGCAGTATGTTTGGCTGGGCACGGTGGCTCACGCCTGTAATCCCAGCACTTTGGGAGGCCGAGGTGGGTGGATTACGAGGTCAAGAGATCGAGACCATCTGGTCAACATGATGAAACCCCGTCTCTACTAAAAATACAAAAAATTAGCTGGGCATGGTGGCGCGTGCCTGTAATCCCAGCTACTCAGGAGACTGAGGCAGGAGAATTGCCTGAACCCAGGAGGCGGAGGTTGCGGTGAGCCAAGATCGCGCCATTGCACTCCAGCCTGGGAAACGAGCGAAACTCCGTCTTAATTAAAAAAAAAAAAAAAGCAGTATATTTGTTTGCTAGGAATGAATTGGATCATGCTTGGCTAGAAGAGGTCTGCAATACCTCTTACTAGGGAAACCAAAGGCATTGTATTAGGAGTCTGATCAAGGTTGAAAGGTGGTCTAAATGTTAGGGTGACTTTTCTTTGACCGTGCCTAATAGCCTAGCTATGGGTTCAGAGAAAGCAAATGGTTGTGTTGATTCAAGGATGTGTTTTGGTATGTGGGCCCTGTGATAGGACAGTAAGTCAAGAAAGCTGAGTCTGATAGCAAGAGAGTAATTTGAAGTGATGGATTGTGGCATCTGAGTTGAAGGATGTGAATAGAAAAAGGCAGGACAGGTAGGAGGAGAGTAGATGGTCAGTGAATTCAAGACCTGAATTAGGTTTAAGAACCCAAGAGTAGTAGGGATAAGTAAATGCCAGAATGGTAGGAGATTGTGGTCAAAGTAAGGGGGAGAGAGAGAGAATGCATGTGTTGGAGAGCAGAGGAGTGTTTGTCTCTGTGTGTGTGTGTGTGTGTGTGTGTTTTCAATGTTCGATGTTGGATGTTGAATTCAGAATTTCAGAGGAATAGCAGTTCAGGTTGATTTTAATGGCCAGTGTTAGTTAGACTATGAGGCAAAGGCCTACTGTGTAGTCAGATTAGGATTGCTAGAGGTGAGGTCAAGTGAACTATGAGGCTGTGATACTGGATTGCACTTCTGCCTAACATTGAAGTCACCCTGGATGATGGCAGGACTAGGGGTTGAGAGAAAGAATAGGGCATTAGTCTTTGGTAAAGAGCAGTGAGGTGACTGACAGGATGGTAGATAGAAGCAATGAGGAAGGATAGAGAATGATATAGCAGAATAACCAAGACTTTTGCCCAAGGCCTCTGAAATAGAAGTCTGGAAGCAGCATTGGTGAGCAGAGGGTACTCACCTTCTTCCTCCTATCTTAGGTGTGTAGAGTATGAGACAACCATTTAGCCTCCATGTAGCAGTTTCCACAGGGAAAGCAGTATCCTTAAGAGCCCAGTTTTCGTGCAGGTGAGGTAAAGGCAAGAATGTTCAGTAAAGAAGTTGAGGGTTAGAAGAGCTGGTTCACAGTGGAGTGGCAGTATCAAACAGCACAGTAAAATGGTTTAGGAGGTAACAGTAGAAAGAAGGGTCTCAGAAGCCCAGAGCAGCATGGTGATGTCTGTGGGTGAAGGGCAAGGGGAGTGAGCAGTGTAGCAATGCCTTTGAAGTCTCCAACAGCCCCAGTGCTCCCTCCCAAAACTTAAAGCTAGCAGGCCTCTAGTAGATGGTGGCTCTCAGAAATTTCAGTATTTCAGGAGTCACCTGTTTCTTGGATTGTTTTTGTTAAACCTGGGGAATCTATAGCCTAATAGTTTAGAAGTAAGGGAAAAAAAGGGGGCATTGCACCTGAAAGCTTAATGGGGATGGTGGAAGAAAGTATAAGCAATGCATGGTCATTCTCTTTTAGAATATGTTTGTTTATCTCCTTTCTCTGAGAAAATTGTTATTTCCTGCCTTTTTGACTTAACCTTTTTTTGATATTAAATATCATAGCAACTCACTAAGGAATAGAGAATTATTTAGATACACTCAATATATGTATTCTACAAAAGTTGTGGGAAAGAAACTCAGTGTTGCTATAATAAAAACAATATAGGTGACCTGAGTGTTTAGTCTTCACTATACCACTGGCAATCGCTTTGTTTCTCTAGATGTCAGTTTCCTTTTCTTTAAAAGGAAGGGTGAATTAGCTCAAGTCCTTGCAACTTAACAATTTTCTTGACTTAATTATTTAAGAGGCATCTGTTAAAAGCAGTTGAGTAGTTGCTTTAACATGCTTATATCAAGCACTATACAAGATTTTTTGGGGGGGAGCAGGGAAAAAGATGAGACTAAGAGTTTTGCCCTTATGCTACTTACAGCCAGCTGATAATAGACACACTGTTAAGGACATAGGTAAACATTGTGATCTATGTTATAGTAAGGATAGGCACTTACCTCTCTTATCTTCCTGAAAGCAAGGTTTAAGTGTACTGAAGTCAAATGTACCAAAATACAGCAGGGGTCTGATAAAACATAAGGGAACCTCTATTATTGGATGACTTGAAAGTTTTATGCCATCTCTAATTATGAAATACTTAAGTGTATTTTTAAAACAAATTCTGACTCTTATTAATGTATATGCATTTAAACATTAAAGGTATTATAAATATTAATTTCCTCAGGACATTTATTATCTCATTTGTTCTTCTTTTCCTTTTTTGAGACAGGTTCTTGCTGTGTCACTCAGGCTGAAGTGCAGTGGTGCAGTTATGGCTCACTGCAGTCTTGACCTCCCAGGCTCAGGTGGTCTCCAGCTTCCGAAGTAGCTGGGACCACGGGCTTTTGTCACCATACTTGGCTAATTATTTTTATAGAAAGGAGATCTTGCCTTGTTGCCCAGGCTGGTCTCAGACTCCTGGGTTCAAGGATCCTCCCACCTCCCACCTAAGTGCTGGGATTCGGGCGTGAACCTCCAGGCCTTTCCTGTTCTTGTTTTCTTAAAATGGCATTTTGTAGGCAGAAATCAGTTTTAGTTTTGGGAAGAAAGATTGATTTTGTAAGAGAGGTGAATAAGGTATTATGTTGCAGATGTTGGTACTTTATTAATTTGGGGGAGTAAAGTTTGTCAAGAAACTAATGAATTCTGGTCTTCTCCCCTCCTCCGTTTATAAAGAAATTTGTGACAAACTGTATTTTTACTCTTGGAATATAAATGCTGATTTTTTTGTTTCAGTCTATCAACATGTGCTGTTTTCTCTTTTAGTACCTCATAATTTAGAGGGAGTTTTTATTGATCTAGGTCCAGCATTTCATGCACGTTCTTTAATCTAAAGAAATCTGTAGCTAAATTATGCTTTCAGTACCCAATATATTATAATTATTATTGGCACTTTAGTTTTTTGGTTTTCCACTTACAATGGTATAAGGTAAAATATTCCAAATTTATTCTGTACATAGGCCAAGATGGCAAAACTTCTGAAAAGAAGAGTTAACCGTCAGGCAGCACTACCACCATGTGACAGCTGAAATATTTTTTCAGGTGATGCATGAAAGTCTCAGTTTGGCATAGGAACGACAGTTTAAGGATATGGGTGTGTAATGATTGCTAGTGGGAGACTACCATCACATACTAAGGGAGGAGAGAGGCTAACTCTCCCTTGGGATGTTTTTCATGGAATAAATGATTCTGTGAAAGTTATAGATAGCAGATGTGAGTAAACAGAATGAATAGGCCTGTTAATTTATATAAATATGATTTTAAAAGTTTTCCAGATCTTGTTTTGTTGGATATGATATTATGGTTAGTAGGTAAACCTATTCACTTGCAGCTAGACACTTAGATGAATTTGCAGATTGGCTATGTGTGACTAAGTGCAAAGAAACATTTAGGTGTATTCAGAACTAAACTTAAAAATCATTCCGTGCTAGAGAAGGTTTTATCATATATTAGTTGCTAAATTTTCTATGACTAGAATTAAGCGGATTTTTTAAAAAAAAACCATGGTTTGGGAGGCCGAGGTGGGTGGATCACGAGGTCAAGAGATCGAGACCATCCTGGTCAACATGGTGAAACCCCGTCTCTACTACAAATACAAAAAATTAGCTGGGCATGGTGGTGCGTGCCCATAATCCCAGCTACTCAGGAGGCTAAGGCAGGAGAATTGCCTGAATCCAGGAGGCGGAGGTTGCGGTGAGCCGAGATCGCGCCATTGCACTCCAGCCTGGATAACGAGTGAAACTCCGTCTCAAAAAAAAAAACAAACACCATGGTATCATTTGGATGTCTTTTGTGTTAAAATCAACTGATTTTTTTTGGTATGTTTTTTGTTTGTGACTGCGTCTCATTCTGTAGTGCAATGGTGTGATCTCACTGCAGCCTCCACCTCCCAGGCTTAAGCTGTCCTCCCAGGGTCAAGGGATCCTCCAACCTCAGCCTCCGAGGAGCTGGGAATACAGGCGTGTGCCATCATGCCCAGCTAATTTTTGTATTTTTAGTAGAGGGTTTCACCATGTTAGCCAGACTGCACTTGAATTCCTGACCTCAAGTTACAGGCGGTTACAGGCGGAAGCCACCACACCTGGCCAAAGCCAATTGCATTTTAAGTTAACTTTTTATTCAGAAATTACTTCAAAGATTTTAAAAAGTTGGAAATCTAAAAATAATACAATGTGTTATACCCTCTGTTTAAATTTACTGATTAATTATCTTTCCCATTTGCTTTATCATTTGCAATTCCCATTTGCTTTATCATTTGCGATTCCTCTTTGTATAGATAACTGTATATAGACACATAAATACATCTTTGTTTTCCTTGAACCATTTGAGCATAAGTTAGATACATTCTGGCCTTTTACCCTGAATACTTCAAATAAGGATATTTTCTTTTTCTTTTTTTTTTTGAGACAGAGTCTTGCTCTGTTGCCAGGCGCCAGGCTGGAGTGCAATGGCGCGAGCTCGCCTCACTGCAACGTCCGCCTCGCGGGTTCAAGCAATGCTCCTGCCTCAGCCTCCCAAGTAGCTGGGACTACAGGCGCGGTCCACCACGTCCAACTAATTTTTGTATTTTTTAGTAGAGATGAGGTTTCACCATGTTGGCCAGGATGGTCTCAATCCTCTTGACCTTGTGATCTGCCCGCCTCGGCCTCCCAAAGTGCTGGGATTACAGGCGTGAGCCACCACACCTGGCGGATATTTTCTTTCATAATCTCAGGATAGCTATTAACTTGATAAATTTACATCGATACAATACTTAAAAAAAATCTACAAACTGTATTCCAGTTTTGTTAGTTGACATAAAAATATGCTTTATAACATATTTTCCCCCTCCAGTACAAGATCCAACTATTGCATTTAATCATCATGTTTGTTTTGGCTCTTTAATCAGAAACATTTCCAATCTTTAAAAAAAAATTTTTTTAATTGGCGCATAGTAATTGTACATATTTATGAGGTACATAGTGATTTGATACATACAGTACTCAGATCAGGGTAATTAATTAGCATACTCATCTCAATCACGATTTCTTTGTGTTGGGAACTTTGACTGTCTTCCTCCTATTTGAAACTATATTTTATTGTTATCTGTAGTCATTCTAATAATAGAACTTACTCCTCCAACCAAGCAGAAATTTTGTATCCTTTAATAAATCTCTTCCTGTCTTTCCCCTTCCCTTCCCTTTACCAGCTACTAGAATCCTCTGTTTTGCTTTTTACTTCTGTGAGATCAACTTTTTAATTTTTGTTTGTTTATTATTTTTTTGAGACAGAGTCTCACTCTGTCACCCAGGCTGGAGTGCAGTGGCACGATCTTAGGTCACTGTAGCCTTCGACTCCCAGGTTCAAGTGATTCTCCTGCCTCAGCCTCCTCAGTAGTGAGTAGCTGGGACTACAGGCGCCTGCCACCACGCCGGGCTAATTTTTGTATTTTTAGTAGAGATGAGGTTTCACCATGTTGGCCAGGTTGGTCTCAAACTGCTGACCTTAAGTGATCCACCCACAACGCCTCAAAAGTGCTGGGATTACAGGCGTGAGCCACCATGTCCAGCCTTGAGATCAACTTTTTTAGCTTCTGCATATGAGTGAGAGCCTGCAGTGTTTAACTTTCTCTTGCTGGCTTATTTCACTTAACATAAAATGTCTTCCATTTCCATTCATGTTGCTACAGGTGGACAGGATTACATTTTTTTTAATGGCTGAATATTATTCCATTGTGTATATATACCACATTTTGTTTAACTATTATCTGTTGTTGGACACCTAGGTTGAACTTGGCATTAAGATTGTCTTTTGTGAATAGCACTGAAATAAACATGGGGGTGCAGATGTCACTTCAATATTCAGATTCCCTTTTCTGTGGATAAATGCCCATTAGTGGGATTGCTGGATCATATGGTAGATGCATTTGTATTAATAGTATTTTGAGGAACTACCATACTGTTCCCCATAGTGGCTGTACTAGTTTACATACCCACTCACAGCATATGAGTTCTCTTTTCTCTACATCCTCACCAGCATTTGTTATTTTTTGTCTTTGTGATAATAGCTGTCGTGAAGTGAGATGATAACTCATTGTGGTTTTGATTTGCATTTCCCTGATGATTAATGATGTGTCGCACATTTAAAAATTTTGTATATAGGCCATATGTGTATCTTGTTTTGAGAAATATCTGTTCAGATGATTTGCCTATTTTTAAAACGGATTTTTTTTTTTTTGGCTTTTGAGATGTTCGAGTTCCTTTGTGTATTCTAGATGTTAGTCCCCTGTCTGATGAATAGTTTGCAAATATTTTCTCCCATTTTGCAGGTTGTCTTTTCACTATGTTGATTATTTCCTTTGCTGTGCAGAAACTCTTTTGTTTGATAGGATTCCATTTGGTTAATTGTGCTTTTGAGATCTTTTCCCAGACCAATGTCCTGAAGCATTTGTCATATGTTTTTTCCTAGTAGTTTTATGGTTTGGGGTCTTACAGTTAGGTCTTTGATCCATTTTGAGATTATTTTTGTATGGATCAAAGACCATTTTGAGTTGGGAGTTTTTGTTTCATTTTTCTCCATATGAACATCCAGTTTTCCCAGCACCATTTATTGAAGAGGTTGTCCTTTCCCCAGTGAATGTTCTTGCCATTTTTTTCAAAAATTGGTTGGCTATAGATACATGGATTAATTTCTGGGTTATCTATTCTATTCCATTTCTCTGTGTTTCTGTTTTTATGCCAGTACCACACAGTCTTGGATATTACAGCTGTGTAGTATATTTTGAAATTTAGTAGTATGCTTCTGCCAGCTTTATTTTTGTTCAGGATTGCTTTTGCTTTTTGGAGTCTTTTGTGGTTCTATACAGATTTTAGGATTTTTTTTCCCATTCCTGTGAAGAAGATCATTGGTATTTTATTAGGGATTGCATTGACTCTGTAGATTGCTTTGGATAGTATGGCCATTTTTTAAAAATGATTAATTCTTCTAATCGATGAACATGGAATGTCTTTGCATTTGTTTGTATCTTCTTCAATTTCTTTCATCACTGTTTTGTAGATTTCCTTGTAGAAGTCTTTCACCTCCTTGGTTAAACTTATTCCTAGGTATTTTTTTTAAGGTATTGCAAACGGGGTTTCCTTCTTGATTTCTTTTTCAGCTAGTTTGTTGTTTGTGTATAGACATGCAGTATTTTTGTATATTGATTTTATATCTTGCAACTTTGCTGAATTTTGCCAGTCTTTAGTTTTTTCTCTATATAAGATCATATCATCTGTAAACAGGGACAGTTTGACTTCCTCCTTTCTAATTTGGATGTCCTTTATTTCTCTCTTGCCCAGTTGCTCTGGGTAGGACTTCCCATTTCCAGTCTTTATTTTTTTATGACAGTAGCAGTTTTAAAGAACACAAGGCCTCTCTTTCCTTGCCTTTATAATAGAACATTCCTTATAGTGGATTTGTCTGATGTTTCCTAGTGATTAATTTGAGGGTATGGGTTCATGTATCATACTGTGCAGATGATGATGTGTCCCTTTCATAGCACCACTTCTAGAGTTACGAACTATTCATCAGTCCCTCACTGGTGATGTTAATTTTGACCATCTGGGCAAGATGGGTTCTGATTTCCTTACTGTTTAATTACTGTCTTTGTTTCTCCCTTACAGATAATAAGCAGTCTGAGGAGTGACACTTGAACACCATGCAAATATCCCATTCCCTATCAAAATTTGCCCCCCGATTTAGTAAACCATTGATGATTTTTGCTTGATGCAGTTTTTATCATAAGGGTTGAAAAATGATTTTTTTTCTAACTTCAGTATTCCTCCCCACATTTTTCAATTGACCCTCCACATTCCTCTGTTTCCATTAATTATCAGAATGGATCCATGAATTTCCGTTTTTCTCCTATTGGTTTATGATTCATTACTGAACTTTATTATTTTGGTGGTAAATTATTCCGTATTTTGAGGGGACCTTCAGGTAGGCTCAGGGACATGCAGCCTTCTTTCTTTGGGGTTAGGACAGGAACATTTCTTACTTTCTAGCTTAACAAAATATTGTAGGCTTATTTTATGCTTATTGTGTCCCAGCCTTGGGATCAGCCATTTCTCCAAGGATTCCTGATTCCTTTTAATGTAGAATGAGAGATAATTTTCATAATAGTGAGGTGTTGAAGATCAAGACCTGGATGCTAGTTGTGGTCATTGCTACTGTGGGGATTTTTCTATTGTAACCCTTTCAGTGGATAAAGCTAGTAAATGCTTATATACATACATACAAATAAACATACACATGCATACTTAAGAAATGATGATTTCACATAGATACCTCTAATTTTAATCCATTCTCATGGGGTTTATTCTTTGTTTCCTTGTTTTTTGTTTGTCTCTTTTATAGTGAGGACCCCGGTTCCTAAGACCACCAATACATTTACTTATTTATATCCAGTCCTTTAATACACCCATAAGAGTTTTAAAATGCTTTTTTCATATCACTATAATAAAAAAGACTTGATAAAAGAGTTCTGGATTGTTTGCAAATCCCTACTCCGAAACCCTGCTTAAGATTGATTGTATATAGTTGTTAGATTATTCACAGATTACTTGGATTAGTTCGTTCTTTTTTCTTTTCCCTCCTACCTTCTCCCACTGACTAATGGTTATGATATTCATTTGAAATACAATTAGGTTCATTTGTTTCAGTTCTAGATTTTCTTTCTGTCAAATTTAGATTTTTAACTGGGAATTTTTTTTTTTTAATCTTTTATTTAATTTTTTTTGAGACAGAGTCTCCCTCCATTGCCCGGGCTGGAGTGCAGTGGCACAGTCGCGGCTCACTGCAACCTTTGCCTCCCAGGTTCAAGCAATTCTCCTGCCTCAGCCTCCCGAGTAGCTGGGATTACAGGCGTGTGCCACCACGCCTGGCTAATTTTTTGTATTTTTAGTAGAGACAGGGTTTGATTAGCCAGGATGGTCTTAACTGAGAATTTTAAAATATTGAGAAAAGCTGAATTCTTCTCATTTTATGTGGAAAGGGAAGATGATCATTTTGGAACAACTAACCACCAAGCACTTTCACATATTTGTTTCATTTAGGTCTTCACCATAATCTGAAAGAAGGAACGATTTTATAGGTGATAAAACTGAAGCCTAAGGATGTTAAGTCACTTTCTCAAGGATACATGGTAAATTATGTAAGCACAAAGCTTTTGAGCTTCTGCCATGTTCCAGACATTGGGCTTCTTATTTATATTAGTCGTTACCTGGTTTCACAAGAATGAACTGCGATTCCAACCCAGGGTTTGTCCATCCTCAGTTATTTCCTGGTTTTGGGTTAAGCAGTTATTGTCCTAACTTCAGCGGGCAATCAAGGTGCTGCTGCTTTTATCACATACATGTTGTGTTGAACCATTAAGCAATGCAAGGCATTTACATATAGGTTGCCATTTACATTTTCTCACATATTCTTCCATATGTAGGGATATTGGAACTAGGGTAACATTGTGTTGCTTGTATGTGGAGACCGAAAAACCCTATTGTGGTGGACAACTGCTGTCTGTTTATATTAGTAGGCCATTGGTAAAGAAAGGTACTAATGTCTCCAGCCCAAATTGCTGAGATCTTGACTTAATGAAAATGATAATTTAGTATATGTTTGTTGGTTGCTTGACTTGTCACTAATGCACAGAGTATTTTTAGTTCATAATCAAAATATAGATTGTGTCTTGCTGAACCCTTTGGAACTACTGGTAAGTGAAGTGTAAACCAAGCATATGTTGATTATTTGTTCATTATAATTAATCTATGTAATATCCAGGATTCACCAAGTAGTATGCCATGATAAAAGAACTCACTTTAAAAGAGCTTGTTTGTCTAGGTAAATAATTAGAAATTATGCTTTGCAAACTTATATATACCACTTATATATGTTCATGAATAAGAATTATTTTGATATTCTTACGACTTAAAATATTTTTCTTAATTAAAAAGTATATAGCCTTTGAATTTTTTAACTGAAGTACCATAGATACTGAATGTTGATATTTTGGCCAAAATACATTTTTATTAAGCAAATATATTTGGAAAATTTTGATGTAAGTTGGACTTTAAGTATGATAACTAGTTAATCTTAACTGGAAGACTATCAGTAAAGTACAGCTAAATTAGAACCTGACTATAGTTAATAAAGGAAATGAGTATATTTACTCATTAAAAAGTGACATTGTTAAATTAGTGAGGGTTTATTTAGTGTTTACTGTGGCCCAATACAGATTGAAAATAAATATGTACCATAAAAGAGAGATTCCTGCTAAATACAATGTTGTTAAAATAACTCAATTTAGGCATTTTACAGACCTGAGTTCTAATTCTGGCCCTTTCACTGATGAGCTGTATGACCCTTGGCAAATGTTTTAATCTATTTGAGCTTCAGTATTTTAACAATAAGGATTTTTTTCAAGGACTTGATAATATGAGTTAGGGCAACAGTTTATGAAGCAGTCTGACATATAGTACACGCTCATTGTACAAAATTGAAAAATATTGAAGCATTGAGATGAAAAAAGTTACAGTATTACCAAGACATAATCAGTGTTAATATTTTAGAATATATTATTCTACTTTTAATGCACATGTGTTTGTTTTTTTGAGACAGAGTCTCGCTTTGTCACCCAGGTGGAGTAGAAGTGGAAGGATCTCAACTCACTGCAACCTCTGCCTCCTGGGTTCAAGTGATTCTCATGCCTCAGCCTCCCAAGTAGCTGGGATTACAAGTGTGGACCACCATGCCTGGCTAATTTTTGTATTTTTAGCAGAGACAGGGTTTTACCATGTTGGCTAAGCTGGTCTTGAACTCCTAACCTCAAGTGATCTGCACACCTCCCAAAGTGCTGGGATTAAAGGTGTGAGCCACCATACCTGGCCGTGTATGAGTATTTTTAAGAATGTAATGAAGTGTTTTATGAAATTGGGATCATACTCTACGTATTGTTTATAAGTTTTTTAAAAATTTAGCAATGTCTTATATAATGCAAACATTTCCCTGTCTTTAAATATTCTGCTGCTGATTTTTCGTACTTCGTGTTCCTTAGTATGGATTTTTTTTTAACCAGTCACTTTGCTATTGTCAGACCCTTAGATTGTTCCTTTTTTATTGATAAATAATGCTGTTATCCTCTTTAATTTTAAATATGTTTTACATATCCTTATTTTCCATAAATTATTCGAAATAAAAACCTACATTAGTGGGCATGAGGATTTGTAAGGATGGCTACAAAAATTGGCCACCAGAAAAGTTGCACTAATTTTTACCCATATATCAGAATAAGAAAACACCCATTTGTCTACTTTCACCAACAGTTGATATTTTTTTAATGATATTTCTACATTATACAAAATTCAAAAAGTACAGTGACAGTCACACTTCTTCCTCTGTTGTCCAGCTGCCTAGTGCTCTTTCCTAGAGTTACCTACTATGCCTTGTTCTTTAAGTATTCTTCCAGACATTCTGTACTTGGTATTTTTTAAAAGCCCTTTACCAGTTTGATAGGTGCAAGTAGTATCTTGCTGTTTTGATCTTTGGTTATTAGTGAATGTGAATATGTTGGCAGTTTGTATTTCTTCTGTGATTTGCTTGTTCATACCCTTTGCCCATTTTTAAATTTAGGTGTTCATTTTTTTTTCTGATTTTATGAGAATTCTTTACATATAAAGGATGTAAACTTTTGTGTTACAGTTTTCCCTCATTTTCCTAAAAGATTTTTAGTTTACATTTCAGTGGACATTTTTAATTTTCACAAAGGAAAATGCATATTTTAAATTTACTTATAGTTTTAATTTTACACTTATTTTGATCTATTTAAAATTGATTTTGGATTCTGATTTGAGTTTTTTTTTTTTTTTTTTTTTTTGGTGATAGAGTTGTTTTCCTATTCCCATATTCTGATCTAGCTCCTTAGTGCCTGGCAACAATCCTATGGAAAAGCCAGAATTAATGTTTGCCAGATTGCCTTCCGTGAATTGGGCAATCAACTGTAGTCTATGGGTGTTGGTGCCATCTAGTGTTGTAGATGGAAAATCAAGTCTGTGGAATGATCTATAATTGACTATATGGAATAAATTCAGTTGGACAGAGAAATTAGCAAGCTGTAGATATTGCTTTGCACAGATGACTTTTAAATTTTTATAGTCAATTTTGAATATACAGATGACTTTTAAATTTTTATAGACAATTTTGAATATTGACATCTTGTATCAAATCGAACAAAGGCTTTAATCATACTATTACAAACATTATGAAATGACCTTAAAGATTCCCCCCAAAACTGGATACTGCAATGAAGACATTGAAGTTTAAAAAGATCTGTTTAGAGCCTAGTGACTATTAATTTTTGAATTCAGAATTTAAAAATGCATGCTTGAGGCCGGTCATGGTGGCTCATGCTTGTAATCCCAGTACTTTGGGAGGCTGAGGTGCGCGAATCACAAGGTCAGGCGATCGGGACCATCTGGCCAACATGGTGAAACCCTGCCTCTACTAAAAATACAAAAATTAGCTGGGCGTGGTGGTGCATGCCTATAGTCCTAGCTACTCCGGAGGCTGAGGCAGGAGAATCACTTGAACTCGGTAGGCGGAGGTTGCAGTGAGTTGAGATCTCGCTACTGCACTCCAGCCTGGTGACAGAGTGAGACTCCATCTCAAAAAAATAAAATAAAAAGCATGCTTCCTTCGGCAGCACACATGCTAAAATTGGAATGATACAGAGAAGATTAGCATGGCCCCTTCACAAGGATGACACATAAAATTTATGAAATGTTTCATATTTTCATATAAAAAATTTTAAAAATGCTTTGAGTGTTTAAGAATATTTGTATATTTATTTTAGATTATAATGTAAGAAGCACATTTTCATAAATAGTGTCACTTTGAATTTCTCTATGAATTTTAGTATTCATTTTTAGTAGCTTATGTTAAATTGTTTACAGACTTTAAAATCCTTGCTGTTTTGCTATTTGAACTTGTACTGTCATTCGTTTTCTAGACTAAAATCTTTTTCCAGTTCTTAAGATTTAATTCAGTAGTTACTGTTGAAGTGCTGTAATTTAGTCCATAGAGGGCATTATATTACAGCATATGATAGGGTTTTAAAAATTAACTCTTTTTCAGTAATGAAACATGTTAGTTTCATATCTTTGTGTAGTTCAGAATAATTAAATTTGGAAATAAGTTTAAAACTGTGTAGCTATAATTGTTTCTTTTTTTTTTTTTTTTTAAAATGCCTGTTTTCTGTGGCTGGAAAGTAGAAATTATTTTAGCTCCCAAAAGCAGTGTACATAAGCAGTCTCTAACTTCAAGAGTAGCATTTTCAATCGAAATCATTGCTTCTTTCCCACCTTCTTTCCCTTGCATCTCTAAATGTTGTAAAGAAAAGGAAGCAAAATAAAAACCTGAGTTTTTCTTGGGTGCAGAAGTAGAGGAAAGAAAGAAATGTAAAAGGAAGACTGTCTTAGAATAAGAGCTGGCTTAGTGCTGCCTGTTCTAAAATCTAAAATATAACTTTCTACTGTCTGAAATCTCACCAGTTACATACGATCACTCCTACCCCCTACCCTGAGAAAAAAAAAAAAAAAACCAAAAAACATACACACAGTTTCTGAGGTCACAAAAGAGTTTTTTGTTTAGTAGGAATTGATTTATTCATATAATTTTCCTACTTAAGTGGTAAGTGCACTAAGGAAACAAGAGTTTTGATTTGAGATGTGAGAAGAGAAACTGTAAATAATTTTAGAGCATATTACCCTTGGAAAGGCATTATGGATATGTGCTTGGGGAAGTTTTCATCTTTGATTTTTTTTTTTTTTTTGGTCATGCCTGGGAGAAGGGGATACTGGGGACATGGACATTGAGGAGTGGGAAATTGCTAAATATGAACTTTGAACAGTTTATTTCAAAAGTTCTGTGTAAAGCTGATTTTTGAGTCCTGGAAAAGGAGATTACATTCCCCTTTCCCCATCTTCTCCCCTTCACAAACACACAATATAAAATAGGGCTTAGAATTCATATAACATGTTTATCGACTTGCAGTATAAATAAAGGAGTTTTCTGTGGCCTCTCCTTTGTGAGCCTTTACTTTGAAGGGAAATGAGTTTCCTGTCTCAAATAATCAAAATGCTATTCTGCAAGTAGGGACATATGTGATCTACTTGAAAATTGTCCATGAAAGAATTTTTAATTTTTTTAAAAAGTTACGTAGTTGAAGGAAAACAAAATAAATGAGTATAAGTTTTTAACAGATTTATGCCCTTTATTTGACTTCTTAAGTTGGGGTTCAATGTGGAATAGGACCTCTAAACTATTTGTATGTAAATTTTTCTCAGCTGGAAAATAATAGAATTATGTAGCAAGGACGATTGTTTGTGTATGGGAGGGGGCAATTCTGTTTAGGAAGATTGGGTTATTGCCTAGAATTGAATGACAGTATATGAGCTTCCTTATGTGCCTTACTTGTCTTGTTACCTCTTAGTTTGATTGTTATTTTTAGCATACTGATAAGTAAATAGCACTTACATAGTGCCTACTTTTTGTCAGGCAATGTCCTAAAGCCTTTTATTTTTAGTAGAGATTATATGATTCTCAGAATAAACATAGCCCATCTGGGTTTACATCTTTAATAAATTTGTGTCATATCAATTTTTCAGATTTAAGCACTTCTTTGCTTAGCTTACCAAACTTAAAATAAGTCTAGTTGAAAAACTTTATAAGAAAGAAGTGGGCAAAATGTCAGTTGATTTCCACAAGCTGGTTTTCCTTGTACACTTATAAAAAGACTATACAAATTGAAGAAGTAGATATCACTAGGTAGGTTGAAATGTTTACTAAACTTCAGGGCTCCTGTTTTGCCTTTTTAATCTGCCAGCGATGCTACTAAGTATGTTTAATATTTAGATGAGTGAGTATGTTTTATTATACTTTTTTTAAATTGTTAAGCCAAATCAAGTCCACAGAAGATAGGAGTAGTCTTAAGTGCCGAGTACCTTGATTTCAATAAATCTTTTTTCTTCTATTAGTGAAGTAATCTCTGACTTGAAAATAGTGTTTGGGTACTATAGTTGAGTACTTTATTCTAATGCTAATTACTTATTGGCTTTCAGTTTTAAGGGACTTGATAATAGTTTGAGATTCTGAACATTGTTGGAGAGGCCAGGCATTTTCAGGCCATGCTATGACTTGACCGGGTTCTCAAATACCACATTATGCAAGGGTTCAGTGACTAAAGTATAAAGTTAAATATTGACTCAAACTGAGAATACTGGGCTCTTTTAAAAATTCCTTTTCTTTATTTATGTTTGGAGTTAGAGAGGCAGATAGGGAAATAAATGTATCGTTGGTATTCAAGCCGCTTCCTCCCCCCCCCGTTTTTCTAATTTTAGTTCTATGTTTAACTCTTAAATATTTTTTTTTTAGTGTTTGTGGGTACATAGTAGGTGTATATATTAACCTCAAGCCACTTCTGATAGTAAGGATTTTGCAGCCCACAGTTTTATAGCAAGTTCCAGAAAATATTATCTCCATTTCATTGTAGCGATACAGTTTTAAGTGTGTATTTTTGTACATAGACTGCATATAATATTTTCGCAAATTGCATTTTAAAATATTTTAGCTGATTTGTTACTGCCTTTTCTGCTTAGGCAGATATAAGCATCAGGTAAACTGATTGTTGAACATAAGTAGAGACACTGCACTGTAATGAAAATCAGTTTTATAAAGTTGAACAAAAATTTTAGAAATGCTATACATAGATTTGTTTTTATATTTTTCAGTAGAATTTTAGGCCAGGTTTGGTGTCTCATACCTGTAATCCCAGCACTTTGAGAGGCTGAGACAAGAGAATTGCTTGAGCCCAGGAGTTTGTGACCAGCTTGGGCAACACAGGGAGACCTCATCTCTAAAAAAAAAAAAAGTTTAAAAATAAAAAATAAAGTGGAAGTGGTGGCACATGCCTGTGGTGACTGAGGTGGGAGGATTGCTTGAGGCTGGGAGGTAAAGGTTGCCACGTGAGCCATGATTGCACCACTACACTCCAGCCTCAGTGCCAGAGCGAGACCCTGTGTCAGAAAAATAAAATTATAGTTTGCTCTTATGTCATTTTCCCATGGCAAATGATATCATTAGCACATGAATATCTCCCCAAGCTAAGAATCTATTAATAGATAGTGTCTGTAGTGGTGTCTAATAAATATTTATTGAAAGATTAAGTTGGAGCAGGTGATGATTGAGAGTTAGTATATATTTGTAAGTCTCTGGATTTCCATAATTGTAAAAGAGGAAAAAAGAGATTAGAAAGATTAAGTTGCTAAAATTGATGTCTGTTTTCTGTTCCAGTAATATGTTCAATAAACACTAGTAATTTGACTTTTATTTTCTGCCTATCCCTTCATAAGGTGCAAAATGCTGAATGTTTTTCATCTTAGTAAACTTAGGAGAAATTAAGGAGACTCATCGTTTCACAAGCTTGAAATTTAGGGTATTACCGTTTGATCAGTCAATTTTTATCTTATCAGGTAACCATTAATTTTAGAATTTTAAATGAAACTGAAAACCAGCAGCATAATTTGACCATCTGTTAAAAAAAGAAAAAAAAAAAAGAAAACTGCATATGGCTTTAAGTGCATTTCAAAACATTCAGTGGTTGGTTCTGTTATAAGAGCAGCCCTCATTTCCTTTCTTTTGGTAGCCTGCCCTCCCCTTCAAATGCAGCTCCGTTTGGTAGCAGCAACAAGGCAAATGCCTAGAACAATCAACAGATAGAAGGAAAGCATTAAATGCTGGAGTATTAGTAGCCTAGTTACAGATTGCACTGCGTCAGACTGCTCCACACCCAGAAGACATCAGGTGACTTCAGTCCTGCTGCAGTTGTGCAGCAGAGGAGACTGCAGACTTCGGTTGAGGAAACGGGTATTTCATGTCTCAGGGAATAGATTTGTGCTGTTACAGCTTTTCTGTTGGTATGCATAATTAATAATTGGAGCTGCAAGGCACTGATCGTGACAAGAGATGGACGGTCAGAAGAAAAATTGGAAGGACAAGGGTATATGTGCTTTTTAACCTCTTATTTCTTCAGTTTTTGTATGTGACCACTAATGTATTTCTGTGAATAAGCTTTGCAATTTAGATATTTTGGATTGAAAGTGAAACCTATGAAGAGTTTAAAGCTAAAGGATTAAAACAGCTATCTCATGTGTTTTTACATTTGGTTGTATACCTGAAAATGTCATGCTGTTCTGTTTCATTGGCATTTGGTTTAGTCTTTTCAGTCCTGTTGTTTAGGTTCTGTTCTCTAATCTTGCACATTGTAAACAATATAGATCTAACAGATTTCATTTGTTCGTCACTTTGACGTGGTAAATATACATTGCTGTTTTTATATTTCATAGTGACATATTTTCCGCGACTATTTTAAAAAACCTTACTTGGTGTAGTTGAAATTCTATGTAAAGATTTTTGTAGCAAGATACTGCGTTTGCAGTAAGCCTCTTTTCTTTGAAAATCTGATTTGAACCTTTAAAATTATTACCAACTTTCTTTTAATCACATTATATGCATCTTGAAATCATTCAGATTACACACAGTATAATTACACAGTAATTTTAAATGCATGTCTATATTAAGTCACTAACCTTTGTCCTTGTAATAACCAATCAGTGATTTTGATCCCTTTTCCTCCCCCTTGAAAGCCCAGATCCTTTCAAATCTCAGTGGATTGTTGTGTAAGAATTTAAGCCTGTAAATGGTAAAATGTTGACTAGAATGAACATTTAAAGAATATTTTATTATGTAGATGGTGAAAGCTACCTTTTTTTTTTTTTTAAGAAGGTGGTAGGCTGTATAGCTGACCACTTAAATTACCTTAAAATTATTAAAGCTATTTTTAAGTAGCCCAAATAGACATTCTACATAAGCAATTTTTTTCCTGGCTACGTTCAAGTTTTATAATTAAAAAAAAATTCTTTCCTTCAAGCAGGATTGGCAACAATAGTCCTAAAAACAGTATGTAGAACTAATTAGAGTAACTTTTACAATATCCTTTAAAAAATTTTTTTAATAAAGACATAGGGAAAAGGTGAATTTAAAATTGAGGTCGTATTGAGACATTGGTAAGATTTTTATGGTTGCAACTTAAAAAAGAATAGAAAACAGTACAGCTTTGGATTTTTGTCTTTAGGGTTTCTATACATGTGAGCTTAAAGAGAAGGTTTTCTATGTCTTCATCCTGCTAGCTGTTATCATTACAGATTGATGAATTGATACATGGTAGCTTTTGCTAAGTGAAAATGATACCAGTGATAATAATACAATAAATAGAGGCCTTAAAATTAGTAGGTGAAAAGTCATATCAGGGCTCATTCTGCAACTATTAAGGCTCTTTATTAATAACTTAAGTGTTAGACCATTAAATAATATCTTAAGTTTTTTATTTGTTGAAGTAATCTAAGGGTTATTGTGAGACAGGAGAAATTAAGATCCAGTGTAGTTCATAGTTTTCCAGAGATTTTTTTGATTATTTTTAGGCACCAAATGTAAAACTGAATTTACTCCTGGATATCTCTGGGGAGCCTCACTTTGTAAGTGGAATGGCCTAATATTTTTTAGTACTTGTCTGGCTGTTTTGGTCAGTAAGACTAACTTTGCCTGTTTTTCTGATTCAATGGTTAAATTATATTTTAATGTTACAGAGTAGTAGTTAAGACTGCAGAGTAAGGTTTAAATTGGAAATCACTGAGAAGTTGGAAGCTACCATGGAATGAGTTTTTCCTCATTAAAAAAAAAAAAAGTTTGACAGCAGAGAAGGAGCCTAATCTAGGGTATAGGTAAATTTTAAAAATATACTTAAGCATTTTTCTACTGCATTCTCCCCCTGACTACCAGTATAGTAGAGTGACAGATGTGAGAGATGCTCTGATTTCAGTGTTCTTTAAAAGGTGGGGTGTGTGTGTGTGTTTGCTGATTAGTATTTAAGATATTTGATCTTTCAGGCTAAAAACAATAATAATTTGCATTCTTTCATATATTCTTCATATTTTCTGTTGTTTCTTGTGACAAATGACCTTTATATAGTATTTGATTATTGGGGTTTTATGGAGAATTTTGATTAAGGTAGTCAAAAGATTTTTAGGAGCTTAAAATAGGAAGGAATGGGTAGGCCTGGGGCTTTGGGTGGGGTAGGAGAATGATGTAACCACTAAAAAGGTATAATTGAGACAGTAAATAACTTTCAGGATATAACAATATTTAGGACAGGAGTTGAAAGATCAGATTGGTGTAGTCAAAGAATGTAGAAAATCTAGATGATCTAAATTAGGTTTCCTCATATTTCTGTGGATGAGAATCATCTAGTGCTCCTAAAAAATGCAGATTCTCCTGAACTATCAAATCAGATTTTATAGGGCCTGGCAATCAATATATTAAGCATCCTGGTGTAATTCATGTTGTTGGGCAAATTTGCGACATGGTGATGCAGGGTTTAAGTCTTGGTTCTGGTATTTTTTTATTTTGGCTAGAATAAGAAACTTACCCTTTTTGGTCTTCATTTCCTTGTTTGCATGACGTCCAGGGTTCAGTTGAGAGGTTCTCTGATTTTATGGCAAGATACCTTGGGCCAGACCACAGAAGACATTGAGTTTTGGATTTGATCGTAAAATAAATAAAAAGGCTTTGAAAGTTTTAAAGTAGGGAATGGTACATGATAGCAGTTTTGAAAGATTTGTTTGGGTGCTGCATAAGATCAACTGGGGAGAATAACTTATAGGCACACCAGTTAGGATGACTGTAGCTGTGCCCAGATTTAAAGCATATAGGCTTGAGTTTGGCCTGAAATAGGAAGGAAAAGGAAGTGGCAGATTTGAGAAATTTAAGGAAAGAATACTTGGCATTTCGTATAGATTTGTGGGACAAGGATGAGGTGGAAAGATTCAAGAGACAACATAAAGTTTGAATTAGAGTGAACCATTGGCAGTGATAGTCCTTTAGTATTAGTAGAAATAGAGCTAAAATAGAAAAGATGCCAAGTTGAATTTCAGACACTTTCAAGTGATGATAGAGCATCTGGGAAGCTCAGAGAAATGACAGGTTTACTGATAAAGAACTGGGAGTCAAATGCAGAGTGAGGCAGGTGAATACTATGTGAGGAGATTTCGCAGTGAAAGAACTGACAATTAAGAAAGGAAAGCCTAAAAACCTAAGTTAGGGAGGTCCGTGGCATCAGGAAAGATGAAGTTATATAGAGCAGTACAAGAAGCAGTATCAGTTATATAGAGTTACATAGAGCAGTACAAGATGCAAGTATCAGTTTCACTGATACTAAGGTGGGAAAGAATTTTCAAGAAGGAATGGGCAATTATACTATAGAGAAGCTGGTTAATGTGAGTGAGAAATGGATGTGAATCTTGTTAAATTTTAAAAGTAGATGCAACACTGTTTTTTATTGCTACAGTACTCTTTGGATTTGTCAGTTAATGTGCCAGAGATGACCCTTGAGAGAAATTTCTGTAAGATAGGGAAAGAAATATTTCTAGCATTAAAACTCAATTATATCTCAAGAAAAACTAGCTTTGGACCATTTCTACAGCATACTTTCGAGCAGAGATTCTTTTAGGGCTCCCTGATTTTTACTTGGATAAGCTACTTGACATTTTTTGAAAGCCTTGAGTATAGCTCATACTGACATTTTGGTAGAGAAGAGCAGGGCTCTTGGTGTTTGAAGTGCCTTACTTCTTGGGAAGGCCAAAAAATGCCCAACAAAGGAACTTTGGCATTAACCAATTACGGGGCCTACTGATTGGAAGAAGGATTCTCCTTTTAGTTCTAAACTTTGTTAAAACCAAATGTTTAGGCATTATAATTAGATACATCGTCTAGATCTTAGGTTAGTGCAGCACTACATATGTATGTGTTACAGAGAATTTAGAAGGTAAGTAGAAGAATAAAACTCACATCACATAGAGAATGGTTTGGGGGCATCTTTTTAACAGGGTGTGTGTGTTGGGAGGGTTATGTGGTATATTTTATTCTGTAGTCTTTTTCCTCCATTAAGTGGGGAAATATCTTTTTATTTTTTAAATACTCTACATTATTTTAATGACTACAGTCTTTTAGTTCCATCTAGTTAAATCGAGTTACTGGTAACATTTTGCAAGTACAGGTTGAATATCCCCTAATCTGAAAATCTAAAAGCCAAACTGCTCCAAAGTCCGAAACTTTTTGAGCACTGGTGTGATGCCACAAGTCGAAAATTTCACACATAAGTACTTAACACAAGCTTTGTTTCATGCACATAATTATATAAAATATTGCATAAAATTACTTTCAGGCTATGGATATAATGTGTAGATGAAACATAATGAGTTTCATGTTTAGACTTGGGCCTTACAAGATACCTCATTATGTATATGCAAGTATTCCAAAATATTTCCAAATATTCTAACATATTCTAGTTCCAAGTATTACAGGAATATTCAACCTGCAAAAACAATGCCAAAATGATTATAACAGAATGTAAGTCTTTGTTTCCATTTATGATTATTTCCAAATTTCTGGGTTATGGTATTTAGTCTTTGGGTGCCTGTTACCAAACTGCTCTCCAAAAAGATTGTACAAATTGCTACTTTCATCAATGAATGTGAGTGTCTATCATGGATCTGTGGCTGATTAAATAGTATGTATTCCTTTCTTAATAGTTTTCACTCTAAGATAGCTGTTTTGTCAGTGTTAACTCATTAAATTACTTGATAAGAACCAGCTTTGTAAGAATGTGTAAGGAATGGGAGTAATGTTAGAAATAGCCTCTCTATTTTATTTACCCAAGTCTGTGTACGCCTAATCCTTACCAGGACTCCTAACTGGTCTTCCCACTAAATTATATGTGTCATAGCTAAATTAAAATTACTCTTCCAAAGTACAGCTCTAATCATGGCACTTAAGGGGTTTTCCTTTACTTACTTTTCAAATGAAGTTTATACTGTCTACCCTGGATGTTTAAAAGGCATTCCATGGACTAGTCCCAACCTTTATAATTTCATCTTTCATTACTCCTTGTCTCCAGCCACATTGAAGGACTTGTTCCCTAAACATGCCTGTTCTTTGCCTTTGCTTGTGTTTTTCTCTCCATCTTGAATGCCCTTTCTTCCCTTTTCATTTTGCCCAAGTAGTCCTTATCAAAGGCCCGGTTCTCCTGAGGTGTTCACTAAACCTCTTTGGGGAAGTCGTTCAGTGTTCCTCACTCCCATCTCTGGGTTTTCATTTTGTACTTTTTTTTCTTTCTAAGGGAGGCATAGGGAGTCTCATTTTGTATTTTCTGTTACAGTTATTTATACATACATATCTTGGCTCTTTTTCCAGCCTCCAAATTTTTTTTGAAGGCTGAAAACGGTGGCTTTATCACTAGGTCTTCTGATTGACTCGGTGCAGCTTCTCAATGAAGGGAAAGCCTGAGAGCTCCATTGTTCAACCAGGTTTACTTCTGGCCTTAAATTCACATAAATTTTTGGAAAATTTTAAAATGTATTTTCAAGTGGGAGAAATTAGAAAAATGATTCCTCACCTCTTCCCTTCTTAAAGGAACAATTAAGTAACTTAAGGAACTTCTGTAAATTCAAGATTTTTAGAGTATTTCTGCTCCTATTAATCATTTATTCCAACTTTCTTATTTTACTGATAAGGAAACCAAGAAAATGAGAGTTTAGATATTGGTCAGGACCATGCCACAGGTCCATAGTGTCGTGAAGCCTTTGTTTTTATTTTGTTAATTTATACTTCCACTTGAATAACCAAAGATTGAAAAGTATAAAAGCTAAAATGGCCCATGCTTTGATATTTTATTTGTGCATAGTCTAGTTGTGGCATATTACTGAGTGTCGTATACTTCTTTTGTATTGTCCTCACTGCAGTAAAAAAGGCAGGTAGTTGTCTGTCACACTAATTATGGAAGAAGATAGGTATGTAGTGATTTAGTACACATATTGTTAAAAGGTTAAACCTAGTGGGAATTTCCTGGGCCAGGAGAATAATTTCTTTTCGTCCTTTAAGGATGGGATCCCATGCTTGGATGTAGGCAGAATATCTAGGCAGTGAATAGAATTCTTAAATTTGTTCTCTGGGTGTCCCCTAAGTTCCCTTTTTATTTACAGCTATCTCAATATCTGCAAGAGATTATTTCCAGCCCTCTACCCTGTGTCCCCCCACACCATGGATACCAAGATCCACACATGCCCACGTCCCTTATATAAAATGGTGCAGTATTTTCATATAACCTACGCACATCTTGCTGCATGCTTGAAATAATCTCTGAGTTACTTTTTACAATGTAGATAGTTGTTACATTGTTTAGGGAATAATGACAAGAAAAACGTCAGTACTTGTTTAGTAAAGATGCAGCCATCATTGACCTAACTACATTTTTCCATCCACAGTTAGTTGAATCTGCAGATGTGGAACCCGCAGATGCAGAGAGAGGGCTGACTGTATTCCCTTCGTCCCATCTCTTGCTAAAATTTGGGCTAAAGGATGATGTCTAATTTAGGCAGTACTTTTCTTTGCATTTTTGGAGCAGTGTTCCAACACCACATTTATATTTATTTCTCTGCTCTATTATGAATAAGGCTGACATATTTGTGTGTGTGCATGTGTGTGCACGTGCATGTGTGTGTATTTAATCTGCTTCATGAATTTCAAGTTTTTTTGAGCTGCCACTTAGGCATTTGATGTATTATGGACACTAAAATATTATTGTATTGTCTTTCTTCAAATACTATCACTATCATATTTATTCTATATAACATTTACTTAAGCTCAAAGCAATTTAAAAATAAAAATTATCAAATATTAATCATAGTATTCAAAGTCCATCATTAAGAATTAGGCACTGAAGTAGATTTTGAAATTTCTACTCTCTGACTACAGATTTACTAAAATTCTGTTTTTTCATAGAATGTTTGAAATTAGAATTTTTTTGTTGTATACTCTTGTTTATTGTCTTTCACCTAAATCTAAAATAGTTTGGAATAGATTATTCTATTCATGATATGAATACCTTGTTTCATCGTACTGTTCATTGATTCAGTGTACATTTATATTGTGTGTACAATAGGTATATAAGGTTATGGAAGAATAAATATAACTGATTTACTTATTAATGAAGTTCATTCTGTTTTGAACTAGTAATTTGCTTTGAGTTCCCCTCCTTCCCCAACTCCAGTATATTAAGTTCAAGTTTCTAGATTTATGACTAATGATTTTCCATTTAGTTTTTGTTAGTAGAAAATAGGATTCTGAGCAGTAATTTCCTGTTTCTAAGATGTAGTGCCTGCTGATTTTAAGCTCAGATGCTAACAAGAAGGAAAGTTTAAATTGTAGTAAATTATACATTGAACCAGTTTATTTTCTAATTTTAAGTTTCTCTTTATACAGGTCTTGATCAATTCTAGCAATTTACAGTAATAACTGCATGCTTATCAAAATTTATCCAAGGCCAGGTGCGGTGGTTCACGCCTGTAATCCCAGCACTTTGGGAGGCCGAGGCGGGCGGATCCCCTGAGCTCAGAAATTCGAGGCCACCCTAGGCAACATGGTGAAACCCCATCTCTAGTAAAATACCAAAAATTAGCCGGGTTTGGTGGCACATACGTGTAGTCCCAGCTACTCAGAAGGCTCAGGCATAAGAATTGCTTGATCCCCCGAGACAGAGGTTGCAGTGAGCCTAGATCATGCCACTGCACTCCAGCTTGGGCTGCAGAGTGAGACTCTTGTCTCTAAAAAAAAAATTATCAGAAATACAGACTTGTCATAGGAAAAGTTCTCATTTTAACATTCTTTACAATTGAAAATTGTTAGAGTGAGTACAAGTAGGGAGAGTCATGTATATCCAACATAGTTAAAGAGAAGATATGTATTTAGCTTTACCTTAGAGGAAATGAAATTAAATATAGGATTATTCTATAAAGAGGAAATTATCATGGTTTAGAAAAACTAGGAGTGAAAAATTAGAACTGTTTTCTGCCCTTTTTTATTTGTTTTCTCTTAGTAAAGTTGGAAATAGGGTGTGGGATTGAGGGAAATACTGAAAACCACATGAACTAATGAAGTAAGCTGGTGAATTTAATTAATTTATAAATGAAGCATGTGTGGTGTTGTTGAACTTCACTTTTCTCTTAGAGGAATTCATATTATCCTTAGAAGACAGTAAACAGCCATAGGTAGTTTTTATGTTCCTGCAGTATATTGAACCATTTTCTACTTGAAATACAGGAAAAAAAGACTACTGACTGGGCCTCGTAGCTCATGCCTATAATCCCAGCACTTTGGGAGGCCAAGGTGGGAGGATCACTTGAGCCTGGGAATTCGACACCAGCCTGGTCAACATCGGGAGGCCCTGTCACTACAAAATTAAAAAAAAATTAACTTGGTGTGGTGGTGCACACCTGTGGTCCCAGCTACTCTGGAGGCTAAGGTGGCAGGATTGCTTGAGCCCAGGAGGTTGAGGCTGCAGTTAGCTATAATGGCGCCACTGTGCTACAGCCTGGGTGACAGAGGGAGACCCTGCCTTAAAAAAAAAAAAAAAAAAAAGATTTGATTGACTTTATCTGGAACATAAAAACCAGTAACTATGAAACTAAGTTTATTTTAGTTCATTTTTAACATAATTTAGTTTACAGTTGCAGCTGTGCATAAGGTTTTGGAATAAATAGAGGATGAATCAGGTTTTTGGAATTTCGGTGAGTGTTAATTTTTGCCACAAAATTGTATAGCAGCACAAAATGACTTCTTTAGCTTTGTGGTTGAATTTCACAGTGGATCATATATAATGTCCCTTTACAAAAAATGTTTAGTGCTTTAAAAATTTACTTTCCTGGGGGTTCCTCCTTTTGAAGTGAGAGGCTCTGTTTGGAAGTGCCTATTGGACTATCAGTGTTTTTTGGAGCAATTCTCCACCATCACTCACATTAACTCTGTGGAATTTAATGTTAATAGGAAGATTTGCAGTTTTATACTGTTGATTTGGGTGGTTTTATCTGACAAGACACATTTAGGTAATGAGTGAGGCTGGATGGTGAATTTAAACAGTAAGGGATATTTATGAACTTAGATTAATTCTGAAGATTGCTTAGTGGATGTTTTCTCATTTATGAAAATTTTTTTTCCTATGCAGTTTCATAACTGCAGGGACTCCTTTAACAATACTAAACTTGGGTAAGAGAATCTTGTACTCCTCGAAGAGTGTTGGTTACTAGAGAGCTAGAAGTATATATATTTCTAAATCACAAACTACCTTTTAGTTCATGTTATGTGGCGAAAGGAGTATGTATGTGAAAACACACTCAGTGTTGAAAACAAAATTGTAAAGGCCATTTGTTCTCAGTAATAATATTTGGGTTCTATCCTGGGTGTGGGATTGGTTTTTTATAAAATCAATAGTAAGCATTAACTTAACATCTTTATGTTTGACATCTGTTTGCTGGAGATTTTCTAGAAATGGCATCTATCTTTTTGTTGCTTTATATGCTCTGTTTTTCAAGTTTATTGCTTATTTAAAAATTTTTATATCATTCTAAAAACCCGTGTCTTTTTATCTATTCTTTTATAGTTTTTATGTATACGTAATTACATATATAGTTATTTATAGTATAAATTTATTTTTAAAGTGAGAACAATTTAGATTGCTTCCAGAAAACAATTTGCAATTTAAACAAAACATGGTTTATTCCTATCATTGAATCTCTTAATGAAATTTATTGGTCTCACCTATAACTCTACTCATAGTGTTAGTAAATTGTGTCTCTTGCCTCAATTATTTGAACTAAGGTTGAAACACTATTTGGTATTCTCGAGTAGGATAAAAAGCAAACTTGAGTATTAATATAGTCTTTTAAATAGAGTGAGACCTTCATGGTCAGACTTGAATTTCAGTTTGTAACCCTACACTATTTATTTAACAATAGGTTGACATTACAAATGTACACATACATTTGTGTCATATATGAGATAATGTATGCAATGTACTCAGCACAGTGTCTTGCTCAGACTGGAAGATTACAAAATTATTATAGAAAGGGGAAGTATAGAAATTCTCCTGTTTGTTTATTATGCTATTTGTCATGTAAAGTGTTACTGTCTTAGGTGTGGTGGTTCAAATTAGCCAGCCAAAGCACTGTAATGTTATTGAATACTGAAGTAAGACAGGAAAGATTTAGGGGAAGAGACAGGACCTGAAATTTTTCACGTATCATTTAAAACCTCTATTTAAAGGAGGAGGAGATAGCCAAGAGAGATGCTGGTTTGCCAGGTATTTGGTTGAGTTATTTTTGTAGCAACAACAGGTACTCATCAGCCTGAGACTTGCTAATTGAAACCTCTTTAGACATACTTTCAGAGAAAGTTGAATTCACCTTTTTTAAAAAATCAGGGCTTAGCTAAGCATTCATTTAATATTTGATTGTCTTACTTGACCTTATCTCTTGAGCTTTAGTACCTTTATTTGGTGTGTTCAGTTCACCAAGCATTTCCGTTCATGAAATTTCCATTCAGCCTTAAATAATTTCTTAGGTGGGTATTATTTTTCTAATTTTACACACAGGGAAACAGAGATTACGTTATCGTCTCAGCTCATATTGATACTAACCTGAAGGAAGAAACAGGACTCAAGGTCCTCTTAATCTCTTTGTGAAAAGATCTAAACTCTACACAGATACTTTTTCTGGACCTTTGCCTGTCATTTATTTGACAGGTGAATGCTTACTATGTTGAGATAAAAGCTTACTCCTGTGTAGTACTTAATGATCAATTCTGAATTCTAATTACTTTTCCTGGCAATTGGGAAGCATTTGATTAAGGATTGTGATTCCTAATAAATATATAATTACTTATTATAAACATTGTTTGTGCAAAACAACTAAAATTTTAATACCATTCTAATATATATTTATTTATTTCCTATTTAACTGCCATTCTCATTCCTTACCTGGTGTTATTAAAGAGAACTTAATATTTGCTTTTGCTTCAAAAGCAGGTATTTTTCTGCCAGCCATTCCCTGTCCTAGAATTTTTAGGAACAGCCAGTTCAACTCTCCCCCACCCCTTCCCCCAGACAAAAGCCTTTAAAATTGAAACCTGACTTCAGGCTATTCAAAGAAGAACATAAGAATTTGATTTGAGGCAAAATGTAATTGGATGACTTCTGCATGTAAGGCATGCGATGCAGGCTGACACTATTTTTAGCTATGGCAGATGACAGTTTGTGATTACCAAATGTAGGCAACTCTTCTTACTGTGCATTGAGCCAGAAGTTTTTATTTTAAAGAAAAGATTTAAGTGTACTGAGTTATTTTGAATTGGCATTTTAGTTTGATAAAGATGCTATTACACAAAACACTATCAATGATTTTTCACATTCTTATATTGGAAACAAAAGTTGACAAGGACTGCAGGGCAGAAATTACTTTTTTCTAAACTACAAGGGTTTGTTAAAATTGATGAGCATTATTTCTAGTAATCCATAAGCATTCCCCAGAGTTATAAATGGAGAAGTACTGCTAAATTCATTTCAGATCTTTGAAAGGATATTTAATGAGCATTTTATATGACTAAGGTTTAGGGCACAGTATAGGGTTACCTTGCATGATTAACACTTTATTCTGCAGAGTAGAAGGAGACTTGAGGAACCAAGAAAAGTTAAACTTGTGTAAGTTTTGTTTTTTCAAAAATAAGGAGACACTAAAGTGATTATAGAGGAATCCAATAACATTTTAACATTTTGGTGATCCTGTAGTTCTTATTGAAAGTTGTCCTTTATTTTAATTTGAAGATTAATTTAAATGTTTTTGTTATAAAAACCTGGCCGCTATTCAGACAGTGCAGCAAGTGTTGATGATGTAGGTAATGGGAACATAAAGATGAAAGGCACTTAACAGTTTTCTAAGGTCTATGTAAGGGAAGACAAGTCTGCAACACAGTGTTTGCTTTTTTATAAATTTAATTGAAAGCATTATTTGTTATTTAATAAATATAGACATCTGAAAATAGTGTAATTAAATGTTAAGTCCAAAGCATAGAAACATTTTTTTGACTAAATCAATTAGAATTAGTAACCTGTCATAAGGTATACATTCATTCTAATCAGTCAACAATAATATTGAAAGTTTAGTTGTTTTTGGCTTTCTGCTCAGCTGTGGGAATAAAGTTAGTTAGTAAGACATACATGTTCTTTTATGGAGTTTACAACCTAGTAGAGAAATATGTTAAAATGACAACTTTTTTTAAGTTTTTAGTCTATTTCCAGAACATTTTCTTTACCCCCTCCCCAAGAAGCCCCCCATACCCTTTAGCAGTCACTCCGCTTCCCTTTTCCCCAGCCCCGGACAACCACTTATCTCCTTTCTGTCTCTGCAGAATTCATAACTTGCATGTTCTAGGCATTTCCTATAAGTAGAATCATAAAATATATGACCTTTTGTGGCTGACTTCTTTCAGTTTTCAAGGTTCTTCCAGGTTGTAACATGTATCAGTACAGTAGTTTCCCCTTACCCTTGAAACATAAGGCTCTAAGACCCCTAGTGTATGCCCTAGAAACTATAGATAGGACCGAATGCTGTATATAGTATGTTTATTTCTATCTATGCATAACTATGATAAAGTTCAGTTTGTAAATTATAGTAAGAGATTAACAGCATTAACAATAAATTAGAATCATTGTAACAGTAAGCTATAGTAAAGTTATGTGAATGTGATGTCTTTCGCAAAATACCTCATTGTGCAATACTCACCTACTTTTTAACTGGTTGACTGCAGGAAACTCTAACCAGGGAAAGGGAAAATGCAGTTAAGGGAGGACTACTGCACTTCATTTTGTTTTATGGCCCAATAATATTCTACTATATGACATACTTTTTTTTTTTTTTAAATCCATTCATCAATTGACATACATTGGGGTTGTCTGTCTCCTCTTTTTGGCTATCATGAATGATGCTGCTGTGGACATTTGTGTATTAAGTTTTTGTGTGGACACAGGTTTTCTAGTTTCTTGGGTAAAAATTCCTAGGAATGGAATTGCTAGGTCATAAGGTAACTCTGTATTTAATTTTTTGAGGAACGGTCAAATTGTTTTTCGCAGTGGCTTTATTTTACATTCCCATCAGTAATGTATGAGGCTTCTAATCTTTATCACTTCTTGTCAACAGTTGTTATTGCTCATCTTTATGATTATAGCCATCCTAGGGGTATGAAGTGGTATCTCACTGTGGTTTTGGTTTGCATTTTTATAATGACTAAATGATGTTGAGTATCTTTTCATGTGCTTATTGGCCATTTGTATATCTTCTTTGGAGAAATGGCTGTTGAAATCTCTTGTCTGTTTTAAATTGGGTTGTCTTTTTACTGTTGAGTTGTAAAAGTTTTTAAATATATTCTGAGTAAAAGTCTCTTATCAGATAATTGATTTGCAGGTGTTTTCTCTCATTCTGTATGTTATCTTTCCACTTCCTTTGTGGTGAAAGTATTTAATTTTAATGAAATCCAATTTATCTTTTTTTGTTGTTGTTTGTCCTTTTTGGTGTTAAATGTAATAAGAAACCATTGTCTAATCCAAAGTCATGAAAATTTGCACTTATTTTTTTCTTAAAGAGTTTTCTGGCTGGGTGCCCTGACTCAGCCCAATACTTTGGAAGGCTGAGGCAGGAGGCTTGTTTGAGCCCAAGAAGCTGAGGTTGCCTGTTTTTGCACCATTACGCTCCAGCATGGGCAACAGAGTGGGACCCTGTCTCAACAGCAATAACGACAACAACAAAAAGATAGGAAAGAAAGAAAAAAGAGTTTTCTAGTTTAAGCTCCTTTGACTCTTTGAGCCAGTATGAGTTAACTTTTATATGTGATATGAAGTAGAATAGTCCATCATTTTTTTTGCAGTTGGGCATCCAGTTGTCCCAGTACCATTTGTTTAAAAGACTGATTTTTTTCTCATTGAGTTGCCTTGGTACCCTTGTCAAAATCAGTTGACCATAAATGTAATGGTTTATTTCTGGGTTATCAGTTGTATTCCACTAATCTACCTGTTTGTCCTTGTGTAACTACTCTACTGTCTTGATTACTGTACCTTTTTAGGAAGTTTTGATATAGTAAGGTTCAAGTCCTCCAACCTTTGTTGTACTTTTTCAAGTTTGTCTTAATTTTTTGGATCCCTTATATTTCCATATGAATTTTGCAATTAGCCTGTCAATTTTTGCTAAAAGACAGCTAGGATTTTGATAAGTGTTTATATTTCAGCTCAATTTGAGGAGTGTGACCGTCTTAACAATGTCTTTCAATTTATGAACAGGAGATGTCTTTCCAATTAAGTTGTCTTTAATTTCTTTGGACGGTGTATTATCATTTATAGTTTATATGTCTTAATTCTTCTCACTTTATTCCTTAGTATTTTGTTTTTTCCTATGCTATTATAAATGGAATTATTTAATTCATTTTCAGATTTGTTTATTGATGGTGTATAGAAATGCAATTCATTTTTGTATATTGATACTGTGTCCAGCAGCCATGCTGGACTCTCATTCATTATTTCTAGTAGCTTTTTTGTGGATTTCTTAGAATTTTTAAAATACATACAGTAGGCCCTCAGATATAATTGTTGTGTTGAGTGTTGTTTCGTTATAATGTGGATGAGGGAAAAAAAAAAAACAATTCCTGGCTGAGGCCACTGTCTGTATGGAATTTGCATGTTCTCCCTATGTCTGCATGGGGTTTTCTCTGGTATTCTGTAGTTTCTTCCCATATTCCAAAGATGTACACATTAGGTTCATTGGTGTGTCTCAGTTGTCTCAGTATGAGTGAATGTAAAGGTGTGTGTATAAGTGTGCCCTGCGATGGAATGGTGTCCTGTCCAGGGTTGGTTCCTGCCTTGCTCCCTGAGCTGTCAGGTTAGGCTCTGGCCACCCATGACCGAGAACTGGAATAAGCAGGTTGGAAAATGAATGAATGAATGAATACAGATTATTTTAAAATAAAAATTCATAAAGTATACAATAATCATGCAAATACACAACAATAAATGATGCAGTATGAAGGCACTTAGTGATCCTGCTGTATTTGTTGTTTTTGAACTATCTGGTTGTGGTGGGAGGTGCTCCTACCACAATATTTGCTTTGCAAACATTTGTTCCTTGATTTAACCCACTACCACTACAACCACCATCACTCACTGATTCACCAAAAATTGGGTTTTAAAATATCTTTCTTAAATGTATGGATAGCTTATATTATTTCAGGCTTTAATAGTAGAAGTGTTTTGAGTCTTTATTTAGAAACTTTTTTTTTTGTTTTTTGAGATAGGGTCTTGCTCTGTCACCCAGACTGGAGTACAGTGGCATGATCTTGGCTCATGCAACCTCTGCCTCCTGAGTTCAGGTGATTCTCCTGCCTCAGCCTCCCAAGTAGCTGGGATTACAGGCACCTGCCACTATGCCTGGCTAATTTTTGTATTTTTAATAGAGACAGGGTTTCACCATGTTGGCCAGGCTGGTCTCAAACTCCTAACCTGAGGTGATCCTTCACCTGCTTCAGCCTTCCAAAGTGGTGGGATTACAGGTGTGAGCCGCTGCACCCAGCCTTTATTTAGAATATGATGATGATTTGGTGACCAAAAATATGCCATTGAAACTGTTTGTATTAGTAATAAGTTTATATTAATATTAAGTCTTGTTTATATTAATTAGCCTATGGTAAAATTGGTTTTCTTACATGTCATCTCACTTAAAGTCACAGTTTTCAAGAACCTATCCTTGACATTAAGTGAGGATTTACTGTATAAGATCATGTTATCTGCAAATTGAGAGTTTAATCTCTTCTTTTCCAATATGGATGGCTTATATGTCTTTTTCTTGGCCATTTGCACTGCATAGCACCCCCAGGACAATGTTGAACCAGAAATGGCAAGAATGGATGTACTTGTCTTGTTCCTGGTCTTAGGGCAACAGATTTTTACCATTTAATATGATGTTAGCTGTGGTTTTTGTAGATA
The DNA here is from genome assembly GCF_030222135.1 of Aotus nancymaae. Classification (NCBI taxonomy): domain Eukaryota; kingdom Metazoa; phylum Chordata; class Mammalia; order Primates; family Aotidae; genus Aotus; species Aotus nancymaae. Next base: position 53,816,386 of record NW_026988471.1, on the reverse strand, counting down.
CTCTTTATCAGGCTGAGAATGTTTGTTTTTGTTCTACGGTGTTAAATGTTTTGTCTTGAAAATGTGTTAAGATTTTGTGAGATGCTTTTTCTGCATCTATTGGTATGATCATGTGGTTTTTGTCCTTATCCTATTAATATGGTATGTTGATTGATTTTCATATGTTGAACCAATCTTGTATTTCTGGGATAAAGGCCACTTGGCCATAGTATATAATCTTTTTTATACGTTGCTGGATCCAGTTTGCTAGTATTTTGTTGTGGATTATTGCATCTATATTCATAAGGGATATTTATCTGTAGTTTATCTTTCTTGTGATGTCTTTGTCTGATTTTGATTTCAGGATTGAACAAACATCTAAACTAATGAATCTAAATTAACAATTGTTGACCATCAGAAGCAACAGCATTTAAATATATTTCTCAGAAGGAATTTTAATAAAATTTTATACTTCCTATTTAGAATCAATTATCCTGGATAAACAATCTTTCATAATTTTTTTTATTAAAACCAATTTGAAGAATCTGTAAGGGACTAGAAATTTTGTTGGCAAATGTCAATTAAGTCACCCACACTGTTTGCTAGCAACTAATACATTTTCATTCTTGCAGCTTCACTTAAAATCTCTTCAGCTCCCTTACAGAAAAAGATTGAAATTCTTCTGTACTTTGCACAGTGGTGTTGGTGGCAGTGTAGATGGCCTCTCAGATGTTCCTATTCTGGGATATATTCATTTTGTCTTGCATGTGACTATCAGTGCCTAGTTGTCTCATTTCTCTTGGCTGTTCTTTCCTTTTTGTTCTCCTCCAGTGCTGTAAGGGTCCCATGGCTCCACCAGAGCATTCCTAGTGCTTGTTTCAGCATATCTGTCGTGATACCTGCTTTGAGCTAGTCTCATGTACCTGTTTACGTATTTTCATTTAGTATGTGTGGGCTTACATATGTAATTTTCAGAGCTTTTCCATTTATTGAAAAGACTTTGTTCTTAGGAACAAGAGGAAAGGAAGTGGTAAGTTAGGGTTTACTGTACTTTTGTATAGTTAATTTTATTTAATTTAAGGCTGTGATCATTGAGTGCTGCTGGGCCTTATACATGACTATACTAGTATCGTCAACTTTGGGGAAATTGACTTGATTCAACCCAGAACAACAGAATCATCAACATATTTATATACTGCTAGAATTTTAACTGTCAGCTGGATCCAAATATTTATTAGGCTAACGTGTTCTTTTTCCAATAGGAAAGCCTACTGGGAAAAATAACACTCATAAGATTCTTTAGTAGTACCGAATAGAAACAGAAAGGGGTGAATTTTTTTTCTGATTATAGTCATGATTCATGCTTGCCATTAGAGTGGGACCATTTCAGATGGCACAGAAAAGAATAAAGAAGCAAGTAAAGTTCATTGATAATCCTGTTACACAGAAAGAAAAACACTGGTTAGTAGATATCCTTTCAGACTTCATAGTTATATGTTTAATTTCTTAAGTGAGAATATACCGTGAGTCTTTTTGTAACATTCTGTTTTCATTTATAATTATGGACATGTTTCTATGATAATGTAGATCTGTATCACTTTCTTTAATGGCTACATAACATTTCTCTTGCATAAATGTACCCTAATTTTATTTAATCAGATTCACATGGGATTTAAAAGACATTTTTAACAAATAATTATAGTTTTCGGCTGTGGGAAAGTACCTATCAAATATATTGGAGTAAAGCCCTTTTCTCCGTTTTTGGGTCTAACAGTAGATGAAACATTAAAATGTGTCCCTATTCAATAAAGGACCTATCTTGTTAATTTCACTTGGAGAGATTTTCTTCTTGGCCTTTATGATTCATCTCACATATAGTAATTATCTGCCTACACTTTGCCCATTTGTTATGCATGCACCCAGATAACATTTTGAAGAACTTTAATCAGCTCCAGCCTTCAATTTGGCATCATACAATGGAAAATATGAGTTTTATCTGTAGGAAGCCTGGGTTCAGATCCATGTTCTGCCACTTACTAATGATGTGATCTGGGTCCATTATGTAGGAACTGGGTAGCACTTGTCTGAAAGCTTACCTTTCATTAGGCTTGCTTGTTTGTTTGTTTAAGAGATGAGGGGTCTGTGTATTTCCCAGTCTGGTCTCAAACTCCTGGCCTCCCACCTTGGGCTTCCAAAGTGCTAGGATTATAGGCATAAGCCACTGTGCCTGGCCTCATTAGATTTTAATAATTGAAAGTGATAATGTTGCGCAGGCTACTGCAGTGTTTGGCATAATCCACATGCACAGGAAATAAAGGAGGTGTGGAGATCTTTCAGGCTTAAAAAGTTTGTCATTTTTCAAACTTTTAAAAGGTTTCTCATACAGTTGCCATAATGATAGTTTATAATTGCTTAAAAAATTGTAGGAATATGAATTTATTATTTTCCTAAAGTTTTAATAATGTCTGATACTTAAAATATTTCTAGGAAGGTTCAATTCAGAAGACTGGTATGAATAAAAATATTTAAGCTTTCTTCTCCCCCAAAAACTCTAGATTTAAAAAGGAAGCATATTTTTAAATTATATTGAGCACAAATAATGCCAGCAGTAAAACCTCATTGGTTTGGATCCACTGACTGGGAATTTGAATGCAGTACCAATGTATATATCTTTGTACTGACTATGGATCACAGTAATTTCTGAGGGGAAGAGAGAGATTGAAAGATTAATGCCCCTTATTGACGAAAAAGGCCAGAGAGGTTGGAGTCGTATCCAAAGTCACACAATTGCTGAGCTGGTACATGCTAGGATGTGGGTCTCTTGAATCCCATTTCTGATATTTCCTTCTACCATATTCATTTTGGTAGAAATTATAGTCTAATTATAAATAATTCATATCCAGTTACTACACCTGTTTAGACAGTAACTCTTATAGTAGGAAGTTTGATTAGACATTAATTTGTTGTACAAGACCTCTCAAATCTAAAGTCATTGATTTCATGTCCAGGTTTTACTGAGTAGTTTTTAATGATGGTAAGGAATAGTGAGTACATCTGCATTTACTTTATTTATTTTGAAGGTTAATTAATGTTTTTGAGCACTTTGAGAACCAGACACTTTTATAAAGGAGGATTTGTTCATATGAAAAATAGATTTGAGGTACACCTTACCTGCTGATTCTTTCGGGCTATTAGATTTTATTTACCCTGTATTAGTAAAAACTTAGATAAGCTTTAAAATCCTTTCCCATGCGGTTTATCAAGTAACATGTTTACAATATAACAGAACAGAATAGTTTATTAACCTAAAGTTAATAATAAGTTTGAAGTTTTCTTCTTTATTTACCATTTAAATATTGAGTAAGGTGATTGTGATGCTAATAATAACAACAAATAGCCTTGACATTTATTAAGCATTTATTATATGCTGTGTACTCTATTAAGTGCTTTGTGTTATCTTACTAATGAAAAATCTAGTGAATCACATCTCAATGAGATCATTCCTATTTTTATATTGACAAATCATAGCTGTATATATTTATGGGGTACAGTATGCTTTGACATATATACAAGGTGATGTGATTAAATCAAGCTAATTAAAATATCCCTTGTTACCTGTTATTTTTGTGGTGAGACATGAAATTTACTCTCAGTTATTTTGAACTATGTAGTACACTATTACCGGCTCTTGTCACCCTGGGGTGCAGTAAATCTCAAAACTTTTTTCTCCTTTATATCTAGAAACTTTATGCCCTTTGTTCATTCCTATTTTAATATACGTTTTATAGGTGAAGAAACTGAAGTATAAAGGACTTCAGTGACTTACCTGAGGTCACATAGCTCGTAAGTTGTGGAACCATTTTTTTAGTTTAAGTGATCGAACTATAGAACCTAAGTTTTTTATTTGTGTATATTAAACCATTGTTGTAGGGCACAAAGGGAGCCTCACGGGAAAGAGTGATCTTACCCAAGGGCTGTCTTTATCATCACTCCCTCCGTGCTCTCACTATACCCTCCTAATAAGAAAATGGCATTAATTATTAGAACCACTGCTAGCAGAAAAATACTTACAATTAGGCCTGTTGCTTTAGGTTTTCTAGATCCCACTCATTCTTCAAGACCCAGCTCAATTTCCATTTACAGTATTTCATAGTCTTTTGACATTTCCTCCAGTTTTTCTCTTTTCTGAGTTCTCGTAACAGTACAATATTTATTTTATACCTTCATTGACTTGCTTTTGTATGTCTTATCTTTCCTAGAATTGTTATGTTGGACAGGGCCTTCAAGAATCAGAATGAGTTTTCTCATTCTGCTAGGTTGAGTTACTTGAACAGTATCGCCTCATTAAGTGTTTGCTGATTGCCAGAAATCTATTAGCATTGCTTTAATGCCTTATTCAATATGATATTATGAATAATTTCATTTCAAGCTCTTGTCAGTCCTCAGTTCTGCTAGTACAATAGTAGAAACAAGTGGGATAGAACTAAGCTCATTTAGATGTTTTAGGCAGGGGCTGTAACAAACAAGTTAGGGAAGATTTGAATAAACCGTTGAAATCAGAGTTTGAAAACAAATCTGTGAATCATATATAGAATGTTAAGTTAATAGCATTCAAGCCAGACCATTTAGGCGACTGAAATAAGTGTCTGAATCCCTGCTATGTACTGGACACAGTGATGGGCATTTAAAATATCCTAAACAGTACTCATGATATACTAACAGCAATTAAGGACTTTGTACTAATATCCAATTGTGCAGTTCACATACATAGTTTTCTCCATGGAAGTACCCTTTTAAAAGCAAAGGAAAGTTACATACACCTTAGGGGACTGGGAGACCAAAACCAAAGCAGCCCTAAAAATGTGATTTTTCTTTGATGTTGTCTCTTCTTATGAAGAGTATATCCATATTTATTTACTATAAATGTTTTTTTCTCCCAGTTCACAGTTCAGAGAGAGATGAATTACATCAGCCTATGAATTTAAGAGCACTTTGGCACATTTCAGGGTTCTCCTTGGATTGAGCATAACCGCATTTTGAGACATCAGGCTATGCTTACTTGATCCCCTCAGTGGCCCTATGACCATGTCCAAGAGCAGACCTGCTAAGTTGGGCTTTGTCTGACTCCTTACTATTAATAAATGTTATGTAACAGTGTAACACATTTAGTTTTCTTTTTTCTTTAACCCCTAAATTTTGACGGCATTTTATTTATCAGCTCTTAGAAGGAAGTTGCTTTTCAGGTAATCTAAAGGCTGTTTCTTTTGTCTTTTGCTTTGTAGGAAAGTTTTTTTTTAAATGATAGCCAGATTAAGTTACAGTTTCGTTTTCTCAAAGAGAGATCTTAAGAGCAGGGTTGTTACTAGTAGAAAAAAATAAAATGAAAAAAAGCAGAGTTGTAAAGCTCATTCGTATGTGTAGTTTTTCTGTCTCAGTCTTTTTTATTTTCTGGTGTTACTGAAGTATCTCATTTTAGTGTGTTAATATTTTTTCTGTTATGAGAATATATTTATTGAATTATTTGTGTATCATGCATTGTATGAGATGTAAAACCCCAAGGTGATTTTTTTTTTTTTTTTTTGAGATGGAGTCCCACTCTGTCGCCCAGGCTGGAGTGCAGTGGTGCAGTCTTGGCTCACTGCAACCTCCACCTCCCAGGTTCAAGTGATTCTCCTCCCTCAGTCTCCCTAGTAGCTGGGATTTACAGGAATGCACCACCATGCCCCACTATTTTTGTATTTTTAAAAGGGACAGGGTTGTGCCATGTTGGCCAGGCTGATCTGGAACGCCTGACCTCAGGTGATCCACCTGCCTCGGCCTCCCACAGTGCTGGGATAACAGGCGTGAACCACTGCATCCAGACCCCAAGATGATTTTAAGTAACTCCTTGTTTTGGATTAGATGTCTGACAGGCTTTGGAGACATTTAATCATTGTGTATAACTAGAATGATTTGGTTACGCAGAAATAAATTTGAATGAAAAACATTGCATGGTCAAAAATAGAGGTCTAGAGGTGTTACACCAGTATACAACTAAGAGTAGGTTTAAAATGTGGTTTATAAAGTTAACGTTTCTTTAGCTTTTTGGTTTGGTTTTACTTTATGCAGTAGCCTTTTAATTTTTTTAGATGGAGCAAATCCAAATGGATAAAATAATGTTCTAATTTCAGATTTCTTTTTCAATTTTTAGTTGTTGACCTCCTCTACTGGAGAGACATTAAGAAAACCGGAGTGGTGTTTGGTGCCAGCCTGTTCCTACTGCTTTCATTGACAGTATTCAGCATTGTGAGTGTAACAGCCTACATTGCCTTGGCCCTGCTCTCTGTGACCATCAGCTTTAGGATATATAAGGGTGTGATCCAAGCTATCCAGAAATCAGATGAAGGCCACCCATTCAGGTGAGATGTCTGGAAAACAAGGCATGCATTGGCAATAGTGTAAACAGGATTAGTATTAAGACTTCATCTACTGTCTGTAGAGTTACAAGCATGCATTTTTTTCCCTTAAAGTTAATTGCAGATATTTGCTTAAGCTATACCAAAAGCATCTGCTTTTGAGATTTTCTTTTTTTTTTTTTGAGACGGAGTTTCGCTCTTGTTACCCGGGCTGGAGTGCAGTGGCGCGAATTCGGCTCACCGCAACCTCTGCCTCCTGGGTTCAGGCAATTCTCCTGCCTCAGCCTCCTGAGTAGCTGGGATTACAGGCATGCGCCACCATGCCCAGCTAATTTTTTGTATTTTTAGTAGAGACGGGGTTTCACCATATTGACCAGGATGGTCTCGATCTCTTGACCTCGTGATCCACCCGCCTCGGCCTCCCAAAGTGCTGGGATTACAGGCGTGAACCACCGTGCCCGGCCCCGGTTATCTTCCTTTAATGAATGTTGTATCTTTTTAACATGGATAGGTTTGGTGAGGGTTATATATTCTTTATTACTTACTTTTTATGCTATCTGATAACATGCTGTCTGATATTTTATATCTTTCTAGCATAGTTTTCTGTTAGCTTTTCTTCATGTATTTTCTTTATCTAGTTTTTTCTCATTTCTTAAGCCATTACTTTTCAGTTATTTTTTGGAGAGCTTTATTTCAGCATCTCCTTGTCTCTCAACTATCATTTTCTACCCTTATTTTCACAAGTATACTATAGCATTATATATTTAGTTGCTGTTGAGACACACCTCAGTTTGAGTCTTCTGTCCTCACCTCATACTCTGCATGTTTTCCCCCTCTTCTTTTAATTGGCATATAATTCATATACCATAAAAGTCATTGGATTTTAGTATATTCACAGAATTGTACAACCATCACTATATTTATCACATGAAAAGAAACTTCCTACTTATTAACAGTTCAACTCCCGACCCAACCCCTGACAACCACTAATTCGCCACGTTTTTAAATGAACTTTTTTCCTCAAACTTGTTAATTTCCATCTATAACAACACTACTGTGCTAGTTTTCAGGCCCTATTTTGATGTTATCTTTTTGTTTTCATCTCATTTAAAGAAAATCAGTAAATTTTGTTAAGAAAATGACTAAATTTTGTTTTTCCACTGGTTCCTCAGTCTACCAGGAGCCTGTAAAGCACAGCCATGGCCAAATTCAGTCTGCTGCCTGCTTTTGTAAAGTTTTGTTGGAATGCAGCCATGCTCATTCATTTATCTGGCTTCATACTGGAATAGCAGAATTCAGTAGTTGTAACAGAGTCCATATGGGCGTGAAAGCCTAAAATGCTTACAATCTGGCCCTTTACAGGAAAAGTTTGCTTACCCCTAATTCGACTCCATTTGTTACCAGATTGACTTCTAGCTAGTTCTTACAGATGATGTCAGATTAATTTTTTCTAGAAGTACTACTTGTTTTCTTAAAAAAAAAAAAATACTAATAAGCAGGGGCCCGCTATAGACTGTCCAGATGTCTTGGTGATGTTTCTCATTTTTCTAGAGTTCTGTGCCCATGTTCATGCTCCTTCCTTAGCTCCCCAGATGCCTCAGTCACACTTTTTATTTGGTTCTAAGTTTGATTCAAGACCCAGCTCTTTGAAGGATTTCGTAGTCCTGACCCCAAAAGATCTGAGAATTCAGTTCCTACTGCATTAACTATGCCCTTGAAATGTTAATTGTTTTGCATAAGGGCATCATTTTTCTTCAAATGATTGCAAGCATTTAAAAACTATTTCTGTAACCCCTTTTATGTACATATTTTAATGATAAGTTTATTTTAATTTTATGATAATTCTGTGAGATAGGTGGTATCACTCCATTTTATGGGATGGTGGGGAAAAACTTGGAATACCATAACTTGAAATTGTAGTTTCAAAATGGCAGAGCCAGCCAGACGTGTTGGCTCATTCCTGTAATACTAGTGCTTTGGGATCCTGAGCCAGGAGGATTGCTTGAGGCCAGCCTGGGCAACATAGTGAGACCCCATCTCTACAAAAAATTAAAAATTAGCCAGATGTGGTGTTATATGCCAACAGTCCCAGCTACTCAGGCAGCTGAGCTGAGAAAATTGCTGGAACCCAGGAGTTCGAGATTGCAGTAAGCTGTGATCATGCCACTGCACTCCAGCCTGGGCAATAGAACGAGAGTCTTTCTCAAGAAGAAGAAAAAAAGGCTGAGCCATATTATTATCAAGCCACAAATCATAAAGAAGTATGATTTTTAATTAGTTATGCTGAAATATGTAAAAATGTTGTCAAGCCAAAACTTCTAAATTTTCTACAGTTCAAATTTTAGACATCATTTCATTTTTGAGATTTTTGGAAAATATTAGTGATTTATTTCCTTCTTAGAAACACTTTATTCATTTTTTAAACTTTCTTTAAAGAGATGGGTCTCACTGTGTTGTCCAGGCTAGTCTCGAACTCCTGGACTCAAGCAGTCCTCCGCACTTCCATGTCCCAAGTAGCTGGGAGTATATAGGCTTGCACCACCATGCCTGGCTAGAAACACTGTATTCTTAAAGTCCTTTTATAGTCATTATAAAGTAAATTCAGCCAGCATACCAGTTTAAGCTTGTTGAACAGTTTTTCCTAGTACCCCTAATCACACTAGTAAAGGTGATACTATATGGTTTGTATCTAATACCTGTGGTTACTGAAAGAGTGATGAATAGTGCTGGCATTGAATTAATACGACATAAATGTCAGTTGAATTAATGTAAATATCCACAGGGTGTCATTGATGAGGAGTTCTGTCTTTGTGCCTTCTGGTGAGGCATCCTGTCTTTAGCAAGAACCAGCGACAGTGATACAAAGAAGCAGAATACCAGCCAGGGTTATATCAGCCACTTTCCTATATTTCTCAAATTTGGATAAACAAATTATTGCTGGTTTAAGTATCACTGTGAATCTTTGAGTATTTTTAACTTGATATTAATAACTCATTTTTTTGGTTAATAATTGTCTGAAAGTATGTTAGACCATGTGTTAGTAATGATACACTCCTGATCCATAACAGTTTATCCTCTAGTAAGAAAAATAACAAGTATATATGTGTCTGTATTTCAGAGCTGGATCTGGTAAATACTATAAGACTAACACAAAAGCAAGCATTGTTAGAATTATACAGGAGTGAGAGATCATGGTTTTATGAAAGAGAGTGTCAGATGAGGCTCCATGTATGGGTGGGATTTGAGATGGGGCTAACTAGCTAAATAAAGTATTACCAGAGGTAAGAGAGAGAGCATTGCGGAATGGGAAAACAGTAAGATTAATAAGGGCATTAAGGTTAAAAAATAGTGAATGACTCATTTCTGGCTGCAAACATAAAGAGTAGTGGGAAGTAAGGTTGGAAAGATTTAGGAGGATGTCTCTGGTTGAAAAGTTGGAATCATAAAATCACAGAATGTTTGAGCCTGAAGGAATTGAGGAAAGTCTGTTTCTCAAATTTACAGAGTTGGAACCCTCACCCAGAGAAGTTAAATGCCTTTTGCAATGTTGTACAGCTAGGTAGTGGCAGGTCTTCTAACTCCTGCCTGAGTTCAGCCTAGACAGCACTATCTAAGATAGCTCACATAAGGTTAATCTGGCATTGGCTGACAATGGATTTGGATGCTGGCAGATGAGAGATTGGTTTGGAGAGTGATAGAATATTCTAGCTTGTAAATACTGAGCACTTAGAGTGATGGCACTGTGACTAAAAACAACGAAACACATTTGGGGCATTTTGCGGAGGTAAAACTATGGGACAAAGAGTTGTCTAAGATGATGTTATTTCCAGTGTAAGAAACTCACGTCCTCAGACATGGGGAGGCGATGAGGACTACTTCCAACAGATACAAGGGAACACTCAGCACTTCTGAGTTGTTTCTACTCTGCCAAGATAAAATGGCTTCTTTGAAACAATAACTAATGAAACTGTTACATTCCTATGGACTTGGTTTTTTCCCCAATACTGTATTTTTATTTACTTACTTATTTATTTTACCAATACAGTATTTTTAAATTTAGCAATTTCAGCCATCTCAGTATGGACTAAAGCATCTAGATGACATAACGCTTATGTTTTACTAGGATTGCCACTGTGCTTTTGGCAGCCACTTTACAGTCGGGTACTTGACATATTGAGCAATTTCCCCTGGAGGTTAGTCTGAGAGAGTTAAGGATTTGGAAAGGAAAAAGATCTTTGTTAGGAAAACCAGCTGAGACAATACAATGTCAACTTGAAGAAAAAAACCCATAATCATAACTACTATTCATTGAGTGCATCCTTGTGCCCAGTTGCATTAGGCACTTTTCTCATTGAATCCTTGTGATAATCTCCCCTTTATAAATGAGGACACTAAGTTTAGAGGGAGGAATAAATAACTTTGCAGAATTACCTAGCCAGGTAAGTGTCAGAGCTTCAGATTCAAACTCAGATCAGTCTGGCTTCAAAGTGCATGCTTTTGCTATGCTAGTCAGCAGGCAGTGCATATCAAGGAAATACCCCTTACTGCTAAGTTTTTATATTACCCCTAATTTGGAAACAGTTGGCTTTTATAGTAGAATATTTTCTAATTTCTTACAGATATATAATTTCTGATTGACTTTTAGGGGAAAAACACTCCAATTAGTGACAGTTATGATGTGTTTTGTTTTCTAGGGCATATCTGGAATCTGAAGTTGCTATATCAGAGGAATTGGTTCAGAAATACAGTAATTCTGCTCTTGGTCATGTGAACTGCACGATAAAGGAACTCAGGCGCCTCTTCTTAGTTGATGATTTAGTTGATTCTCTGAAGGTAAGTTTATTTTGCTTTGCATTTTTGATATACCCAGAATTTAGTATCAAAAGAGCAACAAAGATCAAAAGAGGCAAAGAAGGACATTACATAATGGTAAAAGGATCAATGTAACAAGAAGAGCTAACGATTCTATAGATCAACGAGATAGAAAATTAACAAGGATATTCAGGACTTGAACTCAGACCCGGAACAAGTAAACTTAATAAACATTTATAGAACTCTCCACTTCAAATACACAAAACATACATTACCACCTCACACCTATTCCAAAAGTGACTATATAATTGGAAGTAAATCACTCCTCAGTAATCGCATAGCATTTCATAGGTTTAAATGAAATATTGGTTGGCTGTTTGTTTGTTATCTTCTTCCCTTATTCCTTCCTGACTACATCATTAAGTATAATTATCAGTATACAAGAGGTTTTCAATACCCATTACTAAATTGCATTCTAGCCTGGGCAAGAAAGCAATACTCCCAGTCTCTCTCCCTCTTTCTTTTCCCTTTTCCTCCTCCCCATTCTCTCTCTCTCTTTCTCTTCCTTTTTCCTCCTCCCCATTCTCTCTCTCTCTTTCTCTAAAAAAAAAAAAAAAACAAACAAAAAAAAAAGAGTTGGGTGTAAAAATGTATTTTTCTATATTCAAGTAAGTGATAAATACTAATTAAATCACATTTCTATAAACTTGTGTTTTAAAATTCAGAATCCAATCAAGAATGGAGAAGAAGTGCTATTCCTTTTTTTGGGGGGGGGGTCATACTTAATACTGAGAGTCCTGTATTTCTTTTTAAAGGAGAATCAGTTATAAATCATAGTTTTGGAAATCATAAAGATTAAAAGGAAGAGGAAATTCAAGGGAATTTTGACTATAAAGATCATCTAATGCATTTAATACCAGATGTGATTTATTCATTCTGAGTTTGTTTTACAGTCTAGCACTTAGTTTCTTAGCTTTTATGTGATTCATACATATGCGAAAGCCATTTTATGTCTTGGACTCTTTCTTACAGTGTTTATTCTAGAAAAGATTTAATATTCTGAAACACCTCAACTAATCTTCAATTGGTAATGATTGGAAGTTTTTCTTTAGTTTTTGCATCTTGCTACATAAGTAGCCGTTAAGAGTCTCACCTTGCAAATAAACTCTCCCAAAGTTCTGACTGACAAAACAGGCACTAAATCACAGTTGTGTAATTTAAGCCTCTGTAGTGGCTTTTCTTTTTCATAGAACTTGTCATTTGTGTTTTGTATGCTCTTGCCTGTGACCCTACAGAAAACAGGCAGACTTGTTTCCAATCTAAGCCTGGGCAGAAATGTAGTATGGTGGTAATTCTCATAGTTTTTCATTTTCAAGAGAAATGTTCTAGTTTATATTTATCACACATGCCAAGATATAGGAGCAATAAGGTGACTGAGCCTTTAGACTCAGAAAAACAATTTCTGAACTGGTCAGAATAGGTTTAAATGCTTAAAGTGTTTGTTTGTTTGTTTGTTTTTTAAACAGTTTAGCTTTTAAAACCCAGTAAATGATACATTATTTTCAGCTGTTTGCATCTCTGGTTACAGGCATGAAACACCGCGCCTACCGCATCTCTTATTTTATTTATGACTTGGAACTTAAGTTACTTCATAATAACATGAAGAGTAAATAATGTAGTTTCTTTTTATTACTTACCTCTATCGCACAGAGTGGTTGCATTTAGTGGCTAAATCTGTAGTGATGTTTTGGATTGATCTGATGTCAGTTTGTAAATAAAAAGATCATGCTTATGTTGTTTGGCATGTTTGATTAATTAGTTTCAAAAGAGATCAAGTAAAAATATTTTGGAGCAAATGAAATAGAACCTTGTACATACAGCGTAGAGGAAACCAGTTCCTATTCATGTAGTATTACCTTCTATACACGACTGACTTCTGGGGTAGAACATGTGTGAAAAGTGATTAAGAGGGAGGTGCTGATGCAGTTTAAGATGGATGGTTTATGGGTAGGAATTGATTGACAAGAAACACTGTCTATAAGTAGTAATTCAGAGCTTCAAACAGCAAAGGACCATCTCTGAATTTAGCAGTCAAAGATTGGTGGGGGAGAGAGGTGATTTCAAACAAAAGCCTGGTAAGCTTGATACAGGAGAGGTGGTTGTTGTTTTTATAGATTCAATTAAAATGGTAACAGAGATATACCAAAAGTCATCCTCCATGTTTGCACAATATAGTACTTGTCTTTAATCAAAAAAAAAACTTAGTCTTGCAGAGAAAATTTTCATCCATACACAGTCCAATGTGTAGACACTTATGTAGGTGTAGAAATATTTGTCAGGAGAGAGAAATGTTAGAAAAGGACTGATGAGATCTTAAGAAACATTTTAAATCTCTGTTTTGCACAAGTACTTGAAAATAGAATATGAGGACTTTTTTTGAGTAAGTTCTGAGAAATAATTTATTTGACTTAAGTTCCAAGTCATAATTTCTTTGTTAAGTCTTTTAATTTCTTTTGAAAACTACATTTTTTATAAAAGCAATTGTGTTATTCTTGAGGAAGCTAGCATAAATGAACTTGAAATAAATGAAATTGAACTTGTTAAATCTTGTGTTGAGTGATTGCTAATTTGAAAGTAACAGAAAGTGACACATAACGAGATAGATTTCCTTTCTGAAACACTTGTTTCTTAGTATTGAAAAAAAAAAGGACTTTCATTAAAATTACAGTTTCTCCTTAAGGATTAGCAATACTTTTAAAAAGAAAAGAGAATAAAAACTTACTTGATTGGTTTCCCTGAGTAGTGTTTTTGGCAAGCCCAGAGCTCAAGGAAAGTGTTTGGTGACTTCCCCAGATTGCAATTCGTTTAGGACTGCAAATAAGTAACAGTTGCTTCATCATGTTAGCACTTAAAGTGAACCTAGCATTTAGATCTCAAAATCTAGAGGCACATGAATAAGGCAGGGAGTCTGTCCTTTTCTCTCCATGAAAGGTGATGGGCATGAAGCCCTTGGTAATTCAGGTGCACACTCTGATAATGTACATGAAAGGTCTTCCTTTATAAACCTTGTGATTGTGCCACACGAGAATTTAGCTAAACCCTTTTCTAATGTCATTGTATACGAATAGTATAGATTCCATCTGTTTTTTCCATTGAATATAAGGGTACTACAGAAATACCGAATACTTCCTTAAAATATCTCTTACTGAAAAAAGAAGCTGATCCAAAAAAAAAAATCACTTTGCCTCTTTATAAAATATGCTTGATAGGATTACCTTTCTAGAGAGACTTCTATGTATGGCCATGCTTATCCCCCGGCCCACCAGTTTTTGTTTATATAGAGAGCATTTTAAAAAGAAAAAAATTTTAATCCCAGCACTTTGGGAAGCCAAGGTGGAAGGATTGCTTGAGACCAGGAGTTTGAGACCAGCCTGGGCAACATTGTGAGACTCTGTCTCTACAAATAAATACTAAAAAAATCAGCCAGCCATGTTGGCCCATGCCTGTAGTCCTAGCTACTTGGAAGGCTGAGGCAAGAGGATCTCTTGAGCCCAGGAGGTGGAGGAGTTAGTGAGCCATGATCACACCACTGCACTCCAGCCAGGGTGACAGAGTGAGACCTGTCTCTTTAAAAAAAAAAAAAAAAAATACTTAAAATCTTAAGTTCCTTAATAGTGGACTCTATTACTTTTTGCCTTTTAGCCACAAAAACTGGTAGGGAAAGTTATATTCTCTCACCTTAACCCAAAAAAATGTGTTTTCAATTCCCACTCTTTTTTTTACTTTTTCAACATAAGATGTATTTACCTTGTTTAAACTGATTAATTCCTTTTAGTCAAATTTTAAATTTGTGGGAAGTTTGCTAATAAATAGCCCCAGTCTTTCTAGTTTAAATGAATTTTTTATCTTATTTAAATGAGTTTTTAAAAATTTATGGGAGCCACCTTTTTATTATAATTACATTGATTTTTATATGATATAGCTAGGACTCATTGTCTTCATAAATGCAAGATCTGTTGTGTGCCCTCAAATTTATATAATCTACATTTTTAGATTCTGGGTCACCATTATCACTGTGTGGTTTTTTTGTTTTTTTTTTTTTTAAATAAGATGGAGTCTCGCTCTGTCACCCAGGCTGGAGTGTGGTGGCGCAATCTTGGCTCACTGCAACCTCTGCCTCCTGGGTTGAAGTGATTCTCCTGCCTCAGCCTTTCGAGTAGCTGGGACTACAGTCACCCACCACCATGCCCAGCTGATTTTTGTATTAGTAGAGACGGGGTTTTGCCAAGTTGGCCAGGCTGGTCTGGAACTCCTGACCTCAGGTGATCTGCCTGCCTTGGGCTCCCAAAGGCTGGGATTACAGGTGTGAGCCACCATGCCCAGCCTACAATGATCACTATTTCTATTTGAAACCATCTTCTTCAGAAATTGAAAGTTTAGAGCCACTCTTGCTAGCACATGAAAACTTTTCCTTGCTTATTACCTTTTGGCTGGGGCAGTGAAGGAGAAGCCTGGGTCTTTCAAATATGATCAAAGAAATAACCAAACTCCAGGGTTCATCAGTCCTTTTTATAAACACTAATGTGGAATGATGGGCATCCATGTGCCTGGTCCAAGTTTTCCTGGTTGTTGACTTGGGCTAATAAAAATAAGACATGTTGGCCCGGAGCGGTGGCTCATGCCTGTAATCCCAGCACTTTGGGAGGCCGAGGCTGGCAGATCAGGAGGTCAGGAGTTCGAGACCAGCCTGACCAATATGGTTAACGCCCCAATGCCATGTCTACTAAAAAAAAAAATACAAAAATTAGCCAGGTGTGGTGGTGCACGCCTGTAGTCCCAGCTACTCGGGAGGCTGAGGCAGGAGAATCGCTTTAACCCGGGAGGTGGAGGTTGCAGTGAGCCAAGATCCACGCCACTGCACTCCAGCTTAGGCAACAAAGAGACTTCGTCTCAAAAAAAAAAAGAAAAAAAAAAAAGACATGTTCTGCAGAGTTCTACTTTTAAATTCTTGTGTAATGTTCCATTTGTTTTGTCCTTTGCAATTAACTACAAACTTCTAAGTCCTAGAAAAGATTTCAAGTATTCATAGAGTGAGCAACGATCAGTTTCCTAGTCAAGTAGATCAATTTCCTAGTCAACCAGTTTAAAAAGTTGCGGCATTAAACTATAAATCTTGGGCTGTAATCCCGCCCCCCACTTCCCACCCCCAATTATGAAAGAAAAGCATATGACAGTCCCTACTGGGCTCAGCTTTTGGGCTAATTGAGTATGACTCTGAGCCTTCTTAGCAAGTTCCTGTCTTTTGAAACCCCAAATCCCAAAAAGACGTCTAATAATCTTACTTGTTTAGGGACTAAGACCAGGTATTTTCAGCAGAGATTCTTACTTGTTTGTAACTGAGGCAACCATAATGTTCCAGAATACAATCTTAAATCTGAAAGTGAGGGAGGGGTAGGAACCGGCCTGAGCTTCAGAAATAGCTGACCCAAAAGAACACTCAAATCTAGCCCTCAGGCTCATAGGCAGCAGTTTTGACATCTACTTTTTGACAGCTTCCTTTTAGGTTTCTTGAGCTCTCAGAAAAATTAGAAGGAAATGGGCTGGGGATGTAAAGACAATCCAGACAATATCAAGTAATGAATGAGTCTGAAAGAGACGCAGAAGGGCAAGTCGAATTTAGAGTTTGAGAATGCAGAAAAGTTTTGAAATGGTCAGAATTGCCAAAGTAATTTCTGAGATAGTATTAAGCACCTTCCCTCCATTTGCCTTAAAGATGCCCCTTTCTCCCAATTGAAACATCAAAAATCTGCAGTGCCCTTTAATCAGGTGTGTGATACATGGTGAATTTAATTATCTTATTGCCCTGGAAGAAGGATAAACAAGACATGGTCCTTGCCACTGTTCAGTGAGTATTTGTTAGATCTTCATTACATTTTGGGCCACCTTCCTCCAGTCTCATTACTGTGCAAGGAAGAGATAAGCTTTGACCTCTACAGTTACAAGTATTGGCTATAAAGTTGCAAAGTCTTTGCCATGGAATCACATAGAATTTGTAAGTTCAAAATGAGAGCAGCCTGTTTGCTTCTTTAACGGTGTTTATTGCCTTATTCCTGCCATGTTACAAATCCATCATTTCCATTAATAATGGTTACTCTCTAGCTGCCACCCATTTCTCTCCTGATGGTGTGTTCCGTGGATACCCTTATCCACTGTTTTTGTTTTGGGCCCCCGAAGTGTTAAATTTTCTCAGCATAGCTGCAACATTTAAAAATTATATGATAGCACACAGGTGTACATTTCTGGCAGCATTGGCCTGGAATGTTTGCATGGCCACAGTAAATGGAGCTGGGTTGTTGGGGCCCCTTTGCGAGGAAGAATGCATGTCACTGTGTGACATGCTCAATTCTTTCACAGCCTCTCACATACATATATGTCACCTGCCTGTTCCTAAGGTCATTTGAGACCTCTCTCTGTTCTTCACTTTGCCGTGGGATAGCCTGGGTTTTATGAAGTGTTCTCAAAGAGGCAAGTGACATTTGAGCCCCTTCAGTGGCTCAGGTGTGAAGTCTTGGGCTTTTCTCCTGTGGACTTGGAGTGAAGCCTTGTCAGTGACTGTAATGACCAAATTAGGATTTATTTTTAGCTTGTGTTTGTTACTATCAGAATTCTGTCATGTTAAGGCCATCTTTGTTGCTAAAGCAATTTCTTCTAAAATGTTGAAGGTCGACACTTTTCCCTTTAGATTTGTGGACAGTGATGGATAAAAATACCCCTCTCGCTCTGTAGTAAACTTGTTCAAGTGCAGAAGTTATATTTAGCTTCAGCAACAGGAGTCTATAAAACTGTGTGAGAAAAGAGCCTTGCTAACTGAAGTCATCCTTCAAACCTTTCTCCCAGGGGTTCCAATGGCAGTTGCTAAGAATAGGGCAACTTAAAAAAATTTTTTCAATTGACAGATTTTAAGAATGCCTGATATTTACTGACTTGGACATTAGTTAAATTCAGCTGGGGTGACCAGAGTGTTGTTATTTGTAGAATTGTTGGTTGGTAGAGTAATCCAAAGTGTCTTCCTAAGCTGTAGTAAGTATGCTTACTAATGTTTGACACCTTAATTATGCTCAGTAAGCAGTCAGAGTTCATTGAATACATGGAGAAAGATACACTTTAGATCAAGCGTTTAGCAAACCACTACCTGTTTGGACCATGGCCTGTTTTTGTATAGTGTGGGAGCTCAGGGTGAGTGGTGTGCATTTTTAAAGGGTTATGACAACAACAAAGAATAATATGAGATACAGACCTTATGTGGCCCATAAAACCTCAAATTTTGCTGTCTAGCTTTTCATAAAGTTTGCTGATCCATGCTTTAGATAATGGGGGTGCTCTACTACTCTCCTTTTCATCTGTACTATTATATAAGCCTAAATAATCACTGTAGATGGTGGCATCATGTTTGTTACTTACTGAATAAGTCAGAGTGATGGCCAGACATACACATTGAAGGCTTTGAATTAGAAAGCAAAGGAATTGGTGACGATAAAGGAATGTTTAAAAAAATTCAGACTGATTTTGTGTCTGATCCTTCAAAAGCTACAGGTGATATTTTTGGTACCCGAAACATAATTTCCCTGATAAATACTCTTTGCCCAATTATTGCTTATCAGCTGTCTGAGATATTGTCTGAATTGTTCAGCTCATGTATCTTCAAGCACTCAACTAGTTAGTACTTTGAAATCAATTTTAATAGATAATTATTGTAATACATTTCCAGTCTTCCCATTTAAAAGCTGAATGCTATTAGTGCTGGAGGGGTAAGATGCACCCTGGGTATATTTTCTGATCTCAGCAGAATCAACTACTTGGTAGTGTAGTCCAGAGAAAATGGGTCAAATCTAGTAATTATTTTAGGATTCTGAAATTCTTAATTGGGATTGGTGACTTAAAAAATTTTCATGGTACTTTACCAAGTCTTCAAGTTGTATGCCTCTTGTAGGTTGGCATTTAAATGGGATGCTTTTATTTGAAAGCATAATTAAGAAATTTACTTGAATTTTGTTTATAATAGGCTAATGTTACTTTCTTATAGTTTGCAGTGTTGATGTGGGCATTTACCTATGTTGGTGCCTTGTTTAATGGTCTGACACTACTGATTTTGGGTAAGTCTACAAAGCCATTGGGATGAAAAATTGCTGGGACAAAAAAGATTGAGTGCCAGGAGCTTAGACATTTTAGTGGAAAATTCTTCTCATTGTATGAAAAGTAGAGGATAAAAGTTTGGGCCTAGCACAGTGGCTCATGCCTGCAATCCCAGCACTTTGGGAGGCCAAGGTGGGGGTGGATCACCTGAGGTCAGGAGTTTGAGACCAGCCTGGTAACAAGGTGAAACCCCTTTTCCACTAAAAGTACAAAAAAATTAGCTGGGCATGGTGGTACACACCTGTAATCCCAGCTACTGGGGAGGCTGAGGCAGGAGAATCACTTGAACCTGGGAGGTAGAAGTTGCAGTGAGATGCACCATTGCACTCCAGCTTGGGAAACGAGAGAGAAATTGTGTCTCCAAAAAAAAAAAAAAAGTTTGAGGTTGTGTTCTCTTTAAGTAAGTTGGTGATACTGCTTCCCGGTTTATTGAAATTCTACCTTACCTTAGTTCCTGAAGACAGCTCCTGTTAACAGTGATAAATCAGATAAAGGGTGGCCTGATTATAGGATGCTGCAGTCAGTAATCTAACTAGGGATGCCTGTATGTTATGAAATCTGTATGATGTGATTTGAAGCTAGGAATGATTTCTAGCTCTAATAACTGGCTGCTAGTAACTGCAGTGTAGAGTGGCTCCTCAATAGCAGCTGCATCCAGAGATCTTTATGTTTTTATTCATTGATTAGGAACACTGCTTGGTTATCTTGAGTTGCCAGTTTAATAGTTTGAGTGTTTGTTCCGCCTAAATCATTCCAGTCTTTTTGAAAAGTTGTGTATTTCCCTTTTCAGCTCTCATTTCACTCTTCAGTGTTCCTGTTATTTATGAACGGCATCAGGTAATTTCCTAACTGCTGACTGTAGAATAGAGCACTTACTCTATTACATGAGATTTACAAATATATTAGTGCCAATTTTCAATGCCTTATACAAATGAGAAATGTGATGGTTTCTTAAGCCTTTAGTTTGAGACATAGTAGTGGTTAATAAGATTCTTTAGCAACGGTAATAATTCCTTTATACCTCTCTTTCAGGCACAGATAGATCATTATCTAGGACTTGCAAATAAGAATGTTAAAGATGCCATGGCTAAGTAAGTATTTAAAATCTGCAGTGTGTTTACTAGGATAAGGTGTGCTGGAGTTTGAGAACAGTTGAGTATTTTCATATTACAGGCATAATGAGTAACAAATCTCTATCAGACCTTAAGTGTGACTTTAGACTTGCCAAAAGATTGTTTTTCTAACATTTGGGCCATTTGTTTCTGGGTTTATTATGTGTTTAAGGCTTTGTTTAAATCTAACTCATGAGGCCAAAGTGACAAAATTATAGCTTATAATTAGGCAACTTGAAGGATTTCATTTCTTGTATTAGCTGAATAACACATAAGTGGTTCTTGGAAGATGGTATTTTAAGAAGCAGAAAACAAAACTGATATTTATACTGACTTTCATTTTCAGAATCCAAGCAAAAATCCCTGGATTGAAGCGCAAAGCTGAATGAAAAAGCCCAAAACAATTACTAGGAGTTCGTCTTCAAAGGGTATATTCATTTGATGATACGGGGGAGGGTCAGGGAAGAAGGAAACCTTGGCATTGCAGTGCAGCTTCCCATACCTTTATTTTCAGCCATGCACTATTTGTTTTGAGGAAATATTACCTGTCTTGACTGCCATGTGTTCATCATCTTAAGTATCGTAAGCTGCTATGTATGGATTTAAACCGTAATCATATCTGTTTTTCCTATCTGAGGCACTGGTTGAATAAAAAACAATTTGAGAAAGCTGTATATTTTACTTTGTTGCAGGTAGTCTTGCTGCATCTTGGCAAGTTGCAGAGATGGTGGAGCTAGAAAAAAGCCCATTTCAGTTTGTGCACTCTGTATGGTCCGTGTAGATTGCTGCAGATTTTCTGAAATGACATGTTAGATGAGATCATACCAGTAAAGCAGGAATGAAAAAGCTTGCTTTTCTGGTATGTTCTAGGTGTATTGTGAATTTTATTGTTATATTAATTGCCAATATAAGTAAATATAGAATATATATATATAGTGTTTCACAAAGCTTAGACCTTTACCTTACCTTCCAGCCACCCCACAGTGCTTGATATTTCAGAGTCGAGTCATTGGTTATACATGTGTAGTTCCAAAGCACATAAGCTAGAAACAGAAAATATATTTCTAGGAGCACTACCATCATCTGTTTTCAACATGAAATGCCACACCCATAGAACTCCAACGTAAATTTCATTGCACAGACTTACTGTAGTTAATTTTGTCACAAACTCTGCATCTATGGACTGAATCTAATGCTTCCAAAAATGTTGTTTGCAAATATCAAACATTGTTATGCAAGAAATTACAAAATAAAGATTTATACCATTGTGGTTTAAGCTGTACTGAACTAAATCTGTGGAATGCATTGTGAACTGTAAAAGCAAAGTATCAATAAAGCTTATAGACTTAAAATGTGTTTTGGCATTTTCATTTCATGAACCTGCAGCAGACTAAAATAAAAATACAGTGGGTAGACTTTGCTTCACCCAGTACATGGTAGCTTGTGCTTTTAGAAAGGTTTTTTTTCAGCTCATGGTGCAGCTGTTTACTTTGGAAACAAAAATCAATATGTTTATGTAATCAAATTTATTTGACACATAAAATGTTTTTAAGTGATGATGTGTTTTTTTATACTTTGAAAATAAATTCATGCACCAATATTTTAACACATATCATACAGTGCAGGATTTATGAACATACATAAAATCATACCATATAAACATTTACAAATAAGTTCATGACACACGGACACTATTGCTCTTTAAATACGGATATACAAGTTATTAATCGATTCATTGTTCTTCCACATGGTTATTTCAATGCAAGATCCGATCAGTATGAAGCGTCTAGTACAGTATAGGCAGACATGGTTATCACTCAGCATTACCAGTCACATGGTTACAGAAAACAGAATTGGGACTGCATAGGGACTCTACTGTGGGCCCAACAATCTATTAGTGGATTGATGTAAGGCATTAGTAAATTGGCATATAAAAATAGCTTAATGAGTGATCTAATCCATTTAGAATGCTGAAGCACTTCTGTGGTAAATGTTAGTCAAAATGCTTCATTTTACCTTTTCTCTAAACTGACAAATACAAGTAGCCAGTAACTATAGGTCTAGAATTTTAGTTCACTGACCGGAAGGACGAATAGGCATCCACGTGGTCAGACCTACCAGTCCCTCACCAACTCCTTTCAGTGAGCACTGTCAGCCAACTACTGTGGTCACTGGTCAGCTACATGGAAAGTGTGACAGAGGGGGCTTTTGGATGGCTCCTGGTAAAGATTGTCCAAGTCATATTCTACCATACAACCAACTCCGAGGAATTCTAACTCACTTTAGTTTTTAGTTTTGATTTGCCAGCTATTCCTTGGGTTTACAATTTGTTCTACAGAGAATTTTTTTATAATCTGGACTTGACCTATCTAGTTTGCCTGAAGCAATCAATCAATGGAGTCACCTCAACTCCACTCAGGGTGGTACACCAAGGTGCAGCCTGGGTTACCTTATTTATCTTAAGACTTAACAAGATAAGTCAGCTCATTCTCCTGGATCTACCTGAGCCTTTTTCCCCTTCCATTTTAAAGAAGTTTGTTTAATTTGAATTCTATTTTGGATTTTGTGGGTTTGGCACGAAATACAATGAAAACCCATTCTACCCCGCCCCAAACTTCAGTTCCTTTGCTGCTCACCTTCCCATAAGCAGGTGACTGATGTCTTTCATTTAGGAAGCCTTGGCGTGAACACAGGACAAGGGTGACCCACTGAATCTGCTAAGCATCCTGCAGCCCTCCTCAGCTTTGAAGTTTTAGCACCATATGGAGAAAAGAGAAATTGGTGGGAAGTGAGACAGCAGCCCACGCAACTGGAAACTTTCAAAGGCACTTAATGGATATAAAACTGCAAATGAAACATTAAAAAATTAAGTTTCTCAACTTCTCTATACATGGCTCATTTGGTTTTGAAAGCTAAATCGGAGAACAGAGGCTAGCTATATTTCTAGTACTTCGGTGCATCTATAACTTAGGCTGTCTTAGTCAACTGACTTGTAAAAATGAACATTCTTGAAGTATATAGAAACAATAGCAAAACATCTTTGTAAAAGTTTTGATGCAAATTAAAAGCTACATATTGGTTAGGGTAACTGAGGCTTCAAAATTTGTCAGCGGGCTACATTATCAGATAGGATTTGTCAATGTAGTCAGTATGTATAGTGATTAGTCTCAGGAACAGAGGCAAGCAGTCTTAACATTCTACAACTTGACCTTCCTTAGTGGCATCGCAGTTTTGGAGAGTCCAGATTATGGGTGCAGTCGTGGAACTTCCGTAGCGTTTTGGGCTTGTGTGTCCAGGGCAGCATGGTAGGCATTTCCCAACGGCTGGTGGCAAGGAGGCACTCAGCATGGACTCTGCAGTTGCTGGCTGGTAGCAGCAGCAGCAGTAACATAAGAGGCTTCTGGCATTTACAGACACCGCCACACAAATACACTGGAAAGGCAGACCAAACAGTCATTTTGCATAGCTGGACGTCATACCTGTGTCAAGTGGCAAAAAAACAATCTTGCCAAGCGCCCAAAAGTCAAGTTCAGGTGATGTATTGAACATTTTGACTTCGAAAGGTAAACCAGAGATCTTGCCACCAAGTTAAGATCTATTGCTTTTTTTTTTTTAAAGGTATGTTTTTTCAGTTGAGTTCTGTTTGGTTCTTTCAGCAGTTTGAATGCCCGTGCCGAATGTCGGTCAGTGAGGACATGTGGCACTTTGATATCACACTCACTCTCCTGTTACTATTGAAAAGGTTTATCAACTCCACTTGAGTCAGAGAGCCTTTGGAGTATTTAGCACAGAGCCAGGGGTGACAGCAGGTTCCATGCCTACAAAGGCCTATGAGCCCTGCACTGTTAAGGTAGCACTGTTAATCTTTTACATTAAAACAAGTCTGTATCCCCTGCACTGGAGTGACCAATTCATTTATGTCTCTTACTCCTAGCTTGTTCACAGTTTGGTTGGTACTGCTTTGCACGGGTTTTGCTCTCCACTGGGAGCTGTTGTCAGTACTATCTCAAGGGTTCTAAGTGCCAGAAGCCGCCAGCACAGCAGGCTGGCGCTGGGTGCTCCCAAGCAGGCCATCAGAAATACGCAATGCTTTTGGGTGGGAAGTGGGTTGAAATTCTTTATAGATGCCTTTCTTACAGCCTAACTCAGACCACTAGGAGGTATCACAGAATGCAGGTATTTCTTCTTTTTCCCCTCAAGAACTTTGCTTGGGTGGAATAGAACCCAATATTCATGCTACAATGAAGACCATCAGAAATGGAGAAGCAGAGTAAGTTAGAATGACCTAGTCCTGTTCCTCTATACTCTAAATAGAAATTCCCAACACTGGTGATTAACTAGGAATTCTTAAAAGGACACATGGATGAATTTTCATTCTAACCTCCTGCAACGCATAACAACCCATGGGCTGCCAAGAGCTCCTACTCAAATCAGCCATCTCAGGTCTCATCCACCTGTCCCTTTCCCCCAGCAGTGCCCCGAGTAGCTATCACATGCCCATGCCATCCCAGGACAGCTCCAGTTGGCACACAGGGCCACTGGGTTGACAGTCACCAAAGAGTAAATGCCTTATACTTGGGAAGTCCTTGCCTTCATGAGGACTCATGGAATTTTCTGTTTATTAGCCCCACATCAGCCCGCCCCATGACCCTGGGAGGGGCTGACCCACGGGACGCCTGAGGGGGAGGGAAAGCTGGCCCGGCCTGGGGAGTCAGAGCCAGGTCAGTGAGATTAGTACCTGCAGTCATCTCCTCCAGTGCTGACCACATACTTGTCATCGTAAGAGAAACGGATGTTCGTCACGTGAGCCGAGTGACCAAAGTATCGCTTATGTTTGGCCTGTGAGCAAAAGTGAATGGAGACAGCTAAGAGACCCTGGCTCCCCTCAGCAACTACAGACTACTTCAGCACTCAAATCCCTGCTCCCAGAACCTTCCTTCACTGGGGACTCCCATATGGTCTGGACTCATGTATTAGGCAGCCTTTGCCTGACTTTCCTGCCTCTTATCCCTGCCCCACTTCTGGCCATTTTATCCACCCTCCATCCTCCCTTCTAGCTTCCAGGACTGCCCCTCCAGCAGATGAAAAAGTCATTGCCATATTTCTGTAGTACTGGGACAGGGTTCCTCTGCGTCTCCCAGAGGACTATCTAGACGTGGCCCCCATCTCGAGCAGATGGCAGAACAGAGAACTGGCAAGGAGGTTACTCTGAGGAAGACTCACAAATTTTTCTGTGCATGGAAAATCAAAGAGCTTCACCAGCCCAAAGTCATCTCCTGTGACAATGTTCAGGCCAGCGTGGGTCACACATGCACAGTTGACATCAGCCTTGTCTGCATTTCGTGGCCAGATTCCAATGACTTCATCTCCCAGGACGCTGTTTCAACAGAAAGAGGGGTTAGGATAGGAGGAAGTCATGTGAGAAGGTTTCTTGCAGTCAGTCACCACCTCCCAGGGATAAGGAAGAGAGGGGTATTTAACACTGGGGGGCCGTGGCCTGGTACTAGTCCTTGGCCTGTTGGGAACCGGCCAGACGGCACAAAGTGAGTGGTAGGGGAGCACTACCACCTGAGCTCCGCCTCCTGCCAGATCTGCTGCGGCATTAGATTCTCATAGGAGTGCAAACCCTATTGTGAACTGCGCGTGCGAGGGATCTAGGTTGCACACTCCTTAGGTGGAACAGTTTCATCCCGAATCCCTACCCCCACCTGGTCTCTGAAAAAATTGTATTCCATGAAACTGGTCCCTGGTGGTTTTATGTAATTCGGTACAGCCACGTGGCTCTCCTGGCATGAAAGCATCTGTCCCCTTCCCATTGCCAATCTCTTGTTTAGGGAAAAGAGTTTGAGCTTCTGCCTCTGCTAGTAGGGGGTTGCCTCAGTCCCCTGCACTCTAAAACCAAAAGTTACCCCCATCTTTGATTCTCTCCCTGCCGAGATGGAGATGGCTTCCTGTTGAAATTTCTGGAAGGGGTTGAGGCATGTAGGAGAAATTACACAAAGAGAGGGACTTAGCATTTCAGAAACCTAGGTCAGATCAAAGCCAGCGACCTAAACTAGTGCCAAGAAGCCTCCCACCCTCACCCCCAAAGAAAAGACAGCTCCATTTCTCAGCCTCTTCAGATCTTGCACAAACGTGGAGGCTGAGCCTGAGACAAGACACTCCCTTGTGACCTGTTCCTCAAGAAGTTTTTTCTTCCACTCAGTCACCTTGTCCAGGAGGCCCAGGTGATCTTCTCAATGACCACGGCTTCTGTTACCTGCTTCCCCAGGGGGACCTCATGCACTTGGCGCTTATAGGCTCCTGTTGACACCTAGAGGTAGAAGGGAAGTCATGTTTAGCAACGTTCCTTCTCAGTTCCACAGACTCCCTTTGAGTGTGCTGTTTCCCAGAACACTGGCCCAGCCTCTGCATCGCTAGGACTTTTCTCCACACCCAAGCTCAGCTCCAGGCTGCAAAGCCTATGGCCAGCCCATGGCAACACCAGCGGGGCATTTTCCCATCTTTCTTCTCACTCATTTTCTCACTATTTTCCAGAGTCCCAAGGCAGAGGTTCTCTGAGTGTGGTTGCCCAGCAGCAACATCAGTCGCATAGAAACCTGTTAGAAATGCAAACTCTTGGGCCCCATCCAAAACCTACCCAGAC
Organism: Aotus nancymaae; assembly: GCF_030222135.1. Classification (NCBI taxonomy): domain Eukaryota; kingdom Metazoa; phylum Chordata; class Mammalia; order Primates; family Aotidae; genus Aotus; species Aotus nancymaae. The sequence continues at coordinate 53,789,249 of NW_026988471.1, read as the reverse complement.
ACACACTGAGAGGCCCCTAGCCATCCCGGCTTTAACAGAGCTACCAGGTGTTTCTGATACACAGGGATCCCAGTTTTCAGCAAACCAAGAGGCACAGAGGTAAGACAGGTTTCTCACGGACAGCGGCTGACATAGGTGATTCTGAGGTATCTAGAACCTGACCCTTGGTGCTCTGAGAGTCTTCTAAGGCAAAGAGACCACTTTTCCTACCATCAAGGACATTTGCCAGTGAATGGCTGCTGCCTTCCTCTTCAGCCTCCTCTCTCCCTGCAGTGCCTCTATCCCAGCCCCGCCTCCCCTTTCCTTCTGGAATGGGCTGGGAAGCTGAGCTCTTTCCTGCCTCAGGGCTTGCATGCAGATGGCCTGGAACAACGTTCCCCTCTCTCCTCTCCGTTGGCTAACACCTACACACCCCGCAGACCTCAGCTTACATACCACTCACTGGAGAGGAAGTGCATCTAAATTCAGCACTTTGCTACATGCTCCCCAGAATGCTGTACTTTTCCTTCTTGGCACATAATCACAATTTGTAATTATATTTCTGTTTTGTGACTGTTTAGTGCTTGTCTTCTCCGTTATAGAGCAAGCTGTAGGAAACAAGGACTGAAACTGCCTTTGCAAAATTATGACTGAGATCTAACTTAGCTGACTTCATATTGCTTCTAACCTCCAAGCTGTCTTTGTTCATTCCTGGATGTAGGCTAAACTAACTTTGGGAGAAAGTTTAAACAAAGATGATAACAGTCCTTTCCCAAAGCAGACCTCTTTCTTGCCTGGGGATGAGATTGCCTCTGTAGGACCAACATTAGCCACAAGATTATAACTTATGGTTTAGGAGTCATGCAGGTGGAGGCTACAAGATTCTGACCCTCCCTAAACTGGTCCTGAGATCAGTGCTTGAGATAGTTTGCAGACCCAGCACTTGATGGATCAGCTGGCCCCACCCAGATTAATAAACTGGCTCTCTCATCCTGTGGCCCCCACCCAGGAACTGAGTGAACGCAGGAAGACAGCTCCAACTATCTATGATTTCATCTCTGACCAATCGTACTCCTGGCTCACTGGCTTCACCCCACCCACCAAGTTATCCTTTAAAACTGTGCTCCTGGAATGCACAGGGAGACTGATTTGAGTAATAATAAAACTCCAGTCTCTCATGCAGCTGGCTCTATGTGAATTACTCTTTCTCTATTGCAATTCCCCTGTCTTGATGAATTGGCTTTGTCTAGGCAGCAGGCAAGGTGAATCCCTTGGGTGGACCAGTCCAAGACAGGACCAGTCTCATTTTGTCCATTTAAAAGTCTAGCATAGTGCCTGGTTCAGCAAATAGTTGAATGAATAAATACATCCTCTCTCCTTTCACAGTGAATAGCCAGCTCCATCCAGGCCAGCTCACAAACACAGATTTGTTGAGTGTGGGTGAGATCATCCTGTTTTTAGGGGTCAGTCCCAGCAGTGAATCCCTCTCCATCTCTTCCACTGGTCAGTTCCCCTGGGACCCAGGGATGAGCTTTTACACCAGGCCCACTGGCTGGAGTCCAGGGCCCAAGTACAGAGGGACCATTCTACCCAGTAGAGTTTGGAAATGACATGAATAAATGCCAGAAGCAGCACAAGGCTTAGGTGTAGCCCCCAAAAACTAGAAATCCAGAAACTTTTAGGAGGAGGTGGTGAGTAGCAGATTAAAGATGATTAGGGCTTGTGTTTCCTGCTTTTCTTACTCTTTACTATTTTAAATTCTATTTCCTCAATGTTCTTAAATTCTCTAAGCCTCTGTTTCTACATTTATAAAATACGGAAAAAGTAACTACTTAAAAGAGTTCCAGTGAAGAGCGAGTTAGCACACTGCCTGGCACACAGTAAAGACTCAATTAATATAGGCCATTGTTGTTATTACTATTATTATCGGTTGCCCCAGATAATAAGTAAACCCCAAGCATACCTGAATGTATTTGCCATCCGCAGAAAAATCCATCTGAATGACAAAGCTTGGGATATCTTTGCAGTAGCCAATGCGGTTCAGATTTGTGCCCTGAGTGAGGTCATAGAAGTCAACTGTGTGTTCAGAAGAACCAACGGCTAAGAATCGGTTGTCTGGGCTGATTCTAGAAAAAGCAATCCAAGAGCAGGATCCATGAGGAGGGCTGTTTGGGGCTGGTCAGGCATGAAGGCTGCTCCGGGACAGGCCTTCCAGGCCCAAAGGCAGTGAGAGCTGCCTTGTGACTCACATGTGGTCGGCCTTTCCTGGCATTCTATGGAATTCAACAATTTATCTGGATCAAATCCCTGGGAAATAAGTAGAATAACATCTACAAGTAGTTTTAACCACACTTTTTTTTTTTTGAGACAGAGTCTCACTCTGTCATCAGGCTGGAGTGCAGTGGTACAATCTTGGCTCACTGCAACCTCTGCCTCCCGGGTCGAACGAATTCCCCTGCCTCAGCCTGCCAAGTAGCTGGGACTACAGGCATGTGCTACCACGGCCAGCTAGTTTTTTGTATTTTAGTAGAGACGAGGTTTCACCATGTTGGCCAGGATGGTCTCGATCCCCTGACCTTGTGATCCACCCACTTTGGCCTCCCAAAGTGCTGGGATTACAGGTGTGAGCCACCGCACACAGCCAACCACACTTTTATGTAAATTAGCAAAGACTTGTCTGAGGGTGAACATGGGAGAAGGTATTCTTTCAGAGGTGGCTTGGAGAAAGCGACCCTCTCACAATTGGGTTATTCATTCCAGCTGTAGCTGGAATGGGAATCACTGGGAAGCAGAATGCTTGCCTTCCTCCTCCATGCCCGGAACACCCACTTAGGTACCTGATATCTTGGATAGCAGATTTCCGGTCTCGTTTTTTCCCCCAAACTTTCAGGCTGTTCACCAACAAGATGACAAACTCTCCATTCTTCATGCCAATGGCCACCATCTCCCCATCAGGGCTGTAGGCTGCACACCTGGCCGCATGGCCCAGGCTCACCTTGTTTAACAGCTTCTACATTCATGCAAAGGAAAGTTACCTGAGCCCTTGGCCCCCTCAGCTGGTCTCCAGGAGACATCCTACATCAGGCCAGAAAAGTCAGGCTGCCCTCGCAGCCACTGTAGCCCACCAAATCTCTTCTAAGAGTAAATGTCCCTGAATAACTGAGGCGGGCTATATGTTCTGATTAGAGCAGATTGTGGGACAACAAGTTTTAGGGCAGAGGCTGGCAAACTTTTTCTGTAAATGATTAGGTAGCACCTCCTTTCGACTCTATGGGCCATCAAGTCTCTGTCGCAACTACTCACCTTTGCCACTGCAGCACACGACGGCCACAGACGGTACCTACACAAACAAGAGCAGCTGCCGGACTTGCAGAAGAAGGCCACAGGCCAGATTTGGCCTTTAACTGTAGATTGCCAACCTCTTGTTCAGGGGAAAGAGCTTGAGCTTCCGCCTCTGCTAGTTCAAATTCTGAATCCTGGCCCTGTCACTTATTAGCCAGGTGTGTTTGGGTAAATTACATCTCAGTTTTTCTATGTTTACTAATAGCGATGTTAATAAGGGTTTTGCAAGGTTATTGTAGGCGCTAACGTGTCCATGAAGCAGCTGGTATTATGTAGGTATTCACATAGTGACAGCTATTCCTAGTAATGTTTAATAAATAATTACAAAAACTAACTTAGGAGCCTAACAACCACACTCCTGCTTTTACCTGTCTATTCTGTGACTCTTACACTAAAAATACAACAAACAGTTACTGGCCCTTTCAAAATGAAACCAAATATTTTAATTAGTGGAACTTAAGTACTTGTTTGAACTCTGGATGAGGCAAGAGGACTGGGAACAACTCTTTGATCCCCTCACCAACCTCGCCCCCTACCGCCCCCGCCCCCTCCCCCTCCCCCGCCAACTCCTTGCTGTTTCACGGTTTTATTCCCAATGAACTTTAACATTGCTTTCCCAAACTCTTAAGAGAAACCTTGTTGGGATTGTGATGGAAATACATTAGGCCCATTTGGGAATATTTGACATTTTAAATCATTTTTAGTCTTCTCATTCAGGGGAAACATGATTTGTCTCTATATTTTTAGTTTGTGGGTTCATGACAAGATAATAATAATTCTCAATTATATTATTTAGATGGGGTGTGGTGAGTGGGGCTTCTTTTATTGTTAGGTTTTCTAACTTGACCTTCTATCTGGCCCCATCCTCCTCTCCGCCATGACGCTGGCTGGGCCTCTCCTCGCTCAGCTCCCACCGCTATGCAGCCCACTCGTGGGCATCTGAGTTCGGGCAGAGTCGGCCTCACCTTGTCAGCCAGGTCCCAGATCCGGGCTGTGCCATCGTTGCTGGCAGAGATGAAGAGGTCCTTGGAAGGGTGAGTGGCCAGGCCCCAGATCTCCCCTTCCATGTGACCATCAATCAGGATGTTAGAAGCAGCATTTTTTTCGCCAACTTCAATTATTTCTCCATCTTTGGTTCCCACTAAGATTTTTCCCTGTTGTAATTGAAACACTATTAGAAAAAGGACAAATACTGTATGACTACACTCATATGCAGTATCTAGAGTGGTCAAATTCATGGAGACAGAAAGGAGAAGGATGACTGCCGGTGGATGGGGGTGGCGGACAGGGGGAGTTAGTGCTTAATGGTACAGTTCCAGTTTTGCAAGATAAGAAAAGTTCCGTGGGTGGACGGTGGTGATGGTTGCACAACAATGTGAATGTGCTTAATGCCACTGAATTGTACACTTAAAAATGGTTAAAATGGTCACTTTTATGTTATTTTGTCACAATTAAAAAAATTTTAAAACACTACTATTAGAAAAACTTGGGGATTGCAGCCAGGTGCGGTGGCTCACACTTGTAATCCCGGCACTTTGGGATGCTGAGTCAGTTGGATCACTTGTGGTTGGGAGTTCAAGACCAGCCTAACCAACATGGAGAAACCATGTCTCTACTAAAAATACAAAATAAGCCGGGCATCGTGGCACATGCCTGTAATCCCAGCTACTTGGGAGGCTGAGGCAGGCGAATCTCTTGAACCTGGGAGGCAGAGGTTGCGGTGAGCTGAGATTGGTACTATTGCACTCCAGCCTGGGCAACAAGAGAGACACTCCACATCAAACAAACAAAAAAAAAAGAGAGAGAGAAGAAAAAGAAAAATTTGGGGATTACTTGAGACCACGAATTTAAGGTTGCAGTAAGCCATGATGGCTCCACTGCTCTCCAGCATGGGTGACACAGTGAGACACTGTCTTAAAAAAAAAAATAACTTGGGAAAGTGCCTTTGTATTGTTAATATTAAAATAGGAAGGGCCAAGAGGTGTTTTGTTTTTGTTTTTCAAGACAGAGTCTCACTCTCTCACCCAGGCTGCAGTGCAAGGAGTGTAATCTCAGCTCACCGCAACCTCTGCTTCCCAGGTTCATGGGATTCTCCTGACTCAGCCACCCAGGTAGTTGGGACTACAGGTACATGCCACCACACCTGGCTAAGTTTTGTATTTTTAGTAAAGATGGGCTTTTACTATATTGACCAGGTTGGTCTCGAACTCCTGACCTCAAGTGATCTGCCTGCCTTGGCCTCCCAGAGTGCTGGGATTACAGATGTGAGCCATCATGCCTGGCCAGCATTTGGTTTTTAACAACAAACTGTCCATTCTTAATTACTCTACTCCACCCTCTCACTTCGCCTTCTCTCCATGAGCTACCTCAGGTAAGAGCTTCAGCACAGATTCCTTCACCACCCAGCATCTGCCAGAAGATTCCAGTAACTATAGAGCAAGGCAGCCAATTAGTGTTCCCGGACAGCTCAAACTCTTAATAAGTTCTTCCTTCCACTGAACAAAAATCTGCTTCCTGGCCAGGCACGGTGGTTCATGCCTGTAATCCCAGAACTTTGGGAGGCCAAAGCATATGGATCACCTGAAGTCAGGAGTTTGAGAACAGCCTGGTCAACATGGCGAAACCCCATCTCTACTAAAAATACAAAAAATTAGCTGGGTATGGTGGTGGGCACCTGTAATCCCAGCTACTTGGGAGGCTGAGGCAGGAGATTCCCTTGAACCCAGGGGGCGCAGGATGCAGTGAACTGAGATCACACCATTGTGTCCAGCCTGGGTAACAGAGCAAGACTCAGTATCCAAAAAAAAAAACTACTTTCTGATAACTTCCACGATCCAGGCATAGTCCTGCTTCATCTCCCAGAACTGCCCTTCCAGGTGGGCATCACTTAGCTATTTAAGAACAAAATCCCCAGTTTCGAATCATGTGGACTCCACATCTAGTTTGCCTTTTTCATGGAAAGCATCTAAGAAAGCAAATTCTTAACCTGATATTCAGAAATATAAACACAAGGTATTCGATAGCGGTTTGGAGATTGGCTTTTAAGTGCATCAAATCCCCTGGGGAAATTTAAAAAGAAGAAAATGGAAGAAAATAGAAGGAAACATCCAGGTCAAGGTCCCACCCCTGAGATTCTGATTTACCAGCTCCAGGTGGGTGCCTAGACATCCATATTCTTTAAAATTCCACAGTTGCTTTTTATACGCTGCCCAGATATGAGTTGGAAACCAACGGCTTTGAGTCAGGCAGTTTGGTTGGTGGCCCTTACCTTCCTCCTTGATAGTTCTGTAATTTAGGGCATGGGCAAATTATTTAGTATCTCTGAGCTTATGAGAATATAATCTGTAATACATCTCCTGAATGGGACTCTATGCCAGGCAAGATGAAAGGCACTGTCATGTAGAACAATGTGACCCTCACAACAGCCTCATGACAAACCCATGTGCTGGACACTGAAATGTGAAGAGACACACCCAAGGTCACCCAGCTGCTTCTTCCTGGGGGAGTCGGACTCTATTAAGCTGCTTCTCACTACAGCACAATTCACATCTTGAAGGTGTGTTTCAAGGATTCAACAAACCGGCCCAGGGAAAGTGCCTAGCTCAGAAGGTATCTACACTTCCCCCTTCCCTGGCCCAGCCTCAAGGGGAGCCGGCTGTACTCACTTTTCCACGGCACACGGAGCGCACACACTCCACCAGCTGCCCTGTCTCCAGCTGAAAGGCCCGGCAGCGCTTCATCTCCTGGTCCCACAATTTTACAGCACCTCCTTCTTTGGTCCTAAAAAAGATTGAAAGGCACTCAGGCTGTTAACCCTCATCCTAAGACCCACTTCCCACCCCGTCAACTCTCTCCCCTCTTTCCCAGTCATCAAGGTCCCGGCTGCCAGGGGCCCAGCAGGACAGACCCTTGGGGGTCCAGACCCTCCTGGGGTCTCCCTGTTAGGCCCTGCTGCTGAGGTATCCCAAACCCCTGAACTTACGGATTTCCTACAATGCCTTCAAATGCTACCATCTTGGGAGGAAAGAGAAAGTAATTTGGAAATCCAGACTTTTTATTAGATTAGAACACAAAGAAATGTTCCTCCTGCCTTCAGGCTTTGCTTCCACATCTCTCCTCTTCTCCTCCTCCCTCCATTCCTCCAAAGAGTTACTAACATTTTATGAACAGCACAGTCACTGTGGTTTGCTCAAGAATACCTCTCTTTGGTCCTAAAAAAGACTGAAAGGCACTCAGGCTGTTAACCCTCATCCTAAGACCCATTTCCCACTCTCTCAACCCTCTCCACTCTTTTCCAGTCATCAAGGTCCTGGCCACCAGGACCAAAGGTTTTTTTTTATATTAATTAATTAATTTATTTGTTCATTTTGAGATGGAGCTTTGCTCTTGTCACCCAGGATGGAGTGCAATGGCATGATCTCAGCTCACTGCAAACTCTGCCTCCCAGGTTCAAGCCAGTCTCCTGCCTCAGCCTCCCAAGTAGCTGGGATAACAGGCACCTGCCACCACGCCCAGCTAAATTTTGTATTTTCAGTAGAGACAGGGTTTCACCACATTGGCCAGGCTGGTTTCAAACTCCGGACCTCAGGTGATCTGCCCCCCTCAGCCTCCCAAAGCGCTGGGATTACAGGAGTGAGCCACCGCACCTCTCAGATTTTTAAACTAACACCAAACCAGCTCTGTACTCCTCTCTTCCTTGTGAGGATCTTGCCCTAAGCCCTCTTGGTGAGATAGCAGACTGATCATCCTAATGCAAAAAAGGAGAATGACAATCTGCATTTTCTCCAAGTTGGGGATGCTTTTGTCAGTTTCTCCCAAAAAACAAGTTGTTCCTATAGAAACTTTGGCTTACGGCCGCTCTTTTCCGCCGGTCACTATGAGTCCATCCCGAAGGGTCGTGTACATCGTGAACACAGGGCCTGTGTGCGCCTTGGCCACCAGCCGGATGAGGAAGTGGTCCTTCCAGACGTAGACATCTCCATTGATGGCACCCGTGAAAGTGAGGTTGTTCTGAAAACAAAGGAACATCTTCCACACCAGGAACATAGTCAAGAGGGTCCTGCCCCAGCCCCCGTTCTCTCATTAAAGAACCAGAGCTAGAGAAGCAGACGTGCCTAAGCGGTTTGATCTTCTGTGCTAAGGAAAGTGGCAGAATTTGCAGAGAAACTGCTGAGAACACCGCATAAGGCAATCACCTGGCTTGGCTAATTGGCTTGGGCATTTGATTCCCCTCTGAGCACAGCTCTGCATTAACAAGGACTTCCCTTCTGTGAACACAGCCCAGGTGACAGCAGGGTCAGGGGCAGACCTCAGGCCACAGGACACTTTCCTGGGGCTCCTCTACAAGGGGGAGAAACCCACTCCTGGAGGACCACGAGGTGACTATATTCCAACAGGTCATCATTTTGGAGCTTGCATTGGCTGAGGGCACCCCATAGCCCACTGAAGGCTGGCATTTGGGGGGATCTGTGGCACAAGAGGGCTGGGAAGAAAAAGGATCATCATCTAGCAGTGGAAATCATTCCTAATATCCTCTGGGGCTTGCAAGTCAGGGTTGCCTCTAGAACAACAAACCTTCTGTCCCGGGTGGGTGTCCTACCTTTTCTGGTTAACATTTTAAGGAAAAAAAATATTGGCTGGGTGCAGTGGCTCATGCCTGTAATCCCAGCACTTTAGGAAGCCAAGGCAGGTGGATCACCCGAGGTCAGGAGTTCAAGAACAGCCTGGTCAACATGGTGAAACCCTGTCTCTACTAAAAATATAAAAATTAGCCAGGTGTGGTGGCGGGTGCCTGTAATCCCACCTACTCAGGAGGCTGAGGCAGAAGAATCACTTGAACCCAGGAGGTAGAGATTGCATAGAGCCAAGATCACACCACTGCACTCCAGCCTGGGTGACAGAGCAAGACTCCGTACACACACACACACACACACACACACACACACACACACACACCCATCCAGTGGTTGCAAATAAGCCAGTACAGGAAATAATGTGGAAATGGCTTCCCTGCTGTTTTCAGCCTCTTGGCCAAACTCCCCTCCTGCCCATGCCCATGCCCATGCCCCTTCTCAGGAATCATCTGCTAGAACTCACAGCACCGAAGGCCACGGAGAGCATTGTCTGCATTTTGGCAGCTCCCAGGGACCCGATGACTCCTTTCTTGTAAAGCAAGGCGCTGCCTGCCAGGGTCCAGAACTTCATATGTTTGACTCCGACAGATACAAACTGCGTGTCTGAGTCGGGGCGAAATTCCACCACAAATATGCGCTCCAGGTGACCCCCTCGGCTGGCAACCTTGGCACCTGTGAGGGTGACAGAGTCTGGTAAGGCTCCTCATGGCTTCCTGGGCCAGGCCGGGGAAGCCACAGCCCAGGAGTTCCCCCCACCCCAGCAGGCACAGGGCCCGCCTCAGTTCCTCTATACAGCACCCTCTCCCCTTCACACACTACTCCCCAGGTGGCAGCAGAGAAAGTGTGTCTGGGAAATTTCCAGAGCAGTAGGTGCTGGTAACAGATCCCCCCACCCAGGCATCCTAGAATGTAGCAGGAAATGATGGCCTGTGAGACAGAAGCTTCTAGATATGAGAAGGCAGCAAAGTGGCTTAAAGGTATCCCCACCCCCCTCTGCCCTCTGCCAGCCTCCAGCATCGCCACAGGAGTCCCCCCACAGGGCAACAGAGCCCCTCCCAGAGCCTCACTGGGACTCTCATTCCTTTAGACACCTTCTTTCTAATTTCTAGGATTCTGCATTCATTTTCTTTTAAGTTCTCCATTTTCCTTTTTGTTTTGTGGTGTTTAGGTTTTTTTTTTTACCTTTTAAGTACTAGTTTTTTCCTCAACCCCATTTAAATATGTCTTTGAGTGTCTCTTGAGTTTTATTTAACCTTTGTCTTAATAAAATTCCAACCCTACCATGTACTTGCAGAACAACTTTGGACAAGTCACTGAAACTCTCTGTGCTTTGGTTTCCTCACCTGTCAGATGGGGCTAATAATCGTTCCTATTTCAGAAGCTGCGTTGTAGATGCAAAGAATGGACATAAGTGAAGCCCTTAGCACAATGCGTGATACTGTGAGTAATCCAAAGTGTTAGACAGTATTGTTAATAGTAGTAACGGTATTATCATCATCACTCTTTAACTCCTTGGCTTCTATTCTTTTAGCCTGTATTCTAAACCCACCTCTTTTTTAATCTCATTGTTTTTAAGCTCTCGAGTTTTAAATTTTTGTTTTAAAACTGTTACCTTTTAACTTACTCTGAATGTTTTTGTTCCAATTTCCTCTCAATTGTCACCCCTCCCTTTATTATTTACACACGTATTTTTGCTTCCCTTCGTTCTCATCACTTCACATTTGTTTTTATGACAGCTTTCTAGGACCGTGATGGTGGTGGGTTTTGATGTAGGTGGGCCTGCAGCCACTCCTCTGATACTCCCTAAGAGAATCTCTTTCCATGCGAGGCTGGGGAGACCCACAGGTACTTCTCCCAGCTGCAATTCTCTCTGCATATGAATCCCTGACTTACTGTAACAGATCTCTCACTACTTAGGGCTTAGAGGTTTTCAGACCCATGGTTTCCAAGGATACCACAAACAAAGTAAGGCAACAGACTGGAAGAAAGCATTGGCAATGCTTTTAAGATACAGAGGATTAACATTAAAAATCTATAAGGAACTCCAAATTGTAACTAAAAGACAAACAACCCTCCCACCCCAAGTAGTAAAAGGATTTGAACAGGTGAATTACAAAAGCAGCGATACAATGATGAGATGGAAAGAGGGTCCAGCTCACCAGTCACAGCAGAAGTGCAAACGAACAATGAGTTGTACAGTTTTCAAAGCCACTGTTTGTATTTTCTTTGCTTTAATTTCATGGATGCTTCTAATTGCAGAGACACCTGTATTTCTCTTTCCATTGGCTTCTAGTCTGCTCAGGGCAAATTACATTGACCTATCTAGGACCTGACAATGTGCATTAAATAAGTTCATTTTTAATTCTATTTTACCTACCTACACACACACACACACACACACACACACGTGCCCCAAAAGGATCCTCTAATTAAAGTGAAGAATGAATAATTGGCTCTCTAGTGATGTATAAAATGTATATAAACCTCCACAAACACATGCTATTTATCTGTAAGCAAGACTTGAAATGAAGAAAAGCCCACACTGGAGAAGTAAGGGAGGAGAGATGACATGTCCGTGGTCAACTGGGAAGAGGTGGAGGCTGGTGATGCTAAGATATCAGCACTGGCTCACACCCTCTGTACAAACAAGAGCAGGCTTCTCTTTTCCCTGGGACCTTGTTTAAAAGCCCTGGCTTCTCTAACCCTCCCCTGGAAGGTCAGAAGGGACCCTGGGTGAGCAGGAGTCTGTGCTGGGGCAGGCCAGAGCAACCACTGCTTAGAGGACAGGTGGAGGGACTGCAGACAGTGAGCCTGAACTTAAAAAGGCAAGACCGTGCAGAGGGGCCAGCGTGAGAGCTTTTTCCCAAGGATCCAGGAACAGAGTTAGCAACACAGAAAAAAAACATAATGAAGCAATTTATGTCCCCACATAAGAAGGGGCTTTATACGAGAGGTTTCGGACAGGGTATGGACTGTCTTGTGAAGTGATGAGAGCTACATCCCTTAAAGTACTCAAGCAGAGGACAGAAGGGTGCATTTGGAGGAATTTCTCCTTAGGAAGAGTCCTGACTGAGCTGGAAGTCTTATCTAGTTCTTCCCATGCCAAGATGCTCTGTCTATCATTTAAGATGCTCAATCTCCTCATCTGGGCTAAGTCTGGTCAATTAGTTGGCCACTGACATCACAAGGAATGAATCTGCACCCCTGAGATATCAACTATGCAGCTATATGGGTGAGATATACTGGTGAACAAGAAAATGAGAAAATGGGACCGGGCGCCATGGCTCACGCCTATAATCCCAGTGCTTTCGGAGGCCAAGGTGGGCAGATCACGAGGTCAGGAGTTTGAGACCAGCCTGGCCAGCATGGTGAAATCCCGTCTCTACTAAAGATACAAAAAATTAGCAAGGCGTGGTGATGAACACCTGTAATCCCAGCTCCTTGGGAGGCTGACACAGGAGAATTGCTTGAACCCAGGAGGCAGAGATTGCAGTGAGCCAATATCATGCCACTGCACTCCAGCCTGGGTAACAGAGTGAGTCTCTTAAAAAAAAAAATTGAAAATGAGAAAATGTGATTTCCTAGAAACATAGATCATGTCACCTTCCAAAGGAATATGGTGAGTATCATCACAAATGTCTGCAAGCTGTCAGCCTCTTTGCCTCATATGGGGGTGCTCAGGAGAGACTGGAACTTTCCTCCCAATGTGCTGATTTCTTTACAGCCTCTATGCACCACCTCCTCCATGGGAAGCTGAGGAGATAATGGGACTCCAGAGCCCTGGATGGGAGAAGCGCCACCTCTGCACTTGCCTGGCAGAGCGTGTCCCAGATACAGACTGCCTGGCTGCAGACAGACCTCATTAATGTCCTAATTGGATCTGCTTTTGCCAGGGCAGTACCCAACCTGAGAATATACGTGGAAGACTGCACATCTTTAGTTCTAAGATGCCCATATATTCAGTATCAGCTTGTGTGTGTGCATGTGCCTGAGGTGTGCGTGCATGTACTGGGGGCGGGGACAAGAAAGAAATCTTGCTACAGTAAACGTAAACCTTGATCATAAGATAAATCCCTATTTCAAGAGTGTTAAAATGTCAAAAAAAATTTAATTGCTTCTGAGACTATGATAAAACATTATCCCATTTCCTAAAGTGGTAAGGCGGTAGTTGGATCTAGGGGCCACCAGAAGAGCACTGAAAATAAGGACCCTTGGGTAGGAAGGGGGTTAAGACAGATGTTGGAGAGGCCGCTGCCTTCTGTATAAGGAGGAGGGCTGCTAACATCGGAGCACCTCCCCAGTGCTCTTTCACTAATGGGCCCGGGAGTCCCTGGCCAGCCTCCTTCTGGCCTTGGGACCCTGGGATGCACTGGCATCAGTGGGGCCACTATATCAGGATCCCCAGTGCCCTGTTTTCCACTTGCCCAGCAGCCATCATTGTCCATGGCAGGCTTTGGAGACAGATCTGGGTTCGAGCCCAGCCCATGCCACAGGCAGACCCCTTGGAGGGATAGAAAACCCCGTGTTGGTTTACCTTCCTGCCACCGCCAGACGGTGATGGTGTGCTCAGGGTCCACTCCCACCGACACCAGGAGCTTTCCGGTTGCACTGAAGTTGACGTAATTCACCCCCTTGGAGTGGAAGCACCGCAGCATGGAGAGGGTGTGTTTGGTCATGGCGTCCCATATGTGGATGGAAGGTGTTGTTCCTGAGCATGGGGAGGCGTGACAAAGAAGGAAGGCTGAAGAATGGTGGAGCCAAGGTGATGCTTATGCTCATGTAAAAGCCTTTTTTTTTTTTTTTGAGATGGAGTCTTAGTCTGTCTCCCAGGCTGGAGTGCAGGGGCACCATTTCAGCTCACTGCAACCTCCGCATCCCAGGTTCATGCAATCCTCGTGCCTCAGCCTCCCAAGCAGCTGGGATTACAGGTGCGCACTACCATGCCCAGCTAATTTTTGTATTTTTAGTAGAGACAAGGTTTCACCATGTTGACCAAGCTGGTCTCAAACTCCTGACCTCAGGTGATCTGCCTGCCTCGGCCTCCCAAAGTGCTGGGATTACAGGCATGAGCCACTTGGGTCTGGCCTGTAAAAGCCTTTTTTAAGACAAGTGTTTAGGGTGTTACAGTCATTGGGCATATGAGACCTATAGCCTGACCTGGCCAGAGGAGAAAGACTACAGGAAATTTGCTTTCAAAGGCAGAGCCCTATGAACATTTACATTCAGCACACACACACACACACACACACACACACACACACACACACACTCCCGGAGGATTTTATACGAAGGAAACTGGTGAGGCCAATGATTCGTATCTGCACTTCAGCAAGATACAATCAGCAAACATGATACAATGACATGATTTTGCTGTGCAGATTCAAACTACTCACGGACGGAACAGCCTTACCTGGGGTTTCCGTAATATCACCTGCATTGGGTGAGCAATGGCAATGAGGAAGCGTCAAGGGAAAACAATAGCTAAAATAAGTCACATTTGCAACAGTGAAGCACTCAACACCAGCATCACAAAGCTCCAAATTAAACTTAAAAATGGACATGGGTTCAATGAAAACAAGCAGGAAGTTGTAAAAACTGCTCTTGAAATGAGAAACTAAAAAGAAACTTCTCATAAATGTGAATCAGTTCACATTTGTCACTGGCAGTTTCCCAGGGCACAGGGGGTCCAGGCACGCTTACTGAAATCTACGCTGGCCAAGCACAATCACCAGGCTTCAAAAGACATGGGCTTCTTGACACTGGGGGTCTGAAAAACTATTCTTACAGGGCCGTTGTTTACATGGATTCTCAGGCTCTGGTCAGACTTTACGGTCCCTCAGAATCACAGTCACTGGATGTGTCAACTCAGGTGACACTGATACATTCAGGACTCAAAAAACCAACAGCAACATCAACAAGAACGGATGGATGTAAGCAACCCACACACTCCCTCTCCCAATAACTGCTGACAAGTCGACATCGCTGCAAGCTGGAGAGCCTCAGCTGCTGCAGGACCTCCTACCTATCTGGCTGGTGGCCACCACGTTTCTGTACTTGGGGTGCTGGTTCACTGTGAGGCAGAGGATGTCATCTGTGTGCTCCAGATAGAAGCTCTGGCTCCCTGGGAGAGAGAGATCATGGGAGGGTGAATAGTGGGACCTAAAGACCTTTTGTAACTCCAAAGCATCCTGTGGAATCTTTGGAAACTCCTTACAAAAGTGATAGCTTAAAGCCCCCATATTCTCACTTCCAGAATCATGCTTAGGGCGATGATGATCGTTTTTTTTGAAATGTTCCTATTCTGTTCCAGGTCTGGGTGAAGAGGAGCTAGTGTCTGTTACCTAATACATTCCAGTTGCCCTTCGATGCTTCCCACTGCCTTGTGTGGGTCCAGAGCACAGTTCAATTACAGGGCCTCCCAGAGTCCAAAATGATGAAGGTCCAAGTTCCCACCTCTCCGTGGCGCAGGACTGATGCTTCTCAATGTCCACATCTGGGCAGAAGTAAGGGTGGGGGCCTGGAGATGATGCTTCACTGAGCGAAATGGCACCACTTCTTCATGTGAAATATGAAATCCTAAGGGACTAATCATCTTTACTTACCAAATGCCAATCCACTTGGCGGCCTGGACAGCATAGGTGTTGGCTTTACCCCGGAAAGCCCTAACTCAACATACGTCACACGTAGTGGAAGAAAGAGCACTTTATCATCTATCATAGCAAATGGGTTTGTTGACCTCCAAAGTGGCCACTTTAAACCCACCCAGATGCTCAAGAACCTAAAGGTGGATGATGGTGTAGATAGACGGGGAAGGGGTGAACTGCTACCAATATGATGACAAGGCTAGAAAGCGAAGAAAATGTATAGGCAATATCAAGTCCCTCCTCCCCCGAACAGACACAAATCAACACGTGCCCATTGATTTCACGGTCTAAATCTATGTATAAATAACCACACAGAATTGACAACAAAAATTTTAAATGAAAGATTTTTTTCTTGAGGCATGAGCAAATAAGGCAAAATGTGAACCTGTTTAAATCTGGTGGTAATGATATAGTTGTCAATTTCTGAACGTTTCTTTTTGTTTGAAATGTTTATTTTTTCCATTTGAGACATCATGTGGTTTGGGTTTTTTATTTTATTTTTATTTCTGAGACAGAGTCTCACTCTGTTGCTCAGGCCAGAGTGCAGTGGTGCAATCTCGGCTCACTGGAACCTCCACCTCCCGGGTTCAAGCAATTCTCCTGCCTCAGCCTCCCAAGTAGCTGGGATTACAGGTGCCTGCCACCGTGCTGGGTTAATTTTTGTATTTTTAGTAGAGATGGGGTTTCACCACATTGGCCAGGCTGGTCTTGAACTCCTGATCTCGGGTCATCCACCCACCGTGGCCTCCCAAAGTACTGGGATTACAGGCATGAGCCACCCTACCAGGACTGATATTTTTATTTATTATTTAATTGTTTTCATTCTCATTATAAATGTGGCCAAACTGTCAAAATACAACTTCAAAAATCTGAGCTGTCAAAAAATGGTTCATTGTAAAAATGAATAGGCAAAGTTCTACTGTGCTTTTTGCTTGGTTATGGTCTCTGAGGAATTTCTCCACTCCTCACACCCGGTCTCTCGCTTCTCTCCATAGCTCTCAGTTACACAGGCCGATGTCAACATGGATGCCTTCTCTCTAGGCCCTATGATGACGTGAGGTCAAGCTCAGGCCAGAAACAGAGAGGGCTCTGACTCTGGTAACTGAGCTTGAGTATTACCAGGCCTAACTAAGACCGTGCTGGACTGTGGGAATGGCTCTATAAGGGAAGGAAAATGCTTAAGCTTTTGGGCATCTAAAGAGTGGGGAAAATATGTTAAAAAAAAAAAAAAGCTATAAGAAAAACCTGTATTTTTTAACCCCCAGTTACCTGTGGAGAGGTTCTGAACGATGCCAGCCGCCGCAGTGTGGAAGATGATGTCGGCACCATCATTAAGGTAATGCAGGTTATTGCGACAGTCGAATCCTCTGTAGCCAAACACGTGGTCTAGAGCCAGCTCCTGCATTCACACACACAGATGAGTGTGACCCTCAGAGGAACGAAGGGAGAGCCGAGGAACACACCCACACTGCCTGAGTGGCCTCGTGTGTACTGGGAATGGTATGGCGGGCGACGCCAACACACACTCACTGAAAACATTTTGCTTCTTGACTAGCTGAGGATAAAACTTTTTAGTTTTCTGAAATGCTGGGGTGTCAGGGTAACACACAGAATTACTGTGACTTTCCAAAAATCCAGATTTATTTCCCGGCTCCTTAGGTGCACCAAAGCCCACAGATTTGATGCCCTGTAAAGGGTGCCTAGCAGTTTTGTGTCTGTGCCCTGGCGGGCACTCTGGATGAGCTGAATGGTGGCTCAGAGGTCTGCTCTAAGAAACTCTCATAAACACAGCTGGGGTGGGCAGAGCAGAACACGGGGCCAAGGCCATGCTCGTTCTGCTGCCTGGTGCTTGCTCTACAAAGTGTCTACACGTTTGCATTTTTTCTCCCCAAAACTAGGTACTGTTCTGGGTTTATAGTCTTTCTCTTCTTCTGTCTTGTCTTCTAAGACAAAGAACAGCCGCTGATTCTGATCAGTTCTTAATCTGACACAGACTTCTCAGGCAGCTCCTCTGTGCCTAGCATGGTACAGGTGGTAGGAGTGGGCATGGGTGGGGAACCGCAGGATGGTTTAGGGTGCGAAGCCTCAGGGAAGGCTGCACAGAAAAGATACCGGAGGAGGTCTTGGAAGGACCAGAGTGTTGGGAGCTGGCAGGAGGAGCCTTCTAAGCAGAAGAAAAGACAATGCAGAGGTTTGAAAGTCCCAGGAAGCTTCCGAGAACACTAGCGGTGGGTTTGGGGCTTGAAGATTGGCATGGTGGTGAGGAACCACAGGCAGTAAGCCTAGAAGGTGGCTCTGGGTAAGGTTTTGAAACCATTAACTTGAATCCCATTGGCAATGTGGGACTCTCCCAGGTCTGAAGGCTGGCATGAGGCATGGAAGATGTATATTTTAAAGACCTAACTCCAGAGGCATTGGGGCATGCGTCAGAGAGAGAAGGCAGAGTCTGTAATCAGAACAGTCAGGAGGTCTCTGCCAAAACAGCAGCTTTACGAGAGCCTAGTCTCAACAGCTGATTTTAGATCCCTTCCCACTTAATGGCTTGGTGATCCTGAGCTTGGGACCTAACAACTCCCTTAACTCCCCTCAACCACAGCATCCTCATCGGGAAAATGGAAGCAATAGTGGTGTGTCCCTCCTGAGTGTGAGGATTGCATGAAACGCTTCATGGCTATGGAGCCGAGCACTGGCACGGTCAGGGCTCAGGCAACATTAGAGACGCTGAGTAAGCGCCCCCATCTCTTTTCTTTCTTCTCCGTGGAAGGGATGCCGACGATCCGAGTGGGATTGGTGGAGGGAGAAGGAGCTAGGCTTCAGGGACATAGGATGTCTTAGAGTTAGCACTGAAAGGACCTCGTGACAGGCCTAGGGAAAGCAAGAATGTGACAAAATGGCTGCTACTCTGGTCCCTGGGACAGGAGACACAGGGCCACGTGGGAGGGAGAGGGGACAGAGGAGAGCCAAGGGCCCTGCTCGGCTTCACTTGACTGTGTCTGTGGGACGTACAGATGGAAATGTCCACCAGGTAGGTCTTAGAACGTCAGTATCAGATTAGAAGCAAGATTGTTTCACTTCCTTACCTCGACCAGTTTCTTTTTCTTGGTGACATTATTCTTCTGCAGTTTTTCAGGCTGGGGAGCTGCTCGGCTAACGGGTGGCCTGGAAGAGAGAGTGGCCAGAGGAAGCGCAGCATTGAACACAGGCTGCAAGGCGGCCCTCCCGGCACCCCTATCCAGGCCAGTGCTGGCCTCCTCTCTCCTCCCTACTCAGAGGCCCCTCCACCTGGATCTGTTGGGTCCTGCCCTCCTCTCTCCCTCTTCACCTGCCATGGGGAAGGGGTCTGAACTCACAGGCACCGGGTTGGGCCTCCCCACACCTGGGGCACTGGGCCAGGGTCAGCCCTCCTCCCTCTGCTTAACCTTCTCCTGGGAGCAGGAAGAACACATGGGCTTGAAACAAGAGGGGCTTGGTTCAAAACCAAGAAGGAGCCTCACCATGAGGGGAGAGACGCCACATATCCTGGACTTGCTGACATTTTTCAGACAAGGATGTGCTAATGTTAGAATTAAGTTGTCAACGGCCATGGTGTGGTGTGAAGTGAAACTTACAAGCCAGGCTTCAAAACCAGGCCCTAAGGACCACACGCCAAGTGCCCAGGTTGGCTGCACTTCACAAAAGGGCAGGCAGGAAGCAGAGGCAGAGAAGACAGAAATCACTCATGCCTCACACTCTGCCCTCGCCTCAGGGCTCGGGTCTGCACTCAAGCTGCTACCACAACAAAGGTTACTTTTCCCTTCTCAGTTTTGGGGACTGGGGCCTCCACATTTAATGAAGAGATTTTATTATGTGTAAGCCCTAACAGAATCCTAGATGACTAGGCCAGTTCTTGGTGATGTGGGGTTTCCTTACATCAGATTTCTGTTTTGGAAACCCAGGATGGGTGGAGAGAGATTGTACCAGCTCCCACCGCACGTTCCAGAGTAATTAGTTATTGTTCTCGGGATATGCAAAGAGAAAGGATTACCTTGATCCCCTTGTAAGCAGCAAACAAAGCCAAGTGAGAAACTTAGTACAGTTTAGAGCTGCATTAGCAACCACCTCATTCATGCACAAGCATTTTCCAAGTGAACAGACATTCCTGTGTGGCACAAACCATGCTTCCCCAGCATGCCAGCAAAGAACTAAAACAGAAATGAAAGAGTGCACCAGTCTACAAATTCAGAAAGCTCATACCCTGGCGTCTCTGGGCAAACTCTGCACTAAAGCGCCTACAGAATAGGGAGAGAAAAGGAAGCCTTGTCAATGCTTCCCGCACACTCTCCGTGACTTTACAAATGCGCCTGGGGACTCCGCTTATTTTAGCGTATGCTGGGGAGAAACCTGCCACCAGAAAAACAATGACATCTTCCTGGATGTCGTGGGGAGTTCTGTACAATGGATACTTTGTTTCCAAACCAAGTTCAATTCATAATTTAGCCTAATAATTCCCAGTGTTTCTTGGTAGGTCAGCTTGCCTGCTTGAATAGCTTGCAGGGGTTCTTTTTGTGTGCAGGGGAAAACAGGGTACCTTTATTTTCTCAGAAACTTTTCAATCAAAACATGTTATGTAATCATAAGGGATAATTGGACCAAACGGTACTGTAATCACCACTGAAGAATGGGGAGAGAGCACATCTCTGCAAAACGACACCCCCGGCTGACATCATCGCCACCAAATTGAGCAAAATCGGGAGACTGGGGGCATGCCAGTTCTCACAATTAGACACTTCCTTCACATTAATTATCGCTTCCCAGGACATCTGCTCTTTCTTCTGTTTTAGTGGGACTTTCAAATGAAATCCGTGGGTTTCTTCTTTCACCTAAGAACATTTAAGTTATGACAAAAGCAAGCCAGGGGCTGTGAGAGCAGGAGGACACTAGAACTATGCATGGTTCAAAGGCGTAATTCGAGGATAGACACAGGGCTCGTTTTCAGGGGACACGCAGGTTGTATAATATGTAATATATTATACAGTGAAGAGAGAGTATGCATACAAGCACAAACACTGTGGACTTATATATACAGGAGATTGTATATATATATATACGCAGAGGCAATCCGATGCTTTTTCACCTTGATTTTCAGAAAAAAACCGAAAGGTAAAGCAATCTCAGAATGTTTCTTTCTCATTTTGCAAGCATATGTTTACAGCTGTATTGCTTCAAAACTGAAGATGAGAGGAGCAAGGGGAAGAAACCTGCTTTATGGCAAATTCAGCGGATTTTAAATATTGACCCTTCGAGGTTGTGGATTCTGCGTGAACACTTAGTACTGGATGTTTACCGAACACCTGTTTTTCTCTAGAGCGGTGTGAATACTTACTTGACAATTCCCTGCCTCCAAAGGAAAGCAAGTTAAAACACAATACAAGTATTAAAGACTTCTTTCCAGGCATCCAGAAACAGTGCTCACAACATCAGACGTGGGAGGGACTGCCAGAGATTTCACAGAGCCAAACACTGGAGGTTTAACATTTTTCTGTGGGTCTCAATCCTTTTAGATTCAGATTCCTTCAGAAATGGGACTCTGAAAAGCTTTGCTGAGGTGGGAAAAAGCGGAGGGCGTGAGGACATTCACTCACTTTCAGTCCAATAAACTCATTAGAGTTGGTGGTTCCCAGCTGGCACAGGATGGGAGTAGGGGGAAGGCGGTGGGCGCAACCGGGCATTGGCAGGGAGACCAGCCTGCAGGGCCACGAGCTGGGAAGAGGGGGTGAGAAACCAAGGTGGGAGGAGCAGAGACACAACGGGGCCTGCTGGGGCAGGTAGACTTCGAGGTGACTGGGTGAGGAGGGCAGGGCCGGGAGACAAAGGAGAAAGAGCTTCCATGGGACAATAAATTAAAGGCGGGAACTGGCAAGTCAGCAAACAAATCGGATAATCAGGAGAGAGGGCAGCAGAGAGGCCTGAGCTCTGGAGAGCGGGAGAAGCCTGCCAAGGAAGAGAGAGTGAAGGCAGGAAGCCCAGGGCGAGGACATGAACTCCAGCCTGGGGCTTGGTGTTGAGTAACAAGGCCTTCTTCTTCAGTGCCTGTGAGGAGAGTCACTACCCTGTAACCGCTGTGGAAATGAGTGGCACACTCTGTGGGCAGGGCAGGATCACGGGAAGGACGATTCCTGCTGTCATGGCCCTGCCCAGCAGCTGCGCTGCTGAAGAGAAAGCTTAGACTCAACTGAAGATGTGGGGGTGCAACCCTGACACGGGCTCTTGCTCTGCAAAGGCCCCCAAGGCAGGCCAATGCCTGGGTACTTGTCCCTCCTTCCCCCTCCCCAAGGCACTGGACTGACAGAGCAAGAGGTGGAGCAGAGCACACAATGACCCGAGACATGTAACAGAACACTCAGGGCCAACGCGCTCAGGGAGGCTTCTGAAACCACTGAGGAGGTCATGAGTCAGTTGCAACCCAAGATAAGCACGACTCGAGAGCCAAATGGGGAGCAAGGCTGGGACAGTCTGTGAGAAACAAAGTCGTTCCTACCAGTTTCTGTAAAGAGGGGTGTGGGTGTGGGTGTAGGTGTGGGGAAACTCAGCTCCATCTAGCCAAGAAACAAGTCTGAAGTTGTTTTGAGTCGTGTTCATCAGACAAGGTTCAAAGTGTCCTTGGAGGAAATGGCCTTCAGCTTCCAAAATGCTGCATAAAATGCTCCAAGAGTTTTCAGGATGTCTTGGGAAACCCAGATACCCTTGATCCTGGTTTTAGGTAGGAACCAGTATGTGACCTGAAACTCTTAGAATTGTCCCCCAGCAGGATCTTATCGGACTTCAGGAACTGAATGAACACCCCTGATACTCATACCAAATTGTGTTTCGACATGTGCATCTTTATGGGGAAAGGAGGCATGTTTTAATTCAATTTTCAAAGATGTCTGTGATCTGAGAGAAAGAGAGAGGGAGAGGGACTGGGGAGGAGAGGGGTAGGGAGAGGGAGATGGGGAGGGAGGGGGGAACGGAAGGGGGAGGGGGAGGGGAAGAAAAGAGGGAGGGAGAGGGAGGGAGGGGGGAAAGGGGGAAGGGGAAGGGGAAGGAGGGGGATGGGGAGGGAGAGAAACACTGAGAGAGAGATTAGCAACCACTGCTCTAGGATAAATCCAGGCTTAGGGAAAATGTCCAGAGCCATGGGGACTCTGTTATCCAGACCAAATTAGACTACGTTAAGTGCATTCCTCAGAACTGGACTCTTGTTGAGAATATTCCTAAGAACTGGACTCAGTCATGTGTATTCCTATGTCTTCCAGAATCATGTACGGAGATGCTCAGTGATGGAGCTGATGGAAAGGATTCAGGCAGAAGAACTACAGGATGTCTTGAAAGAAGCCCACCATCTTGAAAATGCTCTTGACTGAAGCCTGTAACACAGCTTTGTGTTTCGTTGTTGTTGTTGTTTAAAAAATGAGGATATGGTCTTAGACTTGGCTATTTTAGGTGGATAACAAGTTATCTGTGTGAAAACATGAGAGCATAAAGGGTGGAGTGAAGAGAACTAAGAGTAAAGATGGGTGGAATACTGAAGAGGCCACCGTGATGATCCAGGAGAGGAATGATGAAGCGCTTGACCAGAGCAGTGTTTGTGGAGAAGAAAACAGTTGAATATTTAAAGGAATGTTGGTGAAATAGACTCCACAGCACTTTGTCATGGATTGTCTTTAGGGGATTCATTAGGAAAAGGAACCCAAAGGCAAGACCAGTTTTCTGGCTTGGATATGGGATTAAATGGTATCATGGAATGAGACAGAGAGAAAATATTAATAAAGGAAGACGATGAGTTCAGTTTTGCCATGTTGAGCTTTGAACACCTGTGAGATAGCTTTGTTAGTTGGAAGTTCCACTGAGAGATGGGAGTCAGTGACAAGACCCTGGGACTCACTAGCCAATGGATGGGATATAAAAGATTAATTAAGAAAGAGGGTAGATGGTAGAGGGTGAAAAGAGGTCAGCCATAGGTAAAATCCTGAGGACCAACAGCATTGTAAGGGGCTGGAAGAGGAAGCAGAGGCAGGACTGAGAGCGGGAGGCATCAGGAGGGCCAAGAGACATTTTTTTCAAAAGGGCAAGAAGAGAATGTTTATATTCTTCTCTAATATGCACTGTCCAATACTGTAGCCACTGCCACATGTGGCTTTCAAGAGCTGGACTTGTGCTATAACTGTAAAATACACACTAGAATTTGAAGTCCTACCAATAAAAATTCAAAAGAATGTAAAATAATTTTATATTAATTACATGCTGAGATATTTTTAAATATATTGAGTTAAAATACGTAAATTTCAACATCTCAACTTTTTTAATGTGCTTGCTAGAAAATTTATACCCATGGCTCATGTATTTCTATTGGACAATGCTACTCTACAAGACACAAGTTCTTTTGGCAAGACAGAGAGAGGAGAGTCACAGGACTTGGGAGTTAGAGAGCCCCGATGTCAGCAGAATGGCAGGGACAGAGGTCAAATGAGATGGGGCAGAGAGTGAAGAAAAGACTTCAAGGCCTGAATGAGAAAGGAAAAAGGTTGGAGGGAAGGTGAGTGCAGAAACGTGGGTGTAAGTGTATAAGATCAAAGGACCTGTTTTTTTCTGGGGAGCGTTGGGTGGAGATGGGAAACGGGGATGTGACTTTTTGCTGAGGACATGGATCCGGCTGTGGGAGAGTGACACAGGAGACACAGATGAGAGGACAGATGATGAGGAAGCACAGACAGACAGGAGGCTGGGGCCCAATCACCAGGTGAGGGACCCTTCTAAAACAGGAGAAGGGACTTACTTCCTCTGAGAAGAGAAGGAAGAAGTTGAATGGCTGAGGTGAGTGAAGGATGGGAAGGAAGATGGAGGAGAGAGAAAGAAGTGCCAAGATGGAGTGCGTGCACGTGGCTTCTGTTTTCTCAGTGAAGAAAGGGTAGAAGGTTGACAAGGGGTGAACTCTGGATGACTGCCGAGAAGCAGCAGAGAGAACCAACCACAGAAAAGGATGCAAATGAGGCAGGAGCTTGGAGGGCCAAGTGCAGCAGCCAGGCCGGCTCTCTGGTGGTAGCCGTCTGTGCCAATGTGGGGCTTCCTGTGAGAAGAATGGAGAGGCAGGTGGTAGAAGGAACGTAGGGGAGAAGGGTCAACAGGACTGGGAAATGGCATTTAGGCAGGCACATAAAGTGAGGCCAGGAAGGGCTGATGAACTTGGGGAAAAATGAAGGTGTCTAGGCACTCGTTTGTCTTGATGAAGATCGGGTGTATCCAGGAATGGGAAATCCAGAGGAGAGTTGGTTAAGACACTGAGGGACAGAGGAGTTTCAGGTGATGACGTCACCCAAGGCATGGCAGGAGCTGGCTGAGGCTGGCCAGTTGACCATGAGCTGAAATGCTCAGAGACAGGAAGTCGACAGATGACAAGAACCGGAAGGGGCGGAAGACGGCAGAGCATGACACGAACTTCAAATGAGCGGGAGGGAGCCGGGTAAAGAGCACGTCAACATACTTTAAACACACCCACAAGAGCACCCTGATCCTCCACACCTTTCACTCCTGCAAATGCCTCCCTGGTTACCACATCTTGACCACACACTAATCGACAGAAGGAGGGTCGACACCCTTGGTAGCCTCCATTCCCTTCAAATGGAGAATCTATGAGATATTCAGGCACTTGCCTAAAATAATCAGACCCAACTCTGCCACCGAATGCAGAAAGACACTCTCTTTTGACAGAAAAGTACTTACATATTTTTAAAGTGCTCTTTTATCTCCACAAGTGAGTAGGTTTGATTCAATGATTACACCGTAGGAGTATGATTTCCTAGGCACGTTAATCTTTTCTAAAAATCATTTTCCAACACTTTACTTCTGGATTTTTATACACTGTCCACTCTTTGACATCAGAAGTGAACAAATTATTCTATAATGAACAACAGGTTTAATTTCTAAAATCATCAGATAGAAGTCATTGCTTTGCTTCAAACCAATACAGAAAATCGAGTCTGAATAAAGAAAATCATTTCTGAAAATAGTATTACATTCACTTAGAAAAAAATCAACTAATGATTCAACTTTTGATGGAGTTACCTAGCTAAGCAATGGGCCTTGGAAATGACTAACTTCAGCATTTCTGGGTTTAATAGATATTATAATTTCAGTCCCTTCCATCTTCAGAAAACAGGAATCCTGCAGTTCTACCTGCTCGCCACAGCTCTGCTGGCAGAACTCTCGGTGGGGTGGAGAAGAACGTAGCTTAGAGAGAAGGGCTGTGGAGCAGGAGTGCTCCTCACCCTGTGTGCACTGCACATGTGCCATCACTCTCCCATAGGGAGGGCCAGACTCAGCTTAAACACAACATGCAGGCAACTGCAGATCTCTGTACCAACTCTCAGGCTCTGTGAGGTCACTCCAGCCTCACAAATGGGACGGAAATGTAGAACGAGAGGTTCCTCCCATTTATTGGAGCAAGCTTCAAGATAGGACTGAACAGTTTTGATCAATCTTCATATGGTAAATTCAGCGGCACTTGCTTAGCAGGATCCTCAGTTCTTAGCAACTCTAACAATACAGGCCCACAAAGCACCTATTGATCAATGACAACAAAGGGCCTCTGTCCCGCTACACTGGGGAAAGAGCTGGGAGCGCAGGCTGCTCATTTGCCGTGGACACGGTGCCACTTCACCATGCTCATCATGCCTCATCAAGCTGCCTCTGGCCAGCTTGAAATACCCACAGATTTCCTGATGAAATAAGGTGTTCAAAAAAGCGCAGCTTCCACATATAAGTGAATAGCAGAAGAGAGGATTTTAAAAGGTCCCAACACAAGTAAATGACAAATGTTCTAGGTGAAAGATATGCTAATGATACCAATTTGATCACTATACCTAGAAAATGTTGAAACTCACTGTGTACCTAATATATAAAATTATTGTGTGTCCATTAAAAAAATTAGAAATGAACAACAAATTGGGGGCAAGTTCTTCCAGATTTCTGTCTCCAAGCACAGCATAAAAGGTTAGAAGGAAAACTGGGATTACTTATACACAGTGATTCGGTGACTGAAGGAAATCTGTCTACATCCTTCCCATTTACTGTCACTCATGAGCGTGTTCTTTGTTTCACCGTAAACCTGCTGACAAAGCAGCTTGGTGTATATGACAGGCGTGATGGCCACAGTGACACAGAATCTTCTCAGTTCCTTTGGCTTGAGGTTACTTAAGTAGATTCAAACCAAACAAACATGGTAATTCCTGAAGGACAGAGGCTATGAAGATTAAGAAGTAATTTAGCCAAGTGCAGTCCCAGGGTCAGCTGGGACATCCTGGATTCTGCATTAGTCACATCATTTCCCACAAGCACCATCCATAGTTGCTAATGAAGTGATGGTAAAGTGGTTGCTGACAAAGAATGGACTTGCACAGCATTCTGAGGACAAATTATTTAAATATTAAGAGAAGCAGGATAAGTAAATTCACCCATTCACCTGTTTATTCAAAAAGTATTTGTTTGCTGTGTACTAAGTGCAGGGCACCGTGTTAGGCACACAGTGGTCCCATGATGGGCACAGCACCGACCACTGGGGAACCAATGATCCTAACAAAGTTTATAACCCAGTGAAATTTTATATTGATGTCACAGACTCAGGTATTAAGGAATCAAGAATTAAAGAAGGCTATTAATTTGGAGCTAAAATCAAAAAATGACCAAATAAAGAAAAATCCCCAAAACCCCATAAAAAATTTTTAAACCCACAGTATACGGTTTTCTTTATAGAACTTTCTTTTTGCTTCAGTTCATAAACCCATTCAAATCAATTAATAAAGAATGAGACAGTAGAAGATAGGTTTCAAGGCCTTATCCATTCAGCCATAAGCACAGTTTAAGAAAAATTCTGGAAAATGCTAATGCTAGAGTGGAATTTTGAGGTCCTTTGGTGCTAGCACCTGTCAGTTCACAGGTAAGGGCACCACCATGTATAAAAGGCTTAGAAACTACTTCTAATTTTGGTTTGGTAAAAGTTCCTTGGTTTCCTAAGGAACATATGCCATAGACTGACAGTGAATATATTCCAGAAGGACTAAAATATTAATGTAGAATAGTCACAGATTCCTCCTTTATAATCTGCTGCTAAGAATAATTCTGGCACCGCCTCCTCATGTTTGCCTGTGCCAGGCCGCTGAGATGGCTGGAGAGTGAAGTTACCTTTGTGGTGGAAGGCAGTTTGTGAAGTGAAAATAGCTCCTTTCCCCTCTCCTCACAGAGAATTGGGAGAGGAATTCCACTTGGGACACAGCCCCAGACTTGTAGAGGGTGCCCAACCTCGTTAAACCAGGGCAACCACCTCTTGTATCAAAGTTATTATTAGCTTCTGCTGCTGCATGGAGGGAGGGTTAAGAGAGACCAAGCAGAGCCCAGACAGGGGCACTGCAGGGAGTGGGGAGGATGGGGATCACCCTTCAGGATTCTGACTTGTCTGCTGGTCCACAAGTGGGGGTTATTGAAAATGAAGGAATGCTGACAGATGGGATCAGCCAAATGTGGGTGCATATTGCAAAGGGCTACTGGTGCCTAGAGATGAATCCTTATCCATGGGGACTGCTGGAAGCACTACTCATCCATCCACAAGGAAGGAAACTTACAGCAGGTATGACAGAGAAAAGGAGAGTTGTCTGATCCTCTAGACCCCTCCTAAACATCGACTATCACACATTCCCTGCCAGACAAAGGGGACAATGACCCTCAAAACCACTGAGATACAGTTTGGGGTAAGGGCCTCTCCACTTCAGACCATTGTTTGGAATTGCCTAAAGGCAGAAGCCAGATGGAAGCTGCAAGCCTGAGTGCTGGAAGGGTAACCAGAGATGCCAATTGCTTAGAAGCAGAGATTTCCTAGCTGGATTATGGATTTGAATGATAAAGTGTCAACAAGATCTCAGACTTCGGTACCTAATCCATGGGCTAGACTGAAAATCAACCTAAATCTTGTTAAGTTGTTGTTAAGGAGTCTATTCATTCAACACATATTTACCAAGCGCCAGCATATTCTAGATTATAGAGATAAAGCAGTGTATAAAACAGAAATTTTGCTTTCACAGAATTGACAACCTACTTGGGGGAGGAGGGCTTTATGTATAACCTCCAATCAGGTAAACAACAAAGGCCTGTGATTCTTAAGTTCTTAAGGCCTCCCACCAACAGAAACAACATAATAAGGAGACTAAAAATGAAGTCCTCAGAAAGGCAGTTCTCCCCAGTGCCAATCTCAGACTTGGCAAGACAGAACAAAGACAAACAAGGAAAATCTTCTCTGAGAGCAGAACAGGTGCAGCCAGAAGACGGCCAAGGAACGCATCACATTGTGCTGAAGAGAACCTCAGACAGCCTGAAGCCTGGGCCTGCTGAGGCAGGGTTCTGCTGAAGCCACAGTCAGTCAGTTCCCACAGCAGACATGTCAAAGTGTGTTACAATTGTTTTGCAGTAGCTACTTATACTGCCTGAGCTGGTAGGCATGTGCTCTGATTCTCCTAAACATTTGGGTACATGTTTCAGGAGGAGATGACAGAAAAGTATGAAACACACCTCAAAGAAATTGTAAAGGAAGCCTCCTGTGCTTGGAAAAATGATAATAAGCATGGCTGTATGTCTCACTGGGGCATGCTGAGGACCTGGGAGGCCCTAACAGTGCTGTCTAAGAAAATGCTATTACCTCCTGCCTTATGTAACTGTATCCACAGCTGTCTGCATACCCCAGCATTAGAGAAACTTCACCTAACTTTTGTTTTTTGTTTTTTGAGACAGAGTCTCACTCTTGTTGCCCAGGCTGGAGTGCAATGGCATGATCTTGGCTCACTACAACTTCTGCCTCCCAGGTTCAAGCGATTCTCCTGCCTCAGCCTCCCAAGTAGCTAGGATTACAGGTGCCCACCACCATGCCTGGCTAATTTTTGTATTTTTAGTAGAGATGGGGTTTTGCCATGTTGGCCAGGCTGGTCTCGAACTCCTGACCTCAGGTGATCTGCCTGCCTTGGCCTCCCAAAGCGCTAGGAGAGCCACCATGCCCGACCCCACGTAACTTTTATACAATCACTTTTCCATAATTCACATCATTAACATCACTTTCCAACTGTGAGGACTAAGCAGACTGCTGTCAGAAGTGGGATTAAAGCAAAGGATGTCCTCAAGCCTTTGTCAGAATGTAGTTGGCCACTACCCAGGTAGACACTAAATTCTTTCGAGGTTTTATATGTAAGAGGAAATCCAAGGGGAGCTGAGTTTTGCTTTGACTCTCATTGAACCAACTCTTGTAGAAGTCAGAGATTCTGGCCACGTGCCGTGGCTCACCTGTAATCCCAGCCCTTTGGGAGGACAAGGCGGCAGATCATGAAGTGAAGAGATCGAGACCATCCTGACCAACATGGTAAAACCCTGTCTCTACTAAAAGTACAAAAATTAGCTGGGCACAGTGATGTGCACCTGTAGTCCTAGCTGCTTGGGATGCTGAGACAGGAGAATTGCTTGAACCCAGGGACAGAGGTTGCAGTGAGCCGAGATCATGCCAGTGCACTCCAGCCTGGTGACAGAGCAAGACACTGTCTCAAAAAAAAAAAAAAAAGAAAGAAAAGAAGGGAGTCAGAGATTCCATAATGATTTAAATACAAACCGTATTTAATTAATGCACAAAGCTTCATTGAAAGAGTGTATAAAGATGGCTATGTACATGTCATCTACCCAGGTAAAACAGCTGAATATCTGGATAAAATATAACTAACAAATCAGTAACTAAAACTATAAATATCACAGTATCTACAGTTATCCATAATTTATAAAGTAAACTACATTAAGCTCGAGTTAAGACAATACAATTTAAGCATGAAAAATGAACTTTTTTACTTTAGACTCCCCCCCTGCTTTTTTTTTTTTTTTTTTTTTTGAGACAAGGACTTACTCTATGGCCCAGGCTGGAGTACAGTGGCGTGATCACGGCTCACTGCAGCCTTGATCTCCCAGGCTCAAGCAATCCTTTTATCTTAGCCTTCCAAGCAGCTAAACCACCACATCAGGCTAATTTTTTAATTTTCTGTAGAGACAAGGTCTCCCTATATTGTCCAGGCACGTCTCAAGTGATCCTCCTGCCTCGGCCTCCCAAAGTGCTGGGATAACAGTCTTACCCACCATGCTTGGCCTCAGACATTTTTTTTTTTTAAGGGAGAGATGACCTTTTTAGCCCGAGCTAAGTAGGAGAGACTGGCATGGCAACAAGCCCAAAGTCTGCTGAGGAAGGAAAGAAATAAGCTTTAGGTGAGTTTGCGATTTTGGTTTTTGGCCCTAAGCTATGCAGCTTCTCAGGTAAGAAAAGAAGGGAGCAGTTGAACCTTTTTTCAGTGATAGGTGAAAAATGCGATAAGTAAAACAATGTTATAAAGATAACGTAGAAACAGGAAGTGCTAAGTCTAACATTCTTTTATTCATCCCCGGATAGACAGTCAAAACCTGTATGCCTCAGCAGTTGTTAATAAAGGACCTAGAAAAAACTACAAATGGCTGACCCAGGTGTATTGAGAAAACAGTCATTGAGCTAATTATTGTATCCTCTTTCAAATATAAAGGTTAAATAAGTATTTATATGCCACTTTCCATAATAGTTTAATTCTGTATTTATTCTGTATCTTGTCATTACAAAGTTGGGTTTCTGTGGAATGCAGGTTCCAGCTGTATATAGGAAATAAAAATATCCATTATCACCAACCCCCATGTGGCTGGTTAAGTGAAGAAGAAATGGGGACGTCCACCTATGTCAAACAGTAGGCATTTAAAAATAAATTACTAAGCATGGCCCCACCAGCTGTAACCAGGAAAACTAATACCTGGTCAGCTCATATGAATTTTAGTAAAAGATTACAACCCACACTTAGAGATATTAAATATTACCTATCAATTATCAGAAAGCATGTTCCTTTGTGATCATGTAGTTACCACCATATACAAAATTGGAGCTGCATGATAATTTGATCAGAACAAAAAATGTGGGCATTGGCACTAAATATTTCTGTAGTTGTAAGTTTCTAATTTCTGGTTTTCTCTTAATGTGATAATAAAAACCTTTGGAGATGAGTCCAAGACATTTAAACACACATTAATTCATTCACAGACAGGGCCTGCTCTGTTGCCCAGGCTGGATTGCACTGGTATTATCACAGCTCACTGCAGCCTTGAACTCCTGGCCTCAAGGGATCCTCTCACCCCAGCCACCTGAGTAGCTGGGATGACAGAAGTGTGTTACTATACCCAGCTAATTTTTTAAAATTTTTGTAGAGACAGGGGATCCTCATGTTGCCCAGGCTCCTCTAAATTCCTGCCAGCCTCAACCTCCTGGGTTCAAGTGATCCTCCCACCTCAGCCTTCCAAAGTGCTGGGATTACAGGTGTGAGCTACTACGCCTGGCCTTAAACATCATTTTAAAAGATATATGGGAGTAACAAAACTTAAAGTGAATATAAGACTACAATTTTTAGAAGTAATAAACCTCAGCATTAATGTATTTTATAAGTTGATTGTTGTGGCACCCTGAGATGGTGGTATAAAACTGTGACTCACCAAAATTGTTTCACTTTAACTGGGTAAAGTTGTAAATGTCTCTGATAATTTTTGACATTAATTTGGTGGCATTTTTATTGGCATTTCTAATTTTTAAAAAGTTATACAAATATAATGTTAGGTAATAAATACCTATACATATGCAAAAGTAGTTACAAATGATAGTACTTACTGCTTAACAGTAAAATAGCCTAAGGTTCTTTTTGTGATAATCACCACTTTTCATTAGAAAAAACAATTAAAGGAGAATGAACTAAATTTTATGTGTTCTCCAAATCACCAACTAATGTGTACTCATAGAGCCCAGATGCCATTCACAGGACAGAAATACCAAGGATGAGCATGGGACCCCTTATCAAAAACAGACAGTTTCAAAGGTACACGGTAGTACTACAAAGGGTCTGCTAAAGACCAAATAGTGACAATCTAAACATAAAGCAATGACAATGACAAATCATTCATTAAAATCAGTTGAGTCAAAAAAAGGGTTATAATATTCCTCCAGAGATAAATAATATAAACTATACTTTTAAAAAGGAATATCTATCAATAATAAATTAACTGGTACTCTGTCACCAAAAAAATGAGGGCAGAGTGACAAATGATTTGACTTAAAAAATAAAACAGTAATTTGTTTAATTGATATATCTTCCCCTTGAGAATTCAAGTATCAGTTTGAGATGTAAAAAAGAAATGTATTTTTTGAGCTGGGCATGGTGACTCACACCTGGAATCCTAGCACTTGGGAGGCCAAGGTGAAAAGACAGCTTGAGCTCAGGAGTTTGAGAACACCCCAGGAAACATAGTAAGACCACCTGTCTCTTAAAAAAAAAATTAGCTGGATATGGTGGTACACACCTGTAGCTCCAGTCCCAGGTACTTGGGGAGCTGAAGTGGGAGAATTGCTTGAACCCAGGAGGTTGAGGCTGCAGTGAGCCAGGATCATGCCACTACACTACACCCTGGGCAACAGAGCCAGACCCAGTCTCAAAAAATATATATATTTCTAAGTTAATACTATAAAACTCCAAATCTCAGGCCACAGAACTAAACGACAAAAATGGAATTTCAACTGACCTGAAATGTGGGCCTCCTGGCAGATGTCTCTACAAATTGACCTTCCCTCACCCAGAGTGACAGCTTATACGTGTGTCTGTGGAATAGTCAAGCTCTAAGCCAGTCTCTTGTCAAGGGAGGAGTTTATGGGAGGGCAAGAGGATACACATTTTCCCCTTAGAATGACAAAATACAGGGGCATCACTGACATCCCAGAGGAACCTGGGACATTTGGAGAGCTGTACTTTTAAGAGAGTATTATGTTACTTCCTACTCTTATTTCTTACTTCCATATGTGTATGTTTTGAAACAACAAACAAAAGATACATCTTGACTGCTGGCATTCATATTACCATCCAGTTATTTAATACTCGCACACGGCTAGCGGAGGAATCCTTGATTGTCCAGTCCAGCTGACCCTCCATTATTTTTTAAATAATTAAAAAAAAAAACGGCTGAGACTTTGAGACGCCTCTTTTTGGGAAGGTGGTATAACTGCATTTCAAATTATATATATAATAGTGGGGTTTTTTGTTTTTTGTTTTTTGAGACAGAGTCTCGCTCTGTCGCCCAGGCTGGAGTGTGGCGGTGCCATATTGGCTCGCTGCAACTTCCCTCTCCTGGCTCAAGCAATTTGTGCTTCAGCCTCCCGAGTAGTTGAGATTACAGGTGTGTGCCACCATACGGGGCTAATTTTTGTATTTTTAGTAGAGACAGGGTTTCACCATGTTGCCCAGGCTGGTCTTGAACTCCTGGCCTCTTATGATCTGCCCACCTTGGCCTCCCAAAGTTCTAGGATTACAGGCATGAGCCACCACGCCTGGCCTATATATAGGATATTTTAAAAGGGGGCATTTTAAGAGCATATATATGACAAGAAAAAGGTGAAGTGTAGTAGACATTTTCTGTTTTGGGTCTGTCCAAATCACCTCTGGTGGAAGTGATTACATTGTTAGTTTATGGCGGCGGGTGACTATTTCCAAGGGAATAGTCAAAGACTTTTTCTTCCTAACCCATAGTGATTTGTTCAAGGGTAGTCCTGGGGCCCACTAGAGCCAATAGCACCTCATAAGACATTTGTGGGGACTTGTGAATCACAGCCAGTCCTTTCCTTCTGGTTTTGACCCACAGAGGCTGTAAGTTCTGCAGCCATTTTTCTACCTGAAGAAGTGCAGTAACTCAGAGGAGCAGAACTGAAATGTGAAGGGAAAAACCAGAATCCTGGCAGCAAGATTTGAGTTCTCTTAACAAGTGACACCTGCAGTTGCCCTGCCCCTGGATATTTAGGTGTGTAAACCGGCAAGTTCCCTTTTGCTTAGGCCAGTTTGGGTTGGGTGACCCCCTTGAAAGCCCCTACGTTACAAATCAAAAAATAACATGTAAACTAGGTGTGAATTTGCTAACATGGAAAGAAAATTCTTAATTTTACAGGCAACTCTAGTAATTTAGTACTGAGCAAACACTAGGCATTTTATCACTTGATGAGTTGGGGAGAACTGTTTTTGCTGAAGTCTGAATATAGGATTTGGGCACCATCCCTCAATGTTGTGACAACATAAGCATTTTGTATCTTAAACTGCTCTGAAAAACTATGCTTTCCCCCATTTTTTGTCCCCAAAAGGAACTTTCTTGACATTTTAAGTATCTACTAAATATCTTAAGTTTGTAGATGGACAAAAGATTACATTATTAGAAAACATGGCCAAGGAGATGAGGTGAAAAGTTGAGAGCAAGACGTGTGTCAGGCTGGAGCTTGGCAGTTGAGAGATGGGAAGGTTTGGAAAGCTTCCTATACAACAGAATTAGTTTCAAGTCGGCTGGGGATGAAGGACAGCAGCCGTGGGGTAGCCCTAGTGCCCAGATAAGGAGTGAAAGCAGGGATTCCCAAAAGTAAAAAAGACTTCATGAGTTTCCTCAGCCACGCACCACATGTGGCAGCTGAGCAGCAAGAGCACCCAAGGTTGGGGACCAGCCAGACGAGTCTAGGTCACTGAGGCAGGGCATCCAAGTGAGCTAGAGGAAAGCTGAAGTGAGTAGCCAGGATACCCGATGAACACTTCACAGACATTACATATCTGGTAGGTATAGCCCAGGATTCTTTTGAGAGCAATTCTAAGTTTCTTCTTAGCTTCCTCATTTTTGGAAAGATTAGAACTGAAGATCATATGGCTTCTGAAGAATAAGAACCCACAGTGTAATTAATTAGCAATTGTACAAGGAAGGATGATCTGAAGTCTCACAGCTATTTTAAAGTCAAATAACTGAGTCTAAGTAGAAACAATCCATAACTATCTTAAAATTTAAGAATTAGGAATTCAGTTGCTTCAAAAGTGATTGATACATAAATTTAGCACAGCTGCCTCCAAGGCATTTTTCTCAGTGGAACAGGTGCTACAGTCATCTCACTAAAAGTTTCTAATTGCTTTTAGAAGGGGGCAGGGGATTTACCAGAGGTAGAGCTGCCTGAAACATTGCTAAGAGACAAAACAGTGCTAAGGACCCTGTGTGGAGTGGTTGTTCCAAGCTCACATCTCTTTCAGTCCTCGAGTATTTGTCTCCCACTAGTCTCATTGATGTATGTCTTGACCCACGTGTTTGGAAAAAGCGCCCAGGTATATAGAGGTATCTGCAGGTATATACAGAAGGCACAGTGAAGGGAAGGCCAAGGAAAACCCCTGCGTCTCAAATCTTCAAGCAGGGCTTCAAGTAGCCAAAGAAAGCAGTGTCAGGGGCTGTCGGGCAATGGCCCTGAATATTCCCAGGGAGAAGGTGGCCACAACCTGGGTTCATGTGGTCCTAATGTCAGCATTTTTCTGTCTCTGCCCCTCTCTCACTCCAGGATGCTGGAGTCCATGAGCCCTGTTTTATACCCTAGCTGAGGACTAAGATGCCATCTGACATCTTGTGCCACCCTCCCAGTCCCGTCACTCATCCTGCCTTCTCCCAAATTCCAGAATGCCCTACCTGGCCTGGCAATGTTCTCTTTTGTAGTTCAGAAGCTGCCTACAGTCTGATCTCTGAGGTTCAAGCTCCCCTAAAATTACTGACCAGGACTGGTGGAGACTGCTTGTTCTTGGTTCTGATTATGATTTGCCCCCATGCCCCATGGGGGCTGTTAAGTTGGGCATCATTTACTACTCTTTACTACTGACCCTACCTGGCACAGCCCCGCTCTGTTCCCAGCATGCTGTGCAGCTGGCACTGTGTGCTCTAGTTACAGATCCTTCTGGGAATTGAGGCTGTCAAGGCTTTTCAAGTTATCTAGGAAGTTGCTCTCTATAGAAAAGGCTTGATTATTCACCAGACCTTAAAATTGTTTTCTTCACTGAATCCTGGTATGAATTTTTTTTTAAATGCAAGTACTAAACTGCCTACCCCATCTCATAATATAAGGCTTTTTCTTTTTGTTAAAAAAAGTCAATCCAGTGTATGCTAATATACAGTTTCCTATCTGATATGATGAATAAAATGGGGTAGCTTCAAAATTCTGAATTTTAAAATAAAAATTAGGGTCCTCTTGATCATCACTCTTCCTACCTTTCACTAAGTTGGACAGTGTAAGATTTTGACAGACTTGCCCAAAGAGGCAATGAGAGAAAATGAGGATTAGGTGACAGCAATTGTAAATTTCTCTTGTAACTGTATCGTAAATTGCTCTGAAAAACTACACTTTCCCCCTTTTGGGGTAAACTCCTTTGGATTTTCCCCAAACCTAAACCTCAGTCAAGGTTTGAAATCAGCTGTAGTGTTTGGAATTTGGGGTTTGGGTTAAATGATTATATTTTGGTGGCCAGCATGAATCTCAGTGTGATGTACAACTGAGTTATAGAAATCAGCCAGAAACACCCTTGGAATACTGGGCATGTCAACTCATTTCATAATGGTATGTGAAACTGGAAATGAAATTAGAAAGGCTGGATAATTTTTTCAAAGAAATGTATAATTCAGGCCAAACCCTTTTTTAGAGTGGATTATTTAAGTGAGAGGCCTATTCATGCACTTCTGTGCATATGGTTCTTTTTTCCCCTTAATTTTTAGAAGTAGGACTTTTAAAATTATTTTCTGCTTGTGGCCACTTTAAAACCATGTTGCAAGCAAGATGAACTATAAAGACCACTGCAGAAAAATCTCTGTAATTTTTTCTTAAAAGAGAGCTCTGAATCTTTGTAACATCCAACAAAGATGCTAGGGAAAAAATTACAACTTTTTTGCATTAGATTCAATCTTCTTACCAGTAGCACAACCACTATTTACCAAGCTTATTTTAACATCTGGCACTGAATTTAAGCAGGAGGAGGAGGTTATGTTTCTTTGCATCTAAAACCCCACATGATAGTAATAAGTGATAGATAAGACTTATTAGTTATTGTTAGGCAGAAAGCCATACCAAATGAAAACTACTTGAATCCCATAAATTATATATTGTGGGACCAGTGTACTGTGAACATCGAGCCTACCTCAATGTGAACAGCCAACAGATAATTCTTTTTACTTTTTGAGACTGAGTTTCGCTCGTTGCCCAGGCTGGAGTGCAATGGTGTGATCTCAGCTCACCGCAACGTCTGCCTCCCGGGTTCAAGCAATTCTCCTGTCTCAGCCTCCTGAGTAGTTGGGATTACAGGCATGCACCACCATGCCCAGCTAATTTTGTCTTTTTTTTTTTTTTTTAAGTAGACATAGAGTCTCTCTATGTTGGTCAGGCTGATCTCGACCTCCCAACCTCAGGTGATCTACCAGCCTCAGCCTCCCAAAGTGCTAGGATTACAGGCATGAGCCACCACACCTGGCCTCAGGGAATT
This sequence comes from Aotus nancymaae, assembly GCF_030222135.1. Lineage (NCBI taxonomy): Eukaryota > Metazoa > Chordata > Mammalia > Primates > Aotidae > Aotus > Aotus nancymaae. Next base: position 53,751,209 of record NW_026988471.1, on the reverse strand, counting down.
CTTAAAAACCTTTGAAATACACAAAATTTTTAGTTATTAGAGTTTTTATTCAATATCCTCTCTTAGCATGAATGTGACAAATTATATAGTAATTCTGAGCTTTTCTTTTTAGAAATGCTAAAATACTTAACATAGCACATCAAAAAGCCCTAAAAGAATACTAGAAAACACTTTCTACACAGAGCATCCAAGGCAACGAAATCAAATGGGATAGGCCAGAAGTGCCAAACCCACCTGAACAAATCTGGGCAAACAAAGAAACAGTAAGAGAAGATACACCAAGTGATGGAGTGTAAGGCAGAGATTCCGGTTAGAAGAGAAGATGGTTTTTTACGACTCCACAAATCTCCCTCCATGACTTCAGAAGCCTGTCCTTTCTCCTACCTTGCTACTTAGCAGGTTTTCCTGTCAGCCACCACAGTCATGACTGCTTTCGAGCTACCCCAGCATTTTTTCTGGGCAAGGAGAAGCCTAGTCCAACCACATTTCAGGTCTATTCAAGTCACATTCCATAACCAACTTCCACAAAGTATAAACCACCCTTTGCCACATACTGGGATGTTGTGCAATTTTTTACAGCTTAAGCCTGTGTACAGGTTAAGACTCTGTGCAGGTTTATAAAATACTGACTTAAGTAGCAACTTTGAGGGGAAAGAAAATGCACTCTGGCTTAAACAAGTTTCTTGTCATCAGGTATAATAAAAGCAGACAAACCTGGCAACACCATACCTTTCTTCCACGGAAACTTCCTTCAGCTGTTGGTGTGGCTTGGTGCCTTCCATTTCCCTGATGCTCACAGCATAGATCTTGGTGGTGTAGTCAATGGCCTTTTCTCTAGCAACATCGCTGTCATAGCCTCAAACAACAGAAAGAGATTGGGGAGCCAGTTGGTTTGCAGTGGCCCAGGTAGGGAGGTGGTGGGAGGTGCAGTCGGCACAGGAGGCACGTGGCAGGTGGGGGCTCACCTCCATCCTCTTCCACGTCGGTGTCTGACTCCTCGCTGTCCACCAGCTTGCTCTCCTGGGTCCCCACAAACTCCCTGGTCCAGATCATGAGGGCTGTGTCAGCACCGCCCACCGTAAGCAGCACAGAGTCATTGTGCAGCCACCTCACGTTGGTGACGTGCGCACTGTGCCCCACGTACTTCTTGAATCTGGCGTGCCGTCCCTGTAAAGCCCAAAACTGGTGATTACCCCAGCCACTGTCTCATTACTCTTTTCTCTGGGCTCATTTGACCACATTATTTTCTACTGGTTTCTACTGGATACAAATGAAACAGTTCAACAGCAATTTCCCTACATTTCAACTAGAATGTAAGCTCCATGTGGGCAGGCACTAGGTCTCTTTTTTCCTCAAACAGTACCCAGCTCACAATATGTCCTCAATATATATTTTTTGAGGGAATGAATGAAACAATAGACTACAGAACCTATTTTCTGGGAATCTATGGACATATAAAAAGCTTGTTCTGATTTTCGCAAATGTCAAATGTAATGTCTCTACAGGTCTCTAGTGTAAACTCCTGAGTGTGAGTCTGGTTGACATATGAGATCAAAAATGTCTTCACAGCCATCCCCTACAGTGACTTTTGTACCACAGTGCAGGCAGTGGCAGAAGAGCAAAGTATCTCTTATAAACCTGGGGACTCAAATAAGATGTAAAATGAACAGACCGGTTTCTGCCACAGATACTAGAAAACATTTTTAATAGTAGAAACACTCAAACATTGATTTAAAGACAAAGCTCCTTTTTAACAAACATAGCCAAATACATAAAACACAATTTATCAGTAATGACTAAAAGCTTTTTGGAGTGGTATGCCCAGGCCACACCACCTTTATCCCCGGGTGAGGGAGGGCGGAGGGTGGAATGTGAGTCAGCTGCTCACACCAGGGCAGTCCTGACAAGTGGTGCAAAATCAAAGCTGGCACCAGAAAGAGCTTCCATATTCAGCTCATGAGCCACAGCCTGGCAAAAACAGCTGCGGTGGGAGCCATTTAAAGAGGTGGAGTTTTTCCATCCTCTCAGCGACTCCTAGGGAATACCTTACACAATATGGGAAGCCACATGCACTCTCTGAGGTCATCAGAGGGCCACCGGTGTCCTAGATGAAAATTTTATTAAGTCATTTACAAGTGGCTCCCAGAGGGTTTTGGATTGGCATGCTGGAGAATCTGAAACCAGCACAGATACACGGCAGGGAACAGGTGCAGGAGCGTTCATGACTTTGAAATACTTTTTGTCAAGATCGTCCTATATTTGGCCAACCACTAGCCGACAGCTAGTGGAACTGCCCATTCCTCAGTAGAGTACTGAGTCTAGAAAGATTCCTGAAGCAAACAGATCAGATTTCCAGGAGGCCCTCCAGAATCATTAGTTTGCTAGCAAATAGGCAAACAAAAGAATTTCCAGGAAAAACCCATTCGAACATGTGAGATCCACAAGGCATGGAAACAGGACAGTCACAAACAGTTGCTGCAATGTGCCCTGCTGGTCTTCTAACTGGAAGCAGGAGCACAACCAGTTTATACACTATAAATGCAGGCTGTTTCTTTACTGAAGTAAAACAGCATGAGGAATGCCTCTCTACACCCTCAACTTAGAGGGACATAAGGTTTCTAGATGGGATGGAAGAAAAAAACGCAAAAAGAAAGATTCAGGGTCAAACAGTCTCTAAGGGATTAGATTCAGGGTTGCAGAGGGAAAAAAAGGGACATAGAGGAAGAGAAAGAGAGAAAAAGTTCTGGGCCACTGAAGAGATTTAACAAAGCAGAGATTCTTCCAGCAGTGGGTGATTCAAGATTCTCAGAACAGGAAACAAGATCCATGCAACAATAAAGGGAATTCACAGTTGCTAGAAGGTTCTGTGAAACCAGCTGCTGTCTCAGGAGGAAGATATTGGCAGGGATGTTTAGTGGTTCCCAGCAGGGACTGTGGAGGAAACGTCCTCAAGACCTGGCACAGTCGGCGGGATGAACGACCTTTCTGGGTCTTCAAGTCAAACTGCATTTGTTACACCCGTCAGAACTTGCCGCATCACCTCAACTCTCTTTATCCATCGAGTCATGAAATAATGGATGATAGCACCAGAAAAACCTGGAATAGGGCCGGGTGCAGTGGCTCATGCTTGTAATCCCAGCACTTTGGGAGGCAGAGGCGGGTGGATCACTTGAGGTCAGGAGTTCAAGACCCGCCATTAGCTGGAGGTGATGGGCTGCCTGTAATCCTAGCTACTTGGGAGGCTGTAGCAGGAGAATTGCTTGAACCTGGGAGGCGGAGGTTGCAGTCAGCCAAGATCACACCACTGCACTACAGCCTGGGCAACAGTGAGACTCTGTCTTAAAATATGAAAATCTGGACTATGTCTCCAGAGTACTGGTTGTCAGTCTCTTGTAGGAAGGAAATTCCCGAGAATCTCATGAAGGCTATACATTCTCCCCCCACATTCAGTTTTCAATTTCCCTGTCTGCAAAATTTTCCAGGCGAAGTTTCTCTCTGAAGAACCATTCTCCAGAGTTGTTGACATTCTGAGGAAGAAACTTAAGGACTTGAGGGCATGGAGGGTTTTAAAAATGCAAATGATATAGTGGCATTTTAGCCTTTTCATTTAGCAGAAGGGTCTAGGTTTGGAAAGGCAGGGAGGCTATGAGAAGTAATTGGCAGTCTAAACAGATGGTGTCAAAAAACAGAATTTGGTTTTCTGGTCCGCGGTTTAAGGTACTACAAAAATGGGTTGTGCTCTTGTTAGGCTCTGGCAAAGGACAGAGTGTGTCTCATGGAGGCCGGGAAAAGGCAGAAACAGGGCACTAATGATGTAATTGAGAAGGCTTTAAACTAAAACTGAATATTAATAAAGATACATTTGTCATGGAAAGAAAAATGCCCGGAAGAGATGCCCACTCATGGGAAAGTAGAATGAGAAAAAGGGCCAAGATAATGACATGATTTTAGCAGCTAACAAACAGAACCTGAATTTTGGACACAGAGAGTTGTGTGGTAGTAATAAGATCTCATCACCAAGACTGACGACATGGAGCTCAATTTGAGACTATAGCAATGGCATGGTACATTACTCTGCTTGAGCTGCCATAACAAAATGCCCTAGGCTAGGCAGCTAAAGAGCAGAAATTTATTTCTCAGTTTCGGAGGGTGGGCAAAATTAAGGTGCTGGCCAGTTTGTTTCCTGGTGAGGGCTCTCTTCCTGGCTTGTAGATAGCTGCCTTCTCACTGTGTGCTCACATGAAGAGGGGGCGGTGTGTGTGTGTGGGGAGAGAAAGCTAGCTCTCCAGCATCTCTTCTATAGGACACTGATTCTATCAGATTAGGGCCCCTCCCTTATAAACTCACTTAACCTTAGTTACTTCCCTAAATGACCTATCTCCAAATACAGTCCCACTGGGAGTTAGGGCTTTAACGTAGATTTGGGAAGACACAAACATTCAGTTCGTTAACAGGCAATGAACTTTGTTCAACAGAGTGAGAGCAAATGGACAAGTGTGACTATGCAGCTGGAAATATTCATTGGCAAGAGATTCATGTATTTGGGAAGGAAAGTGTGCCAGAAAAAGCAGCTTTTAAAAAAGAGGAAAAGCCTGGGTGTGATGGCTCACGCCTATAATCTCAGCACTTTGGGAGGCTGAGGTGGGTGGATCACCTGAGGTCAGGAGTTCGAGACCAGCCTGGTCAACATGTTGAAACCCCATCTTTACTAAAAATAGAAAGTATTAGCCAGGCATGATGATAGGCACCTGTAATCCCAGCTACCCGGGAGGCTGAGGCAGGAGAACCACTTGAATCCGGGAGGCAGAGGTTGCAGTGAGCTGAGATCATGCCACTGCACTGCAGCCTGGGCAACAAGAGCAAAAACTCCATCTCAAAAAATAAGTAAATGAATTTTTTTAAAAAAGAAAAGAAGTGTTCTTACCAAAAGAATTCATATTTGGCTGGTGGTTTTTAAGCTATGAAACTATTTCTTCAATCGATTCTAACACAGAACTCAAGAATGAAAAGATAATTTAAAATAACGGACAAAAGACTTGTATAGACACTCCCCAAATAGTAAATAGATGAGAAAGTGCTCAGAATCTTAGTCATCAGAGAAATGTAAACTGAAATCACAACTGGATGACACTATCTACGCCCTAGGACAGCTGAATTTTATGCATCTGACAATACTGAGTATCAGCTACTGGAACTCTTACATTTTTGGTGGGAATATAAAATGATACAACTTTGGAAAAAGGTCTGGCAGTTTCTTAAAATGTTGTATTTTTCCCCATGACTCAGAAATTCCACTCCTATATATTTACCTAAGAGAAAGAAAGCATATGTCCACAAAGACTTGTCTAAAAATGTTCATAGTAGCTTTACTACAACCAAAAACTAGAAAAGTATGTTCATCCTAGGAATATGGATGAACAAACTGTTATATCCACACCATGGAACACTACTCAGCTATGAAAATGAATGGACTGTTATTATATAACAACATGGGTGAATCTCAGAAACATCATCTGAGTGAAAGAAGCTAGATAAAAAGCAGTACCTATTTCATTTATATGAAATTCTTAAAACAGGTAAAATTTATGGTGAAAAACACTGGAACAGTTATTACATCAGAGGAGGGAGTGGGCATGGGGACTGACCCAGAAGGAGTATAGGAAATGGCCTGGGGTGGCAATGCCTATGTATCTTCATAAGAGATGTTTATATAGGTATATGAGCTTTTTGTCAAAGCTTATCAAATGGAAGACTAAAAATTTATCTAAACTGTATCTAAATTTTACTTTAAAAATACCATAAGCAAATCTTGAACTCAAGGTAATGAAGTGCATGATGCAACATTTAGGGATAAGTATTCTGATGCCTAAAATTTCCTTTTTCCTTCCAGCTTTCCTGAGGTATAATTAACAAAAATTGTATGTATTCATGGTGTACAACAGGATTTGATATATGCATATATTGTGAAATAATTACCACAATCAAGCTAATTAATGCATTCATCATGACACAGTTACCATTGTGTGTGTGTGCATGTGTATGTTTGCTGAGGACACTTAGGATCTAGTCTATTAGCAAATTTAAAGTAAATAATTCAGTATTATTAAATATAGTTACTACGCTGTACATCAGATCCCCAGAACTTACTTATCTCAAAGTTTATACCCTTTGACCAACATCTCCCCATTTCCCCCCTGCAACCCAATCCTTGGCCGACATTCTTCTTCTCTCTGCCTCTTTGAGTTCAAATTTTTTTTTTTTTTTAAGAGTCTCACTCCGTCGCCCAGGCTGGAGTGCAGTGGCACGATCTCAGCTCACCGCAACCTCCGCCTCCAGCATGTTCAAACGATTCTCCTGCCTCAGCCTCCTGAGTAGCTGTGATTACAGGTATGTGCAGTGAGTAAAATAATGGATCATTGGCAGGAGGCTGCCAGGTGGCTTTGGGATGGACAATGAAGGTAACACTGGACATAATCAGATGTGTATCTTAGAAAGGGCTACTCACCATGATAATCTAATCAGATATAATTAACAAAGGAAGGAGAAGATAGGAAAATCATCCAAAGTAACCAAAGTAGCTGTAGAGGGAACTGGTATGTTCAGGTTAAAACGTACAAATGACAGGAGGAGCAAACAACCGAGGATGAATACAAAAGCCTTGCACAGACTTTTAAGTGCAGTTTTTGGAATGCTGAAGACAAAAAAATAAGACTATTGAAAGGGATGTGAAAGATTTATTTAGGGATAGAAGCCAAATAGAGAAAAGTTAGGAGTGCTCCTTAGTCAGATGACTTCACATAAACTGAAAGTCAATTTCTCAATTCCTCTGTCAAAGAGAAGGCTCTTCAAACCAGAAAGGAGAAAACAGAGCTCATTTATATGAGTACAGGTGCCTTCAAACATGACCACAAAAATAATACAGTAACAGTTGAAGAGTTTAGAAATCAGGAGAGGTGGCATCAAACATAAAATGGTTTCTGTACCCTAAAGGAAAACAGATAGGCTCTGACAAATACTGATCCAGGAGGTGACGTAATCCGTGGAAAATTCTAGGATGAAATATTTCACAGAAGTTTCATAAGGATTTGGAAAAAATAGTGATAACCAGACAGTAACAGGTACACTGTGAACTAAACTCACATATTTTATTGGTTGGTTTATTAGAAGGAGAGATTAAGGATGACAGAGACTACAAGCCACCTGTCTTTAGGCAAGACATTTGCCATGTGTTTAATGATGTCTTCTTGAACTAAAATACAAAACTGTACAGGGAGGTCAATTTAAATGTCTGTTACTGATTAAAGAATTGTAACAATGTGTAGATTAATAGACAGAATGTCAGCTGGGTGTGGTGGCTCATGCTTGTAATCCCAATACTTTGGGAGGCTCAGGTGGGAGGATTGTTTAAGTCCAGGAGTTTAGGACCAGCCTGGGCAATATAGTCAGACCCCATATCTACAAAAAGTTAAAAAATTAGCTGGGCATGGTGGTATGTAGATAATCCCAGCTACTTGGGAGGCTGAAGTGGGAGGATTGCTTGAGCCTGGAAGGCAGAGGCTGCAGTGAGCAGTGATGATGCCACTGCACTCCAGCCTGGGCAACAGAGCAAAATCTTGTCACTCATTCATGCATTAGTTAAAGTAAATAAATAAGTGGAATGTAAAACTGAATTGAGGGGGAGGTTCCTGGAGTTGATGTCTGATTGTTCCAGTCTGTCTTTTTTTCTGTGATTTAAAACTCAGGATTGTGAAACAGAGGACGACATGCTGCTGCTGCAAGACAGAAAATGCTTTGACAAGGTATTCCAAAGATACAGATAGGATGGAACATTGAGATGAAATAAATACAACTTTTTTGGTAGAAATGTAAAGTTCTGTACTCAGATCTTAGAAAATCATTTGTGTAAGTACAGGCTGGGGGATAACCTGAATATTTTTGACAATGACATCTATGATTCAATTGTATAGTATGGCAGCCAAGAGGGCCAATGCCATTTTAATTTAACACAAATGTAAAAATCAAAACCAAGAAGGTAGCAGTCCCACTTTGCTCTGAGCTGATCAGATTACAACTGAAACACTGAATACAGTTCTAGACTAGAAAGTTGAAGGAAGAATTGATAAACTGGAGTGTGTTTAAAGGGAGGGGACAGCTGTAAGCCATGGAAAATGGGAAATGGCTGAAGGAACTAGTGATGTTAGGCTGGAAAAAAAAATGAGACTTCAGGGAGTCAAATGTGATCTTAACACAGATGAAGGCTGTTAGAGAAACTGAATTTGTTTAATGATGGTTCAGAAGGTAGAACTTTATTTAAAAAGAAAAGAATTCGCTCAACCTAGAGAAAAAACGTTTTAACAACTGGGTGCATTTAAACATCAGTTGGGCTGCTGTGTGGTAAGTTCCTCATACGTGGGAGCATCTAACACAAGTTAGAAAGGCACTGGGCTGAGAGGTTGTAAAGGTAACACTTACTTTGCAGTTTGTGAGATACTGAATTTGGTGACTGCTAAAGGCCTTTCAAGGTAGAATTCTATGCCATGAGAACTGCACTGAAATTAGTCACTCAAACACAATGTCAGGGAAGTTTTTATACAGCATAAATAATACTATGAACCGCTTATGACTTCAAATTTTTAAAAATCTATCTACAATAGATAGATTTGGGATTATTAATGAGACTGAGCAAGTATAGATAATGGAATATTACCTTGACAGGGTATGAAAACAGCTTAACAAAACCAAAATCGTCTCCAGTGGCTAAGAGGGAACAGTCTTTGGTAAGACTGGCAGCATTTACATCAGTTATATCGCTATGTGCTGGCCAGATTCCCTCACAGGTGGGCCCCAGGACACAGGTCCATGTGTCCCACTCTATCTTCTCAATCTGAAAAAGAAGGAAAGAGAATTATAGTTTCGCACAACCTAGTTTTATTCAAAAGAAACAATCGGCATCTGAGTAATTCTAAATGACTTTGCCGACATTAGGTGTTTGTGTTGAGTGCTAAGGTACGCAGATTCTAAGTTGCATATTTAAAGTGGTTATTTGCATTGTCTTAAGAAACCAACACAGCAGTGAAATATCCAAATGTTTTTCTCTAGATAAAATGAACATTTTGAAAGTTGACAATAATAAGGTATTCTAGTTTGTAACTGGACATTTATCATTTAATAAACCATAAGCTGGATCCAGATTCCCCACCCCAGCACTGATGTCTCAGGCTGGAAATTCTTTGTCGTTGGGGCTGTTCCGTGCATGCCAGGATGTTGAGAGCATCCCTTGTCTCTACCCACTGGATGCCAGTAGCATACCCTTCCTTAGGCATTACCAAATGTTCCTGGGAAGCAAAATTGCTCCTGGTTGAGAGTCTGAGCTAGACTGATCGATGGAGATGATCATTTAGCAAATTATTTTAAAAAGTTACAAGACACAGCCTTAAAAAAATGACTGCTTCCTTGGAGGAAAAAGTAATAAGATTCTGCAGCAAGCTTAATATCCTTTACGCTCTAGAGAGACTACTTTAAAAATCTGAAGAGCTATTCATATTGTATTGCCATGAATCTTTTATCCTTTAAAACTGTTTTGTCTGAAAATCTTGGCTAGAATATTTGTAATTTGTACAGGTTAAATCCTGGTAAGATTGAGGTTTTTCTTTCCATTTTCTTAAAACAATAATAGAAAATAACAACAACATTCTCTTAGAAGAGAAACTTGAAGATGCAGCCAGGAGTTTTAATCACAGTGTGGTAAGGTACTATGCATTTGTCACTCAAACTTCTCTTCATTTAATCTTGTATGTTTCTCTTGGATGCACACAGAGGCGGAACCAAAAATCTGCATCTGGTCCTGTGATCCCTTATGATTTCCTAACCTAACCTTCATAGGAAGAGAAGCAGGGAACCATCCTTTGCTGGTTTTGGAAGCAGGCTTTTGGCCACTGGCTCCCTTCCAAATTCTAGATTCCGTCTCTAAGACTCTCCTAGTCCACTTGAAATCCCTACAGTGGTGCTGGCCTCGTCATCCCGGCAGGAAAGAAAAAGGAGCTGGTATTGTTCCCCTGGCAGACACCCCAACACAACACCCTTGGCCAGATCAGGACACCATGCCCTCCAGGGGAAGCAAATGTCTAACTTGCTGGAAGCTACAGAAACTGCACTTAGTATGGAGCACTAAGAATGACACGATAATCCATAAATGCAAAAGGGTTAAATAAACTTGTTAAAAATGCTGGAACTTAGATGGAAGGAGAGTCCTCAAGGGGTCCCTTCCTTAGCACCTTGCTTCAGGTAGATATGTTGGTATCATTTTGCTGACAAAGCAGCTGAGGCCCACAGAGGGGTTACATAACTGCAGTCACAGCATGCTTAGGAAGCCGAAGGGGGAGGTTTGCTCCAGAGAGTTTGCCTTCCAAAATGGTACTACTTTAACTGTACCATGCTGTATCAGATGGATTTGAAATGGACATTTTAACATTTGTCATATTTTAACAATTTGCTGGGTAAGCTTTGAATTAGTTTACTGTGATTGTTCCTTAAAAAAAAAAAAAAAAAATCGAATCTTTGAAAAAGATTTTCCAAAATCCCTCATGCTCGGTAGAAGGGCCTCAAAATATTGGGGCTAACACGATGAGCTACCTCTTCCGTGCTCACAGCAGTGGCACTACTAGGGAAGTTGGCCAAGGAAACATCAGTTGGAGGGACTCCACAATCAGCATCATCAGGAATCAGCCTCTGGAAGAACAAATGTGCACCACAGGGTGACAAATTAAATCTTCAGAGCAAGAGCCTGTCACTTTGGAAAGCATTATAATATGAATTTTCCTCTTGTGCATTTTCTTCTATAAAATAATTGCTCATCTGTTCCAAGAAAGTCTCATCCTCCTCTATCATTTGGTTAAATTACATTTCATTTTAGTATACTTATTTGGGGGCACTGAAACAGGAAGGGAAAGTACAGCTGAAGTGATGTGAAATGATGCTTAAGTCCACAGGGGAAATTGAGAGGCTTTATGGTCTAGGCTATGGAGTCATGCATGGATGCCTCTGGGTTGGGATCACAGTGCTGTGGGTCTTTTGCCCTCAAAGAGACTTCGTTTCCTTATCTGTAAAACCAGATTGACAACTATCATGTAAAGCTGTTATGAGGATTAAAATATAGGTGTATATGTTATGAAATACAGATGGAGCCAAAAGAGAGCCTGAATAGCCAAAGCATTCCTAGGCAAAAAGAACAAAGACAGAGTTATCATATTACTGGACTTCAAAATATACTACAAGGCTATAGTAACCAAAAAAGACTGGTACTGATATAAAAACAGACACATAGGCCAATGGAACAGAATACAGAACCCAGAAATAAACTCGCACACCTACAGCCATCTGATCTTCGACAAAGTCAACAAAAATAAGCAATGGGGAAAGGACTGTCTGTTAAATAAATGGTGCTGGGATAACTGGCTAGCCATATGCAGAAGAATGAAACTGGACTCCTACCTTTCACCATATGCAAAAATTAACTTAAGATGAATTAGAGATTTAAATATAAGGCCTCAAACTAAGAATCCTAGAAGGAAACCTAGGAAATAGCATTCTGGACATCCACCTTGGCAAATAATTTACAACTAAGTCCTCAAAAGCAATTGTAACAAAAACAAAAATTGACAAATGAGACCTGATGAGTTTAATTAACTAAAGGGCTTTTACACAGCAAAAGAAAATATCAACAGAGAAAACAGACAACCTACAGAATGGCAGAAAATATTTGCAAACTATGCATCTGAAAAAGGTCTAATATCCAGAATCTAAAAGGAACTTAAGTCAACAGGCAAAAAAACCAAATAACCCCATTAAAAAGCGGGCAACAGGAGTTCGAGACGAGCCTAAGCAACACAGCAAAAACCTAGCTCTACTAAAACTATTCTGCAAAAATTAGCTGGGTATGGTGGTGTGCATCAATAGTCCCAGCTACTTGGGATGCTGAGGTGGGAGGATCACTTAAGCCCAGAAAGTTGAGGCTTAGTGAGCCATGAGGGTGCCAGTACACTCCAGCCTGGGTGATACAGCAAGACCCTGTCTTAAAAAGAAAAAAAGAAAAAAAAGAGGGAAAAGATATGAACAGACACTTCTCAAAACATACAAGCCACCCACAAACGTGAAAAAATACTTATCACCAATCACTGGAGAAATGCAAATCAAACTCCAAGATGCCATCTCACATCATTCAGAATTTCTATTATTAAAAGTAGAAAAATAGGCCAGGTATGGTGGCTCATGCCTGTAATCCCAGCACTTTGGGAGGCTGAGGCGGGTGGATCGAGGTCAGTCTGATCAATGTGGTGAAACCTTGTCTCTACTAAAAATACAAAAATTAGCTGGGCATGGTAGCATGTGCCTGTAATCTCAGCTACTTGGGAGGTTGAGGCAGGAGGATCGCTTGAACCACGAAATGGAGGTTGCAGTGAGCTCAGATTGCACCACTACACTCCAGCCTGGGTGACAGAGTGAGACTCTGTCTCAGAAATAAATTAATAAATAAATAAATAACATAATCTGGCCAGGCTGTAGAGAAAAGAGAATGCTTATTCACTGATGTGAATGTAAATTAGCCTCTGTGGAAAGCAGTTTGGAAATTTCTCAAAGAATTTAAAAGAAAAGAGAACTCCCATTCTACTCAGTAATACCATTACTGGGTACATACTCCAAATAAAATTAATTGTTCTACCAAAAAGACACATGTACTCTTATGTTCATGACAGCACTATTCACAATAGCAAAGATATGGAATCAACCAGGATGCCCATCAGTGGCAGACTAGATAAAGGAAATGTGCAACATATACACCATGCAATACTGTGCATCCATAAAAAATAAGGAAATCATGTTCTTTGCAGCAAGACTGATGTAGCTAGAGGCCATTATATTAAGAGAATTAATGCAGGAACAGAAAACCAAATACCACGTGTTCTCACAAGTGGGAGCAAAGCATTGGGCACACACAGTCAGAAAGGTGGCAACAATAGACAGCGGGGACTACTGGGGAGGGGGCAGAGAGGAGGAGGAGGCCAGGACTAAAACACTGTCTACTTGGTTCTGTGCTCACTACCTGGGTGACGCAATCATTTGTACACTAATCCTCAGTGTCATACAATAGACCCATGTAACAAACCCACACGTATCCCTGAATTTAAAATAAAAGCTGAAATTATAAAATAAAAACTAAAGGTATATAAAGTACCTGACAGTCAATGAATGACCAGTAAATGAATGACATAATTAAAAATATCTCTTATTCAAGGCCATAGAAGTTTCTCCATAAAAAAAGTTAAAAAGAGGATCGATCAGAGACAAATAAATTAGAATTGGGGAAGGGAGTAAGATCAAAATTTATGAGTTAACAAACTCCATTAATACAATGCCATCGTCTATAACAATGTATATTTTTTAAGCACTACACATTTACTTCCTTTACAATGAAAATGCAAATGTACAAGTGTCCAAATGTCTCTGGGAGAACCTTACAATACTGGGACAGTTTAAGATACTGGCAAACTGAAGCAAGGGAGAGGCAGATGCCTGCCACTTAGTGGCATACCCTTACCTCCTTTTCCTCTAAGGAAGCAACGTTTCCTCATCCTTCATCAACTGTTAGACCAGGGTTCATTATGTGTAGACCCTGAAAGAGGTACTTGTCTACAAAAGGCACCTAGCTTTCAAGAGGGTGTTAGTTTAGGGATTCAAAAATTTCACCTAGGCTTTGATTCAAAAATTAAACAATTATGTATGTAGCTAAGGACATGAGGAAATGTGGAAAAAAGAAAACAGTTTGATACATTAGAATGCTCAGATTGCAGATTGTTTTTGTCTCAAAAAATAATTTCCAGGCTGGGCACAGTGGCTCATGCCTGTAATCTCAGCACTTTGGGAGGCCTCAGGGGGTGGGGGCGGATCACCTGAGGTCAGGAGTTCAAGACCAGCCTGGCCAACATGGCGAAACTCCATCTCTACTAAAAAAAAAAAATACAAAAACTAGCCAGGTGTGGTGGCAAGTGCCTACAATCCCAGCTACTCGGGAGGCTGTGGTGGGAGAATCGCATGAACCCAGGAGGGGGAGGTTGCAGTGAGCCAAGATGGCGCCACTGCACTCCAGTCTAGGCAAAAGAGAATTTTTGTTATTGTTACAGATTATAACAAAATTTTTGTTATTGTTATATATTATATATTAGGTTATATATATATAATTTTTGTTATTGTTATACAAATTTTTGTTGTTATAGATTATAATGTTCATAATCACAAACATTGAGAAAACATGTTTCAAAATGTATGTTCATAAAAAGCTTTGCACAAAATGATATGTCAAATGGAAAAAGCAATGTATGGCATCCAAGTCATTAGCTTATTCATTGTCTTCAGGCAGAGAAAAATTAAGCAAAGCACCAACTGTACATTGCTATACCGTAGGCGTAGGAAATCCATAAGTTCTGGAAATCGGAAACCAGATTAAGCAATCAGATTTAAGACATGATCAAGCTTAAAGATATACTAAATATAATCCATATTAGTTAATGTTGATAGGTTTTATTAAAATGCACATATTAAAACTTCACAAAATATCTTTAAAAATTTTTACGTATGATTGTTACCTCTGAAGGTCTTATTATATGCCGTTTGCCTCTTGGAGCTTCAAAAAATAGTTGTTCTTTGGCACCTGAATTAACTTGCAATAATTTTCCTGTTATGATAGAATGGAGTAGAGAAACAATTAAACACTGACTTTATCTCTTTATTATAAAATGAGAAGCATGGCTGCCACCATTTTAATTCATTTTAATCAAAGTCTCATAAATTGAGTAAATACATTTAGAATTATTCAGAAGGGGATGTACAGCCAATTACATGATGTGGTACAAACCCCAAAGCTGTGATTTGTAGAATATGGACTTCATCAAATTTGACCTTGAACATCCTTCAAGTAACAGAAGAATAAAGCTTGATATGTTTTACTCTGTTGCATTGAAAATAACCACAGTTTTCCAAAGCCTGAGAAAAATAAACTTTCCCCTCTTTTTCCCAGTTGCCTCTCAGCAAACTGTGTTGGCAAGAATGATGGCATTAGAAGATTACAGCAATTAGAAGTAAAAACCTTATTGTGAGCATTCATTCACATTTACTTAGGTCTAAATTCTAAATTTGCCTTTAAAGTTTAGAAACAGAAAGAACACACAAAACAAACTATAAATGCTCATTTCGTCCCTACCCTTCAGTCTTACTTGAAAATTTGAAAAGAAATCCAGGACTTTCCCCAAAGAAATTGTTGGGCAAAAATAGTCTTTCAGTCTGATGTACAATTATAATCTTGGATTTGATGTTAAAAAAGTTTAGATTTCCTAATTCTCCTCCTACAATGGCAACAATCTTGTAAGGCTGAAAATGTAAATGACTCAAGATATATACATTCCAGTATTTTTAGCATTTTTAAAAAAAAATTATAAAAAATTTCAAACATGTATAGAACAAGAATATCAGGAACCCCTGTATGCCCACTGTCCAGCTTCAACAGCTGTTAACACACGGGCAACCCTGTTTCATGAACCTTCACCCTATTTTGAAGCAAATTTCAGACATCATAATATTTTACCTATAAATAATTCACTGTACATACACATAATATTTCTACTTTTGCTTTTTCCCATAACTATGTATATTAAGTAGTCTTGAAATATCTTAGAAAAATAATACCAATATAACTCTTTGGTTTAGATTGTGTTCTTTACCATTTAAATATGCACCACCTTGATCTGAAATCTAGCTTGGCTAATTTTTTTTGTGGGGGGAAGGGAGAGGATGGAGTCTCACTGTGCGCCCTGGCTGGAGTTCAGTGGGGCAATCTTGGTTTACAACAACCCCTGCCTCTTGAGTTGAAGTGATTCTCCCACCTCAGGCTTCTGAGTAGCTGGGATTACAGGTGCCCACCATGCCTGGCTAATTGCTGTATTTTTAATAGCGACAAGGTTTTGTCATGTTGGCCAAGGTAGTCTTGAACTCCTGACCTCAGGTGATCTGCCTACCACAGCCTCCCAAAATGCTGGGATTATAGGCATGAGCCACCACACCTAGCCATCTACTTCTATGTGATAACTAAAAATAAGGTTCTCTCATTTCTAAACTGACAACTTTAATCATTTCTAATTTATTATAACACAGTAATTAAGGGATTTTTCCTTGACTCAGAGCAAATATATCTGAAAGTGTGTATTGTGAAATGCGTACATCTTCTGACTTTATGGCTGATTACATGCAAGTAAACAAAGAAAAAAAGGGAGCTAATTACCTTTGGCTATTTAGAATTATAAGAAAATGAGTAACCAATACTTTTCCGATGAACTAAATACATCTGTAAAGCAATTCTAGTTTTAGGACACTCAAGAATGACTGCACATGACAAAGCATGTGGACGAACAGTTAAAGGATTCAGTGAACACATTCTTTGAATATGGCTAATTTTAGACAATTTTTTGGCCATGAGATACTAAAAGAACTCAGGACTGTAATCCTCAGATAAATCCCAACAACTCACTTTACACCACAGTTTCAAAGACCGTATTTCACTTAAAAGCAAAAAGGAGAAAAATCTCTCAGTGGGGTAATTTATGATTGCAAAACCATTCGAGAATCTAAACACATAGACAAGAACTGGAAGTGCTGTGTAGCGTTGTAGACGGCTTCTGGAGTCCCCATCTAGTCCGTGCCCCTTCCCTGAGAACTGCCCCTGTGGTCACGTTTGTACTCTGGGGGCAGATGTTGACCCAGAAGGGGCCAGACATACACTGGGCTGGGTAATCAAATTCTCTCTCTTGGGAAATTGGAACCTGAGAGGCTGAATTAGCAGGTGCCTACCGGGATAAGATGTGGATTTTGGGCCTGTGGGTGGCGTTCTGGGGCAGCTGAGACTGGGCCATGTGCAGATGAAGCAGAGAAAGCCTGCTTGTGCAGAGAGAGGAGTCAAAGGCAGAGACAAGACCCAGAAGAGCAGTTGCTGCTGAACCAGCTGCCTAAGACTGGGAGAGGAGGAAGAGGGGCTGCTTGCTTGGTTCTTGCATGTTTTCTAGTTCATTCCTAAAGTCAGTACCTTGGCAGGTGTTGCTTCTTGCTCTTGGATTCTATAAAATATCTCCACATCTTTCCAATAAACTCATGTTTTATTTTAATATTTAAGCTGGTTTCCAGCCTGGGCAACATGGTGAAACCCCACCCTACTAAACATACAAAAAAAAAATTATCTAGGTGTGGTGGCAGCGCCTGTGGTCTCAGCTGCTTGGGAAGCTGAAGTGAAATGATCTCTTGAGCTCGGGAGGCAGAGATTGCAGTGATCTGAGATCACACCACTGCACTCAACCTGGGTGATAGAGACACTGTCTCAAAAAAAAAAAATTAAGCTGTATGAGTGGGTTTCTGTTCTTTGCAATCAAGGATGTGAAGAAGAAAGAAACCAAACCAGAAAGCTATTCTTCTGTTAGGAAGGAATAATTAAGGGTATGTATTTTTTTTTTAACCGAAAGTTTCTTTACTGCCATTAATACACATTTTTTTAAGCATGAGGCAATATTTAGGTCACCACTCCTTTTTCTCTCCGCCTGCTGCTCTGTATGTCTAATATGGATGTGTGTGTGTGTGTGTGTGTGTGTGTGTGTGTATAAAACCACTGAAATATTCTGAGGATAAGGAGCAGAAGCAAGAACAAAAACTGTTTAATGGATTTATAATTGCTCTTGAATAACAGTAATCCTATTCTTTCAGAATCACATTTTTACTCACTGGAAATATCTGCTCATACAGATTAAAAACTGAAAGACACCCATGTCCTTACATCACGCATCTTGCAGGTGCCATAGAGCTTTGCAGCCCACAAAGTGATCCACACACATCATCCCAGCTGCTACATAATTTACAAGTTAGAATAATTCCAACATTGGCACTAAGTATACCAAATATCAGGCCATTTGCAATGAAAATGGGAATGAAATGTCCTATTATGGCTCAAGTTGGTTTTTTTGTTTTGTTTTGGTTTTTTGAGAGAGAGTCTCATTCTGTCACCCAGGCTGGAGTGTAGTGGCACAATCTTGGCTCACAGCAATCTCTGACTCCCTTGTGCAAGAGATTCTCCTGCCTCAGTCTGCCGAGTAGCTGGGATTACAGGCACCCACCATCATACTCGGCTGATTTTTGTATTTTTAGTAGAGATGGGGTTTCACCATGTTGGCTAGGCTTGTCTTGAACTCCTGACCTCAGGTCGCCCACCTCAGCCTCCCAAAGTGCTAGGATTACGGGTGTGAGCCACTGCATCCAGCCTTCAAATTGTTAATTTGTAAAAGACTTATAGCTTATTTCTAGAAATGAACTTATAGCATCTAGAAAACATCCTTGTATTTTTTTCTCCCTCCATACATTTTTTCTTTCTCAAGCATTCCATGCCAGAGCTTTCATTCAGGGGTAGCTGATGTTACTGTAAAAACCCAATGCAGTTTTTGGTTTTCCAAGGATCTGTGGTTGCCATGGGCACAAGAGGCTGCTGAGGCTGGCAGCCGTGCCATCCCCACCCCTGACAAGCCAGCTGGCTCTGGCAAATGCTGTCACTATTTTCGACAGGATCAAAGGCATGAAACAGATCCCTGCTTCTAAATTCTGCCCTCAACCCTGCCAGACCCTGGAGGCCCCTGCTGTGAAAGCTAGGCTGGTCTTGAGGCAGCACGGCACATTCTTGAGAGCAGGCATTTTGGGGTCTGGGATGTCAGGAGTGCAGGAATATCAGGATGACACATTTCATGGCTAGTGGAGCTAGATCAGGGAAGATTCACAGGCACACTTGCTCTTACTCTCCAGATGGTGTAACTCCTCCCCAAGAAGCACAAGTATCTCTACTACTCTCAATCCACAGAACGCACTTGGCCCCACCTCCTCACCTGACTGAAGGGACCATTAAGATGAGAGGCAAGGTGGCTGTTCAAAGACCTTTGACTCCACCCCTCTCCTCCTCACTCCCAGGGCCCTCTCCAGCATCCTGAGCTCTAGGAGGCTGGCCTTGGGCAGAATTATGGGAATATGGAGGTTTGCTTCTCTTCCCACCAAGCGATGGCTCCACATTGAGGGACTTTACACAGACCTTCCCCCTGACCCCTCCACAGCAGCACCCCCTAATCCTGGCTGAGATTGTGTGCTATCTGGGACTTACTTTTCTTTACATCCCTAGCATCTGACACAGGGCCTATACATTTGCAGAATTAAAAACAAACAGACAAACTAGCTCCCTAAATGCAAATGAAACTCACAATTCACACCCATTAGGACAGGTACTATCAAAATAAACACATAAAATAAGCTTTGGCAAGGATGTACAGCGATTTGAACCCTGTATACTACTGGTGGGAATGTAAAATGGTAGAGCTCTATGGGAAACAGTATAGTGGTTCTTCAAAAAAATTAAAAATAGAACTACCATATGATTCAGCAATTACACCCTTAGGTATATACCTCGAAGACTTGAAAGCAGGGTTTTGAAGATATATGTGGAGATCCACGTTCATAGCAGTATCATTCACAATGGCAGAAATGTGGCAGCAACACAGGTGCCCATCAACAGATAAATAGATAAGCAAAATATGGTCTATACATAAAATGAAACATTCAGTCTTGAAGGAAATTCTGACACAGGCTACAACATGAATGAATCTTGAGAACATTATGCTAAGTGGAATGAGCTCATTACAAAAATACAAATACTGTATGATTCTACTTATATAAGGTACCTAGAGTGGTTAAATTCATAGAGACAGGAAGTAGAACGGTGGTTGCCAGGAGTCGGGGAAATGAAAAGTTATTTAATGGGAATAGAGTTTCAGTTTTACAAGATGAAAAGAGTTCTGAGATGGAGGTGGTGATGGCTGCACACCATTGTGAACATCCTTAATGTCGCTGAACTGTACACTTAAAAAACGGTTAAGATGGTAAATTTGTTATGTGTATTTTATAACTAAAATAATTCTTAAGAAGTCTTCCCAGTTGAAATTTACTCTTTATATGCCCTCTTTTCTCTTGACTCTCCACTTCCTAATAGAAACAATAATAGGTTTTAACCCTTAATAGTTATTGAATGGTAGGATTTCACATACTGTATCAGATAGAGAGAGAGAGACAGAAAGAGAGAGAGAGAGAGAGAGAGAGAGAGACAGAGAGACAGAGAGACAGAAAGAGAGAGGGAGAAAGTGTTTCTAAACAATCAGACCCTATTATACCTGGCAAAAGAATAGCAAGATAATAAATAGGGAGAAATCACTGCTTCAAAAAAAAAAAGAGAGAGAGAGAGAGAGACTATCAAAGACAGGTCTGAGAAACAGCTGCTTTCATCGGTCTCACCAGTTCCTAGATAACTCACAGTGCCCTGCCTGGTCATAAATGCCAGTCTAGCCCTCGGCACTGTGGCCAGCCGGCACTGCCCTGACATGAAAGGGATTTATCTGATATCCCTTTGCCCTTGTACCTTGTATAAATGCAATGAATTGCATGCTTTCTTCTCTAGCTACTGTGCTGTATAAAACCGCTGAATGTTGCAAAGCTGAAATAAAGTCCAAATTCCAGTGTGGCAAGTACAGCTACAACTAAAGACCTGCCTGGCAGAGGGTTTCCAAGACTGGGTCTACGGCCATTACCCGAAGAAATACTTGAAATTTAATTTAAAAAAAAAAAAGGTTCTAGTGTCTCTGAAATAACCTTTTTGGCTGAGGCGTCCATCATCTTTCTCCTAATTTGAGTTGCTCCAAACCCAGGCTCACTTCTTCTCCCCAAGATGGGAGGGAATGCCCTACTCCAGATGCCTCAGAGTTCCCCAGGACCTACAGGACCCAGTTCAGCGTGAACCTCCACTCTATCCCAACCTGCCTCTCCACATGCCCCTCCCTTCACACCCTCAGCCACTCAGCACTTCTATTTCTGGATCTTCCCACTTTCGCTCTTCATTTGCCATATTCCTTTTGCCTGGAATGGCTCTTCCTTGATTTCAGTATCTGGTGGATTTCTCCGCATCTCTCAAGATCAGCCTCAAAGGTCACTCCCTTTTATGAAGGCTCCATGGATTGCCCTCTGGAAGCTTTCCCTCAGAGCATACACTGGGCTTGGTGCTTTTCTACCACAGTGGACTACAATTTCTCTGAAGGCAGGAATGCTGCCCATTCCCAAGTGCCTGCTCCAGACCCTTAATATCAGCTGAGTCTTGAGGACAGGATTTACAAGTGACTCATCCTATAGCGTGATGTTCCACCCTGGGTACTGAACACCGCTGTGGCCCATTCTGAGTCCCTGCTCACCACCTCCCCTGTGACTCACTGCTGCTTACTCACACGGTACCCACTTTGTACTCTTGTATTATTTATGGACAAGTATGTCTCCCTCACTCACTTATAAACTCCACAGGGAGCAGGAACCACGTCTTACTTCCAGAGCCTCCACATTTGCTAGCTTAAGACTTTGCAATACCATAAAAGCTAGATTTATTAAATAGACAAATCCTCATGGCATTCGTGGGCATGACTTGGAGGAGGTGGGAGTAGGCTGGGAGTTTTATAGAGCAGAGAACTTTAGGCAAGCTGAATGTAGATTTCTACCCCTGCTGGAGGAGGAAAATTGCTTGAGTCTTTTTGGGCGGTTCTCCAAGAGGTGGAGCTTTGGTTGGAAAAGGGAAACCAGCCAGGAGGAGGAGAAGGAGGAGGAGGAGACCCAAGACAAGGGGAAAGCACACCCAACTAAAGGTGAGGTGGTGGCTTGCTATGATAACGAAAGGCATCATGCATGTTTAACCGTCTCAAAACGCAATGGCTTGAATAGTGACAATAACAATCATAAGCATAAAAAGATGGAAAAAGTATTCAAAATGTTAGCAGCTGCGTTGTAAAATCAGCCTTTTATATTATTGTGGGGTTCCCCTTCCCCATTTCTAATACTCAACTGCCATTCTCTCTGCATACATGGACATTTTTTTAAACACAGAAATTCTGTTTTAAAAGCTGCAACATACTTTACCTCTAGAGTCCCAGTCAATGTGTGTAATATAACTAGAAGCACCTTTACAGATGCCAACTCTTTTGCTTGTAAGTACGTTGTAAATATCCACAAAGTTATCATGCGATGCCACGGCAAGGTATTTTCCTGTATCTATAAAGAAAAATGTGGGGTTAACAACAAAGCATTTTATATAGGAATTTACTTTCAGGAACTTAGTATTTTAAAAGTGGGGAAACAGTCAAAGAAACATTTGAAATAGTCCATTCTTGTAATTTTTTATCCCAAGACTGTGCTATTTTAAAAAGTATCTGCTGTCGTCTTCACCTTTTGAAAACTTAATATCAGAGATCATTTCTTTTCTGTGATGGAAAGAGACCATGTCTTCAACAGTGTCAGCATTTACAACCAGGAAACTCCCATCATTCAAGCCAACTGCTAAGGCTTTCCCATCAGGGGAAAAGGCACAGCATCTTCCACCTACAAAAGGATCCGCAAAGAACACTTGTTAGCCAAAACTTCACTGTCAAGCAAACCACACGAAGAGGTGAAGAAATCTGATGATGTGCATTATGCATGGACATGTGACTGCTTTAAATCAACACTACAGTTGTGAGGACTAAAACTTCGTAATTTAAGACATCTCTTAGCTGGGTGCAGTGACTCATGCCTGTAATCCCAACCTTTGGGCGGATCTCTTGAGCCCAGGAGTTCAAGATCAGCCTGGGCAACATTTCCTAGGTTAAAAATTAGTTGAAAAGTTATTTTTTGTAGAGGTAAAAGCCCACCTCTACAAAAAATACAGAAAAAAGCTTGGTGCAGTGGCTCATGCCTGTAATCCCAGCACCTTGGGAGACAGAGTCAGGTGGGTTCCTTGAGCTCTGGAGTTCAAGACCAGTCTGGGCAACATAGCAAAACCCCATCTCTACAAAAAATACAAAAATTAGCCAGGCATAGTGGCACATGCCTGTGGTCCCAACTATTCAGGAGCTGAGGTGGAAGGCTCGCTTGAGCTTGGGAGGCAGAGGATGCAGTGAGTAGTGATCATCAAGTCACAGCACTCCAGCCTGGACGACAGAGGGAGACCCTGCCTCAAGAAAATAAAATTAAACATCTCTTCTTCCCAAATCTAAGGACAAAGATCATAATATCAAAAATACATTTTCAACTTCTATGAGGTTTATTCATTCAATTATGAGTATTTAAATACCTGGGGTTTTCAAAAGATAAGTGAGGTAAATGGAGAAAAGGAGTATAGGGTTAATATAACCAGTATCTTTACTGCCAAGAAAAGAGGTAATATTTAAGAATAGGAGTTCTAAAGCAAAATTTCCATAAACCATTTTTTAAAAAATATTATAC
Organism: Aotus nancymaae; assembly: GCF_030222135.1. Taxonomy (NCBI): domain Eukaryota; kingdom Metazoa; phylum Chordata; class Mammalia; order Primates; family Aotidae; genus Aotus; species Aotus nancymaae. The sequence continues at coordinate 53,727,803 of NW_026988471.1, read as the reverse complement.
CTTACATAAAACTTGCTTTAGAGGACCTCATTCTTTTAGTTGCTCCAATTCTCTGATCCATGGATTGTAATACTTAACTCTAGAGGTGAAAGATCCTGCCTCTTCTGTCATGGGAAGAATGGAATCTGAACATTCTCTCGAGGGGTATCTGGAAAACTAATTGGCACTAGGGTGATGGTGCTGCATGAGCCACGTTTTCTACTGCTTTGTAGGGTCACAAAGACATTGCTGAATCAGGAGCATGGACTTTGCAAAGGCATGTCTAAAAGGAAACCTATTTAAGAACATGCCTACCCTCTGCCACCATATTTATTGTCAAAAGTTGAAAGCACAGCCCCAGGGATAGGACAGCCAGGTAGCCTTGTGCCAGTGCATTTAATACCGAGCATCTCTACCAGCTCCTCTGTTTGTGGTATGCTGAAAGTTATATTCTACCCAACACTTTAAATTTACTCATCTAAATTCCATATTTATTCATCCATTCACTTAGTATGAGCCTGGTGTTCCAGTACTTAGACAATAAAACTACAACCTGCCCTTGAAGAACGTCATCAAGATGAGATTAACCACAATCTATCGTACAGACCAAGACACATTTGAGAGTGAAAGGAAAACTATTAATAATCATACCAGAACAACAGGGGTAAACTGGGTTGAATAGTTATCCTATCTAAGATGGGCCAATAGTTGTTCTTTTCAATTAATTTTTAACCTAGGGAATAAAGTCTGTTGACAGACATTCAAGTCCTCCACAGTGGGGACCTGGCCTATCATTCCCCCAATACAAACTAGTGGCCAAAATGATTCCCGCTTGTAGTGATTAAGAGCATGGGCTTTGGACTTAGATTTGGGAAATCCTGCCTCCACCATTTACCAATTCCAAGGGGTCCACTGTAAAGAGAGGCAGCATGGCAGAGGGAGACAGAGTCAAGTAGTGGCCACAGCTGTGTTCTCAGAGTCACACTGCATGGGTTTCAATTTGGTTCCATTACCTACTAACTGTGCAAACTAATTAAGCTCCCTGTGCCTCGGTTTTCTGACCTGTAAGTGGTAATAATAGCAGCCTTACTCATGGGGTTCCTACAAAGACCACATGGGAAGAGCTGGCATAGTTGCTGGCTTAGTCATAGTGACCACCATCACTATTGTTACTACTGTTTTGACACTTTTATTCATTACCCTAGAATGCAATCCTCATGTCTCATGTCTGCTTATAAAATTACTCAGTACAAGTACTTTAGGGCCAGACCCCAATCTCTTCCTTCCCTCTTAAGAACTTTTACAGATCCTTCAAGCCTCAGCTCTCATCGCCTCCCCCGATGAAGCAGTTCCAGGCAGTAGATCTCCTCTGAGCCTCCAGGGTACTTAATGCCAAATATCTTCAGTTTGTCCTTCCACATCCCCTTTTTGCCCTTGTGCACCCTGCTCTGTGCCTGAAGCTGGCCTACATGGACAGCGTCAATGGGCTCCCTTGTCCTCTGTTTCTGGTGTAGTTGGGCCAAGGGGGAGCATGGGTGCGAGACTAGAGAGATGGAGGAAGGATAGGGAGGCTGGGCCATTTATTTCCCTGGCTGCCTCCCGCAGGGTCACTGCATGCTGGCTAACAGTCGTGGCTCCTCTCAGCCTGCCCTCTCACATGCTCTCACATTCTAGGTTGCAGCGATTGTCCCCTCCTCCTGCCTCTCCATGCCCAGGGCTAGTGAGAAAGGCCGCTGTTACTAGCTGCGTAGTGCTGCACAATCTTGGTCATTTCCTCACACCTTCCCCATCCCTTTATAAATAGTCTCATTTTAAAGACTCCTCGAGTTACCCAATTTGAATGGGACAGAATCCTGTTGCTGGGACTCTGTTTGAGCCCTGTCCATCTCTCACACTAGAGATAGGACCATTCATCATGGGACCCTGCATGCCCGCCACACAGAAGCCACTTAATAAATGTTTGCTGGATTTGTACCTCAGTACACCTCTTAGTTCTAGTGCATACAGGTGTTCAGCACATATTTACTCATTTCTTAATTATTATTTTTCTATATAATTGACATTTGTTTTCAAGTAATAAAGTAAGTTCTGGACACCATTAGTCACAAAATAAATAGCATTCTTTAGAAGCTGATGCATTTCAACTGACTGCCACAGCTCTCGATGAGAAGAGGAAGGACATATTGCCCCCAGGTGGCAAGTGTCTGTGCAGTGCAAGGAAAATGAAGTGAAAAATGGAGCTGGATTAGGCCAGCCTTCTGGAAGAATTCTACATGTGCTTACTTATGACTGTAGCAACCAATATAAAATTCCCATCGCCCAGTATATTTTGGCACATATAACAGGTGTCTTCAGTAAATATTAATTAAATGAGTGAATAAAGTTGACACATTCTGTTACTCGTAAATACTCTGACAGATGTGGAAGGTGGTGTTATGTACCTTTTTTGAGTTTCCGTACTGCCAGCATACGGTGCTGGGCGGACAGTTCCCAGATGCGGAGTGTTTTATCATCACTCACTGTTGCACAGATGGGCAGGAGAGGGTGAGCTGCCAACCCCCACACTTCTCCTTCCATGTGCCCCTGTAGGAGAGGAGAAGGGGCAACATGAACTCCACTGATGCTGTTTGCCTAGCCCTTCTCTAGTCTGGGGCTGCATCTTCCCTCCAAGAGTAGCCCTAACAGGTACAAACTGGAATAAACACACTTTGAGCTTCCTTAAACCAAAATGATCACCCAAAATAATTCTTTCATTTGAACTGGAATCTATAGCTGGACCTACATGATGATGAATCAGTCAATTGCAAAGCAAAACACGAACCCACTGCTTATTGGTTTTGTTTGTGGGATGCCAAACATCTTTCCATTTGGAAACATCTAGGTAAATGGTGAAATGCCTCCTTTTTATTCTGCTGTTTGATACTAAATAAACATAGTATATATGTACCCTCCTAGCAAAGCAGCTTAATCACAAGGACACAAACCACTCCCTTCAATTAAATCATATTCTAAAACATGCAGGTACCACCGATTCGTGCCAGTGGAATTGAACAGCAAATTCTCATTATTTATGCAATTTTAGTCCTTTGAATATGCAGCATTCGCAGAGCAGAACTCAAGAAAGCTAAATTTTCCTTTCAAGTGTTCTCGGCATAGCTCAGGTTCTGCATGTGTTCACAAATTGGTCTGTTCATGTGCCAACAATGAACATCAAAAACTGAAAGGTGCTTAATAAGCACTGGACCAACTCCACATACCTTTATCTTAACACAAACACACTTGGCTGGCTTAGAATAGTAACTAGGATAAAGTAACATTTTTTTTAAATGAACACTTAACAGCGAGAAAATGAATTAGATTCCTGTAATTTTTTCACTCAATAATGCAGTGTAAAGATTAGTGCTACAGAACAATAAAACAGACTAGATTAACTGTTTACTGAATTTTTGCTTTTTAATGGCTAATTATAAAAAGGCTTGGCTTTGCTTAGTAAAGCAAAAAGGAAGCCCACACACAAGCATCTGAAAGGTGTTTGTAGCTGGAATGCTTCGGGGAACAGGTGGCTTTCCAAAGAGAAAGTGGATTATTCCAATTTAACTGAGAAGCTATTTGAGCAAGACAGTAATTTGGCAGAAGATGTGAAGTTCCAAATACAGCTGACATTCAAATATGAGAAAATGAGGGGCTGAAGGGTACAGACATTTTTTTTGAATTTATTGGATTTGGAATTTATTGGATGTAGAAAACCCTACATCCCCAGTTTTCTAGTTTTCTTCTCTTCAGAAACCTCCCAGCCCCAGAGTCACGGTCAGGGGACAGATCAGAGGACAACCCCACATCCTCCCAGACCGACTGTGCTTGAAGCTCTTCTACAGACCGAGTCCCTTTGTGCATTTTAGTTAAGAGCAGGATTGTGGGACTCAGAGATCCTTTTAAACCACTGCCTTATATTGATATCAAAATTATATTTCCTTAATCTGTTTATTTTAATCCCTGTGTAACACAGGAATGGAGAGTAAGCAAAGCATGCTTGAAGGATCTGGAAAGGCACAAGGAAATGGGCTTAGGATCCTCCTTTGCTGAGCACCCATAAAGCTGATCATAAACAGCTGCACAACTGCAAGTTGACAGCTTCAAAGCACACAAGATGGGCAGTGTCCTAACCCACCACCTGCCATTCTCCCCTCCCCCAACCTTATTTTCTCTTTAAAAATAAGCAATCTATTCTAGCTGTGATTGGATTGCCTTGCCACCAAAACTGGCAAAGTGGTTCTGAAATCTCCTCCCAGCAGGACAGTCCATCGTCTCACTCACACTGCCTCTACAGTTCCTTCACTTTCCCTTGGTGTCTACTGTCTCTCAGAACAGGGGTGTGAGGCAGTCCTGGGTGAGCAGGAAGCCCTTATTCCACCTCACACACACCTAACACGGAACAGACCTGGGCAGAAGCCCAACAAACATTGATGAAACTGAAATACTGAGGTCCACCAAAGAGGAAGTAGCAAATAAGAGAGCAGAAGAGAAAAAAAAAAGATGCTGAGAAAAATAGGGAGAGAATGGTACCCATTTAGGTGGCAAAGATGGTAACCAACATCTGGTCTGAAGCTTCCACCAGCTCAACCAGCCACCCTATAGCTCAGGGGCTTTTCTGCAGTGTCCATGCTAAGAGACGTGGGAACAGCCTGGTGAGGTGAAAAAGAAAGGGCTCTGGCAAACCTTGGTTGGAATCCCAGCTCTGCAGCTCTTAGCATGTGACTGTGAGTAATTTTCTGGGCTTTGGGTCCCTCAGCTATAAAATAATTTAACAGCACAAATCTATTGTGGAGATGAGACAGAAATTTTGTTCAACAGTATTGCCTGACACACAGTAGGTGCTCAATATACGGTAGCTGTAGTTATTTTTCTTATTAGAGCAACAGAAACAAATAGAGGAAGAATAGAATGGTAGAAAATTAAGAAGTGAAAAGCCTTTATCAAGCATAAAGCATATTTAAACCAAACTACCTCAAGCGTAACACAATACATGATAAAGAGAGAAAACAAAGTTTAGACTTTACGGTATTATTTACATCATATTAGAGCATAAATCTTCCAAAATATCTAGCAATATACTTACATCATGTTAGAGCATAAATCTTTCAAAATATCTAGCAATATAGCATACACGGAAACAATTCACATTCTCAAACATTTGGAGATTAAAAAGTACATAAATACTTTTCAGTAAAATTAAATTAAAAATTATGGCCAGAAAAAAAAAGATTTAGTTTGGAAAAAAACACCAAAAGCAAGAACAGCTGGAGAACAAAGACATCATGCCTCAAGGATGCATCTCCAGCCTGGCTGCCAGGCACGACCAGCTGCAGAGCTTTTGAGGTTTGCTTTGAACATAGATTTTTTTCTTTTTAAAACACAGATTTATTCAGGATATCCGGGGTGAGACTTGGGTACATGTGTTTTTAAGCCTTGCAGCATTCTGAGCGACAGTGTAAAGGCACATTTGTTTCCAGCATACAGCAAATCAGAGGGACCCTCTCAGTGAGATTTTGAGATTCACTCCTAATACAGCAAGTCTGCAAGCATCACTCAGAGATCAGGGGAAGGAGGGGAAGCTCCTGCACTGGAATCAGGAAGTTCTGAATGTTCTTATTATCAGTGCATTTTCTTTTCCCTCCAACTTCTGAACACACAACCTTCACCCCCACCACGCCTCTTCCACCTATAAATACAGTCTTATCCATCACCGAACTGTGCAGGACTACCTATGCACTTCCACACCCTATCACATCCCCACCCCTGAGGTGAGATTTGATCATTTCTTGGCTCCTAAAGGGTTCTGTTACATTTATTTTAGTTAGATTTTACCTAAATATGACTTTTGAGGGGAGACAGAGATTAAAGAGGATGCAGTGCATTTATGTGGATCAAGACTGAGACTAGAGTGAGGCCCACATTCCAAAGGGGCATTGGTGCATTTGGTGAGTGGGGAGCAGGTAACTTGTTTGTTTTATGGATGGACAGATTGACAGGATTTATACCTAAGGCACCTCCTCCACACCTGGACCCAGTTTAGATGATGAGATTCTGGACTCTGAGCAGTTCCTGTAATGGGATAAGACTACTGAGGACCTTTGGGGTGGAGGTAAAGAATGCTGTATGTGGTAGGGACAGGAGTAACTGGTGGCCAGAGGGTGGCCAGTAATGGTGACCCTCATGTTCCTCCTGGTTTTCACACTCTTGCATAATCACCTCCCTTTGAGTGTGGTATGACCTGTGGCTTGTTTCTAACCAACAGAATATGGCAAAGGTGATGGAATGTTCATAATTGCACATATGTGATGACATGATTATGTAACATAAGATTGTAGTGTGTATTTTCTTCCCTCTATTTTTGGCTTTGAGAAAGCAGCAATGTTGGGAAACCCTATGTGGCAAGGAACTGTGGGCAGCCTCTAGGAGCTGAGAGTAACCTCTGACCAATAGCCAGCAAGGAAAAAACAAAGGCCTTAGTCTTACATTTTCAAGGAAGTAAATTCTGCCAGCAGCCTGAGTGAGCTTGGAGGAATCTTCCCCAATGTAGCCTCAGATGAGACCATAATCCTGGGCTTTATTGCAACCTTATAAAACACTAAACAGAGGAGCCAGTCAAGCTATGCTCAGATTCTGGATCCATAGGCACTGTGAGATAATAAACATGCGTTATTTTAAGTTGCTAAGTTCGTGGCAATTTGTTACACAATAGGTAAGTAGTTCAACACTTGCGCAACCCTAAGGGTGAGTGACTCCTTAGGTTTTGCACCCTAAGCATCAACTTTGCCTCATTCTATTCCCAGCCCTGATGTGAAGCACAGTAGGATATGTACAAACAGTACCTGAACAAGCAGAGTCATTGGGCCACTCTTATCAATTTCCAGAATCTCTCCATTTTTTGTTCCCACTAGGATATGTCCATGTCCCAAAGTGATGGCACGAATTGAAGGGTTATCTTCCAAAAGCAAGCCTAGGGATGGGGATGGTATATTTCATAACATAACAAAAACAGCTGCTTATTGGTATAAATTCAATTTTTATAGCTCCAAAGAACTAGCTACTAGGCAGTCAGCCTTGGCATTTCTACCAGGGGAAGAGAGTTCTGAACATGGAAGGGAGAGAGAATTGATTTGCTAACAGTTTTCTAAAAACTTTATACTATCTTCTTCATCCCTCTGAACACAAAGATCTCTATTACATTTTTGGGAGTGGCACCTTTTGAGCTAGTTGACAACGCTGATCTTTTAATGGCATATGTCTTCAAGCATCTTTCAAACATATCATCCCAGAGCTCCACAATGCCGTCCTTTCCACCTGTTACAAAGCCCTGTGAAAGCATACATGGGAGGTGTTATATACACATCAAAATGACCAATTACTCACTCGGCCCCAGGAGGAATCCCCCGTGGGTAAGAGAGCTTTGTGTATGGTATCTTCCATATCGTTCCATATGAGATGGAAAACCCTGGTGGTAACAATCTTCAAATAATATTTTCTGGAAGCATCTCTCCCACACTTCCCTAGCAGGATCAAGCACATTCTCATCAAGTATCCATTGCACTCTCTTCAGAACACTGGTTGGCAGTTGGCCCACTGATCAAGGATGGTGTGCCTGTGCCCAGTCTCCCAACCAGAAGGTGGTTCCTACAGAATGGAACCAGCCTCAAAACCTAGCAGAGTTTCTAGTATCTCACATACTCTGACCAAATGGATTGAAATTAACATCACAGTTTAAAATTTTTGTTAAACATTTAAAAATAAAGTCATGTCTAGAAGAAAACATCATTATTTATTAAGAGTAACTCAGATACTTTGTGTAATGAAACCATCCTATTTCATTCAATAGACATGATTTCCATAATTAAAATCCAGATTAATTTTTACAAAAACTTGGAAAGCAAAAATCTTAACATATTGGCTATTTTTTTACTGAACACTGATCTTTATTCCTGTTCTAAGCTTATAATTTTTTGGCTTTACTAGTTTTCCTTTCTGGTAATTTATTATACATACCAACAACTATTCTTAGAGTTTTTTTTTTTTTAAGAAAAAAGCTGAGTAATGCTTTTTCAGAAACTTTTAATTTAATGCATTTTTATGAAGTTTACAAAGAAATAATATTTTGAAGTTTGTAACATTAAATATCTTTATTCTTATATCGAATTTGTACCCAGGAAAATTCAATCCCCAAACTAAATTTAAATGCCGTGTATTACATTGTGATATCCTTGTCTTTTCCCATGATTTTGCAGTCTTATTTACCAAACAACAAGAGCTTAAACAAGTGATACCATATTCACTTCTGGGGCTACAGAAATTCTTTACACTTCTTTAATCTTTTCTAATACTTGCAGTTTAACCAAAAACGTATTTGCCGGTAAAAAAACCAGCTTAGCCACTGAAACAACCATTATAGTTGCACATCTAACAAGAACTACTTTTGTAGTAGAACCAACACATTTGCCTAAGGACAGGAAAATGAAAAATGAGGTTTGGGTTAGGAGTAGTAGGTGGCTTAAACTGGAGGTCAGAGGGCATAGATGAGGTGGTACCATCAGCAAATGAAGTAACTGAAAAGAAGCAGGTATTTGCTGGCAAGTTGATTGAAGAACGTATTTTAAAACACTGAAGGTGCTACAGTTTAAATGTTAGTCCCCTCCAAAACTCATGTTGAAATGTAATTGTCAGTATAACAGTATTTAGATGTGGGAGGTTTCAGAGGTGACTAGGCAATGGGGGTCTGCCCTCATAAGCAGATTAATGCCGTTATTGTAAGAGTGGGTTCATCATAAAAGGGTGAATTTGGCTCCTTCCACTCTTATTGGGCCTTCAGCCATTGGGTAACACAGCAAGAAGGACCTTCCCTGTTGCAGCCCCTCAGTCTTGGACTTCCCAGCCTCCAGAACTGAGAGCCAATACACTGCTGTTCATCATAAAGCACCTAGTCTCGGAAATTCCGTTACAGCTGCAGAAACAAACTAAGACAGAAGGTAAGTGTAATCTTTGTAAAGGAACACTGCAAGGCAAGTAGACAGACCAGGGCAATGATGACAAGCTTGAGTGGAAATATGGGCAGTGAACAGTCTTCACTCTGACATTCTTGTTAAAGCTGAGCCTTTCTACACAGGAGCAAGCTGGTTAGGGATGTAAATTTCTGTCATAGCAAATGGATGTCTGGAACAATAATGTCCACTTGGTACTTCCCGGTCTCTGCCCATTGTGTTACCAAGGAGGAAGACAATGCTGAAATATTTATCAGGACTATTCTACTGCTGAGTGTCCACATTTATCCCGGCACTTCTTAAGGGACTCTTTTATGAGTGAGAGACAGGAAGAGCATTTGCAGAAAAAGTGGAGAGAAGTTGCATATAAACAACTATAAACGAAATTATAAAAGTATCTTTGCTTTCCTCCCTATTGTCTCTTGACTGAGCTTCATGACAACTATTTCCTAATTCAGACAGGCCTGTTTTAGGTACAGGCATCCTCTTGGTGGGCCTTAAGACTACCTTACAATTTTAGAAGGCTGATGAGGAAAATGAATGCTGAAAAGCAGGCCATACCTTATCCAACGCATACATAGCAAACACAGGCCCATCATGAGCTTTCACTGTCTTCAGTAGCAGAATGTCTTTCCAAATGAAAATATCTCCAGTAGCTGCTCCTGAGAACACGAGATCTTCCATTCGCCCATAAGAAACACACATCATTGTTTCCAATTTTCCAATACTTCCAAAAATTCCTCTTTTAGAAGTGAAGCCCCCACCTAGAGTGGACCAAGAATAGTTATTACTTTAAAACATCTGACACTTCCTATGGGCATGTAGTATGATTACTTCCATGAGAAACCTGGTGTGTCTTCATTATGTTTATACATAAAGATGTCTAAAAGTGGCAGAGAACATCACAAACAAAAATATTGTAAGAGAATTTCTCATTCATTCATTCTTTTTTTTTTTTTTTTGAGACAGAATGTCACACTGTCGCCTGGACTGGAGTGCTGTGGTGCAATCTCGGCTCACTGCAACCTCGGCCTCCTAGATTCAAGTAATTCTCCTATCTCATTCATTAACTCAGTGTTTATTGAATCCCTACATGCGGTAGGCACTGCACTCACTGCTGGAATATGAAGATGAAAAGAGTGTTCCTGTATTCAATGAACTCAGAGTTTAGCTAGAGAGAGGACTCAATATGCATCTCAGTCTAAGACATGCATCTAATCGAGGCTCAGCATTAAGTTCTATGTCAGCCAAGAGAAAGCATGACTAAGTACCTGGAGGAGCAAGGAAAGTCTTCATGAATGATGCTGACCTAAAATGATGAAATAGTACTGCCTGTAAATATAAGCATGTCATATGTGCTCTGCTTATTTATCACAGCAAATTTGGGGTGAGAAAAATGTATTGTTGCGTAGGAAAAGGTAGTATATGGGACAAGTCATTAGATTTGTCCCTTACACATTCACATGCCCCCACACTCCCTGTCACTGAGAAATGCAGCTTTATTCAAAACAACCATGCACAGGCTGGCTCTCCAGACATATTGGGTGGCATTACCCTCTTTTAAAAGCAAAATGCACTGGAACAGAACCTTATTCACATTTTGTGCATAATAAGATTGGGCTTGGTACCAAAGCTGATATGAAGAATTCAGATTCAATTGTATTAAGTCTGGCTTATTAGTGAGAAGAATAAGATATCCTCTATGTTTCCTCATGCTTATTTACTCATCAATATTAGCAACATTAAATCCACCAATATTTATTGGACCACCCATTGTGGGCAGACTCAGGGTTTAATTCAGGTCTAAATTCAGTAATAAATAAAGGAACCCTCCAAATAGATGACATTTTATTCACTCAACCAAAGTGATTATTTCCTGTGCAGTAGTCTAACATAATTACTGCTTTCGGAACAGATGACTAAATATGAAAATGATTATTTTCGCAGCAGAACATTTTCCAAAGCTTTCTAGGTATTGATGAATATGCATAGTGTCACATAGTGTTCTAAGCTTCAAAGCATTCTAAGTGGATTTGGGAGAGAGTTTTTTTTAGGCACTGTTTTATTTTAGATTGCAGAGACAAGCCAGGTAGTAGCGACAGTTTTGTTTTGTTTTTCTTTCCAGCTGGGGTAAAGCTCTCAGTCATAAATGATAAACCCAAACGACAGTACCTGCTTGTTGCCAGAATTTGATGTGCTTTATCCCAACGGTAACCAGTTTGTCGACGTGGTGTGGGTTACACTTTACCACAAATATCTTATCTTTATGTCCTCTGTAAGAAACAAATAGGAAAAAAAATTCTAGTTTGGAAACTCAATCCTAAAGACAGCAGTTATACCTTAGTTTACAAATTCAACTTAGTTCCAATAAAAAGACCATGGCGGGTGTGTGTGTGCTTAATCTGGAGTTAGAAACTTTGATTTTAAAGTTCTCATGGAAGAATAAGCCAGCAGGAATGACCAGGAAAACGGAAACAGAAAAGCAGAGTGCAAAGAGTAGCTCTCCTAGATATTAAAACAATCTATAAAGGATTCATAATTAAAACAGTATAGCACATGTGTATGAGTTGACTGACAAACAGAAAATCTTGAAATAGATATAAATTAATATAAAAATGTAGTGTATAACAAAGACAAGGTCTCTTAGCAATAGTGGGAAAGATGAACTTTAAAAAAACATGGTGTCAGACACCAAATGCTGGCTAATCTGTGGAGTGGTAAGAACTCTTGCTAATTGCCAGTGGGAACACAAAATGGTACAGCTATTTTGAAAGGCAGTTTGGCAGTTTCTTACAAAACTAAACATATTCTTACCATACAACCAGCAATTACATTGCTTGATATTTGCCTGAATTAGCTGAAAACTTATGTCTGCACAAAAACCTTCACGTGGATATTTATAGCAGCTTTATCCATAATTGTCAAAACTTGGAAGCAACACAGATGTCCTTTAGCAGGTGAATGGGTAAACAAACTGAGGTACATCCAGACAATGGAGATTATTCAGTGCTAAAAAGAAATGAACTACCATATCATGAAAAGACATGGAGGAAATGTAAATATGTATCATTAAGTGAAACCTGCCAATCAGAAAAGACTACATATTATATGGTTCTAATTATATGACATTCTGGAAAAGATAAAACTATGAAGACAGTAAAAAATTAGGCCAGACGCGGTAGCTCATTCCTGTAATCCCAGGACTTTGGGAGGTCAAGGCGGGCAGATCACGAGGTGAAGAGATCGAGACCATCCTGGCCAATGTGGTAAAACCCAGTTTCTACTAAAAATATATGAAAATTAGCCGGGGGGTGGTGGCACATGCCTGTGGTCCCAGCTACTCGGAGGCTGAGGCAGGAGAATCTCTTGAACCTGGGAGGCAGAGGTTACAGTGAGCTGAGATCGTGCCACTGCACTCAAGCCTGGTGACAGAGCAAGACTCCATCTCAAAAAAAAAGAAAAAAAGTGGTTTCCACAGTATACAGGGAAGGGAGGGAGGGATGAAGGGATAAATAGGCAGAACACAAAGAACTTTTAGGGCAGTGAAAGTCTTCTGAATATACTGTTGTAACTGTAGAACCAGTCCAATCAGGTTCAACTTTATATAATACGATGGTGAGTTGTTTTTCAGTTATCTGGAACCCAAGTTGCCAGTTATATAACCTGATCATGCCCAGATGAACCAAACATGCAACCATGGGTGCAACCTAAGTGCTTAGACCAAGGAACAGGGACCACATTAAGAACTACACATCTCATGGCATTATCCAGTCATATGTCTCCCGGCAACACCACATTACAAGAGCCAATCAGATCATGCCTCATTACCCTCCACCTATAAAACCTGCCCCAGCCCCCAGGTCGAGAGAGAGAGAGAGGCAATAAAGTATTTTCTCAAAAGCTGGTGGCATAGTATTGGCTTCTGTGCTTTTTGGGCTGCAAGCCCATTGCTAGCTTGGTAACACTATCTTGATAGGTATGTATCAAATAATTTTGTCAAAACTCGTAGGATGTACAACACTGAGAGTGAATGCTAATATAAACTGTGGATTTTTGGGTGATGATGTGTCATGGTAGGTTCATGAATTGTAACAAATGTACCACTCTGGCACAGGATGGTGACAGTGGGGGAGGCTGTGCATATGAGGAGGTAGGAGGTAGTGGGAACTCTCTGCACTATCTGCTCAATTTTGCTGTCAACCTAAAACTGTTCTAAAAAATAAAATCTATTTAAAATGAGAAAACAATAAATGCTGTTTGGAACACCTTGGTAGCCATATGGAAAAAACAAAGTTGGACTTGTTCCTCAGATACTAAGATACGTTCTAAGCTATTTAGAGACCTAAATGTAAAAGATGAAGCCATAGAACATTAGAACATGTGATTTCTTTTTAATGTAAAAATCAGCAGTATTTTTCTAAATATGAAAATCTTGAAGCAATAAAAGATTAATGAATTTAACCAAATAAAAATAGAAACCTTTTGCTTGATGAAAAACACCATAGGAAACTCAAAGGATGAATGATAAACTGGGGGAAAAAAATCAACAAGTTATAGACAAAAACCTAACAACCCTAACATTTAAAGAATCACTTCCTGTGAGAAATGTACATCAGAGAAACCAAACGGTTCACGAGGGAAAATTCTTATTAATAATTCTAGCTAATATGATGAATGATAAATTTAGAAAACTGCCACCTTCAACCCCAAATTAAGTAACCAGTTTAGCCCAAGGTTGTCAGCTGATACTACAACCATTAGAAAATGTGTTGATGAGGAGCTGCATAATGAAAGGATCAGGCCAGGGCTCCCAGAAACCACCAACTGAGCTGAGTATTACTGACAGCAGGACAACTAGACGTTTTGGGCAGTAGCGTACACCAGTGTGGTGCTGGGGAAGTGGTCCACCCTGGCGGGAAGGAATTCCGTCACTAACATTGCTTAGAATTGCCAGCTAATGGGAAGAATAAAAACAGTCTAGCTTTTAGTTGTTATTTTAAAATTCTCTACAGATAATATACCCCTATTGCTTGCACCTGGGAAGAACCATTCCTACTGCCTCCCTACTCTCCCGTATACCACTGATTTTATCTTTTCTGATGTGACAGGAAGTACCTATAAAGTATTCCTGCCTAAAAAAACTGAACATGGGGGAAAATATTTGCAAATCATATATCTGATAAGGGACCTGTATTCAAAATATATTAAAACTATAAAAAGACAAATAACTTGATTAAAATTGGGCGGTGTATTTAAACAGACATTCTACAAAGAAAATATACCCAGTCAGCACATGAAAACATGCTCAACATCATTAGTTATTAGGAAAACCATAATGAGATATCACTTCTCACAAGGTGGCTATAATAAAAATGACAGACAATAACAAGTGTTGGCCAGAATGTGGAGGAGTTGAAGCCCTGGGTTTAACATTTTGAGGCACTGACTAATGTTTTCCAAGTGGCTGCACCATTTTCCATTCCCACCAGATCTAAATATAAAAGATGAAGCTGGATAACAGATGAAAGAAAGAGGTTGGGTGTGGTGGCTCACGCCTGTAATCCAGCACTTTGGGAGGCCGAGGCAGGTGGATCACCTGAGGTCAGGAGTTCAAGACCAGTGTGGCCAACATGATAAAACCCCCATCTCTACTAAAAATACAAAAATTAGCCAGGCAGAGTGGTGGGCACCTGTAATCCCAGCTACTTGAGAGGCTGAGGCAGGAGAATTGCTTGAACCTGGAAGGCGGAGGTTGCAGTGAGCTGAGATTGTGTCACTGCACTCCAGCCTGGATGACAGGGTGAGACTCCATCTCAAGGAAAAAAAAAAGTTAAAATGGGAGGAGGAAAGATTTGTGCAAAGTATAGGATGTTGATCATTGTTGCAGCTGGGTGATGGGTACAGAGGGTTTGTTATGCTAGTCTACTTTTGGGTAACTTTGAAATTTTCCACAATAAAAAGTTAAAAGACTAGAGTGTCTCTTGATCCATTATGGCTACATGAATGTACACCCTATGATGACAGGCAGTGAAAAGATGGAACTTTGAGGCTCTGACTCTTTGAAAATCAAAAGTGAACATGGACATTAGAGTCAGGACAAATCACTGGACATACTGGTAACAATTAGGGGAGAAAAAGGGCTAAATACAAAATGTGTTTAACACTGAGAAGAAATGAACCAAATAACCATAAAAAACATTAAGCATCCAATCATGTTTTTTTTTGGAGATGGAGTTTCATTCTTGTTGGCCAGACTGGAGTGCAGTGGCACAATCTCGGCTCACTGCAACCCCCACCTCCTGGGGTCAAGCAATTCTCATGTCTCAGCCTCCTGAGTAGCTGGAATTACAGGCGTGCACCACCATACCTGGCTAACTTTTTGTATTTTTAGTAGAGACAGGGTTTCACCATGTTGACCAGGCTGGTCTCGAACTCCTGACCTCATGATTCACCTGCCTTGGCCTCCCAAAGTGCTGGGATTACAGGCGTGAGCCACCGTGCCCAGGCTTTCTTTTTTTTCTTTCTTTCTTTTTTTTTTTTTTTGAGGCAGACTCTTACTCTGTCACTCAGGTTGGAGAACAGTGGCACAATCTGTGCTCACTGAAACCTCCGACTCTCAAGCTCAGGTGAGTCTCATGCCTCAACCTCCCAAGTAGCTGGGACTATAGGTACATGCCACCATGCCCAGCTAATTTTTTCAATTTTTAGTAGAGACAGGGTTTCGCCATGTTGGCCAGGCTGATCTGCAACTCCTGATTCACCTGCCTTGGCCTCCCAAAGTGCTGGGATTATAGGCATGAGCCACCATGCCCAGTCCAACGATTTCTTGATTGGAGGAAAATCCCCCTAGATTCAAAATCATTAATATATACTTCAGAGAAGCTAGAGAAAACCAAAATGAAAATAACAGATATAGCAAATTTCAATTCCTAGAGATAAAAGATTGTTTTGTTTCCATGTATCTACACAATGTCAAATATTTATAAAAACCTTTTTTGCGAGAACTTTTCAGTTCCCACCTAATTTCTTGGTGCCATTGTGATATTACAAAATACGTATGTGGTCTTCGATTTTCTCCCTCCATTATCTGGCACGCAACTCTTGAAATTCTCAGGATCTCCAGTGAGGTCTTCTTGTATGCTCATAATTGACTGATGGTTGCAGCCTAGAGGTAGCTTCAGGATGGCAGTTGATCACCACAAAGACCAAAGCAGTAATAGAGGGCTGGGACTGCAGCCCCATCCCTGACCCTCAGGGAAGGGAGAGGGATCAAAGGTTAAGTGGCTCACCCGTGGTCAGTAAATCAATCATGCCTATGTAATGAAGCCTCCATAAAAACCCCAAAGGACAGAGTTTGGAGAACTTCTGGATAGCTGAACACAAGGAGATCCCTGGAGGATGGTACGCCCAGGAAGGCCATGGAAGCTATAGCTTTTCATCTGTAACCTTTGTAATATCCTCTGTAATAACCTGGCAAATGAAGCAAGTATGTCCGAGTTCTCTGAACCACTCCAGCCAATTAATTGAACCCAAGGTGGGATGAGGGGCACAGTCTCAGAAACTGAGCCCTCAACTTGTGGGATCTGAGGCTATCTCCGGGTAGACAGTGTCGGGATAGAACGGAACTAGAGAAAATACTTAGCTGATATCTGTCACAGAATTGCTTGCTTGTTGGTGGGGAGAAATCCCCACAAGTTTGGTCACAGAAGTCCTCTGTGTCGATTGTTGTTGAGTGAGAAAACAGAAAAAGCACTTTGAGTTTGGGTGAGAGTTCTTGTTGTCCTACTCTATATCATAAAAACACCAGTGTCATTTCTGTTGTAGCTAGTTATAAAGTGGCTAACAATGGCATGTAAATGTTTAGCTAACATCAATATCTAAATAAAGAACACACTGCATACATCTGTCATTTTTCTCTTACACACTTGTTAAATTTGTAGGGAAGTTCCAGGTAAGGGTGTGTGTGCATGTGCATGTGTGTATGTGTAAGCAAAACAAAATGCAAAGTTTGTCAGATCTTAGATGGAGAGAATAAGAACTTAGACACTGTGCTGCCGTCCTAATACTGGATGATTCCTCATGCCCCCTTCACAAGCAATTCACCACATAGGGTCACATAAACCCTATCAGCAAGCACAAAGGAAGGAGCCTTTTCTAGAGGCCAAGGGCAACTGCACATTGGGTGACCTGGTTTCCATATTGTCCGTTCAAAACTCCCGTGTTTGCATAGAGGCCCAGTGCTGTGTGTGATTTTGTTCTCCCTTTCTGTGGCAGTAGCCTTTAGCAGGACGACTGATGAATGTTTGCTATATATTCTATCTCCAAAAAAAATTTAAACTGGCTCAAAATATAGAATAATATAGAAGACAGGTAACAAATTAGCACACAGTGAGATGACGTATTAGTGAGTAAAAAAAGCCAGTTATAGAGCATATGCACAATACTCCGCATATAAATAAAAGTGAATACAAATAACAGAAAAATATATACTAAAAGATGTATGCTCAAATGTCAACCATGGCTACATCTGGGTAGTGGAATTAAAAATGGTTTTCCTTTTCTTAGTGCTTTTCTCTGCTTTCTAATTTTTCTATAATGATCATATATTATTTGTAAAAACAGAGAAAAGAATACGTGTTATTTTTAAAAAGCAAGTGAAAAAGAAAAGGGGCCTAGATGGTATGTGGGAGGTTCTATCATGGCCATGAAATGTATGTAGGGTAGGGACCTGAAATAGATCAAGTGACGAAGCTAATACAGAAGTGCTTACTTGAAGTTTGATACACCTGCCGTATGCGAGCCTACGGTTTCACCCTAAGCTTTCTAGCAGGAAAACTATTTCAGATTAGCACTTGAAGTATTCTTGTTGATAATTCTTTTTTGTCCAAGATCCCTCCTGTTCAAATTCTGAGACGAACCGTGTCTGTAATTAGTCATTGTTCCCCTAGTCACATTACCAGAGAAACACAAGTCTGAATAAAGAAGCACAGACATACCTGATTAATTGTCGCATTATTCTGCCCTGATTTACAGTGATGTTAGGTCATGTAACTACTCCTGTAAGGAATCAGTCTTGGTTCTTAAATGGGCTACTTGTACATTAGACTAAAATTGGAATGATCTTTAGGAAAAAAAATGACTGAAAAATTAATTTGTAATGAAGGTAACCAATATCACTCATGAAAATTAACAAAGATGCAGGGAAATTGTTCGAATAGATTGGATCCAGTCTCATAGAGCTCTTGTCAACAATATCTAGAGAATCGTGTCTTGTAAATAAGATCTCTATGGTCCAATTCTAAATTTCTCTGGTTTCTGTGAGCTGCTAAGAGTAGGTTCATTTAAAATATTCTCATAAATTGGGGGAGGAGCAACTTTTGAGAGCCCTGTTGTGCAGCTCACACACGTCAGCATGGCCACCAGCAGCACAGCTGGCGATGCCACTACAGCTACCAGCCATGCACCTCCTCTTTGGGGAAACTTCACCTCCTGGGCAATGAGTGCTGGAGAACAATAACCATTGCCAAAACAGCACAGCCAGCCAGAAGCAGGTTTATTGTTCAGCCTTGCTCTATAAGTGCGGCTGGCAGTGATTGAGACACAGAAGTGCAAAGTGAGGGGTAGGACTGAATCAGCTTCTCTGTGAATTAGGCCCTTTTGGGAGCTTAGATGACCCTGAAAAAGCAAGGTACCATTCTGTTAAGGATTACTTCTTTGTCACTTCTATTTCACGCCCCTGTTTTTAAAGTTTCTTTCTTTTTTTTTTTTTTTTTTTTGAGACAGAGTCTCGCTCTGTTGCCCGGCTAGAGTGCAGTGGTGCGATCTTGGCTCACTGCAACCTCTGCCTCCCTGGTTCAACCAATTCTCCTGCCTCAGCCTCCCAAGTAGCAGGGATTACAGGAGCCCGCCACCACACCTGGCTAATTTTTGTATTTTTAGTAGAGACAGGGTTTCACCATGTTGGCCAGGATGGTCTCGATCTCTTGACCTCATGATCTGCCTGCCTTGGCCTCCCAAAGTGCTGGGATTACGGACGTGAGCCACCATGCCCGGCCTCCAGTTTTTAAAAGTTTCTATATACTTAAGCACTCTAACTTAAGGAAACAAGTAGAAGTTTTGTCTAATTTCTTATGTATTTATTTAAATATATATCATTGTTAATATTACACAAATAGATATTTATGTAACTTTTTACTTATTGTAAAATCTAGTATTCTTCCAAAGAACTTTAATAATCCTTGATATTCCTCCTTGGAAACAGCACTGGTTAATGTCAATCCAAAATGTTCTCCTGGTTACTTCTGCAGATGTCCTGTTTTGGGAATGTCATAAGGCTTGGGAGTAATTCCAAATATAAATTGTGTTATTAACATAACGGTGTTAAGTCAACGTTGTGTTAATTAAATAGAAATAGTAACACTACCCACCAAGTACATAAAATATATACTTTTTAATATTAAATATTTCTTTCTTCCATTTCTATTAATATTTCTGGCATAAAACTGGTGAGCCACCCACAGCTAAAGGGTTTTCTAGCAGGAAAATTGCATTTCTATTGCTTTTGAAATGCAGAAATGTGCTTTCCCTGAAATTATCTGGAAAGGCAGATGGTATGTTATCCGAAATATTAAACTTAAATTCTGTATTTTAGTCTAGGAGGGAAACAGTTCTGATGAGAAGCTGAATCTGAGTACTAAAAGGGAGTAGTACCTCACACTAGAAAGACAGACCAAAAGAAAAACCACTTGAGCAGGGAGATTTATGAGCTGCCATTTGTTTCCAAGAATTCAATCTCAACAGCAGTCATCAGAAAAGTTTCTCTTTTTTTCCTAAGATGGTCAGCTGGAGTCCTCAAGCCTCCATCTGCTGCTCCTCCGGGTCTCTAGCAGTTTATAAATCTTCATTCATTAAATTGCCACAAAACTTTTCTTCCTATTTAATATTGTAGAGGAAAATATTAATTTAAAAAGCGAATATTGGGGTTCAAGGCCATTAACTTCAAAACGATTTTATATTGCAAGATAGAAAGGACATCATGAATACAGGAAAGAACGAGCAGGAAGGTACAGTGATAACACGCCTGGGCAACAAATTGTATTGCTGGGCCTTGGTTGCCAACTATTTTGACCCCTGATCAGGGTTGGGCAAACAGCTGAGCTCAATGCAAGTAGGAGTGAAAAGTCATGTTCAGACTTAGCGCTGATTCAGCAGGCAGGAAGGCTGGGGTAAGGGAGGACAGGTGGTCTATAAACAGCAGTTGGTCTCAAAAAATCTATTTATAAGACGGGAGATTAGGGAAACAATTTGCCTGCTTTGAAAGCAAGTGGCAGATGCACACGGTGGGGCTTCCTTTCCAGCATGCTGCAGACTCATGACAAATGGTGCTTCTGACTCTGGTGACACTGACAATCTTTCACCAGATGCTAAGACAGAGGAAAAACAAGGGGCAAGGCACCAGCTTGAGAAAAGCTGCTTTTCTATTGCTGAAGTGCTTTGACACAGATTACACAGATCACTCAAAACGAAGTGGTGAACAACTCTCTGCAGAAGATTTAGGAATTTTCTGATTCAGTGAAACAAACATTACCTGCTCGAAGTCAGATTTGGCACCATGAAATATTGGAATATTTTTTTCACTTAGTTGCTAAGCTTTCTATGTGAATTTCAGCTGAGTTTGAAGATGAAATCTTACTAGAAAATGAAAACTATTGACCTTTACTGAACCATGATATCAGCAGGATGCCATAAGATACCAGCAGCTTCTTACCTTGTTGTGGCTATCTTTTCTCCCTTTTTCCAGTCCCAAAATACAATACTGTGAAAATCGTCTAAACCAACCGACACCAGACATTTTCCATCAGCTGTATGAAAACAACACAAATGTCAAAATTTCTTCCTTGAAAAATCAAAACATTTCATATACTGTAAAGAGGAATAAGTAATTGACCTTAAGAAATTGACCTTATGAATTGGTAAATGTTTGAGGTGATGGATGTGATACCGCCCTGACTTGATTATACAATGTATACATGCACTGAAACATCACACTGTACTCTATAAACATGTTTTAATACATTACAAGCATCACATGCTGAGGGACCTCACTGAATGCAACGCACAACTAGTAAGAGTCAAGCTTCCTAACAATGGGCTGCCGACGTCGATTGCCGACCTGACGACATTCTGAGACACAGGGCTAGAGGGAGACTCTCAGGTAAGCTACAAAAACTTTGTCTATTTTGTGACAAACAAATCTCATGACATTTACTTGAAGTGCCACTTGCTTTGTGGACCCCAAATCCATTTTCAGCTCTAAAAACTGGGTTCAGTTAACCCTCCAAGTCAGGAACATGATAGAAACTAAATTGAACTTCAAAAACTCTTTCAAAAGATGATTTTACATTTAAAAAATTTTATGCTTCCTATTTTAAATATAGTGCCATTGTTATAGTAAGTTTAGAATATATGAAGAAAATTTTTAAATCTTCCAAATTTCTAGGCCTACATTTGATATATATACTACCAGTATTCACATAAACGTGCTTAGAAAAAACAGAACCAGAATCATACTGAACAGGCTATTATCTAATCTTTCATCTATTATATCATGAACATTTTCCTTTAATATTAAATATTACTTATAATTATTTAGAAAAGTAGCAAGAATAGATTAAATCCCTATGTATAAATGCTTATTTACTGTCTAGTTTTCACATCACTTGTCTCCTTTACATTTCTAGGGCAATTTATTTCTCTAAGAGAATAATAATTATCCATGATTACTATAATTTGGACATTTAGGTTATTTTCCCCAAAATTGTTTTAAAAATATAGTGAATGTACAATTAAATTTCAAATAAAAACAGTTAATTTATCTTTTTTCCTTCAAGATAAAAGAAGAGGTAGAGTCAGTAAGCCTTTCCCCTTTGCTGCCTTCTCGCAAGGCTAGATTCAACACAGACGCATCTGTGGGTCAGCAGTCCCCCTTCCACTAGCTGTGCGGTTGCTAGGAGACGAGTGATCAAGCTCATCCTGCATCAATATATCAGCTCTCTTCTCTGACTACCAAGGGCCAGCCATGAGGGCAAAGCAACACAGATCTGTGATAAATTCCTTCTTCCAGGTCTGCCCATCCACTCGGAGGTCTCCACTGATATTTTCAAAGGCAGATCTGCAGTAGACCCCAAATTAGGGTTGTCGGGTAAAATATAGAAAATCTTGTTAAATTGGAATTTCAAGTAAGCAATAATTAATTTCTTAGTACAAGTACTTCCCATGCAATATTTATATGTATATTACATATTTATCCTTATTTTGCATGGAATATACTTATGACAAAAACTATTTACCTAAAACTCAAATTTAATTGAACCTCCTATAATTTTATTGGCTACATCTGGCAGCCCGATCTCAAATGCTAACCAATAACCACGCTTTGAGGGCCCTTGCTTGTGCAAGAGACCCTCCTCCAACCAACTGGAAATGGTTGCCTCCTCCTCCTTTTCTGGATGAAGGAGAGTCAGAGAAAGGAAAAGTCTGTCTTAACAAACCAAATCCTCCCCAACCCTCCACCACT
This sequence comes from Aotus nancymaae, assembly GCF_030222135.1. Taxonomy (NCBI): domain Eukaryota; kingdom Metazoa; phylum Chordata; class Mammalia; order Primates; family Aotidae; genus Aotus; species Aotus nancymaae. The sequence continues at coordinate 53,705,216 of NW_026988471.1, read as the reverse complement.
ACTAAGTATGAGGCAAGAATTTGAAAGTTACCTGACCCTTTCAAGCTACTAGGCTGTAGTATTAGACAAAGACATTAACACTTTCCCGAAGAGCTAAATCACCACCAGGTGATTATTATAACCACACTATGTCTTTCAAATCACAACTAATGATATCCTCTTAGGCTTAAATGTCACCATGCTTTAAACTGGGCGAGGTCCCTCCTTATGCATTTAGGAGAAGGAGCTGGTAATGTCTTCCTATTCATTACCAACATTACTTTTTCCCTATCTCTTGATATGGTCTGGTTGTTTCTACATTGGCATGCCTCTGCATTTGATTTTATTTTTATTGGTGTTTTCTCTCTCCTTTTTTAAGATCATAAGCTCTTTTAGGGCTTATAATAATCTTACATTTCCTTTGTAAGCCTCACACTGATCAAGCTTTCAGTGAACATTGATGATACTGGTGACACTGATGATGAAGAGGAAGATAAAGATGGAATGTGCCTATGGATGGCATAAATGGAAATAGAATGTACGATGTTAAATACGTATAAAGATTTGGCCAGGTGAAGTGGCTCACATCTGTAATCCTAACACTTTGGGAGGTTGAGACAGGTGAATCCCTTGAGCCCAGGAGTAGGAGATCAGCCTGGGCAACACGAGGAAACCCAGTCTCTACAAAAAAAAACAACAAAAAAAAATTAGCCAGGCATGGTGGTGTGCCTCTGTAGCCCCAGCTACTTAAAAGGCTGAGGTGGGAGGATCCACTGAGCTTAGGAGGTCCAGGCTGCAGTGAGCCGTAATCATGCCACTGCACTCCAGCCTAGGAGACAGAATGAGATCCTGTTTCAAAAAAAAAAAAAATTTTTTTTGATGATGACTAAAGAGTCAGTGAGTACAAAGTTACAATTAGAAAGAGTAAGTTTTGGTGTTATATTACATATTAAGGTGAATATAGCTAATAATGTATCGTATATTTCAAAATAGCTAAAAGATCTTGAATATTATCACCACAAAGAAAAGATAATGTTTGAGGTGATGGATGTGATGGCTACTCTGATTATATCATTACACAATATATACTTGTACTGAAATGTCACATTCTACCCCACAAATACGTGCAATTATGTGTCAATTATAAACAATTTTTTTAAAATTTAATCATTCATTTCAAAAACACGGCACAAATATTCAGTGTCTTTTGTTGCATTCATTGACTATATTTCATGTTTTCTTTTGAAATCTGTGTAGCTATATTACAATAATATGTTTTTCTTGGAATGCAAGCACCAATACATTTAAAATAATAAAGTTTTACATCATCTGAAGAAGACCTAAGGGTAAGCTGAATTTTGAGGGAGGTAGGAGGTAGGAGGTGAGCTTTGATTTTAGGAGAATTTCTGCAAGACCCTGTCAGCTTATCCCGTTACACTATCTTCCTACAACAAAAAAGGTATTCTGCTTATGGAGAGCAATGGAAGCAGCAGTGCAAACCCAGAGGTGCCTCAACAATCACCTCTCCTTTGTGATGGTGACTTTTCCCCAAGTTCTGAGGGTGTGAGCTGTATATACCACACAGTCTGGAAATAAAATTGGCTATACCTTTTTACCCTTTCTCAGTTTCACTTTCCCTGTAAGGTAAGGCTTGGTCTTAGCTTTGGAAATCTACTTTCCGACCAGTTAGTTGGAGTTTTTTATTTTTAGCCATGTTTTTAGTCTTAGGTAATGTCCTGTCACATCTTTCCAGTCACAGCATCAATTATGGATGTTTGTGACACAGTCCATAAATAATTCGAAGGCACTTAATGTCAACAGTAAAGGATAAATAAAGGTTTTATTCAGATAACTGTAAGTTGGCCCCTCTATTCAGGGTTCATCAAAAATGCATAGGTTTTCTACTGAGCACAATGAAATCAAGTTAAGTCTTAGATGTGCCCATATGGAAATTGGTATTATTCCATGAAGGTCTTTAAAAAATTATATGGTTGATATTTAGGCTAGAAAATATTTATGTGGTTGACCTTTTCTATTTCTAATCTGGTTTCCTATTCATGTGGAAGCACTTTCCTCACTGCAAGCACACAACAAAAATGGTTCCCCTTTCCCAAGACAGTAATAAATACTGAGTTAAAACAGGTTCTCAACTGAGGTAAATTCATTCTTTCTTGTCCATGTAGCCCACAGTTACAAATTCTGTCCTAAGAAATGTCTTTTGTTTGCTTTTGCAAAGTGGCAAGTCATCTAAATCCTCACACATAACTCTGCTTATTTGTTGCCTGGCTTTCACATTGTTTGCTTGCTTTATATTTTCAGGACAATTTATTTTCCAAGAAACAAGCACACTATCAGTAGGTGTCCACAAAACCTCCAAAATGAGCTGACTCCTAAGAGCTGGGCAGCGACAGCAGTACTGACTGAGGCACACAGGAGCACTAGCTAAATCATAACTGATGAGTGTGACCCTGCATTCACACTAGCACTGGCAAAGGAAAGGGGCAGGAGGTGGCCTGACACCCGAGGAGAACTCCTGGCATGCCTCCTGCCTGCTGACAAACCCAGGTCTGGTGACTCTCGCAGTGGACCTGGGTTCTGCCTTGGGATCGGCCACTGTTGACTTTTACTCAGGCCACCCTACCAAACTTCAGGATCTCCATTCTCAGCAATATAAAGTGGTGCAGGGGTTTAAGACTCAAATTATATTCTTATAACACAGACTAAATTTTCTATTTTATCAATAGAAATTAAACCAAAGAGGCCTCAGCTCACACTTTCAGGAGTCACCTCAGGTCGCACCACCACTTTTTAGGAAGTCCTCAGTACTTTCTAAAACTATCAGATCCCTTTCTACCATTTATATTCTGACATCCTACTTAACCTGTAAGACAAAAAGGTGAATTTTCATAATCAAAAACAACACATTTGCTGAAAAACGGGCTCTTTCCCCGTGATCGTTATCTGGAGAATGGTGACTGTATTGGTAAAATACTGAAATACGCTTCTTATGCACAAAATATTTCACATTTGGGAATTTATGTGCCCAAGATGGGAATTAGAAGCAGTTACAGAATCAAACTCCTCAGCTCCTCCAGAGTATCTGACTTCTCTACCCAGGCAATGATCTAAGGGCTGCCTCATGGAAAAAAGGTTTCTAAGCTCACTTTATTTCATATTCTTTCTTCTATAAAACTAATAAGCCTGGAAGAAATGTTAGCTATCTGAAATGCAGAGACCACATTACTAGGTACCAGCTTATTACTACCAACTCATCTCATAATTAATGTCTTTGATCTGTTAATCTCTTCCTTCAAACGTATTTAAATAACACAAACTAATTATTTTGATTTTTAAAAACAGAAAATTAATCAACTCTATAGAAAAAAATAACCTAATGATTAAATTCTATATTACTCTAAATTTCCTGCCACTTGATTATATGCTGATACACATGTGCATATTTTCATTTGCAATCAGTGATAGTGTTTTGAGTTGAATTTTTTCTTTTTATCTTGATACATTGAAATGTGCATAAAATGCAGTCTTGGTACTTGTCATTTTGAATTACGGCTTTATTATAATAAGCCAGATTGTTTGCTAAAATTGAGACAATTTTCAGTGCTGCCAAAAGTATGAATATATTGGATTCCCCATAATCGTGTAAAACATTTAGCTCTTGTTATTCATTTTTGCTACTTTAACAGGCATTTCACCACTCTTCTAAAGCAAACTTATTAATATCATTACTTAAGTATAGACATATGTGTCTTCTAGCAAAATTAATTTTAGGAAAAAGGCAGTTTGACCACTGAGGAGTGCAACTATGGAGAACAAAAAGCAGAAGAAATTCATCCACATCTTTGAAATACAAATGTATTTGAACTAAAATTACAGTTTCCTGTTAGGTTTTACTGCACACCTATTTTAAAACTGCATGTCCATCAAACTTCTCGGAGTTTGGACTTTGTATTCACTGTTTATTGAGTGAAATACTGAGTGTGTTATTAAACTGGCATGTGGTATGAGGAGTCATTCTCTCTCCCTCAATACTTATGCCTTCTCCTATCTCCCGTCACCAAAGTCTGAGCTGTTTAGCCTTGATTGTTACTAATTTAATAGTCACTGAAGGCACTGAATAACTTCTAACAATGATACAGCAGCTCAGATTTGTAGAGTAGTTTGTAGTATGTGAGAACAGGCATGTTACAAAAACTAAAAACTGCCCCATGTTGCACTGGTCAGGCAATGAAGGTAGTTTTCACTCAAACGTGGCTTATAATGTAAAATTCTCGTAGCAATAGGGAAAGGCAAGACAAAGTGCATTAAGCAGAACCTCATTTGTTCATTTAGTCATTCACTTTTTTCAGTAGCTTCTATCTCCACAGCAGTCTGGTATGTGTAGTGGGGAGGAGAGAGACGGGCTCTGCTGCCAAGTGGTTACTGTGTGTGAAACGTATGGAGATGCTGACACAAATACTACATGCCACACGGACTCTGATGAGTGCCACAAGAGCAATGACAACAAAGGGCTAAGGGATGCAGAAAAAAGGACAGGTTATTTCTCCCTGTGAAGTTGAAAGAGAAAACTTCCAACTTGACCTTAAAGGATGGTAGGACTTGAAAAGACACATGAGAACAGCATGAGCAAAGAACACAGACAAAAGAAGGGCAAGACAGATGTAAAGGAGTCAGACATCCACAGTTAGACAGATGTAAAGGAGCATTAATGGGCTGGGGGGTGGGAGGTGAAAAATGCTGCGAGGAAGGTTAAGGCCAGATCATGGGAGGCCATGGATGTCCCAAAGGCTACACACTGAGTCAGCCAACCAAGGGGAATCCATGTAGTGGCAATGGTAACTATGCTTTTGGAAAACTCCAGAAGAGGGTAGGATGGACTGAGGAAGTGGGGATGGCATCAGAGACTAGCATGACTACCGTGGCACAGATGAGAGGGAGTTAGGGCTTGAACAGGGTGAGGAAGGAAGAGGGGAGAGAGCTCAGGCTTGTGGAGTCATGGAATTTAATAACTAATAGTATACATGTTATACTTACTAAGCACTTGAATAAAATTTAGGAAAAAAATTACAAAATCAGCTTTCTGTAGAAAGTTTAGAATTTTTTCCCTATTGATCTAATTTCTATAGTTGAAAATAAAAATTTCTATGTAGAAATACTTTTTGTGATAGGCCCTTATTCTCAAATGCTAGCTTAAAGAAAACTTACTCTAAAGAAAATCATTTTCATCAGTTATTTTTTATGAGACTATGTTCAAATTTGAAATTAAGGAGATGAAAATGTCATTTCTGTTTTTTCAACATAAAACTTACTTCCCAAATGCCAATGTTGTCAAGTGGCCCTCTGCAGAGAATGCAGCCTTCTCTCAAGTGCTTTGTATTTTAAATCAGAAGTGATGTGCTCCCACTTATTTGGAGAGATGAAATTGATGTTCTGAGTCACTGCCAGACATTTGCAACTAAATCAACAGCAACAGCTGCTCTGGATTTCAAATTACTCAAGCAAATACAGAACACAGTGTGAGCTCTGGGTAATGACTTGGGAGAGAGGAAATGAGGAAGATGGGAAGGGATGTATAATCTAAAGGCCACATTTTTTGGTGAGGTATTCCCACGTACGATTCCCAGTCTAAGAGTAGGTAGCTGGCATACAAAGAGCGTGCACTTCAATAGAAACAGAACAACTAAGTGAGAGGATGTTTAAGTATACACACACACACACACACACACACACACACTCTCTCTCTCTCTCTCTCTGTCTGTTTCTCACACGCTCTCTCTCTAAATGTAGAACCATCTGTCAATGACTCTGGGCCTTACCTGAAAAATCAAGTGCACACACGCCTCTCTGATGTTGGCCTTTCAATAGTGACAAACATTTTAGAGTTTGTGTGTCCCACACATGAATAGCAGCATCTCTTCCAACCTTAAATAAGAGGATGAGTGTTATTAACTACTAATAAGTTACACTAACAATGATTTTGTTACTTAGAGTCAAACACTGCTCAGAAACCAAGATAAACCCATTTGGAGACTAGGAGGAGCCTAGGAAATCATCTGGTACAACTCATTCATTTTTGAGATGAGGAAACTGTGACATTGTGTCTCTAGGAGGCTTGTCTTGGCCGTCAGGTGGAGTTCCAGCAGAGCCTAACCTGATGCTGGGCATTGAAGGCTAATTCAAATGTCCACTGTGCCTTGTTTTCGTCCATTACTTCTACCATTCCCTCTCCTGCCTTCTCAGTTTGACACAAGATTCTGCTTCTCAGTCCAGGAAGTCATCTGTACCTTGATGCTATCCAGAGTTATTTTACCCATTCTCAATTATGCTACCCACCAGAAGGAGGCCTCGTCCCCCCTTCTGCCCCTGGGAAATAACATTTTCATGGCATAACTATCTTTCATTAAGGTGGATTATCTTTGCAGGGATACAAGCTTCTAACACACTAATCCCCAACAATGAAGAAAATTGTAATAGTACAGTGGTTTTCTCACTTGTAATATGCAGTGGGGAGAAACCTGCTGGGTATGATAACTTTAACAGAAAAAATGGGAGATAAAGCTATAGGCATAACTGAGCAGCATCAGGCCACTCCTAGAGGTCTGTGGAGGCTCAGTCTCCTGCAGGTGGCTGCTGGAATACTGTTTGCCACTGGTATACCTTCCATCAAATACAGGATTGAGTGCAGTATCTCCTCAGGGGTTTATGTAAAAAACCAATGTCTGGCTTTTACTTTTAAAAAAAAGGGCTATTAAATACACATGAATCAAGCACCGTCTGTTTATAAGACAAACAAAAAAATAAGGGTAAGTGAAAAAGCAAAGCAATGATAAATTACTTGTAAAACCTAACAACATCAGCTAACACAACAGGTCTCTAATTTTCAGTTGGAGGGCCAGCAAATTCATGTATAAACCAATGGCAGGCCCTTACCCTTCAGAGTATTAGAACCCTTTTAAAAACAGTTTAAAAGCTATAGATCCCTTTTCCCCCAAAATACCGCTTTTTAGGGGTTGACTCCCCTCATGCTCTCATTTTCTTTCATGGATTTCATGAACCCCAGGTTTTGAACTCTGTTCAAAGGCTTTACCATCTGCATGTCAAGTTTCAGGAAAAAGGGTTTGTTTCATGTTAACCTGACATTATACCAAGAATTTCTTCTAAGAATTTGCCACTTAGGTAGTCAATATCAGTTAAGTATTATCTGCAATTAAATGCTCATGATAAAAGAAACTGAACAAAAATATAATCTATACATTTGAGGAAAAGAAAAAACTAAAAATACTTTTGACAATATTACTCTTTAGCCAGCAAGGTAATACATCCAAGTTAAACAGTCTTTGTTTAATAAATTAACTATTACTTTTCTCTTTCCACCCCCAAATGATTGTAAAGGGTCCCTGTTTATAGCAGCTTTTTCAATTACAGACTCAATCTAAGGTTTAGGCATTTCAAAAAAAGTTCAGAAAAAATTCAAAGTGTTTTTATAAGGTTAAAATATAAATTAGTCAAAATTCTGATGGTTTTAAGTCTTACAAAAATAATTATACTCTAGATGTTATAGTATTTTTAAATGGTTCATTCTATATATGTGTGTGTGTGTGTGTGTGTGTGTGTATTTTTTTTTTTTTTTTTTTTTTTTTTGAGACAGAGTCTTGCTCTGTCACCAGGCTGGAGTGCAGTGGTACGATCTTGGCTCAAGTGCAACCTCCGCCCAGCCCCCCAGGTTAAAGTGATTTTTCTGCTTCAGTCTCCCTAGTAGCTGGGAGTACAGGTGTATGCCATCATACCCAGCTAATTTTTGTATTTTCAGTAGAGACAGGGTTTCACCATGTTGGCCAGGCTGGTCTCAAACTCCTGACCTCCTGATCTGCCTGCCTCAGCCTCCCAAAGTCTTGGGATTATAGGAATGAGCCACTGCGCCCAGCTAATATTTATTGAGTACCTAGGATATACTAAGTCCTGGGCACACAGTGAGGAAATATAAAAAGCTACTCCTTGACAAAACTTGCACTATTTTAGTTTTAGCTGGTCCTATTCATGTATCTCATCATTCCAGGAAAAGAACTCCTCAGAGGTCTCCCAGTAGCGCTAGAACGCTTTGATTCTGCCATCATCATGGAATGATCCAATGTTCACTCAACCTCCACCTTCCTATCTCATGTTTATTTCTACCAAGTATTTCTTGAATTTCTAATATGTAAACTGGTTTAAAAATTCTCTTTTTGGCTAGGCCCCAGTTTTACAGGCGATACGTACCTGCCCAGTGGCCACATAGTCCTTGACTGGATGGATGGTCAGGCTGAGAATGTCATCATCGTGCCCCAGGTACAGCCTCTGGGAGTGCTGCTGCCGGTTATACACGACAGCAACTGCAGCAATGTGGTAGACTACTTCTCCAGCTTGTGTGTAGAACAGATTGTTTCTACAGTCGTAGCCTCTATAACTAAAGCACAGGTCCGAGAAATGCACAGTGGTTGAACAAACAGCAAACACATGGAGCAGAAGCTGTCAGACGCAAGGCTAACGTATGGGCGTGAACACGTACAAGTGGAACCCCAGGTGTCACATAGGACAGCAATGTTTAAATGAGGATATGTGGCTGTCTGAGGCCATGAGATGACTCAAAGAGGCACATGGGCACTGACCATTGTAACAGAAGCTGTTCCCAAATCCTCAGCTATTGTGTGCACCTTTTCTTAAAAATGATCATCTGAGAACACATCTGTGATGAGGTTCATGTATTCCCTTCCCAATCTCCCTCTCATAAACATCTTACTCCCACTGTAGAAAGCCTTTCCTCTCCTACATCTGAAATCCTACTACGGTGTATTATTCTGGAGCATAGACCCTTTCAGGGACACCAAAACAAAGGAAGAATTCAAAATACAAGCAAGGATGTCCAAAGAAAACAACTCTAATGACTGGCTAAGAAATCCTGCAAATCAAGGGATTTCCAATTCTTTGCTTTCAACAAAATTGTACAGAGACTTAATGGAATTATCAGCTGGAAGATCATCATTTTGTGATATATCAAAATCAAATATGACTTTTTTGGCCTATCATAGGAGTTTGAAGAATTGAGTAAAATCACTATGATAAAATGGCCTCCACTCTTACCTACTTTAAAGAGAATAAACTTTCTTAGTGCTTACATCTATAAAAAAAATGCAAACTGGGAATAGACTCAATACTTAATTTTACTACATTCTAACAATAAGTAATATACATGCACCAATTTTGCAATTGAAAACCAATCCACTGTATTAAAATAATTTCCAATAAAAGTTTTCTGTGCTTAATAATTGTATGTCACAATTAGTAATATATTTATGTTGATTTAGTCAATTTTTACTAATGATTATAATTCAATCAAAGAAATGGTTAATGGAGCAGCACTATCTAATAGAAAAATAACACGATCCTAAGTAATTAAAAATTTGTTAGTTGCCACATTAGAAAAAAATGAAACGAAATTTATTTGAGTAACATTTTTAAATCCAGCACATATCTAAGACATTACTATGTCAACATGTAATCAATATAAAAGCTTCTAAGATATTTTATATTCCTCTTTTCATAGTAAGTCTTCAAAATTGGTGTGCATTTTACACACACAGCACATCTTTTCTCAAAATAGCTGTATTTTAAGTGCTCGGTGGCCATGCGTGTGGCTAGTGGATACTGTATCGGGCTGAGGTAGAGTCTTAAGATCCCAGAAAATAATTTTTTTTTTCTTGCAGAGGGTATGATATAGTGACAAAGAACTCTCAAGCATAAAAACATTATGTTAGGGTAAAATTTTATGGAAAAATTAGAATGGAGATAGGAGCTTAAGTAGAAATATGAATGATGTAAAATATCCTCATGTTACAGAAGGATTTGTTCATGTATTTTTTTTCGCCTTTTGAGAGAGAGTCTCCCTCTGTTACCCAGGCTGGAGTGTACTGGCAAGATCGTGGCTCACTGTAGCCTAGACCTTCCCCTCTCAGGCGATTCCCTGACCTCAGCCTCCCAGGTAGCTGGGACTAGAGGTGCATGTCACTACATCTGGCTAGGTTTTGTAGAGATGAGACTTTACCATGTTGCCCAGGCTGGTCTAGAGCTCCTGGGCTCAAGTGATCCACCTGCCTCGGCCTCCCAAAGTGCTGGGATTACAGGGGTAAGCTGCTGTGTTTTGCCACACATATTTTTTAAGTTGATAATAGTGAGAATCAAATATTTAGGCATTTAGTTTCCTTTGCATCCACTTAAAGGACTGATGTATTCATAATACAGATATAGTCTCCTCAATCATTTAAAGTTACACTAAAAAGTTTTAGTTGTCTACTTAAAATATGCAAGGGTGAATATAATTTTACAAAATTCAAAGTTATTTTGGGCACATGTGCAAAAAATATTTGAAGAAAATGCTGTCCTATGGTGGTGCCAGCGAACAGAGCAGGGGATTAGAGGAAAGGAGAAAGAGGAAGTGAAGATGGTGATGAGAAAAAAATACAGCAGCAATGAGCAGCAGTTTTGATGTCATGGAATCACATGGAGTCTGAGAAATCTAGAGACAATCACATTGTGATGGCCACAGAACATCAACGAGAAAACTGGACTGAGAGTCATACTTTAAAAAGCAACCACAGGTACAAGTACACATTGCAGAAAAGAGGTAGCCTGAAGGAGGATGACACTGAGGAGAGGGGACCCCTTAAGCCTGGTGCTAACGCTGGTGACAGCCAGGCAGAGAGAGAGGAACACGCACGGGCGCCCATGACAGACCACCCACCCGTGTATGAATTGGAGTTTCAAGCTGTCCTCGGGAGCCTTTTCTCGTTTGACGAAGGGCACTACGTGGTTTTTCTCTTTACTTTGTTGCTTTAGCTGAGGTAGATCTTCTTTGTAAACCTTAAAGTACAACAGAAACATCTGGGTGAGGTGCCTTTCATCAGGTTCCACAAACATCAGTATCTTGGCATTCTTATAAAATCTTTAATTGCTTCAGTACAATGTTTTGGAAAACATAAGACATAAGACTGAATATTACTTTTTCTTAATGAACAAAACTAATATGAAATATTTTTATTTTTTTTTTTTTATTTTTTTTTATTTTTTTTTTTTATTGCATTTTAGGTTTTGGGGTACATGTGAAAAACATGCAAAGTTGTTGCATAGGTGCATTCATGGCAGTGTGATTTGCTGCCTCCCTCCCCCTCACCCATATCTGGCATTTCTCCCCATGCTATCCCTCCCCAACTCCCCTCCCCGCTGTCCCCCCCACTCCCCCACAACAGACCCCCGTGTACAGTGCTCCCCTCCCTGTGTCCATGTGTTCTCCTTGTTCAACACCCACCTATGAGTGTGAACATGTGGTGTTTGGTTTTGTGTTCTTGTGTCAGTTTGCTGAGAATGATGGTTTCCAGGTTCATCCATGTCCCTACAAAGGACGCAAACTCCTCATTTTTAATGGCTGCATAATATTCCATGGTGTATATGTGCCACATTTTTCCTGTCCAGTCTATCATCGATGGGCATTTGGGCTGGTTCCAGGTCTTTGCTATTGTAAACTGTGCTGCAATGAACATTCGTGTGCATGTGTCCTTATAGTAGAACGATTTATAATCCTTTGGATATATGCCCAGTAATGGGATTGCTGGGTCAAATGGAATTTCTATTTCTAGGTCCTTGAGGAATCGCCACACTGTTTTCCACAGTGGTTGAACTAATTTACACTCCCACCAACAGTGTAAAAGTGTTCCTATTTCTCCACATCCTCTCCAGCATCTATTTTCTCCAGATTTTTTAATGATCGCCATTCTAACTGGTGTGAGATGGTATCTCAATGTAGTTTTGATTTGCATTTCTCTAATGACCAGTGATGATGAGCATTTTTTCATATGTTTGTTGGCCTCTTGTATGTCTTCTTTTGTAAAGTATCTGTTCATATCCTTCGCCCATTTTTGAATGGGCTTGTTTGTTTTTTTCTTGTAAATCTTTTTTAGCTCGTTGTAAATTCTGGATATCAGCCCTTTGTCAGATGGGTAGGCTGCAAAAATTTTTTCCCATTCTGTTGGTTGCCGATTCACTCTATTGACTGTTTCTTTTGCCGTGCAGAAGCTGTGGAGTTTGATTAGGTCCCATTTGTCTATTTTGGCTTTTGTTGCCAATGCTTTTGGTGTTTTGGTCATAAAGTCCTTGCCTACGCCTATGTCCTGAATGGTTTTGCCTAGGTTTCCTTCTAGTGTTTTTATGGTGTTAGGCCTTATGTTTAAGTCTTTAATCCATCTGGAGTCAATTTTAGTGTAAGGTGTCAGGAAGGGGTCGAGTTTCTGCTTTCTGCATATGGTTAGCCAGTTTTCCCAACACCACTTATTGAACAGGGAATCCTTTCCCCATTGCTTGTTTTTATCAGGTTTGTCAAAGATCGGGTGGTTGTAGATATGTTGTGTCGCCTCCGATGCCTCTGTTCTGTTCCATTGGTCTATATCTCTGTTTTGGTACCAGTACCATGCTGTTTTGATTACCGTAGCCTTGTAGTAGAGTTTGAAGTCCGGTAGTGTGATGCCTCCTGCTTTGTTCTTTTTGCTTAGAATTGACTTGGCTATGCGGGCTCTCTTTTGGTTCCATATAAAGTTTAAGGTGGTTTTTTCCAGTTCTGTGAAGAAGGTCATTGGTAGCTTGATGGGGATAGCGTTGAATCTGTAAATTACTTTGGGCAGTATGGCCATTTTCACGATATTAATTCTTCCTAACCATGAACATGGAATGTTTCTCCATCTGTTTGTGTCCTCTCTTATTTCGTTGAGCAGTGGTTTGTAGTTCTCCTTGAAGAGGTCCTTTACATTCCTTGTTAGTTGTATTCCTAGGTATTTTATTCTCTTTGTAGCAATTGTGAATGGCAGTTCGTTCTTGATTTGGCTCTCTTTAAGTCTATTATTGGTGTATAGGAATGCTTGTGATTTTTGCACATTGATTTTGTATCCTGAGACTTTGCTGAAGTTGCTTATCAGTTTCAGGAGATTTTGGGCTGAGATGATAGGGTCTTCTAGATATACAATCATGTCATCTGCAAATAGAGACAATTTGACTTCCTCCTTTCCTAATTGAATACCCTTTATTTCTTTTTCTTGTCTGATTGCTCTGGCTAGAACTTCCAGTACTATATTGAACAGGAGTGGTGAGAGAGGGCATCCTTGTCTAGTGCCCGATTTCAAAGGGAATGCTTCCAGTTTTTGCCCATTCAGTATGATATTGGCTGTTGGTTTGTCATAAATAGCTTTTATTATTTTGAGGTACGTTCCGTCGATACCTAGTTTATTGAGAGTTTTTAGCATAAAGGGCTGTTGAATTTTGTCGAAGGCCTTCTCTGCATCAATTGAGATAATCATGTGGTTTTTGTCTTTGGTTCTGTTTATGTGGTGAATTACATTTATAGACTTGCGTATATTGAACCAGCCTTGCATCCCCGGGATGAATCCTACTTGATCATGGTGGATAAGCTTTTTGATGTGCTGTTGCAATCGGCTTGCCAGTATTTTATTGAAGATTTTTGCATCTATGTTCATCATGGATATTGGCCTGTAATTTTCTTTTCTTGTTGAGTCTCTGCCGGGTTTTGGTATTAGGATGATGTTGGTCTCATAAAATGATTTGGGAAGGATTCCCTCTTTTTGGATTATTTGAAATAGTTTCAGTAGGAATGGTATCAGTTCCTCTTTGTATGTCTGGTAGAATTCGGCTGTGAACCCATCTGGACCTGGGCTTTTTTTGGGTGGTAGGCTCTTTATTGCTGCCTCGACTTCAGACCTTGTTATTGGTCTATTCAGGGTTTCGACTTCTTCCTGGTTTAGGCTTGGGAGGAGGCAACTGTCCAGGAATTTATCCATTTCTTCCAGGTTTTCTAGTTTATGTGCATAGAGTTGTTTGTAATAATCTCTGATGATGGTTTGAATTTCTCTGGCATCTGTGGTGATATCCCCTTTATCATTTTTTACTGCATCTATTTGGTTATTCTCTCTTTTCTTTTTTATTAGTCTGGCTAGTGGTCTGTCTATTTTGTTGATCTTTTCAAAAAACCAGCTCCTGGATTTACTGATTTTTTGAAGGGTTTTTCGTGTCTCTATCTCCTTCAATTCTGCTTTGATCTTAGTTATTTCTTGTCTTCTGCTAGGTTTTGAATTTTTTTGATCTTGCTCCTCTAGCTCTTTCAATTTTGACGATAGAGTGTCAATTTTAGATCTCTCCTTTCTTCTCATGTGGGCACCTATTGCTATATATTTTCCTCTAGAGACTGCTTTAAATGTGTCCCAGAGATTCTGGTATGTGGTGTCTTCGTTCTCGTTGGTTTCAAAGAACATCTTTATTTCTGCCTTCATTTCAGTGTTTATCCAGTCAACATTCAGGAGAAAGTTGTTCAATTTCCATGAGGCTGTGCGGTTCTGGGTTGGCTTCTGAATTCTGAGTTCTAACTTGATTGCACTGTGGTCTGAGAGACTGTTTGTTATGGTTTCCGTTCTTTTGCATTTGCTGAGGAGTGATTTACTTCCAATTATGTGGTCAATTTTAGAGTAGGTGTGATGTGGTGCTGAGAAGAATGTATATTCTGTGGATTTGGGGTAGAGAGTTCTGCAAATGTCTATTAGGTTTGCTTGGTCCAGGTCTGAGTTCAAATCCTGGATATCCTTGTTAATTTTCTGTCTTGTTGATCTGTCTAATATTGACAATGGGGTGTTGAAGTCTCCCACTATTATTGTGTGGGAGTCAAGGTCTCTTTGTAAGTCTTTAAGAACTTGCCTTATGTATCTGGGTGCTCCTGTATTGGGTGCATATATATTTAGGATCGTTAGCTCTTCTTGTTGCATTGATCCTTTTACCATTATGTAATGTCCTTCTTTGTCTCTTTTGATCTTTGTTGCTTTAAAGTCTATTTTATCAGAGATGAGAATTGCAACTCCTGCTTTTTTTTGTTCTCCATTTGCTTGGTAAATCTTCCTCCATCCCTTTATTTTGAGCCTTTGTGTATCCTTGCTTGTGAGGTGGGTTTCCTGGATACAGCACACTGATGGGTTTTGGCTTTTTATCCAATTTGCCAATCTGTGTCTTTTGATTGGGGCATTTAGTCCGTTTACATTTAGGGTTAATATTGTTATGTGTGAATTTGATCCTGTCATTTTGATGCTAGCTGGCTGTTTTTCCCATTGGTTGATGCAGATTCTTCATTGTGTTGATGTTCTTTACCATTTCGTGCATTTTTGGAGTGGCTGGTACTGGTTGTTTTTTTCTATGTGTAGTGCCTCCTTCAGGAGCTCTTGTAAAGCTGGTCTGGTGGTGATGAAATCTCTGAGTGCTTGCTTGTTCTCAAAGGATTTTATTTTTCCTTCACTTATGAAGCTTAGTTTGGCTGGATATGAAATTCTGGGTTGAAAGTTCTTTTCTTTAAGGATGTTGAATATCGGCCCCCACTCCCTTCTGGCCTGTAGGGTTTCTGCTGAGAGATCTGCTGTAAGTCTGATGGGCTTCCCTTTGTGGGTAACCCGACCTTTCTCTCTGGCTGCCCTTAGTATTTTCTCCTTCATTTCAACCCTGGCGAATCTGACGATTATGTGCCTTGGGGTTGCTCTTCTAGAGGAATATCTTTGTGGTGTTCTCTGTATTTCCTGGACTTGAATATTGGCCTGCCTTGCTAGGTTGGGGAAGTTTTCCTGGATAATATCCTGAAGAGTATTTTCCAGCTTGGATGCATTCTCTTCGTCACATTCAGGTACACCTATCAAACGTAGATTAGGTCTTTTCACATAGTCCCATATTTCTTGTTGACTCTGTTCATTCCTTTTTACCCTGTTTTCTCTAATCTTGCCTTCTCGTTTTATTTCATTGAGTTGATCTTCGACCTCTGATATCCTTTCTTCTGCTTGGTCAATTCGGCTGTTGAAACTTGTGCATGCTTCACGAAGTTCTCGTGTTGTGTTTTTCAGCTCCATCAATTCGCTCATATTCCTCTCTAAGTTGTCCATTCTCGTTAACATTTCGTCAAGTCTTTTTTCAAGGTTCTTAGTTTCTTTGCATTGGGTTAGAACATGTTCTTTTAGCTCACGGAAGTTTCTTATTATCCACTTTCGGAAAGCTGATTCTGTCATTTCATCACGCTCATTCTCCATCCAGTCTTGTTCCCTTGCTGGTGAGGAGTTGTGCTCCCTTGTAGGAGGAGAGGTGTTCTGGTTTTGGGTGTTTTCATCCTTTTTGCGCTGGTTTCTTCCCATCTTTGTGGATTTATCCACCTATCGACTTTGTAGTTGCTGTCTTTCTGATTTTGGTAATTTTAAGTCTGTAGTAGCTGAACTCATAAACCCCCTTTTCTTCCCCCTAGGTGGTCTGTCCCAGGGATTTAGGGCGTTATGATTTTCCGCTGTTGCAATGGTTTTCCCTGCCCACAAGGTGGCAGCCTAGTCACACTCAGCCTGCAGAGGCTTCGTTGAGCTGCTGTGGGCAAATTGTCCTGGGAACTGCAGGGTGTTTCCCGGTGGGTGACGCCCCTCCTCCACAGAGCTGGACCGTCCCGTGTTCAGCCGTGTTTCCGGAGGCGTCCTCTTTGCCCAGGAAACTCTTGGGTTGAGTCCCTGCCTCAGCTCCCCTTGCTTGCCCAGAGGGGATCCGGTCTCGCTCACTCTGCACAAGGGGCCGCTGCTCCCTGCCTCGGGTGCAGGCAGAGCAGCCGCGCCAGTCCAACCAACGGCGCTGGCAACCCGTGGACCTTCGCCACCTGTGAATCTCCTGGTCTGTGGGCAGTAAAAATCCACTGCCCTGTGAGCCGCTGCATCAGTCAAAGCAGCGGCTCTGAGATTCGTGGCGCGCCCTTTCCCGGGAGTGTCCTGGCTTGAATCCCTGCTTCAGCTCCCCTTGCTGGCTCAGAGGTGATTCAGTCTCTCTCGCTCTGTACGTGGATCCGCCGCCCCCCACCTCAGGGCGTAGGCCGAGCGGCGCGCCGCTCCGCTCAAACCAGCGGCGCTGGTGACCCGTGTGGCTCTTCCTCCTGTTAATCCCCTGGTCTGTGGTCAGTAAAAATCTGTCTGGAAATGCGGCGTCCACTCACCCTCTGTGCCTTCTTTCGGAGCTGCGATCCCGACTTCCTCCTAATCGGCCATCTTGAAAACCTCCCCATGAAATATTTTTAAATAATTGGGATTTTAAAATAATCTGTCTTGATTTGTTACTGTTTTCTTAACATCTAAAATATATATTAGTAATTTTTAAAGGAAATTAAGTATCAGTAAAATATAAATAAAATATTTTATTTCTTCTAAGGCCAGAAATCTCTTGCTGATTCTGAGATTTGAAAAATGTGGACCTCAGGAGTCATTACAATTTTCTCCTAAAATCCCTCTTTGGAATTACATTCCCCTCATAACTTCATGCATCATAACAGATCTGAGATATAGAGCAAAGATCAATCTTGGTCTAACTTGGGACCTAAAATGTGCTGCAGATTGTACCATTTAAATGTACATAAAACTCAATCTATTTTTTACTGTGTATTTATGCTTTACTACCAAGAAATGTCCATTTAACATGTGGAAAATGAAATCCAATCTAGTAAAAATTTCTCAACTTCATTAAGTTTTTACCTGATAAAACTATTTTTAAAAATCATAAAATATAAGGTCCCTGTTTAGGATCTGATCAAAAATCATTTTTAAAAAGTCAGAAGAAATCTCACTACTGTTTTGTCTACTACAGATGCAATTAAGTAAGCTTCTAGAATCTAAAGATAATCATTCATCTGAATTCATGATGCTTTCATCAGCTCACCAATGATTTACTTTAGAGAAATGAATTCCAGTCTTGGTATTTCCACTGTTTAAACAGGTCTCATAACCTCTGTGGGCCTCAAATTCTCATCTGTAAAACTGAGTCTAAAAATCCCTGTTCAGGAATATTGGGAATGTAACTCACATACTGGTGAAAGCATTGGAAAGTGAAACATGAGGGAGAATATACAGGTTGAGTATTCCTTATCTGAAATGTTTAAGATCAGAAGTGTTTCAGATTTCAGGTTTTTTCAGATCTTGGAATATTTGCATTATTCTTACTGGTAGAGCATTCCAAATCCAAACCAAAATACAAACTGCTCCAATGTACATTTCCTTTGAGCATCATACTGGTACTTAGGAAGTTTTAAATTTTGGAGAATTCAGATTTGGGATATTCAACCTGTTTAAGTTGTAGGCATGAATTTTAAGTCTACCTTTTCATTCTTTTATTTATTTTTCTTAGAGACAGGATCTTGCTCTGTCACCCGGATTGGAGTACAGTGGTATGATCATGGCTCACTGTAGCCTCAAACTCCTGGGCTCAGGCAATCCTCCCACCTCAGCTTCCTGAGCAGTTGGGATTATAAGCACATGCCCAGCTGTTTTTTTGTTTTGTTTTGTTTTGTTTTGTTTTGTAGATACAGAGACTATGTTAACTAGGCTGGTTTCAAACTCCTAGCCTCAAGTGACCCTCCCACCTCATTCTCCCAAAGCATCAGGATTACAGGAATTAGCCACTGGGCCTGGTCCCTTTTCATTCTTCTACTAGCATCATTTTATTAAACAAATACTTCCCAATTAAAGATTTCTTTTCCTAAATTTTATGTTCATTCTGTTTAAATTTTATTGTCTCCTGATACCAGAGTATAATATTGTTTAGTGTTTGCATAATACTTCCACATTAATAATTTCCTTTCAGGCAAGATCGAGTACATTCAGGGTTGTATGGCCACAGACAATAATCTCTCTTGAAGTTCTTTTTAGGAGTCGTATTGCATAATACAATGTGTCAATAAACAGTCAAGCTGATTTAGTCATGGGGTTGACCCAAAACCATTAGACTGTCTTGGTACGAATCCAATTTTCCAAACCCTGAACAATGAGTGATGATTATGGGCTGAAAAATATTGCAATTTAGTGCTTATATAAAGGCAAACCAAGTAGCTCATTGAATGTGCACTTTGGAGAGAAGCCTAGATAAGCAATGCTATCCTAATACTACAAGCAAAATGGACCTGGGCAAGATAATCAACTTCTCTCAATACATGGTAGCTGCCATAGGCCTATATCCTAAATCTCCACTGGCAACACTGATGGTTGATGTATCTGAAATTTGAAGTTCTATTCATTCCACATTCATGTACAGAATCTGCTTCACATACCTTTGGTAAGTGACAAGGAAGAAAAAGAGAACCCCCATGGTTACTGCCATAACAAGATGGTATGTGTTCAGGCCCCTCTGAGGGACTGCTTTAACACTCACTGTTTAGTGCTAAAATGATATGTCAACTTCCAAAGCAAATTGAAGGCAACTGACCAATTTTTCTACTAGAGGTAATTTCTGACTGCAGAGATTAATACACATTTGAGATTTTACTTTAAATGGATAATTACTTTAATTAAATGGATAATGGTTGCAGTAAGTTAATAGAAAAACTGGGCTAACATGCTCACATGCAAATCACCATGCCTCCAGCATATCCACCTTTGTGAGGAAAACACATGCTTTCATAATCTGCTAAGAAAGTGGAAAAAAAAACCTACGGCTTCCTTGCACATTTTTCTTCAAAAAAATATTTTCAGTTTCAGGTGCTAGGGAGGCAAAAAGCCCAAATACCTGGGGTTGAGTTTTGAAACTTTGCAATTATGTTCCACTGAAATAAATTTTAACGGTGTGACTGGGTAAACACTTTGGCTTTATCCTGCACTTCAAGGCACAAAGTAGACTATTTTTCTTGTTTTTGCCTTAATTCTTTTTGTCTAAGTACCAGTCATTTTTAGTGCAATGTCCAAATCCAATGAGATCCCGTTCTGGGGTTACAAATTTTCATTGCTCCCCGCTTACTGACCTGGCGATCATAATTGATTTGAGTTTCTTGCTCAATATCAGAGTCCAATTCGGGCACATCAGATAAATCTGAATCAGATTCTTCACTGTAGGAATCAGTTCCACCTTCTGCAGAGAAACAACCCATTAGAAACAACAAAAATCCTGAGACTCTGAGCAGCTGAAATTACCTAAAATATTTTTCCTTTTATGCCAGCAAAGTAAATAAAAACTAACTATACCATAGTTTTCATTTAATATATATTGTGAAAACATCTTTCTTTCATCTTTTGGTTTAGTTCAGCCCACGCTTCACTCCTTTCAGAAACATTAACAGACTAGGGAAACTTCCTTTTCCACATTACTCACCAGGCAGACGAAACCCATTTACACTTTTTTTGAGACAGGGTCTGTCTCCCAGGCTGGAGTGCAGTGGCACAATCTCAGCTCACTATAACCTCTGCCTCCGAGGCTCAAGCAATCCTCCCACCTCAGCCTCCTGGCAGCTGGGACTATAGGTGCATACCACCATGCCCAGCTATTTTTTTTAATTTTATTTGTAGGAACAGGGTTTTGCCATGCTTCCCAGGTTGGTCATTTACACATTTCTATTAGATAGTAGAAACCTGGGTTTTCAGCTTTGCTTTGTAAAATGAGCAGGTTTTATAAATGGAAAGGCTGGGGCAAAAATAAATGCAACCATTTACTTCAATACAGACCCTCTTTAGCCTTTTAACATGCCCACTGAGTGTTGCTAATTGTCGTGGTCCAAACCACTGCAGAACTCTTCCCAACATTTATTCATATAGTCTTTCATTTTATCACCTGCTCATCCCTGCTGACATCAGACTGGATATAAATGAAAAGACACATGTATATATGTCCATTGAATGGGAACACATAGGCCCCAGCCATGAACCATTCCTTGAGCCCCATTCTGAAGGCCACTTCCATTTCAAAGGTTACCCTGTCCCCCTGCAGCCTGACTGAGCAGACCCTCTGCCTGTTACAATTGTCCTAAGGAAGTTGAAATGTATTCTCTCCTGTTATCCCCAAAGGTTAATTCTTCACATAAACCTTAGACCTTCAATATGCACTTGGGAAATCTGCTGATGGTTTTATAGAGGTTTCCTTAAACCTCTATAGAGTTTAAGGTGTGATGATTCTCTTTCCACTTACTATTTTCAATACTCTGCCTTTAACTTAAGATAATTTGATGAAGATGTTTCTTGGGTGCATCTTTGTGGATTCACCTTACTTGGTGTCCTTTGCACTTCCTAGATTTGGCTTATTTTTTTTCCTAGGCATGGGAATTTTTCTGCCGTTATTTCTTTGAACAGGTTTTCTGCCCATCTCTCTCTTCTCTTTTTGGCATGTTGGTAACATGTAAGTTGTTGGACCACTGTAAGTCTCTAAACTATCTTAACTCTTTTTCGTTTCTCAGATTGGATGATTTCCAGTAACCCGTCTTTAAGCTCACTGTTCCTTTCTTCTGCCTAATCTAGTCTGCTGTTGAACCTCTCTATTGAATTTTGCAGTTCAGTTACAGTACTCTTCAGAGAAAGTTTTTTGTTGTTGTTTTTGGTTTTTTGAGACGGAGTCATGTTCCATCACCCAGACTGGAGTGCGGTGGCACAATCTTGGCTCACTTCAAACTCTGCCCCCGGGTTCAAACAATTCTCCTGCCTCAGCCTTCTTTGTAGTTGGGATTACAGATGTGCGCCACCACACTCGCTAATTTTTGTATTTAGTAGAGACGGGGTTTCACCATGTTGGCCAGGCTGGTGTTCAAACTCCTGACCTCAAGTAATCCACCTGCCTAGGCCTCCCAAAGTGCTGAGATTACAGTCATGAGCCACTGCACCCAGCCCATTTTCAGAGAAAATATTTTAAAAGTACCAAAATTTATTGGGTACTTTTTAAAAACACTTTCTATCTCTGAAGTTCTCAATTTGTTCTAGTATTGCTCTCTTAACCTCATTGAGGGTTTTCATGACTATTATTTGGAATTCCCTGTTGGGTAAATCACATCTCTCTACTTAACTGGGGTTGCTTTCTGAGAGATCTTGTTCTTTTATTGGGAATTTCATTTCTTCATTGTCATTGACACTCTGTGTTGGTTTCTGTACGTTAGATTAAACAAAAAAAAAAAGCTCCTTCTCCTTATCTTGTCAGAGTGGCCTTGTATAGAAGAAGGATCTCACCTATCTGACTGGCCAATGGTTTTAAGGTGCCTCTCAAATCTGTGTGTTTGTCCAGACTACTGTTTTGGTGGCCCTAGAGCTTAAAATGTGCCATGTCCTGTTGGTACCACAAGACTGTAAAGGTAGATGACATTAGACTCCCTTGATGTAGTGGAAGGGTTGGGGTATGGGCTCTGTGTTTCAATTCCTTCTGTCCTCACAGTGAAGCTGAGCACAGCCATTTACTGCTTACTTTTTCTGCACTAAGCCAAGTAGGGAATCTGTGGCAAATGCCTGTACTCACATTTAGGCTGTACCCTCTGATCCTGGGTAGTCAGCTCGTGAAGTGGCCCAATGTACCTCTGCTTCTTCAATTTCTGTGGTCTAAGTCCACTCAGGAATGCAAAGCCCCATCAATTTCCAGAGCTAGGTAATTGAGGAGACAGTCCCGTGGGTAAGAGCTATATAAGGTTTGGCACTTGGTATATGGCCAAACTTTTTCCAGGAAGTACAGGTAGGCTCAGATTTATCACTGGAGTGAGCCAGAGCAAAGGCTCATGAAGTGCTGAGCTCAGGCTGCTGGAAGGCTGTTGTATGTTTGCCCTGTTAGCTCCCTGATGCAAGTCATTAGATGGCAGGCCATCAAAACGCCATTAGAAGTGTGTGCTATAAAAATGGGAGTTGCACATTCCCAACTTTTTTCTGCACTGCTCAAAGGGGATGTAGCTCCTGGAAGTATTTGTAAACCCATTTAAGACCACCTCTTTGTTCTGTGATAGAGAAAGACAAGAATATTCCTAGTCCCTTCTGCTCCCAGAGCAAAAAGCTTTAGGATGGAGCCCTCTGGGAGGTAGCTGTGAAAGTTGGGCATTCAATGCATGGCATAAACTCCACCTGGGAAGAAACGAGGAGGTGCACTCTTAGAGTCCTTCTCATCACTGCTTCTAAGGAAGAAGCTCCTGGAAGTGCCTCCAGGTCCATATAAAACTTCCACTTTTCTCTATGAACTAGACAGACACTCATATACTTTGTCCCCTCTGCTCCCAGAAGTGGGAGGTTTAGGATGCAGTTCCTTGAGTGGAAGCTATAGAAGTTGGGGAGCTCAATGTGTGGACAAACTCCTTCCAAAGGATTTTTTTTTTTTTTTTTTGAGACAGAGTCTCACTCTGTCACCAGGCTGGAGTGCAGTGGCATCATCACAGCTCACTGCAACCTCCACCTCCCTGGTTCAAGCGGTTCTCCTGCCTCAGCCTCCCTAGTAGCTGGGACTACAGGTCCATGCCACCACGCCCAACTAATTTTTGTATTTTGAATAGAGATGGGGTTTCACCATGTTGGCCAGGATGGTCTCGATTTCCCGATCTCGTGATCCACCTGCCTCGGCCTCCCCAAGTGCTGGGATTACAGGTATGAGCTATCACGCCTGACCTCCAAAGGATATTATTAGACCTGAATTATCACTGGGATGAGTGATGAGAGGAGACTCCAAGGTAGCAGTCTGTTTCTCATGCTGCCAGCTGGGCTAATGTGTGTCTGCCCCTCTAACTCCCTGCTGCATATTAGTTAGAAGCCAAGCTGCCAAGTAGCCTCTGGAAGTGTGTCATAAACCCCTTCTAGGGAGAAACTGGGCTGCATTTTTTGAGCCCCTTCTCAGAACTGCTTCCAGGGGATGAAGCCCCTGGAAGGCCTGCACACTTGTATCAAACTGAGGCTTCTTTCCCGTGGTTTAGAGACTCCCAAATGCCTAATGTCCTCCACTCCCAGAGCTGGTGAAAGAAGAGTCAATCCATGGGGAACCTAGAGTTAGGGCACTATGTGTGAGGTCCAAACTCTTCTCTCCGCAGGGAGAAGTTGGGTGGTAAGGATTCCTGTCCTGATTTCATGAAGCAGTGCTCAGGGCCAGGTTCCTGCCAGAGTGTGCCTCAGCTTTTCCTACCTACCCGACGTGGATGTTATTTCAGTTGCCTGGTGGGTAGGAGTTTCTCAACTTGTATGACTGTCTCTTGGAGGGAAATGACCTGCGAATCAATGTTTTATTTGGTGTCCATGAGTGGAGGGAATGTCAGGAGCTTCCTAGTCTGACATTGCTGATGTCACATTGCTCATGTCACACTGCATTTGGTATAGCAATATCCTTTGAAGAAAATTATCCAACTAGCCCATATTTAAATTTTTTTCTTTTCTTAAAATTTTAGGACTACAAAAATCAATTTTCCAAAATTGCTTAAACTCCTTACCTATAGAATACATGTTAGGTCATTCTTTGAAATGCTTATTTAAAAATAAAATGATGTTAAGAAATTATTGCTGGATTTACCTTGGGGTGCGGTTTCCAGCATGCCGTTGCTGACACCTTCTGGAATAAACCTCCACTGGAAAACCGAGTGATCAGCCCCTCCTGTGCTCAGCACCCACTGAAAGTCATGGGACCAGCGGACATTTGTGACATGTGCAGAATGGCCCACGTACTTTCTAAATCTGGCTCCTGAAAGAATATTTTTTGAGAGAATTAGTTATGAAAAAAGAAGCGTTCATTAGTTTAAAAAACCCCCACTCCTATTCATGTTGAAGAGTAAAATCTTTAAATATATCCAAAAATGATGTTCAATTTTACATATAACATATAAGCAAATGCTCCAAAAGATATATCAATTATTCCAATATGCAATAAGCCAAAAATAGGTCTTAAAATGTAAGCCCTGTGGGCTTACATTTTAACAGGTTCAGAACACATCTGAACCTGTTCCATATGCTGCCTATTGCTTCACTGATTCTGAAAATAAATGATAGAGAATGAACATCTTACACATTCTTATTTAAATGCAAGATAAAACAGGCAATCCTTTGCAACAGGGAAACAGAAAGTAATTCTATGGAAATACAATTGTTTGGAGTCACGCAGACCTAGCGTTTGGAGAATCATTTCCTCCCCCTTAAACTGGTTTCTTTACCTAGTGAACACTAACCCCAAGGTACTGAGTGCAATAGAAAAAGCTACTTGAAGTGATATTTGTGGGTGAACTACAGTAGTAAGTCCTTCAGCATATGCTTAGTACACAGCAGCATCCAGGCACTCAAGTAATAAGCAGGGTCCATCTTACATGGAGGCCTAGAACCCCAAAGTCCATGGGAGATTTCAGGAGGTCAAACACCGCCCCCCCATCCTCTCTTCAAAAACGTTTCTATTTCTTACAGTTTCTCTAAATGAAATCTCTTTTATTAGGGTAGGGGGAGGCCATCTGTTCGACTATTACATGTGTAAATTTCAAATGTCCACTGGAGACGCAATGATTTATAAGAAGGTGAAAATTACTACTGCATGCCATGCTCACACATTTTTTGAGAGCATGCTCTGACCAGATAAGCCCCATTATATCAGGGGTTCCAGGAAAAATTAGGGGAATTCTGCTGCAGAAGGGAAAGGAAGCATGGGATCTCAAAAGCAAACTTGCCTATGTCGAAGAGTTACCTAAATCAGTTTCAGTAAAAAAGTCAAACTGGCTCCAACTAAGGTCAGTTGGAAATGTTGACAATTGAGTAATTGGGGAGCAAGGTATACTCTTCCCATCTCTCTTGACATCTTAAAGTGTTGGCCTATTCTTTGCTTCCTTGACCTTTATACCTTCCTCACAGATCAATTTGCCTATTTCTTCGTAGTGGTTTAAAAACAGGTCCACAAATTATCTGACACAAAATGAACAGAATATGGCAAAAGTGAAGGTGACATCTAAGAGGAGGTGATAAAAGGTCCTGCAGAGTCTTCCTTGCTCTGTTTCTTGGATCTCTATATGCCATGTCACAAGCACACTCGAGCAATCTATGGAGAGGCTCACTTAGCAGGAACTGAGGCCTCCTGCCAACAGCCACGTGAGTGAGCCATCTTGGAAGTGAATCCTCTGGTCTCAGTTTAACCTTCACATGACCACAACCTCACGAGAGGTTGCTATTCCTCAAACACGCTAGGCATTCTCTGCCTTTGCTGTTTCCGCTGTTTGAAGTGCTCTTTCCCTAGATATCTGAATGGCTGGATCCTTCATTCTTCTTCAGGTTCCAAGTCAAATGAAACCATAACAGCAAGTTTCTCTTTGACCAATTTATTTAGAACAGCAACACTACGCTGCCCAACTCCAGCATTCTCTACTCCCACTGTTTGCTTTATTTTTCATCATAGCACTTCTCACAATCAGTTATGTTTATATGTTCTTGTATATTAACTGTGGACCTTCAGTAGAACAAAAGCAGCTCCACGAGGGCAGGGATTGTGCTTGTTTTCCTCTTTGGCATATCTCCATCACCTATAACAGCATTTAACAAACACTTAATGAATAAATGAAGGCCACACCTGTCTCTCAGAAGGCTTTCCTTGGGACACTGAATGACTTCACCAGATACCTCTTTGTCCTCTGCACCACAAGGAGGGCTCAGGCCTCAGCCCTCACCCCTTCTCTATCGACCTCCTCTCCCATGGCTTTAAAGTGTTGTCAGTGTGACTGCCACATGCTCATCTCCAGCCCTGAAGTCTTCCTGGAGCACTGACAGCTCTGTGCCATGTCTACCTGGATGCCCAATATGGGCCTCTAACTTAGAACAGGGAAAACAGACCCAGACATTCCCCTTGCCCTTATGTGCACTCCCAGAGACAAACATCTTTTTTCTCATTTTCCCAGCTCTGTAAATGCTGCCACCACATACCCCAATGCTCAAGTCCCAAACTTAGGAGTCATCCTTGATTATTTTCTTTTCCTCCATTCTCATATCCAATCCATCTGTAAGAGCCTCAGCTCTCCCTGGAAACTGTTTCTGAAGCCCAACCACCTCTCTGTGTCTCTTCCTAATACCTTTATCTAAGCTGCATCATCTCTTACTGGACTCTTGCAGTAACTTCTCTACTTGAAACCTCCCCTTTCCTAACCATTCCACAAAATATCAAAAACAGTCTTAAAAACTTAGATCGGTCATATCACTCCATGTAAAACCATCAATAGTTTTTCACTGCACTTAGAAGACAACTCCAATTTCTAGCAGCGGCCAGGGGCCTTTATGACACACCCCCGCCATCCTTTCCAATGCCATGGTACACAACTCTTCCCCTTGTGCACCCTGTTCTAGCCACACTGGCCTTCCTGTCCCTGCACTGCATCAAGCTCGTCCATGACATATGGAAGGCCAGCACTGGCTCCCCCAAGATCCAAGATCCAAGGTTTCCACAACTCAAGTCTTAACATTCAGGACACTCATCATAGGAGGCGGCTGTTCAAGTTGTCTATAAGCCATGGGCTATAAAACGTACAACGCAAGTCCATTTGCTGTGGGGACATGGATACTTTCGTGGGTTGCTGAAGTGTAGTGCTAAGGAGGAATGGAATGGGTATACCAGGTGGAACATGGAGAGCCTCTGAGTCTCCCCTTGAAGTAGGGGTGAGTGCCAAGGCTATTAGGACACGGCAAATGTCACTGAGCAAGACCTTGGATTTTACCTCGTTTCAGTGTCTGTGTGGTGATGATCAAACAGGATATAGTCTAAGTGGTATCAGGGAAAGCTGTCAGTATTGATCCTAATTACTTTAAGATGTGAAAACTGTCAAAATGAGAAAAACAAACTGGTTTGGCTATGTAAACACAATACCAGTAGCAGTCATTTTTATTACCTGCAGAACACTTATGTCTAATTACTGTACAACTGAATATTATCCACACATAATTGCAAACATGTCAAATTAACTTGGTTGTGAGTTTTTAAAAATCCCAGTAGAAAATAATAATGTCTGCTCATTTCCCACAACTGCTCGTGGTCATCAGCACCTGCTCATATCTGGCTGTTTACAGGTTCAAAACATGCATGGAATACTTGTCGCTTGTCACCTAAATTATAGACAGACACATTCCACCAACTGCTATTATTCCCATCAATTCTCACTTTTTATTCACCTCCCCACCAGGAGTTCTGGCACAAAAATGACACAGAAGACTGAATGTCTCAGATGCAAATTATAAGATTTATAAGCCATCTGTCATGAAAAGTAGAACACGAGTCCATTTGCTATGAAGACATGGATACTTTTGTGGGTTGCTGAGGGTTTGCTATTCTCACCATATGTCATCTGACTGTCCATCTCTCCTCATTCATGCAGATGTCCTCTGTGTGCCATTATCCACAGAGTTGATTTTTATGTAACGGTGACTCATTTTGACAGCACTACTCACCCTCTCTAATATAGTTTGGATATGTGTCCCAAATCTCATGTTGAATTGTAATCCCCAGAATTGGAAGCAGAGCCTGCTGGAAGGTAACTGGATTATGGGGGTGAATTTCTCACGAATGGGTTAGCATCATTCTCTTGGTGCTGTCCTCATAATAGTGAACAAATTTTCATGAGATCTGGTTGTAACAGTGTAGGGCACCTGGCTCTAGCTCTATTGCTCCTGCTCTGGCCATGTGACATGCCTTCCCTTCTCCTCCTTCACCTTCTGCCGTGATTCTAAGTTTCCTGACGCCTCTCCAGAAGCCAAGCAGATGCCAGCAACATGCTTCCTGTATAGCCTGCTGAACCATGAGCTAATTAAATCTATTTTCTTTATAAATTACCAAGTCTCAGGTACTTCTTTATAGCAATGTAAGAATAGACTAACACGCCCTTTCTGTTCTAATAATAGATCCACATTTCCATTGCTATTTTCCAGACCCAAGCCCACCTTACAAGACTTGGGATGTATAGTAGATACCAGCTCTCACTGAGTTATGTTTATTCCCAAGTTCTGACACCAGAGACCAGTAGTGGTGCCTCTGACCCCAAAGTTGTTTCTTCTCAATTCTGAATTCCCAGGTACTTTTCTTGGCGGTCTAACTTACCCTCTGCAGGTATATTACTCAATCTAACAAGATACGCCTTATTACTCAAAGGGCCCTTGTCAAGAGAAAGAAGAGTACAAATTGGGCATGTTGAGGTAATCCTGTGCCTTGTGCATTTTAAACGGATGGTCGTTTTGTGATGTCTCAGTGATGGTGGTTTTGTTATGCATTTTATGTTCCCTTTATACCATAATTGTCTGCTTCAAAACTGCCAGCTAGCTGAAAATGACTTTCTGATTGCATTTTTCAATCCCTTTCCTTGCTTAATCTAAAAATTGTTCAAGTGAAAGTTTTCAGGCAGCAGCATGTCCCTGTTGATTACTTTTCTAAGATCAGATTTTCAGGCACAGTTGAGGAGTCTCAGAAAAGCCTGAATATGGGCTTTGCCTAAACTTGCAAAGGAAGAAGAGGACAGTCATCACATGGTAAATTCATCACCTTCTACAAAGCTTGAGCATGTGACATAATTGAAGTCAAACACTTTTAAAAACAAAACAATAAAACATGAGGGCAGCGAGGGTTGTTTTGAATTAAACTTATCTCAAAACTTCCACTAGTTATGTAAATTTAGTTTCCAAAACTACTGCTATGACAAGAGGTCCATAAACTGTATTATCACTGGAACAACCATGGTCAGATTTTAATTATGTTTGAAAGGATTTGCTTTGCTTTTCCATGTATAAGCACAATAGCTCTGAATCATAAAAGAACTTTAGTTGCAACATTTTAATGGACTATAAACTATGAATATTTACATAAATATAACTTACTTGAAATGTGAAACAAAGCTTACAAATCACAATATGGTAATAACTCTATTAGCAAATTCTTACTTAAATTTGCAAAACCGTGTATCTTAGGATGTCAGAAGTAGAAGACATCAATGCCACATTCTAACTATTTAAAATTGTAGAAGAGTAAATATAAATATACAAGATAAAATAAAGAGTGTATTGGAACAGAGAGCAGGAAGATCAGCCTTAATTGTACTGTATAGTTTACAGTAAATCTTTATGCAATGAAACATCTCTTTTGGTCTTACCTCTCTTGAGACAAGGAAATTTAAACAATTTAACCAGTCCAAAATCATCTCCAGACACCAGCACTGAGCTGTTGTAATTTGCATCCACTGAATTGACGTCAGTGACCTCAGTGTATTTGGGCCAAATTCCACTCACTTCAGGGCCTTTCACACATGTCCAGGAGGCCCAAGGAATCCCTTTAATTTCTTCTTTACTTGTTAAAGGCTTCCCAGCTGAAAATAGTCAATGTTAACATTACATTTAAATAAAAAGCTTATTCTAATTTACTTTATTCATTTTTTATAAAGATCTGAAACTTAAAAAAACTTTTATAAATTAATAAAACTACATATTCTAATCTCTTTATCCCATTTGTGATTTTTTTTTTTTTTTGCATGGTTTAAAGAAAGCCCATACTCAAAATTCAGACATAGGAAGAAAATGATTAAATATTCAGGTAACGCATCCCTAAATATCCTGACGCAATCACTACACATTCTATGCACGTAACAAAATTTCACATGTACCCCATAAACACACAAATGTATCAAAAAATTTAAAAAGAAAATGATTATCATACTAAATGTAATGTCTCAAAGTTACTAAATCTACTTATCTAGATACAGATGTTATTATGCTTTGTATTATTAATGAAATGACTTTTATCATGTATCATCAGGTTTAGTCACCAACGCTTTGCCAGGTTTTAAAAACTTGGGCTAAGTTCATCCTGAACTTCTATTTCTCACAATTTAAGGATGCTCAGAAGTGATGTTTTTAAAATTCAGGCTCAATAGATTAATGAAAAAAAGTTAGTGAATATTATTTAAATTTATAAGTACTAAGCCCTGAAAATCTACAAGATTATGATGAAATAAAATATAATTCATAGGGGAAAATAATCCCGACCGTTGTGCTGGGTATATTCCCAAATGGATGGCCTAGTACCCAATTCCCACCACAGCAGGTCAGGGATGTTCCCCAGAGAGCACACAAAGGAGGAAACACAAACAAGAAGCATTTGGGAAACTGTTTAGCCACACATGACTTTCAAATTAAAAATCTAGACAATTAAGCATATTACCTAATTTCTCTCTCAAAGTAAGTATTTTCAAAATAAAGAATCTGAGAATAAATGCTCTTATATAATACTGGTGCATTATAAAATTGGCACCTTCAAATTCTGGAGTGTAAAACAGCATTACATAAAAATTCAAGACAAGAGAAAACAAAGTAAAAATGTTTGTAGTTGGAACATAGTCTTTGACCTAGCGCCTTGCCCTGAAGAATACAGTCCTAGGAAGTAACTCAGGAGAGAAAATTTCACCAGTACAAAGGCATTTAGAATTCCAACAGCTGGACCAACAAAGAAACTAGAAATAAGCCCAAATACCCAATAATAGGAGAATGATGAAGTAAACTATGATATCACCCCTGAACAGGATAGTATTTTATTACGGCAAATGATAAACATGTGTTTAATATTTTTGTATACAAATATATAAATAATAATATCAAGCAAAGAAAACAGACAAAGAAATACATACCTCAGCAATGGTGAGCTGAAGAGTTTAATGAGGCAGTGTCTTATTTATGACATTTATTTTAGTATGATACAAACTAAATGTTAATAAATGAGTATTATGTAAGTCAGATGACTCTCGGTTATGGTGAGATCACAAAAATAGCTTTTAAAAAATCCTAATGGGCATATTTCACCAAACAACCAATAAGAGATTCCAATTATGAAGAACACAGATCTGAGACTAAAACAATCTAAGTAAATAAGGACTGTGATCCTCAAATCTTTGAAGACTTAAATCTTGAAGTGTTGGGTTGGAGTTCTAGCTAATCGCAGAGAGTTTCTAATATTCCCAGGGCCATTCTTTCTAAAGTTTCAATAGATTGTTCTTGAAAACAGTCTATTCTGGCAGAAACCAGTTGTCCTAATGATAATGTAGCCGACAATCCCTGGTTATCTGTGTTATGATGGGAGTACTATTGCCTGACAAGCTGAAACCCACCGATGACACCTCCAGTTCATTTTCATTCATTTCTAACCCCACTGCAGAACTGTGTGTGCAAGGCACTGACAGAAGGATTATGACTATTTTGCATTATCACCAGTTATTCAACTTTTTAGATACACATTAATTAACAATGAAATGGGCAAAGAGTAGGAAGAAAGAAAATAACAGATAAAGCAACGGACTTGGATAATGAACTAAACAGGTCATGAACATCCAAACACTTGAAAATTGGTTCTAAAATTGTTTCAGATTTTCTCTACTTTAAAAAATTATGAAATATTTTGAGCATACAGAAAATTATACAGACTACTACAGTGTACAAGTGTTGCATCACACAGCTTCAACAAATCTTAACATTATGTCCTTATCATAGTAGAATGTTAAAGAAAATGTTTCTGAGGTAAAATCCATTGGGTTGTTTTTTAAAATATATTATTTTTAAGATGGAGTCTCGCTCTGTCACCCAGGCTAGAGTGCAGTGGCACGATCGCAGCTCACTATAACCTCTGCCTCCTGAGTTAAAGCAATTCACCTGCCTCAGCCTCCCAAGTAACAGGAATTACAGGTGCCCACCACCACGCCACACTAATTTTTTTTGTGTTTTCAGTAGAGATGAGGCTTCACCATGTTGGCCAGGCTGGTTTTGAACTTCTGACCGCAAATGATCTGCCCGCCTCGGCCTCCGAAAGTGCTAGAATTACAGGTATGAGCCACCACGCCCAGCCCCATTGGGTTATTCTTTCCAAGATCATCTCTCTGCTTTCTCAGTGGTAACTAACACCCTGAATGAGGTATTTATCATTCCCATACATTGTTAAAACATTTACTATATGCATACATGGTCATAAATAATACCGAATTTTTTCATGTCCTAGAAGTTTATATAAATGACTGTAAACTGTGTATATCTTTTTACAACTTTCTTCTGTCTGCTCAGCATTGTATTTTTCAGATCTATCCATATGGATGCAAGTAGCTCTAGTTTAATTTTTTCAAGTTTTTTATAGTATTTTATTATATGACTATACCATATTTAACTGAACTCTCCTCAAGCTGATAAACATTTAGATGTTGTGACTCATTTTTGGCTACTACAAACACAGCTAGAACAAACACCCTTTGCACGTGCCTTTGTGCATGTTCTCACCAGGAGCATATGTGGTTTCCATTTCCCCTCTTCTCACCATCAGACTTTTGCCAATCTAAATAGTGTAAAATGGTACTTTACTGTTGCTTTAATTATCATTTCCCTGATCCCTAGTCGTTTATTGGTTATTTGAGATTTGCCTATTTTTCTAGATTTTTCCCCCTTTACCTTATCCTTAGGCATTCTTTATATATTCTAGATATGTATATTTTGTCCATTATAACAATGACAAGAATTTATGCCTGGTCTATGCCTTGATTTTAAATTTCATTCATGGTCTCCCTTGTTGTGCAGTAATTTTTAGTTTAACATGTTCCAACTCATTAAACTTTTAAATGTTTGTTATTTGGGATTTTGTGACAGGCAGGGGCTTTCTGGCAGGGGCTTTCTGCTGTACAAATTCTAAAAGAGCCGTAACCCTTGTCCTGAATTTCCTTCACCTGGTTCAAAATTTTGCTTTTCAGAAACATCCAAGGCCTACATACGACTTACATGGCATTTTGTAGAACAATCGTTCTCCTGCACCGTCATTAGTTTGTAAGTATTTACTATCCAAGGACCAGTCAATGTGCGTGATGAAGCTAAGGGACCTGTTGCATTCTCCAATTTTCTTATACCTCTGGGCAACAGCATAGACATCTACTGGGCCATCATTGGATCCCACTGCAAGGTAAGAACCATCTGGAGAAAATTTCATTTCGTGAATGACTTCTTTTCGATCTTTGATGTGAACCACTTCCGTCATATCTCTATAAGAATAAAAAGCAAAATGATAAGCAGCAAACCTACAAACAGAAAATCCAAGTCAAGTTTTAAAATATATGTGTCAGAAAAAGAAGTGTGTTGAAAGACAGCCAAACCTGCAGGAATTAAAGACTTAACTTTTGAGGAAATATATAAAATGGCATTATTTAAAATTTATGGAATTTTAGGAGAATAATACACTGTTTAAATATTTTGGGCTTCCAAAGTAAAAACAAAAAATTTAACAAAACACACATTTGTGATGAAAAGAGGTTGATTAATGGGCATAAACCACAGTTTGACAGAAGAAATAGGATGCAGCATTTGATAGGCCAGTGGGGTAACTATAGGTTATAATAATCTATCTTATATTTCAAAACAGCTAGGAGAGAGTAATTCTAATGTCTCTAACGGAAAGAAAAGACAAATATTTATGGTGATAGATAGCCCAATTACATTGATTTGATCTTCACAAATTATATGAATGTGTTCAATTACATGTGCCCTGAAAACAAGTGTATCTATTATGTATCAATTTTTAAAATTTAAAAAAAATGAATATTTTCTTTCATGTTTAACTATATATTATTTTTCCCTAAAATTTTTGTTTCAAAAGTCGAGGTTTGTAAAATTAATAAAAGAATATAACCATGATATATTCTACCATGGAGAAAGGTAGAATATATCAAAGCTAGCATAAATAAGTGATCTGTTTTATACTTTAAGATAAACTAGTGACTGTTAAGCTTGATACCTATTGTCACAAAAAGATCAAGTCAAAAAAGCAGCTGAAGAAAATTACCTTTTTAAACGGTAAACTGTGATGTAATCATTTAACATTTCACTGTCATGAATACAGTGAGTCACTGAAATGTTTTGTTTCTGACCAGATTCTTATAAGAATTTCTGCTCACATTTGAAAGCTCACTGGGGTTATTTTTCTCCTACAACTGTGAGACAGGATTATGACTAGCGGGTCCCCTGAGCCAGTAAAGATGGCTTCATTAACTCCAAAACAAACTGAATGCATAAAGAATACCAAATAGCCACTCTACATTAACAGTCCCTCACAGCTGCTATCATTTATTAATAGCATTATAGTGTACTATCAAGTCATAAAATAGGTGTGGAGAATTTTTTTTTTTTTTTTTTTTTTTGGCGGGAGGACTTGGGAAGAAATCAAAAAAGAAATCTGGTACTTACCCATCTTTTCATACATCACTAAGCAGAAAAAGAAAATGGTGCCCACTAGTTCAGTAACGAGTTACATGTGGTTGGTAGAGAGAATTTAGTGTAATAAACTGTGCTAAGATCATTCTTCAATCAGAGCTCTAGAGAATTCTCTGTGCAAAACAGGCAATATTTAATTTACAGCTGCGTTTTCTTTTCTGTACTTACAAAACATGTGAGTTGAGAGAACAACAAATGCATTCAGAGGAATTACAAGGGTGGATCATAATTGTTTCCAGTAAAAATTATATGGGATGGTAGTAAATCGGAAGTATTCCATTTTAGTATCAATTATGGGTAGAAGAAATCTTTTACAGAAGCTCACCTCTAAACATCTGGTGCTGTTGGATGCTGCTTTATTCTTTCTTCCTCTTTTCTTGGCTTACTAGAAAGCCCACAATCTTTTATCCAAAACTCTTGGAATTAGATGTGCTTGGGAATTCATTATTCATTCAATTTTAGAAAGGTT
The DNA here is from genome assembly GCF_030222135.1 of Aotus nancymaae. Lineage (NCBI taxonomy): Eukaryota > Metazoa > Chordata > Mammalia > Primates > Aotidae > Aotus > Aotus nancymaae. The sequence goes on along the minus strand of NW_026988471.1, from coordinate 53,669,705 downwards.
CATATACAATATATTATGTAACATCCCCAGTGGGGGCTGGGGCAGCACCCTGTATTAAACACAATACTTTTGCAGCAAGTCACATGACACGATTATTCCTAAGAGATTACTAGATTATAAACAGCCCCATATCAGTTTGTTAGGTTAGGCTGTGCTGCCAAATTATCAAATAAGTTTGTATTTTCAGAGCGTCAGGACTTCGGAATTACAGATAGGGGATCATAGATCTACAGTATTCCTATTTGAATGGGTAAATGGATTTTCCCTCAGGTCCTGGCCCGTATTATGACCAGGAACATCGTAACATTTAACACAAGAACATTTCTAAATACCATTTTCATCATCAGTACGTGCCTGACTCGGAGAACAATGAAAGAGCCGTCCTTCATGCCGAGGGCCAGCTGAGATCCGTCGGGGCTGAAAGCTACACTGCGAACCGCCTCCTCCATGTTACAGCGGGCGATCAAGGCATGATCGGCCAGGCTCCACAGCCTAGGCACAAGAACGAAGTCAATACAAAACCAAACCAACTTCCCATGGTCATCAGCCAGCCCGAGGCAAGAAGAGCGGCTCATCACACCAATAGTAATAAGAAAAGACATAGGAACGTCATACCAGAGCCCTTTATCGTGGCCTATCACTGAATCTGGAAAGGGGTTTTAGTGCTTCTTTGGGTCATTTTCATTATTTGAAGGAAACCAGCAAGAATGAGAAAATGAGATAACATTTCCAAAGATTTTGAGATTCACAGAACAAAAAAAAATCAGGACTGGGCATGATGGCTCATGCCTGAAATCCCAGCACTTTGGGAGGCTGTGGCAGGAGGATCACTTGAGCCCAGGAGTTTGAGACTAGCCTGGACAATACAGGGAGACACAGTCTCTACAGAAATTACAAAAATTATCTGGATGTGGTGCTATGCGCCTGTAGTCCCAGCTACTTGGGGGGCAGAAGCAAGAAAGTCACTTGAGCCCAGGAGTTCAAGGCCGATCCTGCCACTGCACTCTAGCCTGGGTGACGGTGCGAGACCCTGCCTCAAAAAAAAAAAAATTTTTAATTTTAAATACCACCTTATATAAAATGTTACCTTCTCCTTGAAAATTAAAAGTTGTCCTTCGTTCCTTCATGTATACCAAGGGTTGTTCATCACACATACAAGTTAAGAAGTACTTATAGGATAAGATATCATTATTATTAGCTTTTTAAAAAGTATGCACCAGACACAGTGGCTCACACTTATAATCCCAGCACTTTGGGAAGCCATGGCAGGAAGATGACTTGAGCCAAGGAGTTCAAGACCAGCCTGAGCAACATGGTGAAACTCCATTTCTGCAAAATATTTTTTAAAAAATAGCTGGGTGTGGTGGGGCATGCCTGTAATCCCAGCTACTCAGGAGGCTGAAGTGGGAAGATGGCTTGAGCCTACGAGTTCAAGGTTGCAGTGAGCTATGACCACACTACTGTACTCCAGCCTGGGAAACAGAGCAAGGCCCTGTCTCAAAAAAAAAAATTACATATCAATATATATCTCTCTCAATATAAATATAAATCTACATATCAATATACATATATCAATATCATTATGTATGTATGTAAATATGTAAAAGTGCTTTCTAGTAATAGTTACTTCAGCACACACAGATTGAAATACACATTACATTTGTTGGCCTTCCTAGGAAGAAAATGTGTCTGAGATGAAGAAGAGCAAATGATATCCCCGTCGTTTCTCCTCACAAGCTCCCTTGGCGCCCCACTGCTGATGGGTCTACTTTTATGGGGAGGACACCTCACAGGACTCCTGGCTGGTGAACACAGTCACTGCTGGAGAAGGGGCTAGCAAGGGGCAAGTGCAGCTCAAACAGAGCCTTCAGCACACGCTCCCATCTCCACAACACCTACAGCCAGGTACCCCAAAGTGAGTCAACCTGAATGAAACGTCTGTTAGATACAAATAAGGCTTTACATGTTGGTTGCAATTGTGGTATCTGACTCCCATCAGTCAGTACTCTTTTAAAGACAGTCTTCTCTTAACACAAACAATCGTGTCTGCTGGGGGACTGAGAAGCTAGAGCTCTGCAATAGACAAGAATAAGTCATACGCAGCATGGTTTCTCTCAAAGCCTTCTGCGAAGGGGTGGGGTACATCCCTTACGATGCTGAGCTGCAAGTAAATAGTTTACTGGTCCCTTAGGCAGCCCGTACTGTGCAGCCTCAAACTAAGTATGTTCTCAATACCTCATCCATTATTCATGATCTCATGTTGTTTTAACCTTGTACTATTTTAAGCAATGCAAGCCTCGCGTTACTAGTAAAGAAACCATCACTCCTCAGTAAACTGTATTATCCTCTAAAGTCACTATGCTCATCTTTCTCAAGAAATTACGACTTTTAGCCTTTCCAAATTTTAATACTTAGTATAAAAATGCATTAAAGATTCTAGTCAAATTAATGGTTAAAGGGAATAAGATTCAGGCAGTCAGGGCTTCTCAGGGATGTTTGCAATTCTGAGACTCAACAGTGTTAAAATATAAAAGCGAAGGACTTCCTTGAAATCACTTCTTTCTGGATAAGCATGAATGAGTTTCACAGGTGTATGAATAAGTGGGAAAACTCAGAGTAACAAAGAGAAAAACAGAAAAGGAGGAAGTGAATAAAGCAAAGAATAAACCAAATAACCATTTATGTCATACAAGGAGAGAACAATAGTTGTTTTAGTTGTTCTCATTGATTTTCACATCAATGAGGTTTTCATGCTTGGTAGAGATGGAAAAAATAGAATTAATGAATACACTAATTATATTTTGATTAAACTCATAAACATACAAAATAAGGGAGGAGGGAAGTAGTGAGCTTTAGTCCAGTTTACATTGTTCTATACTAGCTATTAATACCCAGAGGCAGCAGCCATTCAATCGACTGATCAGTCTCTCTTTCTCTCACACACTCTCTCTTTCTGGCCTATCTGTCATTGAGTATATCTAAATACTAAAATACTGAAGTTGGGATAATATTCATCTCAAACCTTTAAATCATACGTTCATTCCCTTAATAGGGACAAAAATATTGGAAGCATAAGTCATTGTGCTCATTTTACCCAGTTATGCTCTCAAAGAGTAAAAATGATCCATAGCAAGAAAGTTGGAGGCCCTAAGAAAACTATTCTCCCAGGCCCCATGACCCTTTGATCTGATGATGTGGTTCAAAATTTCATCTGAGAATTTAAAAAGAAATAACAGTTTACTCATGTGCTCAAGACAATTTTGAGAATCAGAATTTAAGTTCTAATGATGATGAACAAGAGAGTCTCTAACGAAATTGTAAAATCTCCATGCAGTTCCCTGCAGAGGACCCAGGGCATGAGGGGACAATATGATTTCATCACAGATGAGTGTGCTTAGCTCTTATGTCTCCAACTAGAGAGAACTGTAAGCCAGCCTTACCAGTATTCATTGTATTTTTCACTTCTAAAAACATTTTCATGATTTAAGAGGCAGCCAAGAAAGACAACAGCAGCAGCAAAATGCCAAGAAACCTACTTGTTGAGCTACATGTCTTAATGTTTCATTTGGAAACTGTGTGGTTCTGTTCACACTTTATGCTTCTATGAATAAGCAAATTTGGGCAAATAAATCCATCTCAAAGAAGTCAGAGAGATGACAGCGGCGGCCAGTGGGGCCTCACCTGACAGAGCGGTCATCGCTGCCTGTCACAGCCAGAGGCTTCTTGGGGTGCAGGGCCAGAGCCCAGAGCTCACCCTCGCAGTGGCCCTGCAGGATCAACATCGGCTTGTCTCGCTCTCGCACAATCACTTCAAATATCTCACTGTCCTGGGTCCCTGCTAGAAGGCGGTCTGCTTTCCAGCACACGCTCCGGATAGAGAGGCCTGACAAAAATAAGTAAAACAAAAGCAAATCTTCACAATTATTCACCAAAACCCAAAAGAGCCTAAAGTAAATACCCTTTAACCAGGATAGCATCAAATGTGACACATCTCAGAGACTCCTGGAGGCGGAAAATAAACTCTGCCACCATTCTGTGTTATTTCCTTACAAGTGTTGGATGTTTCTACTACCCCTCGTGATCTAGTTTGTGAAAAAGCGGCTGCTTTTCCTTGACTTGGGATAACTACGTTTTTCTACAGCAGGATTGTGGTTTTTTTGTTTGTTTGTTTGTTTGTTTGTTTGTTTGAAGAGACAGGCTCTCACTCTGTTGCCCAGGCTGGAGTGTGGTAGCACAATAGCTCACTGAAGCTTCTGGGCTCAAAGTGATCCTTCTGCCTCACCCTCCCAAGTAGCTGGGACTACAGGCATGCAATACTATGCCTAATTTTTTTCTTTTTTGTAAAGATGAGGTCTTGCTATGTGTTGCCTAGGCTGGTCTTAAACAGTAGAATATTTTTTAAATACTGTATCTTAAAGTAAATATAAGATGATAAATTGGTCTTTATGAAAACCTAACCTTCAAAATAATTTCCTTCTGATTTTCTATCATTTATAGAAATAATTTCCATATTTTGGAACCTTTAGGAACCTTTAGGAACAATAACATTGTGTTAAAATTATGTGTGGGTGATACTACAGAACAGCTAATTATCATATTAGGCAAGTTTAATACATATTTGATCAGAACCTAGATACATCCTACCGAATAAATAGATGCACTGTGTCTCAGAAATATGCAAATGAAACTCCAATTTCAGTCTCAAAATACCATCAAACATTTATCAATGAAGATGCTGTTCTTCACCAACTTGATTTACGGAATCTTCTCCAAAGCCTCTTCTCCAAAAGCATAGTACTCCTTTTAAGACCATACCTCCATCTCAGTAGTAGTATTTCACCCTCCCTAGGCAGGTCCTCACTTGCCTGAGTCTTGATCTCTTCGATTGTTTGCAGCCTGTTCTGTTCCTTACCGGGTTTGTTATTTGCTTAGGCAGTGAATGTTCTAATCCGATTTAGAAATACAGAAGCAATATCACTTTCCTAACTACTTTAGAACAAGGTGAGGATGTGATGAGCTCCATGTTGCCTCCCCCAGCAGGCATTGTGTCTCTAGGATAGAGAGTATCAGAAGCTCGAGGGCCCGGGCTCTACTCCTGCTCTAGGCCCAACTGGCTAGACACACGAGTGCTCCTTCCTTGCTGCGGACCAATTTTTCTCCCCTTAAGACGTAGAGTATAATTATGATGACCATGTAATTTGTCATTCCAATTAGAACACCTTTTAAGTATGAGAGGCTCTAAAACTAAATGTACGTAATATTTTGAAATATTTGACTAAGAAAGTAGCTTTCCTATGTTGAAAGACCTAATAAATAGTTCTATCAAAATATTTTCAGTTATAAAATTCTAAGACCTATTTACCACAAAATGAAAAATCCAGGGCAGAGAGATGAATAGACAGAGAACGGAGGATTTTTAGGGCAGTGAAACTATCCTGTAGGACACTATAATGGTGGAGACATGTCATTACACATTTGTCAGAACCCACAGAACGTACAACACCAAGAGTGAACTCCAATGTGAGCTATGGCCTCTGGGTGGTAATGTCATGTCAAGGTACATTCACCCACTGGAACAAATGTACCACTCTGGTGGGGGATGCTGATAGTGACGGAAGCTATGTATGTGTGTTGCGGGTGGGAAGGGGCATATGGCAAGCCTCTGTACCTTCTCAATTTTTTTCTTAACCTTAACAACCTTAAAAAAAATAAAGTCTATTAAAAAACAAAAAACGGCCAGGCGCAGTGGCTCATGCCTGCAATCCCAGCACTTTGGGAGGCTGAGGCAAGCAGATCACTAGCCTGGCAAACACGATGAAACCTCCATCTCTACTAAAAATACAAAAATCAGCTGGACATGGTAGTGCGGGCCTGTAGTCCCAGCTACTTGGGAGGCTGAGGCATGAAAATGACTTGAGCCTGGGAGGCAAAGGTTGTAGTGAGCCAAGATCATGCCATTGCACTCCAGCCTGGGTGACAGAGCAAGACTGTCTTTAAAAAAAAAAAAAAAAAAAAAAAATCCAAGACAAATACTAAGCCAGTTGGGATGCTGGGACAACAGCAGGGGTAATTTGGGGTATATGGACACCCTAACTGTAATCTTCATCTTAATCACCTCACTGTGGTCTTGAGAGAATCCAAAGAGATAATGCATTAAGAGAAAGTAATTTTTTCCAGGCACAAGGCTTTAAACAAATAATACGTGAGATAACTCTTACTCCTTGCTCTGAATTCATTGCTACAGGTCTTGAAATGGCAGGAGAAAGCACACAGGCAGATGTATTATTCCTGCCAGGAGGAATAGAGATACCTTGGCAACGCTAGCTGGGGGTCAATCACTCAAAATCCTCCACTGCAAACATCGGGATGGACTTTCAAGGATGAGAAGGACAGATGTATGGTGAAAGCCGTCAGGATGTCATTGCAAGCTGACAGGGCATGCAGCTCAGCTGCGGAGGACCACATGGCTTTGCACCCACGATCCTGTTGCCACTGGCCCCCGCTTGTCCTGATCTCTTTCCTGCCCTGCTCTGGGTTTCATTACCACTCATGAGTCAACATATCCCCGTTTTCTCCCTGGTGTTTCTCTCAGCTCCTGCAGGGGCTTGGCGGGAGGAGCAGAATTAGTTGTCTCCCCAGCAGGCTTGCATCGTCTACAGTTTTATTACACAAAGGGTTTGATGCTTTGTTCTTCAGCATCATGAGGAAGGAAGGAGAGTCAGTGATATTTCACCATCAGCAAAAAACAATCTATTTTTACTGTATTTATTGTCTGCTTCCTCTAAGTAGAACAGAAAGGTCTGTAAAGAGAATTTTGTCAGTTTTATTTACTGCTGTATCCTCAGTACCCAGCACAGTGACTGTCACGTGGTAGATGCTCAATAAAGATTGCTGAGCAAATGAAATAAAACATCTAAATCACAAACATGTCTTGCGATGCCAAGGAATAAAAGATACCACCCCTGTTACTTAGTAAGAACATTCTAAGAAGGGATCTACTCATTCCTTTTTATTCCAGAAGTTTCTATTCAGCATTACTCTGTGCCTGACACTGGAGCTTAACAGTGAACAAGCTGGGCGCCTGCCCTAATGAAGCTGACATTTTAAGAAGGGGCCAGGCATATGTAAGCAGATATCCATGCACCAAAAACCAACGAAAGTAATGCAAATGTATGTGTGTACCTATATACACATACACTGTATGCACATATAGACATATACGTTATATCTCTTAGTGACACGTTATATATTTTGACTGTTATTGAATATTCAGATCACAGTCCTTTTGTAATGCCTTTGATTGTTTTAAAGACACTGCCTTTTTCCAGGCAGGCCTGGAATCTACGGCTTCACTGTAAGCAGGAGCACACCAATTCTCCCCAAGGCCTCCAACAGCATGTCTGGTCTCACAAGGCCAATGACTTGCAAACAGAAATTTCTCCCAAGGACCTGGAGCTCTATTTGGTCAAGCATATATTTATGCTGTACTACAAAAAAGATTTAATGCTGTACTCTTCAGCATTATCAGGAAGGAAAAAGTTAATGATATTCCCGCATTAGCAAAAACAGAATAATCTACTTTTTTACTGTATTTATTGTCCTGCTATTTTTTAACCTTATTTGGGGAAACAAATTCAGCAAGGAAAAAAACACTACTATAACAACCCACCACCTGGAATTAAGTACCAACATTAAAAATACATATATCTTGTCATCTTGTCTCCCCCCCAACCACCCTCCTACCCACGTTGGAGTTTCCATCTTTTGCCCAGGCTGGAGTGGAATGGTGATCTCGGCTCACTGCAACCTCCACCTTCTGGTTTCAAGTGATTTTCCTGCCTCAGCTTCCCAAGTAGCAGGGATTAGAGGCACCTGCCATCATTCCCAGCTTAATTTTGTATTTCTTGGAAGAGACGGGGTTTTACCACGTTGGCCAGGCTAGTCTCAAACTCCTGACCTTGTGATCCACCCGCCTTGGCCTCCCAAAGTGCTGGGATTACAGGCATGAGCCACCACACCCAGCCTATCTTGTCTTTTAAAAAATGTTAAGAGGCTCAGGAACAAAGATGAACCTTCCAACTCAGTCCAGACTAATGAACCAGTCAAGTCACATGGCACTCAGTGTTTTTCAGACCACATCCAGGGAGCTCTTGGATTCCTCAGAAGAGTGCCAGGGTCCTGGCAAGGAGAGGGCCCAAAAATGGGACAGCAAGAGGCAGGAGTTTGAGGATCCCACAGCTGCATTTCCCTCAGCACTGCACGATCTCTGATTTCATTTGAAAAGGGTTCCACTGAACTAACGTAAGGGTGAAGCTTCACATTTAGCAAAGGCAATGAGGGTAAACTGATAGGGATTATTTCTGGCTGCATATGGGTGGAAGGGAAGAGAACAAGAGAAGGATTTGCTACATATTTTCAGGGTTTGCAATATCAACTTAATGAGCTGTCAACATTTTCTCTCAGATAACTGGGTCTCTCTATAAGTACTCAGTTCTTTAAACAGATCGACTGTCTTTTGTCACATCAGACAAGTCAACCTCATGGGGTCTGTCTACCGGGTGATAGATACAATACCGGATCACTCTCATTCCTAAGATAACCATTTTAAATAGGAAGACATCAGTAGGTCAAAAGCTGTATTCACGCTTCCTACTAACATCCCATTTCCATCCTTTTTAAACTAATTGTTCTTCTGCATGCAAGAGTGGTAAAGAGAACCACACAGTCTCTTCTGGGCACCTGCTGGCGAGACCTTGGTGAGTGGCAGATCCCTGACAAAATTCTGACATTAATTCACTTCTCCTGTCTAGCCAGGCTTCGTTTTTACTTTTGACACAAACCCAGAGAACAGAAATATAATCATGATGTCCCAGTGTGGCTGGCCAAGAGAGCTGCAGCAGTGGAAGATAATGAAACTGTCTAACACTCCTTTATATTCTGCTCTAGGAGTCGGAGAAATATAAGCTAGTATTTGGAATATGGTTAGAAACCCACCAGTAGTTAAGAGAAACAGGAGAAACCGTCCTAATTATTTAAAACCGCAGAAGTTATCTATTCTGGAGAAATACACATCTTTGTTACTTTTGACGGTGTGAACTGAAGGCATTTCACCACAGGGATGAGGTGTCCACTTTTCGACACTATGGCCGTCACACTTGTGATGAGAAACGTGGTTTCTCTGGCCTGTGCTTGGTAGAGAGAGCCAGCAGATGGCAGTAGAGAGCAAACCACCCATCTAAACCAAAAAATCCTCTAATGACAAGACCAAATTCTCACCAGTGCACGGCCCTGAGTTTATATTCAGACCAAAGAATGGAAGCAGCATCCTTCCAATCCCCTCTGCTACAGTCCTGAAGCCTGGCCATGGGGATATCTAGTCTGTGAATATCAAATCGGACCGCATTACTAAGGGACATTGCTTATTTTCTACCACTAGCTTATAACAGTGAAACATGTGAACTGGATTTATACCCCAGCCCTTCCCAACTGTGTGACATGGTAAGGTATTTAATCATTCATATCATCAGTTCCTCCATCTGTAAAGTGGAGATATTAGCACTCATACTTCATAGCATTGATAATTCAATGCAACAACACTTGACCCAGTGTCCGGCACAGAGTGAAGGAATCAATCAAAAGGTTATGCTAATATTTTAACCCGCAGGGTTTTGTGCTTAGCAAGATCTTTTTATTAAGTTGACACCTCAGCACAGAACAACTTGCTATATGTATGGTCACATCCAAGCCCCGTTAGGCGTCAGTGCTGGGAGCTATGAAGAAGTGCCCATGGGCCTTTCCTAGAGTCTCTTAGTTACTTTGCCTTGTGTTACAACTTAGCTTTTGTCATTTGCTATAATTTTGATGTGCTAGCACTGCAAACTCGCAGGGGAAAAGGCTATGTTCCAACACACACAGATTATAAACCATTTAAGAAAGAAAATGGCTTTTTCTCCTAATTATTTGGCCCAAGAGGGGAAAGCTGAAAGCAGAGAGAGGCTAGTACTTAACAGTGTTCTTAAATGTCGTGTTCCAAGGCCTGATATGGTAAAGGGCCAGGCATGTTGTTCCCAACTCTTACCCAGCACCAGCATCTATAGAGAGAGCGTTTAAAAGATACCGACACTTGCGCCCCTTCCAGAGACTCCTCCCAGTTGGTCCGGAGTGGAGCAAGAATATCTCCCCAGGGCTGAGAACCACTACCTGCTCAAGCCATTCTCCAGCTAGTATGTTCCCACAAGTCAGACTGTTGAAAATTCAGAATGCCTGGCTGGTCTCAGTTGATTCTAACACAGTGGTTCTTCAGTTGCATGCTAGCAAACTTTACCCCACTGGATCAGAAAGCCCAAGGATGATAAGCAAATGGCTAAAAAGACAGTAGAACCTCTGAGAAATGGACTTCGAGTCAAACAAGCAAGCCCTGCAGGTGAGTAAGGATCCTCACCGACATGACCGAGCCCTGTGCCCACCAGTGCCCATGAGTGTTCAGGAGGCGGCATTATCATTAATGCCAGGGACAGCGCCAGGCCCTCGATGGGGCCAGTAAATACGCGATGAACCGATGAGGAAATAACAGCATAGAAAGTTTGTATTATTTGCCTAAAGTCACAGAGCAAGCAAGCAATAGGGAAAAAAAAAAAAATGAGGCTTCAGGCAGTTCAGGTGTGGAGTTAATACCCTTCCCCACAAAGTTATTTCCCATCTCTGTGAATGTATGCCCAGGACATGGTACCAAAGATAAAACAAGACAAGGTCATGGCTGTCTCCTATAAACCTAACCTTATTAAGGACGCAATACCAAGGAGTGCCTTGAGTGAGAGCAGTAAAAGGTAGTTAAGAGCAAGAGGGAGAGAAAGAGTAACTTCAGCCAGACTTAAGAGGGAGTATTGAGAGAGGGTGTGGAAAAGACAGCAGAGACCTTCAAAGCCCCCTGCAGCCCCTCAGGAGGGGGTGGCTGAGGTCACCTAGGGAGCCTGGAGCCTGGGCACAGGCGCTCTGGGCCTTGCAGGGGTTTCTGATGTTCTAAGGGTAACGCTGGAGACAGAGTTTAGAAATGTGAAAGAAATGCAGGAGGGAAGACATGTATCTCCCCAGGATTCATAAACAGATGATTTCGGAGGCCAGTACAAAACAGAAGCGTGGCGCCCCTTGCTAAAAAATGCTTAAGAATTCCAAGAAAGTGATAGCAAAGCACGCAACCAACCACAGGGCCCTTCTGAGCATGGGCCCTGTGTGACCACCCGGATCTCGGCCTGAGAAGCCTCCCTGCCAGGGGACCCCTAGGGGAGTCTGAGGATTAAACAGGATCCTGTGTGTAGAGTATGCACCACAGAGTGGGCATTCAGCGCTGGCCATGAACGGCAAAGTCAGTCGCAGGGCTGGGGCTGCAGGTTATCCTCAGTGCGGACTGCCTATGACCTGCTGCTACCATTCACGAAGGCTCCCTGCCTGAGAATCTCCAGCAGGATTCATAGGGAAGGTTTCTTTTTACAAAGTCTCTGCTTATTTCAAAACCCACTTCACAGGATCCAAAATCGTATAGCCATGGGAACTGTGAAAGATCCACAAAGCCTAGTGAGACATCAGAGCACATAGCCGAGCCCATGGTCTCCCACCCGGGTAGGGAACACCCAGGCTAGCTTTTACATAAGGCTGGCTCAGGAAGGGTATTTACAGCGGAATTACTACACAGCAAGCCAGGCTGGCGGCCCTCTATCTAACACATGTGGAACCTGAGCACACAACGCCACCACGTCTCCCGGCTGCAAATCTGTCTCTAGCTCCTGTGCCACATGCCTCTGCAGTGTTCCTCCACCTTCTCAGCAGAACAGTGAGGCTGAAGGGCATGCCCAAAGAAAAACGGTAGGTACACAGGGAGAGCGGCTACAGAGGCAAGAGGTGAGTAATGGAGCCACTCACGGGACCAGAGAATAGGATGTGCTTATTTTGCCATTATAAACCAGGGTGTTCTCAGGTTTGAGAGTTGGTCTTTTGGATGTTCTCTGCAAGGGTTCTTGCGAACAACACTATCAACATTTGGGGCCGGGTAATTCTTTGCTGTGGGGCTATCCTGTCCATTCTAATACTTTTAGCAGCACCCCTGGCCTCTATCCACATATGCCAGTAACAACCCTGTAGTTGTGACAATCAAAACTGTCTCCAGACAATGCCAAATGTCCAAAAATCACTCCTGGGTGAGAGCTGCTACAGTATATGACCATCATATACCATACTCTAAGGAATAAACCCAGTAATAAACATGAACAGAGAGAAGAATAACCTGGGCTCCCACCTCTGATCCTATCCCACCCCAGTCTGATCTCTGGCAAAAGAACTAAGTGGAGATCTGACCATATCACGTGACTCCCTAAACCTCCAAGACCTCCTGTAGCTGGCCCTTGGAGTGCAAGCTTGCATGCCACTGGCTGACACAAAGAAACCAAGTTATCTGTTCCTCCTTCCACATCCTCGTCACTTGCACTCCTCCACAAGGCTCCACACTCCAGCCCCATGACACACTCTTCATTCACCTGACAGCTACTTCCAGGACTCCAGCACACACCAGGCACATCCCAAGTGGGTGGGAGGCATCAGTGAACAAAGATCCTCACCCTTGTGGAAACAGACAACAGCCAAGAACGTAACACAGAAATTATACTGTAAGTTACAAGGTAAAAGGTAGACCCGGGAGACAAGGATTTGGAGGCAGAATGAGCTACAATTCTAGAAGAGGTCATCAGGACAGCCTTTATTTGAGCAAAGGTTTGAAGGAGAGAAGGGAAGTAGTCATACAGATTCTAGCCAAGAGTGTCACAGGCAGAGGGAAAAGACTGGGAGGGCAGAGGGGAAAAAACAGCCAGGGCAAAGCAGAGCAACGGTGAGGGGTGCTGGGCTGCCATAAGGACTTTGACTCTGGGTAAAGTGAATCACTGCAGGGTTTTGAGGAAAGTAATAATGTGATCTGGCTCACATAAAGTTCAAACAATCCTAGCTGCCGTGCAGAGGATGGTGGTTGAAGCAGGTAGGTAAGTTACAAAGCAACTGCAGTATCTGTGTGAAAGATGGTGGTGGCCCAGACCAGGAAAGGGGCAGTGGAGATGGTGACAAGTCTAAGCAGGGCATCTTGTGTCCTGGAACTTCAGCCTCCAATTCTTGCTCAGTGATTCACCTAACGCAGGATCTTTCTGGATTTGGAGTTTGTAGTCCACTAGACACAGCAACAATGTGTGTTGACCGTTAAAAAAAATGAAACAAAATAAAAAACCACACATCTCCCTCCATCTCCCCTCACACTAAAATGTAATCCTGACTGAAGTCTACTTTTCAGAGCTTCCTATTCAGTTCCTAGGCACGTGTCTGGCACTCAGATGTTTATTTAGAGGACAAATAATATATCTTATACTGTGTGAATAATTACTGGATTCCTTTAGACAGAATCATTTATAACCATTAACTCAAAATGTTTTATTATTTTAGAAGTAATTCATTTTGGTTGATGGACTTTAAGAATTGATTTTGGCTTTTCCTGCCACCACTACAAGCTATTTAAGCTTCATTATTTTACCCAGATCATCATTGTGTTTTCAAAGCAATCACACTCAGCATGCACTGTCATAAAGGTTGGTGTGAGGTATGAGTGAGTGCCCTCGGCCTACAATTAGCTTGATGCGAATGACCCTGGGCCTCATTCTACTCATCCATGAAGTGAGGGAGGTCCCCCCGTTTACGTTTACATCCAGGGTCTCTCTCAGCTTGAAAATTCCAGAATTTTACATTCACTAAGATGTCTATTGGAGAATAACCATCCCATACAGCTGAAATCCTATGGTGCCAGGTGCATTTTGGCATTCAGAAAAATTTGCATTTTGGACTTGTAATATATCCAGCAGGAACTGGGGCAGCTCTTTGAAATTACCTATTTCTATAATGAAATGTATAAAGACACCCAACAGCCTTATATCAAGTCAAGTTTTGCTGCCAAATTAGTTATTTTAAAAATCTTCCGGTATTTTGAACTTTTTGGCTATTAGAATTGCAGATGAAGGATCCTGGGTGAATTAGACTGCATGTTGCTAGAGAAACTTGTTTGCACCCAGTCAGCAAAAATCCAGTAACTCACAAAAGATACACAAGTCACTGATGCAAAGAAAATACTACAATTCCCTTCACTGAGGGATGGGCCTCTTCCTCATGTGAGGGAGATTTTCTTTGACTAAGCCTTGGGGAGAAGGGAGGGAGCCCCGAGAGTCAGATCTGACCCAAACCTATTCTTTTTGATGTGAATTGACCCATCTCCAAGCTGATTCATGGTCAACCTAAAGTGGGGTTAATTGTTTTTACTGGAAGTCAAGTGTCCTAATTAGCTCAAGCTACTACAAAGATGTATGAGAATTGATTAATAATGTCACTTTATTATAAAGCCATATCATTTTTTTTCTGAGTTAGTATCCATCTTAGTTCATTTTAAAACTTTTGGATGGCTAACAGTTAATAGTTATTAGAAGATGCAAATATTACAAAGATTTGCATTAAACAACTTGGACATTGTCAGATTCATTTTGTAAATCTTCCAGATGTCTAGAGGAGGAGCAACAGAAGTCTTTACAGGTAGCACACTAGGTAATATCCTCAGATTCCTCAACACTAGGGAGCAGCAATGGGAACTGGGCCATGGCCATGATTAATTCCCTTGCTAAATTTGTTTAGAAAACTATTTGGTTGTTTGAATAAGATGAGAAATCACTGTATTTCCACTGAAATAAATTTGAGTGTCACTGTTTCACAAATAGCAAAAATACAGAAGAAAGCTCATTTATATCAAGATAGTTCTTATAAAATAAAACTGTTATGTCCAAACTCGGACCGAGGGAACTTCATGTCCAAACTGAGGACAAGGAAGTCTAACACTGCTCTGACCGAATCTGTTCCTTCCAAATATACTTGGTTCGTTTGAGTCAAAGAGAAGTGGAACAGAAGGCAGAGCCTTCTTTGAGGGAAGCGAGGAGGGAGTGGCAGGGGGTGAGGAGAATACCTGACCATCTTCTGTCTACTCTGCTTTCTTTTGTTCTTTTCCCACCCTCTTTCCTTCCCTTTTCCTTCCCTCGTCTTTGCTCAGCTCTTTGCTAATGTTCAAAGGACTAAGGCTATGGTATTGCCTGGCTGAAGGGGAAGTAAATAGCTTCCTGGCTGAAATAGGCCAGAAAGCTATTTACTTCTTGATTACTTTTATCTGCTCAAATCCTATGTATTTTAATTCCTATACTTGTGCTGGGTCTTCTACCTCACTTTGGCTTTGGGCACTCCTCCACGAGCCTTCGAGAGGCTGTCACATCACAGGATGGCCCAGGCAGCCGGCCTCTGAGACCATAGGATGGCCAGTTCTGAGAGTCTCCCCCTATTTTGAGCTGTGGAAAGTAGCTCTGGAACTCAACATCCTCCTTCCTTGCTTCAGTAGAATGATAGCACTGAGGCCTGGCTGAGTGTGACAGAGTACCATAGAGGATGATTCACAGCAAGTTTCCCCGCAGGGCCCTGTCCACACAGGCTCAAGAACTCCCTGAGCTGGGAGCAATGGGTGGGCCAGACTTTGGTTGTTACCAGTAATTCAAACAAGGAGGCTTTTCTTCTTTTGATATTACATGTATATTGTTTTTCACTGAGGGCTGGAATGAAGGCCAGCATCTCTTTTGATGCTTGATGATACACAGTGGCCTTTAGTGACACTGTTGCCCAAAGTGGGTTGAGGGGATGAATAATTTTAGGTGAGTGCTCCATGGGCAAAAATTAAACCCCAGCATATTAAACTCATTTCACAAATATTACTAAGTTTAAAGAGAAGTTTTAAAAAGATATATGATCGGTTTAAAGTAAAATACTAAGCAATACAGAGTACTGGTAGTCAGCAGCAATTCTAAAAGTGAAGACGTCATCTGGAGCATCCACACTGCAGGGCCGGCGAACTGAGCAGTGCCCTCTTCACTCTCCTAGGAGCTCCGTCCCAGCCCCCAGCCCCTCTCTCATGACTCCCTTGGACTCTTAACTGTAACATGATCCATACCATCCTTTAAAAGCAGTCTGTCCCCACAAAATGCCGGCTACTGCCTTATTAGTAAGCCATCTAAAATGCATGGCAAACCCTGATAAACGCCAAGCCCAGGCAGCACAGGGCACGTCCTATGAGGTGCAGGCAAATTTCAGGTTCCCAATGACCACTGTGTACCACCCAGATCTGCTTTCATCTTGGCAAGGGTGGGGCGGGAAATGTCAGACTGATGTACGATGGAGGGCATCCCTGACTGTCCTGACTCTGTGGATGGGAGTTGGCTATGGGGTTGATGTCATCAGTACAACACCTGGTTACAGAGATCCTCATTCAGGACTGGTCCCTGAACTCTCTCCCAAGAGAGCCTGGCTCAAGGACTCAGTATTGGGCAGAAAAGCACAGCAGGGTAAACCCATGGCTTCTTCCCTGATCCCCATGCTTTAAAATTTATGCCTTAATTATGTGATACAAGTTTTGGATGTGTTAAATGGAGTGACAGCCAAAAGAGAGCCATCAATTCTGGTTGGCGCTCCCCTACTTTTAGGCAGTTTATGGTCACTAATCCCACCTGGCAAGTTGACTCTGCTCTCAAAGTACATGTTTTGGGTTCTGGTTTACCTTGAAAGATACACCAAGAAGTTTCATGGTTCAGGGTCAAACATTTTTGGCTACTGTACATTTTTTTTTAAAAAAACACATTGCTCTTATGGGTACCTGCCTGCTTGTATCTGTTTGATGTATTTTTTTCTGGATCAAGTTTCACTGGCCCATACTCTATGGCAGAGAAGTTAAGGACTTTGATCATCTCCTTGTCCCTACATGGAGGCAGACACCAAATTCTACAACTTCCCATGCCACCCTCTGTGCCGAGTACTCAGAAATGTATGCACACCAGCATCCTGAGCCTCCAATGAGAAGACAACAGTCCAACCCTGGATTTGTGGACTTAAATGTACATTTTTGTATTTCACAGATACCTACAGCAGCTGGCCTCCAGGTATTAAGAGGAAGTACAATATCCAGCTCACTTCCCTGTTGCTCAACTGTTAGAAAAGTTTCACTGCAAACAACACTATTTAAGGATGACCTGAAGGATACGCAGTTTACGCTATCTTCTCCCAGTTCTCTGAAATCTACCCAAGGCCAGCAGAGAGCACTGCGCACTGCCACATGATTTGAACTATGGAATAACCCTCTGTGGCAGCACCGCCATTAGGTTACACCAGCAAGGGGCTTCATGAGGAACAACGCATGAGAAACAGCTCGTTTCAGGCCTGTTGAGGACTTTGAGCCTTATGTCACAGGGTCTTGTTTAAAAGATGCTCAGGAAAGTTCTCCCTCACCTCAGCACTGAAAAAGACTCCCCTTCATGAGAACAATGGGTAAGTTTTCATCCTGCAGACCCCATGGCTCACAGTCCCGCATCCCCTTGCCCCAGCACTAGCTGCAGGAGCGCACCCGTGGGAGCCAACAGAACGTCCCGACCTGTGCTTAGCGTGTTAGCAGCAGTAGGACTTCCGCTTGTCTTTCTGATTTACATTTTCCTATTTAATCTCTCTCAGCTGCAAACTCTTTATGTACCAAAAGGTAACAGGCCTATCAGGAGAATTTTAAAAGATGTATTGTATTCTGATATATACACCCTATATACTGTGAGAATAGCTAAAAGTTTGAGTGCTAAGTATACTTTGTGAGTGTATTTAGTCCTCATTCTAAGCATTTTGCAAGTATAGTTAATCCTCATGCAACTATGGGAGGTGCTGCTAGCATTATCTCCGTTTTACAGATGGGAAAATAGATGCCCCGAGTTTGAGACTGACATTCAATTTCTTAACTCTTTCACAGGTAAAACAAATTTGAACCCATGCCATGTGACTCTGAGCCCCTTCTCTTAATCCCTACTATAGCATCTACTACTTTAACGCTATTTTAAAAAAAAAATTGGTCTTATTTCTCCTCTCATTTCTTTTCAGAGGCTGAGCACATTCACTTTTATGGTAACCAACTTGTCCAAACTTCTCAGCTTTGTCACTGACAATCCTATTGCCTGAAACCTCAGCAATTTCATCAGAATGCTTATTTTGGCTACAGCATTGCTGGTTCATACAGATGCATTTGTGCAAATTAGGAAAAAGGACATCCATTTACTTTTAACATAGTTTTGATCTTCTATTCAATATATTTACATAAATTGAAAATTTACTGCCTTTTAAAAATAGGGCACAGAGAAACAAATATGAATATAGAACTTCACAATGTATTTCACATCCAGAGTTACAGGTAACTTAATAAATATATTACCTTTATATCCTTGTTCTGTCTCCCTGAGATCAATTTTGGTTATTGATTTGAAATCAGTGTCCCATAGTCGTATACACCCATCTCGCCCACCAGTGGCAAAGCCTTCTTCACACACATACATGCTAAAGATTCCAGCCTGTTGATTAAAATAGGTAATACTCAATGCTGCAACCATCCTAAGTATGATGAATACAGTTAAATGTGGATTTTAAAACATAACAAGGCAAAAACAAAAATAAAACCCCCTTGTTCTCTGTTGAAATGCCAACAATGGACCAAGAAGCCATTCATAATACTGTTCATCTCAGCTACATTTAAAAAACGTAATAAAGCAAACTAGTTCAAGTGCTCTTTTACCACTACTAAAAAGATGGCAGTTAATTTTTTTAATTAAAAAATATAATTAATGCAGATATGGGAATCATAAATTCTTTCATGTGATAAGTGGCCCTTATAGAGAAAAGACAACTATGGAGGTGTCTCATGTAAGCTGCTGCCTAAAACAGTTAACTAGAGATATGAGGCTAGAAACAAACACTTTTATAGGCACAAAAGTGCCTGAAATGTACCTCAGTGAGCTCACAAAGGTATCACTTGAACCTAATTGAAAATGTAAATAGCATTTGTGTTAGCTTGTTAAGCATCATTTGAAGATTTTTTTTCACATGGGAAATAGTTTTATAATTTAAAGATGCTCTTCCATAGGAAAATACTTAATTTGGTTCGTTCAAAAGTGCTGCAAGAATATAATGTTGACATAAGATCCAGTATAAATAGGTTACTAAGGCAGATGCTTTTATGAATGAGGACAAATACTGACCTCTTAAGAGCTGTTTCATAATTAGTAAAGCTAAGAAAATTCATCTGTGACATACAGTGAAAGATCTGAAATGTCATAGCTCTTTCTAAGAGGTGCTTAAACTCTTCCTGATATTAAAGGTATAGGGAATCAATCTGGAGGTGACAAGCTAAAGGTTTGTTTCCCATAACATCTTTACCCAATTTCCATTCACTATGATAGGCTTTACCTTTTATATCATCCTCCCATTTGTAGGGACGATTTCATCATCTGTAGATACAACAATCTTTTGTTGACATTTTCATATGTGTCAAAAGAGAGTGGAGTGGTAAGAAGTTTGTCCTTGTTCTTACAGAGCAGACCACCAGAAGGTATGCGGTTATCAACGGTTTCTGACTGTATCTTAAGAGCTCATGACACTGATGTGGAGGTAACACACTGCACCTCAACATGAAGAATGAGGAAAATCTACCTTACCAACTAATGTAAGAGTAATAGTTATCTACACTTTTCCTGTTCAAATTATGGGCCATTGATGAGCAGCAGTGACATCATCCCAGACCTATGGAGCCAGAATCTGCATTTTAACATGATTCGCCAGAAAGTGATGGGCATACTGAAGTTTGAGAAGTGCCTATAAGATGAATCTGATGATTAACTAGTTCTAGTGTTCTGTCAAACTACCGTGGATGATTAACACAAATCAAGCAATTAATAATTAAGGTGAGAGCTAATCACTTTATATGCTTTTGAAATATATTTTCCTTTAAGTGAGCAAATATAATTTAGGAAATTGTCATGAGTGGGGAGTGTTCAGCAGGGTCCTCTGATTCTAAAGCAACAAGGGAAAAATACAGGGAGGGATTCGTGGTCTTACCTTATTTAGTAAATCACCCACAGATTTCCACATGGTAATACTCACACTATGTGCTCCTTGAATGGTGCGGACTAAATTGAGCCCTTTCCAGACATAGATGTCACCATTTAAAGCACCAGAGTAGGTGATGTCTTCTTTGGCACATGCAAGGCAAAGGATGGTCTGAAGATCCCCTGTTTTGCCAAATATCCCTCTTTTCGCAGTCAGGGCATTTCCACACAGTGTCCAAAACTAGAATGTAAGTGATAAAATAGATCCCCAAGATAGAGTATTCTGATGTATTGCATTGGTGTTTATTTATGCTTCAGTGCATTTTACGTAATTTGCTCTATCCAAGCTAGGCACAAGTAAGTTAATTTGCTTTGCTGTAACAGAGAACCACAAAAACGTTTTAGCTAATTACTAGAAACCTGAGAAAAGCCTATAACAACACTTTTAAAAACGTTCAAATTTCAAAGCTTTGCTCACTGTTTAATGGTGATTTAATAGAAGACAATGTTCTCAGAGTTGGAATATAGTGGATGAATCATGTTTTTGCTTAATTTTTTGTCAAGTTATAAAACTAGTACAAGTTTATTGTAGAGAGGTTTAAAAACACAGATAAGTATAAAAAGGAAAATTGTGATGGTCTATAACTTCTGGTTAGCAGTTGATATACTATATATTTCTTTTTTTTTTGAGAGAGAGTCTCACTTTGTCACCCAGACTGGAATGCAATGGTGCGATCTCAGCTCAATGCAACCTCCACCTCCTATGGTCAAGTGATTCTTGATTCTTGTGTATCAGCCTCCTGAGTAGCTAAGATTATGGGAGTGTGCCACCAAGCTCAGCTAATTTTTGTTTTTGTAGTAGAGGAAGGGTTTCTCCATGTTAGCCAGGCTGGTCTCGAACTCCTGGCCCCAAGTAATCTGCCCACCTCGGCCTCCCATCTAGGTATTTTTAGTGTACCTGTATCTGGAAATAATTTCTAACTTTAAATGTTATAAATCTTCATTGTAGAAATGTTACTTAGAAATGTTTCCAAGTATATTTTCATATAGCCAAATAATTGACTGGACTTTTCAGTGTTAAGTTGCATAAAATATGTCCATCCTGCAGCAAACCATACACATAAAACTTCAGCAATTTTTTTTTTTTTGAAACGGAGTCTCACTCTGCTGCCCAGGCTAGAGTACAGTGGCACCATCTCAGCTCGCTGCAACCTCTGTCTCCCAGGTTCAAGCGATTCTCTTGCCTCAGACTCCTGAGTAGTTAGGACTACAGCCATGCGCCACCACACCCAGCTAACTTTTTATATTCTTAATAGAGACAGGGTTTCACCATGTTGGGCAGGCTAGTCTTGAACTCCTGACCTCAGGTGATCCGCCCGCTTTGGCCTCCCAAAACATTGACATAGTTTTAATGTATCAACTAGAATAACCTCACTGCCCTTGAAATAGCCCCCCTCTCAGTTTATAAAGGCTACTTGCATATGCTATTTGATTCTATCAAAACCCTTCACAGGCTAAAGTGGACAGTACTGTCATCTCCATTCGGAAGGGAGGAAAAGCAAACAGAAGTAGCTCACTGAAGGTAAGGGTTCAATGGGGTTAGAAAAATATTCAAATTTTTATCTTTGCCTTGACAACTTTGAATCTAATGCAGAGACAAATGAAACAAATGAGATAATTTTAAGGTAGCATATTCAGACTGTACCCAGGTGGCAAGGAAATTCAGAAGTAGAGAACTAAGTTGAATTGAACAGAATGAACAAAAGTAGGATTTGGATTTGGATCAGCGGTGAGGAAGAAACTGCATCTGGATTCAGAGGAACAGGATGAGATGAATACACGTGGCAGGAATGTGGTGGGTAGGAGTAAATTAATAACAACCCTACTATTTTGCACCTGCAGGAGAGGAAAAACCATGGTCCTCTCAGAGTAGTTGGGTACTGGAGGAAAGAGTTCTGGGATGGCTATACCACCAAGATGGTCAGGATTCAGGCAGCTAGGGGTGGGGGGCCTGTCCTGTGTGTGTGTGAGAGGGGACTGGGGGTAGAGGGATGCCTTAGCAGGAATGAAGGGCAGATATGAAATGAAGGGTCCATATGGGCCTCTCTTCTCAGAAAAAGGTATCAGCTCTGGTCACTCATTTCTTTGGGTATTATTATTAATGAAAAGGTGTTAAAGTATATATTGAAAGAATAAAGCAGCCAGGCACAGTGGCTCCCACCTGTAATACCGGCACTTTGGGAGGCCAAGGCAGGAGGATCACTTGAGCCTAGGAGTTAGAGATCAGTCTGGCCAACATGGCAAGACCCCGTTTCTACAAAAATAAATAATTAGCCTGGTGTGGTAGCATGCACCTGTAATAAAGTTTTTTTTTAAATAAAGAATAAAGAGATCTAGGAAAAAGCTACTTAGGTATAAGCTTTGGAAAACATTTAACTTGTAACTCTGAACCTGAACAAACTATTAAATGATTATTGGTTGAATTAAGACGCCAAAGAACTTGCTGCTCATGGCAATGTTTAAGGCATTCATTTCCCTTTCTCATTGCACCTCCTCATGCATAACAATTGAAAGAGTAATTATTGTGTCCTTTACCTTTGGATGTACACCCCTGGCCTGAAATATCTGAACATTTCTAGACAGTCATGAAAAGTAGAGGCCATTATCTGCAGACTTGATCTACATAAGTTTTTTGACAAGTCACCAGATCAGATGGTATAAGGCCTACATGAAACATTCCAAATAGGCAAATGATTCCCTAAAAACTATGGTATTTTCTGCAGAAAATGGCAAATACCTGAAATATTATCTCTTTTTGAGAAGCATTTCCTACTTGGAAAACAGTGGCAGTTTAGGGTAGCAACGCATCATTAAACTCACATACCTTGTTTATTTTCTCCAGTCTCTACGCACATACTGTAATGCAAACTTTGTTAGAACTGACAGGTACCTTGATTTCATCTAGCACTAGGTAGTCCCCAAAGTCCCTTCTGTTTCTGACTAGAGACAGCTCAACAGTATTCACAAACCTGTTAGGCTCATTTGCTATAAAACCAATGAAGCAGCTAATGCTCAACTGTTACTGTTTTTCAAGCATTCATTTCAGATAATTGCAATTTGTCTATTTGCCAAAACATAGGAGATTTGCAAAGCCAAAAAGGATTCACCCTAGCTGCACAAATTTCAGATGCAAGTATAAATAATTTTGTATTTTAGTAGAGATGGGGTTTCCCCATGTTGGACAGGATGGTCTCAATTTATGACTGGAATCATTCAATGTTCAGGTATGTTTTTGGGGGAAAAAAGGTGGAGGAATCTTGGTAATTGGATATAGAGAATACAGAGAGCAAAAATAATTTGTTGAAGGCTGCTTAAATGTATTATATTTATTTCTAAACAAAATTAATAAACGATTGCTAGGTAGACATTGCAGATTCTTTAATTTGAGGTAAAAATGTTTTTATTTGCTTAGAAAAAAATGTCCAAATCTGCTAAGACAATTAAACAGGATAAGCAGCTCTTCTTGTTTTCAAATAAAGTTTCAGAATTTTATTTGTCTCTGCTTTTCTGCTTTTAGAATTTGCCAATTTAAAAGTTGGAGTTAACCAAGGATAGAGAGATAGGAAGGAATCTGGAGAATTCTACCAATTAAGCAGCAAATCTAGTTAGAACCCAATAAATATAGGGTTTTCTTTTTGAAAAAAGTTAAGGCAAGATAGCTCACGTAAGAAACAATTTCTCAGTGGAAAGCACTCTATAGAAGGAGCCAGAGGCTGAACTTAAATCTCACCTCTGCCATTACTTTGGTGATCCTAGAAAATGAGGAAAGAAATTAACACTGTGCCTCTACTGGGTTCCATACTGTTGAATTAAGTTATCTTAAATTCAGGAGGTAGTGGTCTGTCTACACACACGAGCGAGAGCGAGAGCGATTGATTGATTGATTGAGAGGGAGGGAAGATTGTATGTAAGAAATTCAGGTTGGGTGCAGTGGCTCACATCTGTAATCCCAGCACTTTGGGAGGCCAAGATGGGTGGATCACAAGGTCAAGAGATTGAGACCATCCTGGCCAACATGGTGAAACACTGTCTCTACTAGAAATACAAAAATCTGCTTGGCATGGTGATGGGCACCTGCAGTCCCAACTACTCGGAAGGCTGAGGCAAGAGAACTGCTTGAACCTGGGAGGCAGAGGTGCAGTGAGACAACATTGCACCACTGCACTCCAGCCTGATGACAGAGTAAGACTCCATCTCAAAAAAAGAAAAGAAAAAAAATTCAGCCTCAGGGAGATTAAATGGTTTGCCCAGAGTCGAGTAGAGGTAAACAATCAAGAATCGAAGTCAAATTACCCCCAAGCCCCCGAGGGTCTTGGATTTCTTCATTGCGGAGTACAGGATGGTTGGTGGTTCCCAGGTTAGGGACCTAGAACAGAAAACCACCACAACCTAACAGAAATCAGGATCATCATGAACTCACATGTTTTTTTACTCATGGGTGAAACGACAGTTTTCATCATTTTTAGTCTGATCAGAAACTCATGTTGGCAGGTAACATATCTTTGACTAATAAAACATTGCTAAGCAAACAATTAATGGATAGTTTATTTGGTGGCCATCATCTTTCAAAATATGTGTTCCCTACGAAAACTATGTAATAGGTTTTTTGGTGATAAAAACACTGGTAATCTTGGAACATTTCATGAGCCAAGGACCCTCCCAGTTCCCCAGTCCCACGCTTCCATGGGTAACCAATGCCTCTCTTAACTCCAGACAGAAGCACAACCCCTCTCCTAGTTCTTCCTCCGGACCCTTCCTAACAAACTCTCCCACCCACGGAGGCTCAGCCTAGGCAGCATCCCCATCCCAACAACATGCTTCTAAGCCAGCTGGGATCTCATCTTCAACGATACAATGCTTTGATTTTACCTTTCTTACAAAATGCTCTGTCTTAATGTTTTAATGGTTAAACCTCAAGTAAATTGAAAGTAGGGTCTGTTTTTGTTCCTTCACCTTATTACGAACTCAAATATTAAATAAACTGAATGAGTTGAAAGTAAGGTCTGTTTTTGTTCCTTCACATAGTACAAACTCAAATATTAAACTAAATTAGTTTTTGGTCTTTCAGGTGTGCTGTACCAAGCCTAGAAGGAGCCTCAGCTGCTGCTAATAAAGCAAACTACCTGGATTTCAGGTGCCATTTTCCTTGGTTAAAAATACACATATCAGGGCTTGGTACAGGATTATTAAATGTTTATGAAACCCTAAAGTGTTGGTGGAATATCTTATGCTTTTGAGTAGTGGAACCTCTCAAGTCTTATCTTTTCGTTCTCTACTTTTAAATTATTTTTTATTTTGGAATACTTATTATTGTAAAATAATTTTAAAATAAAATATACAAGGGAAAAAAATTATCCATTAACCCACTACCCAAAGATAACTGTTTAACATTTGGTAATGTTCTTCTAATGTATTTCCTATATAAAAATGTTTTTAAAGAAAAAAAACCCACAAATCCAATCCCACCATCACCCACCCCCGAAGTAAACTTCCCCACATAATAGATTTTGAATATTTTCAATATCACTAATCATCTAAAACATAACTTATGATTGTACAGTGTTTCATCATATGGATATAATATTTTATTTAACTTCCTGGGGACACTTAAGTGGTTTCAGATCTTCTGTTTGGTTTATTTGCTATTGATAAGTTACTCAGCAATGAGTCAGTTCTTGGTTCATACTTCTAACAATTTGCTTGGGATAGATTTTAAGATATGAAATTACTGGATCAAAGAGAACTGACACTTCTAAGGATAAACATTTCCAAATTTCTGGACTGAAAGACTGCTTATCCCTCTCTACCAGCAAGGTTTGAGAGTGCTCATTCACTGAATCCTTGCCAAGATAGGGTACTTTTAAGCATAAATTTGAAAGACAAACTGTTTTAGTTTAAAATTTGTGTTCCAGGTGCGGTGGCTCAGGCTGAGCGTGGTAGCTCACGCCTGTCATCCCAGCACTTTGGGAGGCTGAGGCGGGTGGATCACGCGATTAGGGGTTCAAGACCAGCCTGGCCAACATGGTGGAACGTCATCTCTACTAAAAATACGAAAATTAGCTGGGCCTGGTGGCACACATCTGCAATCCCAGCTATTCAGGAGGCTGAGACAGGAGAATCGCTTAAAACCGGTAGGCAGAGGTTGAGGATGCAGTGAGCTGAGACCACCCCACTGCACTCCAGCTTGGGCAACAGAGCAAGACTCCATATTAAATAAATAAATAAATAAAGGGCTGGGCGCAGTGGTTCATACCTGTAATCTCAGCACTTTAGGAGACCAAGGCGGGCGGATCACGACATCAAGAGATCAAGAGCATGCTGGCCAACATGGTGAAACCCTGTCTCTACTAAAAACATAAAAATCAGCTGGGCATGGTAGCGCATGCCTGTAGTCCCAGCTACTCAGGAGGCTGAGGCAAGAGAATCGCGTGACCTGGGAGGCAGCAGCTGAGGTTACAATGAGCCGAGATGGTGTCACTGCACTCCAGCCTAATGACAGAGCAAGACTCCATCTCAAAAAAAAAAAAAAAAAAAAAAAAAAAAAAAAAATTGTGTTCCTTAATTGAGATATAAACATTTTCATAATTCTATTGGCTAACAGTGTTTTTATTTTTGTCAGTTTTCTATGTTTTTTGTCCATTCTACAGATTTGCTAGAGGTCTTTGCATTTTGAGAACAACCCAGTATCTACTTTGTGGGTTGCTTGTACTTTTGCTAGTTTATGGTTTTCCTCTTTTTGTGGAAAGAAGGAATTACACAGAACGTTTTAATATTACAGTTGCATCGATATTATCCCTTACAATTTCTTTCTTTGCTTTCATATTTAAAAAAATCTTTCTCCAATTTGAGCAGTTAAACATTTGCCTATATGTTCCTGTAGCTATTTTATAGTTTTTGAAACTTTCATCTCTTTAATTCATATACAGTTTGCTCATATAGACTTTGTTTTAGCATACAGTATGAAGTATTAACTTTTTCCAACAAATTGATAAACTTGTGTCTACCAGTTAGAGATGCTATTGTCATACTCCAAGTTGTCATACACATTAAGGTCTATTTCCCAGCTTTTATTATTTCTTTTTATCCAAGTCTTATACCATTTAAATTAAATTCTACTATGCTTTAGTAAATAGTTGCACATATTTACATGTACAACTATTTTTTTTATGTTTTTTTTATCCCAAAGTTCATAGTTGTCATTCTTTAATGCTTCCAGATTAATTTAGGATAATTTAAAGGGAAATTCTGTCAGGTAAAAACAAAAGCAATAGGGATTTTAACTGCATTTCTACCAAATCAAGATCTGGAGAAAAATGATACATTTGTAAGTTTTAGACATCACGTCCAGAATCAAGATTGTCACTCCTGTTTAAGTATTGTTTTACATTCCTCTGCAGAGTTTTGTAATATTCTTTAGGTTAGTCTTCCATATTTATTGTTATACCTGTTTCAGAGTATTTTATCATCTGTCCCTTTCTAACCATTAAGAATGAATAATGGGAAGGATCATGAAAAACTAGACTAAAACAACAAAAGAACTGCTAAATAGGAGAGGTTGGTTACAGGAGAATCTTCAGTCATATAGAAATAAACCATTTTTGTGCAGAATCCATGCATGATCTACGCAAGAAGGTAATCTTTGTTTATGGACTTTAACTTCTATTATTTACAATCCTATAGAGAAAGAAGATCCTGGGCCATATCCAGGGGTCAGGAAAAAATTTTTGCTACGAAAACATGTTGATGCAGTTAATTTGCTACTTGTGAACAAAATAGGAAGAAGCAAATGTGGGCCTACCTAGACGACAGTGTAGTCTAGAGGAATTTTGGGCATTTAAAAACCAATGGTCCAGATAGGTTTGTACTGTGAACGCCTCTATTTCCACATAGAGCGCAATATGACACCTTTCTTTTAAGGGAACATAACATATCACAAGTGTTGACACGCAATATACGCAAACATTCATTTTAATGGAAAAACTTACTTCCCAACATTAAAATCAGCACTATTTTAAAACATGCAAGTATTATGAGTCATCAGTTTGATATTTAATCAACATAAAATTTCCTTTTTAGCTGCCTGCTGAGCACTTCACTTGTCATTACTTTGTATTACTAAGAGAGAGCCCCATCAACTGATGTTAGTTTGCTTCAGGAGCAGAGAAACAGGTAAAAGGGCTCTATATTGAAGAAAAAAAAATGTAAAGTCAAGCAGTCTCTCAACATCAAATTATCTGTATAAACACCTAAAATGATTTGCATTGAAGGTACCAAAATTTAAAAAATATATTTACCTTTATATGTTTTACTCCACAGCTAACCACTCTGTTTGGCTGATAAGGATCCCAGGAAATATCAAAAATCTGTACAAAACATTAAAAGTTGCTGTGTTGATCATTTGGTATGTTTTGCCTTTTCCAGATACCAGTCCAACTGCCAAGACTCTAACCTAACATTTAGAACACAATGTTACCATCACAGAATAAAAATGGAAGATTTGGCTCGGAATGAGCCAGGAACTAACACACATGTTATCACCTCATGTCTACTTACCTTAAGGCCTGAGTAGAGAGAGAACTTGCCATAATTATTTAGAACAGACTGGTGTCTTATTTTTAATTTTATCCATTTGGGATAAACAAATGGACAATTTAGAATAAATTTTTGATCAAATTTTTCAATAGCTCTCCACAGTGTTAACACTTTGGAGATAGCTTTTCAATAGAAATTTAAGTAATTACAATATGCATCATTTTAACTAGGAAAACATTCAATAGTTAACTACAATTCAACGTGGCCAACAGCCTCTAGTAATCACAGAAGTTAATATTCTTAAACATAAGGCAAAGGCATTTATCCAACACTAACTTAAATAGTCCCTTGGGCTATCATTTTAATCTGACCCAAAATACTTTATTTTCAATTAACCAAAGAACTGAAAATGTATCTGCTACCACCGTTTGTCATTCTATAACAAGAGCTACCAGACAGTTTGCAGGTAGTTCTATTTCCATTTTGGAGACAAGAAAGAAAACACTGTCAATCCTGAGAGTCAAATTGCCCATAGCGATTGCTTAAAACATGTATTTCCAGGGCCCATCCGAGATGCTCTCACTTAGTGGATCTGGAATTGGGTCCAGATACCTGAATCTTTAAACACATTCCAGGAGATTCTGATGCAGGTGGTCCATGGACATGCTCCATGACACGCTGATAGAAAGAGAAGGACTACTTGTCAGGGACAAAGTCTAGACCAGAGAAATAACCTAGGCCACTAACTTTTCCTCACATATCAAGGAGCAATTATGGTCTCCAGAAAGAGCATTGAAGAAAAAGTACTTGGCCCAGGTATCCATTTCAGCCATTCAAACTCAAGCAAGTCTGAGCATCTCTAACCTTAACCTCATCTTCTCTACAGCGGATAATACCACCTCAAGTTTTGTTGAGTTCAATGAAGATAAGGTATATGAAGTCATTTTGCAGGGTATAAAACATTCATTGTATAAATGTAACGGATTACATGTTTTAGCACCACTAAAACAATCCTGAAAATAATCTTGAAGTTAGCCATAAGCAGTCAATAATTGATACTGGTATCAGGACATTGGTAATAAAGAGCAAAACTATGTGTGATACAGATTATGGGGTCTGGGGGAACAGTGTTCCAAATAAAGCATTTCATTAAAACATCCTGGGCTCTAAAGATTACAGACTCATCACTATAGGCCTATTATACTTTTTACATTGTACCTTTACTGGAAAGAGGTAGCAGAGCAATAGGGCAGGCACAGTCATTGAAACATACAAGCAAGTCACATGATCTCCAGTAGTGTTCAATTTATCTGAAGTTTTAACAGAGTTGAACTCAGCAAAGAACTATTCACAAATTGGGCAGCCCTCAGAACCAGAAGAGGCTCAGAGAGCTCTGCTCTGCAACTGGGCAGGCAGTACCTATCCTCGGAAACAGGAACTGAGGTATAGAAAGAAACAGCTTTCCTGGTTTCAGCTCTGAGTTTGCTTTATTTGGGCATGGTCTGAACAGGTGGCAGCCTGCCATTGGCTGAAGCTGGCTGCCACTCAGCTATTTGGTACAAAAGTATACACCTAAATTTTCGGTTTGGTTATTCGCCAAGCTAGGTTGCAGTTTATTTTGTAGGGACTTACCATATGGAGGGCAGCTGAGGTCAAATTTAGTTTAACATTAAGGATTTAACAACAATAAAAGCACTTTCTATACAAGCCAAAGTGATCACATTAGGCTATTTTTCTGAGTAAGGATATTTTATTGGTTTAAACTGTTTGTAACTTTAGTTTTCTACTTTTTCTAAGGTGATAAGACCCCAAATTCTGACAGAGTATACTAGTTCAGGTCAGACTGTATAAAATGATTCAGAAATAGAAGTAGTAAATGCAGAATAACTTAGGTAAAATATTATGTATGAGTTTGTTTCAGTAGAGCTAGGTATGGCATCACAACAGTGTGAATGAGCTCTCACATCCATTTTTTGTCATCACTGGAAATTCATTTATTGATCTAGTCCAACTCAACTTTCCTTAAGATGTGAGATCACAGCATAAACAGAAAAACATTCAAAATGGTTAAGCATCACAAATATTTTCAACCTAAATAGTCCATTAAATACTAAGTTAATACCAACTAAATTAAAATCCCTGAGCCTAGAGAGCCTGAGCATCACAGTGCTATGAAGTCTCCCCAGGGGATTCTATGTGTAGCCAGAATTAGGAACCACTGAACCAGAGGGGTACCAGGCCTCTTCCAATACTGAGCTTCTATTGTTGGTCACTCCTGAGCTCTCTGAAGACTTGATCCTGGAGTAGAATTTGCGCTATCTGTGGGGTCTCCTTACGACTACAAACCTCCACAGATGAATGTGCTATTCATATTTTAAAAAAATTTTAGAGTTCCTTCTAAGCAAGAGACAGTGAATTTCATGTTTAATTAGATCCTCATTCAACATCAAGCTTGTCCAACCCACAGCCCAGAATGGCTGTGAATGCAGCCCAACACAAATTTGTAAACTTTCTTAAGATATTATAAGACTATTTTATTTTTAGCTCATCAGCTATTGTTAGTGTTAGTTTTTATGTGTGGCCCAAAATAATTCTTCCATTGTGGCCCAGGGAAGCCAAAAGATTGGACACCCTGTTGTACATGAACACTTACATTGTGCAGAAATACAAAACAACTAGGAAATCAAGTAGGACAGTCATGCAAATTGATTGTTTAAACTAGAGAAATCGAGCCAATAAAGGAGTTAAATCACTTTAATTATGCAAGACACTGGAGAAGTAGTTCTGACCAGTTATATGTATACACTCACTTCATCCCCTAAGACTACACAGAATTATCATTTCTGATCACACTGACTTCAATAGAAATGATAAGCAGGCAACAATTTACATTCAAGGTTCTCAAATACAACCCAAGAATCACAAAGTTGTCATTACATTCACTCCAAATTAAAATGTGTACGCTTGTGACTGTTTTCTAAAAACTATTTCCATTTCTAAGTGAACACATCCAAACACATAATTTCAAATTCAATTCCATTTTGATTTTATAAAGCAGTAAAATGCCAGCATCAAAAATTTGCTTTGCCTATGAAAGGCAGTAGCAATTCATATAAATTATTCGATTGCCAGAAGCACATTAACACAGTTATTAATCATGAAAAAAGAGGATGCTTGTAAGTTTAATAGGAAAAAATGTATTCATGGCAAATTTACTTTTAAAAACATTTGAGGTCTGAGAAGCAGTAGCACAAGCCCCTCCACCCCCTATTTCTGAAATCTGCATAGCTTGATCCAACAAGTTCTTACCCGGTCAGAATGGCCGGTGGCTGAGGCCAGAAGTTTTCCCTTCCTCCAGTCCCAAATGCAGACTGTGTTTTTGGCATCCAACCCCACAGAGGCTAAGCGCTAAGAATAAGAACGATAATTTAGTACCTAAAAGTGATGGGAATATTTATTCACGAGTTAAGAAACAGTTACTATCTACTATGCATCAGGTATTGAATTTCTTATAACAAACCGATTTCTTAAAACCCATCTTAAACCCAAAACTAAAAATATCACAAGAGATGACTTCCATTAGTATATGCTGAAATTTCAAAAACCTAAAAGCTACAGCTCCTTTATCCTTTTAAAGGATAAGAAACATACATGTAAACTCTCATGAAATCTCTGCTAAGTCAATAGAAATTACAGAAACAGAACTTGAAGGCAGCATTTGGAATTTTTAACTTAAGATTTTTAGGTAAAATCTTAATGTGATATTTAATAGGGTTCCATCATCTAAAAGCATCAAACTGCTAAAATTTAAAGGTTTGAAAAACAGAATTCAATAAATGAACATTATTTTCATTTTTAGTTTTCTATAATTTTACAAACATTTAAGGTAACTTTTTTATAATCCAAGTAGAGGTAATCTGGTACTTCACCTCCCAGCTTAAATTCCTTGGGTCAGAACCTGTCCTCAAAGGAAAAATAAAATTCAACACACATGATCATATACAAAGTCAAAAGTGTGAAAAACAGGCAACAGTCATACCAAAATCAGAGTTTCTTACAGGATATCACTTAGAAGGAGACAGCATTGTGCAAGAAAGAGGTCTGAACTGTAAGTAGATTTGGCTTCTCTTCACTTTTAAGTAACCAGACATAACTTGCAAAATTAACCTCCTTAAATCTCAGTTTTCTCATTTCTACAATGGGTATAAAAATATTCATTCTTTCTACTTTGTGGAATTGTTGTATGGTCAAATGAAGTAATATAAATGAAAAGGTTTTAAAAATATGGCATTCCCCAAGTGTAAGAGTATCTGAATGCTGAGTACGTTCGAGAGCACGTCTATGTACGTGCACACTCACTCAGCACAGAGGGAACAGACAGCCGCATATGGCTAAATGTATACATATGCTGTTATGCAGGGATTATTCAGGTTTCTTCACTAAAGATGGCTTCCATTAGGAATTTTTAACATAATGCACACAGTTGGGGTTTTATTAAATGTGTCCTTAAGAAATGTCTTTGCAGTAATTTTTAATTGAGGGTTTCAGCAATGGAAATAAGATGTGGTTGTAGTTTTATTCATAAGAAAATTTGAGTGGGTGAACTCCATTCGGCTTATTCTTTTTCAAGAGAGAAAAAGCAGTTCACATAAATAGGGGTACTGAAGTAAAACCCACATTTCTTGATTGAGATAAAGCTGAAAGAAACTTATTTTGTTCATCTGTAGGTGACAGGCCCCATAGCTACCTAAAAAGCATTTCTATTGCCTTTTGTTGACTGTGAGGTGATCGGCCGTTTGTCATTTCTAAATGTCATTCAATTCCAGTGAACTCTGTCCAGGGAGTAAGGCAGACCTGAAGCAATAGTCATCAACAAGCCATGAAATCCATCATGGCTACATACAGGAGGTTATTTCTCTCACCTGACAGTTAAAACCATGCAATCCATCCCCACTCACCATCCTTCAAAATGAAACCTGAAGGAGAACAGCTAGGATTCTAACATAAATTAACATGGACAAAAACTAAGTTAGAGCTGGATTTCCCTCTGCTGCATTACATTTTCTTGTGACACTTCAGAACAAATTTTGATAAAGAATGCTTGCTTGAATAACAAAATCAGATTAGAGAATGTGCATACCAGGACACAATAAGCATACATTTACATTTGTACATCCATATGCATTCTGATTCAGTTTATTCAGGAAGTCAATATAACTGCAAGCCTGAACAAATACTAGCATCTAGCTATTTCTCTTTAGATGTAGACATACAAGGGAATGTATGCATTAAACTGACTCACTAGATGAGATTACAGAGTGGTAAAATCAAAAACAAATTCCAGGGGTCTACAAATGTAGTGAATCTAGCTCTAGAAAGAGAAGTGACTAGTGATCGATGCTCTCTTAAAATAGCAGAAAACACCAAGTAAATGCTAATTGTTTTCCAAAAGTGACTCAACTCCTATAATCCACTGAATTTCCCACAGACTTTCAGTTCAGTCAAGCCTCTATGAATAATTTCACAGATCTTTGCATGGCACCAACTTACAGAATTAACTCTGAAATTTGTCAAAAATTAGATTGAAGGAATTAACAGGCAGAAACATGGAGGGTGAGAGAGACAGAGGAAGGGTGGCATAGGAAACAGAGGTGGCTTGGGAGATGGGGAGAAAAGGCCCAGCCTTAGCGGGGAGGTGAATGCAGCTGGAGCCAGGGATGACCCCCCTCTGTTTTCACTTTCTTTTTCTAGAACATATCAACCTATCTTTTCTGCCAAGTGTTGCTGCAGGTCAAAGGGAGAAGAGAAAACGTTGTTGGGTGGGGAGGGCGGGTATTGGCAAGGCTTTGTGAAAATTTTTGGAGACTGAATCACTTCAAGGGGTAAAAGGGTCAACAGGACACTTCAGGCAGAGAGGACAGACTGAGGAAGGGCCTGGAGATAGAAACATGCAACATTATTAGGAGGTGATGTCATCTTTTGAAAGCAAGAGGTACTACAGTCATGCCCAGGGTTTAAGGTCTGTGAATAAGGCGTGGTCCAGCCCTTACTCCAAATAGGAAGCTAAGGACAGACAACAAAGTAGAATTACTGGGCTATGGTGAACCTGATCAGTGTAAATTCATGACTTCTTTTATGAAGACTTTTTAACCAGATGGTGGGACGAGGGGAATCAAAACCAAAGCCTATCCAGACCTTGGGTTAGTGCCACAGCTTTAAAGAGCATAAAACAAGTGCAAGATTCTAAGAGGCTGTGCCAGGAGAACCAGCAAGGGTTGTTGGACTTTGAGTCTGCTGGCTATTTGTATTCCAGTTTTAGATGAATTGTGAGAAGTCATCAAATAAAACAGATAAAGTAGATACACACCTGTCCATCTGAGTCAAAAGCCAGGCAGGCAACTCCATGTGTATGGACATCTTTAAGAATAGACACAGTCTGGACATTATAGGAATCCCATACGCATATATATGGCTCCTTCCCGACTTGGCCAGTTGCAACAAGAGTTTTGTCTGGGTGTAAGGCAAGGCTGAAAGAGAAAAAGGTCTCTTTTCACATCTTCCGACTGAAGAAAACACTGATCGCCTTTTATCCAAAACTGTTTCTCATTTAAATTATCTAACAAGGTGATCTCAAGAGAGTGAGTCTGAACTGTCCCCAAAGTAATTAATTACCTGATTTGTCTAATTGAAATGTTCACTTTAGCAGAGAGGCTTAGCACAGTTTGACAATTTCATTTGGTCTTACCCACTGGTTGCCTTGAAAATCCGACTCTATTATGATTGTAATTATTCAATTTAAAATCATCTCTACGGTTTTTATAACTGCTTTATGTTATGAAATTTACTTACTGATTTTCAAAATATTACTCATTTTCAAGTGAGCTTTTGACTTTAAGTTTTTTTTTAATATTGTTGCTAGGGAAAGTTTCTCTTCTCAGAATTAAACCTGCTTGCAGAAGTGCTGGATGCTATCCTCACTAGGATTTCAAAGCATGGAGAGGTCCTGGAGTCAAGTGCTGTTTCTGTGTCTGTTGCTATAGATAATACATTTTAAGTTAAAGTTTCCATTTTACTTAGATCACTGTGACACCAAAAAAACTACAAATTACAATTGTGGTTTGTATAGCAATTTTTCTCCGTAGTTCAATAAAAACAAAACTTGGTCAAATACACATTGGTATTTTAAGGAGTCAGTAGCTATTCAGAGTCAAGTATTATTTTTCCTAGACGAAAAAAAATCACCCTAATGTTTTAATGTTAAATTCATTGTGTACAGACATTGTGCCTTTCTAAAAAAATGTAAGTTGGGAATCGAGAGCACATTACCTATATAGGAAAACAGCTAATTGTATAAACTTCTGATTATATAATAAAAATAGAAATTTCCCACCTTTTCAGCATCTGTTTACACAGTAAATAGGCTTTTTCCAGTTTTTAGCATGATATTAATCAGAGTATATGTTCTGACATCAGACACTGGATTTGCATGTTGGCCACCCTTACTATCTCTGGTTCTTTGGACAAATTACTTGATCTCTTTTGCCTCAGTTTCTTCATCTAAAAATTGAGATAATACAGAAAATAGCTGACATAGTCAATCTAGAGTACTTAGCAGAGTGCCTGGCACATAGAGAGCACTGAATTCAAATTTTGTCATTTGTGTAACCGGCATTATATATCTATAACCAATATAAGCATGTCTGTATGAATATAATATGGCTTCCAAAAACAAATTATGTACTTTGAATGCATGTTGGCCATCTGAAAAGTGCTTGCTGGAAAACGTATCCTCAAGAATCTTCATAAGCAATATTCTTAAAAGATTAACCCTATAAATGGGTAGCTTTTCACAACAGGTCAACACTAAAAGCTTTGTGACTTTTTAAGGTTGTAGAACAGTTTAGCATTCAGTTGGTGAGAGATGATCAACAAGAATGGACCCTCTCAATCTCAATTCTGTTGAGATACAGCTGGTATTTCAAAGTATCTAGATGTGCCAGAACACTGCAAGATTATGGCACGCCATGTTTGTTCATTAAGCTGAGTGGATGGAAGCAGTCTGAAAACCCTGTCTGTGGTAAACCAGTATATTTTAGCTCAACCACTTATTCACAGGTTCTTATGGACCTATGATATGTCAGCGACAGTACCATAGATATATAAACAGCAATCACACAGCTGTCTTTCGAGAAGCCCACTTTCAGAGGAAAGACAGACATGTAAAGAAATAATTACAGTATGTCAATATGTATACACAGTAACATAGAAAGATGGAGGATACAGTGGCCAGCTGCCCAGGACATCAGGGAAGACATGAGTTCACAGGAAAGACAAGGTGCAAAGGGGGTTCATGTGAAAACACAATGTCCTCCACAGTTTAAGTCTTACAGAAGTTGGCAGGAAATGAGATTGGTCAGGCAGGCAGAGGCAGCTCTTGAAAGCCATCTTAGCCAGGCCAGGAAATTAGGGTGCAATTGACAATTTTGAGCAGGACACAGCATAAACAGTTTCATAGTTGAGGAAGTGATGAAATGTCATGGCAAGGACAGATCTGTGAGGGGTGTTAGGAGAGGCAAGGTGGTCAGTTAGGGACCAGGGAGAGACAGTGAGGGAAGACATGGGTAGAGGGGATAGAGAAGAAGAGTCAAGAGCTATTGGGGGTGAGAACACAGGGGGAAAGGTTCGGAATGTTTGAGACTAAGGGAAAGCTTGGGCACATTGAAGCTGACAGAAGATGTTGTGTGGGCAACTGGGTTTGTAACTCACAGAGCCTGGCTACAGTAGTTTGAAGCCTATGAGCCTGATCCTGGGAAAAGATGGCCTTAACTCTATCCAATCTTTCGTGGGGAAACCAAGAAGACTCCTCAGGTCAGGTTAGCATCACACCCGGAGTCCTAAAGGCTAGAACAAAAAGGATTGACTAGACTGCATGCTTCATGAGGGCAGTGGCTGTCTTCCATGACTCTAAACCGTTCCTGGAATATCATACAACAGAGTAAGCATTAACAAAATACTTGAAGAGGGAGTGAATGGTGCCAACAATCTTGGTTGTCGTATTGCCCCTTCACCTGCTACAGTCAACAGGTTCTACCCAGGGATTAGAAAATAAGGAACGAGCTATTTCCCCTAGATGGCCAGAAACACTTTCAAGAGATAGAAATTAAACTCTTTTGCTGTGATCACAGCTTCTATTTTAAAATCCTTGAGATATTTGGTAGATTCCTGAGATTCTGAAGCATCTAGAAGGAAATAATAAATCCCTACTCCAGACAGTTGTTCTTACTCTAATTCCATAATTCCTGACTTATTTCAGTTCTTTGAATGAGGTAGTTGGGGGGAATGAAATAAACGGATTTCAACAAGTCTTTAAGCCTTCAAGTAACTTACCAGCCTTAGTAACTCAATTAGCAGTGCTATCCCAAAACACTTCACATTTTGGATGTCAAGTATTTTCACTCTGCTTATTATTCTTTTCATTCACATTGAAGTCCATAAATTTACTACATTTATTAAAAAAGTTCGCATTGCAAATTTTTTTTCTTGCCAGAAGTTTCTTCACACTATGTGTTAAATCATCTCTTTACAGCCCACAATACCCCTTTCTCCAGTCCTCCTTTGCCATTTGGGTACATTAAGAAAGTGAGCTTTTTCTCCTTTCATGAGCTAGTCTCTGACTGTCACCTCTATGGCTTGATGCAACATAATTGCTTAGAATGACTCATAATGTTACCATTTATCTACGTCCACGTGAAGAATAACAAGAACAGATAACCACCTTTATTCACTTTACTATTTGTTACCTTTCCAATCAGCTTCCTAGAAACTCCACTCCTTTCACCAGAAAGACAAAAATGATAGCATCCATGTCTCATCCAGGGCACAGCCAAATGGCGTTTACTTCTATTTTAAATTTGTCATGTAATTTCAAGAGCACTTTTTAAGCCTCTTAGACAAGAAAAGTTCACAAACTTTACTCACTAGATTTGCAAGAGAATAATATAAGGTATCAATAAATGGTGGAGTTACAGATTTATTTAATAAGTATTATTTAATAAATCAAATTCCAAAAGTCTTGGAATTTTAGTTCAGAAGCATTTTAAGTGACAGGTGAGTATTATGTTTCAGTTTTCCTCACATGAAACCAAATCCTTCCTATTCTACATACCTCGGAATTGCTCTTTGCTCCTTTGTGAGTGCTCTGAGGCTCAGAAGTCACCCTCCAGCCACGCTGCTGGTCACAGCAGATTAAAAGGTCAGGTCTTTGGATACAATTAAGGGGCTGTGATGGAAAGAACACTGTCCCCTGAATTGCTGGGCTTTTGATGACATCTCATGAGAAATGGTCACTATTGTGTCCTCCTATAGAGGAAGTCACAGAAGCGGAGAGTACCACAGTTACACAAAATCCTTGTTCCACCTAGGACTTCTCGTCACCTTCTTCACCATGTTGTGACTGGAAGTACGGAGACTAGTTATCTCTATTTTAAGTCTATCTGCCAGCTGAGAGTCCATATATTCAATTCTTTGCTTTCCTAAGAAAACTTGCAAATTTTACAAGCTATTTTAGCTACAACAGCGCTGTCACAATATTAAAGTTTTTAAAGTTGACTCCCTTTCATTGAGAGCCTCAACACAATGAAAGTCTCATCCCACACCTACATAAAAATGTTTAGTGTCACTATTTTTTCCTTTAGTACTCAGTTTATTGCATTTACTGTATTTCACATAGTTTTGAAAGAACTATTTTTTAATATATAAACCTAGTTCCATTGGGAAATCCCATCTTCTGTTACCATAGCAATAGAGAGCACTGCAGAGAAGGACTTTCATCAACCTATTTGGGAGAAGAAATTGATTTGTTTCTCTAGCATGCCAGGAGGGCAAAAGCATGGCTTCCTGATGTCAGATGAGATCAGGAAGATTTCCAAATATGCTGTGTAGAAGAAAAGATGACAATCAAACGGGTCATGGAAAGAGATAGCCTTGTTTATGAAGTTGAACCACCATCACCAAAAAAACACTGATCAATACTAATCATTCTTGATTCCTTGAGGCAAAAAATTATATGAGCACTTGTTCCAAGAGCAGCATTTTAAAAACATTCATCATTCTTAAGCCTCATTTCATTTTTGTCCCAGGCTGCTTCAGCGAGTCTCTCAGTAATAATTTATATGTTTAGGTTTTTTTTAAAGGTCTCACTAGGAAAGCATGAAAGCCTTCTCCCTCCCTTCCCTGAAGGTAACCTTGAGAGCAGCTTTCCAATGTCAGAGAGAGAGGCACATCCAAATCATGAGGTTGGATTGTCTGAGGACAGAAAGGGAGGTTGCTGCTTTGGGGACTGAAGGGGGAATAGCCCAACCAGTGACCCAACCCAGAACCATCAGTGGATGTTCATCTGCAAGGCAGAAAAGGCAAAGGCAGGCCTGATTTGAACAGAGTAGACTGGAGGCAGTGGAACCTCAGATGGGGATGGCTGTGTTCCAGTCCTGGTCCCAAGAGATATGCTTAGCACTTGAGTACCCCACCACAATTGTGATCTCATCTGACATTCCCTGCTTCTGTGACTTCCTCTGTAGGAGGACACAATAGTTGGCGATTTCTCCTGAGATCTTATCAAAAGCCCAAGAATTCAGAGGACAGGGTTCTTTCACCTGGGCAGCACAAACGGGAATGACAGCAACATGGACAAACCACCAGGATCCATTGCCATTTTCCTAAACTATGTGAACACCACAGAACCGTATAATCCATGGTTGAGCAGGGAGTCCCTAAAACTGGACTTTACCAAGTTTGATAAGTGGTGTATCTAATGAGAATGTGATTTAGAAAAATAAAGAAATTTGATACCTTGCCATAACTGTATGCCATACTTACTGGTATGAAACTATATTCCAGCAATATCTTCATATAAAAGAATGCTTAAAAGCACAGCCACACAGTGGCATGGATGGAGCCAGCTTAGACTGGCCACCAAAAACTAAGTTTTAGCAACTTTGTAAACCAGTTAATCACAGCCACTGTTAGATATTATATAGATTTACAGTTATATAAATGTTAAAAGTAAAGGTAATACACACTGAAAGCTCACTATCTGGTAATTATTTCACTACATTTCAATCTTCTCTGTAGTCCTGAGGTTATTTATTGCTATCCTATCCATATGGTAGAAATGCCATAGATGGTGTGTTACTACACACCTCTTCCGAACTCCATTTTCAATGATGTCACATTGGTGGCTAGAAGTCAGCCATAGTGGGTAAATTTACATCATGGAAATCAGTAAGTGCTACAACTCAGGGCTTAATTTATTGTTTTGTTGACTGTCTAGACTTACGAGATAAGATAAAATGTTGATAATGTAGAATAAACCTAAAAGTGTATCACTCTGTAGCTGTTACATTGTGAATACAAAAAATTGAGAAAACATTTTCAATATTCCCTCACATCATTGACCAACAAGTATAGTTCCAACAAGAATGTTGACTGATAGTTTTATTTACATTCATAAGAAAAATCTAAAACATATACATCTTGGAACTTTAATCATTTGCCAATGATGTCAACAACTTCTTTGCTGAACCAGATGGTAATCAAGAATTTATTCCTCATTCAGTTTTGTCAAGTCATGGTTAAACTGCAACCAAAGACTGATCACAGATACTGGAGTTTAGAAAAAAGGAAAGAAAAAAAAAATCAGTGAAAGCATTCTATCAGAATTGATTGGCTATGTGGAATTAATAAAAACAATGATATTATTTGCAAGTTGTGCATTACTTATTTATATCAATAAAATGTGTAAGTTTATTAATGCATATGCATACATTTTATTTTTCTCCTGGAGAGCTGTTTGTTCAGCAACAAGTGCATCACTGAAACTTGTCTCCTCTACTTACTGGCAAAGAACAGTTTCCCATAAATCATCTTCAGCAAATTACTCAACCTCTCTGTGCCCCAGTTTCTCATTCATAAGCATGGGAATAACAACAGTACCTACTTCAAAGAAAATAGGTATTATGAGGACTTAATAAATCCTGAATCAGTGATTAAAATAGTAGCACTTAAAACATAGCACCATAGAGGTAGTATTGTTATTGATTAACTGCCATGGGATAGACTCACATGAAACCTACCCCTCACCCCCGGGAACGGACATTGTAAGTCAGGGAAACTCATGTACATAAAAAGCTATAGTGAACTCTCCTCGAATTTAAAAATAAGACTATCCTCTGAGATTTAAACTGGTAAAAACCATTCAGAATGGACAATGTAAGTTATCCGAAGATGCCTCCCTAAGGAAAAAGCATCTAAAGCAAGAAAAACAGTTTAGAAGTTTAATCCAGTCATGACTGGACAGTGAGAAAACCTGCACTCAGCTACTAGGAAAACACATATACAACACATATATATACACACATACATGTATGTATATATACATATATATACATATACACATATGTGTATATGTCTGAGAGAAAAAATGTTAATAAAAGTAGAAGTTCTGCTTAAAGTCTTTATAAAAAGGAG
The DNA here is from genome assembly GCF_030222135.1 of Aotus nancymaae. Lineage (NCBI taxonomy): Eukaryota > Metazoa > Chordata > Mammalia > Primates > Aotidae > Aotus > Aotus nancymaae. The sequence goes on along the minus strand of NW_026988471.1, from coordinate 53,627,583 downwards.
TTAGAATTAAGATGGAATATTGCTATAAGGATAGACATATAAATCAATGGTATAGAATTGAATCCACAAATAAATCCACACTTACATGATAGACTCATTTCCAGCAAAAGTGTTATGGTAACTCATAGGAGGAAAGGATCGTTTTTCAACAGATAGTGCTGGAACAACTAGATATTCTTATGGAAAGAAGTGAATTTCACTCTTCCCTTTTACCATAGTCAAAAAAAAAAAAAATGTAAGCACTAAACCATGTAATTGATAGAAAAAAAAATTTAAGAACATCTTTGTGACCTTTGAAAGATAATGGTCTCTTAGAGAAAAAACAAGCAGAAAAATCATTTAAAAAAAAGATAAATTGGACTTTTAAAAAACATCAAAACTTCTAGTCTTTGACAAACACTATTAGGAAAATGAAAAGGCAAACCACAGACTAGGAAAATAAAAAGGAAAAACAACCAAATCACCAAAACTTCTACCCAGAATATATAAGAATGTTTACAATTTAATAAGAACACAATTTAAAATATGGCTAAAAGACTTGAACATCGTCAAGGACAACTAAAATTAAAAAGACTGATGATACCAAGTGTTGCTGAAGACATAGAGCAACTGGAATGCACAGACATTGCTAATAGGAAATGTAAAATGATGAATCACTTTGGAAAGTCATTTGACAGTCGCTTATAAACATATGCTTACCATTATGATCTAGCAATTCCACTCTTCAGAATTTATCCAAGAGAAATAAAAAGGAAATGTCTAAACAAAGACTTGCATACAAGTCTTTGTAGATTTATAAGAGCCAGAAATTGGAAATAAGTCACATGTCCAACAGGTGAATGGATATATTATCATCTATTCATGCAATGGAATTGTTCTTAGCCATAAACAGAAATGAAACTAGTGACAACCACAGCATGGATGAATCTCAAAAATAGTATATTGATCGAAAGAACCCTAGAGCATTCAGTGGAATACTCAAGTCACTAACACCTTCATCATATGCTAGGAGCCAAAAAATACTGTTTCTAGTTGACAATCCCAAAAATAAAAGGTATTAAAATATAACCTAAAGCTACCAAGGTAAACGGTAAGGGAATTAAAAAAATAACCCTTCAGGGAGGAGAAGGAAAGTGATGTAAGCATGGTATACCTAAGCTACATCCTCATGTATCTTAAAAGGAAGTCAACATGTCTAAAGAAAATAAGAAACAGTCATTAATTGTACTGTTTTGACCTGTGGAAGTAGTCACCATAGAGAACAGTCATGAAAATTAGAAGTGTTCCTTTGAAAAGTAGATTGCAGATAGCAAAGGAGCAGGGGCAAATTTACATTAGAATGCTTTCTGTAATTTTGTGTGTGTCTCCATTGTTCTGATACAAATATAAAGATTAAAACATAACAAAAATGATCCTGGAGAAATATAAATTGGTTAACTTACACAAGAAGCCATCTGGTGGTTTAGAAGTCTTCCACAGGCAGGAAGAGGGATGGGTTGTCTGATGGCTATATCAGATTTATCAACCCCCAGATGTTCTCATCAGTATAATTGCTACTGATAAAAGAATTTGATCAGCATGGCTAGTCTTACAGTGCATTCTTTGAAAAAGGAGAAATACTGCATCAGATTGTAACACCACAATTTGCTAATGAGAAGTTTCACTAATGAGAGGGGTCTGTGTGAAACCCAGCTTTCTGGAGCTATTCATCCTTTTTTCCTCCTCTCTTTAAGCAAGGAGTATGACTCAAGCATTGAGGGTTATATCTGGCAAAAGTCCTGTTAATTTAGTATAATTAAATATGCCAGTCATGTGTTTCAGTAAGGTCTGATTAAATACTTTAGAGAAGTCATTAATGAATCCATCTGGTCTAGTGACTTTGCCAGATGGCGAAATGTTACTATCTCTATCTGTGCTGCTCCTGGAGCATTCTACCTTTCCTGTAGAGTAGCATGCAGTCATTTTCAGGGTAAGTCTTAATTTGCTAGTTTATACTATCAAGGGATTTGGAAAGTTGAAAGCAAGCCTAATATTACAACATACCGACTGAGCCACAAGATTAAGGCTGCATTAAATGGCCTATCATTCTACTGTTGAATTCAAAGTCATTTCATCATTTCCATTTCCTTGGAATGTTCTGCCATCCATGAGTGGAGAGTCAGCACCACAGGGAGAGATGACCAGCTGTATTTCTCTCTCTCTCTCTCTCTCTCTCTCTCTCTCTCTCTCTCTCTCACACACACACACACACACACACACACACGAGGTAACACTCCAAGATGAGAAGAATTTCAATTGTTTCAAAACTGAAACCCTGGAAGTATTTTCTCCATGTGGATGGTCACTTAAAAACTGGCCACTTGTTTAGCCAGGCATGGTGGTTCACACCTGTAATCCCAGCACTTTGGGAGGCCGAGGCGGGTGGATCATGAGGTCAAGAGATTGAGACCATCCTGGTCAACATGGTGACCTGGTCAACATAGAGACGTCTCTACTAAAAAAATATATATATAACATTAGCTGGGCATGGTGGCGCGTTGCCTGTAATCCCAGCTACTCAGGAGGCTGAGGCAGGAGAATTGCCTGAACCCAGGAGGCGGAGGTTGCGGTGAGCCGAGATCGCGCCATTGCACTCCAGCCTGGGTAACAAGAGCCAAACTCCGTCTCAAAAAAAAACTGGCCACTTGTTTAATCACAGAGTTGCACAGCCTTGTGAAAGCGCATTAAAATGGCAGTCTTCAAGCTGTTTTGATACCTTGATCATGCAGGGTTAGCCTTTAACTTACCAATTCCCTCACCAGCTTGGTCAAAATGCAAGGCATTCTCCAAAGCACTGACAATGGCAACCTTAAAATATCACTTCACCAATTGCTGCCCAAGATAAAGGCTTAAACCGAAGTGACAACCAGTTGCTTGGAGCTGCTGGAGGTGGGTCTAAGGTAGTTTGATGAGGGTATGAGCAAAGTTAAAGCTGAGAAAAGAGCCCAGTGTTTTATCGCCACTGTCAATCCCTTACCCCTGAAATGCATTGACTCCTCAAGTTGAAGAATAGAGTTAAATTGAGGTCCTATTTTTTTGTCATGAAGCCAAGTTTGACTAATTGACCAGTTTAGTTGGCTTTGATCATTTATGCTTATGAAACTGTTGCTTCCAAGTGTACTTCCTGGCCATACGGAAGCTACAGACACCACACTACGGCAGCTCACACTCAGAGCTCTGGCTCTTGTTTTTCTTCTGCGGTTAACAGCAACTCCCTTCCCCTACGGTTTCATTTTGTTCCTCTTCCTTCTGTCCTCTTTCCCTATCAAGTTATTCCTGTGTCTTTAAATGAGGGTCATATGTAATATTTCGTCCAGCATGTTTGTGTTTGGAGAAGTGGCAGGAAGGAGAGCACCTGTGTCATCTCAGTCTCCCAGGATTCCAGAACTGGGAGCTCACCATTGACTCTTGTCCACCACCCTCAGTTCCGCTCCTTTTGGATTCAGTCACTGTGGAACTATCACTGAACTTGCCCTAAGTGACTAATTAAACCCTTTTTAAGATTCCACGTGTAAGAGAGGGTCTCTCTACCAAGTAGAGAACACGCTGCAGTGCTTATCTGCCAAATGGGGTAAATGGGAACGCTAAGCACAGAGTCTGACACAATGAGCACTCAAATAGTAGGAATAAGTAAAGTAACAAGGCCTTCTATCAAAGCAATTATTATTATTATTTTTTGAGACGGGATCTCACTCTGTTGCCCAGGCTGAAGTGCAGTGGTATGATCACAGCCTTAACAGGGATGAGTGATCCTCCCATCTCAGCGCTCGAGCAGCTGAAACCACAGGCACATGCCACCATGTCAGGCTAATTTTTGTATTTTTTTTTTGTAGAGACAGGGTTTCACCATGTTGCCCAGACTGGTCTCGAACTCCTGGGCTCAAGCAATCTGCCCACCTCAACCTCCCAAAGTGCTGGGATTACAGGTGTGAGCCACTACACCCTGCCTACTAAAATTATTACCAAGTTAAAAAAACTCAAACTCTTGGAAGTACCAGAGAAGTTACTTGTTGGTGATTTTTAAATGCAGAAAATAAAAACTATATTTCATTCTCTCTTGTTTCAGGGGCATTTGTTCTAATTCTGCCAACAGTATTTTTAAAAAAATGTTAGCTACAAGAGGGCAGGGATTTATAGTCTGTTTTTTCCATTCATGACGCCCGTAACAGCATTATGCCTATCATCTAATGGATGCTTTTATAAATAGATGTTGAACGAGCAAGTTGACATGTATAGCTTCAGATACCTGAATATGAGTAAGACGGATGCAAGAACACATTCAACCACACAGGTATCCTTCACACACAAAATTCCTGTCATGACTCTACAGACAAGAAAGATCATGAAAAATACCACTTATTGATATCAGTAGTTCAAAAAATATTGTTATCCAGAAGACCAAAATCCAATTTTCAGAAGTGCCATTCTGAGAAGTGATGGCATGACATTTTAATTCATCGGGCTTTATACTTTTATAACCAACTTAGGTACAAAATAATAACCAGGTTTGTGATGTTGGTTTTAAAAAACTGCATATTAGACTCCTTACAATAGTTTGTTCAGAAGAAAACCATTAAATGGGAATGAAAGGGACTTTGAAAGCTAACAACACTGCCAACAAGCCTAATTCAAGGTCTTGTTGAATTTTCCTTTGTATTTTAGTTTAACAGAAATGGCTTTACAGGGAAACAGCTTCATCCATATTTGATTATTTCACAAAAAAAAGACAAGCATGCCCTCCTCAGAGCTGGGGCAAGGAGTTAGGTCCTCGTCAATCCCAGACATCACACTGGGGAGTCAAGCACGAGTAAACTCCTACTTTGAAATAAGTGTCCCTCCAGAGATGGTAATTCATGTAAGCATCACTTCAGGCCCAGGCCAACCTCGCCCACTTTACATTATTTCATCATAGGAAGCAATTTTCAATTCCAAGGAGAAACTTTTCAACAGCAGAATTTAATGTCCAGGAATAAGTATATCCAAGGAAACAGATAACATGAAGGGTAACTTTATTCTAGCTCCCTGACCCCTAATGAAATGGAAATCCCGTTTGCCAGCTCCTGTTCCAGAGGCATCACATGTAAGATATCAAATTTAATCCCCAAGAAGGGTCTAGGCTGGGCTGGAGTTGAGAATCCTACATGTCTATTATGTAGAGGTAAGTAACACCTCTGCCTCCCATCTCTTCACCCATGTCTGGTTTCATCCACTTAGAGTAAAAAAGCTGCTTCGGAATGAAAAAAATTCCTGTCCACAATGGTGGTTCATTCATCTGCCTATCCAAATAGCTGATGTCCTGGGGTTGGAGGTAGGTGCAAAGAATGCAGACTGTGTCAAGGCGCAACCCCCACCCCCACCCCCCGACTGCATTCACCATGCTGGAGGGCGCTGTTACATCCTTGAGTCAGCTTCTGAGTCAATTCATGCTTGTTTTGAGAAAAATAAAAGCATCCATGTGGGAGGGGTCTCTGAAGACTGATTTTAGGATGTGTTTGATGCTTTCAAAGAGTTCTTACATTTAAAACGGGTACTCAAAAAAAAAAATCTGGCTAAGTGTACTCCTGAATTCAAACCTCATTTTGATGGAATAGTGGAATCATTTAACATCACATCTGAGCGATTCGACCCTTTTAGAAAGGGACTTCATTTAATGCAACTCCTCTAGAGCAAACAAATAAGATATAAAATGGTTGCATGGCATGCCTAGAATCTCCCCAGTGAGTAGCATAACTAATGAAACCCCAAGTCTCTTTATAAAAAGTATAGCAACCAGTTTGCTGGACATTTTCACATTCACTGCTCTTTTAAATAATTTCTAGTAAAGGTCATAGAGCTCCATCTAAGTAGCAAGCTGAGCGAAGATTCAAAATCAGTTTTGACTGCTTCTGAAAACTTGGAACTAATTTTTACCTCTAATCTCAATTTCTTTTCTATTATATAAAGGGTCAGCAAACCTTCTATAAAGGGTCACATAGTAAGTATTTTACTCTTTGACGGTCATATGGTCTCTGTCGGAACTACCAAATTCCACCATGCTAGTATGAAAGTAGCCATACACAATACTAAATGAATGAATGCATTGGTGTTTTAGTAACACTTCGTTTTTGAATATTGAAACTAAAATTTTATATAATTTTCATATGTGAGAGTATATTTGTCTTTGGATTTAAAATAAACTTAAAAATGTAAAAACCATTCTGAGCTCATGGACCAACAAAAACAAGCAACGTGTCAGATTCGGCCAGTGTGCTGTCATTTGCCGACCCCTAAGTTATACCATCATCTTTTAGCATCTACCTGCTGCAAACAGTCCAGAGAAGTCTTGAAAAATCCTATCATTTTTATTTCTTAAAACCCAAATCTATGATGTTTACATTGTTTACAAGAGATAACTACAAAACATTCAGACACAAATACAAATGTCTACATGTGTATAAAGCATAAAGAAATGAAATGAATGTCCGTACGCCCATCACCCAATTTTAAAAACACAATATTAAACAGCGACACTCTTGCATACCCCTGTCGAGTCATATCCTCCTCCTTCCCCATCAAATCTCTACCTTGAACTCCGTAGTCTTTTAAATATATGGTTTCATTATGCATGTCTGCAGGTTTGTGTTTGACCTTTATTTAAATGGTGTGTTGTATGTATTCTCTGGGGTTTGCTTCCTGTCACTCAACAACATATATTGTGAAATCGCATCCATGTTTCGTGTGGCTGTACTAAGAAAAGAAAGAAATACATCTGTCCACAGGAGAAAGAAAAATGACACTCAAGTATATACATTTATAGGATTTAATTTAAATGAAATAAAAATAGACTTCTAACTAAAAATGTAAGCCAGATTTTTAATAGGGAACCTATTGATGTTTAAATGCCAAAAATCCTTTGAGCAAAAACCTATCTTTTGGGGAGCTACACCAGTATCATTTATATAGATAGGGTTGATGGACAAGCTGCAAGTGAATTCCTGTAAGGAGTACAACTATAATGCTGGGAGTTTAGGGAGTTGTGGGGGTGATTTTCACTCCTGAAATTATTTCTTCTGGAAAAAATGGACTCACAATGCTATGCCATGGAGACTCGTATCCAGCTGCTTTGAAGGTACATCAGTGAATCGAAAACTTGACTGATTACTGATTGAGAAACTCAAGTGATACAAACCATTAATCTTCTTTTCAAGCTAGTAAAAAGAATAGTTCTATTAGTGCCATTGAAACTGTACATGTATCTAATTAGAATGACTCATGTCTTCTGCCTTTATTAAAAAATATTCTTTGTAAATTAATGTTACCACAGACATCTCATTAATACAATCTAGAAAACAGTATCACTTCAATACTACATTAATTCACACTAATCACTTTAAAATTCACTGTAAATCACTGATTGACTTATGAATAAAAATGCATTTAAAAATAAGTAAAAAAAAATAAAACATGGCATATATATCTTATAAGTTCATGAAAAACATGTTAGGATAAAGCTCAAGCTTCAAGTGTCCTTCTAGAACTGTCTGCCGATGCTGAAGACAAAGTCAACATTCCCCGGTGACACGGCAAGTGAAGTAACATGACTATGGTAGAGTTGGCCTATCTCTGTAGCTGCACCTCTTCTCTTCCATAAATTTCTTTCCTTCTAAAGGTTCTGAAGCCAGATATTTACTCGAGCATGTATTATGTGGTCTTTCTAAAATATTATTAACTCCTGGCTCTCCCCATGTCAGTATTTTCGCCAATGTTCCAGGATGATTCAAGTAAAATTATTTTGAGCTCCCACTAGGTGCAACAGACTTAGAAGCGGGTCTATATCCACTTACAAAAAAAATTACACACAGAACCTGCCTTGAAGACATATATAATCTAGTGAAGACATGCATGTAAACAACTGCATAAGACACGCCAAATTATGCTGCAGTAACCACAAGGACCTCACCGTCTCAGTGGCTTATTCCTTCCTCACGCTACATTTCCACCACACATCAGCAGAGGGCCTCTCTCAGGGACCCAGGCTGGGAGAGGGGCTACCATCTTAAACATGCCAAAGGAAAAGGGGATCATGGTGAGGTACACACTGGCCTTCAAGCAACACGCCACTACTACTCATATTTCACTGGCTAAAGATACATGGCCAAACCTAACTCTAACTGGGCAGGGAGGTACAATCCTACTGTGTGCCAAGAAAGAGAGCCCTGAAATATCTCAATAGCCTTAATGGCAACACCAGAACCATAACCATAATAAAAGAAAAATAAAGAGGTACTGAATGGTGCTAGAGAATAGAAGCATGATGAAACATTCTTCTATGATGAAAGTGAACACTGGAATCTTTTAGGAGACTAGTGCCACTTGAGCTGGACCTAGAAGGACTGTATTAGGTGAAGGATGTGGGATAAGATGACAATCTAGGCTGAGGAACAAGGTAAGCAAAGCTGCTGAAACATGCATGTGCTGGAGGCAACCAGGGTATCCAGGAAATGGGAATCAGGAAGCACGTCGAAAGTTCACATGGATGGAGGTTAGCGAAAAACCTGAATGGTAGTTTGGAGTCAAATCATGCCAAACATAAATACTATAATAACCTAACCAATTTCAATTCAGAGAGCAGAAAGTCACTGCAAATACATTTTATGCATTAATAACATTTAAGCATCTGGATAATTTTTGAGTGATTTTACTTACATTCTCACACCAATCCTTATGAAGTGCAATGTTGCTATATCCATTACAAACTAAGGGCTTCGTCACAATACAGGGAAGGACCTGGCTTCGTGGCTCACACCTGTAAACCCAGCAGTTTGGGAGGCTAAGCAGGTTGGATCAATTGAACCCAGGAGTTCAAGATTAGCCTGGACAACATGGTGAGACCCTGACTCTGCCAAAAAAATAAAGCGGGGGTGGAGAGGCCATGGTGGTTTGTGCCTGTGGTCCTAGCTACTTGGGAGGATCACTTGAGCCCACGGGGTCAAGGCTGTAGTGAACCATGTTCATGCCACTACACTCCAGCCTGGGTACCAGAGGGAGACCCTGTCTTTAAAAAAACCATCATTATTTCACTAAATTGCATAATCCCCAGATATAATTCAAATCGTGTTTTATCATTCATTCAACAAATATTTACTAAATGTTACTGTGATAGGTGCTGGGGACACACTGATGAGTAAGACTGTTGGTAATCTCAGGTGGGTTACAGTGTCCTTGAGGAAACAGACAAAAATATACAGTGAGTTTTGGGGTACACATATTAAAGGGTAAGCACAGGAGAGTAGAAAAGCAAGATAAGGAATGCCGAGTGCTTTCACGAAGCTATTGGGAAGCTGTTGAACCAAGGTAGCATTAGAGGGGATGCAAAGGAGAGGATGGGTTGTGAGGTAATCCGAGGAGATGGGATCAGCCAACTGGCAGGCTAGCAGGAGCTGTGGATGGGGCAGGGGCACAGATCCCAGGGTGGGTCTGGGAAGGAACCTGGAAGGAAAGCCAGTGAGAAAAGATCAATTAACTGCACGCTAACTGAGGACAGGGACCACAAATCCTATGTTTACTGTGCCTGACAAACAGTGGGGTCTGATGAGTAACTGTTCAATTAATGAATATTTCCATTCTGGATATGTTGTGTTTTAGGCAGTTTCAGTTATGTAGCAAGGGGTTGATTTTGGTCTGGTGCCCTGGAGAGAGACCAAGTCAGTGTCACAGGATGTCTTCATTCATATCAACATGACTTCTTGGTTTGAGCATTCTTGGTGATCTTTACACTCCTGAGTTTCCCTCTCTCCTTTGTGGTAATCCTTGAAATATCTTAAGCTATTTCCATATCAAATACTCTCTTCCCATTTGTAGGATACCCTAGGGTCCACACTGAAGCAGCCCAGCTCTGGGGCATGTTCTCACTAACCCAGGAAGCTGATGATATGCTGTGAAATGACAATGGTATCTTTTTCCCTCCAATAATTAACACTGATTCATTCTTGTCAATTAACTCAGGATTATTACCACCTCCAATATTATGAGTTTGTGTTTACTCAAATAGTGGATTTGACAAGACTAGTGTGTCAAGTATTAACTATTGAAAAGAGTGTATTTAACAAAACTATATCATTTATGAAAAAGAGATTTATCATCCATTATCATCAGAGAGAGAGTTCTCCCTTATGTAATACAGGAAACTCGAATGAACAATATTTATTGAGTACCTTTTTTTAGTGGGGGTGTAGACAGCAAATGCTTATACACCTGAATATATTCAATATGTATTATATTAAATTCTAATGTGCATAAAGAGATTACAAAGAGATTATACAGAATCAGTGTAGTTTAAATATTTCATTTTTTTAAGTCACTAAGGCATACAGTCGGATTTTAAAACCGTAAAGCTGTACAAATAATCTGGAACAACCATTTCTCAGGATGTGGCAAAGCACTGCCCTTTCTTTGAAGTGAGGAAGGCTGTGGGAAGAAAGGTGTAGACTAAGCCAGGATTTCCAATGGGATAAGGCATCAGCTTGCAGGTATGCCTGCAGAGGCTCACAGGGGGGCCAGACAAGCAGACAGGGGCCAGAAACCCAGGTTCCATGGAAGCTTAGGTCTGGCAAGTGGGGAGAGATGGATGAAGAACAGTCAGGAGAAGAACCCAGATTCAAGGCAGACAGGACTGAAGAATGACCTGTCCTTTGCAAGGCCAAGTACCAGGTAAGGCCCAGGAACAAGTCCCTAGAATTGAAGAGAATGACTAAGGTCACAGCAGAGCTCTAGTTCTTGGGAGAGCCTGAGAGGCCTTAAGGGAACTTAAAAATGGAGCGCACAGTAGCAATCGCAATTCACAGGCATGGAAGTAGGGAAAAAATGCAGAGCCCATAGACAGAAGGCTCAGGAGCTGAGGAAGGGGCTCTAACTACTGCCACCATGTTGTCTCAGGGGTTAAGCCAGAACAAAGTCCGCCAGTAGAGAATACACAGCTGACTTAGATATGGTCTGTGACATGGTTCTGCAAAGGCAGGGAGAAAAGAGTGGACAGAAACTCACAGAACCATGGTTTCTAGATTACTGACTGAAGCTAACATCGACACCGTTTAGAAGTGAACTCAACATTCTTTTAAACCTAAATATTAATGTTAACGGCAGAGATTAATCATTCCTTTCACTGAATCACAGACTTTGAGAAATAAAGTCTAATTTTAGCTTCCTATTTGGTGCATTTCTCCAAAAGCTGTACTCTTTAATAATTCCATTTTCAGAAAAAGAAAATATAGGAGTTCCACATATACATAATTATCAAACAAGTTTTTCCCCCTCAATCACTCAGGTTTCATCTGAATTGCTAATTTAAAAAAGGGAGGAAAAGCCTACTTTTTCTTATCTAAGGAGTATCCAAGGAGCTGCTAATATCCCTTAATGGATGAATGGACACACCTATCAGAAAACCAAAAAGCCACTCATAGTTGTAAGTGTCAGAACTATCTAAATGTTAAGTCCTGGCAAGGAAGCATCACTGAATATACAGGAATGCACTGTCCTTAAGATATCCCTAAAATGGCTTTGACAAATTATACCAAAAACAAGAAAGGAAGAGTAACAAAGAACAGAAATCAATATAAACTGAAAACAGAAAATCAACAGTGCCAATAACAGATTTTTAGAGATTAATGAAAATAATAAATCACAAGAACTACTAAGAAGGGAAGGGAGAACATCACTGCAAGTCCTACAGACATTAAGGACAAGCATCATGCCAATAAATTTGACAACTTAGATGAAATATACAAATTCTTTGAAAGATACAAGTTGCCAGAATTCATAGACACACACACACAGAGAGAGAGAGAGAAAGGCTGGATAATTCTATATGCACAAAATATGAATAATCAAAAACTTTTCAACAAGTAAAACTAAGCCCAGATCATTTTGCTAGTGAACTGTAACCAACATTGATCAGTTCAATACAATCCCAATCAAAATTCTAACTGGCTATTTTTATAGAAATGGACAAGCCAATTCAAACTTTTATATGGAAACATGAAGGTTCCAGACTATAACAATCTTGATATTCAGTCAGACCTCTGCATCCATAGGTTCAACCAACCTTAGATTATAAATATTTGGGAAAAAAAAAAGTACATCTATACTAAATGTGTACAGACTTTTTTACCTTGTCATTCCCTAAACAATATGGTATACAACTGTTGACATAGCATTTGTATAAGGTGTGATAAATATTCTAGACATAATTTAAAGTATACGAGAGGATATTCATAAATTATCTTCAAATACTGCACTGTTTTATACCAACGACTTCAACATCCATGGATTTTGGTATCCACAGGAGGGCCTGGAACCAAGTCTCTACGGAGACTTGGTTCCACAGAGACTTGGGATGACTAATGCCAATCTTAAACTCTTGTTAACAAATACAGGAGAATTAAATGCTTCCCAACTCACTTTATGAGGCAAGCACAACTTACACCAAAACTTGACAAACAAAACTCCAGAAGATAAAATCATAAATACCCTAATGAACATGGATGCAAAAATTCCCTAAAACAGGCAAACCGAATTGAGAATTATATAGCCAAGTGGGTTTTATCTCAAAAATGCAAGGCTGACGTAGTTTTAAAAAATAAAAAAAAAAAGAAGTCTCCACCAGGCAGTGGCTCACACCTGTAATCCCAGCACTTTGGGAGGCTGAGGCAAATGGATCACTTGAGGTCAGAAGTTCAAGACCAACCTGGCCAAAATGGCAAAACCCTATCTCTACTGAAAATACAAAAATTAGCTGGGCGTGGTGATACAAACCTGTAGCCTCAGCTACTAGGGAAGCTGAGGCAGGAGAATCGCTTGAACCCAGGAGGCAGAGGTTGCAGTAAACCAAGATGTTGCCACTGCACTCCAGCCTGGGAGAGAGCAAGACTCTGTCTTTACTTAAAAAAAAAGTCTCTATATAAAAAAATAAATCAGAAAAATCATACGATCATCTCAATAAATGTAGGTTTGCAGATTAACAAAATTCAACACCCATTCATGATAAATGCTATCAGCAAATTAAGAATAGAATGGAAATTCCCAGTCTAATAAAAGGCAAATATCAAACATCTATAGCTAAAATAATGCTGAAATACTGAACGCATTCTCTTTTTGATGAAGACCAAGGCAAGGATTTTAATTTTTATTCATTATTTGACTGCAGGTCCTAGCAGTACAACGAAGTAAGAATAAATAAAAGATATAAAGATTGGAAAAGAAGTAGCAAAACTTCCTCTACTCAGATGGCATTGTTTATCCTACTTAATCTGCAATTACAAAACCCTACTATCCTAGTCGTTATTTAAAGCCCTGCTAGAAATAAGTATTACAATATGTGCAAGACACAAGATTATATACAAAAATCAATTTTTATGTACCGGTAGCAATAAATTGGAAAACAATTTTAATGCCACTTATAATAGCATTAAAAAACATAAGGTATTTAATAAGTTTAACAAAAAGATGTATAATTCTTTTACATTAAAAACTATAAAATATTACAGAGAGAAATTAAAGACAAAGAGATATGTTTATGGATTGGAAAACTTTGTTAAGGTGCCAATCCTCCCCAAATTGATTTTGATTCATTGCAATCCTAATCAAAATTCCAACAGGCTTTTTTATAGAAATTGACAAACTGATCCAGACACTTACATGGAACTGCAAAGGTCCTAGGTTTATTAAAAAACCAAAACCTTGAAAAACAAACTTAGAGGACTCACACTATATTAAATCTTGAAATCACGATTTAATATAAGGCTACAGTAATTAAGACAATGTGCTACTGGCATAAGGATTTAAAAAAATATATCAATGAAACCGAAGTCCAGAGAAGTCAAGTAACTCACCCAAGATCACATGGTTACGGGGTAGAGACCGGATTTATACTCTAGAACTCAGGTTCAGAAGCTAGTGCTTATAACCACTACACAGGCTGCCTTTCCACGGTACAGTCTCACTAGAAACCAACTACTTCCCACAGACCTTAGCTGAAGTCTCAGATGATTGCTAGCATTTATTTTTAGCAATAAAGAAGTTTTCTACATTTTGTTAGGCATAGTGCTATTGCATATGTAGTAAACTATAATATAAACATGACTTTAAAGGCACTGGGAAACTTAAATAGTTATGTGATTCGCTTTATTGCAGTAGTCTGAAACCAAACCGTCAATCTCTCTTATATGCCAGTATATGAAATCATGATGACTTAATTTGCTTAAGGTGTGTGTGTGTACCCTAAGCAGATAAATTAAGACAGAATTATTCATATTACTAGAAGAGGTTCGAGAGAGGTCTCCTGGCCAGACCATATTCATTTCTCTTCTTTGAACTCCGACGGTTATCTCTACTAGGCCCTTGCTTCTCAAAGTGTGGTCTTCAGACCAACAGCATTATCAACAGGTGGGGCTTATAATAAATATAGCTCCTCAGACCCAACGTTAGACCTACAAGATCAGAGCTTACCTTTTTAAAAGATCCTCCCTTGTGACTACATGGCCACAGGGTGAGGAGTCCTGGTCTGAATCATTTACTCCCGCGCTTAACACTCTATAGCCTGCTAGTGCTCTAAAATGGTTTGTTCCACGCATTCACTTCATGCCACCACAAGAAACACAGTATTTTCTCCTAAGTAGCAGCTCTGTAGATCCTCAAAACCTTTTCTGGATGCCTAGTATGCTTAAATCCCTGTTACTGTAAGTCTTTTGGCACTGAACTAATGACAGCCATTTAAACGTGTGTGTGTGTGTGTGTAAACTAAATTTTCATTATGAAAGGATTAAGTATTCCTTTAAAATAGTAAGCTCTAAGCATAAAGTATGATTCCATTTCCAAAAAAAAGACTTTAAATAGCCCTCACTTTACTCAATTCGCTTTAAAAAAAAAAAAAAAAAAAAAAGACACCAGTTACATAAATGCAATTCCACCTGAAGTGGGAATAGTTCATTTTCCCTTTAAGAAATGGATTCTCTGAAGAAATAGGTCATTTAGCTTCTTTATGCTTCTATTGTGTTATTTTGAGAGTAATGAGTAAAGACTGAATAAGGAAATTCAGGAAGAAATATTTTCTCAGTCATTTTTAGAAGCCATTAATCAGACTTATTCCCAAGGAGATTTCTTTTGGTTAAAATTAGATGTAGATATGGAGAGAGAGAGAGATGTCATAGATAGATACGGTATTTGGGATTTTACTTAGATACTATTAGAGGGATTTTGTATCATACCTGCCTTTTTTTCCCTTCAGAATCTTTTGAAATCCTTGTCTCTAAACTTTCTTGCAGAAAAATTATAATTTCATTTATTTGTATAATTTTATTTCATAGTCAGTGTTTTAAAATTTGGATGATGAAACCATCTCACCTAGATTTTGATGCTGGATTTTTAGTGCCAACAGTTGTAGCCCACTAGTAAGTATGTCCATGAATAAGAAATCATGCAAATTCCACAGAAGCAGCTTCTTTTTAAGCGGAATGAGCAGCATTGTTCTTAAATTCTTAAGATGTAGCTCCCTAATCTATGCCTCTGCATTCATCACTGTTTTCACTCAGGAATCAGGCTCAGTCAAGTATTAAGTAGTGAATACAGGGGATATCACATCTTGTGCTAGGGGCTGGATACTGAAGTTTGCTTGTAGTCAGTTCCTCAGCACACCATCAGGGGCAGTGCAGTGCATGTGGCTTATGTACATGACTCTGTATGGTACTGAGGCCCATTTAGGAAGGCAAACCCAGACATTCCTTGGGGGTATATGCTCCTTTCTGGGAGTGGCAGGATGCTACACTTTTAAATTGGTCCCTATCCTCCCTCCTTCCCCTCTCCCCTTTCCTTCCACTGCACATGAGGTAAGTGTGTTTAATGAGACTCACTGATATGGTTTGGCTGTGTTCCCACCCAAATCTCATCTCAAATTGTAATCCCCATGTATGGGAGGAGGGGCCTGGTGGGAGTTCTCACAAGATCCGATGGTTTTAAAGTGTGGCACCTTCCTCCCACTCACAGACTCTCTCTCCTGCCGCATATGAGACATGTCTTGCTTCTCCTTTACCTTCTGCCATGATTGTAAGTTTCCTGAGGCCTCCCCAGCCATGCTGAAGAATTAGTCAATTAAACCTCTTTTCTTTATAAATCATCCAGTCTCAGGTAGTTCTTTATAGCAGTGTGAAAATGAACTCACTATACTTATTTTCTACCCTCCAGAAGCTTATGAACAAGTTAAAGAAGCAAAACCAATCTTGGGAAAAAAAAAAAAAAAACCGCAGACAAATAATACTACAATAAAGAATGGCATAGTAAAATTCTGAGGTAAAGGAGTTTAAAGAAGACAGGGTCGGTGGGAGCTAGTGTGGTCCAAGTCTTAACAAATGATTCCTTCTTAACAGAATCAATATCCTGAAAGTGTTAAGTTGCTGTCATACAGATGAGAGCCAGTTCTGGCAGCAGAACCTACTGAAGCTACAAATTCATCTCCAATGACCCTCCTTTAGGCATTTACTATAACAGTATTACACTTGTCACATAAGCATAATGTCATATGATTTTTGTAAATTGAACACTTGTATAAGAATGCTTAGGACCCGGTGGCTCACACCTGTAAACCCATCACTTTGGGAGGCCAAGGCGGGTGAATCAGGAGGTCAAGAGATCAAGACCATCCTGGCCAACATGATGAAATGCCATCTCTACTAAAAATATAAAAATTTAGCTGGGCATGGTGGCATGCACCTGTAGTCTCAGCTACTTGAGAAGCTGAGGCAGGAGGTTCACTTGAATCCCGGAGGTTGCAGTGAGCTGAGATCATGCCACTGCACTCCAGCCTGGTGACAAAGCGAGACTCCGTCTAAAAAAATGCTTAGGACCTTTTTACTATTGAAGTTAATCCCTGAACACACTAACGATTTATAGGTTGCCCAGCCTTTACTCCCCTGAGAGGAAAAAGGAGCATTATGCAGGGGTCACTGGAAAGAGAAGTTTTCATAGAAAAAAAATTAGGCAGACAGGATCCTTTAGGGGGCATCAGGATCAGTCAGTTCACAGAATCCAGAGGGGTGTGGAAAGGATATGAAGGGAATTGAGTTGACCTTTCCCCTTCCTGTCCCTATTCCCTCAGTTGCTTCTGCCAGGGAAGAGCACCGAGAACTAATGTTTTAGTGATGAAATCACATGGTCAGCAAGTGGTCAAATTAAGACTTTTGCTAAGAAAAATTTGTGTAATATCAATAATGATAAGAACAGAGAAAGGGGTGACAGAAATCCATGATTTAGTGTTTTTAGTGCCTCTGTGTGATCTCCATTAACAGGAACTTGAGTGAAGATGAATGGGCAACAGAGTGTAATGGCACAGTCCAGAAGCCAACAGGCCTCTGCTGAAATCCCAGCTCCCCTGCTACAGGGCCAGCTGCCTAATCTATCTTAGCCTTTATATTTGTCTGAAATGTGGATAATAACAGGACTTACTTCATTGAGATAAAAGATTTATTTGAGGTAAAATATGGAATATACTTAGTGCACTGCCAGCAAAGTGGAAAACGCTTATTAAGGGTCAGTTTTCATGTTATTAGATAAAGTGTGGCAAGGGAACTGACCATAGAGCTGTTTCAGGGAAGCCAGTAACAGCAACTGTTCCATCAACTGTCCAGACTTTGAGATGGAGGAGCACTATCTCTTTGTGGAATATTGAGGGGCTGGGGGAGGGAACAGAAAAGATCTAGGCCGGAGTTGCAGCCATCATAGCTGCCTTCCAGGCACCAGGAGGTGGGAAGGGAGGAGGTTCTGCCACTGCTGCCCCTACTAACCGAACCAGCTCCCCTTCCTGGAAGTCCACAACACTCATGTAGTCACCAGCCACATCTGGCTCAAAGGAAAACTGGGAAATGTTTTCTACAGGGACACTGCTTTCCTGAAAAGAACTGGGGTTCTATTGCTAAGGAAGAGAATAGATATTAACTTAAAAAAAAAAACTCAGAATCTGTAACTTTAAAAATCATTTATCTCGATTTTTTCCTGTTTATAACTCCTCTGTGTCAGTTGTCTGACAAAAGTAATGACTACTTCCAATAATCTGTGTGTCCCAATAACATCTTTTTAGAAATCCTGAATTTCAATCTCCTTAAGCATAAGGTCCTTGTGAACAATGTCTTGTGTTTCTCTAGTGTCTGTATTTCTGTTTTATCCCAAAGTGCCTATAGTATTAGGTATAAAAAATTTTCAAATATACTTTTTTAGCAGTAATTTTTCTCATTTTTAAATTGAGGTATAAATTACAAACAGAAAAATTTGCCCTTTAATGTACATTTCTGTAAGTTCTGAAACACCTGTCATCATGTAACCACCACAGTAATCCAGATATACAACAGTTCTATCACTTCTAAATTTCTCCTGTGCCCCTTGTACTTGGCAGTCACAAATATAGCTGCTATAAACGTTTACAGACAGGCGTTTGTGAGAAAATAAGTTTTCCCTTGGGTAGCTATCGAGGAGTGAGATTGCCGTATCAAGATACCTATTCAGAGCCCCAAATCAAAAGTTAGCTTAGCCACCAAGTTTTTATTAAGTATTTTGACAGTCATCCCCAAAGATCTGCATAATGACTTACTAAAAAGAGAAACTGGCACCAATATTATGAGACAGCCCATGGGGCATTAATAAAGTAGGCTAGAATTGAAGGGACAAAATGTATCAAGACCCATTTTTCATTCTGCCCAACACAATAGAAATAAGAGAAAATATTAGATGTCAAAAGGGGACAGAGAAATACATGGTTTTAAGATTAATGCTTTCCCATTTCCCACTGTAATTTATACTCCCTTCTATTACTCCTTCTACAAATCACATTTCTGAACTTTTAAAAGACTGAAAAAAACCGGATGACTTTGGGAGGTCTTGGCACATTCTGATGTCTGCTTATGTGGAAGGTTCTAAAGAGCTTTCTGTAATAAATGCTACAATAAGCCTGAAAGAGATTTGTCAGGATTTTCTGAGTCTCACAAGACATGTTACTCCTTCATAGAATCGGAACTAAAAGCAAACTCAAGTATAATCTCATCCCACCCTCTCAGTTTACAGATTTGAAGAAAACCAAAGCCAGAGAGGAGAAATGATGCATCCAAGGACACAGCTACTTTGTAGTATAATCCAGGGCTGGACTTGGCAAGCGGAGGGCAAATGGAAGGGTTGACACTACCGAACCTCTAATATTCTTTTATCAATCTTCAATCCTCATGGCTCTAGCTTGCAGACTAACATGACAGTTACAGTGTTTACCTCACCCAGGGACACAGGGAGGGGAACAAAAGGGATACCTGTGTTGCTTTGTTTAAGGTAAATACCTCAGCCATTCTTTCTTCTAATTATAGAATGCACTGACTGGAACTAGATGTGGGGACAAACTGATTAACTTCAGGGTTTACATTGTAGGAGATATCCATCAATGATGGATCAACTCGTATCACAGGTACAAGAGGAAGGGGGAGTACTGCTGGATTTCTTAATTTTGAAGATACATAGATTTCAGTGAGTAATTAGGACTCATTCTCATTTTAGCAAACCACTGTTGAAATCAAACTGTACAGAATATAGGCACTTCCCCAATAAAATATCTTCGAAAGAGATGAGAAAAAGACCCACTTGCATGAGTATGCCAGCAGGATGTGCCATTACATCCTGATCTGGCATTTACTCACATCACCTGTGTTCCCATGTATAACTCAGGAGAAGCAGGAAATGAAGTTGAAAACTTTATGCACCCCTCCCCTTGAATTTCTCTTTACACCTATTATATTTTTGTAATCTTTACTCAGCGGAAATGCTGAATGGTGCTATGCAATAACGCATACCTGTGACTGTTTGCTTCAAAGTTTGAAAATTAAGTTACCCGTGTCCTTTATACTTAATAGGGTCCTGATACTCATATGAATGTGAAGGATCAACTATGGGACAGCCTGGCGATAAGTATGTTAAAAATATAACCAATTTTTTGCTTCCAAGTCTATTAAAATGTATGTCCTTGGCTTCCAAATACTGATATCTGGATACAAGAATGGGCCCTCCAGCTGCCAAATGGGTGGTGACAATAGAGTATGGTAGTGGACACCCAGATTAAAGAGTGCAAATGTTGTCAATGTTTATATTTCCCACTAGTTGGAAACTTACTCTGCAATTCAGAGTACAGCTCACAGTTAGGGTTCTTCCCCCCTCCACAATGAATCCAAAATTACCTAAATATTTTCTAGGCATAATAAAAGATTGATCTAGTTAACTCACTAATAAGTCAATGAAAACAATATACATATGTGGGAAAACAATGGAAGAGAAAATATAAAATAGGTCAACTGTCACCATACACACAGCAGGTTATCCAGTTGGTTTTTCAATTGGCTCATTAGAAATAAGTGCCCACTATTCAATCTTTCCTATTAAGATCACTAGTCATTACTGAGTTTTCAGATATATGAATTGAAATTATGCAGTATCATTGGAAGACATTCTTTGAACAAATATTTATTGAATGCTATTCTTAGATCTCTCTCTTACACAGGCTACCTTTGTTTTTCATTGTTTAAAATTACAGCATGTACATAGCTTTGCAAAAATAGGATGAATGCCCACCACATACACACATCATGAAACTCATTCTAATTTGTGTTCAAGAGCCAGAGAAGTCAGTCAATATTTGTAGCTATTTCGTGTTCTGAAGCTCTCCTTATACTTACCGACTTAACATTAGATAGAAGCAAGCCCTGGTAAGGAAAGCAGCATGTGTGCTGGAGTTAACTCCAGGTTCAAATTCCTCCTCTTCTACCTATTAGGACCATGCCTGAGCCTTGGTTCATCTGCAAGATGATAATACTAACTCCCTTCAGGATATTGTGAAGGTAGAATTAAATAAATAAGGTAGAGTTTGTAAAGCATCCAAGAAAGCAACTGGCACATGACAGGGGAAGAGGAGAAAACAAACGCAAGCATTGGAGCCAACATCAGGTGGGCCAGTTACATCTCGCCCATGTCTACTTTGGAAAGCACATTCCTTCTGAAGGTCACCATAACTCTTGCTATAATGAAACTTTTCATTGCTGTTGTTCTTTTTTGTCTAGACAAGTATCTTCCAGAAGCTATTTATTGGAATAAAACCAAAGTGCTGAAGGAATTAAGGAGAGACAGAATACATGAATGAAAAAGGATAACAGATGATGGGTATGAGAATAAAAAGCAAAAAGATAGCAAACCTGCCTCATCTTATTAAGAAATGTAAGCAAGTGGCAAAGGTGATGGGCTGGTGGGGAAGGGAATAAAAAGCCAGTGTTACTAACCGTTGGATTCAGCATTAAGTCTACGGAACTCCGACCAGTCAGAAATAACTCCATTTTTCAAGTAGCTAATAACAATGAAACATGTACTTTAAATGACAAAGTCATTAAAACTTCAGGAGAAATAATGTTTGGATTCCTGAAATATATGCTCTGAAGAGTTTGGCCCTATTTTTAAAAAACCCAATTAATGTCTGTCACTATTTCACAACAAAACAAGTGCAACAGGAATTTCCAATAACGTGACTGACAGACCATTCTATTCGACAAGTTAGTATAACCAGCCAAATAACCAGTTATTCTGGTTAAATCCTGTGTCATCATTTTACTAAGCTTCAATTTTCCTCGAATCTGGTCTTGAGGTCTCGCTCTGGAGGGTGGCTAGCGGTCCTAGACCTGCTCCAGGGGGGGGTGGCCCCAGAAGTTCATAGTGTCTTTCACAGGATACCTCTTTTCCCAGTGGGACGCATAATCCTAAGTGTGGACACATGACCAGGTGCCCCTCTCACAGGGAACTCAGTTGTAGTGGCAGCCACCCTTGTGGCTCTTAACTGGGTCCAGCCCTCACCACGAGGGGAGTTAGGTTCAAGTAGGACACAGGAGTCACACAACAAAACACACGAAATAACAGAAGCCAGTGTTACTTACAAATGCCAGAGAGGAGAGGGCAGCCTGCCTCACAGCGCTGACAGGAAGCAGGAGTTGTCTGGGACCTGCGTGCTCACCTAATAGATGGGCAGCCAGGGAGCGAGTGAGCAAGGACCTATCGGCCTGAGCCTTTATTAAGCTCCCGCAGGCTTTCCACGGGGCAGTGGTTGGCTAGTTAAAAGAAAACACGTGTGAAGGGAGGTGGGGGTCTAATTCACCTGACTCTGATGTTGGCCATTAGGTTTCATCATGGTCAGCAGCTGTGGGGTGTGCTGGGTTTTTGGGTCTGTGGGATAAGGAATAGGCAAGCTACAGCTAAAACCACCACACAGGTGAGGGAGGTTTCAACTAGGCCTCAGGTAATGGGGTATGTACAACCGGGTTTCAAATAATTTATGTCTGGCCTAAAAATTGATGCAGAGGCAGCAACTACATTAAACAAATTTATGACAATGGACATTTGAACAAATTCCACCTAAACACACAGGCTACCTTAAATATGTGAAACAAACCTCCTATAAAATCTGATTTTAGAGATCTTAGGAAAGCCCCCCTCAACCAGACTGAGACACCTCCAGACACATGACTCCCAAGTTCCCCATGAGCAAGATGTTCCACTTTATTGCTGAAGATTGCTTCAGTTCCATAAGCATTTATTAGTCATTGAGTGACAATTACCCACTATTTATAGATGAATTACTATGTTCTACTTTACACGTTATCTCATTTAATGCTCAAGAACAATCCGATGGGATAAACATACTTATCTCTCTTTATAGACAAACATACTGCAGCTCACAGGGGTTGAGGAACTTGCCCAGGCCACACAGCTAGTAAGTGGCAGAGCCAAGATTCAGACCAAGGTCTGTTTGACCAAAATTCAATCTTTTCACAATTCAATCTTCCTCTGGTTTCCTTTTAAACTATAAATATTCTTGAAATTCTCATTAAAAAACTGATATCTGGGCACACATAAAGACCCCCCACCCATCTCACTGACAAGGCTCAGACCATGGGAGTCTTGTCAGGTGTTTCTATGGAAGGATATTGATGGGGAAATGAGAGCATTTTGTCACTTCGAGCACTACCAACCACTGAACCACCTCCCCTACCTGCTTTCTTTCCCACCAATGCACACTGCATGACTCCCCGGAGCCCTGCTGAACCTCGCTAGGCAGTGCCTGGCTGGCCTGGAGACCTTGGTGGGCTCACCTGAGGCACTTATCTTTCAAAGAGAACCCAAGTCTTCTCATGTTCTCACCTCTGCCTGTCCCATTCTTCCCAGATCCATAATCAGAGGCAGATTCCAACTGCACTGGGAGTCAAATAAAAAGTCAAGCCCAAGAGAAAAAGGCTTACACACCAAAACAATGCCGCTATTTTGAAAGTTTCACTTGGCTGGTATACACTTGGGGAACCTGTGTGGGAATGAATTCTGAAGAAAGGGGAGAATATTACTTTAACCTGGGCTTTAGGGATCAGCTGTCTTAAAAGAGCCTCTGGATTCAATATGGAAACTTGAGCAACTGAGAATTGTTCTAATTGTTTGCTCCACTTCTTTGTTGAAATCTGGACTCTAAATAGAGTCCTATAATATTTGCCAGAAATTCAATATAATGGAGAGGAATGTGTGTTGTGGGTTCTCCCTTGTGTCCTCCTATCTATACCACTATGTCCCCTGAAAGGGTACAGCAGATCCTTCTTTCACCACAACCCGCTGGAGGGGTAGGTAGTGGGTGAGGTAGCAGCACCTGAGCAGGGGAGGGGATGCTGTCGTGTCTGGGCGCTATTCCCTGTTGTGTGGTCTCTGGCTCTCCTAGAGATCCTCTGAATGTCCCAATATCCTTCAATAAGTGACTTTTTTGCATATGTAACTACCTAGGTTGTTTGCTGTCAGCAATTCTGAGACCTCAGTCCAGGGCATTCTCTGCTACCCTAAGGTGCTTAGGGTAAGAGTAGCAAAAATGGGCTGGAACCAGAGACTTAGGGAATGACCCTCCTTGAAGACAGAGCAGAGAGAAAGCTTCCAGGGAAAAGGGACACTCAGGGAATAAGCATAGGAGCCACAAGGTCCAGCCATCTCCTCCTCTACTTCCCCGGTGGGACTTCTCATATTAATTATACTAGAAAAAATAGAAGTCTCTCTACAACGGGTGCTCTCAGCTAGCCGCTTTATCCCAACTCCCTGGGCAGCCACTCCACCTCCTCCTGGCCATAACCATGCCCTAAATTAAGAAAAAAAAAATACAGTTGACACTTGGACAACACAAATTTGAACTGCGTTGGTCTACTTCTACCCAGATTTTTTCCAGTAAATGTACTGAAACATTTTTCTGGAGATTTGTGACAATTTGAAAAAACTCAAAAATGAACCACATAGCCTAGAAATACTGAGAAAAATAAGATGTTATGAATGCAAAAATATATGTAAATACTGGTCTATTTTATCATTTGCTACCATAAAATTTTATTACACATACAAATGTGTAATAAAAATTAAAATTTATCAAAACTTACACACAGACGCTACATGGAGTCATTCACAGTCCAAAGAAATGTAAACAAAAGAAGCAGTGCTAAATCATAACTGCATAAAATGAACCACAGTACACACTGTACCTCTGTAATACTTTGCTATTGTGGTGAAAGGTGGTGCGAGTATCTCCTTACAAGGCCATGGGAGCCAGGTACAGTGGCTCACACCTTTGCGTGGCCGAGGCAGTAGCTTTGGGAGGCCAAGGCAAGAGGATCACTTGAGGTCCAGGAGTTCAAGACTAGACTGGCCAATGTGGTGAAACCTCATCTCTACCAAAAATTCAAAAATAAGCTGGGGTGTGGTGGTGCACACCTGTTATCCCAGCTACTCGGGAGAATGAGGCACGAGAATCACTTGAAGCTGAGCGGCAAAGGTTGCAGTGAGCTGAGATTGCACCACTGCTCTCCAGTCTGGGCAAGAGAGTGAGACTCTGTCTCAAAAAAAAAAAAAAAAAAGGAATCTCTTGAAGTTCTCTCGTATTTTTCATCATGTTTAATGCAATACTATAAACCTGAAATAACACTATGGGACCCATATAAGACCCATACGAGTGATCTAGGCTGGAGGTGTTCTCAAGAAGCACAGAAAAGCCATCATATTACAAGAAAAAGATGAATTGTTTGAGATGTGCCATAGATTGAGGTCTGCAGCTGCAGCTGCCTGCCATACAGACAGACAATTCATCCTGTAAACAGAGGATGTACTCATATGGTTTTGATAAATACAATATAGTACTGTAAGTGTATTTTCTCTTCCTCATGATTTTCTTAACAATTTCTTTTCTCTAACTTCCTTTAAGTATAGCATGTCGGGCTTATTACCTCGGTGATGAGTTGATAGGTGCAGCAAACCACCATGGCACACGTTTACCCATGTGACAAACCTGCACGTGTGTCCTAAAACTTAAAACTAAATTTAAAAAAAGAATACAGTATATAATACATGTAACATAGAAAATATTTGTTAATGAACTGTTTCTGTTATTGGTAAGACTTCTTGTCAATAGTAGGCTATTAGTAGTTACATTTTGGAGGAGTCAAAAAGTTCTACTTGGATTTTCACTGCAAGAGGGTGGGGGCAGCATCCCTAACTCCCATTTTATTTAAGGGTCAAATGTGCAACACCCGATATTGGCAAAGCAGGCTATAGAAATTCATTATTAGTGATATAGCAAAATATTATAACACTTTTGAAAATTCATATGGTAATATGTTGCAAAAGGTTTATTAGTATTTAAACTCCTACCTGGTAATTCCACTCATAAGTATTTATTCTAATACAGCAAAAAAGTGATAGGCACAATATAGTTAGCTGCTTGCTAACTGATTTAAAAATTTACAACTTCATAAAGATCTAACATTAAGGAACAGTTCAGGCCAGGTGTGGTGGCTCATGCCTACAATCCCAATACTTTGGGAGGTTGAGATAGGAGGACCATTTGAGCCCAAGAGTTTGAGACCAGCCTGGGCAACATAGCAAGATCCCTATCTCTACAAAAAAATAAGTAATAAGGCATAAGTGGCACATGCCTGTTGTACTAGCTACTCAGGAGGCTGAGGCAGGAGGTTAAATTGAGCCCAGGATTTTGAGGCTACCATGAACTATGAACACCACTGCACTCCAGCCTGGGCAATACAGCAAGACCCTATCTCAAAAAATTGTAACAGTTCAATAAATTATGGAACGTGAACATAATAATACACCGGTGTGCAGATATTTAAAATAATTATTGCAATGTAGATTTACTTATATTAACATGAGAGAAAATAGAATAAAAAATAGCATGTATAGTCCCATTACAAGTATATCAATGTTACATATTTATAGTATTATACAAAAAGAAAATACTGTAGTCAATTTTTAGGGTGGTGAAAGTAAGAATTATTTTAATCTCATTTTTAAAAATCTTGTCTTCTCAAAATCTTTTTTAAAAAAGTCAAGCTTCAAAAAATTTTCAGTGAATATAATCATCACAGTTGGCTCAATCTAGCCCCAGTTCAGCATAAACTACAGCTAATTATATGGACATTTGTCTCCGTGTAACACCAGATATCCACATTTGGCTAAATTTTTTAAATAAGATTGAGAAAGGTATATGTCTGTATTTCAACTCCTTAGATAAGCTCCTAAAATCAAATATAGCTTTGCTCTAGATATGAAAAGAGCTTTTAAAGGCTGTGTACACACTGACCTAATGGTATTACAGAAAACAATTTGTAATATCCTGAGTGTTATTTAAAACGCTAACTAAAGGGAAAATTTAAAAGCATAAATTAAAAATCTAGACTTAAGCTAGATTTTTACTTGCAATATCACACAGTGTTTCATTACATAGTTATATCCAGAACAATAAAAAAAGAAATATGCATATATATCAATTGCCATAGAATATGAATAATTTCTTATGAGACAAGACATGAGGTCAGTAAATGACATTTCCCAGCACTGTAATAAAGCATTTTCTGTGTAGGATGTAATACAGTATGATGTAACTTTTATTAGTTATTATTTACTGATAGACATAATATATGCATGCATACATACATATATTAACTTCCCTACCATGTAGAAAAATCCACAAGGACAGAGCTAATTGGGCATTGACAGCAATAAAAACAGCTATGAATTACTGGGCTCTTGCTATGTACTAGAAGGAAGCTAAACCCTTTACACAGATTATTTAATCATCCTCACAGCCCTAAATGAGGTGCTAACCTCTTCTCTTTATGAATGAGACACCTGGGGTTCACCATAGGTTACACAGTAGTCAAGTGGTGGCACAGGTTAGGCCCAGCATTCTCACTAGTGAAGGTTATGGCCTTTAGTCAAGGAGTAAGAGGGTAACAAAATGGAGATGGTGGGAATGAACAATGAATGAGGGTAGGAATACGAAAGTGTCTTAGAGGACAAGAAGAAAGAATTTATCCAAAAAAAAAAAAGTAGATCTAGTAGAGATATTTATAACCCTTTATGATTTGATTAGACATATTCATGATACTTGTTACAAAGAAACGAGAAGCCGAACAAGAACAAAGTAATTAACAGACAATCAGTGTTTATGTCTTAGCCGGTTTCCAGAAGAAAGAAGAACAAGATCTAAGAAATTTAAAAGCAAGGACTTGAATTTGATCAAGGAAAATAAAATAGCCCCAATTTAGGAAAATCGTGTCTTTTTCAATTTCCCTAGGAAATCTCTCTAATATTTCAAAATATGTCAATTACTCTAAAATCTCATTTTTATCATGCTTCCCAATATGCAAATTTGACTTTAAAAACCCAAAATAATAGTTCATAAAACATAAAATGACACTTTGTAAATATTTTTTGAAGGTTTTGTTTACTCTTAGGGAAATATCAAGGAAAAGAACTAATCAACAAATAAGATTAACAATGAAGTAAAATTTAACGTAAGTGCAGAAAAGACACTTTTCAACGGATAGGGAAATTCAAAATAAAACTTGGTAAGAATGTAGACTTGTTTTCAATGTTTTTTTTTTTTTTTTAGACGGAGTTTTGCTCTTGTTACCCAGGCTGGAGTGCGATGGCGCGATCTCGGCTCACCGCAACCTCCGCCTCCTGGATTCAGGCAATTCTCCTGCCTCAGCCTCCTGAGTAGCTAGGATTACAGGCACGCGCCACCATGCCCAGCTGATTTTTTGTATTTTTAGTAGACACGGGGTTTCACCATGTTGACCAGGATGGTCTCGATCTCTTGACCTTGTGATCCACCCGCGTCAGCCTCCCAAAGTGCTGGGATTACAGGCGTGAGCCACCATGCCCGGCCTGTTTTCAATGTTTTATAACCTTATGACTAGTTGCAATACAATATAGAATGCAATTTGGTTGGCGTACAATATAGAAACCTTTTTGTTACATGCACTGTAATTAAAAGTAGAAAAGGTAACTCAATATTAACAATCTTTTGAAATTTAAAAGATATATTTATAGTCCAGGAGTTGTGGCTCATGCCCACAATCCCAGCACTTTGGAAGGCCAAGGTGGGCAGATCACTTGAGCTCAGGAGTTCAAGATCAGCCTGGCTAACATGGTGAAATCCCATCTCTACAAAAAATACAAAAATTAGCTGGGCATAGTAGCATGTGCCTGTGGTCCTAGATACTCAAGGGGATGAAGTGGGAGGATCACTGGGGCCCAGACAGGTTAAGGCTACATAAGGGGTATCACACCTCTGCACTCCAGCCTGAGACCCTGTCTCAAAAAAGAATATATATATACATATAAACACACACACACACACACACACACACACACACACACATATATATATCTGTGGGAAGAATGGGACAGGCAGAGGTGAGAACATGAGAAGACTTGGGTTCTCTTTGAAAGATAAGTGCCTCAGGTGAGCCCACCAAGGTCTCCAGGCCAGCCAGGCACTGCCTAGCGAGGTTCAGCAGGGCTCCGGGGAGTCATGCAGTGTGCATTGGTGGGAAAGAAAGCAGGTAGGGGAGGTGGTTCAGTGGTTGGTAGTGCTCGAAGTGACAAAATGCTCTCATTTCCCCATCAATATCCTTCCATAGAAACACCTGACAAGACTCCCATGGTCTGAGCCTTGTCAGTGAGATGGGTGGGGGGTCTTTATGTGTGCCCAGATATCAGTTTTTTAATGAGAATTTCAAGAGTATTTATAGTTTAAAAGGAAACCAGAGGAAGATTGAATTGTGAAAAGATTGAATTTTGGTCAAACAGACCTTGGTCTGAATCTTGGCTCTGCCACTTACTAGCTGTGTGGCCTGGGCAAGTTCCTCAACCCCTGTGAGCTGCAGTATGTTTGTCTATAAAGAGAGATAAGTATGTTTATCCCATCGGATTGTTCTTGAGCATTAAATGAGATAACGTGTAAAGTAGAACATAGTAATTCATCTATAAATAGTGGGTAATTGTCACTCAATGACTAATAAATGCTTATGGAACTGAAGCAATCTTCAGCAATAAAGTGGAACATCTTGCTCATGGGGAACTTGGGAGTCATGTGTCTGGAGGTGTCTCAGTCTGGTTGAGGGGGGCTTTCCTAAGATCTCTAAAATCAGATTTTATAGGAGGTTTGTTTCACATGTTTGAGGTAGCCTGTGTGTTTAGGTGGAATTTGTTCAAATGTCCATTTGTTTAACGTAGTTGCTGACATAATCCCAAATAAGCCAAACATTTAGAGATTCATAGATACATATAAAGTGGAAAAAAACCTCTTACCCTAACATGTCTAAGTGACCCCAAACAGTTGAAGAGAAAACAGCAAGTCAAGGCATTATTTTCACTCTTTGAAAGTTTAGGTGATAAAATGCTAGATTATCTTTTATAGAGCTCAACATTTTTTCTTTATCTTTTGTTTCTCTATAAGCTTAGATTTAAAAAAACAACCAGTGGCATTTGTTCATATGTAAATATTCCCCAATAATTTTATTAAATTCATTTCAGAAGTCTATTTTGATGGCAGAAGAAATTTGCTATAAATAAATCATATTCTCAAATAATCCCTATCTTGGATTTTAAGATAGTTTCTTTACCAAAGAAAACATGGGTACTTTCAAGCAGACACTCATTAATATAACAGTCCATGTATCCAGCCATGGAAAGGGCTCTTCCTACTCCTAAAATCACTAAGATGAGGGCAGATGGTTACTCTGAGGTGAGAAAAAGATTCCAGTGCCCATGACTCCCATCTCTCCCACATGGCCAATAACAAAATACAGAAGTTAAATGAGGCCTATAATGACACACCAAGATACTAATTATATTTCCCCTTTCATAAGCAAGACCATACTAGCATTTTGTTTTGTTAACAATTAAATACTGAGAAATGGTGCTAATAGTGGAGCAAAAGTGTTGAGGTCTATGTGGAGGACAGAAAGCAAAGTACTCAGATTTACATGGAACCCAAAGCAAAAAACCTGCAATAAAAAATAAGCATAAAAGTCTAAGCTTAGAGTCAAGAAGCCACGAGGAGGCTCAACTAAATGATATCCTGCAGAGCAGCTGGACTATTTATAGGCTCCTCTCCATCACTCCACCATCACAACTCCTCCACTCCCGCCCCAAATAATTTGCTGGCAGTGAGAACACATTTGGCTCCATGCTAAAACCTTAAGATTTGCACCAAAGGAAGTATGCATTTTCAGGGCTAGCAGACTTCCTTCTGTGAGTACTGAGGTCAAAACTGATAGGTTAGAGTCTGTGGGGATTCCAGGCCTCACAGGGGGATGTGGACAGCAAAGCTGTAGCCAGCAATAAAGCTGTCCTTACTTGGCAACTGTGGTAGAATAAAAAGAGACTCTAATGAAATGGAATAAACTAATATCAAAGTAGACTCAATTAACAAAATCAAAGGTGTTTTTTTAAACCAAGGAATCTGCTAAGTTTATTAGGATAAATACTTAGACAAAATGTGATATAAATCACATAGATGCATTAAGGCATAAACTATCCCAATGAAGTGAGTCCCTCACCAGGGTCTCAGTATATAAGTGTTCATATAAAACAAGGCATTATCAACATTAGCCTTTAAACTAAATATATGTTGCAAAATATCCAAGGTTGAGTTAGAAATAGAAGGGGGGTGGGGTGGCACAAGAAGGGAGGAAGGGGTCTGGGGATACATGTGTAGGTTTGTTTCCTGCGTGTATTGCATAATTCTGGAGTTTGGGCTTCTAATGAAGCCCACATCAAAGGGATTATAAATGAAACAATACAGTAGATAGAATTTTGCCAAGCTTGATTCAAACCAATGAAAGAAAACACAAATAAGCAATATTAGAAAACATAGATGTAAGATTTTATGAACCTACTACCTAAATTTGAAATATAAATAAAATAAAAGCTTTTCCAGGAAATAAAGGTATAAAAATTGACTCAAAAAAAGGAAACTAATAACTTAGGGCAAAAATCATAAAACTTATAAAGACAAACTTCTACCCAACATGAAGGTATCAAGGCCAGGCAGTTTTACAGGAAAATTCTATAAAACCTAGATTAACAGAGATTCCATATGTTATTTAAATTGCCTTTAAATAAGGCAATTCTTTCCAAGGGAGAGAATACAGTCATGGGTTCTTAGTCACTGTTTTTGGTTAGCCCAATAAAGCCCGTCTCCTCGTTCTTTTCCACTTATCACTAGAAATACAAACTAAAAAACATGGCTTTGGGCTGCTAAAAGCCTAAAGCTAAACAAAACAGAACAACAACAACAAAATAAGGCAGGTTGGACCCCTGTGAGGCTGGTATAACCATGATAACACTTATGGTTATCAAAACTAGATAAAGACAGTATGAAGCTACAGAAAAACCATTCTTACTTGCCAATATCAAATAGAATACATAATGGCAAACGGAATCTTAAGAATAGTATATTACTGGGCCAAGCACAGTGACACACGCCTGTAATCCCAACACTCTGGGAGGCCGAGGCAGGGGGATCATGAAGTCAAGAGATCAAGACCATCCTGGACAACATGGTAAAACCCGTCTACTAAAAATACAAAAATTAGCTGGGTGTGGTGGCGCACTCCTGTAGTCCCAGCTACTCAGGAGGCTGAGGCAGAAGAATCACTTGAACCCAGGAAGTGGAGGTTGCAGTGAGCCAAGATCACGCCACTGCACTCCAGCCTGGCAAAAGAGTGAGACTCCATCTCAAAAAAAATAAAATAAAATAAAAAGAAAAGTATATTATTATAAAATAATTGTATATCATGACCAAGTAAGGTTGTCACAAGAATGCAAGGATAGCTCAATATTAGAAACTCTTTGAGTATTTATAACAATAATATACTTAAGGAGAAAATTCTGTAATTTTTATTCCATCTTCTGTTAGAATAGGTTTTAATTGTAGCCTATATATTCCTATTCCACAAGCACAGGGTACATGTCGTAGTTATCACTGTACTTCCAGAATCTAGCACACTCACTCCTCCACTTGCAAAAAATTGCTGAGTGCTTGCTTGAAGCCAGGCACTCCCCTAGGGATATAGCAATAAGCAAAAACAAAGTCCCTGCTCTCTTATATCCTATAGTCTAGTCAGACAATGAACAATAAACATTAAGTACACAGTTTTAGGTTATAATAAGTGCTATGAATAAAATAAAATAGGGTCAGAGAGATAAAGAGTGACCAAAGGTGTAATTTTATATAGAGAGGTCAGGAAAGTCCTCTGACAAGGTTAGGAGGAGCACAGAAATCTGAACAAAGTGAGGGAGTAAGCCAAGGCCAAATTGAAGGGAGGAACATTTCAGACACAGGAAAAAACATGTGCAAAAGTCCTGAGTCAGACACTTACTTGGTTTATCTGAGAAACAGCAAAGAAGCCAGTGTGGCTGGAGCAAAATGGCTGGGACAGAAATGAGGTCAGAGAGGTGGCTAGGGGCCAGTGCCTGCCTGGCGAGGAATGGCAAGGACTCCGCGTTTCACTGTCAATACACTGGGCATCTATTGGAGGGTTGAGAGTAAAAGAAATTGGTAAAATTGATTTAAAAATTTTAAAGGCTTTTTTTGACTACTGTATTGAATAGACTATAGCTGGAGCAAAAGCGAGAACTGGCACACCAGGTAGACTACTGTAGAGGCACAGGCGAGAAATGCTGGCTCACATCGAGTAGGACACTCCCCCCTGCTTCATGTGTGCTCATTAAGTGTTTGTTTTTTCATTTTTTGATCATATTTTCAGGAAATTTCTGAAAATATGACATTTGTGACACATTTGTTAACAAAAGTAATGAATGCCAACCATACAGAATTTTACATATTGTAAGCACTTTCTATATTTCCACTTGGGTGAAAACGAAAGGCAAAAGCAGTATCAATACTACCTTTTCTAATGCAAATCATTAGGAGAAGGATTGACTAAAGATGAATCCACACAGAGTAGAAGATAAAGATTTTGCAATACACTATTTCCTAAATTTGATTAGACTAGGGATGTCAGTTCTTTCATTCCCACAAGATCCTCTGGGAGAAAAACATCTTGTAAATATAACTTTAGGAAATGCTAATACCACAGCTAAGATAGACTGAGTGCTTACCATGAGCCAGGTCCTCTCACAAAAGGACCTCTATGTTTTATTTTATGTGATCCTCACAACCACCTTATGATGTAGTATAGCTGAGACGCTACCTCTTCCATTCTCCCTGTGAGGTAGGCTAAGATGCACCACCCAGAACCCCCTTCCATGAAGGATATGTTGCTGGTAGTACTGTTGGCCAGAAGACCTCTGGCTGTCAGGCTCTTCCGAGATCATCTCAACTGCCAAGAGCTCCCTCACCCACAGTCACCCTTCTTCTCATAATGGCCTGTACCTAATGACTGATCAACGTAGGAACATAAAGGCCTGGCCATCCTGTGGGGCCTGCATAGCACCCTGACTTCTCTCTCTGCCCTTCCTTCCATCACTACTGATCCAATAAACATCTTGCAAGCTGAACTTTGTCTCAGAGCTGCTTCCTGGGAAACTCATCCTATGATAATCACTCCTCTTCGTTTTCAGAAATAAATGCTAAGAATAAAGACATTTCCCAGCTTCCCTTGGAGTCTGCTGGGTGTGGCCATGCAACCATGCTCTGGTCACTGGGATAAAAATGAAAGTCATGTGTGCAACTTCCAGAAAGTGTTCTTAGTAGAGAAGTGGCCCTCTTTCTCCTCCTGCTGGCTGGAATGCAGACATGAAGGCTAGAGTGGGAGCAGCCACTTCTTGAGGACAGCAAAAGAACAAGAGAAAAGGAGGCTCTGTGCCAGTCATCAAATCAAATTGATGGTACACAGCAGAACCAGATTTGAATCTAGATCTGACTCCAAAGCTTATGCTTTTATGCCACACTGAGATGCCTCTGGGAGAAAATTCCATGATAATTTTCCCTAGGAGAAGTGCAAATTTCATAATTCCTAAGCACAAAAGAAACAGATATGGATGTTCAAATAAAGTATACAAACTTAAACTTAGCTGCAAAAAAGAAGTTCCCAGTTGTAAATATAGTAGGAGATGAAAGAAGAGAGACAGAAATATGGCTCCTTCCATGAACATCTGAGAGCTTAGATAATGTAAATTGGAAATAATTGCCTGGTGATGTTTTGCCTAGAGATACAGATGTTGGCAACTGATACTTCGTACATCTCCTTTAGGCTTGAAATTCCTCTTCAAAGATGAATAATGTCTCTTCCTATCTTGAACGATGAAGCGGGGAAGAAAGCTTAGCCTTCCAGGCATGATCTGCCAGTGGCCCAGGACAGGGAGACTGGGCTCAGTTATGGATCTGAGATAAGCAATTTGACAGCCTGGCTTGGAACACTGACAGGAGAGAGGTGGGCACACAGAAGGGCTCTGGGAACGCAGTCCTGAAACTTGTCTCTAGTGTCTTGTCCTCCCAGCTTTGGGGTACATGCTTAGCCTCACTGCTCAGTGGAGCCTTCTAATCCTAAGGACTTAAGTCATTTACTGTAGCTGTGGTTCCTTCCAGGAGAAAATATCTCTCCTCAGGTAGCCAGGGACTTTCACCATTAGTACCTTAGGGGAGAGCCACAGCCTCTAGCCGGACAGTTAGCTCACCCAGCTGCCCACAGGCTAGCACTCCTAAGGCAGCTCATATGGGGCCACAAAGAGGCTTATCACTCTCTTTAGCATCTGGAACTCATCTTCCAAGATCCAGTCACTTTCTAACATGAGGACAGAAGGACAGGTCAGTGTTGTCCTACCCTGGGCCTAACCAACACCTAAGGTCTCAGATCATCAAGGCAACAAAATACTGAGGAAGTACTGGTTCCAAGACTTGCCCAAATGTAGCATCTGGTTAAATTAATCCAGAATTGTACACATGGACTCTGACAATGTTATCACCTTCATCGACCAGCAGTCACAGCTGGAACAGTCCCGTGTGAGAAAGTTAGCGTTCTGTAGGAGAAACACACTGTCTCCGCAGAGGAACAGACCCGGGTGTGAAGCCCAGCTCTACCACTCACCAGCTGTGCAACCATGTGCAAGTCTCTTGACCTCTCCCATCTAATGTTGACAATGTTACCTACACTGCAGAGCTGTTGTTATGTGTAGCATGAAGGAATGTACATAGGCACACAACACATGGTAGGTATTCAATAAATTTTTGCCATTCTTACAAACAAAAAGTTAGCCTCAGTTACGGGAAATTTTATCTTGGAATGAAATTATCAAATCTCCTTCAAGGTAAACCATATAGTAAAAATGGAATTAATTAACTCCATATTATTTAACTTTACATGAAATGTTCTGTAATTTTCACAGTTCCAGATGACTATTTTCTTCCTGGTGAAATCCATCAAAGTCCACAACTCTCATCACCAATTTCCTTGTTGTCCAAATCATCTGCATAGAATTAGTTACCTCTCTGTTCATATTTCCACAGCACTTCTCTCATGTCACTAACCAAGTCACTTCAAGCTTGTTTTTGTTGTTGTTCGTGGTGGTGGTTTTTTTTTTTTTTTGAGACAGAGTCTTTCACGATCTTGGCTCACTGCAACCTCTGCCTCCAGGATCCAACCAATTCTTCTGCCTCACTTTCCTGAGTAGCTGGGACTGCAGTCATGTGCCACCACACCTGGCTAATTTATTTGTATTTTTAGTAAAGATAGGGTTTCACCTTGTTAGCCAGGATGGTCTCCATCTCTTGACCTCATCATCTGCCCGCCTTGGCCTCCCGAAGTGCTGGGATTACAGGTGTTAGCCACCACGCCCATCCTACAAGCTTGGTTTTATATGTAACACTTTCTCCTATTAGATTGGAAGCTCTTTCATGAAAAGAATCATGAGCTACCTTCCTTATCCTAATTGCCTAGCTCCATGTCTGGCACAAAGCAGGAATTCCATACATGTTTGGTAAAATTGCAACAATTTAATAAATGCTGTGGCTTCCACAGGATTCATGAAAACTGCTCTCAGTTCCATAATCCTGAAGGCAGCTGTGATCCTGCAGCATAAAGCATTTCAGAGACTATTTAGTGCCAGTAGATTTCACTGGAGAAAATATCATTTTAACTAAAGACTGTCAGTTTAGTTTCTATAGCCCACAGGGTCCTAGTTAACACTGAGTAGGAGAGATCCCATTTTTTGTTTCAAATCTGAAATTAATTCAATTTCCAGTTTTGCTTGCCTAGTCAATTTAATTCTAATCTTCTTCTTGAAGAGGAAACACAAATGAAACTATCAGAGTAGAAAAACAGGCTGCAGTTTTGCTGCCCAGTGTATAATCATTTTATGCCTCAAAGAAACTGTATCAACATTACCTCAGTTAACAGATTATCAGACAACTGTGAGGAACAGCTGCAACCCCAACTATGTATGTGCCTGCATGTGTCCACACACATATTAAATATGCATATACATAGACATACACATACATATGTGACAGCTACCATTTTATAGAAGGAATTTTGTAGCAGACATTCTGAAAATGGCATTAGCCGAATTGATTTTCAAAGAAGACATCCCACATCCAGTTTCCTGCATCTGTCTTCATTTATGCAATTAGCAATAGAAATGCAGTGATAAACAGCTGATGAAGACCACTTGAGGCAGAAAAGCTGCATAATTTAAAGATTGGCTTTTGAATAACTGCTGACACGGTGTAAGATATCTACGATAATGTATCCACTCTTGCATGAGTAAGGAATGGTTGCCTGTGGCGTTACGGGACGTGGTGACTCACAGGATGACAGGGAATGAGCATGATGAGAAAGAAAGAATTGGAACAGAATACCAAGGGACACTTCATCTAGCCAATCCAGGTTAAAGGCTTGAGGGATGATCTTGTGAGAAGATAGAGAGCCTAAACGGTAATTATAACTGCAAAAATGTATAGCATACCATTAAGATTAACTGCTCAGTACATTACATAGGCTGGATGACAGAACTCTTGAGTTCTGATCCTGCCACTGAGCTCAAGACTCATGCATCTAACTGCCCACTTGACATCTTCATCTGAATCTGTAACAAGCATCTTAAACCCATTACGGTCAAAACAGAGCCTTTGACCTTCCACTTCCCCACACCATATTAAACCTGCTCCTCGGCCAGGCAAGGTGGCTCATACCTGTAATCCTAGCACTTTGGGAGGCCAAAGTGGGTGGATCACCTGAGATCAGGAGTTCAAGACCAGCCTGGGCAACACAGTGAAACCCCATCTCTACTAAAACACAAAAATTATCTGGGCACGGTGGTGCATGCCTGTAATCCCAGCTACTTGGAAGGCTGAGGCAGGAGAATCGCTTAAGCCTGCGAAGCAGAGGTTGCAGTGAACCAAGATTGCGCCATTGCACTCCAGCCTGGAAGACAGAGTAAGACTCCGTCTCAAAAAAAATACAAAAACCTGCTCCTCTCTGTGTTTCCATTTCAGTATATGGCACAACCATTCACCAACATGAAGATGATCATTACATCCACAAAAGTGAGACTGTGGGCAGGAGAGGGCCCTGGGGAAATTCAACACACAGGACAAGCAGAGAAGCATTCAGCAAAGGATACTAAGAAGGCAGCACTGGAAAGCGGGGAGAAGCTGGAAGTTAGTGTGTGGCCACAGAAATAAGGGGAAGAACATGTTCTAAGAAGGAAGGAATGATCAACTGTATCAACTAAGAACAGAGATGTGACTACCCCTAGATTTGTGAACGTGGAAGTCATAAATGGCATTAACAAGAGCAAATTTTGTGGACTGAAGCCCAGCTGGAGGCAACTGAGAAGAGACTGGGAAGTGAGAAATGGAAAAGACAGATCCTAGATGATTATGGAATTAAGAAACTTAGTCTGATGCTGGGTGCTAACAAGTCTCCCTAAGAAATACTGCAGTTTCTCTATTAGAGAAACCAAAGGGCAAGAAGACAATCCACCATCAGTTCACTTAAGGTCAATGACCAGATGCAGTAGAGTTCACAGCCATGTCATCCAACAAGAATGAAGAACCATGGAACAGAACAGGAAAGCTAGTGGTCCCAAGTGTGCTGGTATCAACTTTTAAAGTGACCAAATGTCCAACAGTCCCAGCTTACACCTGTTGTCCCAGTGTAATTATTAAGGACTCTCAAAGTGTCCCAGTTTGGATGATAAATTATATCCTTACACTATTTATAGTTCACCATTTCCTTATCCAACACTGAACAAGCTCTACATCACTTAGGTTAAGCCAAGATCCCTATTTAAGTTAGAAAACTGCCCAAGACTGGCCCATGGCAAGAAGCTAAGGACAAATATTTGAGTATATTGATAGACTATCAATTTTCTTGAAAAAATATTAAAGGGCTTCATCATATCATTCCATAGAATGCAAAATTATCTACATTCAGTCAAGTATGAAATTCTAAATTACAATAACATAATGTAACTATTAATACTAAATCTTAGTATATCAAAAATAGTGGGACATTTAGAAAAAGGTCTACAAAGATCTATATAAAATTTTTAGTGGCTTTCCAGAGTCCAAGGGGAGGGGAAAGCAGGTAGGAATTGGTCTAAGGGTACAAAGTTTAATTTTCAGTTATGCAAGATTAGTAAGTCCTACAGATCTACTGGACAGCATTGTACCTAGAGTTAACAATACTGTGTCACATACTTGAAAATTCACTAAAAGATCTTATGTGAGATGTTCTAATCATCATCATAAAGAGGGCAGAAGAAAACTTTTGGAGGTGATGGGTGTGTTTATGGCGTACATTGTGGTGATGGTTTCATAGGCTTCTACTTATCTCTGAACTCATCAAGTTGTATACTTTAAATACACACAGCTTTTTGAAAGTCAATAATACCTCAATAAAGTACTTTAAAATTTTGCTTATAATGGCTGCCCTAGGAGAGTGAGAGTTTGGGTGGATGGGGGTGAGGATTTTTTAAATGTATATACTTCAGTAGTTTTCAATGTCTTAGTTTTACAGTAAGCATGTATTACTTTTGTACTATCATTTTTAAAAAAGTATTTAAACATCTCCATCCATTCTCAAAAATAAGAATCCATCATAGATCAGGTGCATGGTATTAAAATCTGTTTCTCCAGGGCCTATCCCCTTAGCACTCAAATTGTTGGCTCTGACAGTTAAATTGAAGTGAAACCAGATGTCCTCTGCTGCATCCCTATGGCAATATTCTAGCCTAGAATTATAGTGAAGTCTTCTGACATCACTACTAATTCATCAAAGCTTCGAGACAACCCACCAGGTGCACAATGCAGCCAGACTGGCTCATATAAATCTTTGCCAGTTTATTTTAAATGTCCTGTCAGATTCCAGTATCTCAACAAGCTTATCTTTACATTGTATTTTGATTAATCAAAATAAGTCATATCCCAGCTTCTTGGATAGTGTGGTTCTTAACTGCCCAGCTTTCAACTGAAAGCTGAAACCCATACAGACAAAATCCTATGCAAAGTCATCATAATCCACATGTGTTGGCATTATGTACATATGAACATGAGAAATATTTCTATTAGAAACTATAAATCATAGACTTGGATTTAGAATGTTTTGTGTGATTGTTATTTATATAGAAGCCAAAATCCCATTCATTTTCCCAAAAATTAAAAAGTTAAAAAAAACTTTGAGTTGAACCGATTACATACAAGTATTTATATGCATTTAACTATTAAACAGAAGTTTCAGAACTTTAAGATGTAAAGCTTTAGAGATGTTGTAGTCTGTCTTTTTCACAAATGAGAAAACCAACTCAGAGGAGATATGGCCTTCCCCAAGATCACACAGAAAGAAAATAAGAGATCTTGGGCTACAATCTGGGCCTCTTGACTCTGTATCTCTACCATGTAGCTTATTACCAACCAAATACATTTCATGGACAGTCCACAGAGAGATTTATGCAAATTGGCTATACAATGATGAAACATAATCCATTTAATGTAAATAAACTGTTTACAAATGTTCTTGTCACTGTGTTGCCTGCCACCCTGAAAACTTTACAAAAGAGCCAATTCAGAATTCCTCTTCTCATATTAGGAAGAAAAGTAGTAGTGGGGACCAACGAGGAATGCTCCTTGCATGTCATCCTTGAGATACTATATCTATCAATAGTTCTAGCAATAAGATGCCAAAACACTGCAAAATCAGTTTGATTCTCTGACAGTTGCTGAATCTTTTTAATTAAAAAGTAAGTACATAAAGGAATGGCATCTCTGAGATCAGCTAAGGCTGAAACAACATGTTTTCATTGTTCTCAAAGGCCAATGAATCATCAGAAAAAATTGTTTTTCTGATCTGTTTAGAACTATAATGAGAACTGAAACAGGATATCACCAACGAGGAGGTAGCCTTGGCATATGATCTCATCTACAATGTTCCCTTTCAAGAGGCCAATATCTGAACCAATGTAAAAAAACTTACCTAGACAACAATTCCACACTCTCTACAAAGCCTAAGAATCATTACTCTGAATGTGATCTCATGCAGAGGTTTGCAAGTGAAATTTAAAATTAAATTAAAAGTATTTCTTCTGGCTGGCATGGTGACTCATGCCTGTACTCCCAGCACTTTGGGAGGCAGAGGCAGGTGGATTGCTTGAGCTCAGCAGTTTGAGACTAGCCTGGGCAACATGGCAAAAGCTTCGTCTCTACAAAAAAATACAAAAATTAGCCAGGCATGGTGGAGCATGCCTGTAATCCCAGCACTTTGAGAGGCTATGGCAAGAGGACTTCTTGAAGCCAGGAGTTCGAGACCAGCCTGGGCAATATTTATGCCACCCTGTCTCTACAAAAATTAATGACACCCTGTCTCTACAAAAAATAAAGAAAATACTTCTTCCAATATTTTTGCAACACACACACACACACACACACACACACACACACATACACACACACACTCTCACTCTTCGTATTACTTAATTACTGTACAGGTCCAGGCAGGCTACTCAGCAAACATGTGTTACACAGAACTAAACTGCAACATACACAATAGAAATAAAATACAATAAATATTCCAGGTGAAATATCTTTTTAGACTGGAGACTAAAAGTAGTGCTTGGGTGTTTCTTAAAATAAAAGTACACTACCCAGTCTTGATATAAATATCTATGTACATGTTATTTATTTTTATCTAGTAGATTCTACTTTATCTTCATATAATAAAACAGCAAAACTATCTCTATGTTGATGCATTAGAATTAGGCTTTTTTTCCCTAGCTGAAGGTCCTTCTTCTGTGATATAGCATCTTGGACAGATTAGGGCTTGTCAAATTGTCCTGTTAATACTGAGTTAAATTGTGTTTATGCTGCAGCAGTTAATACTTTGTTATAACAGTGTCAAGAGAGTTTTCAAGATGCTTCAAAGAAACAGTGACAGCAAATAGATGCTCTATAAAAACCTACCTTGACTGCCTCATTCAATTAGGGTAATTTTGACACAAAATACTGTATTTCTAGATATTATTTTTTTCCTAAAATGATGTGAAAGTGGGCTATTCTGCTAGTGATATTTAATACACTTGGTGCTATTTTTAGCTGCTATTGCAAATAAAGGATAGCAGATGATCCATCATAGAAAGTATTCAGCATGAAGACACTCATTTGTGAGAAATAAATAAATAAATGTTATTTTTTTAAAGAGAAAAAAGAAAGAGAGAAAAAGAAAGAAAAGAAGGAGAGAAAGAAAAAAAGAATGAAAGAGAGAAAGAAAGAGGAAGAGAAAGAGGGAGAGAGAACAAGAATCTTGCTCTATTGCCCAGGCTAGAATGCAGTCTAAAAATAGGTATTAAAACCTCTTTTATGCCAATGATTGTGCTTAACAATGGAGACAGGAAGGAATAACGGAGGAAAATAACAAACAAGCAGCCAACCAATATTTCATTTAACCTGTGAAATGCTATGCAATTGCTGAGGAGTGATTTACTTCCAATTATGTGGTCACTTTTAGAATAGGTGTGATGTGATACTGAGAAGAATGTATGTTTTGTGGATTTGGGGTGGGGAGTTCTGTAAATGTTTATTAAGTTTACTTGTTCCAGATCTGAGTTCAAATCCTGGATATCCTTGTCAATTTTCTATCTCGTTGATCTGTCTATTATTGACAATGTGGTGTTAAAATATCTCACTATTATTGTGTGGGAGTCTAAGTCTCTTTGTAAGTCATTAAGAACTTGCCTTATGTATCTGGGTGCTCCTGTATTGGGTACATATATATTTAGGATCGTTAGCTCTTCTTGTTGCATTGATCCTTTTAACATTATGTAATGTCCTTCTTTGTCTCTTTTGGTCTTTGTTCCTTTAAAGTCTATTTTATCAGAGACAAGAATTGCAACTCCTGCTTTTTTTTTTTCTTAGGAAGGAGGGAGAGAGGGAGGAAGTGAGGGAGTGAGGGAGGAAAAGAAAAAGAGAAGAAAGAAAGAAAGAGAAAGGGGGAGAGAGAACAGGAGTCTTGCTCTATTGCCCAGGCTGGAATGCAATCCAAAAATAGGTATTAAAAACCTCTTTTATGTCAATAATTGTGCTTAACAGCGAAGACAGGAAGGAATAAGGGAAGAAAAAAACAAACAGTCAACCAATATTTCATTTAAGTCTGTGAAATGCTATGCAAATGCTGAAGAGTGATTTACTTCCAATTATGTGGTCACTTTCAAAATAGGTGTAATGTGATACTGAGAAAAATGTATGTTCTATGGACCTGGGGTGAAGAATTCTATAAATATTCACTGAGTTTACTTGTTCCAGGTCTGAGTTCAAATCCTAGATGTCCCTGTTAATTTTCTATCTCGTTGATCTGTCGAATATTAACAATGTGGTGTCAAAGTCTCCCACTATTACTGTGCGGGAGTCCAAGTCTCTTTATAAGTCATTAAGAACTTGTCTTATGTATCTGGGTGTTCCTATATTGGGTACATATATATTTGTGATCATTGACTCCTGTTGTTGCATTGATCCTTTTACTATTATGTAATGTCCTTCTTTGTCTCTTTTGGTCTTTGTTGCTTTAAAGTCTATTTTATCAGAGACAAGAATT
The DNA here is from genome assembly GCF_030222135.1 of Aotus nancymaae. Lineage (NCBI taxonomy): Eukaryota > Metazoa > Chordata > Mammalia > Primates > Aotidae > Aotus > Aotus nancymaae. The sequence goes on along the minus strand of NW_026988471.1, from coordinate 53,584,090 downwards.
GCAACTCCTGCTTTTTTGTTGTTGTTCTCCATTTGGTTGGTAAATCTTCCTCCATCCCTTTGTTTTGAGTCTTTATGTACCCTTGCATGTGAGATGGATCTGGATGCAGCATACCGATGGGTTTTGGCTTTTTATCCATTTTGCCTGTCTGTGTCTTTTGATTGGGGCATTTAGTCCATTTAAATTTAGGATTAATATTGATATATGTGAGTTTAATACTGCCATTTAATGCTAGCTGGCTGTTTTGCCCATTAATTGATGCAGATTCTTCATTATGGTGATGCTCTTTACCTTTTGGTATGTTTTTGGAATGGCTGGTACTGGTTGTTCCTTTCTCTGTGTAGTGCTTCTTTCAGAAGCTCTTGTAAAGCAGGCCTGGTGGTGATGAAATCTCTTAGTACTTGCTTGTTCACAAAACATTTTATTTTTCCTTCACTTACGAAGCTTAGTTTGGCTGGATATGAAATTCTGGGTTGAAAATTCTTTTCTTTAAGGATGTTGAATATTGGCCCCCACTCTATTCTGGCTTGTAGGGTTTCTGCTGAAAGATCTGCTGTGAGTCTGATAGGCTTCCCTTTGTGGGTAACCTGACCTTTCTCTCTGGCTGCCCTTAGTATTTTCTCCTTCATTTCAACCCTGGTGAATCTAACGATTATGTGCCTTGGGGTTGCTCTTCTTGAGGAGTATCTTTGTGGTGTTCTCTGTATTACCTGGAGTTGAATATTACCCTGCCTTGCTAGGTTGGGAAAATTTTCCTGGATAATATCCTGAAGAATATTTTCCAGCTTGGATTCATTCTCTTCGTCACATTCATGTACACCTATCAAACGTAGATTAGGTCTTTTCACATAGTCCCATATTTCCTGGAGACTTTGCTCATTCCTTTTTACCCTTTTTTCTCTAATCTTGTCTTCTCATTTTATTTCATTGAGTTGGTCTTCGACCTCTGATATCCTTTCTTCTGCTTGATCAATTCGACTGTTAAAACTTGTGCATACTTTGCGAAGTTCTTGTATTGTGTTTTTCAGCTCCATTAATTCACTTACATTCCTCTCTAAATTGTCTATTCTTGTTAGCATTTTGTCAAACCTTTTTTCAAGGTTCTTAGTTTCTTTGCATTGGGTTAGAACATGTTCTTTTAGCTCACAGAAGTTTCTTATTATCCACCTTCTGAAGCCTGATTCTGTCAATTCATCACACTCATTCTCCATCAGGCCTTGTTCCCTTGCTGACGAGGAGCTGCGATCCCCTGTAGGAGGAGAGGCATTCTGATTTCAGATGTTTTCAGCCTTTTTGCGCTGGTTTCTTCCCATCTTTGTGGATTTATCCACCTGTCATCTTTGTAATTGCTGACTTTCAGATTGAGTCTCTGAGTGGACGTCCAGCTTGTTGGTGATGAAGTTTTTTCTGTTTCTTAGTTTTCCTTCGGTGGATGCCCCTCCCCCACAGAGGTGGACCTTCCCGGATTCAGCTGTGCTTGCTGTGAAACTCTCAATCCTTAGCATTTCCAATTGCTGTTTTTTTGTGGGGGTGGGACCAGCTGAGCCTGATCACCTGGCTCCCTGTCTCAGAAGCTTTTTTTCAGTTGAACGGTCGATTCTCTCCCAGATGTTCCAGTCGCCAGTTGAAAGGGCACCGGAATCTGTGTAATTTCCCTTGCAGCGACCCACTGCTCCAGCTGAAACAGCGGGGTTGAGACTCGAGGCACTCCCCTGCCCGGGAATCTCCCGGTCTGGCTCCCTGTCTCAGTCCCCTCCTCAATCAGCTGAATGGGCGACTCTGCCTTCCCGGAGCTCCAAACGCCAACCAAAAGGGCACCCAGTCCTGCATACTCTGCACCAAGAACTGCCACGCTGGAGCGCCGGCAAAACAGCCGTGCCAGCCAAAAGAGTTGTGCTGGTGACCCGTGGGGCTCCCCCACTGGGAATCTCCTGGTCCGTGGGCAACAAAAATTCGTCTGGGAGTGTGGCGTTCACTCACTCTCTGTGCCTTCACTGCGAGCTGCAATCCTGAGCTGCTGCTAGTCAGCCATCTTGGATCACTCCCTTTTTTTTTTTTGAGGTGTAGTCTCGCTCTGTTGCCCAGGCTGGAGTGTAGTAAATAAATGTTATTTACTGTACAGTAGAATAAAAGATATAATGATGAAGACAATTAGGAGATAATTCTGAAGCTAAACAAAGGACCTATATGTAAACATATAAACAAAGGACACAGATATTCAAAATAAGCAACAGAATCTAATTTGGCAATCATAGTAATAATTTACTATGCTACAAATCATCAGTTGATGCTAAAACCCCTGGGTAGAAGTTTGATAAGAAAATGATATTTACACAATCTCAAAATATCTTTCCACAAGATACATGTTAATTACAAAGAAAAAAAAATAGTTACTTTACAGTAGAGAAATCTGGCAGATCCCCTAAGCCAAGTGACCAAAGTTAACATCACCAGTAACGGGACAAATTAACATCATGTGCCTACTGATATCATGTACTAAGAAGAACACATCACTTCTGTGACACTTCTGCCAAAATTATATAAACCAAATTATAAGAAAACATTGGACAAACCCAAATTGAGAGTTATTCTATAAAATAACTGCCCTGTATTCTTTAGAAGTATCAAGGTTATGAAAGACAAAGGAAGACTAAGGAACTGTTCTAGATCAAAGGAGATTAAAGCAACTTGATAAGTCTAACATGTCATCTGGGATTTTCTGTTGCTCTGAAGGACATTACTGGGGCAACTGCCAAAATATTAATCAGATCTATACATCAGCTATTGTTTAATTATTAATGTATTGATTTTGAGAGCAGTCCTGTGGCTATACAAAAGAAGTCCTTGTTTTTAGTAAACACAAGGTGTCAGGTCTGCAACTTACTTTCAAGTGGCTCAAGAAAAAATATGTATCTACATAGATATACATGTGGATAGATAAAGGAAAAGAAGAGAGAGAAAGGAAGGGGTGACAGGAGGAGGTGGAAAGAAGAGAGAGACTAAGAGAAAATATTAAAGCAAATGTGGTAAAATACTTAACATTTGGGGAATCTGGGTGAAAGGCATACTGGTATCCTTTATACACATCTTAGAAATTTTCTAAGTGTAAAATTACTTTAAAATAAAAAGTAAAATAAAAAAGAAAGTAGATTGTATGTAGATAAGGAATGCTTAAAGTATTTAGTGACTGTTTATTAAGTACCTATTACGTGGTATAAATAGTGCTATGTACCATAAAGACTAAACTAAAAAGAATGCATGAAATTTGTTTGCCCTTAAGTTTGTAGGGAAAAGAGGGTAAACATCAGAGAACAGTCCAAATTAAATGCTACAATTATAGATGTGTATAATTAATTCATAACAAGTTTTAGCCACTATTTAAGAAAATTTAAAATAATGACAATCCATACTAAAAATATAAGATCAGCATTTCTCTTCTTAAAAATACCCTTGTAAGTAATTTCTAGAGATCTGCTTATGTGTTAAATTACACACAATAATTTAGAAGCTGAATATAATAAATATTTACTGCTTCTAAAATTTCTATGATCACTTAAATTTAAAATTCAGGTAGTTTTACCCTCAAAGGAAGATATCCAGAAAATATATTATTACAAAATAGTGGAAAATAGAGGAAAAAAATACTAATGCAGGCAAAAGAGAGAAAAAAATTTAAAAATGGAAACTCTAAAAGCAAAAACATTAGCTAACTATTCATATGTGGGATTTAACCATCTCCTGCTAATCAAATGCCAACAATCCCAGGTGAAAAAAATTCACTGAAAGCTTTAATGGAAGCGCTCATGAATAAATTTTAGCATAAGCAATTTTGTAAATAGAAGAGGTTAAATAGGAATCTGGCATCTCCTACCACGCATATACCAAATAGAAATAAAGCTGAAAAGGCCACTGTGGCCTTTTGCTGCCCCGTTTCCCCAAACTGGGTTTGATTCTGCCCTGGAAGAATAGTATTTAACTAGTCACTCCTGATGAGATAGGTGATGTTCTTAAAAACAAGTTCACCTTTTAACCTATTTTAGTATTTACTGATGAGGGCACAATTTAATTCTATCCTCTCCAGAGTTAAAGCAGGAGGATTTCACATGAGCCATTGAATTACTAAGCATTAATGTAAGCAATGCAAACATGCCTACACAAGCAACAAGAGGCAGACAAGTGCAATTTAAGGTAAATGCACCTCAAATTCCTTATACAAGTGGAGTTCCCTGAGGTTTCACGAGCAATAGGGATAATGAATTTATTTGTGATTTGCTTTGGGGAGATCAGATGTTGAGTTAATTATCAGCCCAACTTTTTTCCTCTTGGTCTAATCTCGTTAATTCCATATTTACTTTAAATGGCTTTCATTTGAATTTTCCGATTTCATAATGTGTAACTAATAATATTTCCACTATGTCTACTTTGTGCCAGTTTGTTTTGTATTAGAAAATTATATGGACTTAATCTTATCTTACAGGCAGACAGGAACACAGCATACGTGGCTGCTGTCTACAACCTTTCTAAAATGGCATCTTGAAAATAAGTGGACTGCTTGGAGTTTGAATGATGACCTTGGACATGTTACTTAATTCAGCCATTTTTGCCACCCATAACAAAATAAAATGTTGACTAGAAGGCAAGAAGTTAAGAAGGTCAAAGAAGGAAAAGGTCGGAGGCCTGAGAATGTCCCCATCTTTCAACTTCTGTCCATGTCTGGGTCAAAACCCTATGAGATGGCACAGAACAACCAGGGGAGTTTGGAGATCTTGAATCTCACTTCCAGCCCCACTCTGGCAGAGAAGGGAGCCTGAAGGCAGCATCAGAGCCAATGCACCCCCTCATGTCATGCCCTGAAAGCACCAGAGCCTTTCCAAACCCTCACCCCACCCTGCCAGGCCTGCTGAAGCTCTTTCCAATGAAATTAATGTCATATCCAATTTTTATCTTAACCATTTTGAATACATTCACCCTTTTAGGCTCCTAGTTGAAGAAAAAAGACCATTTTCATTCTCCATATTTTCTATGACTTGGAGAACAGACACTAATATCCTCTACCCACCTACCTATCCAAAAACCACACAATTGCATCTAGCCAAACACTGTGTTTGATTTTAAATTCTCAGTGTTCTTTAAAAGCAGATTGCTAACTTAAAAGATAATAAAATGAAAGAAGTTTGGAGTACTTCTCTGAGTATATCTTCTTTATTTTATATAGTTTGGAGTTTTAGAATCATGTTAATGTTCTATAAACATTCAAAAATTCAATTAGATCAACAAGGATGGAGGGAGAAGCCTAAAATTGAATGTAAACTCAACTATATTCCAGTGAACCAACTGTATTTAAAATGAATAACATAAGCATGCTGAATTTTTAAAATACAGAACTAATCCAAGCAACTTCTGAACATAGAACTTTGACTATTTACTCTCAGTGTAAAGAAATATGGGCCGGGCGCAGTGGCTCACGCCTGTAATCCCAGCACTTGGTGAGGCTGAGGCAGGAGATTCACGAGGCCAAGACATCAAGACCATCCTGGCCAACATGGTAAAACCCCATCTCTACTAAAAATACAAAAATTAGCTGGGCGTGGTAGTGCACACCTGTAGTTTTAGCAATTTGGGAGGCTGAGGCAGGAGAATCACTTCAACCTGGGAGGTGGAGGTTGCAGTGAGCCAAGATCGTGCCACTATAGTCCAGCCTGGTAATAGAGCGAGACTTCGTCTCAAAACAATAAAGAAAGAAAGAAATATAAAACTGTAAATAAATCTTGAACTCTTCTTAGTGGTTTGTTTTTCATACCCGATGGGCGTACAATTCTGAAACTATTTTATGCATATTGCAGGATGGATCAAATGAGTAAATATATTGATATGTTTTGTGAGCCAGACTTCTCGCTATGAAAGAAAAGAGACATAAATAATAAATGGGAGAAACTAAGGAATAATTTAGGGTGGGAAATTGTGTTGGAATTGGGGGGAATCAGTATAAATGTATGATGTTTAAATGCATCTCCATCCTTTTAGCTACATGTATGAGTGTGTAGGTATATATATTACCCATCTCCATCTGCTGAAAAGATCAAGAAGCAATAACATTCTAGCACAGCAATGATCACAGATCACAGTTCTTAAATACCAGTCCCACCAAAAGAACCAGAGTTTCTTGGAGAAATTGATTCCAGCACCAGGAAGGGACAGTACAAAACGGACCTGGAACAGCTACTAAGCCAAAAAGCAATAACATGCTACACAAATTTATAAGGGCATGTCAAAAGGACAAAAGAAATAGCTAAATGGGGTTCCTGTTGGCCCTGGGGATATTCTAAGCATCAGAATAAATAAGGGCAGGAAGCACTTTATTATAGTAGAATGCCAATTAACAAATATGGAAGGAATAATAGAGTTTTGAAAAGTCATAAATTCAGACATAAACTAGCAACGGGTACTAAATCTGGGGTTGGGAGAAGCTCGAGGAATAAGATATTTATGTAGAGTCTCAAAGCACTTCCACTCAAATTACTCTATAATTATAAAAGAAAAAATAGTAACTATACAATAGCGAAAATGGGTAACCATGATCAGATTGAATATGACCAATAATTAGTGGATAGACATCATGCATTCCCATCTGTGATGTTCTGAGGAGGACACAGTATCACTTCTGATGTACTGAAGCCAACATGCATACCCTAAATCTGACATGAGGAAACATCAGATAAACCCAACTTGAGGGACATTCAGTAAAAGAACTGGCCTGTGTTCCTCTAAAATGTCAATGTCCTAAAAGATAAACAGAGACTTAGGCACTTTTCCAGATTAAAAGAGACTAAAAAGACATAAAAATGAAATGCGGTACATGATCTGAGCTGCATCTTATATCAGAAAAAAGTTCCCCTAAAGGCAATTATTGACACCACTGACTAAAGTGAATATAGAGCAGATAACAGTATTGGGTCAATATTAAATTTCCTGAACTTAATAACCATACTGTGGTTATACAAGTGAATATTCTTGTTTTTAAAATTACATGTTTCAGTATTAAGGGTAAAAGGGAATAATGCATGCAACCTACTTTCAAATGATTCAGGAAAAAAAAGCAATACTAATGCGTATCTATAAAGAGAAAGAATAACAAAGAAAATGTGTCAAAATACTATAAATGGATGAAATCTGTGCACTATTCTTGCTATTTTTCTGTGAGTTTGAAATTATTCCAAAATAAGTTGAAATAGACTTATATTTTAAACTTAAACTATAGGTATCTGTAACTATTTTTGACCATTTTAAACATTTCCTATCACAATTCAGACAAATTAAAGTCAAGCTATATCCACAGAGTTTATGATTTATGTTAGTGAAAGAAGTACTTTTGACCAAATTGCAATGTGATTCATAAATGTCTACTTTTATGCCTTTTTGATTTTTTAAATGACGAACCAAATTTGATACTTTAATTACATTCATATATTATACACTTCAGATAAAACTACTAAGCTGCTCTTCAACTTTCTTACCAGTAATTATAAACACTGAAGTACTAACTTTTGTTAAATCCCCAGTATTTCCCCAATTAACAGAAACAGACATCTTCTATTAATGCTTTTTTTCCCATTAAACATTCATAAAAAAGAAACAAAGCATGCTGTTTCTTAATCACATTTTTCAGTTCACGAAACTGCAAAATTCAAGTTTATAACATTAAACAAGTCCGTTCCATAAACTGGGAGTACTATGACATTGTAGTCCATTTAAAATCATATTCTCACATGAAATAACCATGTGGAAAACAATTTCTCAACAATAATGAGACTTATCATTCGGCTACACTACCACTAAGAATAAAGTGGAATTAAAACCATAAAGCAGAGAAGCTGAAACCTAGTTCTTCAAATGCCTTGGGATTAACTTCACTAGCATAAACCTCAAAGACACTGATTACCAAACTCAGCACTTCCCAGATTAATAAAAACATTATTGGTCACCATTCATCATGCTAAGCCTCATGCTTCTAGATTCCGGAGGTTTGTATTTCCCAGACACACAGTAACCTCCTTCTTTCAATCTGTCCCAGATTCTTTTTCTCGTGGAAAACAAAAAATGCTCCCTCAACTTCAAAGCAGTGGGGAGAGACAATGGATCTCATGTACACCTCTGCCATCTTTGAAATCTTCCGAATCCCAGGACAAAAGCAGTGATTCTCTGTCAAGGTTTGTTTATATAAGGGAAAGATGGAAACTTACGTCTTTATATAAGAAAGAAAACCTAGTTAGAATTACATTTGGCAAAACAAATTGAATTTGATAGTGTCAGATAGCGGTCAGACGGTAGGGAAACAGGTACTCTCCAAGCCTGCTGCCTCTAGGTACTGCAGTTCTACAGGCTATATTAAAACTGAAAATGGGCATACCTGTGACTAACCAAGTCCACTCTAGATAGCTCCCTAGAGGGCCACTCCCGCATCTGTCCAAGGGTTCACCAAAACACTATTTGAAAAGCAAAAGAACCTACAAGCCTGTCAACAGAAAAATTTATGTAAAGAAATCAAGCACATGCATAAAACAATACTCTGTTATGTTCTTGGGTAGATACGTGAATATAAAGATCTGAAAAATATACACCAAAGTCATAACAGTAATGAATGTCTGGGGAGCATGGAGGGAGACCAGGACAGGAAATGAAAGCTTCATCTGGAATGTTCTAAAATTAAAAAACAACAAAACAACAAATTATTCATGCATTACTTAAGTAGTTAAAAATTAATTTTCAAAGATTAAAAAATGGATTAAGTCAAATACTAAATAAACCTAAGACAGAGATCAATTTGACTATAAAATAATGGAAACTGAGAAATATTGGTAATTAGGCCATTTAAATTATTAACATTCTTAATGCATCAGGGTAATGGCCCAGAATCAGAGTCTGACTCTTGATCCTGCTGTGTATAATGATCCTGCTGATATCTAGAGCAAGTTATCTTATTTCTCATCTATACTTAATTATTAAAATATATACAAATATATACTATATGTATATATCTATGGAGGGAAGAAAGTTTCCTGAAGTATTAATTACATCTAATTTTGTTTGTCCAACCTTGAACTTCACTCTTGAATCACCTTAGCACAGCCTAACATTGGGATAGAGTTAAAATATCTCCCATTTTGAGCAGATTATGAATGCTCCCTCCTGAGCATTCACATGCTAGCTTGGTGATGAAGCTGTGTTGATGTAAATCCAACTTTTCTTTAGAGTTAAATGAGTTGGTACATGTAAAGTTTTTAGAGTTTTTTAAGTTTTTCTCCCTCCCCAGATTTAGTATCCATTGCTAATTTATGTCTGAATTTATGACTTTTAAAAACTCCATAAAACTTTTAGAAACTCCTTAAATGAATAAAATCGTTAAGCATTTAGTCAGCATTCAATAAATATTAGCAAATACTATTACTGCTATTTCCAAAATAAGTAACTCATTTTAGCACTTCCCCCATGATCTTATAATAGTTACCACCACTATGCTTTCTAGTATTACCATAAAATACTCCAGAAAACCAAGGTCACTCATTCATTTAGCTATAAAAAAATTCTTTAGACAGTATTCCTAAACTCAAGTTTTAAAGATCGCTACAGGCAATACCAGTCAAAGCCACTGTCAACTGTGGGCCTAATTATCAGATATGCACATTATTATTCATCTAGTATGAACCTGTCATTTCCTACTACCTGAAAAGAGGGCATGCTAGACACAACAACAGACTGTTACATAGTTGTTTTATAATCACACATTTCACGAATGAAAAACGGAATTGAAAATATCCACGTAATGGAGGCTGCTTCACTGTGTCTACAAGGGAGCCACACAAGAAGACTGTGCCCTGTATTGAGTGCCAAGCACGCCATCTCAATTTTTTGTTTTCAAGTGTGTGAACCATTATGTACTATATGCGGAAGCGATGAAAACAGGAAGAAAATCTATAGCTCAAAAAGGCAACTTATGAACCATCTATGAACCACCCATATTTTATGTTTGCAGAGTACCCCTGCATTACAGGGGTACTGAATGAGTGTCACCTGGAATGCAGCAAAACCAGGATAAAAAAAAACAATGCTCTCAGAACAATCTGTAATCCACCCCTGCAAAGCGTCTTAAAACAAGATACATGTTCTTTTAGAAAATATTTACTGGTACCTGGTTTGGGCCAGGTACTTTGGAAGGCACTAGATATTTAACAGTGAACATGATCACATGATCCTGCCTTCCAGAATTTAGTCATGTGGAAGAAAGAGACAAACAAATGGATGACTATACTGCAGGGTACTAAGTACTATGATGGAGGAAGTATAGGATACTGGGGGACAATACAGCAAATGGGGGATTAGGAAAAGCATCCCAGAGAAAAACACTTCTAAACAGAGATCTTAGAGATTAGTAAGGGACAATGAAGCAAAGACGAGAAAATAGAACATTTCTGAAACCACATGTATAGAAGTCCAGAAATAAGAGAAACTATAAGAGCACATCTACTCTGTAGGGATGTCTCCACAAGCAGGACATACAGGACACCTACCAGAAACAATATTTCACAGGACAACGAAAACCAAATTACTGTAAGGAAGACTCAGGAGACACAGCAAACAAGAGAATTAGCATTCCTTCTTTCCTCCCTCCCCTCTCCCTTCAGGACTTGAAAACAATGGAACCACTGGAAAGACTTTAAAACTATTTAAAGTCAATAAAAAAGATGAAGGTATAGATATCACATGGCAAGAATAATGCAGAAGAGAACAGAAGAAAAGGGAAAGTCAAATAAAACTCATAGAAATGAAAATTACGGTCACTGGCATTCAAACCCCAATAAAAGACTTTCAGTTTTAAAGCATTTATCTATGCTTCTTGCCAAAACTAAATTGAAAAGACAGGGAGTTATTTTAAAAGACACAAGCCCACAAAGACAAAGAGAACAAAAAGAAAGGATAAAGTATGCAAAAGAAACCTTGAAGAAAAAAAAGAGCCGGAAAGCAAATGAGTAAGTGGTGACTGATTTTAGAACCCTAAGAAATCTAAGCCTACCAGGGCGAGGGTGGGAGGAAGAAGGGGGAAGTCAGAAAGAAGCAGCCAGCTCACAGCCAGAAACCTGGAAAGGCTCGTGGCTTGCAGATACATGAAGGCTGGAGTGGAGGGAGGGGGTGAAAGTAGGAGGACTAGTTGAGAGCTTGTGTAAAGAACAGTGAGTCCACCAGATATCCTCCCCTCAGCCAGCAGAAAGCTGGAGGTTTACACTCTGGGGCTGCCCAGCTGAGGAAAGGGTTGAAACCCATACAAAAAGTTAAGTGAGTCGGCAGCCTTGTGACCCATAAAACCTCTGTCCATTTGACTCCTGGAACACCGGCCACAAGGCGGACAGCATACCCCACGGTTACCCCCAGGCCAGAAATTGGAGGTTCCTTTCTGGGGAAACTGACCAACACAAGAGAAAATGCCTCTCCATCCTGACATTGTATTATAGCATCAGCATCCTCCGTTGGAAAAGCCGATGCACCACCTTAGCACCCTATGTGAAACCACGCATCACACTGCCACCTGCATAGAGCTCCCAATTTGCTTTCAGGGGTCTTGCTCTTAAATACAAAAAGAGAGCCAAAGGCTGCCCAATATCTGATGAAAGCCTTGAATCTAAAAGTTAAAGACCAATAGAAATACATAGGAGAAAAATGGAATGATGAGGTGATAGAGAAAATGAAGGCGATATAAGGGATGAGGGACATAAAATACTCAGAGAAAAAAGAAAAAGTATGGCAATATATTGAAACAAGAAGCTATAAAAAAGAAAAATTCAGTAGATTTTTAAAAAGCATTTCAAAATATAAAATATAATAAAAATTAAAATTCAACATTTGAATGATAAAATAGAAAAATCTACCAGAAAATAGAAAACAATAATGATATGGAAAATAGGATTACAATTACAGATCCAGGAGGTTTCAAAACCACCAAAAAGACTCTAAAAAAGAAAGTAAAGAGAATGGAAAGGAAGGCAAGAAAACATTCCAGAACTGAGACTCAGGAGTTTATAGACTGAAAGATCCCAGTAAAGGCTGGATCGATGGATGGAAGACCCAAACAAAGCCACATTATTGTTAAATTTCAGCATGCCAAGAATAAAGAACCCAAAATGTCAGAGAAAACAACAACAAAAATAAATTAGAAATCTCACTTTTTAAGAAAATAATCCCAAATCCAGAAAAGGCTTTTTGAAGAAAAATGCTCCTGAGAACATCATTTATAAAAAGGAAAATGTAAACTTACAAAAACAAAGAATTTTTTAAAAAAGGAAAATAAACATCCTACTGTCCAAATACAAGAGAAATGGTTCAAGAAACTGCTGCATATGACAATATAAAATCAGGACCAAAACTCAAACTTGTATAAACAGCATGTTCACAGACATAAAAACATAAACACATTAAAAGAAACAGAATGAAAATTCACTACAATGTTAGCATTTAGACATTCACTCTTAGACAAAGTGGATTTTATTCTACCAACCTTTCCATTGAGAACTTCTAAAAAAGCTAGATAAAATTACAGAGCACAGTCAACTGAAGACACTGATGAACACACCTAAGCAGGAGGAATTTTAGGGGCAAGGATCCTGACAGAAGGGCAATACCCTGTAAGCCCCATATTTCATACACTCTGCCTTTTGGGGGCATTTACGAATTTTTAGTGCAGAACCCAAAGGGTGAGCAGAAACTGCCACCTAACACTCATGGCATTCTCACTGGACAGGAGAAACATAACTTAGAATTCAGGGCTTCCAAGGCAGCCTAAACTTAAGGAAGAGAGGCCATGATCCAGAGAAAAAATGGTATAGCAGAGAGGAAAATCCAACCCTCTGCACACAATTTCTCCTTAAGGTATTTGCTGATTCCTAACCAATACATACATGACGTAAGAGCTTTCTTAGCCAAGCAGGAAACAGCTGTTAAGAGGTTAAAAACCTAAGCAGAACCCTGGGCAATATGATGAAACTCTGTCTGTACTAAAAATAGAAAAGTTAGCCAGGCATGGTGGCCTGCGCCTGTAGTCCCAGCTACTCAGAGACTGAGGTGGGAGGATCGCTTGAGCCTCTGAGGTGGAGGCTGCAGCGAGCTGAGATCACACCACTGCACTCCAGCCTGAATAACAGAGCCAGACCCTGTCTCAAAAAAAAAAAAAAATTACATTTCTATATACTAGCAAAAAAAAAATTAGAAAATGAACATTGAAACTATACCATCTGCAATAGCATCAAAATCCATCAAATACCTAGAGATGAACATCAAAAGATGGATAAGACTTCCCCCCAAAATTACAAACTATTACTAAGAGAACAAAGTAGAGGGATTGATCATTTTCATTGATTGGAAGACTCAATATTATAAAGATGTCAATTCTCTCCAAACTGATTTATGCAATCAATGTAATCTCAATCAAAATATCAGCAGGTTTTTAATGGAAATTGACAGGTCAATTCTAAAATAGATATGGAAATATGAAGGGCGTAGAATACTCAAGAAATTCTGAAGAAGTACAACAAAGTCAGAAAGGTTATACTTTCAGCATTCAAGCTGCAGTAATTAAAACAGCATGGCGTCAGTGCAAGGAGGAAGACTAATGAATCAGAATGGAGTCCAGAAACAGACTTACATAGGGCCGCCTGATTTATGACAAGGTCGCCACAAGTTCACTGGGTTAAAAAATAATATTTTCAATAATGGATCTTGGTTAAATATATATTTGTATTAAAAAATGAATTGCTAATCATGACCGCTATTTCATAAAATCATTTCCATTGGATCATAGACCTAAATTTGAAAGGTAAATCAATAAAGTTTCTGGAACTATGTTATCCATTATGATAACCACTAGCCATATGTGACTAACTACATTTAATTTTAAATTAATTAAAATTTAATAAAATCTAAAATTTAGCTTTCACTAACCACATTTTAAGTGGCCAGTAGCCAAATGTGACAAGTGGGCTAATCACATTGGACAGTACAGACATTGAACATTTCTACACTTCGAAAAGTTCTATTAGACAGTGCCTTTCAAGAAGATTACATAGGAAAATCTTTTCCTGACCTTGAATTAGGCAAATATTTCATCAACAGGACCCAGACAGCACTAATCATAAATTGATAAAGATTGATAAATTGGACTTCACTAAATGAAGAACTTATGCTCATGAAAGAATACAAATGCAAGATACAGAATGAGAGAAGACATTTGTAATATAGACTTGACAAAGGTATATATAAATCAGTATATATAAATAACTCATATATATCAATATAAATAACTCATATCCAGTATATATATAACTCATATATATCAATAAGAAAGAGACAGGCAACTCAGTTATTTCAAATGATCAAAAAGACCTGAAGAGGCACTTCACGAAAGAGGGTATCAAAATGGTCACTAAGCACATGAAAAGGCGCGTTTATTAGTTTCGTATTGCTGCCGTTAATAGGAAATTACCATGAACGTAGTGGCTTCAAACAACACGAAGGTACTAACTTACAGTTCTGGAAGTCAGGAGTCCCAAATGTGTCTCAATGAATGAAAATCAAGATTTTCAAGACTGACTAGTGGCCAGATTTTCAAGACAGGTGTGGTGGCTCACACCTGTAATCCCAGCTAATTCAACGCTTGAGGCCAGGAGTTTGAGACCAGCCTGGGTAACACAGCAGGACTCTGTCTCTAAAAAAAAAAAAATTTTTTTTTTGAGACAGAGTTACACCCTTTTTTTCCAGGATAGAGTGCAATAGCATGATCTCAGCTCACTGCAACCTCTGCCTCCTGGGTTCAAGTGATTCTCCTGCCTCAGCCTCCCAAGAAGCTGGGACTACAGGCATGCACCACCACACCTGGCTAATTTTTGTATTTTTAGTAGAGTTGGGGTTTCACCATGTTGCCCAGGCTGGTCTTGAACTCCTGACCTTGTGATCCGCCCACCTCAGTCTCCCAAAGTGCTGGTATTACAGGCGTGAGCCACCATGCCTGCAAAATTTTAATTAGCCAGGCATGGTGATGTGCACCTATAGTCCCAACTACTTGGGAGGCTGAGGCCAGAGAATCACTTGAGCCTGAGGCTTGGAGTTCGAGGCTGCAGTGAGCTATTACTGTACTACTGCACTCAAGTCTGAGTGACAAAATGAGACCCAGTCTCTTAAAACAAACAAAAAAAAAGTCAGGACTGCATTCTTACTGGGGGCTGTAGGGATACTCTGTTCCTTTGCTTTTTCCACCTTCTAGAGGCTGCCCACATTCCTTGGCTAGCAGGTCCCTTTCATCTTCAAAACCAGCAATAGTCAGCTAAGTCTTCCTCATGGCATCACTACTTCCATCATGACATCTCCTTAGCTGACTTCTGTCACTCTCACTTGTAAGGACCTTTATGATTACATTGAGCCCACTGGGATAATCCAGATAAGCTCCTCATTTTAAGATCCTTAACTTAATTACATTGGTAAAGTCCCCTTTGCCATGTAACGTCACATATTCACAAGTTTCAGGGATCAGGACATGGATATATCTTTAGAGGAACATCATTGTGACTACACTAGTGCTCAATTTTACTGGTGATCAGAGAAAATAAAATTAAAAACACAATGTGCTACTCTACACCAGGATAATTAAAACTGAAAAAGACATTAATACCAAGTGTTGGCAAGAATGTGGAGAAACCAGGACTCTCACACATTACTGGTGCAGAAATTGGTAAAACCATTTGGTAATATACCTATTAAGGCTAAACATGTGCATGCCCTGTGATCTAGGTGTCCAAAGACATGTATACGCATGTGGCCAGGCATGGTGTCTCACACCTGTAATCCCAGCACTTTGGGAGGCCAAGGCAGATGGAACAACTGAGGTCAGGAGTTTGAGACCAGCCTAGCCAACATGGTGAAACGCTGCCTCTACTAAAAATCCAAATATTAGCTGGGCATGGTGGCACATGCCTGTAGTACCAGCCACTCAGGACTCTGAGGCAGGTGAATCACCTGAACCCAGGAGGCAGAGGTTGTAGGAAGTCAAGATCATATCACTGCACTCCAGCCTGGGTGACAGAGCGAGCCTCTGTCTCAAAAAATAAAAAGAATGTTCAAAAAGAAGCATCATTTATAGTGCCCTCAAACTGAAAACAACCCAAATGTCCAATAGTGAACAGAATAAATTATATTTATCACTTCCTGGCCTTTTGGCTGAAAGCAAGTACAGAATAAATTATATTCACATAGAATACTATACAGCAATGAAAAGGATGAACAAATGCTATCTACTACAGCATGCATGAATTTCATTGACAAATGTTGAGTAACTCCGCCCCACGCAAAAGATAATTTATTATTCAATTTTTTTTAAGTTCAATATCAGGCAAAATGTATCTACATAAGAGAGGTCAGAATAGTGGTTATCTTCAAGAGGGAATAATGACTGCGAAGTGGTAGGTGAGAGGCTCCAGGCTGCATTAATGTTCTATGTCTTGATCTGAGTGGTAGTTATATGGGTATATTAACTTTGCTAAATTTCATCAAGCTGAATACTCACAATTAGTATACATTTTTATATGTGTTATATTTCAATTAAAAAGTTCACAAAAATGAAACAGATATTCAGTATTCTAAAACTATGAATAATATTTTTCTTTCTGGTCTTATTTTTAAAACTTTGCTTAATGAGTAAATATAGGTATTACAATGGTGGAAACAAGAAACCTTTAAAAAATAGCAGAACTGAGATTCTGTGAGGTTCCCAACAAATCTAAGTAGAGCATGGAATTTAAACACAGTGTAATGAAAAACACTGGGATGCCAGACCTGCCAAAAATGATGCCCTAAAGTGAACTCATCCTTAAGGTGGGAAAGAAGGAAGAAAGCTTTGGAAGCCTAAGTTAGAAATGGAGGCCGCTGAAGTTTACCTTCAAAATAGTTAAATGTGTAAAATACAAACCTTCAAAGGATTCCAGGTATCATTACGAAACCCAAAGGCCTATCACCCTTATTTCTTGAAACTGGATGATAAAAGTTTCATCCTCTTTCTGCTCTCTTACTCCCTGTTTTCAGAAAGCAAACTGAAGGCATTTTTTAGCCAAACGGTAACAATAAATGGCACTATATATTCAGCATAAAAGACCTTGCACAGTCAACCAAGACAACTTTTAGGCTACTGTGTGCCAACATGGAACAACATGTTCTGTCTGAACTGAAAAATAAATTTTAAATATAGGCCCACAAAATAACTTCAGTGATTTTTAAAACTGTGTCTAAAGTTTGATAAGGATATGGGGGATGGAAGGTGGGGGGCAGGGTGTTACTGTGTGCTGCGGAGCATTTGTCCTTCCTTTTGTAAGCTTCTCTTTCTTTAAACATATCCTATTTTTTTCTTTTTCTGGAAGCAGAAGCTCTAATTTAATCCTCTCTGTTCCCTTGTGCTTTGCATAAAATAACTGAAGTTCCTTGTGAACCTTCTGCTCAGTATTCAAAGGGAATCTTCTGTTCAGAAGCTTCCATTTTCTCTATACTCCCATTAGAACCCTCCAAGAGAAACTCATGCCCAAATTCCCTTATATCTTCGTGTGTTTCTCAGGAACTACACTAAGGAAGTGATCCCTGACCTCCACACCAGTAATCCAATCTGCAGGTTTCATATTTGCTATTTCACATGCGCAGATCATTCTGCCCTTGGCCCAAGTAAACTGTCTTTGTCACCATAAAACATGGATCTGATTCTCAACCTAAAAAGATATTGATGAAGGCAACCATCCCTTTCAAAGAGATAACAAACAGGGATCTATTGTTTCCTGGACTCTTCTGTTCTCTGAATGATGCGTCAAGCTCAACACCCTATCATTTTCCAAGCTTTCTTGTGACTACCACTTTGAAATACATTTAGTAAGCTCAACATTTCTTTCCCTTTCTTCCGGTAATAACTCTTCTCCCCTTTTTTAAAAATTGGCCCTTCCCCACCCTATGTGATTCGGGGAGGACTGCCCATCACAATTTCTTGCCCTGACCAGACAAGCACGATACCCATTCTGGGCTATAGTCATATGTCTAAAATGGTCACATGACCCAGGCAAGGCTAGAGTGCCCTTTCCTGTAACTACACTCTGTTGCTAGCAAATCTCGGTTTCCTCTGAGGTCCTGAGATGAGAGGCCGGAAACCAGAAGCCACCCTTGACCCTGGCATCATCATACTGCCCATACCCAGAGCTGCAAAAAACTCTGCCAGCAGAAGGAAAAAATGAGGCCAATGACCAGAGAGAAACACAGCCAAGAGATGGAGAAAGAGGGAGTCTAAGATACTACTGACAGTCATTTGAGTCCCTGTAGGCTCTGATGTCACCACCAATCTAGAACTTTCCAGTGACATAAGCCACTAAATTCCTTTGCTTCCTTAGGCCAATGTGAGTTGGGTTCTGTTACCCTGAACTGAAAGTCTCAAAACACCAAAAAACTATGGTGGTGATGCCAATAGGCTTAGTGCTCACACCAACTCTTTCTGGCTTCCCAGAGAAGCAAGCATCTAATAGTGTAGTGGCTATGAAGCCATGGGAATGACAGAGTTCCAGCTTGGCCATTCCGGGTCTAAAGCTTGAGTCCAGTCCCAGGAGTCAAATATTACTAATCTGCATGTCACTGAGTTCTTCCTGGGCCACAACCAAAAGCCAAAAATCAGGCCCTCAGGCTGGGCAGCTAGGCGAAGGGGATACTGTGGGCAGTGCACCATGGACAGTCCTGGAGCTCACCTTGGCAGGGCCCTGCTCTGTGCCAAAGTGCTTCCCTTGTTCAAGAAACAGGTGATAGGAATTGTTGCCTTTGCTTTCAGCAAACCATCAAGGAAAAAAATTGATCTGGACCTAGTGCCAGCAGAAATTCTTACAAGAGAGCTAGTTTTTTCAGTAGGGACCTCTCTGAAAGCCACAAATGGATATACCTGGATGGGAGTTCATGTTAAATTGACATCATTATTTTCCTTTGAAAAATATCCCTGATTCTTACCATGAGGTGACAATAACTGAGTGTCTAAAATATTCCAGGCAATTAGGTAAATTAGGCAACTGGGCTCTGGGGCAAGAGAGGCCTGAATTTGACTCCTGTTTGGCAGTTATTAGCTGGATGTTTTGGGGCAAATAACTTAGATACTCCAGGCCTCAGTTTCTTCTTCAGTAAACAAGGAATAATAGTATCTACCTCAACAATTTTTTTGTGAGGATTAAATAAGGTAATGTATGCAAAATTCTCAGTGTGCCCAGTACATAATAAAAAGTAGTATAAACCATATAGATATGATATATAACATATTATTAATCAATAAGGTACACATTGCGCTGGGTGCGGTGGCTCACGCCTGTAATCCCGGCACTTTGGGAGGCCGAGGCGGGTGGATCACAAGGTCAAGAGATCGAGACCATCCTGGTCAACATGGTGAAACCCCGTCTCTACTAAAAATACAAAAAAATTGCTGGGCATGGTGGCGTGTGCCTATAATCCCAGCTACTCGGGAGGCTGAGGCAGGAGAATTGCCTGAACCCGGGAGGCGGAGGTTGCGGTGAGCCGAGATCGCGCCATTGCACTCCAGCCTGGGTAACAAGAGCAAAACTCCGTCTCAAAAAAAAAAAAAAAAAAAAAAGGTACACATTATAACATGTTGACTTTATCTTCTCTCTGTATCGATAATATATATTATTAGTAGGAAAATTCTATAGAAAAGACAGTAAGTAAATCTTTATATTATGATAGCAATTAAACAATCACATATGAAATGATCAAGCCCAAGATATTTCAACATAAGACTTATTATTATATTTGAATATAATGTTTATTATTTTAATAGACTATTTCTGTGAGACTTCATATGTGCAAATGTAGGCATTTACCATGAAAGAGATCGAACAGAAAAGAAGAAACATTGTTTGTTTTCACCCATGAATCCTTTACTTTCTTGGATTATAAAATTTCCACATTCTTTCTGTCTTTAAGAGAGTTAAAACTGATATAATATCAGAGCAGAAGAAGCTGTTGGGAATATCATTTCCCTACATATACATTGCTACATTTCTCTTTGAAAGGCAGTTTATCAACATCTATCACAATATAAAATATACATATTCTTTGACCCTGGCCATTCTACTTCTAGAAATACCTGCTACAGAAACATACATATACTCTAGAAAGTATACATAAAGATGTGTGCTACAATAGTTTTCATAATAGTCAACAATCTAAGTGTCTATCAACATGAAAGCTTAGACATAAAACTGAGACTGAACTGACAAATTAGAAGTCCAGAGATTCTGGCCAGGGACAGTGGCTCAGACCTGTAATCCCAGCATTTTAGAAGGCCTAGGTGGGAGGATTGCTTGAGGCCAGGAGTTCGAGGCCAGCCTGGGCAATAAAGCAAGACCCTGTCCCTACTAAAAAAAAAAAAAAAAAAAAAAATGAGCAGAGTGAGCAGAGAGTGGTGACACACACCACAGTCCCAGCTACTCAGGAGGCTAAGGTGAGAGGATCGCTTGAGTCCAGGAGTTTGAATCTGTAGTGAGCCATGATCATGCCACTGCACTACAGCTTAGGCTACAGAGTGCAATCCTATTCCCTGCCCTCTAGTAAAAAGTACATAAACACTGGTGTCTGAGTCAATTCAAGTCAACAAAAATTTGTTGAGTGTCCTCCCTATACTAGGCCTAGTGCTAGACCAGTGCTGAAGACAGCAAACAAGAAACTCTGGCCCTTTAGTCCGAAGAAGAAAAACCAAACCAGATTCCATATTCTCCCAATCCAGGTAGGATCTTAGAAGACAGTTTTTAATAACACCTGTGATTTTTAGCTTATAACTTCAACTAAGAATCATATAAAAATTATGCCTGCCAAAGGCACTGGGGCAAATATTTTTGTGTGAAAAGGAAATAAAGTTTTACTGAGTCTTTCTTTGACACTATATGATCATAGTTTTGATAATTTCTTATGTTTTCTTACTGTTTATTTTTCTGAGTTTTCTGTCAATAACTATAATTTTTTAGTGTCTTGCCAGAATCAATAAACAATTTTATCCTTTATAATTTTTATAATAATCTTCACCATAAGGAACCCATTTTCCCCAGAATTACTGGGATACCTTGCACATTTTAAACTGAAAGTTTCTAAACCTATAAACTATCACAAAATTTAACCAAGCCCAAAATTAGAATAAGTAATAATGACTCAGTTCTGTAATCCAAGCATTAATATAAAGTAAAAATCCCAGATAAGTTTGTATAATGTAGTTATAAATAAAGAAGATTAAAATGAGTATATTAGTAGAAACAAGAACTGTTTAACATTTTTTCACATATCTCAAAGTTTTTCCATAATTTCATATCTTAAGGATAAATAACATAGCATAAAATCAATCATGCTAATTAGTACGGTAATTTTTGCTTAGGGCCCAAATAAAATAAAACAAAGAGACTGAAATAAGTTTGCTTAAAGTTCTAATTCCCCTTACAATTACCACTTTTTATTGCCATTTTAGTCTTAAGCAACAATTAAGTCCATTCTTTATGTGGGCTTCAGACATACATACTAATCTTCTCCTAGCCTAGTGATAAGTAAGGTTACAGAATAATATATAACAGAGTTAATGAGTTTGTTTTTAGTCATTTCACAAAATTTCCTCATTATTAACTCCCGCTATTCTGAATTTCAGGATCTTGTCCTATAGTAGTATGTTGCCACCACCTGAACATCAGTCTAGAAAACCTTTTACCTTATTATCCTGAAAGCACACTTGGAACAAAAATAAAGGATATCCTTGGCTAGATGTGCTTCTGTCATGGCTGAAAAGGTGAAGTGACCCACTCTAAAAACGTGAAGCCCCTGGACTCTCAGGTCACTGCATAGGGTGGTCCAATGAGAAAAACAAGTGAAGCATTTTACCCACCAGAATAGTGGTGATATTTGGTGAAGTTTTAAAATTCTTTAAGTATTACTTACACTGTACATATTTACCAAAATGTTATGTATCTCCTTGATATTTAATAAAATCACTTTTAAAATCCTATAGTTAGGATTCTTATGAACACAAGGGAAAAGGTCAAATGAGGATTTGAATGAGCAGAGGCTGTAGAAAATACACAGTGCTCATACTGCAGTCTCTGTGAAGTACATACAGTGCAGGGGAAAGTAACTTAGACATCCAGTAATTGACATTCAGTAAAAACCACTTCTGGGATGTCTAGTGAGTGACTGCTTCCTTGATGTGACATCTATGGTTGATCACTGATCACTCGTGGCACAGTACTGCTCTAATATTTCCATTGATTTATTGCTGGAAAATGATTTTTTATTTTTGTGTGGTACCCAGAAAGAAAAAGCTAGCTGCTGAATTAGCTTTTGAGATTCAAGAGAGATTTAGATGAAACTAGGACACGTATGGAATTACATACCTATAAACAGATCAATCATTTTCTGTCTATAAAACAAAAAAGTCACTTAAAGAGAAAAAGATGGGGCCAGGCGCGGTGGCTCACACCTGTTATCCCAGCACTTTGGGAGGCCGAGACGGGCGGATCAGGAGGTCAAGAGATCGAGACCATCCTGGCCAACATGGTGAAATCCCGTCTCTACTAAAAATACAAAAAAATTAGCTGGGCGCAGTGGCGCGTGCCTGTAGTTCCAGCTACTTGGGAGGCTGAGGCAGGAGAATTGCTTGAACCCGGGAGGCGGAGGTTGCAGTGAGCTGAGGTCACGCCACTGCACTCCAGCCTGGCGCTTGGTGACAGAGTGAGACTCTGTCTCAAAAAAAAAAAAAAAAAAAGAGAAAAAGATGGTATAACACTCAGAAAAAAACTAAGTCCTGAATTATGTAAAATTTGCACCTATAAATCAGTCTTCACAGTGTAACATACTATAAGGATTAGTAACAACAAAACTCTTTTCTTTTTTTCTCCTCTTCTTTATATTTTTATTTTTGACAAAGCCCTTAAATAGAATGTTGTATACATCTTGAAATTTCAGGAATAATAAATCACTATAAAACCAACTGAAATCACAAGCCTGACTCAAGGAAAAAGAATAAATAGATTTTCAAACCTCTGATTTGTTGCTCCATCAAAGCAGATATGCCCTCTTGATTAAGAATCATTTTTGGAAAAAAGAGACACAATGCTGGTCAACCTGCCCCTTCATTCAGCATTCCCTACTGAAACAGATGGCATCTTGGGCGGGTTGAATCTCCCAGAATAGGTGCCTATGAGCAAGATTACTCTTAAATCTTCCAGATACCAGGAAGTGCCTTGCCCTAATTAGGCTACACTTTCCTGTTGCCTCCACATTTTCATTCTTACTAATTGTTCTGGCAATTTGGATTCTGTCCCACACCACTGGAATGAAATAGTTCTTCCCTTGACCATTTTTTAATGTCAATCCTGGTCCATCTTTTTGGACAGCTCCACAGTTAGCCCCACGTCCACTTCCTTCACCACCAGCCCCACCAAAACACATGCAGACCTTTTTGCTCCTTCCTTCACTTATAAGACCCTAAATCTCCTCAATTCTTCCTGGCTACTCTGCTTCTGCTCAGGCCTCTTTATGCTGCTTCTCCTCTCCTCACTAGTTAAAGGGAAGGATATACCCCAGGGTTTTATCTTAAGCTCTTTTTTATTTTTGAGACAAGGTCTTACTCTGTCACCCAGGCTGGAGTGCAGTGGCATGAATACGGTTCACTGCAGCCTCAATTTCCTGGGCTCAAGTAATCCTCTCCCCTCAGCCTCCCAAGCAGCTGGGACCACAGGGGTGCACCACCACACCTGGCTAATTTTCTTTTCTTTTCTTTTCTTTTTTTCTTTGTAGAGGCAGGGTCTCATCATTTTGCACAGGCTTACCTCAAACTCTTGGGTTCAAGTGATTCTCCCATCTCAGCCTTCCAAAGTGTTGGGATTACAGATGTTAACCACCAGACTTGGCCTACCTTAAGGTTCTTGTCCCTCTTCATTTCACATGCATTTCATCTCACACATATGTTAACCTCCATGAGTGTCTCCTGGCAAGCACTGAGTCGGTGTCTGTGAGATGAATCTCACCTTCATCCATCTGGCTACCTTTCATAGAGAGATTATCCCATCTGGATCTGCATCCACCCACCCACCTGAAGATCAGACCTGCAGTTAAGACTGCCGACCAGTTCTCTCCTTGGGAAGTTACCTTTAAAAGAATAGTTTTTCCCAAGATTAACTGCTTCTAAACTGAATTCAGTGTTCTGCAATAGCTCTCTGCCTCATGAAAACTGGTTACTTTAATCTACCCTGGAGACAGAAGCAGGACAGTCCTCCTAGACCTCACACCTGGAGGATACTTCCTGCCTTAAAGACTCTCCTCCAGCATCCCTCCCATTGTAAAGACTCCCCAAACCAGTGTGGAGGCAGGCATGCCATCCTCTCTGCACCCACAATGCCTTGTTTCCCTCACTCCCTCACTGGAAAGGCCTCCACGGCAGGGTGTGTGTGTGTGTGTGTGTGTGTGTGTGTGTGGTGTATACACATGCATTCCCATCCTTCTACTGGCACCTAACACAGTGGTGCCTAGCACATGAATAGGAAAGGTCTCTTTTGTGCACTTCTAATGTCCATAGTGAAATTTTCAATAGGCACCCCAAACTCAGCATGTCTGAAATAGGCCCCCTTCCTCCCATCCCAGAACCCACTCCTCCTCAGGTCCTCCCTCCCCTAACTGACCCACATCTTCCTAGTCATCCAATGCATTTGCTCCTTCCTCTCCCACTTCTTCATCCCATGAATGTCCCCTTTGCCTCTCCTCTGCCTCCCTCCTGCTCCCCCTTCTCTGCATCCCAGAGGTCATTCCTTCACACTGGCCTCTCTGACTCTGTGCACCCCACTCCCCTGTCCATGCTACTTTTTTATAAGTCCATATGTCTAAAAACCAGAACCAGTCGCAATTACTAACATGTTTAAAGTTTCCATGGCTAACCTCTGCATTTGGATTTTTTTTTTTTTTTTTTTTTTTTTTTTTTTTTTTTTGAGACGGAGTTTCGCTCTTGTTACCCAGGCTGGAGTGCAATGGCGCGATCTCGGCTCACCGCAACCTCCGCCTCCTGGGTTCAGGCAATTCTCCTGCCTCAGCCTCCTGAGTAGCTGGGATTACAGGCACGCGCCACCGTGCCCAGCTAATTTTTTGTATTAGTAGAGACGGGGTTTCACCATGTTGACCAGGATGGTCTCGATCTCTTGACCTCGGGATCCACCCGCCTCGGCCTCCCAAAGTGCTGGGATTACAGGCTTGAGCCACCGCGCCCGGCCTTGCATTTGGATTTTTATCCTATTCAGATGTGAAGTTGCCTACATGTTCCTGCAAATTTATCCCTCAGGGTCACTTTCCCACCTCAGGACATTCCCATGGGTTTATATTCCTTTCACTGGCCCCTTAGATGCTCAGCCAGCTCTTGTTTTATTCTAGGCTATTACCCACAATTATGGGTCCTTTTCCCCACCAAAGACTGATAACATAAAGCAATCTCTTTAGCATAGAAGGCTACCTGTCTCAGAGCTGCATTCTAAGTGTGCTACATCATGATTTTCTAGATTCCACCCTCCCCCATTCCCCCGCCCCCACCAACCGCCACCACCAACTCTTCTCTGGCCCAGCTATCATTGTTCATGTACATTCCCAGAATTGTCCCATGCATTGTCTTCACCCTAACTGTGACCTCAACCTGCAACGCTTCTCCCACCCAGTGTGCCAGCTAACTTCTAACATCCTCGTAGATGCCACCCAAATGGGTTCTTTCAAAACTCCACTAGTCAAATTTACCTTCCTTCCCCTTTTCTCTAGTTCAGAGGTTTTCAAAGATTATGTGGAAGATAATTTGAGGGAGTATAGTAAGAAAAGTTATCATTTATATGTAAATTGCTATTTTATGTGTATTTTATAATATAACGTCACCACAGTAATACAAGTATATAACATAAATATATAAATAAGAAAATATTCCTATAGTGGGAGGTGCACAAGAGTATTTTACTAAGAGAGGTATACAATCAAAAAAAGTTTAGAGACTACAATTCTAGCTTAACTATGGGCTTCTTATAATAGATGCTCTCTCTATCACTTCTGGTTTATGAGTTCCCATGTAATAGAAAGAACATGGCTTTGGAGTCAGATAGAAATAGATTCAAGTGGCTAGTTGGTTACTAGCCATGTGACTTTACCTCTGAATTTTTTTCAGGATTACAGGGGAAAATGCATATATATAAAATATGTCTATGTATATGATAGATATATACACCAGGTCCTTGAATAACATCATTTTGCTATAACATTGATGAGAAAAAATATCAATTCCTGGCCAGGGCCACTGTCATGTGGAGTTGGCACAATCTCCCCACATTTGCGAGGGTTTTCTCCAGGTGCTCTGGTTTCCCCCCACATCCCAAAGATGTGCACGTTCAGTGAACTGGTGTGTCTCCATGAGTGCTACGTGAGTGCAACTGTGTGTGTGAGGGCACCCTGCGATGTGACTGTGTCCCGTCCAGGACTGGTTCCCACCTCGCGCCCTGAGCTGCTGAGATGGGCTCTGGCCACCCAAGACACTGAACTGAATAAACAAGGATGTCATTATCTTACTAGTGTTTATTAATCATTCTTAAGCATATAGATAGCTCACGTTTACTTTAATGTTTAATATGAGAAGCATTTTGGTCTTTAGTTAGAAGGTTAGTGATTTTCCTGTGGCCAGAAATATGCTATAGGAATTTAATTCTGTATGAATTAGCTGATGGTAAAATTGGCTTCTTGTACATTGTTTTGCTTAAAGCCACAGTTTCCTACCGATGATGACATTCAGTGAGGACTTACTGTGTAAGAAAACTTACTCAGGGCCTAGAGTGAAGTTTCTTTCTCTTTCATGTCATTCAACTCACTTTGCAAAGCTCCTTCCATGCTTTATTGAATTGAATTCTCAACAATAACCAGTGGGTTGAGAGGAAAAAGCTGAGGCTGGCTTCATAACAACTAAGAAATGGTAGAATCAGATTCAAACCTAAATGTGACTGGCACTGAAGCTCTAGCTTTTTCCATCACATAAAGTGCCTCCAGGACACAGAGGAGCCAGTTGCCTGCATAGGTGAGGTAGAGAGACATACAAATGGAAAGCCATAGCAGAAATGAGACGTGTTTAAGAGATGGACGGAGAAAATGCTATAGTGGCCAGGAGGAAACAGACATCAGTTCTGCCCCCATGTGTCACTATCACAGAGATGGTGACACTGCAGTTGTCTCTTGGCTTATATGAATCTGCTGCAGAGAGAGTCCTGGGAGGACACTCTCGGCAGCAAGGCTGTGAGCAGTAACATAGAGACACAGAAACCCTTTGAGTTACTGCAAGGAGCATGGGGAACAGAGCTGTGGCAGGAGAAAATGGCCAAAAGCTGGGGTGGGGTCGCATTCCAGAAGCAATAGCGTGGGCAGAAGTTTTTAAGCAAGGCAGAGACAGATCAGATCTGTGCCACAGAACACTAATCCCAGCGCTAGCATAGAGCAAGGGATTCTGGAGACTAAAACCACTTGAGGAATCTTTCTTTTTTAATTATGTGGTTTGTCCCATTGTTGTGAGTGTTAATTTGAATTTCGTTACTGGGGGTTGCCAGGTTTCTCCACCGAACTTATTGTTTGTCCTCTGTAAACTAATAAGTATCTGGTGGTGGAAGATGATGTAAAATTATGTTCCTCAACAAAGCTTCATCGCTAGTTACAGCATCCATTGGTTTTCCAACTCCAACATTCTAGCTACATTTAATACTTGGCTTTCTACTCAAGGAAGAGTTTTGCCTTCTCCTCACTGAGTTATTTATATCACTATGGATGCAAGGATTTTTATTTTATTCTACAGATTATAATTCATGCTCAAATTATCCCAGATGTGGCCAATGGAAGTCCCTTCGAGCTGACTCTCATGTCATTTTAATATCTCCCCTAATTCTTTAAGCCCTGCTATATTTTCTAGCACAAGAAGATATTCCAGATTTATCCTGTGCTTTCACTACCCCAGGCCTAGAATCAGCTTTTTTCTCCAAAGAGTTCTGGTCTTTTTTGTGGAAAACAATCTTTAGAAACTGAATTCTGTGTGCTAGTCATGTTTCTGGTACTGATGTGTCATGGCTTTCTTAGTTCTCTCAACAGAAAGAGTAAGCAAATTGTGTGTGTGTGTGTACTCATTTATATACATTTATATTTACATTTCTATAATAATTTTTTAACTGCAGATTTTGGGGCCTCACACCTATACCTACTGAATTGGAGCCCACTTAGGAGTGTGCTCACAATCTGATTTTTTTTTTAAGTTTCACCAGGTTTTTGAGCAGAGGATGGGCTAGGGGAGTAACCGTCAAAGCCGGGAGACCAGTTAGTATGCTATTGTAACCATCCACACAAAACCAGGGATGTGGACCAGGGCAGAAGCAGTAAGACAGAGAAGCCAAGATCAACTGCACTTGGGGCTGACTGGATGATGAGAATGAAGAGAGAGGGAGTATCCAGGCACTCAGTGTCCCTGCCTGGATCGCCATGATCATGTGGCCTGCACTGTCATTTACACAGTAAGCACTGAACATATGTTTGTTTAATTCAAGTATCTTCTCGTTTTTCTCCCATAGATTACATAGAAACCTAAGTTGTTGACATTTTGGGAAGAAAATAGTTACAAATTTATATAATTTATGTCTAGAATTTAGATCTCTTCTATTACATTTTTATCATATGAACTAGAAAGTGAATTTCACTCAAGGCAAGAAGGATGTCTTGCAAAGTCATCATCAGTAAGCCAGCCCCTCACATACATAAACAGGGCCAGTCAAAGTGATTGTGTTCATGTCCATTCTGCAGAAAAATAGACCTGGAAGTCTTTTTGCCAAGAAGCAACATCTGTAACGATATCTCTTATTGTCCTAAGAAAAAAAAAGAGCTAGAGTCTGCTAGAGATAGAAGTCATTAAGCTGAAAGGACTGCCTGCTACCACTGTAGCATAAAACTCACTGGAGCATGAGGAAATATATAAAGCAGATGTAAGAAGAAAAGTAAACCTAAAAGGAAATGACCCTTGGACATTCTTATTGCTATAACAGAAACATTAAAACCCACATAAAAGTACAATTCAGAGAAAAGTTACCATTCCCAGTGTTTACGTAGTAAAAGCAATTCATCAATGACCTCCTTACTGCTAAATCCACTGGGCCCTTTTCCTGACTCACCTTCTTCTCTCTGCTGAGTCTGCTGAGCATCTCCTTGACACCCTCTCTGTTCTTGGCTTCCAGGGCATTCTACTTCCCTGGTTTGCCTCCTACTCCTGTGACCATTCCCATCTTTCATTAGCACCCCTTTATCTGCTGGTCTCTAAAACATTGATCTTTCTCAAAGTCCTGACCCTGGGCTCTTGTCTTTCCTCCCTCCCCTCTCTGGGTATCTCACCCACTCCTACACACACCACTGAAACTCCCACAGCTCTCTCTTGAGCAAGAGCCCATATAGATGTATAACCACCTCTTGGATGTTTCACAGACACCTCAATCTAAATATGTTCAATGCTGAACTCATCTCCCCTGCCCCTGAACCTGCTTCTCATTCTGTTTCAGTGAATGGTTATCACCATCCAACAAGCTGACTAAGTCAGAAACTGGACCATGACCTTACACCTACCTGCCTTCTTTCTACCCACTCCCAATGCCTACCCTCATAGACAACCCATCACCAGGAATCCAGAATCAGAACGTATTCACAGTTCTCCTTGCATGCTACCACAATTACTTCACACCTGGATTACTTCAAGTGCTTGCAGACTTGTTTCTTCCAATCCACTATCTGCACTGCAGCCAGAGTGACAGGTTAAATCTAATGATGTCCCTTCATCTAGAAAGCCTTCCCTAACCACCACCCACCTCCTTTGAATAGGCTAGGAGTATGTCTTGAGGTTCTCACACACTTTGGGTAACTAACTGTATCCAACTGTGCATGTGCTGACTCCTACCCTTGTGACTGCAAGTTCCTCGAGAAGAGCTGTGTGCTGTGTGCTGCTGGGTCCCCAGTGCCTCACACAGGATATGGCACACAGGAGACACTCAAGAAATCTTGGTTGTAAGTCATTTTCCTTAAGGGGTTCTTAATCTAGGGGTCCATGTACCCTTTTACGGATTTCAGGAGGTTGATGAACTTAGATTAAAAATTATACCTTTATTTTCACTAACTTGTTACAGATTAGGATTTCCTATCATGTAGAAGGTAATCAACAAACCAGAGAAGTATTAGCAGTACCTGTGACCTTGTGACCAGTAAAAACACAGAATTTTCATATCCCATTACATTTGTTGCAGATATCTTAAACATCAGGCATACTCATCACTACTTTTAATTATGGTAATTATTAGAACTGCTAAACTTTTTAATTGTATGTGTTAATAATGAAGCATGTATAATATATACCCACATATTAAAACTATATTATAACTATATTTCAAGAGATTTAATTTCCTATAAAATATATGTATATATTCTACTTTATACATGAGAAACACTATTCTGTGATGGTGGAAGTGTAAATTGATACAACCACTATGGTCTCAAACTCCTGGTCTCATGTGATCCGCCCGCCTCATCCTCCCAAAGTGCTGGGATTATAGATGTGAGCCACTGCATCTGGCCAGATATAACCACTTTGGAAAACCATCTGACAGTACTTAGCAAGGTTGACCATATGTGCACCCTGTGACCTAACAATACCACTCCTAGGTGGAACTGCATATATGTTCACTTGTACTAGAATGCCTGTACTAGTAGCCAAAGGAAACTGCAAACCATCCAAAGTAGAATACGTAAACTCCAGTATTTCCACACAACAAAAAACACAGAACTGAGAATAAGCACGTAGAAACACAAATGAATCTCATCAACATAATATTGATTGAAAGGAGCCAGACACAAAAGAATGCATACTGTACCATTCCTTTTAAAAGTACCTTAAGCAAAACTAATCTATGCTCTTAAAAGTCAGGATGGGACCTAATCAAACTCCACAGCTTCCGCATAGCAAAAGAAACAGCCATTAGAGTGAACTGGCAACCAACAGAATGGGAAAAAATTTTTGCACTCTACCCATCTGACAAAGGACTAATATCCAGAATCTACAAAGAACTAAAACAGATTTACAAGAAAAAAACAAACAAGCCCATTCAAAAGTAGGCAAAGGATATGAACAGACACTTTACAAAAGAAGACATACATGAGGCCAACAAACATTTGAAAAAATGCTCATCATCACTGGCCATTAGAGAAATGCAAATCAAAACTACATTGAGATACCATCTCATGCCAGTTACAACGACGATCATTAAAAAATCTGGAGACAACGGGTGCTGGAGAGGATGTAGAAAAATAAGAATGCTTTTACACTGTTGGTGGGAGTGTAAATTAGTTCAAACATTGTGGAAGACAGTATGGCGATTCCTCAAAGATCTAGAACTAGAAATACCATCTGACCTAGCAATCCCATTACTGGGTATATACCCAAAGAATTATAAATCATTCTGCTATAAAGACACATGCACAGATATGTTTATTGTAGCACTGTTTACAATAGCAAAGACTTGAAACCAACCCAAATGCCCATCAATGATAGACTGGATAAAGAAAATGTGGCACATATACATCATGGAAAACTATGCAGCCATAAAAAATGATGAGTTCATGTCCTTTGCAGGGACATAGACAAAGCTGGAAACCATCATTCTCAGCAAACTAACACAGGAACAGAAAACCAAACGCTGTATGTTCTCACTCATAAGTGGGAGTTGAACAATGAAAACGCATGGACACAGAGAGGGGAGCATCACACACTGGGGTCTGTCAGGGGGAAATAGGAGAGGGACAGCGGGGGGTGGGGAGTTAGGGAGGGATAACATGGGGAGAAATGCCAGATATAGGTGATGAGGAGGAAGGCAGCAAACCACACTGCCATGCGGGTACCTATGCAATAATCTTGCACGTTCTTCACATGTACCCCAAAACCTAAAATGCAATAAAAAAAAAAAATAGTGACTTGAACACACACACACAAAAAAAAAGAAAGAAAGAAAGTCAGGATGGAGGTTGCCTTTGCAATAGGGATTATCACTGGAAAAGGGCATGAAGTACTGCCTGTGGTTTGGGTGATATTAATTTCTTGATGTCAACAAGGTTACAGGTGTGTTGAGTTTGTGAGAATGATCCAGCTGTACACTATGATATATGTACTTTTCTGTATCTGTTTTACACTGCAATAAAAGTGTAAAACAGAACAAACAAGGCTATTATTCTGAGATGGGGTCTATAGGCTTCATAGTCTGTCAATGGGAGTACAAAAAAGAAGTCCTCTTCTAAGCTGAAATTCTATGGGGATCATCCAAAAATAAAAGTCATGCACAAGTCTTTCATTTATTCATTCAACAAACACTTATTAAGCACCTTCTACATGCCAGGCCCCATTATAAGAACTGTAGGCAGAGCAGTAAATGAAACAGCCCTGCCCAAATAGAACTTATATTTTAAAGAGACAAGAAAGATCAAAAGAAATACTATGGAAAAAAATAAAACAAGGATGGGCACTAAGGAATGTGTTAGAGAAGAGTTTGAATTTTAAATAGGGTGATCGGTTAAGGTAACACTGATCAGGCACCTAAGGGAAGTGAGTAGTGTCATGTGAATGTCTGAGGGGAGAAGGATCCAGGCACAAAGAGTGCAAAGAGTACAAAGGCCTTGCGGCAGAAGAGCACTCGGTATTCAAGCAGCAGCTAGAAGCCAGTGTGGCTGGAACAGATCAAGGAATGTAGAGAAAACAAATTGGATCGCAGAGGTAACAGGGGCCAAATCCCCAAATAGGGACTTAGAAGCCATTACAGGGACTCTGGCTTTCACTCTGAGGGTGCAAGGCAGAGAACTGACACGACTTGACTTATAAGGTTGGTGCAAAAGTAATTGCAGTCTTTGGCACTACTTTCATGCATTGCATTATTAAGGTCAGGAGTTCAAGACCAGACTGGCCAAAATGGTGAAACCCTGACTCTACTAAAAATACAAAACTTAGGCATGGGGGCGCAGTCCCATAATCCCAGCTACTCAGGAGGCTAGGGCAGAAGAATAGCTTGAACCTGGGAAGTAAAAGTTGCAGTGAGCCAAGATCATGCCACTGCACTGCAGCCTGGGTAACAGAGCAAGACTCCGTCTCAAAAAAACAAAAACAAAACAAAACACATGTATTATTATTATTGTTGCTGCTGTCATTGTTACTGAACCATTTGAGAGTAGTCTGCAGCCATCATGATTCTTCACTCCTAAATATTTCAGCACACATCTTCTAAGATAAGTACATTCTCTTATATAACTGCATTGCTACAATCAAATTCAGAATATTTAACAGTGACACAAAGCTGTTACTTCATATACAGTCCCATATTCAAATTTCACCAATTGTCTCAATACTATTATATATAGCAAGCCCTCTCCACCCAATCCAAGGTCACACATTGCATTTAGTTCTATAATTCCAGTCTCCTTCAACCTGAACAGTCTCTCAATCTGTTTTTGTTTTTCACAAGAATAACATTCTTTGCCAAGTCCAGATCAGTTGTATTGTAGAATGCCCCTCAATTTGCATTGGTCTGTTTCCTCATGATTAGATTGAGGCCATGGATTTTTGGCAAGAAAACCTGATCAGTGACATTAATGGACCCCTGTATATACCTGTATATATATATATATATATATATATATTAGGTAAGCCTAGGGAGAGGAGGCAGACAAAGGGCAGGGGAAGTAAGAGAAAACCAGGGGACCACACTGATGAGGAAAGAAAAGGAAGGGCAATGAGTAGAAGATGATCAGCTGACCCAACACTGAGAAGAAGTTAAGCACGATATGGCTCCACTTAGCAAAGGTCACTGAAGCCGCTCCAGAGAACTCCAGTGGCCGGCGGAAGTAGAAACCAGTTCACTATGTTGAAGAGGGAATGAGAGATAAAGAAGATGGAGGCAGTAAATGGAGACATCTAAGAACCTCAGAACTTTAACTTAAAAGAGATTTTGGAAGGATCTCAGAGATCTACAAATGAGGAAACTGAGGCCCAGAAAAGGTAAGTGCCATGCCCAAAGTCACACATCTGGTTAGAGACAGAGCCCGTGCGATGTTCAGTCCCATGGGACCCTGATCCCCATGCACAACATCATCCTCCCTCTTCTGAGAAGTCTGGCATTGAAGGAAAAGAGGAGAAAGGAATCGGAAGAAAGCTTAATAAAAACAAAGTAGAAATACTCCTCCTGCAATGATCTTTCTAAAACGTAAATTGGCCTTGTCTTGCCTTGTTTAAATGCACTCACTGGTCCCCACAATTTGTGGAATGAGCGGTAAATCCCTTAGCCATCTAGCTCCAGCCCACCTAATCCAGCTTCATCTCCCACCACACCCTCCTTACTCTCACCTGTCATTCTGGTAACATTGAGCTACTCTTGCTTCAGGGGACCCTACTATTTTAAGCCCCTAAGCCTCTGCACAAGCTGTTACTGCCCTGTTGTTCCCTGCTTCCCCATTCTTTTTCCACCTCCCTGCCAAACTGCACTTCAGCCTTCAAAAGTCACTTTTCTCCAGGGGTCTTGCCTCAAACCCCTACTTCTGTATCTTGGATGAAACTCTTTCGGGCCAGGAAAGACAAATTTAGTTAGAGCTGGCAGGTGCTACTTTACAATCTCTGCAGAAATCTGGACTTCACTTCCCTCTTACAAACATTCCAACGTATTTTCAAAAGTTGCTTAAAAGACCACATTTGTTACATTGAAGGGGATGCAAATCATGATTTTTCTTATAATACAGTAAAAATATCTTAAGCACAAACATTCAAAAGTAATGTCTCATTCATTGTAAGAGCCATGGCCATATTCCAGGAGGAAACAGTATGTCTTCAATGTCTGTATTTTCCATCTAGACCAGTAGAGAAGTAGAAGGAAGAAGTCAAATCAAATTTAGTGTCTGACTAAGAACACAGCAATAATCAGTCATTATTGCCATTCAAGTATTCTTTTTAAAAAGAAGATTCTGAATCCTGCCTCTTAATGCCAGCTGAGAATCATATTTTCAGGTTTTTCTCTTCACAAAGTATGTATAAAATGAGTTCTATAGAAATCTCACCCCTATTTCACACCTTGCTCCTTCCAAATAATTTGAAATATAAAGAATAACAAGTAAAAATATTCAAAGCACATACTATGCCCATGACAAGGTGCTAGGCACAGGGGCACAAACATGAAACTGAAAGCAGATGGTAACATGGGTAAGTCAACAAATGCAACACGATGCAATGACTCCAGAAGGCAGAAATGTGCATGATGGCCCAGATGCATAGAGAAAGGAGGAAAAGAGAGTCTTGAGCTGTCAGATAAAGCTTCCAGGAGAGGTGACACTTGCATTGATATTGAAGGAAGAGAAGGACTGTACAAGTGGAGAAAGGAAGGGTCATTTCAGGCAACCAAAATGATACATGCAGGAATGAGGAAACAGAAAATAGAATGCTGGGTTCAGGGAACTGCAAGGTGTGTGATGTGGATGGAGGATGTTAAGACAGGGAGGGACATCGAGCTGGAAGAGAAGTCAGGAAGAAGATGGTAATAGATCTTAGAGAATATCCTGAGGGAGTTTGACCCTCATCCTGCAGGCAACAGGGAGTCTTAAGCAGATTTTAAATCTGGCCTTAGGAAAATTCATTTTCAAAACATGTTAGATAGCCAACTCACTAAATCATCCAAGAGTTCACTCGTGCAACCTTTTCACTCATTGCCATGGCTGATACTCAGCAGGTCTGCACCAGTATCTCTACCAGTTAAAATATGGAACTATTTATTTACCAGCTGGTAAACAGCTGGTGTCCCTCATTCCCACTTCCACTACCTTGGCAGCTGTGCCAGCCCCAGGAAGCCTCCAGTGAGTACCATCAAGCCACCTCCCCAGTGCCTGCCAGTATCAGCCTCATTTCCATCTGCATCCCTCTA
This sequence comes from Aotus nancymaae, assembly GCF_030222135.1. Taxonomy (NCBI): domain Eukaryota; kingdom Metazoa; phylum Chordata; class Mammalia; order Primates; family Aotidae; genus Aotus; species Aotus nancymaae. The sequence goes on along the minus strand of NW_026988471.1, from coordinate 53,547,992 downwards.
ACCCACCTCCCCTGACACCACCCCAGCAGGGGATAAAACACCCTTAATATTAGCACTTGCATCCCAGTGGGAAACACTGAATGCCCAACTGGACTTCCAAGGCTGTGGCCACCAGCCATTGCCTAGCACTCCCCAGAGACACTTTGGCATAATCTCTTATGAAAAGTGAAAACTCCAGGATATATCACAACACCAATATTTTTAAAGTAAGCCCTTTTAGTATACCTTTACTTACCTTTTCTGGTCCTCAACTCAGTATTTATTATCACTGCCCTCTTCTTTTCTGTGCACTAAGAAATCATTTGCCTCCTCCTCTTCTAATCCACCTTCTGTAGTAAAGTTGCCATTTATTTTCTCTCAGTCTATTCCCCCCTTATTAGGGGTTGGGGGATCTTCTTTAAAGGGGCAGTCCTTTGAAACACTGTCCCACCCTCCAGGCTACAGCTGTTTGGACCTGGTAGACATCCTGATCCATGCTACGACAATTAGATTCTCTTTCCTGGGAATTTGGAATTAAGACTCAAAAGATTGATTCAGTTGGTTTTGTAGGACCAAGATGGATTGTACTCAGGGGACTGAGGTGGATTTTTGGGAGGGTGGCCATGTGCAAAGTGAATCCTTCAGTTAAAATTAAATAGCCAGAGAAAAATCAAAGTATGTATCGTCCAGAGAGAAGCAGAGATGTGAATATCTGTGATGCATAGGAACACCTGCAAGAGAAAAAAGTAGAGAAAGAATAGCTGCCTGCTAGTGTGCAGTGCCTAAGAGGCCAGCCACACTCCCTGTAATTGAGTTCCAAAAGCTTTCCATGTCACCTTGTAATCTCCTCCTTAATTGTACTTCTTTGAAAAAGTTTCTTGCAACTGATGATCCCTTACTTAGAAGACATCTTGTCATCTGTGAGTCTTGTTTTTTTCCTATCCATAAAATCAACTCATAAGACAGAAAAATGTCTTCCTGGCATTATTAAACAGCAGGTAAAGTAAAAATGAATGCTCATGACTTAAAATAATTCTCCATAGCCTTAGAAAAATTCTCTGACCAGCCTATCAAGGTGCTACCACTCCAGAGAGAGCTCTTTTCTTCTCTAGGAGGTAAGTTAGCCTGCTGTTCCCCCTCCTCTGTGTTAATGGGAAAGCAAGTGGCAGGCAGCAAACCAGTGGGCAATCCCAGAATCCTTCAAATTCCAGTTGAGGCCATCCAGATGCCTACCTCCCTTTAGAGGAAGAAAGGAATGAACTGATAAAGGGGTAGAGGTCAAAGGGCACCCTCTATTACAACTCCCTCTGCTTTCCATAGCACTCACCTCCTCAGCTGGCTCAACAGACCTGTGTCCAGCAGCAAGGCTGATGCTTATAAAATCATTTTAAAAAGGAAAAACCTTTGGGAGTAAACAAAGCCAATGTATAGACTGTTCTTGGTCCCTAAACCAGCAGTTACTAAATACTACATTTATCAAGGTATAAGTAGTTTACTTTATAAATATATAAAAATCTATATGTCACTTATCAGATAAAACAGCATCTTTACAAATACAGAATAGCAACCAAAGCCTCTGGTTTCTATTTCATCTAGGTTAATCTCTTTCATGGTTATTCCCATTTCTGGGTCCCCAAACATTCAGCATCTTCTACATGGGAGAAGTTAGTCCACTGCTGGCTGAATTCAAAGACTATGGGCATCCAAGACAATTTCATGGAGGAAAAGTAGTCTTTTCAACAAACGATGTTAGGACAACTAGATATCCACATGCAAGAGAATAAAGTTGGGCCCCTACCTCACACCATATATAAAAACTCAAAATGGATCATCTACCTAAATGTAAGAGCTAAAACTATAAAACTCTTGGAAGAAAACATAGGAGTAAATCTTGATGACCTTAGATTAGGTGAAGGTTGCCTAGATATAATATAAAAAAATTTAAAAAAATAAACTGGACATCATCAAAATAAAAACCTTTTGTACTTCCAAGGGTACCATCAAGACAGTGAATAGGACAACTCACTGAATGGGAAAAAAATCTGCAAATGATATATAAGGGACTTGTACCCAGAATATATAAAGAACTCTTACAACTTAACAATAAAAAAACAAACAGATTAAAAATGGGTAATGGATTTTAACAGACTTTTCTCCAAAGAAGATATAAAAATGGCTAAGTTTATGAAAAGATGATCAATATCATTAGTCATGAAAGAAATGAAAATTAAAACCACAATGAGATATCATTTCACACCCAGCAGCATGGCTATAGTAAAAAAGACAGACAATAATAAATCTTGACAAGGATGTGGAGAAATTGGACCTCTCATACATTGCTGGTAGGACAGAAAAATGGTGTGGCTGTTGTGGAAAACAATTTCACATGCTTCAAAAGGTGTTCAGATCCACACCCTTGGGGATTGGAGAGGCTGTAGGATAGTGTCGCCTAATTAGGGTTGCTACCAAGAGAACAGTTTTTCACCTCCCACAGTGTAATCCACATGTCTGATTGATGTGGTTGGTGGTACTATATAGTTCTTTATAAGATAGTATAGTTCAGTGTAATGTTTTCAAGCAGTGACCCATTATGTGGTAACCACATTTTTCAAAAGAAAACATAGTCATATTTTTTGTTTTGTTTTGTTTTTGAGATAGGTCTTGCCCTGTCACCCAGGCAGCAGTGCAATGGTGTGATCACAGCACACTGCAATCTTGACCTTCCAGGCTCAAGTGATCCTCCTCCCTTAGCCTCCCAAGTAGCTGAGACCATAGGCACAGGCCACCATGCGTGGCTAATTTTTTAATTTTTTGTAGCAGTGGGGTCTCCCTATGTTGCCCAGGCTGGTCCTCAACTCCCAGGCTCAGACGATCCTCCCACCTAAGCCTCCCAAAGTGCTGGGATGACAGGAATGAGCCTGGCCTCTTATTTCTGAATTAAAAATTGAGATTCATGATGTGACAAGAACAAGTATATCCACGACCATAACTGAATGGAATATTTGTGACTGTCCTGGGAAATCTAGGACATATGGTACCAAAACCCATAAGGCATTAATGACCTGTGTGAGAATTATAATGACCTTGGTCTTTCTCTGACTATCTATATCAGAATTTTAGGTACATGAAGTTTCTTCCCACCCTGACACTTTTGCACATAACCTCTCCTCTGCCTCTATATCTTCACCTGTCCTCCCCTTCACACCCTTCAGGTCTCTGCTTAAATGCCATCTCACAAGAGAGCTGCTCTGGAAATCTTGCCTAAGATGGCTTCCATACCCCCACTCAACCCAGTTTCTCTGTGATTATTTTTCTTCTTAGCACTTATCACAATCTATATTCACCATATTTTCTTGTCCATTCACTGTTGGCTTCCCCCATCAGAAAGTTAGCTTCAAGGGGGCAGAAACTTTGTCATGTTCACCGTTGTACCCTCTGCACCTGGCACATTACAGATGTAAAGTGACTTTTTGATGAATTAACAAATATGAAGAATAAATTATACCCAATTTAGAGAATAAATAAATCTTACTAAAAATCACCAAATGGACTATAATTTATTAATAAGAAGAGCAATAATGCAATCATTCAGGAAGACCATTATAAGCTTCCATCAAAAGCTTTCACTTCATGCTCTTTCCAATGCACAGAGTAAGTGGGATCCAATGAGCAGTAGGATTGTCCCACTGAGTAACTCTGATTAAATCTCTTTCCCTCTCAGAGCCATACCTGTAAAGTGAGAAAATCTATTTCTCAGCATTGGGGGTGGGAGAATTCAATAGGATGACATATATATGAAGTGTCTGGTATACAGCAAGCACTCAATTCAACATGGATTTGATTCTTTGTGGTTACCTCCATGTTTCTCTTATTCAAACTGGTCAAGGGATTAAAGAATACAAAGTCACATCTCTAGGCCTTCATGTGAACCTGCTTACCTGACACTCCAGGCCCAACCATGGCTGTTAGGTCTGTCTCTTCAAATCCAACAAGTTCAATTGTATTTGTAGTGCTAGATTATTTCAGCCATGTCACAATTTTGACTAAAAGAATTTTTTTTAATTAAATATCTCCAGTGGATCATTGTTTCAGGTCATTGTTCCAAAGCTGGGAATGTTTCTCTCTCTTTTTTTTTTGAGACAGGGCCTCACTCCTGTCACCCAGGCTGGAGTGCAATGGCACAATCCCAGCTCACTGCAACTTCTGCCTCCTGGGGCCAAAGAGATTGTCCCGCGCCAGGCCGCTGAGTAGTGGGGACCACAGGCACCTGCCACTGTGCCCAGCCAGCTCTTATATTTTCTGTAGAGATGGGGTTTTGCCGTGCCACCTAGGTTGGTCCTGAATCCCCAAGCTCAAGTCATCTGCCCACCTCAGCCTCCCAAATTGCTGGGATTAGCCTGGCCAAGCTGGGGATGTTTCTAAAGTAATATTCAAGTAGATCATTAGAATTCTAGACAGAATTCTGTCTAATATTCTTGAATAAATCAAAGGATTTATAGACCAACAAAGGATAAGCAGAGTTACAAAACGTAACAACTTACTAAGTTCTGGTTAGGAAGAAGGCACAGTTGTAGGGACCACAATGACAGAAAAATAAAGAGGCCATAAAGCAGTGAAGCCAAAGCTTGGAGCTTCAGAATCAGACTGATCTGGGTTCCAATTCCCATTCTACAGTCTGCCAGTGACAACAGGCAAATCTTCAACCTCTCTGTGCCTCAGCTACCTCCCCTGTAGACTGGGGTTAGCAACAGTGCCTATCTCACTGGATTGTGAGAAGGTGGAAGAGATCAATCCATACACGCATTTAGTTCTGAGTTTGGTACTCAGGAGATGTTAGCTCTGGTTATAAGATTCATTCTCAGCCTCAAGGGTCTTATATATGCTTGCAAATGAAAACAGAATGAAACGATAGCCCTAAATGATACATATTAAGTGAGCAGCATCTGTCACAGAACACACAAAGTTTTGGAAGTGCAAGGCACCCCTTCGTCTGAGGATGGTCCGAGGTTTCATGGGAGAGATGAGACTGCAGTAGACAGGGCCTTGCAGGATGCAGATGCAAACAGGACCCCTGTGCTGCGCACTTTCCATTGGCCAAATATTCTTGTATGTAATCTCCACAATAAAATACAAAGGAGAGACCTTTAAAATTCTATTTTGTAAGTGAAAAGCTGCTTCTCTGATGAGACAGTTAAGACTCGGAGAAGTTTACTAAAGTCACCAGCTAGTGGCAGACATAGGTTCAAACTCAGGTATGACTGATGGCAAAGTCCAAGCTCCCACTGCTATGCTATTGGAAGGGTGGGGCTGGATGGAGAGAGAATGGCCAGCGGGGAAGATGAATCATTCCAGTGTGAGGCAGGGAAGAACAGAGTCATCATATGGCAAGTGGGAAGCAAACAATTTATGATTTTTTAAAAAAGGAAAATAAGGATAGGATGGTAGGTTACAAGAGAGAACAGAAAGCTTAGGAATCTGGACTTCTGCCTATGAGCAATGATGAATCACTGTTTTGTTTTTGGGGTGTGTGTGTGTTTAGTAAAATACTACTTCTACCACAACTAAGAGTATTTATTGAGCACCAACTAAGGGCCAGGCCCCACACTAAACCTTTTGCATACAATTATTTTCTAATAGTTACAACTCTGCAGTTTAGGTATTGTCACTCCCATTTCACAAATAAACAAGACCCTGAGAAGTAAAACCACTCACCCAGATACCTCCAGTAAATGGCAGAGTGGGGTTTATACCCAAGTGTGCATGATAACCAAGTCAGTGCCCTTTCCCCTAAAGCAGCATTGTAGATAAACCTCCCTTGCAAATGGGAGCCAAAAAATGAGGGAGAAGAACACGGAAATGGGGAACCAGTCAGAAGCAGTACATACAGGGATCCAGAGTGAAGAGAGAAATGTCTCAACAGGATTCACTGTGAAAACGGAAGGGAAGTAACAGAGGATGAATGTGTTCATGGCCTTTTCCTTCATTTACTCCTATTCTGTGTCATGTTCTACTACCTAAAGTAGAAACCAAGTTAGTAATTATCCCAGTCTCTATTACTGTCCTTGCTATCAAGCCCTGATCTGGGTCTTGATGTTAGCCAAATGCCAAATTGGAGATAACATGGTTTCATAAAATACAGTATGTTTTCAATACTTGTTGAGCTGCTTTCTAGTTAATATTCTAGGCAAAGCAGCACAAAAAATAAAGCAGTATAGATGTATGCATATATATCTTTCAAACTAATGCAAAAGCTAAGTACCAAGTGGACTTAGTGGACTGACTTACATTATCCCACTTGACGGAAACAGGCGTTAGAAATGAACAAGTTTTGATATTTATGTAATGATTCAGAAAAAAAAAAATTTTTGCATTAGAACCTTAGCTATAGTCCTCTCCATTTAATAATAAACTTCAATATTTCAGGTGGAAGAATAGTAGCATACTGGGATACACAGATATGAATTGAAATTCATAAGGACAAAAGATTGTGCATTGTGGTTTGTGCAGTGCCTTAACCAGAAAAAGATAGCTACATACATAAGACAAAGCAAAAGAACAGCATAAACATTCCAATTTTATAGCTCTTAATCCTATAATGATCTGTGGTTTGTGTTTTTTAATTCATTGAATTTAATTTTATTCTTATGTACAAAGACATATTTGGATGTTAAAGAACTCTGCTCTGCTCACCTATACATACTCTGACCCAACCAAATATCGTGGAGAATTATAAATACAATCCTTTCTCTGAAATCAGGCTTACTACTATGTCACTAAAGTACCTGAATAAATAGATCAGACATTAACTGCCTCTTTTTCACCAGTTGAGGCTCCCTGCAAACCCAGTTATACAAATCATTTCATTCACCTTTTCTTCAAATCTGAATGTTTTCTTAACCACCCAAGCTAGATTTCATCACATCCCACTGGCTCGGCTGCTTGTCATAACAAGGGTTTACTGCAACTCCACCCTTTTCCCACCTTCAGTTTCAACAGTACATTTGTTTTTTTTCCTTGTATCAGAGAAAAATTAGCACTAAGGCTTCAAATTCACAAAGTAGTTCACTGAACTATCATGCTAATATTATTTAACCACAGGGAATTTTCTGTTTAATTGCCACTCTCGCCCTTCCCCCAAAGGACTACATCTTATTTTGATGTTGTAATGGAAAGCACTGCATTAAGACAGAGAGAGCAAAAAACATAATGGGTTTAAATTTTTAAACATCTAACCTTTTCATGAGTCACACTGTTAATCATTTGCACCTGTAACTTTCATAATCAGTCTAGCAATTAGAGAAACAAAATCTGCAGAACAAAACTATGTAAGGATGCCCCTATCACAACCATCACCACATTAAGGAGGGAAGAAAAAAAGCTATTTTGTCATATGTGACATGAAAAAAGTTTCACATGTTAGTTCCACCAAATCTTGAGAACATTAGAGCTCCCGGCACTTAAAATCTTCATCTTCAAAAAAAGTCAAGTATTTTTAATCTGCATTTTGAATATTAAGTTTTTTTCTGTAACAATTTTTCAACTTTACGTCTCAGGGAACAAAAAGGCTCTGGAATATAAGTACATCATTAGGAAGGGAAAAAAGCTAATCTTTGAAATCATTCTCTGCACTGAGCAATTAGGAACATCGACAAGACACCACTTCATTGATTTCACTGTGAAAGACAAACTTAGAGCAAAAGTGGCAATATTCTGAGGATGTAATGGTAGTTGTTCTATATCAATGAAACACACAAGTTTGGAAGGTACAAATATGGTCTCTGTCAGTTGTAGTCCATCCTCAGCAAGTCATTTTCCCTGTGGGCTGAGATTCACATATGAAGAAAATCTTCCTTAACTGCTGAAGGCTGAAAAGGACTCCCTATGAACAACATCTGGCCCATACCTTGTTTGGTCACATAAGAGCTGACAAGGGCTGGAAGAAAATGGGTCTTGTCCAAAGATGAAAGGATAGGACCAAGAATCACAATATAACCCCTTCCATTTAATAGGGATGGCCCCTAAAATGGTCATTCATCCAACTCAGCTCTCCTGTCAATCAATCTTGGGCTATCAGCTAGCAGATGTTGGTCATTGTGTGGGCTGGCTGGTAGGATTTTGTGATCCAGCAGCTGCCAGTCTTTAATAACCTCAATGATGTTGTGGAAGCATCCATTTAGTGTATAAATGTGCTTTTGGCATTAAAACGCTGCCAAGTAAAATATTAGAGAACAAACTCCCCATCCACTGCAGAAATTCCCCAGGTCCAAAGCATCTGAGATGAAGATTCCAAACTACCAGTAGTAAAATTTCTTTTATATCTTTCTTAATCCTCTTGCTTACTGAGGAGCCTCCCCAAAGATGATACCCACACTTCGGGCTACTGGTCCTACCGTGCACTTGGTTAGGGAAAGAAGAAGTGTTTGATAGTTACCCAGGCTCCTTCCACTTGTAGCAGGAAAGAACAGCAGGAAAGCATTAGAACATTCAACTCCTTCGAGATTTAAAAGCCGGAATTCCGTAGGGATACAGAGAAAAGACACCTCTCCTTCCTCACCTGCACGCCCCACTCTATTTCTGCCCTGGCCCTAGAATCAGCAGACCTTCAATAATTCCATGCGGCTCCGGAGAGAATCCTCGATACCATAGGGCTCCCGGATCTGACCCCGGGAATGCCCAGGTGGTCATCCTCTTCCCTCCCTCCCAGCCTTCAAACGCAACCCCTCCCCACCGCCCCTGGCCCCCCCCCCCCTTACCTGATAATGTCGTCGTTGTGTCCCAGGAAGAATTTTTGGCTGTGCTCACGGGTGTTGTAAACCACCCCGACCCCAGCCACAAAGTAGACCACCTCCTTGCCGGCCGTGTAGTACAGGTTGTTGCGGCACTGGTGACCCCGGTACCCGTACACCCACTCCAGCCGGAGCTGGCAGCGGGGCGCCGTCCGATCCGCCATGATAAGCCGACCCCGCGCGCCCCCTGCCCCCCCGAGTGCTGGGGCCGTCCTCGCCGAGGCTGGGGCTGCGGCGGACCTGCAGGGGTTCAGCGCGCGGCGTCGGGCGCTGATTTCCGCGGCGACGCACAGGCAGAGCCCAGCGGGCCGGCTGCCACCATCATCCGCTGCAGCCGCCGCAGACGAGCCACCGCCACCGCCGGTGCGCTGCCGCCAGACCCCGCCGGGCGCCCAGCTCCCTCTCCCCGGGCGAGGCGGCTCCGGGGGCGCCGGCACCCGCGCGCGCGCCTCACTGCACCTGCGGGCTCCGGCCCCCGGGAGAGGCTCTCGGGGGGGCCACCCTGCCTTTTATATCAGGGATCTGCATATCCCGACAGCGATCACCCAGTTCGCTCACTGAAGTTTGCGGTGCGCGGGAGCTTCGCGGCAGGCGGCGGGATTTATTCTCAGATAGCCTTGATTTGACAGGCAACCCGGGTGAGCTCTGCCATCGCCGTCCTTGGATCCGAAACAGACAGTCTATATCCAGGATGCGAGAGCGAGGAAGAAAGAAATAGATTTTTCGCATAAGTCACTCAATCCAAGAAAATGATCCCCAAACTAAACCAAGTTTGGTATTTTAAAAAATTGTCCCCTACTCCCGCTTTCTCCCTCCAGTTCCATCTTCTTAATGACATGAAATATGCGTAAATGCTGCTGCCTGGCAGTTGCTGATATGCTTGGAAGGAACGCTTGCTGTTTCCCTAATAAGCGAGGGCGAATATGCAATGGTCATTTTTTAGATGCTCCAATTAGTTGTCACATGTGTGTGTTTAATATTCATATTCTCCGTGAACCTTCTCTTCACCGAGAAAGCCATAAAGAACTTAGCAACTCCCATTGATCAGCAACTCCAATCCGCAAGCATCATGAAAGATGTTCTTACTCGGGAGAAACGAGTCACTAGTGCAGTCGGAGGGAGGAGTGCACAACCTACAAACGCTCCTGGTCCAGAAGAAATTAAATAACAAGTGGCAAAAATCGTGTACCTCTCCCCAGAAAGGTCTGCGCTAAACACTGGGTGCCACGGAATCCCGGGTCCTGCCCTGAGACCGACGTGGAGCGGGGTCGCCCGCGGGACCCCGGGGACAACAAACCCCCACCAACGCACACGTCCCGGGGGTCGGGGCGCGGTGCGAGGGATGCCCGCCCTCAGGGCTGCTCGGCCCCCGAGCACTGCCGCCCTGGCGGCGCCCTGCACTCCTCCCACTCCTGAGCCAGCCTCTCCCGCGGAGCATCCCCGCGCTCTCTGCCTCTAACCTCTGCTGCCAGCGGAAGCCACCGGCGTGTCCCGGATCCCGCGCGGGCGAGCGAATCTTCTGCCTGCCCTCCCCTCCCCTCCTCCCGCACCCGGGGATGGGCTTCGTCACTGGGGCGCCGCGGGAGACAGGTTCTTCCTCCAGCCTGAGCTCCAAGGGCGGGGCCACAGCGCCGCTCTCGTGAACCTCCGCTGCCGGTTACTAGGCGAGATCGCGGCGCTTAGAAACAGCGACGCCCCGGAGGACTGGGGCCGCCCCCTCCCTCTCCCTGCCCCGGTGGCCCCTTCCCCCGACGCATCCTGGGAAGGGTAGTCCTCTCTTCCCCGGCTAGGGCGGGCGGCGCGCGGAACGGACCACAAGTCCCAGGATTCCGCGCGCCCAGAGGGAGTCGTAGCGAGACCGGCACGGGCGTCTGCAGAGCCTGCGGCTCTCGGGGTGAGGAGATCGCGGCTCACCAAGGGCGACCGCGTGCCCGCGCTGACGTTCCGTTGTGACTGAGGCGGGAGCTGGCGTGCGTGGGTCTCTGTGGAGAAGAGCGGTGGAGTTGGAACGGAGACAGTCTCTACAGCCCACCACTAGAATTTCTCCTGCATCAGTCCCTGAGGGTTGCTGTAACCGATGTCCTCACCGTGCTGTAACTGACTCAAGCTTAAGTTTGTTTCCCGCTTCAGTTTTCCTTTTCATTCACATGGATTTTAATTTGTTAACGTGCAATTCTGCCAAGTTTAAGAAAAATGCTGCAAATGTGAGCTCACTTCTGCCCTAAGAACCACCTCCTTCCCATGACCTGCGTCCTAAATTAGAGGACTTGGGTATTTACAGATAACCAGAGTTTGGAAGCAGGAAGGTGCTCACACCATGAACAACTAACCTTGGCCTTCAAACGCAAAAGCTGGTGGCATTTCTCCTAAAATTGCCCGAGGTGAACTATGAATCCACTGTTCTGAAGTAGCCTATTTCCAAATTAGGGCCATAGCTAGCCGTTGGAAAGAGATTTCGAAATCCCAATGACTACGAGGCTGCAAAAGGATGCTGGATTGGACGTTTGGAACGCCCTTTCCTTCCCAGGCTTTCAGTGTAATCGCCTACTCTGTTCATCTCCCTCAAGTTTTAAAACAGCCCTCCGACATGGTAGGAAAGCCTTGAAAGAGAACTGGAAGCGCCAAAATTTGGATGAGTTGTTGCTGCCTGCAATAATGAAGAGGATTTGAACTGGTCTCAACTTTCTTTTTAAGGAAACATAATCTACAAATAAGTGAGATGGCACTGTGCTAGGTAACAAGAGCACCACCAAAAACAAAAACACAGCCTGAGAAGGATTTGAGACATAGGCAAAAATATAGTTGATCAATGATGTCGTGCCATAAAACAGTGTCAAATGAATTATATAAAGACAGTAAGTTTTTGTTGTTTTTGTTTCGTTTTGAGACAAAACAGGCTGTTGCCCAGGCTGGAATATATTGTGACCTCAGCTCACTGCAAACTCTGCCCCGCTGGTTCAAACAATTCTCCTGCCTCAGCCTCCCGTGTTGCTGGGATTACAGGCGCTCACCACCACGCCCGGCTAATTTTTGTATTTTTAGTAGACGGGGTTTTGCCCTGTTGGCCAGGCTGGTCTCCAACTCCTGATCTCAGGTGATCCGCCCGCCTTGGCTTCCCAAAAGGCTAGGATTACAGGCATGAGCCACCGTGCCTGGCCAGTAAGTTCTATGTAAGAATTCAGAAGACAAAGAGTTTTTCCAGATAAAATACATCAGGAAAAGTTTCATGGAGAAACTAGGAAATATGGATAGAATTGAGATAAGTAAAGATAAATTGAAAGAGGGTTCTACATGGGTTTAGGAGATAAACAAAAGAGTAGATGCAGAAAAATGGATTTAGAGAACACCCAGTTCAGTGCAAGGGGGAATTCATATAAGATAAGAAGGGCACATGAAAGGTTAGATTGTAGATGGAGATGAGCATGGGGTTTGCACTGTATCACTAAAATAATGGAGTCATTGATTTTTTGAATAAGAAGAAAGGAGTAACAAAACAGTAAGCAAAGCATGAGGTATTAGAGGTCTAGAGTAGTGCTTGAGGCTACGTTAGAGATAGCGGCAGTGGTCTGGAAAGGAAGAGACACTTTCCAGAGAAAATGTACAAATGTATTGAAAAGGGGTCTTTTAAATAAAAATGGATGGAACATGTTAATTTCCTAAATTATCTTTAGCATAACTAATGACCCCCATGCTGTACCTGATTGTTATATGAATCGGAGGAGTAAGTCTGAATCTGCCATTTATAATTGTAACCTTAGGCAAATCACTAAATCCTCTGATCTTTACTCTCTTCATTTAATAAAGTATAGCAGTACTCACCCCACAGGATAATTATAAGAATGAAACAAAATAATACGTATGTGAAAGGTTAATTTGGAAAGCATTAGATAAATGTTAATTATTACTATATGGCAGTAGATAGTAACCTCTACTTGAAAGTGTCAAAGAAGGCTGGTAATGTCCTTTGGAAATAAGCAGGCTAAAAAAGTATGAGTAAAATTCATAATATCATAACATAATGTTGATGTAACAAATAGCAGTTACTATGTTCCAGTCACTATAAATGGTGCTTTTCATGTATTAAGTAATTTAATCTTCATCCTAGTAATAATCGTTTGAAGTAGTTACTGTTATGTAAAGAAAGTTTAAGTAACTTGCCCAAGAATGCACAAAATAGTGACAAAAGCTGGATTTGAACTCAGGCAGTCTGGTTCCAGACACTGATCTTAAATGCTAAGAATGAATATTTTACTAAGAAGAAAAGGAGAAAGCGATGTATGTATTCACCAGAAGTTTCTGCTACCACCCCCATGAGATATTTTTGAAATAAAAACTACTTGACAATGATATTTAGCCACCCAAGAAGTGAACAAAAGAATCAGAAATGGTGAAGCCATGGTTAAAAGATGGGAAGTGAGCACTGAATCAATTTAGTAGGGAAACAACTCTCTCCATTCATTCTTCAGTTTTTCTTTGTTTTTGTTAAACCATGTAAAATTAGTTGAGATGGGACTTTTTATTTTTTAAAGTAGTATAGTATGGTCATATTCTCATGACATTATTTCCATTCATCCAACCATCTATCAATCCATGCAACTAATTGTATCTATATATTAATAAATTGTAATGTAGTTCACAAAAGTAAACTGGTTATGTTTGGAACAATGTGATTTAGAAAGATTTGCTGCTATCTTTTTTGTATCATTTTGATGGTTCAAAAATGTTTGAAATGACCATGTACTATTTTTATTAAAACAATAAATCATTGTTTTTAAAAATAGCTATTGTCATAAATTGTATTTTTATTGAAACGATATTTGGAGTCATTAGGACACATCCTTTGGTCGATGAATCCACACCCTAATAACTGGCAAGATCAAGAACCTTTCAGATCAGCCTGGCACAGTGGCTCACACCTGTAATCCCAGCACTTTGGGAGGCTGAGGCAGGCTCATCATTTGAGGTCAGAAGTTCAAGACCAGCCTGGCCAATATGGTGAATCCCATCTGTACTAAAAATACAAAAGTTAACCAGGTGTAGAGGCATGCACCTGTAATCCCAGCTACTCGGGAGGCTGAGACAGGAATCGCTTGAACCTGGGAGGTGGACGCTGCAGTGAGCTGAGATCGGGCCACTGCTCTCCAGCCTGGGCAACAGAACGAGACTCTGTCTCAAAAACATAAAATAAAAAGCCTGTCAGATTGATGGACACAGTTATGACATATGATTGTAGCTGTTTAACCACAATTTCCTCTGTATGAAACTAACCAATTATTTAGACCTAGAACTTGTAGCCTCGACCTTGCTAGTATCAGACTTTAGATACCATTAAACTAATAAAAATTGACAGTGATGTGTAACCAGTTATCAACAAATGGGGTTAGAGTCCACATTTTTAAGTAAAAGATTTAAAAATAAAAATAGCACATGAGAAGATGCTCAATGTAATTAGCCAACACAGAAATGCAAATCAAAACCACAAGATACCACTTCACACCCACTAGAATAACTATAATCAAAAAGACAGTAATAAGTGTTGGAGAGGAAGTAGAGAAATTTGAACCCTCATACATTGCTTGTGAGGATAAATTACATCTCAATAAGATGCAGCTGCTTTGGAAAGCAATCTGGCAGTTCCTCAAAAAGTTAAATATAGATTACCATATGACCCAACAGTTCCGCTTCTAGGTATATACCCAAGACAGAGAATAACATACATCCACACAAAAACTTGTACATGAATGTTCATAGCAGCATTAGTTAAAATAGCCAAAAAGTGGAAATAATCCAATTCTAAATATCCATCAATTTGTGAATGGATACATAAAATGTGTATATCTACATAATGGAAAATTATTTTCCAATGAAAAGAAGTGAACTAATAAAATATAGACCTTAAAAATATTATTCTGGGTGTGGCCAACACTGCAAAACCCCGTCTCTACTAAATATACAAAAATTAGCCAGCCATGGTGGTGAGCGCCTGTAATCCCAGCTACTTGGGAGGCTGAAGCAGGAGAATCGCTTGAACCAAGGAGGCGGAGGTGGCAGTGAGCCAATATTGCGCCAATGCATTCCAACATAGGCAACAGCAAGACTCCATGTTAAAAAAAATTATTCTGGGTGAAAGAAGCCAGTCACAAAAGACACATACTGTGTGATTCCATTTTCAGATGGAGTATCCAGAATAGACAAATATAAATAGACAGAAAGTAGATTCATGGTTGCCTATAGCTGGGGGTGGGGAGGTGGGGAAATGGGAATGACCGCTAATGGGTATGGGATTTTGGAGGGCAGGAGTGATAAAAATGTTCTAAAGTTAGTTTGTAATGATGGTTGCACAATTCTGAATATACTAAAGAGCACCACTTTAAGTAGGTGAAATGTATGGTATCTAAATTATATTTCAATAAAGCTATTAAAAAAATGAAAACAATGTTGAACTTGTTTTACTTGGTTGTTACATATGGATTTCCTGCGTAGTATACGTACTAATCATTTGTCTATTCAATTCCTTAAGTGCCAGTTATTTTTAGAGCAGAAATGATTTCTTATTCATAAAGGAAACGATTGATTTTTAAATTAAAATTCAGCATTTTATCTATCATACAGAACTTATTCTATGCTTAGCATGTTTTCAGGAATAATAAACATCTTAGATAAACTACACAAGTCACATTAGAAGATATAAAATGCTAGGGCTAAAGAGAATGGGCAATTATCAGTCATTTGTGGAGAAAAAAAATTTCTAAAGTTTCCTATCCTCCCATCTTTTTTTAAACTTTTTCAACAAAAGATAAAGAGTTTCTGTCTATTGAGCTGTGGAAGGCAGTACAGTCTAAGAGAATATCAAATCAATGAAAAGTTTTCATGTTTTTCAGTGAAGATGGGGTTCCTCTTTATTCTCTGTACAATAAAGGTAACATAAAAGAACCAGGTCAGACAAGTGAGAAAAGGCCTCTTTAGTCCCTGTGTGAAAAGGACCTATTCTAAAAAGCGTACTTAGATACCCAAAGAGAGTCTTTCAAATGTAACTAGCTAGAACTCTACATAAAGTCTAGTTTGCCTGAAGACCAGCTTGTAATGTACAGACATTTGAAACTCCACATCACTTCATATTCCTTAATCCAGACAATAGTGCTGGTAACAAGTCTTTTTTTTCTCCTCCTGATAATATTTCAGTCATAGCATACCTTTTTAGTACAGCCCCTATTGAAACACTAGTCTCAAAGGAAGAGTGTGAAAAATTAGTCATAGAGCTTATAATGCATGCTATACTTTCAACATGTTTCAAATGTTTTGGGTCTCTTATAATAGGGGTAACATCTAGTTGTTAGATCTAGACCACTGGATCTGGCAACATTACATATTCTTCCCAAGTGGGCCCTATACGCTAATTTATTTGCCTTCTCTAAAATCCATACTGAGAAATATCCTATTTGCATTATTGCATTTTTGGACAATTTATGATCATCTCTTCTCGATATATTAAATTTCCTATTACACTAACTTGCACTACATTTCCCCCAGTTTTAAATCTTTTCTGAGGCATTAAGTTTTTCCAGTGTTTGCTAGTAAGAGCAATGAGAGCTTCCTATAAAAGCTATTAATTTGTTTTTCAAACTTTTAAAGATATGCAACAATCTCACTGCTAGGTAGTTTCCTAAAATAATAATTTAATAATTGTTATTACTAGGCGGGATGCAGTGGCTCACACCTGTAATCCCAGCACTCTGGGAGGCCGAGGCAGATGGCTTCAGGCGAGGAGTTCAAGACCAGCCTGGGCAACATGGCAAAACTCTGTCTCTATTAAAAATAAAAAAATTGGCCAGGTATGGTGGCATGCACCTATAGTCCCAGCTACTCAGGAGGCTGAGGCATGAGAATTGCCTGATCCCAGGAGGCAGAGGATGCAGTAAGCTGAGACCGCACCACTGAACTCCAGCCTTGATGACAGAGCAAGATGGATTGAGATTCTGTCTCAAAAAATTATTATTACTAATAATTATTATTAATAATTTTGTGTTACCTTCAGGTATACATTCTAGGATATGGTTCAAGTTTATACTAAAGAGGAAACTATAATAATCTGCACCTAAGAATTAGGATTCTAGAGTGGGAAGGTATTTTAGAGATACTTTAATTCTACTAAAGGAGGCTCAGGTGATTGCTGAGAATAAAGAGAGTCCATAACAACTTTATTGAGTGTGTGTGTATTCAGAGAGATAACACTTGAGTACTGGTGTAGGAAGGGATTAATAACGCTACACTGAAAAGATCCTGGAATAGTGCAACGGGGCAATCCTTTCACTTCAGAAGACATGACTCTGGATCCAGACCACCCAAACTGTCCTTCTTACTTTGCCACTTAGTGGCCTTTTGGCCTTGGACGTAACTACCTAAGTCTCTCTGAGTTTCAGTTTCCTCATCTGTAAAACAGGCATAACAGTACCTATTTCATAGGATTGTTGTAAGGATTGCATGCATAAAATGTACATAAAGCAGGCTGGGGCCCATCTAGACTTTCCTTTTCATTTTGGAGCAAAGATTCTGCCAGACCAAAGAGGCATGCCCACCAGAACCCATATCTACCCCGACTTTTAAGACCATGTTCCAGATATCTGAGACCCTTGAATTCCCTACACAAATGGCTCTGAGCCCATTTACAGGGCTATCTTCCCGACTTCTCTGCTGGCGTGTGTTCTACTAGGCCAGAGGGTGACCTGAAAGCAAAGTGATTTGTGGGGTAGGGGAACGTGTGCCTGGAGCATACATGTATGGACTGAGTGCCCACAAACCTGTGTGTAAGACCCCTCCAGAATATTGTAATTTTTTCAGTGTAAAGGTTTTGTTTTGTTTTGTTTTTTTAGAAGGAGTCTTGCTCTGTCACCCAGGCTGGAGTGCAGTGGTGTGATCTTGGCTCACTGCAACCTGTGCCTCCCGGAAGTGATTCTTCTGCCTCAGCCTCTGGAGTAGCTGGAATTAAAAGCGGCCACCAATTTTTGTATTTTTAGTAGAGATGGAGTTTCACCATGTTGGTCAGGTTGGTGTTGTACTCCTGACCTCAGGTGATCCACCCGCCTCAGCCTCCCAAAGTGCTGGGAGCCACCACGTGAGCAGCCACGCCAGGCCTGTAAGGACTGTTTGTGTCTTTTTTTTTTTGCGACAGAGTTTCACTCTTGTTGCCCAGGCTGGAGTGTAATGGCCCGATCTCGGCTCACTGCAACCTCTGCCTCCCGGGTTCAAGTGATTCTCCTGCTTCAGCCTCCTGAGTATCTGGGATTACAGGTATAAGCCACCATGCTTGGCTAATTTTGTATTTTTAGTAGAGACAGAGTTTCTCCATGTTGGTCAGGCTAGTCACAAACTTGTGACCTCAGGTGATCTGCCTGCCTCAGCCTCCCAAAGTGCTGTGATTACAGGCGTGAGCCTATAAGGACATTTTTAAAAGTTTATTTGATATCTAACTTTGAAGTATGTAGACATATGGAATGTGGGCCTTCTTTAGTACAATTGCTCTGGCCCCACAGCATGAGGGATAAGCCTGGTTCCTGTCAAAGCAGTCAATACCTTTTAGCTATTATTATTATTACCCTAGAAAGAGACTATGCTCACTAAAGGTGGCAGAAAAAAAACTTTCCTTACCTCATTGACCAGAGAGAACACAGCCTGCCCAAAGAAGGTACTAAAGATTTCTAAAGGCCAAAGCAAAGAGGCCAGACCACTTTTCAGATTACTCAGAATGACAGGGAGGTCAGCAAAACCCTGTGCAAGTATCGGTTGACATTCGAATTAGGATTCCATACTAAACAGGAACTCAGCATTTCCAAATGAGAAGAATAAGAACTCCCCCAGAAAGTCTCTATAACGAAGAAGACCCATTCCCAGCACGGAGCTGCACAGGCCATTGGACAAGATGGCAATCTGCAGATCCAGGAGAAGAAGGGGCCAGTCCTGAGTAGGGCAGAGCATACATTTTGCTGGGTTTTTGTTTTAGATGGAGTCTTTCTCTGTCGCCAGGCTGGATGGAGTGCAGTGGTATGATCTTGACTCACTGCAACCTCCACCTCCTGGGTTCAAGCAATTTTCCTGCCTCAGCCTCCTCAGCAGCTAGGACTAGAAGCACCCACCACTATGCCCCGCCAACTTTTTGTATTTTACTAGAGACAGGGTTCCACCATGTTGGCCAGAATGGTCTCCAGCTCTTGACCTCGTAATCCACCCGCCTCAGCCTCCCAAGGTGCTAGGATTACAGGCGTGAGCCACCGCACCTGGCAAAAGCATACATTTTTCTCTTGGCCCCAGGGACGAGGTTTTAGTGCCAGTTCTTTAGTAAAAACAAGCTGTAAGTGGAGACAGCAGAACCCTACTGCTATTACTACCCTTCCTTGATTACACCAGACTGTGGGTTCAGTCATCTTGAACAGATCCCTTTGTTATCTTTATAAAGTCCTGAGTTTTAAAATCTGCTCTGAAGAGTGTAGTATTTGAGTCATTCCTTACACCTGACACCTGAATAAATTTCAATTGGGTCAGAAATACAAATGTTAAAATAAAACCATCAAGTACTAAAAGAAAACATGAGTAAATTCACCCACAGCCTGGAGATGAGAAAACATTCCTGACCATGACTCAAAATCCAGACACAACATGGGCAAAAATTGATACATTCTATTACCAAAAAATCAAGAATATTTTGCATGGCAGAGAATAACCTAAGAAAGTGAAAAGAAAAACAATTAACTGGGAAAAAAATATTTGTAATTAATATCACAGAGAGAGGAAATATATTAGAGATTCTTTTGATTAAAAATAAAACCAGTAACTCTATAAAAAAATATGAACAGGTAGTTTACATAAGAAGAAATTAAGTGGTCCTTAATCATACGAAAAAAATTCTCAAAATCAGAGAAAAGTACATTGACACTACATTGATTTTAGGACGTGGGAAGATTATACATTTCTGAAGGTATATTTAAGGACAAAATGAACAAAAGGGTGGCATCCCTAAAGATTAACTGTAAAGTTAAAAAAAAAAAACTTGCAGTCATCATATGGGAGTTTTAAAAATAATACCCCAGGGGTACAATCAGCAAAATTGATATTTGGGGGAATTCTAAAAGACAATCTGTTTTCTTAATCAAATAAATTATAAGAATTAAAAATGAGGGACGGCATGGGAAACTCTTATTAAAACATATTTAAAGGGCACACCAACTTACCTCCTGGAGCATATTTGGATCCAGAGTTGAACAAGCTGTTTAAAAAAAAAAAGAACTATGAGATAATCATAGAACTGTGAATATTCAATGTTTGATGATCTTAAGGTATTATTAAATGTTAGGAGTTATAATGGTATTGTGGTTATGCTTCCAAACAAGAGTTTAGAGATCTTTTAGAGATTCATGCTGAACTATTCCCATGAAAAGTTTTGCAGTCTGAATTTGCTTCATATGCTTAGAAATAATCTGGAAAGAGTCGGGAGAAGTGAGTGAGATTCTAGGTAAAGCCAGATTGGCCCTGAGCTGATAATTACTGAAGCTGGATAATGAGCACGTTAGTTTGTTACATATTCTCTCTACTTTTTTATATATTCTACATGCTCCATATATATCTTTTTTCCAGTTTTTAAAATCAGTATTTTTAAGCTGTTCCAAATATTGTTAGAGCCAGAATTCTGGACAGGGTGCATCCTTTCTGACTATTTCAACCAAAATACTAAGGGCATAATCAGAAGAGCAGCATCTGCTATAGAATCTTCTCTTGGGCCTATTTCCATCTGAAGGTGTTTATCATTGCAAAGTGCTTTCCTTAAATTATGGTTTCATTAAAATGAATCAAGCAATATCTTCGTTCATCATTTTCTCTAATGAGAATAGAGACAAAGCGTAGGGGGTGGTTAAGGATTTGGGCTCTGGAGTCAGACATCTGCATTCAAGTCCAATTCCACCATCTGGATATGTGACCCTGGGCAAGTTATTTATCTCTTAACCTCTCAGTTTATTTATCTTTAAAATAGAGATAGATAATAAAACACATTTCATAAATATGTTGTGAGAATTCGATGAATGGAAGAATGTATGTAAAGTGCTTATAATGCACAGCACATAGTGTTATGGGATCCTTGGAGTGTCACTTGGCCAGCCAGAAACCTCTGTGGCCAGTGCTTTGCTGAGTTTTGCCAGGTTTTGCTCTGGCCCACCGGGCTCATTCCGCCCACTCTGCCTGGAAGGTTGCCTTTGGCTCATACTACGGGCTGGATCCCACGCCTGCCAAGGGCAAGTCAGGCATGGAGCAGCAAGGGGTGTGTGAGGAAGTGTGGGGTCCTGCCGCTGTGCACAGCCAGGCACTCCAGCTGCAGCAGGGTAGGCAGCTCTGGGTGCTGGCTTGAGTGTTGGCTCCCCACAAGATGGCAGCTGGACCAGCCATACCATAAGCAACTTTCACAGCTGACATCAGGGAACACAGTGACACCCAGAAGCTTGGAGATGCCAGAACCTGCAGAGGATGTAACAAAACTGGCTCGGGGATCTCCTAGGCGTGGGCTCCCTGAAGGGCTACAGCTCTTCTTTTCTTCTGTCTTCTCTCCTTCTTGTTGCCTGCAACGCGGCAAGCAAAGGGCGTGTTTCAGCCTTGTTTGTGTTACAGTTCTTTTAGCCCCACCATTTGACTGGTCCGTATTTCTTGTCCTGTTTCCAGGAAGAATGAGGTACATGGACAAGTGGAGGATGAACAAGACAAAGAGGACCTTTATTGAGCAATAGAACAGCTCAGAGGAGACCCGCAGTGGGTAGCTCCTCTCCATATCCAGGGTTTCCCTAAGAGTGTTCAGCTCTCAGCAGAGAGGGTAACTGCTCTCTGTAGGTAGGTGGTCCCACCATCTCTTCAGGTCTGGCTGAATCCAGGACTTTTTATGGGTCTCAGAGAGGAGGAAGTGTGAGCCAGTCAGTCCATTAGCAGCCATGGGTGGCTGGGAAAAAGCACC
Source organism: Aotus nancymaae (assembly GCF_030222135.1). Taxonomy (NCBI): domain Eukaryota; kingdom Metazoa; phylum Chordata; class Mammalia; order Primates; family Aotidae; genus Aotus; species Aotus nancymaae. The sequence goes on along the minus strand of NW_026988471.1, from coordinate 53,526,242 downwards.
ACAAGTTCCCACTCTGATCACTGGAGCAGCAGCCCGGCCACCAGGATTCAGACCTTCCCCGGATGGAAGGTGGGGCTTCACCAGGGACCTGCCCATTTCCACCCAGGAGCCTGTCTGCCTCCTGCCGCCTTCATGGTGCTCAAGCTGTTTGGGCCAAGGCGCACCAGCGGCCCAGCGCAAGCTGCCCTCAGCCCCTGCCCCAGCTTCCCTAATGGGCTTATCAGTGCCCAAAGTCCAGAGGAGGCTGAAGCGACAGGGGACTGGTGTGTTAGCGCTGCCCTGAGTGTGTGCACACCCATCTGGGCTGCAACAACACCTGGGCTTGACCCCAACCTTGCTCTGAGATCCGAGTGGGCACCAGAAGCTGGGGGAGGCCAGGCAGCAGGAGCAGACATCTCCCAGTCTGCGGGGATAACGGCGTGGGGGCGCTTCTTGGCCCCTAAAAGTGCAGAGACGCCTGGATTCGCAGCCGGGGCTGGGCGGCTGCAGCTGCTCCTGGAAGGGCAGGTCCACAGCCAGGACTTGAGCGTCTACAGCTGCCCCTGGAAGGGCGCGGCTCCTGTCTGCTCCGGCTCCCACGAACTCCATGGAGCACAGCCCCACCACGGGCCCAGCTCCTCCTCAGGGCCCCTCTCTGCCTGCCCCTCCGTGCCCTACCGCACTGCTCCCCTGCCAGTGGGTGACTCGGCCTGGCCCCACCGCGGGGGCTCCCAGGACGGCAGGCTCCGAGGGGTCTTCCAGGGGTGGGCTCCAGGGAGACCCTCCTCTGCATTTCGCCCGCAGCAGCGGCAGGCAAGGTGCAGGTGGCACGGCAGACCCAGCCAACCCTGCACAAACAAACCTGACGCTCTCGGGCAGTCCCACGAATCCTGGCTGTGCCTTCAGCCAGGGGCTCGGGGGCTCCCAAGACGTGGCGAGAGCAAGGTTGAGGCCCCAGTGGAGTTTCCAAACCTGGAAGTAGGTCCTGCCTCGCCCTGCGAGGGTGGGGGTGGTGCAGTTGGCTGCCTCAGGAACGCGGGGCACAAGGGACCCAACAGCACCATTGCTGCTCCTGCCACCACGGCCTGTGCCTCCTCACTGCAGCCAGAGTGATGGCAGCAGCCACTCTGGAAGGCCCACCACTGCCATCAATAGCACTCCAAATATTTATGATGAATTATAGTTACACAACATCAATATTTAAAATATTAAGACTCCCAAAGAATGTAAAAGGAGGATTTAACTTAATTATGCACGAGTCTGTGTGATTGATTACCTGAGTTACTGTTACTGTGTTTTTAGTTTGCCTGGCCATGAAACTGGTGTCCATTCTCTGGCCCAAAGTTTTCTGATAAATTTCTAGAATGTATTAGAACTAATTCTGCATTAAACTAAAATTTCTTCACAACCTTGAAAGCATCAACATTGCTTAAATGCAAAGACTTTAATATGCTGAATATGTTACAAGTTCATTAAATTGCTATCATTATGCAGCATAGGTGGATACATTTTCAAAATTGCATACAGAAGGCACAGTATTATGTCAACAATGAATGGTAATATAAAGGCCACAATATCAAGTAGTTAGGTTCTAGAGTGAGGAAAACGAGAGAAACAATTGTTCAAATAGCTTGACACCCAAAGTTCTGAGTTTCTGAAAACACCCACTTTACTAAAAGGAAAGAGACTTAAAAACTTACTCTTTTGAACCCTGCTGCTGGTACCTGCAAATACCTAATTTCTGTATCAGTGAGGTTTTTGGTTCTGCTAACTATAAAGGTGAACAGTCTAAACAGAGTGGCACAGAATTATAGCGCTAGGGACACATGAAATTAAAACAAGACCTGGGTTTAACCACAGCTCTAACTACTTTCTTTGTGGCTTTGAATAAAGCAGGCAATCTCTTTAGGTTTCAATTTGCTAAACCATAAAATGTAGGAGTAAGACCAAATGATCTTTAGGATCTCTTCCACCTCTGAAATGTTATGGCCAATTCATTAATAGCATTAGTTTGTTATGAGCAATATATATTTTAGTGAAATAGTATAATTCAGTCACACATCATTTATTAGATCCTGCTTCAAAGAGTGGGGAAAACAAGGTGGAATCAGTGCAATTCACTCCTAATCTAGGGCTCTTAAAAAAGGCTGGAGCCAGGCACAGGGGCTCACACCTGTAATCCCAGCACTTCGGGAGGCTGAGGCAGGTGGACCACGTGAGGGCAGGAGTTTGAGAACAGCCTGGCAAACATGGTGAAACCTGGTCTCTACTTAAAATACAAAAATTAGCTGTGCATGGTGGTGTGTACCTGTAATCCCAGCTACTCCAAAGGCTAAGGCAGGAGAATCCCTTGAACCTGGGAGGCAGAGGTTGCAGTGAGCTGAGATTGCACCATTGTGCTCCAGCCTGGGTGACAAGAGGGAGACTGTCTCAAAAAAAATAAAATAAAATAAAAAGACTTAGCTAACCTTTGAATATACTTAAAACAGTTGAATTGTACACTTTTAAATGGTGAGGTTTATGGCATGTGAATTATATCTCAACAAAAAATTACATTAGAAAAAATACTGTGCTCATCCCCAAAGAAGTAAGTCTGTAGCCTAAAGAAGTTTATTAAATAGTGATGTGGACCAAAGAGTACAAACCCTTAGATAATGGAACTAAAAAAATTTGAATAGCAATTTAGCTAGGCCAGCAGTAAAAGCTACCCTTTACTAGGACTGGCTCCATAATTCACGTGACCCAGTACAAAATGACAATGCAAGACCCTTGTTCAAAACTTAAGAATTTTAAGACAGCCATCATACAGCATTAAACCAAATGCAAACCACCTCAGAACTCAGGGCCCTGACTACACAGATCACAACCATGAAGCCAGCTGGATTTACTGAATTTTAATATTTTCTAGGCCCAGGACTGAACACTTCACAGACCACTCATTCCATTTTCACCACAACCTTGCGAAAGTAATATTCTTATTCCCATTTTATGAAAAAAGGAAATAAAAGCTTAAAGAGGTTAAAGAATGTATCTAATTTCTCAGTCTGTAGGTGAAAGAGCTGTACTTCAAGTGTAGGTCTGACTCCAAAGGCATGTTTTTTAAACAGTGATCTTCAAACTTATTAATAAAAATTGTTTAGTGAGCACTCTGATGTATGTGTAAATATATAAGAATAAATTATATACATGTACTACCGTATTAATAAGTTATATACACTAAATGTCATATAAAACAAAGACATTTTAAAGATGACATATGTAGAAATTCTAATACGTTCTTCCCATACCCTTACCATTCACCTTTCACAATTGCCTTAGTACCCCGATAAGGCAGCCCTTAACCCAGGAATTAAGGCTGCCCTGAACCCAGCCAAACTTAGAATTAACAGCACTTAAGATGTTAATTTTCCTATGAAGCATGAAATTTTAATAGGAGATTCTAAGAAGGTAACACTCAAAAAGGTGACTTTTTCATAACAGAATTTTAGGTTCTAAAAAAGCAGGGGGTATTTTTTTTTTTTTTAATCGTGAAGGCTGGCTTGCCTTAGAGAAAGCTCATTTCACTTACTGATAAGATAAGCTGGGTGAGCCTGACCAACATTTTTGGTTAAATCTAGGGTATCTGCAAAGTTCTACAGCAAAGGATGATTCATTGTAGAACACAAGAAGGAAAGCACTGACTTGATGAATGTTTATTGGTGCCTACAATGGGTACGGAACCTTGCTGGTTGCTGGAGACAGATCAGTGAGCAAGATAGGCTCCCTGGGGCCAAGATCTAAGTATGTTCTATAGAACATCAGGCAAGGGCAAGTTCCATGCCAGCACAAATAAGCTTAGGAGGAAATAAGATGCACTTTGTTCTCTGCTCATTGTACATAAACCTTTGAAAAGCAAGACTATGCTTCCAGGTATGTTTTATTAAGAAATATTTCACTAATGTTGGAGTATGATGAAGACCCAAATTTTCCTTAGAAATGTCAAAACCCTGGAGTCCCAGCACTTTGGGAGGCCGAGGCAGGTGGATCATGAGGTCAAGAGATCGAGACCATCCTGGCCAACATGGTGAAACCTCATCTCTAGTAAAAAATACAAAAATTAGCTGGGTGTGGTGGCGTGCACCTGTAGTCCCAGTTTTTTGGGAGGCTGAGGCAGGAGAATTGCTTGAACTTGGGAGGCGGAAGTTACAGTGAACCGATATCGTGCCACTGCACTCCAGCCTGGTGCCTGGCGACAGAATGAGACTGCCTCAAAAAAAAAAAAAAGTCAAAACCCATTTTTTATAATACAGTAGTCTTCTTTCTCTATACTGCAGACTAGTTTTTAGATCCTCTTTAAATACTGGCCGCTAGTAATTCTGCTTTTATCTGTTTGTATATACCAAACTTTGGTTGAATCATGAATGCACTAAAAATTGACAGCACAAGATAAAGGAGATATTTATATCTCTTCCTGAAGATGGCGACAGAAGACCATGCCTTTAATACAGGGCCCCATCTTGTGTACCAAGAGATAAACGCATGCCGTTTAAGCAGAAAATACTTTACTGAAATTTTACAAATCTGTCTTTACTAAATCTAAAATATTTTAAAAACTATAAATAAATGATCTTTTTAGTTTACAGTTAGTTTAAAAGGTGGATTATTTGGATAGCTTGTTTGCTTTGCAACAGTAGCAAAAGAAAAAAAAGAGTGAATAGAAAAAGAAAATTGGGACAGCAGATGATATCTTGAGCCGAACATGTCAACGATTCTTCCGTTCCTTTCTTTGATTGCACAGTTACTCCCAGATTTATTTATCCTGGTGCTTGTTTTAATACAGCTCCAAAATCAGTGGAAAATTGGAGCCACAGTCAGTCTGCCTGGTGCAAATCCTGTCTCCACAATCTACCGGATGTGTGACTTGACAAGCTAACATCTGTCTCTGCATATTTGTTTCCTCATCTGTAAAATCAGGATGATGATGAACAGAATAAGCATGTAAAGCACTTAGCACAGTGCCTGGCACACAGTAGGCATTCAATAAACGGTAGCTCTCATCACTAGATCACACCAGGGCCCTGTCTAGACGGCCTAGGAAGCCCCTTCAAAACATATCTTCCACCACATTTTAGGAAGAGGCATGGTTTTCAGTATTGGCCAATCCCAGAAAAGGGGAAAACTACTCTGGAGACTAAACAATATAATTGGGGTATCACTGGACTCATTGCTTACGATGCCAAATTGTTGAGTTTTTCATTTTGAGGCAATCAAATAACTTGATTGATGAGTCTAATTGCCACATATAATAGTTTTTGCCAAGAGGCCGGGCGTGGTGGCTCAAGCCTGTAATCCCAGCACTTTGGGAGGCCGAGGCGGGTGGATCACGAGGTCGAGAGATCGAGACCATCCTGGTCAACATTGTGAAACCCCGTCTCTACTAATACAAAAAAATTAGCTGGGCACGGTGGCGCGTGCCTGTAATCCCAGCTACTCAGGAGGCTGAGGCAGGAGAATTGCCTGAACCCAGGAGGCGGAGGTTGCGGTGAGCCGAGATCGCGCCATTGCACTCCAGCCTGGGTAACAAGAGCGAGACTCCGTCTCAAAAAAAAAAAAAAAAAAAAAAAATAGTTTTTGCCTTAATGAAAAATTACATAAAGCAATTTTATCCAACATGCCATATTTATTTCAATCTATATCTTCTTTTATTAGGTTTGCAAAAGTAATTGCTGTATTTGCCATTTAAAAGTAATTGCAAAAACAGCAATTACTTTTGTACCAACCTAATAAAGGGTTATCTATATTTGAAATTCCAATCTATGTTTCTAATTCATCATTTAATCTTAAAATATTTATAAAAAAAGATAAAGTAAGCACCATTTTCCAAATGACATGACCTTAAAAGGCAAGTTCAATTTACTTGTATTTGTTATTTGTTGTTGTTGTTGAAGTCTTTTTTAAATTCATCACCTCAAGCATTTATCCTTTGTGTTCCAAACAATCCAAGTATACTCTGTTAGTTATTTTTAAATGTACAACTAACTTTTTTACTATAGTCACCCTGTTGTGCTGTCAAATACTAGATCTTGTTCATTTTCTCTAACTTTTGTGCCCGTTAACCACCCCCACTTCCCCCAAGCCCCCCACTACTCTTTCCAGCCTCTGATAACTACCCTTCTACTTTATCACTGTGAGTTCAATTATTGTAATTTTTAACTCCCACAAATAAGTGAAAACGTGAAGTTTGTCTTTCTGTGCCTGGATTATTTTAGTTAACATAATGACCTCCGTTTCCATTCATGTTGTTGCAAATGACAGGATCTCATTCTTTTTTATGGCTGAATAGTACTCCGTTGTGTATGTATACCGCATTTTCTTTATCCATTCATCTGATTATGAACGCTTAGGTTGCTTCCAAATCTTGGCTATTGTGAATAGTACTACAATAAACATAGGAGTGCAGATATCGCTTTGATATACTGATTTCCTTTCTTGTGGGTTTTTCCAGGAGGGGGATTGCTGGATCATAAGGTAGCTCTATCTTTAGAACACTCCAAGTTGTTCTCCAAAGTGGCTATACTAATTTACATTCCTACCAACAGTGTACAAGAGTTCCCTTTTCTCCACATCCTCTCCAGCATTTATTGCCTGACTTTTGGATGAAGGCCATTTTAACTGGAGTGAGATGATATCTCATTGTAGTTTTGGTTTGCATTTCTCTGATGATCCATGATGTTGACCACCTTTTCATATGCCTGTTTGCCATTTTTATGTCTTCTTTTGAGAAATGTTTATTCAGATATTTTGCCACTTCTAATTGGATTATTAGATTTTTCCTGTGAAGTTGAGTTCTTTATATAGTCTGGTTTTAGTCCTTTATCAGATGGATAATTTGCAAATATTTTCTCCTATTGTGTGGATTTTGTCTTCAGTTTGTTGATTGTTTCCTTTGCTATACAGAAGCTTTTTACCTCAATGTGATCTCGTTTGTCCATTTTTGCTTTGGTTGACTGTGCTTGTGGGTTATTACTCAAGAAATCTTTGCCCAGTCCAATGTCCTGGAGAGTTTCCCCAATGTTTTCTTTTAGTAGTTTTATAAAGTTCTTAAACGTAAGTCTTCAATCCATTTTGATTTGATTTTTTTATATGGAAGGAGATAGGGGTCTAGTTTCATTCTTCTGCATTTGGATATCCAGTTTTCCCAGAACAATTTACTGAAGAGGCTGTCTTTTTCTCAATGTATGTTCTTGGCACCTTTGTTGAAAACGAATTTGCTGTAGATGTGTAGATTTATCTCTGGGCTCTCTATTCTGTTTCACTGATCTATATGTCTGTTTTTATTCCAGTACATGCCTTTTTGGTTACCATAACTCTGTAGTATAATTTAAAGGCAGCTAATGTGATTCTTCTAATTTCATTCTATTTGCTCAGGTTAGCTTTGGCTATTCTGGGTCTTTTGTGGGTCTATATACATTTTAGAACTGTTTTTTCTATTTCTGTGAAGAACATCCTTGATATTTTGAAAGGGATTGCATTGAATCTGTAGATTGTTTTGGGCAGTATGGACATTTAACAATATTAATTCTAATCTGTTAACATGGAATATCTTTCCAGCTTTTAGTGCCCTCTTCAATTTCTTGCATTAGTGTTTTAGTTTTTATTGTAGATATCTTTGACTAATTTGGTTAATTTGTAGGTATTTTATTTTATTTTATTTTATCTGTAGCTGTTATAAATGGGATTACTTTCTTGATTTCTTTTTCAGATTGTTCACTTTTGGCATATACAAAGGCTATTGATTTTTCTATGTTGATTTTGTATCCTGCAACTTTAATGAATTTGTTCATCAGTTCTGATAGTTTTTTTTTTTTGTCAAGTCTTTTTTTCTAAATATAAGATCATATCATCTGCAAACAAGGATAATTCGACTTATAGTTTTCCAATTTGGGTGCTCTTTATTTCTTTCTCTTGTCTGATTGCTCTAGCTAGGACTTCCAGTACTATGATGAATAACAGTGGTGACAGTGGACATCCTTATCATGTTCCATATCTTAGAGGAAAGGCTTTCAGTTTTTCCCCATTCAGTATGGCACTAGCTGTGGGTCTGTCATATATGGCTTTTATCATGTTGAGATATGTTTTTCCTATACACAGATTATTGAGGGTTTTTATCATGAAGGGATGTTGGATTTTATCAACATCAATTGATATAATGATTTATTATCAATTGATTTATCATCAATTGAAATAATCATATGATTTTTACACTTCATTCTGTTGATATGCTGTATCACATTAATTGATTTGCATATATGGAAACACCCTTGCATTCCTAGGGTAAAACCCACTTGGTCCTGATGAATTATCTTTTTAATCTGTTGTTGAATTCAGTTTGCTGTTTTGTTGAGGATATTTGCATGGGTATTCATCAGTGACACTGGTCTATAGTTTTCTTTTTCTGATGTGTCTTTGTCTGGTTCTAGTATCAGAGTAATACTGACCTTGTAGAAAAAGTTTGGAAGTATTGCCTCCTCTTCTATATTTTGAAATAATTTGAGTAGGATTGGTGTTAGTTCTTCTTTAAATGTTTGGTAGAATTCAGCAGGGAAGCCCCTGGGTCCCGGGTTTTTCTGTGTTAGGAGACTTTTTATTGTGGCTTTGATCTTGTTACTTGTTATTGGTCTGTTCAGGTTTTGGATTTCTTCTTTGTTCAAACTTTGTAGGTTATATGTGCCTAGGAATTTATCAATTGCTTCTAGATTTTCCAATTTATTGGCATATAGTTGCTCATAGTAGCCACTAATGATCCTTTGAATTTCTGGGGTATCAGTTGTAATGTATCCTTTTTCATCTCTGAATTTATTTATTTAGGTCTTCTCTTTTATTTCTTAGCCTGGCAAAACGTTGGTCAATTTTGTTTATCTTTGCAAAAAAACAACTTTTTGTTTCACTGATATTTTGCCTGTTTTCTTCATTTTAAATTCATTTATTTATATTCTGATCTTTATTATTTTCTATCTTCTACTAATTTTGGATTGTGTTTGCTCTTGCTTTTCTAGTTCCTTAACATCCATCATTAAGTCATTTATTTAAAGTTCCTCTTTTTTGATACAGGCACTTGTAGCTATAAACTTTCCTCTTAGAACTGCTTCCTATGTATACCACAGGTTTTGGCATGTTGTGTTTCCATTATGATTTGTTTCAAGAAATTTTTAAATTTCCTTCTTACTCTCTTCATTGACCCACTGGTAATTCAGGAACATGGTGTTTAATTTCCATGTGTTTGTCTAGTTTCTAAATTTCCTCTTATTATTGACTTCTAGTTCTATTCCATTGTGATCAGAGAAGATTCCTGATTTTATTTCAATGTTTTTGAATGTTTTAAGACTTGTTTTATGACCTAACATATGGTCTCTTTTTGACGATGATCCATGTGCTGACAAAAAGAATGTGTATTCTGCAGCTGTTAGATGAAATGTTCTGTAAATATATATATCAGGCCCATTGGGTCTATAGTGCACATTAAGTCCAGTATTTCTTTGTTGATTTTCTATCTGGAAGATCTGTCCAATGCTGAAAGTAGGGTGTTGAAGACTCCAGCCATTATTATATTGGAGTCTATCTCTCCCTTTAGCTCTAATAATATTCACTTCAGATATCTGGGTGCTCCAGTGTTGGGTACACATATATTTAAAATCGTTATATCTTTTTGCGGAATAGACTCCTTTATCATTATATAATGAACTTCTTGGTCTCTTCTTATGGTTTTCGCCTTGAAATCTATTTTGTCTGATATAAGTATAGCTACTCCTGCTCTTTTTTGGTTTCCATTGGCATGGAATCTTTTTCTGTCCATTCATTTTCAGTCTATGTGTGTCTTTACAGATGAAGTATGTTTCTTGTAGGCAACAGATAATTAGGTCTTGTTTTTTGTTTGTTTGTTGCTGTTTTGTTTTGTTTTACCCATTCTATATATTTTGATTGGAGAGTTTGCTCCATTTATATTCAGTGTTGTTATTGAAAAGTAAGGCCTCACTCCTGCCATTTTGCTATTTTTTGTCTGGCTATTTTGTGGTCTTCTCTTCCTTCCTGTTTTCCTTCTAATGAAGGTGATTTTATCTAGTGGTATGATTTATTTCTTGTTTTTATTTTTATGTATCTGTTGTTTTTTTGATTTGAGGTTACTATGAGGCTTGCAAATACTGTCTTATAACCCATTATTTTAATGACTTAACTTTGCATAAACAAGCAAACAAACAAGCAAAAAGAAAACTAATAAAAATTCTACACCTTAACTTTGTCCTCCCACCCTGCTTTTTAGCTTTTCGTTGTTTCTACTTATATGTTATTGTGTTGTCTATGTCTTCAAAATGTGTTGTTATTATTTTTGATTAATTGTTTAGTCTTTCTATTTACGAGTAGTTTACAGTCATAATACTCTGTGTTTTTCTGTAAACTTACTATTACCAGTGAGTTTTGTACCTTCAGACAAATTTGCATTGCTTATTAATGTATTTTCTCTCTGATTGAAATACTCCATTTCTTGTAGGACAGATCTGGTGCTGATGAAATCCCTCAGCTTTTTTCGGGGAAAGTCTTTATTTGTCCATCATGTATGAAGGATATTTTCACTGGATATACTATTCTAGGGTAAAAGCTTTTTTCATTCAGCACTTTAAATATGTCATGCCACTCTCTCCTGGTCTGTAAGGTTTTCACTGAAAATCTACTGCCACACAATTAGAGATCCATAAATTATTTGTCTCTTTTCTCTTGCTGCTTTTAGGATCCTTTCTTCATGCTTGACCTTTGAGAGTTTGATTATTAAACCCCTTGAGGTAGTCTCCTTTGGATTAAATCTGCTATGTGTTCTATGACCATCTAATACTTGGATATTGATATCTTTCTCTAGGTTTGGGAAGTTCTCTGTTATTATCCCTTTGAATAAACTTTCTACCCCTATCTCTTTCTCTACCTCCTCTGTAAGGCAATAAATTTTAGATTTGTCCTTTTGAGGCTATTTTCTACATCCTGTAGGTACACTTCACTGCTTTTTATTCTTTTTTCTTTTGTCCTCTCTGGCAAAAGCTTCTTTCAAATAGTCTGTTAAGCTCAGTAACTCTTTCTTCTGCTTGATCAATTCTGCTATTAAGACTCTGATGCATTCTTCAGAATATCAATTGCATTTTTCAACTGTAGAATTTCTGCTTGATTTTTTAAAAATTATTTTAATCTCTTTGTTAAATTTATCTGATAGAATTCTAGATCCCTTCTCCGCATTACCTTGAATTTCTTTGAGTTTCCTCAATCCAGTTGTTTTGAATTCTCTGTCTGAAAGGTCACATATCTCTGTTTCTCCAGGATTTGCCCCTGGTGCCTTAGTTTTTCTGGATAGTCTTGATGCTGTGGATGTTTGTCTGTGTCTGGGCACTGAAGAGTTAAGTGTTTATTGTAGTTTTCACAACCTCGGCTTATTTGTACCGGTCCTTCTTGGAAAGGCTTTCCAGATATTCAAAAAGACTTGGGTGTTGTGAGCTAAGCCGTATCTGCATTAGGGGGCACCCCCAGCCCAGAAATGGTCTGATTCTTGCAGACACATACAGGTATCCATAGAGGTACCACCTTGATGGTCTTGGATACAATCCAGAAGAATTCTCTGGATTACCAGGCAAAGACCCTTGTTCTCTCCCCTTATTCTCTCTCAAACAAATAAAGTCTCTCTGTTGTGAGCTACCTGGAGCTTGGGATGTGGTGACACAAGCACTCCTGTGGCCACCACCACTGGGACTACACTGGGTCAGACCTGAAGCTAGCACAGCACTGGATCTCACCCAAGGCCTGCTGTAACCACTCCCTGACTACTGCCTATGTTCACTCAAAGTCCTGGGGCTCTACAATCAGGAGGTGGCAAAGCCAGCCAGACCTATGTACTTTCCTTTGGGGTGGCAAATTCCCCCAGGCCTGGAGTAGGTTCAGAGGCTTTATCCTGGAATCAGGGGAATAGAGTCAAAAATCTTAGAACTCTACCTGATGTTTTATTGTACTGTGGTTGAACTGGCACTCAAACCACAAGACGCAGGTCTTCCCACTCTTCCCTCTGCTTTCCAAAGGCAGAGGAGTTCTCATCCTATGGCTACTGCCACCTTAAGCCCATGGGGCAGTGCTGCCAGACTACTGCTGATGTTCCCTTTAAGCCCAAGTGCTCTTCAGTCAGCTTGTGGTGAATGCTGCCTGGCCTGGGACTCACTCTTCAGGGGAGTGGGCTCCCCTCTAGCCCAGGGCAGGTCCAGAAATGCTGTCTAATTGCCAAGTCCTGGAACTAGGAACCATAAGAGCCCACTTGGTGCTCTTCCCTCTGTGGCCAAGCTGGTACCTAAGGTGCAAGACAAAGTTCCCGTTGCTTTTCTCTTCACTTTTCTTGAGCAGAAGGAGTCTCTCCCCATAGTCACCACAGCCAGGAATGTGCTGAGTCTCACCTGAAGCCAGTAAGACTCAGAGTCTCACCCAAGGCCCACAACATACTATCTGGGTATCACTTCTGGTTATTCAAGACCCAAGGGCTCTTTCGTCAGCAGGCGATGGGTCCTGCCAGGGCTGGTCCCTTTCCTTCAAGGCAGCAGGTTCTCTTCTGGCCCAGGATGTGTCTAGAAATGGCATCTGGGAGCTAGGGCCTGGAAAAGAGGCCTCATGATTCTGACTGGTGCCCTATCCTACAGCAGCTGAGCTAGTATCCGAGATACAAGACAAAGTCCTCCCTCCTCTTTCCTCTTCTCTCTTCAAGTGGAAGGAAGGGGTCTCTTTTGGAGCTACAAGCTGTGCAGCCTGGGGTTGAGGGGAGTTGGGCAAGCACTCCCTCACCCACCCCATCTGGTGTCTCAGTAGGTTGTGTGCCCCCTAAGTCCACTGGCTCTGAGCCCAGTTCATCACTAGAACTCGCCTAGACTACCTTTCAAGTTTATTTAGGGCCCCAGAACACTGTAGCCTGTGGTGGCGAGGCTTGCCAAGGCTCAAGTTCCATCTTCTGGGATGGGCAATAATGCTCTGGCTAGAGCTGGCCTAAATGCTCCCTCTAGGGGCAGGTGTCAACTGAGTTCAGCCTGGTTTTGCTTTCTGCCAAGACAAGGCAGCAGCACTAAATTCAATGCAAGTCTCACAATTACTGCACTTTCCCTCTTCCAAGTATGCAGATGCTTTCTCCGTGCGATGCTGCCACTGCCAGGGGGTGGGGGAGGGGCGGTGTCAGCAATTCAAGACTGTCTTTCCTACCTTTTTCAGCTATATAAAGTTAAAACCAGGTACTGCGAGTGCTCATCTGATTTTTGGTTTGTATGAAGGTGCTTTTTGTGAGTAGATAGTTGTTAAATTGCTGTCCTTTCAGGCAAGACAATTGGTGGAGACTTCTATTCAGCCATCTTGCTCTGCTCCTCCTTTTGAAGTCTTCTGTATTTTGTTTTCAGTACTATCTTTTTGCCTTTTCTTCTTGATATTGTTCATTATTTGAGGGTTTAAGCAGTTCTTTCAGCATTCATTTTTTTAGCTGTCATTAATATTTTTAACTGTCAAAATAACTTCCTGTATTAGCAGCCAATATGCCTGCTTCCAGCTGCTTGAGATTCAGTGAGTCTGTTGATTTGGTTGGTCTGTTTCATTTTTCCACATAAACAGACCAATTATCTACTATCTATCCCATTTATCTACAAAATCCCAATTTTCTTGCTACCATCCCTTACCTAATTAATTATTTATCCTCTGCACAGAGTTGTCTTTTGAATCCTAATGCTTTATTTTTGATGGAATCATTCCTCATGTTGATCTACCTACTGTCACTAAGACTCAAGCCCTTGGGTAGTGATGAAGGTTGGCATCGTACCATCCATGTGGTCACACTTATCCCCCTGCTTCAACTTGATGGCAGGAACCGCAGAGACATCTGGGCCCACAGCAGAGATTCCCATAAGAATCCTGGGCAAGGAGAGTCAAAAGGTCCCATCCATATGGTAAAGCTTGTTTTCCATTAGCTGAACAAACACATTTTCTGCAAGTGTGATGCCCTTTGGTAAAGCTTGTTGGTAAAGCTCATCAGTACATATTATCAGTGAAACAGTACAAAACATCAGTGAAACAAAAAGTTGTTTTTTTGCAAAGATAAACAAATTGACAAACATTTTGCCAGACTAAGAAAAAAAAGAGAAGAGCCAAATAAATAAAATCGGAGATGAAAAAGGAGACATTACAACTGACAACCCAGAAATTCAAAGGATCATTGGTAAAAATCCTTTGAATCCCAGGTAAAAATCCCAGGGAAGCACCCTGTGTAATGAAGAAAGTCACTTATTAACATATGGCTCAGCTATCTATTGCTGTGTTATAAGTCATCTCAAAGCACAGTACCTACATGATTTATTCTTTCTCATAATTCTGGGGATTGACTGGCTTTACGAGAGGAGCTTCTGCTTTATGTTGGGTGGCTGAGGTCACTCACGCAATTGCATTCAGCTGACAGCTTGGCTGGAGTTGGGATGTTCAAATGGCCTCTCATCCTCCAGGATCTTCCTCCACTTTGCCTTTCACCCTTCAGTGGTTCCTGTGGTTTGGATGTCCCACCCAAATCTCAGGGTGAACTGTAATCCCCAATGTTGGAGATGAGGCCTGGTGGGAAGCGTTTGGATCATGGGGGGAGATTCCTTGTGAATGGCTTGGGCCATCACTTCCCCTTGGTGATAAGTGAACTCTCTGAGTTCTTGTGAGATCTGGTCATTTAGAAGTGTGGCACAGCACCCCGATCACGCTCCTGCTTTTGCCATATGATGAGCAAGCTCCCACTTCACCTTCCACCATGAGCTTACCTGGTATTTTCTCTTAGGAAAGCATTACTGTGTGTACATATTTACCTTGGATAAAGATTCAGCTCCAAATTTATATTCAACTGAAATGTCGGAAGGATGCCTGACACCTTGCAGTGTGCTTGGCCTCTGAGCTATTTAAAAACATATGTCACCTCGGTGCAGCCTTGTCCTCACTGACATGTCTTCTAAGGAGCCTGGCTGGCTGGTGTTCCAGGCACTGCATGTCATATTTCTGAAAAAGCTGACAGACGGTTTCACAAAATATTGTCATAATATCGTGTTACTGAATCTTGAGTTGCCTTCATGGTAGCAAATTTTTGCAGAGATTGGTCTTATCCTCTTAGATATCTATGACTATGTTTACGTTTAATCCCTGAAATTGGGAGTTCAGTATTTCTGAATATAATTAACATCTATAGATTTTGACGCAGTTTTAATAATCTAATCAATAATCCTAACAACTTATTAAATGCATTGAGATGCAAAATATTTTTATTAAAATAAAAATTTGTTAAACGTAATTATGAAATGTTAGAAAATATAAAGAAAAAATTCACCTATTTTCTACCATACAGTAGGACTTCAACAAATGTTGAATTAGTTGTAAATGCCTATGTGTATCTCTGAAATGCTTAAAAAACTCTAAATGAAACCAATTTAAATTTATATATACTTCAACATATTAATGTTCATGAAAAAAATTTTTTACATAACTATAAAAAATGAGCAAACTAAGTACTGATATAGAAAGGGCTCTTATTACACTAATTCTAGAAGGAAAAAAAAAAAAAAGAAAAAAAAAGAAATGGCTCCTAGATATATTATTATGCCAAAAAAGAAAATTTCAGAATGATGTTTTTGTTATGCTACCTTCAGGCTAAAAGGAGAAAAATCTATATTTGTATTTGCATGGACCCATAATATTTCAAAATCTAAGCACAGGGTTGGGAATAAACACAAGAAGTAGGTTTTCCACTATACATCTTTAGACTTTCTGATTTTGAATGCTAGTATATAAATGGAATACACTGCCATTCAAAATACAATTTAATAAGCAAAATTTGAGTCTATTTATGTTTTGCCTTTACACTTCTTTTTTTTTTTTTTTTTTTTTTTTTTTTTGAGACGGAGTTTCGCTCTTGTTACCCAGGCTGGAGTGCAATGGCGCGATCTCGGCTCACCGCAACCTCCGCCTCCTGGGTTCAGGCAATTCTCCTGCCTCAGCCTCCTGAGTAGCTGGGATTACAGGCACGCGCCACCATGCCCAGCTAATTTTTTGTATTTTTAGTAGAGACGGGGTTTCACCTTGTTGACCAGGATGGTCTCGATCTCTTGACCTCGTGATCCACCCGCCTCGGCCTCCCAAAGTGCTGGGATTACAGGCGTGAGCCACCGCGCCCGGCCGCCTTTACACTTCTTTTGCAATTAATGAAGATGAACGTTTTTTCATTTGTATGTTGACAAGTTTACTTCTTCCCTAAGAATGTTTGCCCATGTTGACATCGTAGAGGCTTTGCTTTTTTTTTTAATCAGAAAGTGTTACATCTTGTCTACTCTTTACATTGGAGATGTTTGCCCTCCGTCTCCTGATCTGCTTTCCTTTATCTAACTGCATTTTAGAGTGTGAAGATTTATGCATTCATATGTACCTTATATGCTTTGGCATTGTTCCCTTCCATCAGAAGTCTGACAAAGATTCCTTTCTATAATCTAGTTTGATTATTTTTGTTTTTTGAAATTTTCATTAATTCATTTAGAATTAATTTCTGTGTGCAATTAGAAGATGAATAGGTACTTTTAAGGGTATCTAATCTTTCTTTTCCCATTGGTCATATGAACTTCGTTATAGTATTTTTGGTTCTTATGCATAATAATATTCATTTATGTATATGCCTTAAGGAACCGTCTCCATTCCTGGAAGAGATGGTTCCAGCCACAGCTGCTAAGAGGACCTCAACTCCACCCAGGCTTTGAGACCCCCAGCCACTAGAAATTTGAAACGGGTATGGGTAGATGGTCTTTAAACTGACTTGCATTTGTTTGAACTTCAACTCACAAGGGCAAGATAATTTGATTTCAGATTTTAATACCTTTGGACTTTGCTATCTTTGAACTTTAACATGTAAGTAGGTCTATACTTTACATTTTTATTTCTCCCTGAGAATTTACTACAGAAGAAGGATTTATATCCACATCTGGGGTCCCTTTAAAATGTTTGCCTTTTGTTTTTTGAGTATCTTAATGTTATTATTTCCTCTTACTACAGAACTCCTTATGATAAACGATGGGATTGGACCTAAATGAGGATTGGAAATGGGAGAGGGAGTACATTTTCAACTTCATGTAATAGTGACCTTGGAGCTTAATGTATGGTTCTGACCCATGTCAGGACCTTCTGGGGACAAAATTTAAGCTATCTAGCAGATTTTGTGGGGCCTGAAGCTTATATAATTTGCAGGGAAGGAGCAGTTTAAGAAAAAAAAAAAAGAACATAAAATGATGAATTCAAAATTAGGTATAGGGCCTTGGAAGGAGCCTGAGCAAGTGAAGGGTCCTGAAGCTTTCGATTTGTGATAAATCCACCTCTGCTGGCCAGCAGCAGTCTAGAGGATACCCAAAGAGACAGTGGCTAGCTAGTCCACACAGACGGGAGCAGGACTCTCCAGGTGGGCTGCAGATCTTCTTTCCCAGGAGAGCCACATCCCTGATGACCAAGGGCAAGTAGTTGCAAACTCAACTAAAATGGTTTGGTTATTCACAAGAGACTTTTATCGTGAATGTCTATGGCTTCCATTATAGCCTCACTATCAGGTTATAATGAAAGTAAGTCCTATATTGAATTCTGCCACACATAGAAATATTTATAAACAAGGAGCCAAGATCGCGCCATTGCACTCCAGCCTAAGTAACGAGTGAAACTCCGTCTCAAAAAACAAAAAACAAAAAACAAAAAAAGACCAGTTAGTTTGGAGGATGTTCCTTATTTGGCTTTATCTGACATTCCCTCTTGATTAAGGCCATGCGTTTTTTATTTAATCAAGAGGGAATATCAGATAAAGCCAAATATGCAAAATATTAAAGCCAAAAATGCAAAATATTCCAACCAAAACCGCCAAATATGCAAAATATTCATATGCAAAAATATTACAGAAATGAAAATGTGTGCCTCTCGGTGTATCATATCGGGAAGCATGTGAAATTGGTTTGCCCTAATCTTGGTGACTGGTTAAGGTGGGGCACTCCAACATTTTTCAGAATAAAGTTACTACTTTCGCCTTTGTTATTAATAATCAATACCTGGGAAGATACTTCGAGAGTGTGTAAATACACAGTTTGTCATGAAACTCTCACCCCGTTTTGGGCAACATTGATGATTTTCTGATTTCATCATTTCTTCCATGTTTTATTGTTGAATTTCTATCACAATATAAGCAAAGAACTTTTCCTTCTTCATTTATTTGTATCTGTATAAACTTGCGGAACTTCATTTTATTCAATGGGTTATAATCCATTACCACTCAATTGTTAAACCTTATTTAGGGAGTAGGATTGCCTGTAATTTTCAACCCACATCCTGATGGCATTCATTTGGACTGAAAACTTCCACTGGGCTAATTAACAGAGCCTCTCTTGCTAATCAGGGACAAAGAGAGCTCAGGCAGTTTTAGTAGCCTCATGAACCTGGAGTGTATATTTCTGAATTAGGAAAATTCAATACTCACAGAGTGTAGATTAAAGCAAACATGCATCTTTATATCACAGTACCTAGGCTGAAGAATTTAAAATACATGTAAATTATTTCTATTATATAGAACACATAACTTAAGTGGTTAAACCTTATAGGTCAACTAAACAAAAAGTTGGGTAATGATAAGAGAAAATGTACCCCCACTTGGAGCTAAATTATGGTTTCTACTTCCTGTCCCCATTTATTCATTCCACCCTGAGGCAGTAGAGTGGTTTATCTGATGGGAAAGGGCAAGCCCAGCTCAGCCCCTTCCCTTTTGCTCTTGGAAACCCAGCTTGCCTGCATGGAGCTCATGTTCTCCGCTCTTGGTCAAGCTACTGGCTTAATAACAAATGTCCTGCCCTCATCAGAGGGGACCTGAGATGGCCCAATACCTTCCATAACTGGGCAGGTATATCTATAGTATATTCAGCTTCAGATAGAAGCACAAAGTTACCTCCCACAGTCTAACCTTCACCAATAATAAAGTTGATATTTTGGGCTTGATCTACATACCTCTTATTTCTCAGTCAGTTCAGAACATGAGAGCAAATGATAACAATACAATTCTCCAAAAATAAAATGCAAACATTATAAAAAGTCTCCAGATGTGAATACAATCTGCTATCCTGTTACAAATTCTCTGGGAGAAATGAAAGTTTAAAGATTAGATCTACTTGAACAGTAAGGTATAAAGACAGCAAAGTCCAAATGAATTACATTTTGAATGGTCGATGATAAGGAAGTTATCAAGGGCTGCATCACTCAGTGGACTTTTCACAAGATTCCCTTTAACAGTAGTAACCATCACAATCGTCAGAATCAAAAGCTCTGTCCAATCAGTTTACAAACTCTACCAAGCATCTCCCCCACCACCACCGACCCCATCCCATCCCATCCCACCTGCCACCAGCACCTACATCTGAACACAGATATTTATACTGGATTGAATTCTATGTAAACAAAATAAAACTTTAAAACAACAGCTAAAAACCCTTGGAGTTAAAAAATGGCAATAATATAATGTGTGGCGCTAGTGGAAAAAAATAGAAAAATGTTAAGAAACTAGAAATAGGACCCAAATACAGAAGAGGATGATAGAGTGAATTAGTGAAATCAACAAGGACTGAGTCAAATACGGATATACTATTAGCTATTTATTCATTGAATAAATGCCTATTGAGTGCCTGCTGTGTATTAGGTTTAGGTACTCTATGCACTAGGTACAGGGAGTTCAATGGGAACAAAATAGATATGGGTTCACCTTGTATTTTTGTTACGAGACAAAAATGAAATAATGTTAATCATACCAAGCCTGGTGTTTAATAAATATTAGATGCTCAATAAAAATCTGTTATTAATATTTTAATATAGGTAAAGAGGGCCGCGTGCAGTGGCTCACGGCTGTTAATCCCAGCACTTTGGGAGCTGAGATGGGTGGATCACCTGAGGTCAGGAGTTCGAGACCAAACCTGGCCAATATGGTGAAACCCCATCTCTACTAAAAATACAAAAATTAGCCGGGTGTGGTGGTGTGCACCTATAGACTCAGCTACTTGGGAAGCTGAGACAGGAGAATTACTTGAACCCAGGAGGCGGAGGTTGCAGTGAGCTGATATTGTGCCACTGCACTCCAGCCTGGGTGACAGAGCAAGACTCCATCTCAAAAAAGAAAAGAAAAGAAGAAGAAAAGAGCTCAAATGAAGATTGTTTACTTAATAGTATTTGGATAACTGGCTAGAGATCAGGCAAAACAATTGGTAGAGACACCCCTTATAAGGACATCAAAAGACATTTCAGAAGAATTTATTTACATTTAAACACTGTAAAATAAAGCACAAAATAAATGTGTTACCAGGTCTGTGAAAGAATATTCATGTCCTCACTTTTAAAGAAACAAAAAACCACAAGGAAATGAATAGACCTTAATATTGAAACATAAATTTTATACAAAAACAAAACAGCAAAACAGCAGACTGAGGAAAATATTTCATCCAGTTTAATTGACTAAAGGTAGAAATCTGGAGAAAACATTTCAATTTATAACCAAATCATAATGAAGCCAAAAAATAAGTAGACTAAGGATGCTGCAGTGGATAGCTTCATTGTTTCTTTTTTTTTTTGGCAACTGTGGTAGGCAGAGTAATTATCTCCCAAAGGTGATCACATCCTAATCTCCAGAAACTACAAATATGTTGCATTACATGGCAAAGGGGGATTAAAGTTGCTAATCAGTTAACCTTAAAATAGGGATTGTATTAGTTTGTTTTCACACTGCTATAAAGATACTACCTGAGACTGGGTAATTTATAAAGGAAAGAGGTTTAATTGACTCACAGTTCTGCATGGCTGGTGAGGCCTCAGGAAACTTACAATCATGGCAGAAGGGGAAGTAGTCACCTTCTTCACAAGGCAGGAGGACAGTAGAGCAAGGAGGAACTTCCAAACACCTACAAAACCATCAGATTTCACGAGAACTCACTATCACGACTACAGCATGGGGAAACCACCCCCATGATCCAACCATCTCCCTCCCTCGAGTGGGGGGATTACAAACCAAGGTGAGATTTGGGTGGGGACACAGAGCCAGAGCACATCAGGGACATTATCCTGGATTATGCAGGTGGGTCAAATACAGTCACAACGGGCCTTGAAAGGAGAAGAAAGAGGCAGAGGGTGGCAACAATGAAACGACGTGAGAAACACTTGATCACTGTTGCTGACTTTGAAGATGGAGGAAGGGGCCATGAGTCAACGAATGTGGGCAGCTTCTAAATGTTGTAAACAGCAAGGAATTGAAATTTCCTCTAGAGCATCCCGAAAGAAAAGAGCCCTGCTGACGCCTTGATTTTAACGCAGTGAGTTTTTGTGTCAGACTTCTAACTTATGAAAGAACTGTAAGATAATAAATTTATGTTGTTTTAAGCCACTAAGTTTGTGGTAACTTGGTATAGCAGCAAAGGGAAACTCACACAGCCACCTATTTTGTAAACGCTGCAGAACCTTCCTTCTGCAGAATATGAGGAGGTCTGTTCCCAGCTTCATTGCAGCAAGGACATAGATCCATAGCCTGTATCTGTCAACAGTACACCTGCACAACTTTGAATGAGAGGCTGGTCATGTGTGGGAGGGGAGCCTGGCAGAATCTGTTCTGCGATGGCAGTGGTGGGGACAGCTGTCACTGCAGCAGCATGTTGTTGTCAGACAGCAATTCCCACAGCAGGGTCTGCGCACAGCATGGTGTCATGGTGGGCAGCCAGCAGTGTCAGAGTCCAGTGACAAGTTCCGGGAGCCTGCGCTAGGCTGGACTTTGGACATTGTCCCTGGCTGTATAAGCCCTAAGCCTGGTGCTCTTGTCCCTCTGGAGATACTGGGAGGCTTAAATAAGTTCCTTTTCTGTTAAATTAGCCAGAGTTGTTTTTTGTGGCTTGTGATTCAGAACCCTCAGTGAATCAGATATGAATGAACAATTTGATTCACTCAAAAAGAAAGTGGTGACATGCCTGTTAGTTCCAGCTTTTGGGAGGATCAATTGAGTCCGGGAGGTTGATGCTGCAGTGAGCTGTGATCATGTCCCTTCACTGCACTCCAGGCTGGGTGATAGAATAATACCCCATCTCAGCAAAAAGGAAAGAAGGAAGGAAGGAAGGAAAAGAGGGAGGAAGGGAGGGAGGGGGGAGGGGGAGAGAGAGAGACAGAGAGAGAGAGAGAAAGAAAGAGAGAGAGAGACAGAGAGAGAGAAAGAAAAAAAGAGAGAGCGAGAGAGACAGAGATGACAAACACAGGAGAAAAACTTAATCCTAGCTAGCAAAGAAACTCAAACTTTGAGATGCTATATGATAGCTACTAAAAAGAAAAACAATTGTTTCTGTAGCATAACAATGACAACAGGTCCTCAAATAATGTCATTTCATTCAACTTTTGTTGTTGTTTTGTTTAATGATTAGAAAAAAAATTGATTGTCTGCCAGGGCCACTGTGTGGTTTGCATGCTCTCCCCACGTCCACAGGGGTTTGCTCTGGGTGCTCTGGTTTTCTCCCACCCCTCAAAGATGTACATGTTCGGCTCACAGGCGTGTCTACATGGTCCTGGTGTGAGTGTGGGGTGTGTGCATGCGCCCTGCAATGGGACAGTGTCCTGTCCAGGCCTGGTTCTCACCTTATGCCCTGGGCTGCTGGAATGAACTTTGGCAATCGGAGACCACAGACTCTGACAACCTGGAGAACTGTTACTATTGGGTAAGTTATCTTACTTGCTTTTTTTTTTTTTTTTAAGATGGGGTTTCATCATGATGGCCAGGCTGATCTTGAACTCCTGACCTCAGGTGATCCACCCACCGCGGCCTCCCAAAGTGCTAGGATTACAGGCGTGAGCCATCGCGTCCGGTCCATCTTACTTGCTTTTATTTATCTTTATTAAATGTATATATAGCTCATATTTATTTCAATGGTTAATATCAGAAGTGTTTTGGTTTTTATTTAGAAGTTTGATGTGTTTGTAACTAGAAATAAGCCATAGGAATATCCATTTGCTTGTGGTAAAAATTGGTGTCACTTAGAGTTGCAGATTATAAGAACCTATTGACAAACTTAATAGGTACATACCCACCCAAGGCAGGTGATTAAAGGGGAATATGGTCTGTGCAGCAGCTCTATCAGGGGGCAGTTTCTGCCCCAAGAAAACTGCCCTCAGAAAGAACCAACAGCTGTAATTTTGGGAACACAAGCTTCTTTGGTGGGGAGTGGTCTTATTGCTAAATACCCAGCATCTGGGGAGCATTTTAATGTCTGATGCTGCATCAACCTAATGGAAAACTACCAATAGTCCTTGAAATAAGCATCACAAAGTCTTTGTAGCAACATGGCAAAATATTTATAATGCATACTTAAGTAAAAATTCTATGCAGAACAGGTAACAGGTATTCGTGATGTTTAATTATGTGGGATTTGACACATGTGGCCCATTGGGCTATTAGATTTAAATGAAAGAATGTTTTTTTTTTTTTAAGACAGTATCTCTGTTGCCCAAGCAGGAGTGCAGGGGTGCGATCTCAGCTCACTGCAACCTCCACCTCCCAAGTTCAAGTTCAAGCGATTCTTGTGCCTCAACCACCCAAGTAGCTGGGATTACAGGCATGCACTAACACACCCAGCTACTATTTTTAGTAGAGATGGGGTTGTACCATGTTGGCCAGGCTGGTGTCAAACTACTGACCTCAAGTGATCCATCCGCCTCGGCCTGCCAAAGTGTTGGGATTACAGGCATGAGCCACCGTACCAGGCCCAAGAATGCTTTTATTACATTGTCTTTCCTGTTTAAAATATTGCATCTCTTACCAACATGTTTCACTAAAAAAACATGAAGTCTCCAAATGCCTAAAGAATGGATTTTTTTTTTTTTTTTTTTCTGAGATGGAGTTTCACTCTTGCTGCCCAGGCTGGAGTGCAATGGCACAATCTCAGCTCACCGCAACCTCCGCCTCCTGGGTTCAAGTGATTCTTCTGCCTCAGCCTCCTGAGTAGCTGGGATTACAGGCATGCACCACCATGCCCAGCTAATTTTTGCATTTTTAGTAGAGATGGGGTTTCTCCATGTTGGTCAGGCTGGTCTTGAACTCCCAACCTCAGACGATCCACTTGCCTCGGCCTCCCAAAGTGCTGGGATTATAGCCATGAGCCATCGCACCTAGCCTGAATTTTCATTTTTAAAAATAAAGATCCCCAAGTGATGCTACTCATCTGTTTCTTTGGAGAGTTCTAAATGCCTTGAGTTAATGATCAGAATATCATTTGTCTGGGAAATAATCCATATAGGTGCATACTGTCCCTGGGTGCCTGGTCCTGTGACTGGGGTGCAGCTCCTTCAGTCAGCACCCACTTTCTTATAAAGACTCCATCTCAGATCTTGCAATGCATCTTGAAATGCAAGGATCCTTAATCCATTTCTTCCTTTGACAAATAGAAAATGAGCCCTTCTGTGTGTTCACCCTTCCCCACTGTCCTCTTCTGAAAAATGGAGGTCTAATTGCTGGCACGGGAAAGAGGCTTGTTTTAACTGTCTGCTCCATCTGGTGGGTAGCAAACAAGGTTAGTATGCCCTGTTTTTCATAAAGCATGCAGACTTGTAAAATGGAAATAAAGAAGGAAATGATGACCAGGCACCCAGAGATCAGCTCCTGTCTTTTTATGCTGTGCTAGAAAAGAAAGGTTGTGAGCTGAGGGAGATCAGGAAAGCAGGAAGACCAGCAAGCAGGAAGAGCTGGCTGGGCACCCAAACATGGCGATACCTTGGAAGATGCCTGTGCAGGTCAGAGCTTGGAGGAGATGGGGCCGCAGGTGCTGAGGAGACAGTAAGAGTCAGCTGCACTGACAGTGGGGAGAGCCAGAAATCAGAGGAAAGAGGAATGATGGAAGTTGGGGAACGAAGGGGCCCCATGGCCAGTTCAGGGAGCTAGAGTGAAAATCTGACCTATCTCAGCTGCAGCCCATTGCTTCCTGTAGCTTGTCTTCACATCTTTTGCCTAGAAAGCAGATGAAAGAAAACGTATCCATAGAGGCTGTGGGCTGAGCCTCTCCTCCTCACTTTTTTTTTTTTTTTTTTTTTTGAGACGGGGTCTCGCTCTTGTTACCCAGGCTGGAGTGCAATGGCGCGATCTCGGCTCACCGCAACCTCCGCCTCCTGGGTTCAGGCAATTCTCCTGCCTCGGCCTCCTGAGTAGCTGGGATTACAGGCACGCGCCACCGTGCCCAGCTAATTTTTTTTTGTATTAATAGAGACGGGGTTTCACAATGTTGACCAGGATGGTCTCGATCTCTCGACCTCGTGATCCACCCGCCTCGGCCTCCCAAAGTGCTGGGATTACAGGCTTGAGCCACCGCGCCCGACTCCTCCTCACTTTTAAAACACCGAACACCAACGTGGGTGTTATGCTGAGCTGTGATTTATCCGGCCACCCTTCTGAGTACCTCCTTCCTCACTTCCTTCCTCCCATCTTTTCTTCCTTCCAAATATTTATTGTGTCCCCACCACACACTCTTTATCTGAACTTAAATTTGATATCTAAAGGACTTGAGCATGTATCGACAGTTGGAATCTGGGCAGCTACAGATTTGTAAGGCCAGTGAATCAGGCACCAGCTCTCCTCTAATTACATTGTACATGTATTTGGGAGCGAAGCTTGCACTTGCATAGCTGAACTCTAGAGTCACACGGATGCTCAAGGAGTCACTGAAGAGCTGTGGCTTCAAGAACCCAGTCTCGTGTGGCTGTTGAGTGGACATGACATTGGGCATTGCAGTCCTTTCTCTGAAAGCCCACCATTAGGGCAAGGGCTTACACACATGAGATGCCCTCCCGGCTGGCACTGGTTCCATGACAATCATTTCTCAGCCCACAGAGAAGTGGAGGAAAAGAATCTAGGTGGGG
Organism: Aotus nancymaae; assembly: GCF_030222135.1. Taxonomy (NCBI): domain Eukaryota; kingdom Metazoa; phylum Chordata; class Mammalia; order Primates; family Aotidae; genus Aotus; species Aotus nancymaae. The sequence continues at coordinate 53,500,289 of NW_026988471.1, read as the reverse complement.
GCAGTTAGTGTAGTCTGAGGGTGTGGCCTCTGGAGAGATGTGTCAGAATTCAAATCTCCAGCTGCTATCTGTACAAGTACTTAACTCTTTAAGCCTTTGTTTTCTCCTTTGTACAATGAAGACGTTGCCCAATAGAACTGCGAGGATTTGATGAGATAATCCACCTTGAAACTTAGCACACTGCCTGGACAACATTATAGCTGGATACCTATTATTATTAGCAAGATAAAGTCACTCTGGAGAACAAAGGATGGAAATGAAACCGCTGGTTCGGAGTCCCCTACCTAAATCACTGACTGAGTTTTTTCAATCAGTTGTCCTGATACGCTCAGGTCTAGCGTGAGTTCCCGGCTTCTCTCCCTTTTCCTGTGGGGTGTGTTCACACTCACATATCCACTTGTTCCACAGAGCAGTATGCCACTGAGATCCTGAACACACACTCCTTCTCAGCTCAAGATATCAAGGCAGCTGAATGGAGATGAGGCAGGTGGAAGGTCAGTTCTGGGGTCAGCCGGACCGTGTTATCGCTTCTGAGCACTGTGGTCTCGGTTCTACCAGCTCTGGCTCAGCTCAGTCACCTTTTCTCTGGGGTGGCAGTTCAGGCTGTGGCTCTAACAACACCTCAGTGATAAGTCTCCACCTCACAGGCTCCGTGTGAAGGTTGGGATGAGTTAACGCAGCGGAAGTGCTAAGGGCGGCACCTAATGCATACAGTAGGCGCCTGGCCAATGCTGGCTGTGTCAGAGCCAGTGCAGAAATGGTACTCCTCTTGGTTCTGCGCCAAGTGCTACAAGGACAGCTTCCACTGGTCCCAGTGCCCAAGGATCTGAGACACAAGGGGGCCATCTGGTCATGTTCTGGCCAGAGCGCTGCTCCCCTCCTTCCCCACTTCCTGAGACAACTGTGATAGAGAAATGACGGAAATGCTGTGTCACCACTGAAAAGAGAATGTAAGGACAGGTTCATCTTCGCAAACTGTTCTCCTGTGGAATTTCAATTCTTTCCCCACCTGAGGTAAGTCAGACATGCTGCCTTCTCTTCTTTTCCAGACACCAGTGGGGCCCTCTTCCTTTAAGCCCTCATGTCTGAGTGAATGGCTTCCCTGGGACCTGGCCTCAGTGTCCCCAGCCCAGTTACCCTCTTATCTACAACAAAGCTCTCAGGCACATGGGACACCCTTGGCTTTTGGGTTATTAATTCTCTGGGTAATTTTACCCCTTGTCAGAGCTGGAGACTTTGTACAAAATAGGGTGCTGAGTGATGAGGGAGCCGCACCCCTGCCACGGGGCCAGGGAGCAGGGACGGTGTGTGCCACACAGATTGTTTCCCAGCCAAATGATGTTCCGACTCCTCAAAGAAACAGAATTAGCGCCTTTGGGAGGGCCTTATTTCAAAAGAAAATACTTTCTTAGATTGACATTTGGTTCACCTGTAAATTTATGGCATTCCCACAGCAGCGCCTGCTGCTGAGCTGTGCCAGTGTCTGAAGTAACCCCGCAATGCCTGCTGGAGAAGGGAGCTCGGGAGATGGGAGCGAAGGGAACTAGGCGGCTGGACGTCCTTCCTGCTTCCTAACCTACATTTGCTCTCTGAAGCCAGGTGTGCCCCAACGGAAGCACCTCGGACGGAAAACACGAAGGTGGGGGGAGTTTATCAACACGCACAAGGTCAGGGGCGGCCTTGAACACGTGAGCAAATATGCTTTAAAATAAAAGAGGCTCCTGCCGATAGAATCACATGGGGGAGAGGCGACTGATTTATGGAGTGTGGCATTTATCAGCTCATTTCATCTGTTTTAGAGACCAAGGCTCAGAGGAAGCTGACGAAGAGGCGTCTAACATCTTTGTCTTCATCACGTGGCTGGCGTGTGGTGGGTGCTTCACTGAGGGGACAAGGGAATACTTATCACGGGGCTGGGAGGTGAAGGAGCCACCATTCAGTCTGGCCTGAGCGCCTACCTTCTCTTTCCAGAAGACCAGAGGCTGAGCAAGCTGGATGAAGTAATCCAATCACGTGTCCCCAGGAAAGACAAGACTCCTAAAATCCAAGTGGGGAGATGTCAGACGTGTAATAGATGGCAGCAGGAAAGGCCCCGTCTGCACGCCTGCGAGCACTGGTTCAGAAACGCATGCTCTTTATGGCCATTTTAATTAGGGCTGTGGACATTCCCTTAAGATGGGAGATTAAAACCTTGAGCGACTGTTTCCTTAGAGAAAAACAAAACTTGAGGAACAGGAACATTAGAAATAACTCACTATGACTGAGAAACTAAAATGACGACCGAAAACGGAGCAGATATCCCAGGAGAAATGTTGTGAGCCAAGACTTGGCCTCAGCCCCACTGGAGAAAGCTCCCAGGTTCCCGTCCAAAGTCCAGACTCCAGACTGCAGGATGCCCCACCCTGTGGAGAAAGTCCCTGCGGACTTACGTAAGGGAAATTTCCCTTCCCATTAAAGAACCAGTTTCAGGAAACGTCACTAGTGTTCTGCCTCCCTCCTTTCTACTCCCGGACACAATGTGTCTCCACCGTGTGATAAATATCCCCGAAAAGACAAGTCAAGGCCAAGTGGAAACTTACACACGCCACATGCCCCTGGGGGCCCCAACATGGCCGCTCTCCAGGATGTCTGTGCTGGGTGGAACAAGGACGCACAGAACCCGCGCTCATCACGTGGCAGCCAAAGGCCTTGTGGGTGCCGGGTGGGTAAGGGAGTGAAGGGGGCTCCTGCCAGCTTCTCTTTCAATTACAGAGTCCTAGGCCTGTGTGTCCTCTTCCTGCTGCGACTCGGCCCTGAACATAAGAAAAACAAACCCTGATAAGTTACACCAGCTTGAAAGGAACCCTGAAAACAACACAGGTCAGGCAACTAACACAGGGGCTTTAGGAAACCCAGGCATTCCTGAGGAAGCAGGTCTTCCAAGCTCCCCTGCAGAGAAGAGTCAAATAAGGCATTACCTTGAAAAACTTGAATCCTACCAGATAATTCTACCCACTGTCACTCCTTCTCCCAAATCAGCCCAGTTCATGAGTATGAGGGGTTGGTGAAGCTTCTTCAACGTGAGTGAAAATGCCCTGAACTGCACGGAAGAGAAGTGTCAGATACTCACACATCGTGATCGCTAATTTATATGAAAGGGAACGAGCAGGACCTTTCACTTCTGTTTTCTGAAATCCTGCTTTTAAGGCTGACCTTTCACTTTCACAAAAAACATTCAAAGCTCAAACAGGATATGACACTCTTTCTCACAGGCACACCAGTTGGATTTTCCCTTTACAAGTTGAAAAACTCGTTTTTCTAGGGTGGCCTGTGTTCTTTAAGTTGGGTCTAAACCTTGAAAAACTTTGAAGCTCACATTTATTTCTCCCTGAGGGAAATCTTTATTCAGTTGTAACAAAAAAGCACTTCACTTTAAGTGCTTGATCCAGAGAACTGCGAGGCAAGTTCAAGAAACTCACACACACACAGCACGCCAAGGGAATGAGCTTCAACCAAAATGGGAGACGCTGACATAAGACAGGTTAAATATATGACGATTTGTAGAAGACTGAATGAAGGCTTAGAGGCAGAGAGTAAGAGTTATTTACTCAGACACTGCAGATGCGGTGAAACTATCTAAAAATGGGGCTGAAGGGGAGAATAGAGAGACCATGTACAAATGATTTTAAAAACGGCTCTCGGCGCTCCCGGGTATTTCTTTATCCCACAGAAATAAAGATTTATTTTCCTCGAAAACTCCAAACATAAATGTTCACAGTTCTACTTCTAATAGCCCCAAAATGGAAACAACCTAGATGTCCTTGAGTAAGCGAATGGCTAAAAAACTGTGGGACATCCATATGATAGAGTATTATTCAGCAACAAAAAGGAATGCACTGTTGATATACGCAATATTCCTTGGATCAATCTTCAGAGAATTACGTCAGTGAAAAAAGTCAATCCTGAAAGGTTACATCCTGTTGTAACCATTTGTTGGGGGAAGAAAACAACAGGTTTCTAGCAACAGAGAACAGATTGGGGGCTGCCAGTTTGGGGAGGGGGTGAAGGTGGGGCAGCAGGAGGGATCCTTGCGGTGGTGGAAATGTTCTCTATCTTGACTGAATGTCAATATTGTGTGTGTGATATTATACTATAGTGTTGTGAGCTGCTACCACTGGTGATAACTGGGTAAAGAGGACATTCTTACAATTGCATGTAAGTATTGCAAAATAGTTTAATTAAAAAAAAAACTGTTCCCAGTAATTATATTGGTGGTGGTAGTATTAGTATTGCTATTCTGAGTTTTTATAATATGGAATAAAGCAAATGAATAATTTTAGGATACTTTAGTGGATAATGAAGTATTTCACCATGATCTTCAATAAAGAGAGAAGTCTCTATTGAGCTTTGATGGACATAAGTCTTTTTTCTTCTTTTAAAATATGTTTTTGGTTATGGGCCATGTTTAGAAAGGCCAATCCAAAATTATAGAATATATTCACCAAAAAACAAAGATTTCACCTGAATAAAACTCAAATATATTTGAGCCCATAAATTAGTATTTTAAAAATTGTTCATCTTTAGATAGGAACCGACTTGTAAATAATGCCGAATATAGGAAAGTAATGCAAATAAAGACTCCAGCACCGATCCTGCCTTTCCTATATGGACTGTACCACCACATGAAGGGAAGCATGTCTTTTACAGGAATTCCAACTGACAAAGGAATGTATCCAGGGGAACTAACACAGGATCCCCATACACAAGCAATTCTAAAAGCACCAGGAACTTGGTGAGATGACATTGTGTCCATCACCCAGTCTGATACAGTTTCACCTACTCAAGATGCCACGGATTGTAAGAAGCACCATCACTCTTGTTACATCCAAAAAACCACAGCCAGTTCAAGCAGAGCACAACCCTCAAGGGCCATCAGAAGACACATCCTAACTTGAGATGCTCAAGTGGGACAAAAATTGGCCTTGACTCAAGTGACAATGCCATTTCATATCCTAAGCCTTATTTTCACTACTTCTCACTCTCCAGATTTATGGAGGAGCCAGTATTATCACCTATGCTGAATCACTGAAAATCAGGGTAAAATAGCACAGCATTACAGCAGTAAGAAATATGCAAACTCCTCAAAAAATGATAGTAGAGGAATAAAAACAAAACAAAACAAAACCAATTCATTATTTACCCTCCCAGGCTTGAAGCTCATGACCCTGTGTGGCCTATAACTTCTGCTGGCGAACACATCTTGATGAGGGTCTTCTGACGCTCTTCTCTCGCTGCCCATCATCTTCCACATTCAGGCCTCAGTGGATCCTCAGCAAGTGCAGGAAGAGATACTACCACCAAACCCCAGCTTCATAACTAGAGATCTGCGAACTGCTGAAATTACGTGCACGATGCCCCACATGTATGTATTTCTTATGGGATTCCAGGACTGCTGCTGTGAACTTTTTTGCCATCTACACCACTTTGTCAAGAGTACAAGACTGTTATTAATCACAATTGTTTCCAAGATGCTTTGCCTTAACTCAACATTTTGGTCTGTTGAGAACGGAACAACTTGATTCCAGCCCCTGAGCATGGCAAGGTAGGACTGTCATGGGAAGCAGGGGAGAAGATGGTGAGGTCTCAGTACATCTAGAGGTAAGAGAGTTAAGAGAAAGCTCTGATGCCACTCAGCTGTGGAGCCCAGGACCGATGCTACCTTAGGCACGGTCTTTGTAGAGTAACTTATTGGACATCCGTAATACTATCATCCACCACAGCTTTATGCAAGTGGCATGGAGTCAACATACCAATAACCCACAAAAGTATATCACTTGTAAATAACTTACAACTCTATGCTGAGGTCGGCAAACTGTGGTCCATGGGCCAAACCTGACCTGTCGCCTGTTTTTTTTTTTTACTTTTTGGTATGATCTGTACAAAATAAGACTTTATATTTTGAAATAAATCATTTAAAAAAATCAAAATATTGTGTAGTATGTGAAATTTATATGAAATTCAAATTTGTGCCTCTAAATAGTTTTATTGGAACACAGCCATGCCCAGGTGTTTAATCACTGCCTTTGGATTACACAATAGCAGAGTTGAGCAACAGAGACAGTATGGCCTACGAAGCCTAAAATATTTACTATCTCTGTCTCTTTACAGAATGAATTTGCCAACTCCTATCTTGGAGCTCGGATTTTGCAAGTGCTCTGGTAACTTCTTCATAAATGAAAGATAAAATCTGAATGTGTAACTACCAAACAGTCACATTTATTACTGTTCGCTGTAGTTTTCAAAGCTCACGCACCAGACATGCATCGAAAATGCAAGTGAGCCCGGACTGGTTGTAAAACATTTCCTGTTTGCCATTTCTCCCTGTGCAATTTCCCTACTGGGCATGCACACGCAGCAGAGGAAGAACAACAATAGTCACCGTGCTAGATTTAAAAGCATTTAATGACATAGCATATATTTAACAGATAGGGCAAAAGTTGAGAGGTACAGGTCGTACGACTGAGCACCAGGCCTGAGCGACCACCTCCCTGTTCAGGCCCAGCCTCTGGAGTTCATTCCTATCAATGTCATTTTGATTGTGCAGTAAGATGAAAATTTGTCATTACAATAGTTACAGTGACAGAGAAATGCACACTATGTATCAAATAGCAAGGAAATGAAGCAAATTATAAAACAGTGTGGCAACGCACGAGCAAGTAACCATTAGAGTAACATTACTTTGTCCAGTAAATGCTTCAGTTCCACCACTTGTACACTTACCAACGATTTAAAGGGTTTATTATACATCTAGTTTTATTATACTTTGTACTAGAATTATCTCAAACATACAATATAATGTATTTCAGCAAAAAAAAAATTGAAATTACAGATTATTTAAAACAGTATCAGTTTTCTATTCCTTCTTGTATACTGACATTCTTAACCGTTGTAGCAGTTGATGCAGAAAAGCTGCATGTCGTGTGTTAGTAAGTGATGCCAGATACAAATGGTTTGGTCTGTAGACTTAACGTGGAGCTGCACTGTGGCTGCAGCGAGATCATAATATGTGATCTGTTTAATAAAGGTTAGACCCATCGTGGGCACTTCTAATAGTCAAGACTCAGGGTAACCACCGGAAGTAAATGGAGAGAGAATGGTGTCAGGATATTGGTACATTTTGTCTCTGGTGAGCACAGGAAATATTGTTTAAGCACCGCTGCCTTGCATACCAACAGCACTAGAGGCGGGTTATTTCCAACACAGCCTCACAAAATTGAGGAACAGTTTAAATATTGAGATCTAATCTATATAATTTTATTAAAAAAAAATCTGGCCTTCCCTCTGCACCTCAAACTTTTGTAACTTGGAGATAAAGTATTTAGGTATGTTTCCCCCACCCCCCAGAAATGCTCTATAAATTAAAAAAAAAAAAAAATCAACCACATTGAGGAACATTAGGCACAGAGAGTAATGTGTTGGTTCTGAGCTTGCATGCTGGAATTTCACTGAAAAGGTAAGAGAAGGGCAGGAGGTAAAGGAAAGGAGTTCATTTCTTTTTGCCAAAAAGGCTGAACCGCTTCTCTTTATCTTTCTCTTTGTCCTTCTCCCGCTTGCCGGGACTGGACTCGCTGGTGATGGTGACAACGCTGGTGGGGAGGGTCTGTGCCCGGCTGGATGCTGGCGTGCTCTGGGTGCTGGCGGACACCTCGTGTTTATCAGAGGAGATGGCGGAAGAGATGGCCTGGATCCATGTGTTCATTTCCTCCTGGACAGAGGAAGGGACACAGGTGACACTCAACTAAGACAGGTGGGCATCAGGGGTTCTGGCTCCAAGGCTTGGGAATGGTGTATCTGGCCAACTGAGGGGTGAGCAGAATCACTTTTGGGCACTGTCCCCAAACGCACCTCTGCCTTATCAGTACAGGAGAGGGAACCTGGTTCAGCCTCTCATGAGAATTCAGTTTTATTGTACCTGAAGATCATCACCCTGGTATACGGCCCTATAAACTTGTAAGAGCTGGAAGACTAGTCTCAATCTGTGAGGTGGTCAGATCCTACCCTAGAAGGTGCTTGTTCACATTTAAAGCATTATATGTGTTGTTTTTTCATCAACGGACCCTCCCTTTCCTTGACGTTAGGTACCCACCCATGAAAGAGCTAGCTATGGGCAGAGGGGGCAGCAGGGGTCCCCATCACGATCCACACTCAGTCCAGGAACCACCTCACTGTGCCTCATCCCTAGGAGGGGACAGGCAAAGATTCCCTCCATCAACTTCAAGGGATCCTGCCTGGCCAGGGACAGTGAGATCATATTCCTTGCCTTCTAGAGACAGAACCAAACACCTCCTAGTGCTGGTGACTGGAGCCTAGAAACAACCAATGATCATCAATTACATGAAGAACATTCTGAATAAAGCCTATCATCCCACAAACACTTGCAAACTCCTCAGTTCTTGAGAGAAATAAAATTTAGAAACTTACATCGTCTTTGGCTTGGAAGAGGTACTCATTGCCATCATTTAGTCTGTAATTTCAAGGAAAAAACTCAGTCACCACTTAACTACAGAGAAATAAAAATCCCCCAACTCCCATATCCCACACAGGACAGAAGCAGACAACAGGAGTCACAACAGAAGCATCAACCTTAATATGTAACCCCTGAGCCTGGGGACCCCCTGGAGATCAAGAAGCCATATAATCACGCCAATGATACACACAGGCAGCCTGTGCTTCAATCTAATGGAAGGATTTTAAAACCCCCAAACATAGCATTTGGCTTTATTGTGGCAAAGATCACTTGGATGCCTGATCACTTACTGGTCTAAACTGAGTTCAGAAGAAAGCTTTTAAACACTATGAGCCCTTCTGAAATTCTGCTGAGCTTATATCCCCTACATTCACAAGTTCCAGGGTGTCAGAATAGGTAAACAGAAAATGTCTCTTCAATTTTTCTTCTACTGTATGTCTTACAATTAAGAAGCCCTATCAGTGCGACACCGAGAGGTCCCTGGGCTTGGAGGGGACACACACTCACTCTGCAGCTGTAGAGAGGAAGAGGGCGCTGTTGTGCAGCAGAAGGCGGCTGCCCTTCCCTAATACCCCAGCTCTCTGAAGGTGCACGAAGAGTACAAAAGGGAAAACAGTCATGGAGACAAGCTGCCGGTGCCTCGTCTTACAAAACGTACAGCGTTCCAGGGCCCAAAAAGCCTGCCTGCACTGCACACCAGCAGAGCTTAATAAATCAAACCATTTGACACTCTCTCCTCTGCAGCCCTTGGCCTAGTCCTACTGGCATGAAACATAAATAAACAAAGACTGAAGCTTTTCAGATCCCAAAACAACAGAGCAAATCAGTAAACTAGCATCCTAACTGCTAAAATGTTTATTTTTTACATTTTTAAAAGATAAAGTAATTTTTCTGCCTATTTCCAAGTGTGATGAGAAATTCCGAGCTTAGCTCCACTCTGTAGGAAGGTATATGTATCCTACAGGGTAGAGACATTCGGAACTAGATGGTTCGGGGCAGCTGGAACATCTGCTGGGAGAGTCAGGGGAGGACAGGGTCCCAGGCCCCATCCAAGCATTTCCTGTTTGTCTCCATCCAGCTCCAGGATGACTCACTTGACCCATCTCCAGATAACTCATTAGCAAAGAATAGCATCTCCTGGGTTGGGATAAGCTTAAAAGATGGGGAAACTATTTTTCAAAGCCTCTCTTAAACTGTGAAATGTGACTAGCTCTATTTAAGTCTTAGGGAACAGTAAGTGCCTGGTTATAAAATCAAAAGCTCCCTTATCCTTCAATGCTCAGCTGTACTGTTAACCACGGGGAAGCTGGTGGCTGGCCACAGCTGCCAAAGAATCTAGCCTGAGACATGTGCCAAACTGGTTTTTCACTTTATTGGGGATTTAAAATGGCACAAGAGAGAACCAACTAATCACAGTAGCTGTCTAAGAAAACCAACTCTCAGAGTGGAAGTAAACACATACTCACTCTGGCAACCATGCCACTCACGGTAACTCTCACCTTAGCTTGAATACGTGTTTCTTCTTTTTGTAATCAAGGGCCACTTCGCAGACAGCTTCTTTCAAACTCACAGGGACCTCGCTGTGGTAGGGAATTCCAGAAGCAGCAGTCTTTGCATCTTTGTAGAAACCCATTTCTTGGTTATTTATGACACAATAAACATTGTGCCAGGACCTGAGCAATTAAAAAAAAAAAAACAGGTGGGGGAAAGATAAAGGCTCTATCACACTCCCCTTAAAGAACTTCACATTTGATTAACATGGAAATAATCCTCATACAACAGTGTGAACTGCCCCCCTTTCTTATTAGAAGCCCTTCCTAAATTCTGCTAACACTCAACAACAGAAAAAATTCCTCCATGGAGAGTCTGGGGAAGGCACAGGGCAGGTTTTTGAGGGCTACATCTCTCTTAATTTAGAGAAAAGCAAGTTGCCCTCTAGTACTCTGAGCTCATTTTGATTGGTGTTTAGTGCTCTTTGCTGTAGTGCCCTCTTAAGGTAATGGGCTACAGGTCATGCTCCTTGTCTGAAACACACCTGTCCTCTAGCAGCAGCTCCTCCAGCTGCAGCTTCACTACTCACGTGGCTGGGAAATTTGATAGACAGACCAACTCAGGGCCATCAGCACTTACAGCACCTTTGACTAAATTAGAATAAAGTGGCCTTTCTCCTATAATATGGCAAACTGTCCTAATATAATAATTTTAGCAAACTAACCTAATATACTAATTTATATATATTAACATATAAATCCCTATGTTGTCCTCAATGCAAACGGCACTTCTTAGATGTTCTGATCCCCTTGTATAGCAAACGAACAGCACAATAAGACATGGTGGTCCCAGGTGGCTGGGTTTACTAGTTAAGCATATAGACTTTGCAGTTTCATATTTCAGCTTCGCCATTACTAGGCTTCCACAGAAAGTGAGCTTTGTTAACCACTCAGAGCCTCTGTTTCCCATCTGTGAAGTAAAGTAACTTGGGCTCTTCAGAGTCAATGAATATATAAAAAGGCTGATATGGAGATCAGGTCAGGGAAAATGGTGAATGGCTTTTACGAAAAACCCACAAGGAGTCCTAAATGAAATCATTCACTTAAGGTAAATCATTCACTTCAGTCTCAATCTAGCAAATTCCTTCTCCAGATGAGCTACTAAGGCCCCTTCTAGCTACTCCCATCCAAACATAACTCTTCCTTCTCTCAGTGGATAACCAGCATTCTACTCCCGCTTTCCAGTGTCAGCCCGAGAAGAATGCAATGTCCAGGAAGCTACCAAAAAAAAACGAAACAACGTAAGCACATGCTTCCCTAATGACTCAAGAGTGGCCCGCCTTATCCACTCACAGGCTGACTTTCCATGCTACTGTGGCAGCCTCTGCTGCCGTTACCTGCTTGAGGCTTTCTTATTGTGGGCCTCCCACTCGTGTTTCCGATTGAGGAAGCCTTCCATCTGGGCCGAAGGCGTCTCCTGGGTTCTAGCTGGTAAGGTGGCGGCACTCTGGGCCGGGAGGGCAGTCTTGGCTTTGCGATCAGAAGTTGGGGAGGGGATGGGGCTGGACTCTTTAGAGCTTGTCCTCTGTTCTGTAGCGCCGTTGACCATTTCACTTGTGTCCACCGTATCTGCCATCTAGGGACAGCGGAAAGGCCATTCAGCTAACTCTGTGAGCCATGGGGGTGACCACATACGCTCTACCTGACTCGCACACGTGGCTGTGTATAAATGCCTGGCACAGATCGAGGCAGTACAGTAAAACCATTGCACACCCACAAAGCCAGCTGGACACCAAAGACATTAGAAGGTGGGAATGGATTAATACCCGCCCATTTACAGGGAAATGAGAAAAGCAAAATGCCAGTATGAGTTTTACTGCACTCTACTCCTCTGATCAATAAATGTAACTCAGATCATCTCCTCTTATGGTTACTTTAAAACAAAAAGACAACGGTAACAATCACACATATTAAATATGAAAGAGAGTGGACGTTATACAGCAGCCACCTTACAACCAAGGATGCCACCAGAAGGGCTGGAAGTTTAAGCGAAAGGGCATTCACAAACAGACCGATAGACAACTCTATCAGAGCTACATGGCATTCCCCCAGAGTAAGACAAGGAAAGACCTTGGTTCCTGAAAAGGCTCTCTGGCTCTCCTCCCCCTCCCCTCAACACATTGTCATAAACACATGCAGAAATTAGGACAACAATCATGCATTTCACATCTACCATCCCAGTTAGACTTTGGAACTTAAGAGCTGGAAGGAAATGAGGCAAGTCAACAAACGTCAATTTGACCACATCTGCCGAAGTTGTATCGTGAGTGGGTTGTAGTTTGTGTTAAAGGAGCTGGAAAAGCCAATCACAGTCACTCAACACCACACAGCTATTTACCCCCAAACAAAGACAGAACCAGGGCCTTCCCCATCACGGGTTGGTTGATCACGGTGCCTTGCTGCACTGAGACGAGAAAGCCCAGAGACAGCCAGGCTTCCAGCAGCTCTGACCCTTCAGGCTGGAGACGTCTTCGGGAGCGTTCCTTCCCAAGCTCATTTAAATTGTAACCCTCATGGCTTTTCGGCTTTGGAAATGTAGTAGGGTCTTGATTCATTATCATTTTCAGCCTGTGTACCATCAACTGAGTACCATTAACTGTAGCAGCCCCTGGTTGATACACCCAGGGTGTGGATTAGCGAGTTACTAAAGCTGGGTGTGGCTGACACTTTAGTGGATTACAGACAACCTGCACCCCTCGTACACAGACAAACATGGAGGAGTCAATGGCACGCTCATTAGATACGTCGCCCACCACTGCTGCCCAGAACCAAAGTGACACCAAATTAGCAGTAACAACTTTGACAGGATAAAACGGTAGACTGGCCACCACCATGTGAACACTTGGATCTATCAACTCTTGGGAACTGGATCTCTCACTTACTAGGTTTTATCTGAATGGCTGGGTCCAATGCTTGATTTTGAACAAAACTTTTTTTTTTTTTTTTTTTTGGGAAAAGGGCTGGAGATAGCTCCAGAAGGAGGGAGAATCACAAGTTATGTCTATGCAAACTATCATAATTAGCATAAGGGCTGAGGGAAGACTAGAAACTATGGAGTTTAAGGGTGGTTTTGATTGGAACCTTTTATCCTCACAGCAATGTGGAAAATATATGATTAGGACAAAAAGACTTTTGGGGTGGGGGGAAGCAGGGGGTATGTGTGCATGCATGCTGCATGGTGATCACCCAGGCCTTGCAAGTGACAGACTGTAGGCACGTGCTTATGAGCAACAGACTACTTAAAAAGTTCTCCTTTTCACTTTTAAAGGAGAGTTGCAGGAGGGGAAATAACTAAAAAACAAAGCCCTGAGTCAAAAGAATGTGAATGGACTTTAAAGGTAGAAAATCTCCTCTAGTGAGATTTCAGGAAACTTCTGGTGAGGAGGAATTATGAGTTTGGTCTGGAAGGCCTGAGCCAGATGTGAGTCCATAGAGACATGGGTTAGTATATACAGAAACCAGGTTAAAAAAAAATTTAGTGCTGCAGGTTTGACTTGAAAGCTGCTAGTGACAGCAATGACCTGGGTAGAGAGACGTTTCCTTGAAAACGGCTAAAATTTATCATACTTGGTCACACTGCAAGGTAGATGAAGGCCAGGGAAGCCTCTTCTGAGGGAAATTCTGCAGCAAAAATTTTTTCTTTAGAGTTAGAAGGAAAGAGAAAACCCCAAACCAGTATGCAGAGATCATTAATGTTTATGCAAATTGAATCACTAACCAAGAAAACAAGGAAAATAAAAGGAACAAAATGAATTTTAATGGACATATGCTTTAAGCATGCCAACAGACAACACACCACTAGAGACACACATCAAAAGCAATCACAGTGCTATGATCAAATGATGGGTACATGTGAACACATCCCCTGCAACCCCCACCCCCCGACGTTGCTTCTCTTTAGCGATTAGTCCGGAGTGCTTTAGTGGCTAGGCACACCCGAGATACTTAAATCATGAGGTGAACATAAATGCAATGTGACAACTAGTAGCACAGAAAACACCTGATTGGTTTTTGAAGTGCACGAAGCAATGCTATTTTCAAGTGCATTAACTTGAGCCTCTGCGTCATCACTCAAAACAATAAAAAGACTTTTTCTCCTTCTGATACAATCCAATTGTAATTAAAGTTTTGTTATGACAAGCTACAATTTAAAAATCTAGATAAAAATAGGCATGATAGCAAATGCTAAAAGCATCGTAGCACTCCTTTCTTGTGTGCTTATGTGGTTCCTTTTTTGGAGGGTCTTCTAGATACAAAAACGTGTCAAATTGGGTATCAGTTCTGATGATACAAAATTTAAACACACACACACACACACATATATATATATATGAAAATATCACATATATACATATAGATCAATCAAACACAAAATATAATTTGGAGCCAGAAACACACATTAGAACTCCCTAATGACCAAAGACAGAGCAGAAGTTTTTTTTCTAAAATGAATTTTGATGTGTTTTAAGGCAGAGACCCAATAATGATGCACACTAACCCCGAACATAAGAAGCTTGGCATCTATCTATATACCCATCTACAATCAGAGTAGATAGATATGTACATAGAGATAAGGAAAAACAAACAAGATGCTATATGACGTTATCCTGACAAAAGAAAAAAAAGACATGCATCATGAAATAAAAAGACAAATCAGACTTAACTCATGAAGAACACATATCAAAACAGGTTTCTGATTCCACTAACACATCTAAGTATGGCAAAGGAGCAAGTGAATGTCTCACAAGGCTTTGATGAATAATATGGATTTGGTTTTGTTTTTATCGGTACCAGGAAACCATCTCTGTCTGTCACCAGCATTTATTTCTAAGGAAAAGGATTTCTGTTAAAACATTTTCAATTCCTGCTGGTGGCCAGATAAATACCATCCTAAAAGCTTTCTTTATCGGAGAATTCCGCAAAATGTCTTGAGAAATGAACAATGAATCAGAACATTAATCCAAGACGTACAGTGGAGTTTGTCTACAGAGACACTGACATGACTTCTGAAGCCAGGGTGCATGCGAGCGCTCCCAGGCATGGTCCACCAAGTGCAACGTTCAAGTAATCAGGATGAACCACAATGGCTTCTGTTCCATTTGTTTGAAAAAATAAAACAGTTTGACACCCTGAAGTCATCGGCTGAATGGAGAGGCATGGAAGTCTGCGAGGCAGACTTCTAAAACATGCTGAGAACCGCTGTCACCTGCTGCGTCCCATGTCTCAGCAGCACTGACAGGGAGCGAGACAGAGGTGGCGGCAGCAGTCAGTGGGCACTTTACTCCTGAGGCTGGCTGCAACATCTGTGCAAGGAAGCCTACGGTTTTCAATTCAGGACTTGGCAGAAAAAAAGTGAGAGAGGAACTGGTTTGTAAAAAGTAATAAATGACCCAAGGGTCTGAAACGTTTGAGATTGTGTGCCTAAAATTAAAATAGCTTCCAGAATATATCCAACTTCCCCCCTTCCTTTTTTTTTGTCATCTTCGATAAATGAATGCATCTTTCATGGAATGTTATACAGCTGACTTTAGGCTTTAATCTTAGTATAGAACGTCTCCCTCCTCATACACCAGTCTTCCTAGTTAATAGTAAACTACTGCAGGTTAATAACCTCTGTAAAGGGGGCTGCATATAGCATAGTACTGTGCCCTGTTAGAATAACTGAATGTGTCATACCTGTTAGATTCTAGTTTTCTTCTTCATTATGCTGTAATCTCATTTAATTTCATTTCAATTACTCATGTAAGGATTTCGCTGTAAAATCTTAATAAAGTAAAAAGCTCACAATAAATAAACAAAAAATAAGTATGCTGCTTTAAGGCAACTGGGCATCCATCAGTTAAAAGACTCAAACATGAATTAAATGCAAACAAATATGAAACCAAGGAAGGCTATGAATTAAGTAAAAATTTTAACATTTTGGGTGAAGTGGAAGCCAAAAAGTCAAAACCAAGAGGATTTGGAAAGGGTGATTCTTGACAAATGGTAGTGAACTTCACAGTCCAGACCATGGCTGGTCACTGGCTGTCCGTCTGCTATTAAAGTTTTTGTAGTTTTGGTAGGTTTGAGAGCGGTAACTAACCCGTGGAGATCCCTGTTCAGCCGGCAAACCGTTTTGGGAAACTTGTTCTCCTTTTGAAGTATCCCTGTTAGGGAAGAGGGGAAATTAGGAGGAAGGAAAAGGAAGAAGAGGAGAAAGAGGAAACCGTAAGAGAGGGTGGGGAGAACATCATCACTCAATTTTACTACGTGCGACCCTTTCACATAATGTAATTCTTTTTAAGTCTGAAACTTCCAAGTGTTTTAAATAGACTCTAGATAGAAAATATGTCTACAGGAATGCCCCATGCCCCACACCCCACCAAATAAAGACAGCATTCGAGGTTGCCATGGAGCTCTTACCATAGCAAAATAATTAGCTGTTTGGAAATAGAGAATAATTGCTGCCCTCTGTGTGAAGTTACTTAGAACTTTCAAAAAGCATCACCACAAAACCACTGGCTTAACATTTGAGCAGTTCACTCCACGCATTTAACCATATGGAAGTTCTGAGCATCCTGCGTGTGTGTGCACAAGATGAGAAAGGGCACTGTCTACATTCTATTTCTGCTACCTACATAGCTGTGTGACTGTGGACAAATCAGTGTCCTCCAAGGTTATTTAGGGGTAACTATACAGACTTTAAATGGTTTGTGGAAGCAATCAACAGTCAGGGCATGTGGTTAGGCCTAGCAAAGCAAGGCTTCCAAAAGATCCCCATAAACCTCATTGGCCACTGGGGCTAAGGGCCCAGCCTCTGGAGCTGCTGAGACTCACCACTGCTGCTGGGACTCGGCTTCCTCTGAAACCTTCGTGCTCGGCTCGGGAGAAGGCGGCTGCCTCTTCCTCTCCTCTTCCTCTTGCTGTCTGCGCACTTCCAGTAACTCCAACTAAGAGAAAACAGAATGATGTTCGGTAGAGTCCTAGACTCTGCCTCTTTTCAGAAAAAGGTTCTAAGAACCCAGGAAGTCCTCCTGTCTAGTTTGCTAAACTGGACCATAATGGACAAGAAGAAGCTCTAACATCCTGAGCCAAATCGAATTAGGTTCACAGGAACTGCAGCTACAACCTAAAACTACAGGAAATGGTCTATTCCATGGGCTGGCAAAATTCCTGTGAGTTGTTTGCACGACCCCTGGGAGCATGGGTTTAATTTCTAAATTAACTATGCAACTCTCAACTTTGCTGAGAAGGAAAGTACCTGAGCCTGAGGGTTCATGCTGGACTCTCCAGGAGAGCTCAGACAAACACCAGGGACAGAGCTGCAATAATTCTCAAGGAAGCCGCTTGTGCTGTGGTAGGGATCTGCGTTCAGCCAAAACCCAAACAACATATTAAAAAGCCACAGAATAGTCTAACTGAAACAAAGCCATTTCATGAGTCATATGGATGCACCAGAAGTACTCTATTTTAACACAAACGTATGCAGGAACACTTTAAATGCTCAGAACTGGAAATCAGAAACACCATTTTTGTACACTGCAAAGGATCAGCTTTCTACCAGGAATGCAAGAGTCTTGCGAGAGGAAACACCAGTGCACAAATCCTATTCTAAGGCCTTTATGTTGGCAGAAGAGAGAGGATCAGGAATGGGGAATTAATAACAGGCTAGAGGCTAGGATTAAGCTTCTATTTGATGGAAATTCAAATTCTGAAATTCTAAAGAAAACTTTAAGGCCATGCCCCTTTAAGTACAAAACTTTTATGAGTTAGAGGAGAAAGGAAGATTTGAAGAAAAAACAAATGCCACCAATCAATCCCCACGCAGGAAGCTATTATAAGGGATCATAAATCCAAGTGCCCAGGATGTGACTGAGGAGGTAAACAGTCCTGACTCTCTCACTAGGTCCTGCTCCACAGGAGCCACCATTTTAAGAAGATCCTCCCTGCTTGAAAAAAAAACAAAAAAACCAAAACCGAGCAATAGTGTGAATTCCCTGGTCTAAGAGGCAAGCAGGAAGAAAAGGCTGCCCAAGGCACCAACAGGCAAAGGGCCCAGCCGCCACTTACTGTAGTCAGCCTTTCCAGGGCGGAGAACCTCTCATCCCAGGTTGCTGCAGACTTCTCAAATGCCTCATGGCGCTTGATGAGCTTCTCCACCTCATCCACGCTCTGGCCTATCTCTCGGCTGGATAGGTACGGCTCCTGTCCAAGCAGCCAGGCCTCGGCCACACTGGCGTCTCTTGAGAACTGATGGACCTCCAGAACTGCACAGGGTACCATGAATTAGCACACGTTGGCCAGGAGGTGACCTGGCAGTCAGGACAGACTTATCTCCTGGCACTGCTGCCCTCTGGTGATGGCTACCTGCATAACCAGTTACTGTGTACTCTAAATTAGCCCTGTCTGTCCAAGGCAAATGTAATGTGAGCCACACACGCAACTTTCACTTTTCTAGTAGCCACATTAAAGAGTAAAAATAAATAGGTGAAATTAACTTTAACAGTGTATTTCACATAGTATGTATAAAATTATCATTTCAATGTGTAACCAATATGAAAAAAACTATTGAGATCTGTTACAATCTTTTTTCTTCTAAATTTAAATCTGATGTGCATTTTATACTTATGGCATACATTCACTGTACATCTCAATTTGAGACATTTCAAGTTCTCAAGAGCCATATGTGGGATAGCAGCTATCATACTGCCCGGCATAGGTCTATAGTGAACGCTTTGCTCACTCAACCCCACTTCATGAGCTAAGCCTTCAGAAATCTGAAGGAATTCAATCTACACCTAGCCAGATGGTGCAGGCATTTTTAACTCACCCTCTGTTGGGTGGTAGTTCTGTGTTTTATTGTGGGGGTTTTAGAGGGAGAGAAAAATATGGGAACACTACAGATGGTGGGAACCAAGGCTTTTGCTCTGTTTCATTCATGGAACACTAGTTCCACTCTGGTCATGAGAAGGCAGGTTAGAATCTGGCTTTGCGCTATAGCTAACATTGATTTTCACTGCATTTCATGCAGCAAAGCCTGGGGTCATTAAGGTAAAAAATGGACTGTGGGCAGCATTAGTGTCCCAAGGAGCTGACTAGCTGTCTGCTTTCAGCACCTTGGTAGCCTCCAACATGGCTACATTAAGAAGATGCTACCTCTGCATTAGGGACTTGTTGGCTTTTCAAGGCAGGGACTGTGCATGTCATCACTGTGCCCCTGGTGTACAAGCTGGTGCCCAGTTCAGTGTATGGCTTGGGTTGTGCTGAACTAAATGAAATTGCTCCACAATTCTCAAAACATACATTCCAAATCCTTCTACAAAGAATGGTCAAAAAGTGGGATTTCTGAGGGCTCTCTGGGCCCAAGAGAGTGTGCTATCAAACCTCTCAGAAAAGGCCCTTGGATTTGGTTTCTACTAAACACCTATGACATGCACAGATGGGGTTAGAATATAAGGACAGAGCCCAGAGCTCCAACACAGAATGGCAAAGCATGGTAAGCAATGCTTGAGTTGGTCTGTTAGTGCTCATACCAATTATGAAATGCTATTCCCAATAGTGTACATTATAAACCCTGTACTGGCTCACATATTTCCTTATAAAATGAGAATTAAAAATAGGATCTAATTCACAAAGTCACTTTGGGGAGTAAATACAGAAATATATTAAAAAACCACAAAGCACAATGCCTTGTTCACAGCAAAACCTTAATGGATGTTAGTTTTTATTTTATTATGCCATCAACATTCCACTAAGGGCACCAAATATAAGACTTAATGAGATCAACTTTCCACCTTGTTGACTCTGAAGAATTCTTGAAGAGAAACAGGGGAGGGGGCTTCTATCTGTATTCTCCCAGGGAGGTGCCAAATTGTCATCCCTCTGTCGTTCCTAAAGAACATCCAAATCCCACCTATGACACCGAGATCAATCACGGGGTAAAAAATGACTATGCCATAAGAAGCTTCTTAAAAATAGTAGTTACCATGAAATGGTGAAACGGGGCACTAAAAAGGCATCTAAAACTTAAAAAAAAATCTTTAATTGATAACATTAATGAATTAAAGCAGGAAAATAAACTTTCATGCTTTCCATGGATACCCAAAAAAGCAGAAAGATAAAGTACGTCCTTACTCAGTCTTAACCATTCCCATCGGTCTTCCCACTTGTCGATCATTTCTTTCCTCTTTTCTGTCAACTGCAGTAACTTTTCCTTGATCTGTATGAAAAAGAGGATCCCCGGGACATTTTAATAAAAGGCATCACATCTTGATAGGGTATTTTATACTAGAAATACACATTTTCTGCAGAGACCACCATTAAGCTGGGAGATATCTAAGGACTGCTCAGTCTGTATGGAGACTGGGAGAGGAGAGAAAAGCACAGCACTGCTCCTTCCAGACGGGGCTGGAGGAAGGCGGGGCAGCCCTGCTGAAGCTGCTTTGTCGCGAGGAGGCTCCCTGAAGCAAACACATTCAGGAGGGGGACAGCAAGAGGGACAAAGTCCTGACCTCTTGGAGAGGATGCCCACTCCCATGCAGGGGGCCACACACTCAACTAAAAATTTACTTTATTACCATCGTCCTAACCACAATCACCAACCATGCACTCAACAGCAAACTGATCTAGGACATATTCAGTGGACAAGTGGCATCACCTAGAAAGAGTACTGATAGGGGAGACGGGGAGTCCATTTTTCAACCTGCAGCCCTCAAAAATTATCTACTGTGTCACAGATTTACCAGCCTGGGCCTAGAGTCTGGCATAAATGTATTATTCTGGATGCACAGGAAAGAAGTTTTAAAATATGTGTGTGTATATATGAATATAAACACACTATCTATGACACACACATACATATAAAATGAAGTCATTTTACATCTTGACACCAGCTGCATTTATCCTGCAGCTCCAAAGCAAAGTAGCATCCTACCTCCTCAGATGCATAGTGTTTTCTTGCCAACAGGGATTTCCCAAGTTCAATGCAGGTTGTGAAACTGTCATTACGTGCATCAATTTCAGCTTTGATGCCTTGATGATTATTCATTAAGAGTTCAACAGATGACACATCCCTAAAATTAGACAAACAATGCCTCTATTAGGAGATCAAGCGTTTCAAAAAATGCATAGGTTTTAAAACACAAAATTTGAAGGAAACTGATGATCTTTCTGGTCTGAATCGCTGCCTGCGCTTAGGTTGGGCCACTGGAGCCAAAGCACAGTGACAGCACAGTTCAAGACCAGCCAGGCAACCAAACTTTAGAATATGGCTACTTTTGTTTTTGTGTGCGTATCTGAATAATTCAAAATGGTTGCTAGGTGGGTGCCAGAAAAAACTTTTACTTTGCAACGCAAGTCAGAAAGATTCTCTTCTAGAAAGCAGAGAAGCAGTAATAGATGCCCCAATCACACCCTTGATGAGTGAGCTGTCAAAGATTCCGTATGTGCGTATCATAGAGCAGCTAATACAGTCTCCTTATTCAGACACAGAAAGAGACACAGGATGGGAACCAGCCCAGACAGCAGCGACCAGCATAGATCAAAACCTGCTGACCCTGATCCAGAAAATACAACTCCTTCAAAAATACGTGTAACAAAAATATTCCTTTTATTGTGGCATAGTTTATTTCTCAATTACGGTGGGGACTAGAGCTGGTAGAAGGGTGAACTGGAGGTTAAATATGTACTTCTGTGTTCATCTATTAACTTCTCTTCACTAAGTTGCATGAAATGAAGCCAATGATACAGGAAAAATATTATATAACCCAGGGACACCATTAAAGCAGATGTTGAGGGTGATAATTTTAATAATATGCATAAAAAGGAGATAGAGTGGTTTTTAATCCAAAAAACAAGCACAGAAAAATAACTCAGAAAAGCCATATCATTGCAAAGATGGGGCAGTTATTTGTGCCCAAGGTATGCGGCTACTTGAAGCACGAGGTCCTACTTCAAGCATGGATGTGGGCTAGAGGGCCTGAGTGACTGTAGAACATGGGAGCCAGGAGTGGGGAGAATGGGAGAGGCTTTGATAACCCTCGGCCCCCCATTCCCTGGTAAAGGTGTTCACCCGAAGCAGGGGTGCTGCACCCCCCACACTCCAAGCACCTCCCCATCGGCGCTTGGGCCTTGAGGCTCTCAGGCAAGAACTGCTTTCACAGCTCCTGCTTCTCACTGGAAAACTCCTTCTATGTTTTAACCAAGGGCCAATGAGCCCAATTTCCCCCAGAATGGAAGCATTACCTTGGCTTCTCCTGGGCCTCGATCTGCCGGATGACATCCTCCATCCAGAGCATGAGGTCGCGCACCATGCTGAAGAAGCGGAACTTGTCCCCCGTGTCCACCAGCCGCACCCTGCGGCTCTCACAGGCATCCAACAGGGACTTCCAGGCTTCCAAGACCTCGTTCTCACGCTTCTGGATGTCGTCGGCCTTGTCACCTGCATAGGCTGCCTGGAGGCGGGCTGCGTCCTCCTGCAGCTGCCTCACCTGTGAAGCCATGTGGGAGATGAGCGATGTCAGCACATGGTGGCCTTTCCACCATCACCCGAACCCCTCTTCCACTCTGCTCACACAGTAAAGGGAACACAGAGTCAAAACGTGGCCTGTGGCCCTCAAAGAGCCCTCAATTTCACTGGGGATATCCAAGTTTTCTATAAATGTATTCAACTATATTAGTAAGTTCTGCATGAATGAGAAAACAAATGAAATGCTACAGGAAGACTGGCAGGAGAGCTTAGTCAGGAAAGTCCCCTGGAGGCAGCCTGGGATATCTGAGTGGGACATATTCAGATACAGTCAAAAAAAATAAATACCTAATCTGCTATCTCGGGGTAAAGATAAATGTTTTTATAAAGAACGGCAAACTGCCACAAAGAACACATTTTGAAAATTACTTCCCATTGCTATGTGAATACAATGTATGTATTGCCTATAGTTCTCACCATGGGACTTTTATACTCAGAAAACATAAAAATGTGGCATCCAATGTGGTTAAAATAACTAAATGTTAAAGAAGGTGAAACTTGAAATAGCCAAATTTCAACAAAAACCTTGTAAAACTGCAAGTTAACATTGAGAATTGTGATTTGGTAAACTGAGCCAATGATGTACTTCTAGTTACATCTACATATTTTGTTTATCCTTTTCAGCTATGACAGGCAGAAAGAAGAAAGGAAGGAAGGGAGGGAGGAGAAAGGAAGGGGAAAGAAAAGAAAAAGAAGGGGGGGAGGGAGGGAGAGAGAGAGAGAGAGAGAGAGAGAGAGAGAGAAAAGCAAAAGCAAAAAGAAAAGAAAGGAAAGACAAGACAAGACCACAAACCAATACAGAAACTGGCATGAAGAGAATGTTCAGAGAGCAGGAAATGCAAATGGGTCTTAAACATGAAAAGATGCTTTATGGAACTGCTGTAATGTGTCATCTATTAATTGGTAAAAATCCAAGTGTGATGATATATTTGTCAGTGACCTCATTCTTTATAGACAGGAGTGTTAACAGGCTACAGCTCCTACAGAAGGTAAATGGGCAGTACCCCAAAAAATTATAAATGCAATACCTTCTGATTTTATGATCTTACTTTGGGGAATTTATCCTACATATATTCTTGCATATTTAGAAAATGAAATATGCATAGATTATTTACTGCTGCAGTGTCTGTAAAAGCAAAAGACTAAACATAAAGTAAGTGTCCATCAGTCAAGGACTGGGTAAATTAATGATGGTTCATCCAGCAGGAGACTCTTACGCAGCCATGAAAAAGAATGAGGAAGGGCTTCTATGTAGTCAACATGAAAAACACACCAAGATGACTAAGTGGAATAAACAGTGCAGACAATGTGCACAATATTCTTCCTCTGTAAAAACAAAATTAAGAATACACTCTTACCTTTTTTAGGGGACAGTATATGTCTTTATAACTGAAGCTAATAAGTGCAGCTCATTTTGTAGTTAAATTTTCTCCTCTTACATGTCTTATATAAAGTACATAACATTACTAGTGCCATGCTTGTGCACAATGTGTAATTAAAGACATACACATAGAGGGGAATGGACACGCAATCATCATTTACTGATAAAGCTGCATGATCAAAGAAGTCTGCAGACAACTGTACTGGATGATGAGAGCTTTTAGATGTCTGTGAGAGTAGTATTTGGAGAAATGCTAAGTGGAGTAAAAGCGGGTGGGGATGGACAGCACTAGGGCTTGTAGGGAGGTGGATTACTGATTCCTGATTGCACAGAAGGATTTCAAGTGATAATAGGTTTAAAAAAAGTAGTTTCTGCAAAAGACGCAAAGAAGAACCAATGGGCTTTGGTTTCCATTGTGATTTGATTTCAATATCCCAAGGGATTTTTGGAAATATTCTTTGATTATGGCCAGGTTTAACTTGAATTACAATGAGCAATTCCTAGGAAATAATCTGAAAAGCTAATTTTCCTACACAACGAATCACATTTTTTAAAACACCTGTTTCCGTGTCTCTGGTTGTTTTCTATAAATTTCTTCTCACAATAAAATGTAAAGTAGAAGAGGATAGCAAGTGAAAATTTCCACAAATATTAACTATTGCTTTGCATAAACACACAAGACCTTCATCAGTGCTATGTGTCACTCCCACTGCTCCTGTGCAGAATGGAGACAGTGGCAGGTCAAACTGGCACAAAAGGAAACAACCAAAGAGGAAGCACCACGTGCTCCTGGGAGCCTGCATCAAGGGCCTTCCCTTCTGCTCTGTTACTCTGTGAAAATAAACCCAGATCAGGTCAATATCTGCAGTAGGACACACACATCCTTTTTACAGCTATAAACATCATAGCCCAGTGGGTGTGGTGAGGAGCAGACTGTCAGACTTGAAGGACTAGATTCCCACCCTGGATGTTCTGAGACCCTTCTTGGGCTTCCTCATCTCTAAGTCTAAGGAAGTGAAGGGATTTAATGAAAAAATGAGAAAGCAACTCCACTATGTCTCAAGTGTCTTTCAGTTCTAAAAGTAAATGATTTTACAGGTGCAGAGGAAAGACCTACACTGCTAAGGTGTTTTCTAATTCTATCTCTAGGTATCCCATGTTTCCCTAAACTTTTGTAATACAATAATAATTAGAAAACATTTATAGAGATCTCACTATGTTATACATTTTGCATCTCAATCCCTAAACTATTAGGGAACCAAAGCTTAGAGAGGTAAATTAAACTTGCAGTCACAGTGACAGGAATTAAGAATTAAGAGGAAGTGAGAGAACAACAACCAAGGTGGTCCCTTCACAGAACAAATCCCAACGTATACCAAAGCCATCTAGAGGCTGAGGCAGTAGACTGAGTCAGCCCAAGGCTGTATCTGGGTGGCCTGTTTCTGTAAATAAAGATTTATAGGAACACAGCTAGCTCATTCATCTTCTCACTGTCTATAGTTGCTTTATGCTACAATGGCAGAGGGCAGAGCTGCAATGGAGAGTGTGAATCTCATAAAACTGAAAATATTTACTATTTGGCTTTTAACAGAAAAAGCTGAGATAATCTAGATACTCAGTATACTCTTAACAACAAGAACAAAACCACTGACATCATCAGGGATAACATCTTTAATAAAACTGGCTTCTTCTCTAGGACCATGAAACTTAGAAGAAAAAAATACAATTTGTTTTTCAACTAAAAGGCATAAGACTAAATAAGAAACTGTGCAGAGATCAGAAAAGAAACTAGAGAGTGATTATACCAGATTCTGCTATATTGTTACTACTTTGTCAAACATCTTTTAAACAAACCCTTAGTGCCAATCATTTTATACTGGGGACCAGGCACGCTAAAATGTTAGAATCCAGTTTTTTTTCTTTTTCCTGGCATACAACTTAGAACCCGGTTGATAAAAAATAGTAAGGTATTATTTTGGAAATTGTTCTGGATGAATATGCTAACATAATAAAAACTCTCACTAAGGCTGTGACTCGCACATGTCCGTGTATGCATCAGGTTTATTTATTTTAATTACGGGGACATTCATCTAATGTTTGCAAATGTGGCAGATGTAGACTTTTATGGACTGGTAAGTTCTCCCAAATGGAGCACTATTACAAAGTGGGTACATGTATGTGCTTAATTGGGACAATTCTTTTGACGAGTCAAGGAATAGGGAGATACTCAGAGATGCAAGAAGATGTTCTATGGAGAGAAAGCCTCCCCACCACCCATGGGCAGCTGCCCTACCCACCTGTGTGCCCAGAGCCTGGATGTCATGCTCAAATGTAGTGTGCATTCTCTGTAAGGTCTCCACTGTGTTCTGATCTCTCCCAAGCTCCTCAGGGAGTTTCTTATGTTTGTCCTGTATACGCCCAAAGATCTCCTTGGCATCATGGTAAAACTTGTGCAGTTCATAGGAAGCAGCAAGAATCTGTGTTCTTGTGTCAATGAGTTCCAGGAGGTCGGCCCAGGCTTCGTTGAGGCCATCCTTCCATTCAGCGATGGTGGCGGCATCTGAATGTCCAGAGTTGATGAGCTCATCTGCCATGTGATTGACTGTGTCCACGCGCTCCTGCCCAATGTTCCCAGTATCTCGGGCAAATTCCCGGAATCGTTCTTGTAACATCTGAAATGAGGATGGGTAAGGAAATTGGTGAGCCCGTTGTGAACTATTTCTTGATCACACTGCCTCTAAGCAAGACGTAACCATAATACTCATGACTTAAGAACAACAGATCTTAGCTCGAGAACCTCTTAGCAATTGGGTTTCCTTCTTGCTCACTGCAGCAGAGTGAGGCACTACCTCCACCTCCTTTAACTACTGGGGGAAGGGGTGCACAGAGAGGTTAGCCAATCTAAATACAAGTTACCTGCTTATAAAAGAAACACCACCTTAAAACTAAACCCTAAGACCTCTAACTGGAGTCCAGGGCATCTTATCTGCTCACAGATAAGGAATGCAAATGGCCTTCCACACCATCGCTCACTGCACAACCAACTCATGCACTGTCTGAAGTACTTGCCGTGACATGCTCATAGTCCTGTCCCAGTTCATGGGACCCTGCGACCACCTCCCTCTCAGCGATCCACTGCTCCAGGTCGTCTACCTCCCGGTTGAGCTGGAATAACCTGTGTCTCTCATCCAGCTTGCCTCTCCTCTCTTCAGCAAGGTCTTTCAGACCAGCATACAGTTTATCCACTTTGGATTGCCGCATGCTAATGCGTTCACTGAAAAAGAAAGGAAGCAATGGGGAGAAAAAGGATCTTAAATGTCAATTTTCTTCAGGGAAAAACAAATGAGGTGGAGATAATGGGAGAGCCCATTACATCGTATTTCTCAAAGGAAACTGGTTAACCTACTTACCATGAAAAATAAAACTCTGAAATTGGTCACAATTTGAAGTCACTTGAAGAGCCAATATGTACACAACGTCAGTAATTAAGGCCAAAGGCCATCCCTAATTTAATAGTGGGGGTAGGCGAATGTAGGGGGTAGAGGGGGAAATTCTCTCTGCACTGCTGGCTCTGCAAATCAGGATTTTCTTTGATGTTAAAAGTTAATGTAAAATCTTCCCAGTCAGGAAGGTGGCAAAAGAAAAAATAAAATAACGCAAAATCCAGAGCGGTCTTGCATTCTCTGTTACTACGTTGCCTGAGGGACAAATGACATACCCTGTGTGGCACGCATGGGCCTCTACCTTCTCTGGGCTAAGTGCTCATCCTTGTTAGGAGGGCTGGATCAGCCACTCCCATCTCACGAGTCCCAGGTGTGAGTCAGGAGACTAAATCCCCCTCCCTCCAACTTCTCCCCAGAGTAATGGTCTCAAACCAGGATATGAGAGACAAAGACATCATA
This sequence comes from Aotus nancymaae, assembly GCF_030222135.1. Classification (NCBI taxonomy): domain Eukaryota; kingdom Metazoa; phylum Chordata; class Mammalia; order Primates; family Aotidae; genus Aotus; species Aotus nancymaae. The sequence goes on along the minus strand of NW_026988471.1, from coordinate 53,472,445 downwards.
GCACTTAACCCTGGAGACTACGAAGAACACTTTCCTGGGAATCCTGATCATGAACATCTTAAGAACCTCCTACAACAACAGAGCCACTGACCTCATCTCCCCCAACCTGCCTTGGTTAAATGCACAAGGCCAATTCCTTTCCAAGTCATAAAAGGCATTTACACAAAAAGCCTAAAATGACTGCTTTGGGAAGTTGATACAGGAGGCTGGTATAGAGTAGATGAGTACCACACACTCAGCTCTCTTGTTCTAATCACTTGATGTGTAAGACTCAGGAGGTGTTATCATTTTGTTCTTTCTGGGAACCCCTGCATTTTATAGGTCCATGCATTCTTGTCTAATGCTCCTCTTAAAACTAATAATTACTTTCCTAAACTGCATGGCTTTTTCAACCCAAGGGTAAGTGCTACCACTATCTGTATCCATGCAAGTCAACCTGTACTTCTGATAATTTTTATTTTTTTGAGACAGGGTCTCACTGTGTCACCCAGGCTGGAAGGCAGCAGTGTGATCATAGTTCACTGCAGCCTCAAACTCCTGGACTCAAACCATCCTCCCCACCTCAGCCTCCTGAGTAGCTGGGAACTACAGACATGTGCTACCACACCCAGCTGGTTTTTGTATTTTTTGTAGAGATGAGGTTTTGCCATGTTGCCAAGATTGGTCTTTGGTCCCTGGCCTCAAGCAATACTCCCTCCTTGGCTTGCTGAAGTGCTGGGATTACAAGTGTAACCCCTGTAGGTTGACTGCCCAGCCTAGTCAACGTGTAGTTTTGACTCATGACACCAACACTCTTTCAGTAGAGCCTTGGCCAACAGGAGATATTTAACCCACAAGAGCAATTTCTTAATATAACAGTTCACCCATCCTAATCATGATAGGCCTAAAGGGTCTGTTTTAAAAATGCTTCTCAACGATTTGCCTTACTAGCAATTCATGATGAATGCTGCCACATTTACTTTCAGTGTGGGTTAGCAAGGGACCCTTGCTGAGAGGAATTGAGAGCCGGGTCTTACCTTCATGAAGGGGCACTCACCTTTCAGGATGGCTGTCGGCCACCAGGGCCCGGCTGGTCTTGGAGAGCTGATGCACAGTCTCTGCGTAGTCCTCCACAGCTTGTTCTAAAATCTGGTGCTTCTTCAACATGGAGACAGCGCTCTGCTCATCCTGCAAAGACAGGAGAATGTCACAACCATAGCCATCCCCTCTGGCCCTACACCATCTCAAGGAGTGACAGACTAGCTGCTTAGTAGGGTAGGAGGAAGGATCGGTAGAAAGAAAAACTCCAGAGGTGTGGTATGGACAGTGGAACACAGAAGTGTTCCAAAAGCTTCCACATGGACTGGACCACAGAAGCCTGTGCAGAAGATAAATATGAGGAGAACGCAGAATGAATAAGACCACTCTCAGAGAAAAGCTCAGGCAGACCAAATGTGCCTTGCTCACTGGAATTCCTCATGGTCCATCAGGTATGTAAAGGCAGCATTCCTGGCTGGAACCTTGCAATACTTTCAAATTGTCTCCAAGCCATCTTGTATTTTGTAAAATTTGGGGAACCTATAAATTGACAGCAGGAAGGACTCCGGCATATTTCAAAGATGACAGGACGAACCTGGTCTTAATGGCACACTAGGATTCAGATAAGAAAATGCCGTATCAAGGGGAAACCAGCAGCTGAATTTCAGACACCTTCATGCACATGGTGTCCCCTTAACACTTACAGGCTACAAGGGAAGTTTCTACAGAGACAGCAGCCAACAGAAAGCAAGCTCAGGGTCTGAATCTGAGGCGCTCCTGGGGCAGGACCGCTTCCCGCCTCCTCTCACCTTGGCCTTTTCCTCTGACATCATGTACAGCTCCTGCTCGCTCATCCAGGCTTCAGCCTCGGCAGCATCAAAGTAGTACTGCTGGGCCCTGTGCGCCTCCTCCAGCCGCCTGTGGCGTTTCTCCGTCTCCTCAATGAGGAGACCCCACAGCTGCTTCAGATCGGCAAGCCTCTGTCTGATGGCCTCAGCGCTGAGGCTGCTGCTGTCTGTGACGATGTTTTGGCTCCTCTCAAAGATGTCGTCAATGCGAGGCTGGTGCCCCTGGATTTCTTTCTGGAGGGTCTGGAGGGAGCAGAAAACACACATAAAGACTTGCTAAACGGCAACCAGCTGGTGCTTATGGCAAGCTGTTAGGGCCAAAAAGAAATCGCAAGGCTTCAAAGCTCTCTGCCATTCTCGGTCTCATAATTTAGAGCAATTATTTAACAGACAGAGCTAGCCCAAGCAGAAAGGTGTACCTGGTTTTTCTTTATTAACAGCTGCACAGTCTGGAGGTTGTGGCCATGATCCGTGGAAGTTGCCAAAGGCATCCTCTCTCCAACCCACAACTGGGAAGAATTGTAAATAAGTAGTCAGATCCACTCAGAGGAACAAATAGATGACACAAACGAGAGCAGTGAGGGGCAGTGAGGGACAGCGAGGGCGAGCTTCAGAGAGGGCCCAGCCCCCTCGGGAGGGCTTTCTGGGGAAGCAGGCCCTTGTTCTCCAATACAGGGCTAGGGCGACTCTTTCCAACTTTACCTCATCCTCAAGGTCAAACTCACTCTGAGTCCTCACTACGTTTAAAAAGCCTGTTCTAGGGTCATTAAAATCCTAGAGTATCTCTAGATAATGAGAGGAACAATGGAGTTGCATGTAGTGTGAAAAGGGAAAGAAACTTTAGATCATACAGAGCGTGGACTTTGACACCTCAGCTTGCCAACGTGGCCCAAGGTGAAGTTGACCGAGAAGTCAGAACATAGGCTTCAGGGCAGGCAAGGGGGCTTGTGGAAAAGCCATGTGTGCAGCGGGAGTCAACTCACGATCTCGTCCTCCACATCCCTGTTGAACTGGTGGATCTCTTTGGAGGCCAGCAGGTTATGCTTCCTCTCGTTCAAGGGTTCCAGCAACTCCATGAACTTGGTCTGCACAGTGAGGCGCTTGCTGTCCACCTCATCGGTGCTCTTCCCTTCCTGACTCAGGGCCTGGGCTTGGCTTTGGAGCTCTTCGATCTCCTTCTTCCGCACTTCCATCTGATTCTCCAGCATCTGAGGGCAGAGAAGAGCCTCAGCGCTCAGCAGAGACTATCTTTTGCAGTGACTGACTCTAAGCAGAACTGCTGGGCCTGGGACTTGGCCACATTGCAAAGACAGCCACGTGAGCCACTGGAAGATTTTGCCACTAACTTGCTTTTTCAACATCAATGGAACTGTTTTCCAGTAAATTTGAGGTAAATTCATTTGCCCTTAAAGCCCTCTACTGTGGTGTAAAATAAATGGCTACTTTTATTATCTATAAAGTGCCTTGAACAACTCAGATAACTGTCACAAATCAAGACATTAAACAGCAAAGTATGTGAATATTTCTTTTAAGTAAAATATAGAATTGCATGAGATAATTATTTATTCAACTGTTAAATAGTGATAATACCCATTAACTAAGAAAACTATCAATCCCATGCACAGACAGCCGACACCCATTACTCCTAATATTGTGTCTTTCTAGTCTGGAACCATGTCTTTCTATTCTGGAAATGTCCTATGATGCTGTTAGAACAAGTACTTTTCTGGGTTAAAAATGCCTTCCCATGGAGGGTGGACTCCTGAGAATGCAGTGGGTGAGTAAAGACTCTAAGGACTGTGGCTGTAAAACAGAAACACACCCAAGTCCATGATGGCTTGTCCACTTGCCTGTTGCTTTTTCAGCAGGATATTGACGCTGGTCAGGTCTTTGCCATAGTCATCAGATTGAATCTGACTCTCCAGGCCGTGCAGCCATTTGTCTAGATCTGCACAGCTCTGGGTGAAAAGTTCAGCCTTGTTTGCATCAAAGAGCCGCTGGGCCTTGGTCTGGGTAGTGGATTCAAGGACTTCCCACATTTTATGTAAACCAGTGAGTTTCTCCTTCACCACAGCTTCTGTCTCAGGCTTTTCTGAAATGAGCTGCATTCCTTCCTGGAAAACACAAACCAGCATGGTTGTAAATAAATAGTTTGCTGCATAAAAAATATCACTGTGAAAAACAAACTTAGGACATTTGATCTGTGATATACCCATTCATTCAATACACAGTCTTTCCACATGAAGTTACTGCTCAATAAAATCAACAATGGAGTAGGTTGTGTACATTACATGGGTTTCATGCGAATGAAACAATAAGCGCTACATGCTGAAATAGTTTCAACTGGGGCAACGGAATATTGAATGCTAATAACCTGACTTCATCCCCTCCGCTCCATGACCAAAGACGATATAAAAAATATTATCATTATTATTTGGAGACAGGGTCCCATTCTGTCACCCAGGCTGAAGTGCAGCAGTGCGATCTCAGCTCACTGCAACCTCTGCCTCCCGGGCTCATGCCTCAGCCTCCCTGGCTTGTGCCTCCGCCTCTCCAATAGCTGGGATTAAAGGTGTACACCACCAGGCCTGGTTAATTTTTATACTTTTCATAGAGATGGGGTTTCACCATGTTGGCCAGGCTGGACTCAAACTCCTGGCCTCAAGTGATCCACCCGCCTTGGCCTCCCAAAGTGTTGGGATTACAGGCGTGAGCCACTGTAGCCTGTCAAAACATTATTTTAACCATGAAGAATCTGAAACAATATAAAAGTCTAAAAGGAGAGAAGGGAGGGATGGTGAACTCCACATTTATCTTCAGTTATGCTGCACAGAATCTCTCTGTGTCAGAAGAACACATTATAATAATTCTAGTGCCTAGTATACAGTAGTGTCACAGGAAAAATAGAAAAATTTTAAAAAATATGTACATATTTAAAATTATGTGCAACTGTATCTGATAAATCTGTCACAGAGCAACACAAATGATAGGATCAAGACAGTGGAATCTCTGCATAAGAGCTCACAGTCCGTCAGCAGCAGCAGATGAAAAGCACAACAGAAACTAAATGCCTAGTATTCGTTCTAAGATAAATCAAGTGTTTCGTACCATCTGGTTTGGTTTCAGCTTTCTTCCCTTTTGAAGGGTTGAAATCAGGAACCCGTAAGTGTGAAGGGAGCTACTACTGGCTGTGTAACTTATATAAATGCACAGGTAAGACTCAGAGGTGCTGGAAAATGTGTTAAATAAAAAGGAGTTCATTACTACCCTGTTTGTTTTCTCACCATGGCCACATCAAATACCTTAACTCACCTTCTGGATTTTGTCAAGCCATTCTTTGTTGGATGCGAGTTCTGCCATAAATGCTTGATGCTTCAACCATTTACTGTGCAGATTTCTGGCTTCATCATAAGACATGTCCTGGGCTGTAAGCATCTTCTCATTGATCCAGAGAGATAGCTAGGGAAAGATCAGAAGGATTCAGAGATTGTAATCCTAGACATCAGCCTTTCTTTTGCCTGGTAAGGGTTATGTTTATGTCATGTTATGCATACTATACATGTTTCCATGGCAAGAGAAAACCAAATATTTAACTTCACAACTCTGACCCGTCATGACAGGTGTCCATTAGATGGAGCTTGTACCTGAGCTCTGCTCCAAATCATATCTAACATTCATTCCAGAAGTACAAATGCTCTATGTGCTAGCTTTCAAACTATTTGGCACTCATAACTGGCTTTCCCCACAAAGGCTTGTGTTTAAAATTCTTCCCTAACCAGTTCAAGACATGACCCTTTTCCTCTTCCAAATACCTGTGTCAGCTATACTATGTTAATCATGATTGACTTTTACTCCATTTGGCAATCCTTCTTACTCTTTTAGTTCTTTTTATTTAAAACAAAAAACAACAACAAAAAAACCCTACTCATGTATTACCTTCCCCTTTTCGCAGGTGCATCTACAAGAATGCCAAAAGGCATAAATAGTTTGCTCACTGTAGGGCTAGGGCAACAATGATGCCCTTTCAATGTTTCCTTCAAGTTTGAGTCACCTTTACCTCTTTCTTCCATAGCCTCTAGTTCTCTAAAGAACCTCTCATTCACACTAAGAACACTTCACAAGACTTGATTTTGAGATCCAACATGTGTGCCTGGATCTGAACTGTGGAGAGCCACACAAAGGCTGCTGGCCGCTGACAGACCTGAGAAGGGAGCTCTCTTAACGGGGTCAGCCAAACGCCAGGCCCAGACCCACTTTTGCTGGATTCCTTCCTGAATCAGCCCTTGCCCATTACTGCCTGCCTGTAAGGGCCATGCCAGAGTCCTGATTCCCACCCCATTTGCTGTGCTAACCTAGGAAGAGCTTTTTGTTTGCCTAGGCTGAAGATACACAAAAGAACGCAGAGCTGGCCTGGAATCAGAATCAACCACTACAAGAACCACGTCACTTCTCCTGAGTGACCGTGAGAAGCCCACTTTTACAACAGTTACTGTCACAACAAATTTGCACCTTAAATCCTTCATAGTTCTCTCAATAAAGATCTAGAAGTGGCACATAAAACCAGTAGAAGTCCTTAAAGAATTAACATTTCCAAGGCTTTCCACTCTGGCTCTGGGCTGCTGCCTGGAGAGGCTTCCCCATAGATATGTTTTTGGAAATGATGCTAAGGAGAGTGATGTGGGTCACAGGAGCCCCCTGGCTCTGAAAGTGGGTGAACTCTTGGTTATCGTCCTTACCTTTCTCGAGCTATTCACCACGCAGGGAATGGGGTGGGGGCAGGGGGTGGGAGGGTATTAAAAGCAAAAGGTAGTGAGATTTTTGTCACTCTTTGTTGAGGAAAAAAATAGCAAATCTCATAAAGCCCTCTGTCATCAAAGATCATGGATCTATTATACAATAAAGACACTGCCACTTCACTTCCTACTTTGAAAGAATTATCTGTGTTCCAGTTAGAATTATCTAGGTTCCAGTTATCTGAGCAGCTAAAATCTGAAAGACCATGGCCAATCTTCGGAGAAAAGAAGTTAAAAGGAAACTGAATGACAAAATTTTTCCCTATATTCTGTACATACACAGAAAATAGAAGGCATTTACTGATTCAAAGTGCCAAGGACATTCACATATTTTCACTATTCATAACCACCTACCCAAGAGGGATTAAGAAAAGAGAGAGAGAGTGCTACATAAAAATCAGAGGCTTATAAACAAATCTGCTCTTTGCTGAACACATCATCCTACAGATAAAGCAACATGCGATACAGCACAATGAAATGGATCTACGGAACTTGCTAGTTCATCCGCATTCTGGAGCCAGAGCTACAGTTATTATTTGTGGGCATTTACAAAGCTCATTTAAAAATTTGCTCATTCTCTGCAGAAAAGAACACTGTGCAGATTGGAAGAAGATAAGGAAAAAATGCTTTGATCATTGAATTAAGCTAACAGCAAAGGACTAACTCACATCCCTGTACCAGACACATGTAGATATACTGTCTTCCTGGAAAAATAAAAATCAGTTCCAGAAAATAGGTGGTATAGTGTGAGAAAAGACAACAAAAAAGCAATACTTTTAAAATAATTCATTCATTTTTCATAACATCACGTTAAAGTAACACTACAGACTTGGCACGGTGACTCACACCTGTAATCCCAGCACTTTGGGAGGCGGAAGCGGGTGGATCACTTGAGGCCAGGAGTTCGAGACCAGCCTGGCCAACAGGGTGAAACCTCATCCCTACTAAACATACAAAAACTAGCTGGGTGTGGTGGCACACACCTGGGATCCCAGCTTGGAAGACTGAGGTAAGAGACTCACTTGAACCCAGGAGGTGGAGGCTGTAGTGAGCCAAGATCCCACCACTGCACTGCAGTCCGGGCAACAAAGCGAGACTGCCTCAAAACAACAACAACAACAACAAACACTACAAAGATGTTGATGCTCTCTGTTTTCCCACTACAACTGAGAATAGGAGGGTCCCTGCTCATTTCAGCATACTGTATGTACCAGCATACTGTATTGCTGGTACAATAGTTGTCCTCATTTGGTGGTGGGGTGGCAACAGGGGCAGATCTCACAATCCACACCTTCTCTAGCCAAGGCACCCAATAAGAAAGGAAGCCGAAAAAAACAAACCCCCGGATTCCCCACACCTTGAACAATGCCAATATCCTGTAAGAATATTAAATCTGACCTCTGAGTGCTCTGTAAGTTCTACCGGAATGACAGGTAGATTATCAAATGTAGGGCTGATCCACACACAAATGCCACTCTCAAAAGATTCTGGCTTTAAAGGGGTGTATTTTAATAAGGCTGAATGACAGAAAAGTTTATAGCCAACAACTTATCACCCTTTTGATTACAGTACTATACCAGGGGTTTTAGAGCCCCCAAGCTTGACCTAAATTCTATCAACCATGCAGAGACTATACATACTGGTGTGGGACACCCAACACCTCCCACAGACACTATGGCTGTGCTGTACTAACTTCTAATGTGGCTCAAGGAGAAACAGGCAGAACAAGGGAAGACAGGATAACCAGGATGACTTGGCACAGCAGTCACATGGAGACCTCCAAATCATCTCCTGGACATAAAAAGCCCCACCCCAACTTTCCCATATCCTTTGAGGAGAAGTCACAGAAGACAGAGCCCCTGAGCATGCCTCACAGTTACTGGAACTCAGCCAAGGTATGTGTGGAGGAGTGAACTTCTCATAAGCAGGGATGCCAATTTAGAGCAAGTGGAAACAAAGATCTAGAGACCTAGTTAAGACTGACCACCTGTGATTCTATTGGGAAGAACTATAACTTTATCTACTTATTTTTCCCATACATGTCTCCTTATGTAATTTACATATGTCAGCGGAAAATAAGAGACTGGAAATTTCAAGTACAAATGGGTTTCTCTCAAGGTTTTCCCCTGGCCACTCATCTGCTTGCTCCCTGGCCTTGTTTCTCCTCAGATTTAACCTGAGCTTTACCATGGTTAGGTGAATGAATTTAATCTTATTAACTTGCCCTTTAAAAGCAGGAATGTGGGATCCCATTGATCCCCCCATCCCCAGGAATATGGGCTGAGGTTAAAGAAAGTCATCAATGGTTCCTCAAGGGAACTGTCAAGGTGAAACAGGGACTACCAATCTGTGGAAGGCACAGCCCAGGCTGCAAACACCTCTTTATCCCTTTTACTACCTCCAGTGAAAAATGGCAATTGGTATTCACTGCAGCACAATAGGCAACTCCACACAGCTAACTTTAGATCCCATTACTCTTTTCTATGCCTTGTCTTGGGACATGAATGCCTCTGTAAGTAAGTATCCTATTTAAATGGGTTACTAATGCTTGCATGTCACTTAGAAGAGGCACTCCTGTCTTCAGCCTGTCTGGCTCCCAGTAAATCCCCCAGAGACCTAGATTTGTCAATGTGGTGCTTAAAGCTGACAGACCCTAAGCTTTATAGTTTAGGGGCTTTCCTTCTTAAGGTTTTGCTGCAAAAGCATATTGCAAAATGCACAGTAAGACAGCAGTTTAACGGACGCAAAGGATTGCTTCTGTCATAGGTGATCTAACGCAGTTGTCATTGGAGCCGTATTTCTTTTAATGTACGGTCACATGTTTGCATGCAGGGTGTCCATGATGACTGGAATCGTATTCTTAGCACATGACCTGATTCTACCCCCACACTCTTAGCCCCTTCAAGGTTCCTGCAGCTTTGTGTGGATATTCCTCAGCCCATTTTTAACTCTGAGGATTTTTATTTTAATAAACCAGAGAGGGCTGAGTCTCACCGTTGTTCTCCAGTAGACAGAGAAATATGGTGTGCTCATGAACTCACATGTGAAATCAGCTAGATGCTTTTCTCCAACTAGCTTGCAGAGAAACTACTTTTTTCTGGCCAACTTTAGTTTTCAAAGTTTGTGCATGTATCAGAAGAGCATGAAATAGTATAATGATCATCAGATTAAAACCACATGTTAAAACTTGGTGCTTAGAATCAATATTACTACTCTTTGCATGTTAGATACACATGGGAAGAGCCTGAAAGATGGATAGATAAAGGTCGTAAGCAAATAAGAAACTAATTTGTATTTTTAAAATCTCTGCTTCTTACTTGGTAGCTAGTTTCAGTTCCCTTTAGTTCTTTCCTTCCATGTTATTGAAATGTACATTGCTTTACAGAGTGAAAAAATGACACTAAACGCTTTTATGTTGCACAATATCCTAGGACATCATATCCAAAAGAACTTCCTTTGACAATGGAAATGTTCTACATCTGTGTTGTCCAAACATGGTAGCCACTAGTCACAGCTGGCTACTGAGCACTCAAGATACAGCTAGAGTGATGGTAGAACTATGCTCTTAGTTTTATTTAATTACAATTAATTTAAAATGAAATAGCCCACCAACCATAAAGACATTGTGGCTGGTATCTACTGTAATGAACAGTGCAGTACTATACTATTAATATAATATTCTAGATTATAATAATCTAATTAAGCTGTAGCTTGTAGGCTGGAGAACTGATGAAGTGCCACATATCCCTGCATGCCAGTCAAATGGTTGCTACGGATTTCTGGTTTCATTAATTTTATAATTCAAAAGGCTATTGGGCTAAATGCTGGTTGGCAATTGTTATTACTGAAACCCATGAATGGACGGATTAAAGAGCAACATACCTCTTGACAATCTTGCAGGAATTTCTGTAGATCCCTGTTGTCCTTCAACCGCATCAAAAGTTCACTGGCTGTCTCACGATTCTTCCTATGTCTATTAAAATGGTAACAAAAATAATTTTTAAAAAAGAAAGTAGAGAATCTTGAAATACAGAATACAAATCAATTTCTTTCCTGAATTTCTATCTATGCTAAAAAACAGTTTGCTTGCAGTTCTCAATAATGTGAAGGAGACAAGATAAAGAAGATATTTTAGCATCCTCCAAAGGAGTAAGCCACAGTCCCATAGAGACCCAAATACCTGCCCAAGCTGTACAACAGGCCAAACATACTGTCAAATTGATCTATACAAATTTGGTGCTTCCTAATCTGGTGCTTGGAAAAAACTATGAGCACACGCTATATACAAGTCCTTATTTTAGGCACCAGGGGAGAATCTGAAACACTTTCAAGAAGCTCATAACTGGGTGACACATACAATGCTATGAAAATATATATAACCATGTAACTGGGTTTAAACAAATGTTTCCTGACAAACAGCTTCTCATCTTGAAAACAACTCTCCAAATAATAACAACAAAAATGAATGAAAATTTTTAGACCTATAAGACTATATACTAACTGAATCCCATTTCTAACCAATTCATAAGGGTAATTGAAGCTCAAAGAAGTTAAAACACAAAACCTTAAATAAATAACTTGTAAGAATTGGAAAGAGCTGCTGAATTTGGTAAACGCTCAGGTAAAGGGGGTGCTCGCTCCCCACTTGGCTCCTTCCCCATCTGCTGTGAAGGTGCCAGCACTCTGGCAAACTTCCTTCACGCACCCAGTGGCTTAGAGACTGGAAACAGGAAAAGCAGCGTGAATGCCTAGCAAAGGACTGCCTTCCAGTGGCTCCACTGCAACAAGGAGAGCTTTATTTCCAATAGGGGAGGACCCACTGAGGATCCAGACGTGTATGCCACACATACATGAGCTTTACATTCCTGAGTCACCTAAGCAAGAAAGTCAGTCTATATTCAGAGTATTAAGATGGATAAAGTCAGAGTGCAACTGAGGAGAGCTCGGTTTTCATTCTAATTCTTAAAGCAATTTCTCACTGCATGTGCCTGCACAAGGTCTCTCCCTCCATCCGCTAACCCCAGAGGCAGGGATGCAGAAGAACACACAGCCTTGGATTCCCCACCACGCTGAGTAAGAGCAGCTTGGTGAACACGTGCTGCTGACTAGTCTGAAGAAACTTCCCCAGGAGAAAGAAAGACCTTAGAGATGCATGTGCCACATGGGTCCTCAGTGGCTGCTGACAACGCAGTGTCACAACCATCGTCTGCCTGGAGAACCAAAGGAAAAAGCCCTCTGCCTCTAGAGTTCCTGCAGATACCAGTGGCTACAGAACAGTAGAAATTATACATATTTACATGTTATTATAACATTATATATAATTATATTATGTAAATGATAGTATTATATAAAATTATTATAAATATTAAGGCATGCTAGACACAAATAATGCCTTTTTAATTTTTTTTAAGTTGAAACGAGTTCCACAGCATCAGGAAAAGGGATCTTAATATTCTTTTTTTTTTTTTTTTGAGACGGAGTTTCGCTCTTGTTACCCAGGCTGGAGTGCAATGGCGCAATCTCGGCTCACCGCAACCTCCGCCTCCTGGGTTCAGGCAATTCTCCTGCCTCAGCCTCCTGAGTAGCTGGGATTACAGGCACGCGCCACCATGTCCAGCTAATTTTTTTTTGTATTAGTAGAGACGGGGTTTCACTGTGTTGACCAGGATGGTCTTGATCTCTTGACCTCGTGATCCACCCGCCTTGGCCTCCCAAAGTGCTGGGATTACAGGCTTGAGCCACTGCGCTTGGCCTTGGGATCTTAATATTCTTATACCACATAGGCAAAATGCAAACATAGAAAAATAGTTATTCTATAATGCTAAATGAAAAGAGTTTATACATATTAAACAATATAAAACTCCAAGGCACGGGTTAGAAAGCAAACACTTAAACGGCATATGTTAGAGATGGGATTAAGGGCAGTAGTTCTCCCTTGAAAACGTTACACATTTATTGCTTTTATAACAACAAAAAATAACAAAGGCCACAGACATTTTATGTCACTGACATCTATCATCACAAACCAAAATTAAATTTGAAAAAATAAAAGACTGTTACTGAATTTGGGCTATAAAGAATTTGTCATCTGAGAATGTGGATGGGTTAGGAAGGTCAAAAGGAAGTTCCCTTCCCTCAAATTCCAGCTCTATTTCTACGGGAGTTCAAGAACGCAAATCTTTAAAGGGAGGTAATATGAGTTGGAGTTAGGGACAAACGCAGGAGTCCTGCCCCTAGTCAAAGGCCTGGGAAAAAGGATTTCGTTCCCTTTGGTGTAGCATCTCATTTAAGTCCTACAGTAGCAGGGAAGAATCCCAGATACTAGAAATTAACAACAGGACACACATCCTTGCCTCTCACAGAATTAATTAGAAATGAAAGCAACTTCACTGTCTGGAAAGATTCATTAAGGGAGAAATATGACGAGACAGAATCCTGAATGTATTTCTTATATAATCACCTCTCACACACGCCTGGCAGATACCAGCCCACGCAGCCTTTCTCTTACACTGGGACCATCAAGATGGGAAGGAGGCGGCAAGGATTTAGAGTCACATGTCCAAATGACACCGACCTATGCGCAGGTGTGACAATGGCCTTTGTGTGGTGTGAAACATAGCCATGCAGGCAGCTGGGACTATTGCTGACTCAGAAAACACTTAAAAGAAGTGAGTGTGACTTAATAGTTTACTAGTGCAATGGACATCTTTCATAGGAAGTGAAACTCAGGAAATTCTCTCCATGTTGGATCATGGATTCAATTATAGGGAAGGTCCTGAGAAGGATCTTCTAAAACTAGGCTGTGGTTTCCACAGTCCTAATAGTGCTTTTAATTTGGGGCCTCCTGATATCTCTCACTTTCTATCCCTGTAATAAGACTCAAAAAAGCTCCCTCATCGTATGAAGCAGATGTGGGTGTTCTGGTTTCTGTGAACAGTCAAGAACCTCAGGTGCCTGAGTGAAACAGCTGGGTAATTTTTGAGCCTGTTTTCTGGTATGAGACAGGGTCTTATTTTATAAAGCTGGATACTCTTCCTTGCTCCCCATGAACTGTGCTGTGGTTGCAATTTCCCTTTTGGCCAGGAGCTCCCTCCCTGTTCACACCCCCTGGTGTAGGCTAAGGACAGTCTCTAACCCCTTCACAGGCACTTTGAAGGCCACTCACACCCCACCCACATCTGTTAGAGTCAGTGTCTTTGTTCTGGAACTTTTGCATTTCAACAACTCAGGAAATTTCCTGAACGTAAGCACATTATAATGATTTTACATCCTAGGTGAATCGCTTCACTACAGCATCAGGATGTTTTGATGCACAGGGATTAGATCTGAAGGTTTAGATGTTTACTTAGCTTGTGCTCCTACAACACCTGGAACTCACAGTGTGTGTGTTTTCATAACAGACAAGTATCCTCGGGTCAGTTTCAGTTCTGTGGGCCTCTGGAGATATTAAAGTAAAATTAGAATTCAGTTAACACCAGAGGAGAAAAATTAAAAAAAATGTAGTTCTCTTGATGGTAGGTCATTGGGAAGCTCCCTCCTTCCCTCTTTCTTATGCTTATTGATAGTACAGGGTCATCTTTACATTTCTTTTTTAAAACAGGAATCCTAAGGAAACTCTGGAACACCAGGAGCCTGGGCTCTCTTGGTCAAGGGCAAAGGGAAGGTTAAGCCACAACTGAGGGCTGCTGCTGCTGCTGCTGAAACATTTTCTCATATCCAGGAGTCTTGCCAGCATCATCTGCTTCCAACAACTTTGTGCAGTTGCAGCACTGGGGACATAAAAAGAAAGCGAGGAAGCAGCAAGGCAGCTGTACACCTGCCTGAATGCACACGTCCCTAACGGCCAAGGCTGCCTGCAGGAAACCAGCTGTGTGCCCCTAACATGGAAGTACATAGGATATGTTATTTACAAAATACTCAAGAGTTAATATTACAAAAAAAGGAAATTCTTTTTCTCTAGGTTAAGAATGCCTTGCCCAATCGCTGTTTCTCATACTCATTTAAGGAGGGTGTGGTGGATTTATTTTTCTCTTTTGCAGCTGTTTTAAAAGCAACAGATACAAAATTATAATTAATATAAGTTATACCCTATTCCATAATAACACCCTTAAGAACGTACAGTTCAGGCAGGGAATTAGCTCAGAAAAAAAGATTGGAAGTGCTAAGCTCAATAAAGATTGAGCCATCTTTACTGGAAACAGAATAGTCCCCTCTCCACCCAACATCTTCTTTGAAGTCAACCTGACCAAGGGTCCCAGGAAATCCTCTCAGATGTGGTAAGCAAGGGAGTATTTTTCCTTTCTAACACACTTGAAGGCCAGAAGACAGCCATAGAGAAAGAGCTTGTTTTTTGATGACAGTCTCACCGCAAGCCCTTAAATTCAACCCAAACTGGAACAGAGGCTAGTGACTGATACAGTGGCTGCTGGCCCAGACTGGCCTGTGCTAGTGTATCCAACCCCTGATGTGTCCCAACCACCAACTTAAGTAACTGGGGCAAGGAAAGAGTAAAGGGTGAGTCAAAAAGTTAGGGTCAAATTCAGTCCACTGGCTTCCAGCCAGGGAGGAAATCTTTTATATAGACACACACACACACACACACACACACACACACACACACACACACACACACACATACATAAATAAATAATTTTAAACAAGAAATGAAGAAAGTGTATCCAATCCTGGAGATGCCCTGGCAGAAGAGGAAAATAACCTTTTCTCTTATTTACCTCTCATTACAAAAAAGATTCTATTACAGCATCATCCAAGCCAATTTTCTAAAAAAGTCCAGGTAATGTTCCTTTGTGGCTATGCCAGGTACTCAGAACAAGCAAGCCTCACCCTCCCTTCCCACTCTCCTGACAGGCTTCTTTCTCATGGATGAAGGGGAACGTGGGCTTGGCTGGGAATACCTGGCACCAGGAGACCTATCATGTGACACGTGTGTGTCAACCATCAAAGGGCATGGCTTACACCTGATAGCGATGCAGCATTACAGCTCTCACAGGTCCTTGGTTAAGAATTAGCTTGGCTTCTCAGGCTTTCTTTCCTTTTGTGGACACTTGTATATGTCTCCCTAGAACCACATTCTCAGGCAGCCATGCATGGCTCACTGATTTTTCTCCATGGGTAGATGAAGTTCTGCTGGGTGCCCATACTCTGCCCACTGGGAAATTTATACCCACACTCTCAAGGGCTTCTGACCAATGATTCAGAAGTTTGAGAGCCCCAAGGTGCAAGGTTCCCTTAAGAACATCAGCAAACTGTACCTGTCGTCAATAGAGTCCACCTTCTCCTGGATGCGATCTGAGTTGATGTTCCCATCGCTCACCAGTCTCCGGCCAGTCTCCACCACAGCGTTGATCTTCTCCTCATTGGCATCCATGGTGGTCATGAAGTCCTCTTGCTTTTTAATTGCTGCTTCAGCTCCTTCCAAGGTGGTAGGCATTTCAGTGTGAGCCAGAACATACTCCTTATTTAAAAAGAGGAACAAATCATAGTAGATCAATGAAAGATCTCATTTTCCTGTGTTCTACATTTCCATGCAACATACTTCACAGCACTTTCTTCATTATACTTACATAAAATAATTAAATCACATCAAATTAATAGGAGGGAAAAAAAAAACCCAGTGGGACACTAAGTGACTGAATTTCCCTCAGGGGTTAAATGCTCTAAATTTTTTTTTCCAAAGTGAGTGAGGAAAGGAACCAAAGTTTTGTGTATTGGCCTCAAGGGTCCTCTCACATGCCTGTCAAGGCAACAGCAATGAACCCTCTTTAAAAGAGTAAAAGCCCTGAAGGTCATGACTATCCTGAGCTGTTTCTATTTCTCTAATCTCTGCCTTGTGTCCTCGGGTAAAGTCCCTGACCCTTCTAGAGCAAGATAGATTGGTCTCAAGAAAAAAGAAATCCTCACTGTACTTTTCTTCTTTTTAAAGAGACAGGGTTTCGCCCTGCCACCCAGGTTGGAGCACAGTGCATGATCACAGTTCACTTCAGCCTTGACCTCCTGGGCTCAATTGATTCTCCTGCCCCAGCCTCCCCAAGAGCTGGGATTACAAGAGTGAGGCATGATGCCTGGCCCTCACTGTATCTTTTAAAGTGGATCAATACCTCAATTATGAGGACATGCTATGAACACATAAGGGATCCTCAATGGCAGCTGAAATGGAATGGTATTCTGTAAGGCAAGGCAGCTCCTATGGCAATCTTCAGTTCCTGTCCCCTACAATGTGATGGATTTCAATGCCTTAAAAGTATAGAGAAAAAATGTCTCTAAATTATCCATATAATTCCGTACAGGTGTGGTTTAAATCAGCTGTCCCAGTCAAATCATTTCAAAAGGCAGCCAGGGCTGCCTTCGTGGAAAGAAAGCACAGGCAGTAAGAAACCTTACCTGGTTGTTAAGAAAGGCTTCGGCTTGCTTCGTGTCTCTGAGGAACTGCTGGTAGGCGTGTGACTGGGAGAGGAGATTTTGTCTGTTCTCCCACATCTTGTGGAGCTCATTCCATCCAGTGTCCAGGGCCTGCAGCCGCTGCCGTAGAAACATGTACTGGGCATCAGTCTGTCCCTGGGTGACCATCTCGCCCATGTCCCTCATCTTCTGATAGTCCTCCTCGTAGTTGTCAATCTCGTTCTTGATGTTCTCGTGCTGCGTGAGCAGCTTCTCAGCCTCAGTCAGCGTGTTGGGCATGTCTTCTGAGGCGATTGCTGTCTGGGTCCTGGAGAGCCAGGACTGGAAGTCATCCAAGTCCCGCAGGAACTGCTGCAGCTTGCTGGCCTCTCCCAGGGAGGCCTCTCGGTTTTTCAGGGTGGTCTTCATCTCCTCCCACACGTCGCTGATCTCGGCCAGCCGAGACAGGATGGCCTGGGCCTGGTCGGGGTGCTCGGACTCCAGCTTCTCTGCCTCCTTCTGCAGGTCACTTAGCTTTGCCTCAATGGCCACCAAGTCCCGCTCCATGCCGGTCAGCTTGCGCTGCAGGGCCATGACGCCGGCCAGGTCATTGCCCAGGTCCTGGGTGGACTCGATGACCTTGGTCTTTTCCCGAATCCAGGATTTGGTTTCATTGCATTCGAGGTGGTAGTTCTGGATGCTCAGGGCAGACAGGAGGGCATCCTTCTTCCTGTCAACCAGTTCTCTGAACTGGCTCCACCTGTGAGTGCAGGGGCAGAGAACAAGTGTGAAAAAGGGAAGACCAACCACAGCTGAACTGCAAAATGAACAGTGATCGTTAATGCTGCTTATCTGTTTTCTCCATCTTTGCTTTGACTACATGCTTTTTGGAAAATCATCTCACTCAGACTGTGAACATCAAATATAATGGGAGATGGCTCAGGGATGCAATGTAATCTGGAAAAAGCCTGCCACAAAGAGGAATGTGTTAAAGAGCTCCAATGTGAGCAATGACAACACATCCATTTCCAGAGTCAATTAATTCATGTCAGCAACACATACTTCACACATCTCTGAATGTTTTCCAAATCTAAGACTAATAGTAACCTTCAAAACTGGGGCCAGCTGTAACAACCTACTCAAAAATGTTTACTCAACACAAAGATAAGACCAGGACAAAGGTCTGCCCTGACAATCAGGACTTTCATTGGCAAATTAGGTGTAGAACATACTAGTCTTGTTCCTAAAGTTATTTTAAAAGGGATAGCACAGGGGTCATCTTATAATACTGTCTACACTGGACACAGGTCACACCAAAGCCCTAATTTTGGTATGGAGAGGGGCAGGTGCTGGGCTGGCTCAGATCATCCTCTTGCAACCAATGATGTTGCCCTGAGAGACACTTCTTACAAAACAAAGACAAGTCAAAAAGCAGGTGTCAATGCCATGACATCAGTGTGGAAATGTCAATGACCCTGCCTGGGAAATTCCCAATAGCAATGCTCAGTGAGTGACCTCACCCTCTCCAGCCCCACATGTGGAAGGCTGGCACGCTGCTGGCCGTGTGCTCACCTCGTGTTGAGTTTGTCCTGCTGGGCTTTGATTTTCTTCTCACTTGGGTGGCTGCTGTGCATTAGCTGGCGTGCAATCTGGTTCACCACTGCGACCCGGGAAGCCTGGTTGTTCATTTCTGGTTCTAGGCTCTCAAACCTGAAACAGCAATTTGACAGGGCGGTCACCTCCTGGGCCACTGGTAGCCACAAGGAACAGGGCAGTGCCCAGCTGTGCCCCACTCACCTATGCTGGATGACCTCTAAGTCCTCCAGCTTCTCTGGGATCTGCATGTTGTTGAGCCACTGCTCCTTCTCGTCAATCCAGAGCTCACAGGCATCACCCTCGCTGAACATCTTGTACAGGGCCAGGGTGTCCTGGAGTGCCTGCTTCCGCAGCCGCGTCAGCTCTGCCACCTCCTTATACCGCTCCTCGATGCCCGACAGCCTGCCCCTGACGTCTGGAGACTCGGCATGCTCCTGGGGGAGGGCGTTGGCTTGCTCATGCAGCGTGTCAAGGGTGGGCCTGTAATTGGCGATCTCTTCCGCCACGTCCTTGTGTTTCTTGACCAGAGACTGTGTGGAATACTCGTCGTGGCCCACGTCGCTGCTGGAGACAATCTTGAGGATATCCAGCATCCAGGCGTCAATGTCATCAGCATCTGCCTGGAACTGGTGCAGCAGGGAGGCCTCCTCCAGGCGCTTCTTCCGAATGGCCGAGAGTTGCTCCAGGTTGGCCCACTGCTCCCGGATGTAAATGATCCTCTCACGGATCTTCTCTGACCCAAAGTGCTCCTCTGCGATCATGTCTTCGCCTTCCTTAATGGCCTGCTCAAAGTGGCCACTGCGGCCACTCATCTCGTCCTCAAATGCCCGGTGCTTGCTGAGCAGGCGCATGACACTGGTCAGGTCTTTCCCGTAATCATCAGAGGATAGGATCTTCTCCTTTTCCCTTATCCAGCCTTCCTCTTCTGCCATCTCCCAGAAGAACTTCCAGAGGCGGCGGGACTCTTCCAGACGTGCCCTGCGCTCAGCCGCCAGCTGGCAAAGCTCTTGATAACAGAACTCCATGTGGGCCACGCGGTCTCGGATTACCTGGGGGTCGCAGGGCTTGTAACCTGTTTAACATCAAGGAAGGAATGTGGGTGTGTGATGGTGTTCAGCGTAGGTGTAGGCTCACCTGTAGGCAGTGAGCTACGTTCTTATGATTACCAGTTCACTGCTAAATCTAAATGCAGGGTTGTGTGATAAGGCAATGAAGCACCTTCTAATATCTTGACTGAAACAGGAGTGAAGGCAATGATAAATATTACTTTTTTTGGCCCAACCGCAAAGTGATCACTTACGAACCAAGAAAGCACTGGAATCATATGAAAAAGGCAGCTGCATTTGTTTCTAGAAATATAAGAAGCAGGGCTGGGCACGGTGGCTCACGCCTGCAAACCCAGCACTTTGGGTGGCCAGGGCAGGTGGATCACTTGAGGTCAAGAGTTCGAGACCAGCCTGACCAACATACAGAGAAACCCCATCTCTACCAAAAAATAAAAAAATTAGCTGGTGTGGTGGTACACGCCTGTAGTCCCAGCTACTTGGAAAGCTGAAGCAGGAGAATCACTTGAACCCGGGAAGGCGGAGGTTGCAATGAGCTGAGATCTCGCCACTGCACTCCAGCCTAAGTGACGGAGTGAGACTCCATCTCTTACCAAAAAAAAAAAAAAAAAAAGAAGAAATATAAGAAGCAAACCAAATCATTCCAAACATCCTCCAAACTGAACTATCTCTGACTAGCTGTGAAAGTTAGGAACTGCTGGAGCAGCCACACCAGGGTGTCGGTGCAAGGCCATAGAGAGTGCGATATGGCAAAGTCTCACTGTTAAACACTAAACCATTCAAAGGCAAGCACCATTTGCATATTTAAGGAAAGGACATATCAATTCCAGAAAAACAAGACAGAGTTAGTGTTCAGAAGGCCACACCACTGTATCTCATGCTCCCATGACAAACCCACCAGGAATATATAGTGGCACAGTAACTTTAAAAGGCCCATTGTGCTTCTATAAATCTGAATCTCTGATGACCAGGAGGTAATGCCTGGAAGGGGCCATCCTTACCTTCCCCATCTGTTGCGAACTTCTGGGCGGAGGCATTGACACCTCTCACCCGCTCTGCTTGGATGCCAATGTCTGCTTCAACCAGGGTGTGCTTCTGTAACAGGTCTTCCACGCCAAGTAAGTGTTTGCCATAGTCTTGAGATAATACTAGCACCTGTGCAGAAGAGGCAACCAAAAGGGCATCTGTAACTATAGCCTTGACTTCAGCATCACATAATCTTTGGACAAGCAGAGAGCCAGCAACAAAGCTGCACCTTCCCTCTAGCCTGTCATGAACCCCACACCTTCAGGGGAAGATGAGGGCCAACAAACAAGAACAAAACAAATCAAACCTGAAAGCCTGAGTCAGGAGAGCTATCACAAACTAAGGATCACCAACCTTAGAATAAGCAAGCCAAATCTACACTAAAGAGTGCAAAACAGAAGAAAAATGTGGCGGGGGTGGGGGAAGGAGAAGGCTATATGAAAGATTTCAAAATATAAACTGAAGCTTCAAGAAAAAAAACACTGCAACAACTACTCAAAATATAAAATAAAATAAAGGTGATAGACCTGGTCACTTCAAAGTTGAAAGAAATCTTTTAGAAGTTGCTGAGCCTGTAAGTGAATGCTTTTCCTCCAATAAGAGCTTATTGGTATGCCTCTACTATACTTACACAATCCATGGGAGAAGAATCTACTTGAAAAGCTTATAAGCCATATTTTTAACCTAATAAGGAAAGCAGGGTCAGGTGGCTGTCTTGCTTAGTAGACCCCAAGCAACTCTAGGGTTTAAGTTTGAACCCACTGATACTTTCTTGTTTCTTCCATTAACCAGCCAAATTTGGGGGCCTCATTCTACATCCTCGCCAGATGGAATTTCTGCTTCACTCTTACTTCTGAGGAAGTCTTTGGACCAACCTCAATTACAACATGCATCATGATTTATAAAATGAAAGTCCCTCTCTGCCACATTTTACCAACATTTCCATTTCAAGAGGTCAAGAGAGACCAAACCTAAGAACACTGTAAATCTGGAACAATAGGAGGGAAAACTGATGATATCAGGTGGCCTTGCCCCTCTGCCAGAAACAGTCCAAGAGGTAGGCAACAGATGTCAGCTTATATCTTGGGAAGGAAATCTCTTGCATAAGGTCAAACTTGGGAACACAGAGTGCTGAGACAAAGGAACCTTCATGGGACTGTCTGAAAACTGACCTATTTTCTTCTATCTACAAGGCTAAAGGCCTACCAGCTGAAGAACTGCTTAACATGGCTGAGCAATCCATGGCCTGCATCGGAGGACATGAACAGGTACAGGGCCATGGCACAACAGCAGGTCTCTTCCCGGGAAGGGGGAACGGTTGGAACTCTATGCTCAGAGCGGTCAATAAATGGCATGAGCAGCCGCTGGCAACCAGCCCCTCCTATGATCGTGCACGTATTACCGCATTCCATCCTCGCAATAACTGGTTAAGGTAGATAGGAAGTACAATCTCCATTTAAAGATCAAGAAAAAGGGCTCAAAGAGATTAGGCAACTCAGATATTCACAATCAGAACTCTGGCTGCCTGGTTCCTGGCCTATCCTCTGTTCACAGCACCTACTACTCTCCCTCCTCCCAACACCACCTCTCCGGGACCCCCTTCCCAAACTAGTATCACTCACTCACAGATCGATGCAATGGTAAGTTAGTTTAACCCTGAAGAATTAAAAATAAAGAAAACCACAATGTGATTGATTCCCTACAGTGGAATATAACTAAGATAGATCTTACTCATAGAAACAGAGCTCTAGCTACTCAACTGGTCTTTACAACTTTTTCACCCTTCACGTCTCATTTAACTACTGAGTTAGCAATTTTCCCATGGGTGATGTGGCTATTCTCTAGCTGTATAGGTGGGCAGTTAGACAAGACACGCAGCTGTATGTAGGGGTTTAGTGAGTAAGTCCTAGAAAAGAGAGCCCTAGTTGGATCAGCTCTGGCCTCCTTCCTTTCGGTCAGGTTTTACCTTCATTTCATCCATCCAGTCCATAATGTAGAGCATTTCCTGGAATATCTTCTGCAGCCCCAGGTTCATCTCGAGCCGCTGTCTCCGGGCCCTGAGCAGTTCCAGTAGATATTCCCAGAGCCGGATGACATTGTCCTTCCTTGCTGTGATACGCTTGATGTCGTGGTAATTCTCAGCCTCAAGCTCCCTGGCCACGGCTACCACAGCCTGCACACGCTCCTCGTATGCGGCAATGTCTGTCTCAATGGCCTCGTGCTTTTTGGTGGCAGCCTCAACTGCGGGAAGGTCAAATCCAAAATTGTCCTACAGAGAAATGGAATGAAAACAAGGAAAATAAAAAATCCTGCCAGGCCCGTTGGCTCACACCTATAATCCCAGCACTTTGGGAGGCTGAGGCGGGTGGATCACTTGAGGTCAGGAGTTCGAGACTACCCTGGCCAACATGGTGAAACCCTGTCTCTACTAAAGATACAAAAATTAGCCAGGCATGGTGGCACATGCCTGTAATCCCAGCTACTTGGTAGGATGAGGCAGGAGAATCACTTGAACCTGGGAAGTAGAAGTTGTAGTGAGCCGGTATCACACCATTGCACTCCAGCCTGGGCGACAAGCGTTAAAACTTTGCCTCAAAAAATAATAATAATCCTGTCCCACGCCCCCACTACTCCCCACTCCCCCCAAAAAGAAAAAAAAAAAAACAGAACAGACATAAAATCCTGAGCACACATTAATCCCTGGTGGTCTTAAAGCCAACTCAGACTCCTGAGTCCCCCTAACCTCACTGGTCTCTGCCTTGAGCTTAGATGCCTTCCTTAAAGCAAACTAATAACTGCTCATTTTGCAGAGAAGCCCAGCTCTTATCTAGTACCTTACTGAAAAGCTACAGCAGGTGATAGCTTACGTCAAGCCAAGTGGAAAAGCAAGCCACTTTTGTTTATTTCACAACCAGTCTAAATGCCTCGAAGGTCAAAGATTAAAGAAAAGAGAGAAACTGTTAAAACTTATTATAAATGTGAATAGTTCACACACACTCAATGGCTCTAAACAAACTCTGCTTGAGCTACTTCCAAATCTATGAAAAGTTACATAAATAGAAATGTGTATCAGAAATTATAAACATCCTCTTCATGGGAAGTGGCCAAGATGACCTGACAGTTCCTCCAGAATACTGGATGTTGACAAGCAGCTGTCCTCTGGCCCTATGCCCCTGGGGATGGTCTGTGCTTCTAGATTACCCCAGGAACTGTCTTTTTAACAATGTCTAGAGCAGAACCTGAGACACCAGACGCTGGTTTTCGCTCAGCCAAGTCTCCCTCATAGCTGCCTTGCGATCGAATCTGCGGGCGAGCTGTTCCAGTTTCTCCTGTCTTATGAGCTCATTCCGCAAAGCCAGTTCTCTTTCATGTTCCGCTTTTTCCAGTCTTTCCCAGGCCTACAAAAATGAAAATACACACACATAAACACAAACAGTTTCCTGCAGTGTTCAAGGAAACTTCTGTGGCTATAGCCAACAGCTAGTATTTCTCAAAAGGACCTGAGAACTTGAATGGGAAATCCCATTCCCACCTTCATTGGCTCTCAAGCTTTGAGGAAAGAAAGGGATTTTTCTCTCACTGTATCTTCAAGGAAACACTCTTCTGTTATCTAAATCTAAAAATTCTGTGTTGTATTTAGAAAACAAAACTATAGATATAAAGCAATGTAAGTAAATTATAAATCTTTTACTTTAAGAGGAAATAAATTATCTTAAACAGCTTTGATCGTATGAAAAAGATAAATGACTTTTCTAAGAAATCATACGAATCTCATTCATTCCACCCCAAGCTACATTTTAAAAATTTACACATCTAAGTATTTCTTTCAAAATCCTAACCTATTGTCCACATTAAATTCATTCCTATGAAATATCTTTCTTCACATAAAAAAAATAAGATCTAAACATTCCACTCAAAGGAATCTAAGTGGGACCAGGTGCAGAGGCTGACGCCTGTAATTCCAGCACTTTGAAAGCAGAGGTGCGAGGACTGTTTGAAGCCAGCAGTTCAAGACTAGCCTGGGCCATATAGTGAGACCTTGTCTCCATTAAAAAAAAAAAAATTATTTTTAATGAGCAGAAAAAAGGAATGCAGGTATGTACAAGTGACCAGAGTTCTAGATTTCTCAAATTTCTTTCTAGTTGGAAATAATGCCTGATGCAAATTTCTATAACCACAGGCATAATAGGCATGATGTTGAAAACTGTTTAACAGCTTCTCTAATGGAAGAAGCCAAAATCCTAAGCCCCACAACCTCTCAGATTCCAAACACATGAAATAAGGTTTCAATTTCTCCTTTCTGTAATTTAAAGATGTTTGAAACGATTGCCTCAGATGAGGGGTAAAAGTAATATGTATCTGAGCAATACGGTGACTGGCCTGCACCAAAGCTGGTTTGATAAAATCTAACATTGCCCCCCCGGAAGCCTCCAGCAGCCTACCCCAGCACCACTGCTTGCTTGATCCTTTGTCACACCTGAGCACCAGCTGCCAACTGTTAATTCCGCAGGTGGAGACAGCCCCTTCCATTCTCTTGTCCTCTTAGCAGTTGAGACCTAGTGATAGGACCTGAAGCCTCCAGGAGGTCAGGGCCCATGTTAAGTCTGGATCCACTTTACCTTGTTGATGTCAGAGATGAGCTTCCCCTCCCGGGGCATGTAGACCTTCTGGTTGTTGGCCCTCATCTTGCTCTGAATGGTGAAGAGCAGCACTTCCAAGTTCCCCTTCTCAGTAAATCTAAACACAGGGGAAAACATTCATTTGTTACTGGAGAAAAAAAAAAAAGATTCACACAGTCACCCATTTTAAAAACCATTCAACTGTGGTCTGACTTATGTGAAATACATGTCAAAGAGATAGCAGTAGGGCACTTATTGGCTATTATAAACCTTGAAACGTACCAAACTGTGGAATTTTTTTCTGGTTATTTGTTGTTGCTAGATTTATATTTGACGGTGTCAAGGGCATGAAATACTCTTTCGTATTCACTTCAATCAAGGTTTAAACCCTAAATCCTCGATAATGGATTTCATTCATTCATTTATTCAGTGCAGTCGAATGCATTCAACACAGATTATTTCAAATGTCTACCTAATGTAATTTTCAGTGGGTTTTAGAGATCTTACCAAGGTATATGCAACTGAGCTTTCAGAAAAGAAAAAATGACTTTGGAACTATGGTAAGCAATAGATAAGGCCTACAATCCTTATTTAACAATTACGAACCTAAAAAAAAATACGAAAAAAAAAAATCAAACTTTTTTTTGGGGTTGCAAAACTAGATCTGAATTGTTATGAAATTATTTATTATCTTTCTTTATCTAATATAATGTGAATATTTACACATCCTGCTATAGATAATTATTGGGCTTATGGATTACTACCTTAGTCCCATCTGGGGTCTTGTAATATACAACATATGAGCTATGCTGTTTTTCTAAAATCCAAAAATTATGAATTCTGAAACATACTAGGCACAATGGTTTTGGATAAGGGGTTGGAGACCTGTACCATTTCTTAGAATTCTAATATATCCTGTACATCAGTGGCACATTTCTACTGGGAAGGGCTCAGAGAGGGCATGATCTGTCATAAATCTGAGCAACACAGAATCAGATGAAAAGGAGTAGGACACGCCACTGGTGAGAGGCATTCAGTTAAGAGATGAGATTACAGAAGTCAGAACATAGGGGTCTGTTGGCTATAGTGATGTGTCTTTCCATATTAATGGTCACACACTACAATATGCATCTTACTTGGGTGGTTTCTCCACAGTGCGGTAAGTGTTGAATGCCTGAAGCTGCTGTTGAACCCCGACCAGTGAATTGGCAAATTTGCGATTGTTCAGAATGATGATGGTTTGTTCAATCCATTCCAAAAGGTCAGAGGCAAGTGATTCATACTTTTCAATCATTTTTTCTGTTTCAATAGCATTGTCAAGGACCTGTAAACAAGGGACAGAGAAATTAAAAAGATCATGTCACTCCATAAGTTAAATACAATTGCAACCCTCCACAAGCCCAAGGACACAAAACAACTGGCTTTGAAAAAGATCTGCCGGCTCCGAAACAGTTCTGCCAGCTCTGAAATAGTTCGGCTGTACTTGGGCACAAGCACTTTAACTCAAGGAACCATTTGCTAAGAGGCACTCAGACTGTTATTTGTGAGCAATGACAGTTTAACTGTAATTGGTTCTGCAACTTCCCAACCCCCAAGCAATGAGATTCTGAATGATTTCTGTAGTCCAACATCTGAAATCCCTAGAAAAACAAAAAGGTCTCTATTTAGCTTGGTCCTGTCCCATAAATGCCCATTATCGACTCCACTGCATTGAGATGACACAGTCATCTGGTCTGAGGTGTTTTGAAAACATGGTAGGTGAACATCAGCCAAACGAAAAGCAGAAAGCATAATACTGGGGCCTTTTCAACTGTGGTAAGTAGGATATCACACCCATGACAGTAGCCAATTCAGTCAGATTTCCAATACCCAATTTCCTGGAGAGGTTGAGGAGAAGAACATTTCTGGGTTTTAGATAGCCCTCAGATCCTTTCCTGAATATAGTGGTCATCTCTCCCACCTCGTTACCTACCCTTCAGGATGAAGAGGCTTCTGCCAACTTCCCTACCATCTGGAGAGTCCACTACAGATTGCTATTGGCAAACTTTATGAGTGGATGGGAGAATGAGGGCTCAATAAATCCTAATTATGTCTCACAACTCACAAAAATGGCATGAGCTCACCTTTCCAATTCGTTTTCCTTCAACAGCCAAAGCTTTCATCTTAGAGAAGTAATGGTAATAAGTCACCACGTAAGTGATTATGGACTTCTCATCAGGGTGGTCCACGCTGATGTCTGCAACCCAGAGAAGACTGTTCAGTGTGCTGCATGCTACTGTGCCCCACCCAGGCAGCAGGAACAAACTGCTGGTCAACACGGAACAGAGCAGTGTCTTTATGTTTGTACTTAAGCGTTCTGCTGTCAGTGCATTATTTACAAGGATAATAACCTTAAATAACAAGGTAAAATCATCTCACTGATTCCTTTATTATGTGAATATTCATGAAATGCCTTCTACATACACACATATTCCTCTTCTTGCCTCACCACCACACTGTGTTTGCTCTTCTAGAGTCCTCATTTCTACCTACAGGACCAGCACCGTCCCCCTGTCACTCAGTCTTTGGATATCTTTATCTCCTTGTTACCAGTATTCAGCATCTAGTCACTGAGTCTGAGTTGGGATGACCCTTATTTATGGAATCCTTATTGTCATTCATGGTTCAGACCCATATCCTGTCACATAACCAGACCTGAAATAATGGCTCCCTCCACCAGCTTTCCCTAATACTCAATTTCCTTCACATAGTGCACCCAGATTGATCTTCCAGAAGCACAGCTGTGAATACAGTTGCTCCTAGCTCAAAATTACTCAGTCTGAAGAATAAAATATAGGCGTTTCAGTCCCCTATAATCTGGCTATAACCTTCCTTCCCTTTTTTCCATCAATTTCTCAAATATTCACCAGGCTTCTTTCAAGTGTCAAGCATCATTTGAGACATTTCTAAATTCTTTAGCCTATTATCTCTCAGGCACTGTATCCCTTATTTTAAAAAATTTTTTGAAACAGGGTCTCACTGTCGCCCAGGTTAGAATGCAGTGACATGATTATAGCTCAATGCAGCCTTAAACTCTAGGGCTCAAGCAACCCTCCCACCTCAGCCTCCTAAGTAGCTGAAATCACAGGTGTAAGCCGCTGCATCTAGCACTGTATCTCTGAATCAAACTTGACCATTCACGATTTCCTATACACACCACATAGATTTCAATATGCCTTCCTTTACTCATGACTTTCCTTTGTCTGAAATAACTTTCGTGACCCCACAACTTTCTTGCTATCCTTCAAGGTCCATTTCAAAAATTACCACCCAACACAACCATTTATGATCCCTACAGCTGAAATTATGGTCTCCCTCCTCTATTCCCTTAGGGCTTTGTATGGACACGCAGTCCACTTTTTGGCAGGTTATGATTTTTTATGCATGTTTTGTATGCCTTACAAAACTCAGTCCCCAAGGGTAGAAGCCTGTTCTGGGAAGCCCCTATACCACTCTACCTCCCACCTTCCCACTGTGTCGTCCTGCACAAAGTAGGTGGTCAATAAATAGGTATTGAGAGAAGCAACAAACAACTTAAAATGGCAAGTCTTTGAAGTTTGGCAATATTGAGTAAAGCACTCAACTTGGGCTAGGTTGCGAAGAGAACACACAGGACAGCTCTTAACAGATATTATCAGGCTCTTTGTCAATACACATTCATACACACACCTCCATTTCTATTGCCGCCCCTGATAGCCTTGTATGGAGCAAGACTGTTTCTCTTTATTTAAACACAACATTAGGACACAAGGCTGGCACACTTCCTGCCCAGGGTCACTAAGGCAGCCAGTGGTGGTAAGGGCCAGAATCATAGCTACTGTTCCCTACCCCAGGGCTCCTGTGTCTGCTCAACCTGTCAAAGTGTGCACAAAGGAGAGTGAATTGGAGGGCAGCCAGAAAAAAATGCCAGTGTAGGCATCCAATTCAATCAACACAAAATGTCTACATAATTCAAAGAAGTGAGCAAGCAAAACTTTTTATTTAAGTTGTCTACAAGTATATTTTACCCAATGCTCTTTGGGGCACTCGACAACTAATAATCAAGATCAAACTCACAGGACAAAAGTGATATCAGCTGCCTTTTTTAGCTCCTTGTCTTATAATCTGGGAAACATCAATCTCCCTTTCAGACTGGGCAGTGATTAGAAAGATTAACTAACGAGTAAGTTATTAAAAAATGTTGTCACTGTGATAGGAAAAAAAGGTTCTTTATTAAAGCACAAAGAAGTACGGCTAAGGAAAAATTCCTTCCCATAGTAAGGTAGGGGTTAAGCACGAAGATTTATCAAAACCCAAGGAATTTTAGTTTTCTGTTTATATTGAGAAATCATTTAATGGGTTAGCACAAAGATAATTTTCTCTCAGCTTCCTGTAGCCAACATATCAGTGAATCTGATGCACTGGAAAATAGCAAGAAGCCTGCATGGCAGCCTCATGACCTTGATCTACCCTTGGGGAGGTAAACTTCCTGTTCTATATTTATAAGAACTTTAAACTTTCACTCACATACACACGATTTTTCCCTCTCTAATATTTGTTCACAGCCGAGAGGATCTACAAATCTCCAGCACTACAAACAAATCCTGATATTTTAAATGCTTCTCAAAATTAGAAAAAGTTCCTATGAGAGCTCACTATGAAATGAACCCAGAATTAGAAGTTTGTTAAGCAAGGGAGCTACAGCCTGGGGGACTGCTCCACACAAGTCAGATCCAAGCTACACAGGGACCCACAGAGTAAAGGAGGATTAGTTCCATGCAGAACATGGGATGTGGTCAGCCTCCAAGCAGTCAGCTGTAAGAAAGGACTATGACTGCTGCTCCTTCCACCCTGACACTTCCTTTTCCCAAATGAACCTTCCTCGTTTAAACTCTTACTTGCTCATAAGCAAAGCACAGCCTAGTAATAAGGCCCCCTGCCTCCAGTCTTCACCCATCCTCATCCAATCTGCTTGTCACCTTCAGATAAATGTCAGCCAACAAGCATTGACTGAGAGCCTATGCCAGGTTTTCTACTTTTCTACTTTGAACACAGCTGCTAAGAACCTTCAATGACCCCCCATTGCCTGTTGCTCATCTACTAATAGTACGGAATAGTGGTATTCCCTACTATTATCCTAAACACCATTCCCATCAAATTATTAGTCCTTCAAGCACACTTTCCTCTTTCCTGGTTCCACACCTTTGTTCATGCTAGTCCCTCTGCCCACACATGGTCCCTTCAGACTCTGTTTAAATCGTATTCATCTTTCAAGGCCTTTTTGAGTGTCATCCTTTCCACAAATCCTCAAAAAATTCCCATAACCAAAATTAAGCTCTTCCTTTGATAATTCCCAAAGCATGTTGTACAAATGAAACATACTGAGACAAAAACAGATTTTACATTAACACCTGGACGCTACAGATGCTAACAATCCCACCTGTTACCCACTGAGTCCCTACCTTCAGGATCCAACAGTTTAGTGAGGCCAAGGTGCTGCTCTGCCAGATTAAATGCATTCTGCAGGTTGTAGTGTGCATTGGATTTCTTTAGTTTGTCAAAATCTATCAGGTCAGGCCTATGCAGAACAACAGTGGAACACAACAAAAATCATGGCTTGAAAAAAAATATGATCATTGAAACACGATTGTTAGTCCAAAAAGGTTAAATCACCACTTAGTGGAGTAAAACTCTAAAAATACACTATTACGGAATCATCGAACAATGAAACCTGATTTTTGAATAAACACTTCAAAGTTTATCAAGAAAAAAAAAAGATTAAGGGTGAACCTGTTTTGTTTATTTTGTTTGGAAGAATTTACATAGTCTCCCACATTTTCCTCACATGGAATGTAGGAATTTCCATCATGGTGCAACAGCTAAGGCAATGGATGGGAATTCAAAGTCACCCAAACCTGCTATGGAAGGACAGCAACACTTTACCCCACAATTGCTAGCATGATTTGTATGGACTTACCGGTGTTTGTGTATCAGTGCATTGAAGGCCATACCGTCCCTCCAGCTAGTGGTGAAATTGTGAATGTTGACATTGGGGTACCTGCCAAGGACAAAGCACAAGGGAAAAGCAACACGATTACCACATAAAGGTTTATACTTTTGCCAAATGCTATGTTAATAAAAAGTCTGTAAGCATTGTAAAACCTAAAGCAGTAAATATCAATACGAACAATCAAGTCAGAACAAATATCCCGCCAACTCTAGCTTGCTATAAAATAAAAATAAAATATGCATCCGTGTAACTTTTCTTGCTTGGTAATTCAATCTCACAAAAGATGTGAACTGTGTCCTAGATTTAAAATACTACTCTTACTTAGGAAAAAGTGACCACAACCTAGATACCTCTGAGGACTCTACTTCTACTGGCTTTATACTCCACCTACAAAGACACCAGGACCCGCAGTCCCTTGTCACACGTTACTTTGGCATAAAGAAGTGGTGGGACTATCTGTTCATGTGACACTCAGCTTTCTTTCTTCCATATGCCACTTAATTGGACGAAGTTTGTAAAAAGTAGTACCTCCATGAAAAATTTATGTTTGAAACTTACCCATAATGAATCAGCTATTCTATGCCATACTGACTATTAATAACTTTATGTTAGTGGCTGATTAAAGGTTCATACCTGACTTGACCCTTTTATTAGGCCATAAGCTCTTTACAGACATGATGACTTTTCAGCTAGCTCTCAGAATGGATGGAGTTCTGATGTTCATGTTCTGAATTCATATTCATTAGAATTACATCTATACCTAAAGTAGTTCTAACAGTAAATCTAATTAACCTAAAATTGTGTCTCAGTAAGCACCTATTACCTTAAACCAATTTGCTAAGAACTTGAAGGCTTAGTATCAGTTAAGTCCTAACATTAGTAAGCAAGAAAAACGATGCAGTTCTCTAAAAACAGCTTCACTGAAATTTCAATGAAAAAAATCAAAGAAAGGAAAGCTGACAGATAATATTAAAAGATTATGCTAATGTTTACTGTGCAAAGAAAGCTCCCCAAAACAGAAATTAAAGGGTGAAGAAAACCAACAACCGTATTCTTAAAATACCATGGGTATGATTCCTAAACATGCTTCCAGGGTTTTAAAATTCAAAATATAATGTTCTCTGGAGATTCCTTAATAAAGAGAAGGAAACTGATTATGAAGACATGACAGGTCTAAAATATAAATCAGAACTCCTTCCATTCTGAGAGCTAATTGAAAAGTCATCATATCAAGTGCTTACAAGTTAACGAGACTTCTCAATGGAAGCAGTGGAAAAGATACCTGTCAACACCTTCTAAGTGATGACTGCAGTGGAACTCAGTCCTGGAAGAAGCAGCCTCAATACCCTCTGCGTTCACTCACCCAGCTGTCTTCATCTGGCACCACAACAGCAATGCATCCTTGGCAGATTTCTTCTCTTTGTTGTCTTCAGTTTCCACACTGATATCCTGGATCTAAGATTTACAAAGAAATATTAGACAAATAGATGGGTCAGTTGCCTCACAGAACCACTGAAGAACAGGTCTGCATATACATAAAGAATAAACTGTAGCTCAAAGCCTCGCCCTGCAAACAATCTACCCTATCAATGAAAACTGCTTCCTGAAGTCTGGGCTCACTCCAGAAACACAACCAGAACTAGGTTTTCTACTTCACACAGACAGAAGGCTGAAGGGATTTCCCAGCACCTATCAGAAGTCATTTCTACCCCTGAGACAGCCCATCTTTCCAGTTCGAAGCACAGCGGTTCATACGGTGCATATGGAATCTCACCAGACCCTCAAAAAAGGCTGAGTTTGATTTTTCATAAGTAAACATTTTTCATACCGGTTGCAACTTTCACTGATGAGGGCACTGTGTGCACCATTTCCAAACTACTAGAGCAAGCGTGTGCTTAAATGCTGTGCTTCCGTGGTGTGCATTCACAAGCCGCTCAGAGGCAGCATATGTGTAACATTATACACAAAGCCTGGTCAGCTGGCACGAAAGTCAGACTGCCTGGATGTGAACCCAGGCTTCATCACCTACCATGTGCCCTTGGGCAAGTTCACCAGCTTCCCCATCTGAGGAAGGGAAATAATGACAGTGGCTAATCTCACAGCACTGTTATGCACTTAAATGATACAATGAAGTACTGAGTTCATAATAAGGGTCCATGAATGTTAGTTCTTAGAGTAGGTGCTAACTGCCAACTATATGATTTTAGACAAATGCTCCAAATATACTTTTGTCTATTATATGAAAGTGTCCTCTTGTATATAAAATGTGGAATGGAATCAGGAGTGGAAGTGTTGGCCAGGAGTCCATCCATCACCTCCGGCTGTAGCCATTTTAAGCTTCTCTGCTCTGCCACACTCCCCACAACCCTTCACTCCATTCAATCTACAAACACTTCCCAGAATTTTTTTGAAAGAGAGAATGAGGAAGACAAAATATATAAATACAGGATTAAAAAGTCAGAAACTTTCAACTACGAAAAGCACCTTCAAATTGAGACAACTACATTTAAAAAAAAAATCTAATTTTAATTGTGGTAAGAAGGTGAAGCCTGAGTTTACATAAACCCCAGTCTCTAATATTAGGATCATTTGCTCAAGTGCAGAAAGGGAATGTGGAAGAACAACCCTCACTCAAGGGGCGAGAGATAGGCTCACCAGGAATTTAGGCTGCAACTTTACAAAGTAAACCATTGGCTTTCTTATGCTTCTGGGAGAAGAAGGGTATCTGTTTCCAGATTTGCCCATATAGAAACAAGGCCTACCCTTCTGAAATGAAGACAGCTCCCTATTTAAACCAGGTAAACTTAGATACTTCCACTCCAGTTTCTTACCATCTTTAATATATTTTTTTTTAATTTGAGACAGAATCTCTGTAGCCCAGGCTGGAGTGCAGTGGTGCAATCTCGGCTCACTGCAACTTCTGCCTCCCAAGTTCAAGCAATTCTCCTGCCTCAGCTTCCCGAGTAACTGGGATTACAGGTGCGTGCCACCACATCTGGCTAATTTTTGTGTTTTTAGTAGAGACAGGGTTTTGTCATGTTGGCCAGGTTGGTTTTGAACTCCTGACCTGAAGTGATTCACCTGCCTTGGCCTCCCAAAATGCTGGGATTACAGGCATGAGCCACCACACCCAGCCCTTTTACTCTCTTTTAAAGGGGTAGCATCATAAAATCTGTGTCATTGTCAGTATTTAATGGACACCTCTATGCACATATAGGGCAGGCCATATCTTGGCAGCAGTGAGAGAACACGCACGCACCCACGCATACACACACACACACACACACACACACACACACAGGGAACTTGTAAAACCACATATTTAGGAGCTGGGGGGAAGGAGAGATCCTTGTAGATACACAGGAAAGCTTAACCGAGGAGCTGGGCCTTGGATTCATAATCATATTATTTTTGTAGAATAGGTAATGATTTAATAAAGCTGCTGGAGAAAGCTGAGTCATGCCAGACACCAACACTTCAGGCCATGCAGTAACATTAGCAGTCTATGCCTCTCACCTCAACAGAAAGGGAGAAAATACACATCAGCATTTATAAGTTGAAGTATATGAACAGGCAAGCTGGCAGGAAGTGAATTAGTCAATGACTCAATGCAATTCACACTGAGGATCCTGAAAAGGGCTGTGTGCCAGCTCCCTGACCTGGGCGCTCACCCGCTGTCAAGACAGCCCACAGTCAGGATGCCCTTCCACACTCTGATTATTGCAGGCCAAAGGTAACAGAAGTACAACATTTTACTCCATAAAACCAGGGTGAAGCTTGAGGAGTGTCCTGCTAATAATTTCACCTCTGCTGGCATAACACACAAGAGAAGTAATTAGTGGATTCAATGGCTACTCCATTTTCAAATCATTCAGGAACTAAATGACAGAAATATAAGAGATCTGTTTGGGGAAAAAAATGTCCTTGATTGCTGTAATTAACTCCTTTAATGAGGCTGCACCATCCTCAAGAGCGGTTCTCTCCTCAGACCTACTTAATTAGAGTTACTGGGGCTGGGCCCTGGGAACCTGAATTATTAAAAGCCCTTCCCAATAGCATCAGATGATCAGCCAGCTTGGGAACTAGCCAGTTAGGAAGTTGTTTCTTCCTGTAACTCATTCTAGTCCCTTACCCCTTTCTCCCACATATATATTCACAACACTACCTGAAGCCCAATCCTAGGGCAAGTGAGAAGGAAGAAGAATTGGTCACAGGCTGATTTCCGAGTTTCAATAAGAAAACAAAACCAGTTATAATTTGATTTTCCATTTTTCCTTTTTGTGTGAGGTTTTTGTTTACCCCAAAAAATCAAGCAGATCTTTATTAAAGGGCAGAACAGGAAGGAATGGCAAAAGAACATAGTCACTGAGAAGACAGGACTGTTAGAATATTTGTTTGCAGAGAAACCTGACACTATGGTACAAAGTTTTTCCTGCCTTTCCAATTTTAATTGGAATGCATGAGCATGAAGCATGTGCCTGGAGAAAGAACCAGTAATCAGGCCAGTGATGCTGCACAGTCCCAAAAGGCTGAGTGCTCTCTCTTAAGGGGTCAGAGGCATCCACTGTAGCCCTGGCTGGCTGTGTCATCAGGGGCAAGGTTTCAAACTTCTCTGGGTCCCTGATTTCTTCATAAAGTAAAAGAAGTGAACAAAACGACCTTGAAAGTACCTTTTGGCTTAAAATACTTCTATACTTAGAGCCTTCCCCCTCAAGTATAACAAAACTCATATAATCGTCAACAATTCAAAGAAACTTAAGAGTTTTGTATTTTCCTCCTGCAAACCTCTTCCTCACATCCAAAGAGAATGAGAAGGTGAAAATGGAGCCCACACACATGCCATAACCCTCAACAGCTTCTCCTAAAAATATTCTGTAACACATGTCACAGGTGAGTGAAGCTGAGGCAGTCTAGTGCTAATAACCTAGCATTGGCCCCCTCCTTATACCTTTGCTCCTGAAAGCCAAGCAGCAGAGACCAGACATTTAAAGCAGGTGCCAGCAAAATGGTGGGCTGGGATACAGTCTAGAAGGCTCTGGGCCACTGAGACCATCAGGGGCTAGTAAAATTGTAGTAGGATGTAGTAGCTTCCACATGCCTATGGGGCAGCATTCAATTCTGAGGGGTGGATTATGACACACCTGACTCTCAGACATGCTTTCAACCTGGTCTTCCTGGTCCCTCTGAGGTGGGGAGGCCAGCTCTACAAGGATGCTCATACCTGAGAGGTCGGCCTAAGTTCTAAGCATCACTGGGCAGAGACCCTTACCTGGAAGCGCAGGATGATGGTCCAGATGAGGCCAAGGGTCAGCCGGTGGTTTCCATCCACGATGTCATGGGACCCCATGTTCTCGAGATGGACTCTCTGC
Source organism: Aotus nancymaae (assembly GCF_030222135.1). Taxonomy (NCBI): domain Eukaryota; kingdom Metazoa; phylum Chordata; class Mammalia; order Primates; family Aotidae; genus Aotus; species Aotus nancymaae. The sequence goes on along the minus strand of NW_026988471.1, from coordinate 53,435,687 downwards.
TCCTTCAGGAACTGAAGGGCCTTGTCTACATTCTCTAGGCAGTGGATGCGCATTCGTCCCTTGGTGGGTTTAGGCTACAAATAGAAGAGCAGAGGCGGAGACATATCACCCAACAGAATAGAGATGAGCCTCGAGTTACTGCCTAGTCACATGTGGCCATTCATACAGTACTCTCCTACATGGACCAGAACATTAACTCGTGTATTCATTAAGTCCAAGGATGGTATTTACTTGACAGCCACAGAAGAAAAGTTTACTTAAGGGGATGGTAACTGATTCCTCTTTAGAGATTAATTGTGGAGCTACAGTTTACACATGAACATTTGTTCAGGGAAGTTCAGGGAAGAGAGAATCCAATTCTCATGGAGAATTTCAGCGCTACTGCTACCATTCATACAATTTTTTTGCAACTGCATGACAAACATCTGTGAGAATTTTCTGTTTACTTGAAATGTAAAACTAGGTTTGCCATCTGCTGGCAACCCTTAAGGTTGGCTCAGAATGAAAACAGGGAACACAGCCATCAAATCAGAGGAATTTCCAAGTGGTGGTTGTGTGCAGAAGGATGGGGTGAAGGTTAAGTAAAAAGGTGTAACTTATTGAAAAGAGGAGGAAAAGTGAAAAAAAAAAGAGTGTAGTCCAATTTAAACACCCCAAATGTTTCTTCCTTTTATCCAGTTACATCAAAATATAAAAGAGGCCCTTGGAAGGTGAACATTTTAAATAAAGCAAAAAACATATATAGAGAGAGTATACAATGGATATGTGTATATATACATACACTATAAAGTACACTATCTACTATAAAAGTATATATACATCTACTATAAAAGTATATACACATCTACAAAAATATACTAGATACAAACACACACATGCACACACACACAGTTGACCCTTGAACAACATGGGCCTACACCATGCAAGTACACTTACACATGGATTTTTTTCAATAAATATACTGGAAAATTTTTTAGAGATTTGTGACAATTTGAAAAAAAGATGAATGGCATAGCCTAGAAATATCGAAAAAATTAAGAAAATGGTATGTCATGAGTGCATAAAACATAGGTGGATGTTTATTTTATCATTTACTACCATAAAATATATACAAATCTATCATAAAGTTACAATTATCAAAACAAACACAGACTGTAATGGCACCATTTGTGCAGTATTAAATATCGGTACATACTGTACTACTGTAATCATTTCAGAGCCATCTCTAATTCCTATGGCGATGAGCTCAAGTATTCTGAGTGCCCACTTAAAATGCCTGCGACGCTAATCATCTCCACATGGTATCTCTAATAAATTGGGTATCATTGTAAAAAGTGATCTCTCACAGTTCTTGTGTATTTTTCAGTGTCTAGTGCAATACTGTAAACCTTGAGTAATATAATGAAACCTAAAAAATGTACCACTAGTGATGCTGGATGTACTCCCAAGAAGCAGAGAAAAGTCATGACATTACAAGAAAAGGCTGAATGCTTGCTATGTATTGTAGACTGGTCTACAGTTGTGGTGGCCCACCACTGGAAGACTAAAAAAAGAAAAGGAAATTTGTGAAGCCATCCCTGAAGCTACATCAGCACAAAGACCTTGCACTTTTTGTGAAATATTTTTTCATCTCACATGGAAAATGCAGCTTTTGCTGGGTGCGGCAGCTCACGCCTATAATCCCAGCACTTTGGGAGGCCGAGGCAGGCAGACCTGCTTGTGCCCAGGAGTTTTGAGACCAGTCTGGGCAACATGGCAAAACCCCATCTCTAAAAATAAAAAATAAAAAATGCATCTTTTATATAAGTGCAGGATTACCATATGAGAGGCATATCTAAAGACTAATATGATTTAAGAAAAAGTGAAGTCATCATAGGACAATTTAAAAGCATAGGAAGGTGAAATATCTAAGGCTGGAGAATATAATGCCAGAAAGGCTGGCATGACTATTTATTTATTAATTTTTAATTGGGTAGACCTCAGAACAAGCAAAGGTTCACAGAGCTCCCAGTTTGATAATTTCAGAAACAAGTTTGGCTTAAAAAAGGCCAAGGAATTGGGAGAAGCAAAACTTTTGCTAACCAAGAGGCAGCAGATGAGTTCCCAGATGCCACTAAAAAAATCACTGAGGAAAAAGTTTATCTGCCTCAACAGGTTTTTAATGCAGATGAAAGTGCTCTGTTCTGGAAAAAAAAAATGCCACAAAAGTCTAGTAGGAGAAAGAGAGGTGAGCACCAGGACTAAAGGCAGGAAGACAGGCTAACTATACTGTTCTGTGCAAATGCAGTTGGGTTTATAATCAGGACTGCCCTTATCCATAAAGTTGCTACCTTTGAGCCTTGAACGGAAAAAATAAATACCAGCTGCCAGTCTTTTGGTGTACAAAGAGAAATCCTGGACAATGACAACTCGTTTTCTGAATTTGTTCCACTGATGCTTTGGCTCCTTCAGTGTACACTGAAGGCACTGACATGGTCTACTGGCCCCCAAACACAACATCCCTAATTTGGCCTCTAGATCAAGGGGTCATAAAGACTTGTAAGGCTCATTAGACACAGAACTCTATGGAAAGGTTTGTTAATGCTATGGAATAGAATCTCCAATAGAGAGAACATCATGAAAGTCTGGGAGGATTACACCACTGAAGATGCCATCATTGTTACAGAAAAAGCTGTGAAAGCCATCAAGCCTGAAACAATAAATTCCTGCTGGAGAAAACGATGTCCAGATGTTATACATGGCTTCACAGAACTTATGACAGAGCCAATGAAGGAAATTATGAAAGAGGTTTTAGATATGGCAAAAAGGTAGAGTGGTGAAGGTTTTCATGATTTGAATCTTGGAGAAATTCAAGAGCTAACAGACACCACATCAGAAGAATTAGCAGAAGATGACTTGATGAAAATGGGTGCCTCCGAACAGATGACAAATGATGAGGAAGAGGATGTAGAAGAAACAGTACCAGAAAACAAACTGAATTTGTTCCAAGGGTTCCAATTATTCAAGAATGCTTGTGATATTTCCATAAAGTTACACCAAGTGTGCCTGCCTCTTCTGCCTCCCCTTCTACCTCTTCCACCTCTGCTACCCCAAGATGGCAAGACCAACCCCTCCCTCCTCTTCCTCCTCAGCTTACTCAACGTGAAGACAAGGATGAAGACATTTATGACGATCCACTTCTAATTAATGAATCAGTTAAATGTATTTTCTCTTCCTTTTCTTAAAAATATTTTCTTTTCCCTAGCTTAAGACTACAGTAATGTAATATATATAACATGCAAAATATGTGTTAATTGACAGTTTATGTTATTGATAAGACAACAGTAGGCTATTAAAAGTTTTGGAGGAGTCACACGTATAGGAAGATTTTCAACAGCATGGGGTTAGTGCCCCGAAACCCCCTGCTTTGTTCAAGGGTCCACTATGCACGCGCGCGCACACACACACACACAGATGCACAGATACACATAAAAATGAGTTTCTATTATCTGTTGTACCAACACCAAGCTCATGTTCTCACTCATCTGACATCATCCATCTCTCCTTCCTCTCTATTTCCCATCACTCCCCCTCTAGTAGAGGTTGCACCTCAAGTGGATGTCATCATCTCATAAAGATGCCACCAGGATGCACACATCCACATGTAGAAGAATGCACTCACCCAGTGACCTGTCGTCCTGACTCCCCAGTCTCTTGACCTTATCACACCTACCTACCTTCCAAGACTCGGGCCAAAGCCCATCTTTCCTTCCTGGAGACATTTCCCATTTCCAATCATTCTGGTTCTCACAGATCTCCCTTTCCTCACAACTCTACAACTAATGGTGTGGACCACAGAGCCCAGGAACTAATTATTTTGCTATTGTTTCATTTATCACTCTTATTACTTCCAACTAGACTGCTGGCTTCCTGAGAGCAAGAATGAAGCTTTATACTTCTGTATTCTCGGGCGTCTTTGGTTCAGTTCTGAGCACAGAGTTATGTGCAGAGTGAACTGAATGCCGACAGACAGACTGGGCGTGGTGTGTGCTGATCTGACCTCCCCAGGGAAAGGAGGCCAGGCTGCAGCAACTCAGGCACACACAGGTAAAGGCAGCAGTCAGCCACACCTTAGTGTCTTGTCCATCCCCTGCTTTTCCCTTGGGTACTTAAGATCCTCAGCTATGTGCTACATGGAAAACGCACGAAAGGAAAGTTACTTGGGTAACAAGTGGCCATTTTGAGTCTGCCCAGTCTCAGATTATTTTTCATTTTCTTTTCTCCTATAAAAAAGGACAAGCAAAAACAGAAGAATGTTGTTGACCCTGAGGAAATAAGATTACATGCAGAGGCCTACCACAAGTAGCAAATTTTATTTTCAAATATAATTGTCCCTTGGTATCCACAGGGGATTGATTCCAGTACCCCCAAGGATACCAAAATCCATAGGTGCTCAAGTTGCTTATACAAAATGGCACAGTATTTGCATATAACCTATGCACATCCTCCCATATACTTTTTAAAATAAAATTAATTAATTTTTTTTTTGAGCAAGAGTCTCGCTCTGTCACCCAGGCTAAAGTGCAATGGCACGATCTCAGCTCACCGCAACCTCCACCTCCTGGGTTCAAGGGATTCTCCTGCTCTCAGCTCTCAAGTAGCTGGGAATACAGGTGCCTGCCACCACACCCAGCTAATTTTTGTATTTTTAGTAGAGACAGGCTTTCACTATGTTGGCCAGCCTGGTCTCGAACTCCTGACCTCAAATGATCTGCCCACCTCAGCCTCCCAAAGTGCTGGGATTACAGGCATAAGCCACCCCACCTGACCTCCTCCCATGTATTTTAAATCATGGCCAGATTATTTGTAACTAATACAATGTAAATGCTATGTAAATAGTTGTTATATTGTATTTTTTTTAAAATTGTATCATTTTTTATCTCTGTATTGTTATTTTTCATAGTTCTTTCCCTTGAATATTTTCTACCTGTGGTCAGATAAATCTGCAGATGCAGAACCCGACTATAATGGCAATGGAAATTATTGTGATATCCTACTTACCCCAAAAAAAGAAAAGGGAGGTGGATTCTGCCTTCAGAAACTTCAGAATGATTTTAATTCGGGTATGTGGGAAATGCTAGAATCTGCTATTTGTGCTATGCCAGGTTACATCAAAATCAAGCAATCTAATGAAGTAGAAAAAATAGATATAAAGTAGAAAGGGGTGGGCTTAATCTAAAATTCTGTGACTCTGATTCTGCAAGTGCTGTCTGAGGTGACACTGGTGCTCTCTTTCCACGGTACATTCATCAGCCTCCTAAAGCTGGCCCAGACAGGATTACTCTCCTGTACAAGAAAAGGATGCCGGTGGAATGAACGTAGCCCTTGTCGAGGCAGGTGGAGCTGCTCTCCCAGCCAGGAGTCAGCAGAACTCTGCATATGGCTCTCACGTGTGCTCTTTTCGTTTTTTCCTTTCGTCTCTTGGATCAGCTGTCATTTCTCACTGCTGAGAAAGTGATAACTCACAGCAGCCCGTTTTCTTCTCATATCCAGGTGGTTTCTGGATTGGACGAAGTTCCTGGCTCAAAACAGTTCAAATTTCAGAGATGGAGATTAACTGCCTCTAAGAAAGATACAGGGGCTTCTGACATTTTTTGGCTGTTTAGGGGCCTTTCCCTCTCATTTCTTGTCAGTTTGTGTACCTGAGCAGTGAAATTGTGAGTGATCCACCTACGTGTGCTATTTCCACCACAAAGAAAGTATCTTCATGATGGGAACTGCAGACCAAGGGGGACAGAAACTTTTAACTGCACCAGCCATTTTCATAAGTCTCCCTCCAAGAGGGCAGAGGGAGTGTGTGGATGGAATTATGAGAAGTTAAGGAAGAGAATAATGAATAGATGGGGACTGTCGGTACCTTCCCAGGCTCCAACCAGTAGGACATAACCAATGTTCTTTCAGACTTCATCCTGAAAGCTTGATCTCAAATAATCACTTGTCTGACTTATATTCAAATGAATGCAGCAGAAAAAGTGGTCCTCTCAGAATCTCCTCCCCACAAACAGGAAACATGTATGAGACATTCCACACCTCTATTCTCTCTCTACAAAATCTCAATGGAATGTGTGTGTGTTTCCACATGAATTTGGGGTCCAGGGTGTGGAGGTGGTGGTGGTGATAGGGCCCAAACACATTTACACGGGCTGAAGAAGTTCAATGCCACATCACAGAGACTCCATTTTGATGGTGAATGGCTATGCCAGATGAGCTAAGGAGATGGTTCATTCCAGACCTGAATGCAACTCAAAAACCAGCAAGCCTCAGAACAAGAATAAACAAGACACAGCGAGGTGAGATGACCTCCTGGTGGTATGATACAAGGGGAGTGGGAATCGAAACTAAAACTCAAGTACACCACACTCCCACATTGTGTGTTCTATCTGCTTCAGAGTGGGCTTCTCAAATGTTTTAAGGCACAATACCTGGGCAAGTTTAGCAAACAGTAACTACAAAAAATTAATTTCAAGAGGTGATCATGATCTCACAGAGCTATCCATAGAAACTTGTTGGTCATACAAACTTCAAAGCTCCCAAGATCTAAAAATTCTTAACTGCCATTTACTGAGCAACTACTGTGTATTCACTTCTCCCCGCCAGGTGGCTGACAGCTATGATAACATCTAATCCTCACAGTAACCCTGCATTACAATAATTACTATTCCTGTCATCTTATAGATGAAGACACAGTGGCTCAGAGACATGAAGCAATCTACCAGCTAAGTTAGTATATGGTGAACCAGGACTCAAAGCTTGTCCTCTTTACACAACAGGAAAAACCCAGGATACAGGGAAGAGGGGTATATACTTCCATGCGAAAGGAAGTAAGGCACTCAGTTCCCATCTGGTGGCTGGTTTTCATTTTTTAAAAGATCTATTTTTATATTGCCAAACTTCATCTTTTCAAAAGGAAGAAGAGGTAATAATAGAGAAAATTAAACACAATGGAGCAGGCGGAGGGGTCACCTCTCAGCAGTAAACACCTTCTGAAGCCTGCCCCAAGAGTGGCTAATTCTGCCAAAGAAAGGAGCGTCCTCTGTCTTGCCTCCATCACTGGCCATCAGATTCCTAGTGCGGCATGTGTCCATCCCCACAGCAGCATGTGCACTTCTGTCCTGTGACACTTTTTTTTTTTTGAGACGGAGTTTCAAGCTTGTTGCCTAGGCTGGAGTGCAATGGCACGATCTCGGCTCACCAAAACCTCCGCCTCCCAAATTCAAGCGATTTTCCTGCCTCAGCCTCCTAAGTAGCTGAGATTACATGCATGTGCCACCACGCCCAGATCATTTTTTTTTTTTTTTGTATTTTTAGTAGAGACAGGGTTTATCCATGTTGGTCAGGCTGGTATCGAACTCCTAACCTTAAGTGATCCATCTGCCTCAGCCTCCCAAAGTGCTGGGATTACAGGTGTGAGTCACCATGCCCAGCTTGTCCTATGTCACTTCTGAAACACCCTTGATGTGGGGACAAGGGTCGATATCAGACTCACGTGACTATCAGGGACTCTGCAGAGGCAGGGAGCAGTTCCTCCGAGGAAATGCCTATTTTTACTGATCCTGCTTTAAATCATTTTACCAAGCTTCCCTTCCCCTCACACTACAGTCCATGTGTTCCTGTGTTTTTTCACAGGCACTTTTCCTGTTTCCCCGTACCAAGGTCCTGTCTAGTCCCAAACCTTTACCAACCATACCTCCATCCCAGACCCATCTTCTTTCTCACTCTAAAAGAGGAGAGGAAACTTACGGGGCTGCATTACCACCTCTAGGATCTGAAAACGTAATTCTAATTGCTTACTAGAGCAGTGAATCCAGTCCAGGCCCTGCCTAAGAAGCCGTATGAACTTGGGCAAATTCCCCTGCATGGACCCAAAACCCTTAGAGAGGAAGGAGGGAGCTGGGTGTTCCTTCCTGGGGCGTTGGCTCTGTCCCACCTACCCGCCCAGCCTTGAGTTTGGGTCAGTTACTCTCTGCAGGGCATCAGGATTTGCATAACTATGGAGTAATCACAATGGCAACGGTTTTGCCAATCCAGAGATGAAAAAGGAGAAAAAAAAGTTTCTGGGAGCCAATTTGTCCTCTTTTTTGAATAGAAGAGGAAGATACAGGGGAGGGTTTCTGACAGGGTGCTTTAAGGAGGTCTCTGAGGTGCTGCAATGCCCTGTTCCACCTCAGTATTCCCCACTCCCTCTTTCTCTGTAATTATCCAACACAACCCTGCAGCTACCTGAAGTGACAACTCACCAAGGGTTGCGGTGCTGGACAGTGCACAGCCCTGGGTATTGAGAGAGGCCAATCAGGCCTAGACCTGCCATACCCCAGCTGGGTAGCCTTGCTAGTCACTCATTTTCCCTGACTTACTGTATCTACAAAGTAAGGGGATTTAACATGGTGGCCACTAAGTTACTTCCAGCTGCAGAATACAGTCTACAGGGTGTTGCAGGGTAAAGGACTCACTAACACCCAAGCAGAAGTCTAAAGTGCCTGCTGATCTCTTGTTCAGTTGAAGAGGAAATAGAGAAAAGACACAGATCTCAGTAAACCAGTGTGACAGGTGCTTGCTTATGCTTTTGTCTTTTAATTAAAAACAGATTTTTGCTATACACATTTACACACAAAGGCCTATCCTGAACACATAGGGTAGGATGGGAAGCACTAATTCCAAAATTCCTTCTAATATGCTACAAAGCCAAACTCATTTCCCACTAGTCCCCAAACTCCTTCCAACACATGAAACTCAGAGCTTTCAGAAGAGTATTAGTTATTTTGCCCAATTAGGATTAATCAGAGAACACCACAATGTGTCCCATAACTTCCTGCCTGTCTTGTCCCCGGCTGGGACCCACTTCTAAGGGCTCCCTGGGAAAGGAACCACTCAAGAGTCAGCAGGGTGGGCTTCAGTCCACACCGTATCACCTATTAGCAGCACTGGCCTTGGCAAGTCACTGGTAACTGTTTTCTATAAGACAGAGGTAACAGCTGCCCACTTTATTAGACTGTAAGAAGTGAATGAGAAAAGAGTAGGAGAGTACTCTGTAAACATAAGTGACAGGGAAGTTACCATTGCCACCCCTTTCAAAAAACCCCCTCCGGTTTAGCTGGGAAACTTGCCCTATGCCAGTCCCTGATGCCTACTACCTCCAAATGCTCTCTTCACTTAGTCCAAACTATGAGCTTTCACACTCTCGCTGCCCTGCCTATGAAGCTCTCCTCTTGAATCCGGCTGGAACCCCACCCACCTGTTAAGGTTTCTTGACATCCCATCCAGAGGGCTCATTTCCCCTTCTGAACTCTAGGGCTTGGGGCCATTCATCCGGCACTTTATCATGTGGTACTTAGCACTCTTAGTTCACTTTTCAAGTTTGTGTGATTAGCCCCCATTTAATGGAGGAGTTCTGTGGCTGGCTGTTTAAAACAAAGGTAAATTCTCCCATACAAATGATGTTTTTAAAAAACCCTGGCTAGGTTCCATGGCCAGTCCACAAACACTGTTTCAATAAACAATATGTACCAGTATGGTTTTCTTAACAAAGGCTTTATGAAAAAACTCAGGAGCAGTTCAATGTGGGATTTAAGGCTTAACAAATCTCATGTTAAATGTATCTTCTCCACCTAGCTCAGCCTGTTTTGAAATTAATGGTGGGGACACACACACACACACACACACACACACACACACACACACACTTTTCTGTTGCTTTCTCAGAGATTGATGGAGTAAGAAGACAGGATACAGAACATCAGGAAACAACAGGCAAGCAAAAGCCAGTGATAACTGATTTGGTGGTGTTTGAGGAAGGGCAGAGGTGTTTGGAAAACCTCACTCTATCTCAGTCAGAGGCGAGGGCTTAAGTCTGGCAGGAGCAAGGCAGAAAACTGGCCACCATAGTGAGAACCATTCTTCACTGCAGACGCCCATGAAGGGAGGTGGCAGGCAAGGCGAGCGTCTAAAGTAGGTTATGAGTTGTGGGCAGAACATCACCACCAAAGTGCAGGCCTGATACGCCAGGGGCTCCTCTCTCTCCACCTGTCAGTGCTGCTGCAGGGTAAACCTTCACCCCTCAGGTCTCATTCTAGTCTGGCGCTGAGATCTAGGCCTAATTACTAAGTGGCCAGCACAGGTTCTGCGCTTACACTTTTATCTGCCAATCCGACGCTAAAGTAAAAGCTGAGTCTGTATTTTTAAGGGACTTTTCAAGTGAGACCTTTACGGAGAGCTATAGACCATAGTGATTCCAGGATAACAAATGAGAAAAGAATAGTTTTGTTTCTAATCAATTCAATCCTAACTAGCAGAAGCTTCCTGGCCCAGCCCTCAGTCTTCTTACTGCTCTATGAAGCCGAGAGGGAGCAGACACTTCTGGACACAGATCATGACCAGGCCAGGACCAGGGATCTCTGCCTTCTGATGTTCCCGAGTTAGTTCAAAATCAAGTTCCTTAACAACACAAATGCCTACATAAAACTTGCTCATATTTAACTCAAATATTATTGAGCCAAAATCTAGGGTGGGGTGAGGGTGGAATTGTCTGGGTCATTAAACTAATGTTTCTTTGAACTTCACTCAGAAAACACACATGTACACATACACAATTTCCTCCCCTGTAAAGGAACTGCCTTTAAGAATCTATTAATAAAGTTAATTAAATCACCTAGTCCCTCAAACATTTATCTGCTGCCTACTGCCAAGCTGGTGGTTAAGTGCTGGGGCTAAAATGCTGGCTGACAAAGACTGGGCTTCAGAGAGTACAAATGTTTATATTACCCAGGGTTTTGGACCACTGATACAGAAAGCCCAGCTACTGCTATCTGATAACAAACTTAGCTGGGGACATTCATTTACCCAGGCCTGGGAGCTCTAACCACCTCATTAGCTCTGGAATCTCAATGTGCAAGGAACCTTTGGGGCAAGCTCTCATGGAGGTCTCATACAGGGAGGATCTTTAACTTGAGGCCTTGGCAATCTCCCCAGCCAAAGGCAGTGTGTGGTGTGTTTTCTTTACAGGAAGTTTCACGAACCAAACAGACCACGGGCCAAAGAGACTTAAAATCTCCAGTCTAGATGAACAAGAGCTTTAGAGCACACAAGCTCTGGTATCTTTATTTTTGGAATAAGAAAATTAGACTGGCCAACCTGTATAATCCAGGTTGGCTGTGAAGAATGGGTAATACAAATGAAGGCACTTGGGGCTTTACAAAGTTCTGTAAAACTACTGACACCAACTGCCTAAGAGGCTGGAGATGGTAACCACTGTACCATCTTCTTCATCCTTACTCTCCTAGGTCTCTGGGTTGCCACAAAAAACCTCATTGCTAGCAAATGAAGAGGAGTGGGAGATAATCACACACATCTACGAATTATGCTTTACTGCTTGTTTTCTTCTCCCTACTTATAGTTTTGATGCCCTGTGCAATATAAATGGAAATAGGCCTGATCGCATTTATTACGTGGACATTATCAAGGACACAATCTTCTTGGTATAAAATAATTATGGGTTTTTAAAGGCAAACAATTTACTCCCTACAGTCTAGAAAATTGGACTCTACTGGAACAAAAATAAATGTTCAAACTAATTCCTATCCATGTGACCTTTAAGGATTTTTTTTAGCTACTTTCAAAACATCATTCCCCATCCCCACAAAAAAAATCAAGAAATAATCATACTAAGTTAAATACTAAGAAACAAAAAAAGGTTGAGAGGTAGACAAAAAACGTCTGGCTATGAAAATTGTATTTAAAGCTGCATATCACAATGATTCTTGTCTAGGCTCTCAAACAAGACTCACTTCAGAAAAACAAATCAAAATGCAATAAATGGCCTGTTCAAACTCCCCATATAGGCCCACTCCCTCACCCCCACACCACAAACCAACTGTCTTCTTATGGCCATCATGGTTTTGAGCAGGGACCTCCTTTATTTATCTAGTTTGTCTAGTGTGACCCACAAACCCCCACAGAAAATGAGGCCACAAGACCTACATGCTCAGGGAACAAAAAGCATGGACGAAACTCACTACAGAGAAGACAGGGCTTCACTATCTGGAGATCCCTGTTCTTGAATACAGGGCAGGGAAAAGAATACTCTTCTGCCTCCATTTTTACCCAGGCTCAAAGAGGCAGTTCTGTCTGTGAGCTGATAAAATAGGACAAGGTACAACTTTAGACCCTTGCCTGTGGTCAGAGGTGTGGGGCTGGTCTGCATACAGGCCCACTGTGGCTGGCAAGCTAGAGGGTGGAGATCAAGTTAAAAATAAGGCTTTCTAGCAGCCCTGCCAACCGCCAGCATCATATTTTCCTGGTGATGTCAGTGCAGATGTGGTCTCCATCCCTGGGTGTTGGCTTCTGGCTCAGCCCCACCTCCACCTATGGTACTACATGTGCTCTAGGAGGACACAGCAACCATTTTCAAACCACGGCGAGACAAAACCTGTTAGATCAGTCACAGTGACTTGTTTAAGCTTCTTTGGTTTAAGATGCATAAACAAAAGTCACATCAGAAAGGGCCGAGGCAGCTTTGGGAAACAGACTGAGGATACAATTTTCACTGCAGGCTGACAGCTTTCCTGCCTGAAAAGGCCAGGTGAATTCATCAGAAGCTCTGTTCCCAAGGAGATGACAAAACTCCAGCCTCTCCCTCCACCCCCAAAATAAAAAGCATTCAGGGAAGAAAACAAAAGTCAGAGACCACTGAATTCAATGCTTGCCAGCTTAAGATGGCAGCTCAGATTTTCCAGACAATCAGAAAGACGTAAATTTAAAAAACATTCTATCATCTCATGTGGGACACAGGTTCACCTTTAAGCCAGCGCCCAAGCCTGGCCCTTCAAATTCCAGCACCATGTCCTGTTTAACAGGGACCCCAGCCAAGTTCTTCCTGACCAAAGGTAGTAACCTTGCAAATTACCAGAAAGAAGCGGCTTTATTACAGCTCAAGAACATCACCCAGGCTCGGAATGTGACACTGACGCTTTCCCTGAAGCCCTCAACTCCCTTCTCAAGACTCTCCTCAAAACTATCAATCATTAATTGCAGAATTCCACAGGAGACAGGTCCACACTTGATTTTTCAAAAATATTTTCCCACTGACAATGCACGGCACTTCTTCACATCGTAACTCACCAGCCTCTCTCCAGAGAGGACCTCCAGCAGCTTGATGAGCATCCGTCCATCTCGAAGGTCGGTGTACAGGTCTGTGATCCGGCAAGACACTCGGGCAAGGTGGGAATTGACCCACTTGGTGAAGGTCTTCTTCTGCACGGCTTCACGCTCATCTGCAAGCAGAGCAGAACTTGTTTTACCACTGACCACAGCACTGGCAGGAGCAGGCACATGCCAGCAGGGCGACGAGATCCCAGCTAGAGGAAGATCAGTCTGCAAAACTGAACTCCAAGGACACCTCCACTTAGCACCCCTTAACTGCAGTCATGTCTTTCAGAAGGAAGAACACTGATTATTGATGGTTCAACTTACAACTTTTTTACCGTACGATGAGTTTATTGGGATATAACCTCATAAGTTAAGGAGTATCTGTGTAGGAACTGTCCAATCCTTAAACATGTGAGTGCCCAGGTACACCTGCCAGCAGAACATCTTTGTTCCCCTTTCTTTTCTCTCATCCCTGCTAAAGAGGCAGCAGAATGCAGATGACACCAGGGTCCTTTGCAGTCCTGCCAATACCACAATACTTCACTAGTAAAGCTTCCAACGTACATCTTACAGCTATTATTCCTCTAAAAGGTGAGTATATGAAAGGGTATAGGGTAAGAAATCTCAGGAGACAGCAGAAAACTGCTTCCCTCACCTACAAAGGATTAGGCAACTCTGGACAAGATAAATTCACTCATGACCTTGATTTGCAATGACCCCCTTTACCTGCTAAGTCACACACCATGAACAACAAAGAAAATGGCAGGCAGGCTGGGTGCGGTGGCTCACACCTGTATTTCCAGCACTTTGGGAGGCTGAGGTGGGTGGATCACCTAAGGTCGGGAGTTTGAGACCAGCCTGACCAACATGGAAACCCTGTCTCTACTAAAAATGCAAAATTAGCCAGGCGTGGTGGTACATGTCTGTAGTCCCAGCTACTCGGGAGGCTGAGGCAGGAGAATCACTTGAACCTGGGAGGTGGAGGTTGCAGTAAGCTGAGATCGCATCATTGCACTCCTGCCTGGGCGACAAGAGCGAAACTCCGCCTCAAAAAAAAAAGAAAAAAGAAAGAAAGAAAATGTGGTAGAGTGCAAAGACATAGCAGGCATCAGGAAGTCTTTGCATGTATAGGGAAAGCAGGGTCTGGGCCCAGGGTTTCAACAACACTGTGCTTCATCACAGGATTCAACGTTCTCTTCTATAAAAGGAGAAGACAACTAACATCTCCATACTGCAATCATTTGCTGAAAAGACAACTGCTGATTTATGGTCTAAAGCATGATTGTTGTACATTCAAGTCATCCAGGAAACTGTGTTACGTTTTTCAAGGCTCAGTAATCAAATTCTGTCCAATTTAAAGTATAAAACTCTAGACATATTTGCCCAGAACTGACCTTCACATACCATACAAATAGGCTTCCAAACTTCTTGCCTCTGCAGAATGTTCTAAACATAGGTTGCAGAAGACCTTTAATAGACATCCACAGAATGTGCCCTGGACCTACACACTCATACTCCCTGACTCTGTTCTTTATGTTACACACCCTAGATCTAGTTCCACCAGCATGAATTTATGCCAAGAATCTAAGACCTACTCCTAATGAAAACCCAAACCACAAAAATGATTATGCATGAATCTACAAAAAAGAAGCAGATAGCTCAACAATTTGGCACGTATTTCAAAACCACTGGGTAGGGGTGTCAACTAAAAAGCCACCCTTGCTAATAAGTCATGTGCCCGGTGGCCAGAGAGTACTGGATTCCCAGGCTGGCCAGAAGGACAACAAACAGCCCAACATCCTGGGAAGGTCTGTCTGAAGGCTTTGCTGAGCCTCCACCACCCCACCACAGGGAGGGACTGAGGCAGAGATGACACTGGGTGAGGTTTTACAGCTGCCGACCTGGCAGGAGAGTCAGCTGGGGGACCTGCCAAGATCCCTGGCCACCTGCTACAGTCAACGGCTCCTCGACGTCCAGCCTCTCCCAAAAGGAACTACCCATCCAGACAGAAGGAGGGCCCTTCCCCAGGGACAACGCTAACCAGAAACAGAGAATCAAAAAGGACAGGATTAGGGGAAGGAGTAAAAGACAGTGAGGGGCAGGCTGCAGACTGGAGAAGGAGCTGCACCAATAACATCACGACATGTCCCACAGAAAAGACCACATGAATTATTGATCATGAAATCATTGTGATGGATGGCAACTTTACTACAGTGACTCAGGAGCTGTAATTCTAGGGCTAAGCTTGGCCGTTCTGAAAAAGCAGGTCTAGAGCAGAATATGTAAGGTGCATTTCACAGATGGCCTCTTATCGAGGAGGCAAGTAACTCCTAGTTCATATGTATTTAGGATTAATAAAATTTTTTAAATTAAAATATACTTTATGCCTTATAGTGGAGTCAGACAATGTCTTTAACGAAGCAAGCAAGCAAGATCAAAATGAAGAGCTGCTTGAATTAAAGTATTTCTAAATAAACAAGCATAAAATGTGTTCCTCGGCCAACTGTCATGCTTTTGGGGGAATCCCTCATTAAAGGAGCACCCCGACTTCTTTCAGGTTTTGAATTAACAGGTTCCTTTACAAGGAAACTCTGAGGATTTGCCAGAAACAACAGTCAAAACACTTCCTTAGTGCCCTGTCCTAAAGAGTTACAGCCCAACTCCAACCCACCTCCCCATAGAGAGACAAATGGAGAGGTCACGGGTGGGTGCAGAGAGAACAGAGCTGAAACCAAACAGATTTTGAGATCTGTGCCCGGAGGGCTCCCCAGAGCCACCATGGTCCTTAGAAACTCAACAAAGATGGGAAGAAAGAGGAGGAAGAGATGTCAAAAATAAAAAAATAAGCTCTTGCATTCCTGCCTTCTCTTCCTATTCCCCTCCTTCTAACTCTCCTCACAGAGCCAGGAGCAGGCCCCAGGAAGTGCAAGAGTGCTGGAAAAATCACACAGGATCTAAGTTCCTCGGGCTCACCCCCTCATACTAGAAAAGACACAGAAGATTCCATCCAGAAGATTCTAGACCAGACCAAAATCAACACCCTCATGACACACAAGGGGCAGGAAACAGACTCAACAGAGATACACAAAGCCCCAGCCAACTAGAGTGTCCTCTTACAATGGAGAGCCTGCTGAATAACAAACGCTTCTGAAGCCGGAAGGAGGGAGACAGAGGGGGGAAAGAAATCCACCCAGTAGCTCAGTAGAGGATGAGGCTGCAAGTCCTTGGGGACTCCCTCCTTTGTTCCACCCTTCCTGGGAAGGCACAATGACATCACCCCTGCACTTCCCACCCAGCAAGGCTGGGAAGATAGGCCAGACGTCTGAGGAGGAGCAGGAGGCCCTTGGCACTAACGATGAAAGGCAATCCAGGAGTGTTTCCAAGCTCAAGCTGCTGTGACTGGGCCTAGCCACATGAGGAGGTGTCAGGACAGCAGGAGGTAGTGAGCCGACTTCCAGCCCTATGAGCATGAGACAACCGTGTGGTGATACGAGAAGGTAGCATTTACAAGCTCCATACTGGTTTGGTTATTTAGACCCAAGGTTCTCCAGCAGGGGCAATTTTGCTTCCTCAGCACATTTAGCAATTTGGCAATGTCTATAGGCATTTTTGATGGTCATGACTCAGTGGTAGATGCTACTGGCATTTAGAGGGTAGAGGCCCAGGATGCTACTAAACATCCTACAGTACACAGGATAGCTCCCACAACAAAGAATCATCTGGCCCAAAATGACAGCAGTGCCAGGTTGAGAAAGCTTGGTTCAAGCATTCCGGGCTGACACCAACTGGAACTGGCACTTGTCTCAAAGACACTCTCCAGAGAGCACTTCCCAAGTTAAGCTGCTATTCTTTCATCATCCTCTTTGATGATCTGTAGGTCAGCTCAAAGACAGCAGAAATACCCTGCCTTGCCGGGCGCGGTGGCTCACGCCTGTAATCCCAGCACTTTGGGAGGCCGAGGTGGGTGGATCACGAGGTCAAGAGATCGAGACCATCCTGGTCAACATAGTGAAACCCCATCTCTACTAAAAATACAAAAAATTAGCTGGGCATGGTGGCGAGTGCCTGTAATCCCAGCTACTCAGGGGGCTGAGGCAGGAGAATTGCCTGAACCCAGGAGGCGGAGGTTGTGGTGAGCCGAGATCGCGCCATTGCACTCCAGCCTGGGTAGCAAGAGTGAAACTCCATCTCAAAAAAAAAAAAGAAATACCCTGCCTTCAGGCCCAGTCATGCCACAAAGGGCACGCCCTTTGCAGGGCAGTGGAGCAGCAGCAGCAGGGCGGGCCAGGTCTGGGGTGATGTGAGGTGGGCACTTTTGTGCCTCACACCATTTCTGTTCTCCTTTTACCTTTTCTGGGCCTTGTATTATTGTTATGAAGTCCTCCCCAAGAAGCTGATGCAGCTAAACCTGATGTTAGCTTGGGTAGGTTCCCATACAGCTCTGCCCAAAACTTGGTAAGTGGTGTCTTCAAGGAACAAGCACCTCTGTGCCCTGGCCCTTTGGGGGCATCTCTCAGTTGTATTTGCCCCCTACCCTCCCACATTTTACTAAGATTACATATTGTAAGGACTCATCTAAAGACTGCCCAGTACCAAACAAGAGGAGGTAAAGTGCACATCAAGGCGTTCAGTGTTGTAACTGCTCTAAATTAGTTCCTTCTCACTTTCTCCAGCAAATAAACAGTCTCATTAATTCAAATCATTTAAGAAATTGGCCAGGTGCAGTGGCTTACACCTGTAATCCCAGCACTTTGGGAGGCCAAAACAGGTGGATCTCCTAAGGTCAGGAGTTCCAGACCAGACTGACCAACATGGTGAAACCCCGTTTCTACTAAAAATACAAAAGTAGCCAGGTGTGGTGGCACACACCTGTAATTCCAGCTACTTGTGAGGCGGGATTACATTGTGAGGCTTGAACTCAGAAGAAAGAGGTTGCAGTGAACCAAGATTGCGCCATTGCACTCCAGCCTAGGCAACAAGAGCAAAACCCTGTCTCAAAACAAAAACAAGAACAACAACAACAAAACTTACTAGAGGGTCATGGAACTGTATAATCTCAGGACTGAACAAACCTTTATATGTTATCTAAATCAGTTTTCTTTCAAAGAATTCCTTCTTCAACACCTGGCCCAGCTATTTAAAAATCCCAGAACATAAGGAAATTATGTGCGCATGTGTGTGGCAGAAGGTTGCTTAATAGTTGCATGGAAAGAAAATGACTTGTTCTTTCTAATTAAAATATAGTTATAGCATTCACTGAGCACTTACTATGTCTGAGGCACAGTCGTTCTTCAGTATCTCTGGGGAATTTGTTCCAGGCCCTCCCTCAGAAACCAAACTCCTTATGATCAAGTCCCTCATATAACATGGTATCGTATTTGCCTATAAGTGACATACATCTTCCTGTATACTTTAGATCATCTCTAGTTTATAATAACAAGATGTAAACGCTGGGAAATAGTTGCCATATCGCATCTTATCTTTATTATATTCTACTGTTGTATTGTTAATTTTTTTTTCCAAGTATTTTCGATCTGTTGTCAGCTGAATCCACAGATAGGGAACCTGCAGATACAGAGGACCAAATGTACTTCATAATCCCCACAACTGCCCCATGAGGCAGGAGCTAGCAACTCTCCAGGCAGGCTGGCTCCAGAGTCCAGATTCTCAATCACTATGCAATAATGCCTCATGCATAACATTTTAAAAAGTGTTTCCATGATACAAGACTTAAAATCACCCATCATCTCATCATCCTAACCCAAGTCCTTATTTTGTAAAGAGTCTGCTGCATTATTGGGTGACTCTCCAGCTGTTAGGATGGTGTCTCCATCAAGACTAAGACCTGTCTCCGTGGCCCGCTAAGGCTTGCACCATCTTTGGAGTACAAAGAATAGGTCTCCTCACTCCTCCATGTAAAGGCCTTCAGGTTCAAACACTTCTCACCATCCCCTCTTTGCAATGCTGTCCAATGTGGTACAAGTGGGATCTAAGATCACACCTGAGGACCCTCACCACTAAGTAGCCTGGACATCACTTACCTACAACACAACCCAGGACTCGGGACGGCTGCAGCTCTGGCAGTCCAGGGAGGAAAAGTGGAAAACTAAGTGAAAAAAGGACAAACAGAACCAGCAGCCCTCTATGGGAGGAGTGTGGTGAGGTCATCTCTGTGACAAGGCAGGGGTGAGAGACATAAAGAAGGGCTCCTAAGGATGGTCTCAAAATAAGCTTCTCAGGACCACAAATTCTACCAAAATGTCCTTGGAGCCCCAAGAACCTAGGAACCAGAAGTGGTTCAGAGTGTGAAGATCCGACCAGCTCAATCTGTAGTTCCACAGGATCAGAGATAAATTAGCCAACTACCATCAATGAAAACTACTGAGACAAGAAACCCACCTTCAAGTGAGTGGCAACATTTACATCAGATTCTGATTCCCAGAAAGAGTAAGTTACATGGGAAATCCTAGTATGCTGCTCCTTCCTACAAACATAATTTTATAAGATGGTATGTCTGCAATAACACCGCCATGCATCTGAATGGCACTTCATAGTTTCTCAAAGCTCACTAGATCTTCACAGCAACTATCAGGTAGGTGGGATACTAGAGTTATCTCCAGCAAAGCCCAAGGCTCGTTGGGGTTAAGGTCTGCTAAGTGTCACCAGCCAGTAGTGGTGAGGTCCTTGGCTCTGTCTCTTCTACTCCAGTCAGGCAAGAGGGATTAAAATGCATAGCTACACCTTCTCCTATCACGTGCTGAGATTCACTATCTTTTGTTGTTTGGTTTCTGATAAACAACTTGAAATTCTCAGAAGATGTATCAGAAAAAAAGGATGAGGTATTTGAAACACATTTGCTTAATGGTTAAAACAAAGGGTTGCGAATATCCTCTCCATCATCATCTTCTAGAAGCACAACATCTACTTCTTTTCTTTTAAGGGAACGACTGTGATAAATACTGAAAGGCTGTAATGCTTCTATATAATTTTTTAACTTATATTTTTAAATTAATTAACCAATGAATTTATTAGAGAAGGAATCTCTTGCCCCAGCTAGAGTGAAGTGGTGTGATTACAGCTCACTGTGACTTTAGACTCCTGGGCTGAAGTAATCTTCCCACCTCAATCTCCAAAGTAGCTAGAGCTATAAGCATGCACCACCATACCCGGCTACTGTTTTCATTTTTTGTAGAAATAGGGTCTCGTTATGTTGACCAGGCTGATCTCAAACTCCTGGTCTCAAGTGATCCTCCCACCTTGGCCTCCTGAAGTGATGGGATTATAGGTGTGGGCTACTGCACCCAGCCCCATATTTATTTACTCTGGAGAATTTGCTATAATTGAAAAAATGAACACTCAGTTAGTGTGAGTCAAGTTATAGGATAGAGAAATAGCTCTGACGAGCAGAAGGGCCTTGCATGATGGAAATGATTCTACGGCATCTTTCTGCAATACCCTTAGCACAGAGCGCTAAACACAACCATATTCACCATATGCCACAGTTCTGGTTATGGAAAGAGATGGGAGCCAAGAATAAAGGAGAGCCTGAAGGCATGGAACATCTCTGGATGGAAAAAATGGGAAATACAGAATCAAGAACTGTCAAAAGACCCTATTCAATTTTCCCCTAAAGACTGAATTTATACCTGACTTAAGAGAAGGAATCTTCCTTTTACTTTTCAAGTAGTCCGAACCTGCAGGTATAACCCAAGAAAATTTTCTATCAGGCTCTTCAATTGTGCTAAAATAATGACCTACCCCCTAAGTAAGAGATGCCAATCATGTGTAGTTTTTGCTTTGCATAGACATACAGTTAAGTTATGTGTAGACTTGGGTTCAAAGTAAGAAAGAAAGGAATTACAGGGATGGAAGCTGAGGAGAAGATTCAAAACAAGAGGAAGCAATCATCCCATGAACATATCCCCACTATTTAAATCGATAACACTGTTAGCTGACTAATCTGAAATTGAGAGTATTAGTGAGCTCAAATATTACAAAGTGCATACTGTACCTAGAACTCTGCGTCTAAGATAAGGTCTCTTACCCTCAATGAACTAGAAATCTAGCTGGGGATACAAAATAAAAAGTTAAAAAATAACAAAATGACATTACAAAGAAGTGCAAGATCAGCTGCTAAGACAGTAATTTTGACAAGGTATTTCTGTGTGTTTTGAACAAAGCTCACCACAATTTGGGTGGTTTCAGACCCCACCTGAACTCCTCTGTCTTATGCCTCTCTCCCCATTCTAATCCACCTTAAACATCACTACCATAGTCATGTTCCTCAAACAGTTGTTTTTCAAAGTTGCAACACTGCACCAAAACCTTTAACGGACTCCAGCTATCCAGAAAACAGTCCAAATCTCTGAGCCTGGCATTCAAAGGTCCCAAACAGGCTCTCCTAAGGTATTGGCTTCATCTGGGAACTTCCCTGACATGCCATCTTTTGTTCCCACCCAACAGGTCTTACTCTCATGCTCTGAACTCTCACCTTACACACTGCTTTTTCCCACCTTTACTCATATCATTCTTCTAACCTGGAAGGCAATTTTCTCTCAGCCTTCCTTTTAAGATCCAGCCAAGATGAGTTCTTCCAAGAGGCCTTCTTCTATTGGATGTCAGCAATATCATTTGATGGGATGTGGTCTCTTATCTTTTTATTATACATCCTGTGTCCTAGCTCTTCCATTAACCTGCAGTTGGCTCAAAAGCAAAGGCCCAATCCTAGTCCTGTATAGAGCCTTAGCATACACCTGACGTAAAAGTAGGTGCACAATAAACATTTGAACGAAGCAGCAAACCTCCAGTGTCCAGCAACTAGGTTTTCAGTAAATCTTGCTGTTGGTGGTGGTCTAACTGAAATTGTTGAGGAGGAGGGAAATTTCAAATCACAAAGACAGGCCCTAGGCAGTTAAGTTGCTTCTTGCAATTTTTCCTCAATGTCTGAAATATGATAAAAATGCAATTTTGTGGTGCTGTCATTCAGCCTAAAATGGGTCCAGAGCCAACCTAAACTGTTTGACAAATTTTGTTTTTTGTTTATCTTTGGGCAGTTGCCACCACATACCTGTACAGTAAAGTGAAGTTGCAAAATACACAAGTGTGTGATTAGGACATTACTGCATCATATTACAATATTATTTAAACATGACCCAAACAGGCCAACTGTCACAAGACTTAATTCATGCCAATTTTAACCATTTATCTATGAAAGTTCAATTCTTGAATTGTTTTAAAATAAAGAATAAAAAAAGAATCCTAACTCAAAACAAAAGAATAGTGGTAGGGTGGAGCCCCCCTATGCTCCTTAGCTTGAAAAAATAAATAAATCATTTCCCATGAGTAACATACAAAATACACAGAGCAGGAAGCCGGAAACAGGCAACTGGCTGTATTGATAACAGAGAATCCAAGTGTTATCTTGAGGCAGCAAGAGGAAGGAAACTAATCTTTTGACTGACGTCCTCCCTGTTACAGATTAGTCTGAAGGCTTTAAATTCATGTTTGCTAATTTGTATAAAAATAGAACTTGAGTTAAAATCGTTTTCCTAACTTTTTAACTTGCTTCATGGACAAAAACACACATGTAAATATCTGTTCTAAAAGCATATGAAGCAAATATGCAACTGTCTGCTAGTACTTACAGTCTGACGGGCAGACTACAAAACCCACCACAAGCTCCATATGACCTGGCACCTACAGGTTGCATTCGCTGATCAGTCCCTCCTGCAGCTTCCAGAAGGTCTTTCTTCTAAGCGGCACAACCCCCAGTTTGCCAACGTGGCAACCAAGGCACTGCAGAGACAACCTCTGAGAGGAGACCCACAATAACTGAGAAATGAGGCTCTATCCCCAGGGTCCTGCTTCTGTCACAGTCCTCTGTCAAGGTGAGCCCCGTAAAAATCACAATCCATAAGAAGCCAAGACTGTGGAGGGAGCTGAGGTTATGGTGGGGGGTTTCTCTGAAAATAATAGGCAAAGTAACACAACTACTGCTTCTAAGATAAGAGCTAAGATGGGAACCAGTGTGAATTAATCTACAGTAAGTTAACTGTACATTTTAAAATAACTAAGAGTATAACTGGATTGTTTGTAACACAAAGGATAAATACTTGAGGGGATGGATACTCCATTCTCTCTGATGTGATTATTAAGCGTTGCATGCCTATTTATTAAAACATTTCACAAACCCCATAAATATATATACCTACTATGTACCCACAAAAATTTTAAAAATTTTTTAAAAACAAAACATAAATACTAGTGTAAGGTGCCAAAACCAGGAGGAAAAAGCAAATGCTTTAAAAAACAAAAACAAAAACAGAATTAGGACCTTGTGATAAAATACTCAGTAACTGTTCACTATATTTGACTAAAAATGGGTGGCACACTTCCAAACTGCTTTCACATACAGGGAGTCATATCCTAAGCTTGCTAACCTGCTACTCTCCATCTCTACAGAATGGGAACAGCAGCCAGGGTGATGGACCAGTTAGGGCAAAGGCCAAAGTAAGCCTAGGTGTGTCTCGGTGATGCTGTTAGGATCTTCACTCACTTTCCCTCCTCCATTACAGACTGTTATCCCACACAGGGAGTGCAGGATCGTAACTATTTAGTTCCAACCACCATCCCACACTGCCTGAGGAAAACAAGACATTACCTCCCCAAAACCAGAGGAAAAAAATCACAACCATCCATGTCTGGTCAGTTCCATCAGGCTGAGTTAAAAGATTAATTTAAAATACGAGTCAGCAAACTTCAGTCAGTAGCCTCTTTTTATATAGCCTGGGAGCTAGACAGGTTTTACATTTTAAGAGAGCGGTTAGAAGGAGGAGGAGGAGGAGGAGGAGGAGGAGGAAGGGGAGGATGCTGATATGCCACAGAGATTCCATGTGGCCCACAAAGCCTAACAGTTATTATCTGGCCCTTTATAGAAAAAGTTTGGCCTGTCCTGGTTTAAAACATTTTAATATAATAATACTGTTGATCCCACATCCCATACTCTACTTCAAATCAAAATCAGCTTAGCAAATATGCACTAAGTGCTTGCTATGAACAAGGCACCACACTGAGTACTACTTTAAATTCTGCTATTGAATATGTTGCCAGGTTAATGCTCAGTAGCCACAAGCATTTTCTGGTAAGTGATATTACTAGGCTCTGCCACATGTCAGGTCAGTCAAGGGGTGAACTTGGGGCCCCCTATGCTACCCAGCAGAGCAGGTAACTTTCTGGCTACCTTCACACATGGGATGGACAGTGTGCCATCCCAGTTGTCAGGAGGGACAAACTATGGTAATTACTACAGGCTAGACCTCAAGACTGAACCCTCACCTTCAAAGGATGAGAAGGGTGGAGCAACTTGAGGCCTGATCTTCCAACTTCCCAGCCTTCCCCACAAACTGAAGGCTGCTCAGCTCTTACTTTGATGGACACTTCATTTCATCACCTCTTCTCCCCCAGTCCTCTGTAGAAGGGGACTTCAATCCAAGGTGGGCTGAGGGTAACTTATAATGCCCTTAAAAGTTAGAAAAAGCTTAAAACTAAATAGATATCATCTATTTAATTATTAAACTTACATAGCAGAATGTTAACATGAATACAGACTAAGCAGAAAAGAACATTTTAAAGGGCAACAACCGTAACAGGCACACTCAAGACTTTATGAAAGAAGTATAATTACGGGCTGGGTGCGGTGGCTCACGCCTGTAATCCCAACACTTTGGGAGGCTGAGGCGGGTGGATCACGAGGTCAAGAGATCGAGACCATCCTGGTCAACATGGTGAAACTCCATCTCTACTAAAATACAAAAAATTAGCTGGGCATGGTGGCGCGTGCCTGTAGTCCCAGCTACTTAGCAGGTTGAGGCAGGAGAATTGCCTGAACCCAGGAGGTGGAAGTTGCAGTGAGCCGAGATCGTGCCATTGCACTCCAGACTGGGTACCAAGAGCGAAACTGCGTCTCAAAAAAAAAAAAAAAAAAAAAGAATAATTGCAATGTATGGTGGAGGGAGATGTCTGTGTGGTATTTTTCCCAAGCAACATTAAAGAAGCAGTAGAGACCATCCTGGCCAACATGATGAAACCCTGTCTCTACTAAAAATATAAAACTTGGCTGGGTATGGTGGCGTGTGCCTGTAGTCCCAGCTACTTGGGAGGCTGAGACAGGAGAATCTCTTGAACCCGGGAGGCAGAGGTTGCAGTGAGCCAAGATCGTGCCACTGTACTCCAGCCAGGCAACAGAGCAAAACTCCATCTCAAAAAAAAAAAAAAAAAAGCAGTAAATATTATATTCTACACCAGTCTACCATCATTTTCAAGGGCTATAGGTAGGCTTTTGTTGTACGAGCCTTGTGATTAAGCAGAGGTATTGAGAGGGAATTCAAATTTGTCATGTTTCTTATTTCATGCAATATACACAAAAAGTAGCCTTAAAGTTCTATGGAGCATGTAAGCTAGTCAAAGGTAGTTTATTAAAAAATCAAATAACATGCTCCCCGGCCCTTGCTTATTATGGTTTTCAATCTACTCCAGGTTTCCAGAATTCTTAAGGCCAAAGAATTAAGTACAAAGAGGAAAAACAGAACTCTTTCACACACACACAAGTCACATTATCTTCAGACATTCAAGATAGAAGAGGATTCTGCTCTACCTCAATATTTTTGCACAGATGCCCAGAGAGGCTGGCGTTGCCAACAAGATAACAAACAGAACCAATTCCAGCCACTTGTGACAGTTTCTAACAGTTCTTCTATTTAATGAGGATGTCAAAGTTAACAGTAATTCATTGAGTTCAAAGAGCTAAGGTCTCAGGAATTTTTTTTTCTTTTAAACCAGAAAGATGGGGACGTCAAAGACTTAAAGCCACCACACAAAGCTGTCTACTGTCCATGGACTGTATAGCATTTACTAAAATAATCACTCCCTGAATGAATTAAGTATGGAAGTTCTCATCTAAGATAAGCTAAGATACAGAAGTCCTCCAAATAAGGCTATACCAACATGTATAAATTTATCTGCAAAGAATTAGCATTTTGGAATAAAGAAAGCCACAGCAATGCCAAGTTACCACTTGAAACTATAGAATTATGACAAAATTCCACTTAATGAAAAGAGGAATTATATTTAAAAATAAATGAATACAAACACACAAGGATTTAAAAATTGATTTCTGTTCTGAAGAACATTACACATTAGTCACCTAAACTCTTTCTGGCCAGTGACCATAACCTACTGTAGAAACTTTCTGGGTTGAAATGACAGATTGATAAATTAAGTAAGACTGTCTCCATTCCATTGCCAAACTCCACAATCACAGTTGTCTATGCAAGTAAGCCACGGACTTCATATGTGTGTTTGGGGAGGAGTGAGGTAAGTCGCCTCCAAAACCGTGACAAGATTAAAAAACAAAATGCATAATTTTATACTGACAAGCTGCTCCCTGATTTAGAAAATTCTAAAACCGAATAATTTTAAAGTTTAGCACTATTTTCTAAGTGACATCCGAATATGTAACCCAAAATTTAACTTCTCACAGAATATTGTTCATTCAGGAAGTAATTTACTGAATTACAGGCTGACCCAGTCCACAGTTACATATGCAACTCAGCCAAGTATTCCAATGCCTGAAAAATTATTCCAGGTAGAATACTAGTACCCAACATTCATCCATAAAGGTCGTCTGTCATTTTTTTAACTTGGGTTAGTCAATCAGCAACCATTTATTGAATAACTAGTATAAGGACACTGGGAAGGACATCTAAAAGCATTAAGAATTCTCTCTTTAAAAATTTAAGGAGTAATTTCTGACTCTGTGAAAGTTCACAGCATTAATTAATACTCAGCTACCATTCAATTATTTTAAAGATATCTTAACATGTAAAAGAGAAAGTTATTACACATAGGGCCAAACATCGAAAAACACTTCTGCTAACTTCCTTTGTGGCTCTCCTCAACCTCACCCATATGATAAAGTGGTAACACAAGATTTCTTTCAAAACCAAATACTACAGAGTTTTGGCAGACAAATCCTATAAGTACTCTATGTACATTGCCTTGTTTTAATAAAGAAGGACAGAAAAATTGGAGGAGAAAATGACTTCAGATCCCGTGAAGACTAGCCAACAGGCAGGGTGGCACCACAGAATCCCTCAGACTGATCAGAAAAGGGCAGGACAGCTGACAGCTTACAGAACACAAGAGTGTTCCTGTGTTGTTATTTTAAATCAAAACCTATTTTGCGTTATAGGAACACTAACCAAAGCTTTAAACCCACTTTTAAACAAGATAATGTATGGCCTGGGTCATACTGAATCTTCTAAGCTTAAAACTGGTCATCTAAATTTAATTTTCTTCAAATGAAAAAGGAAAGTTTTGGAAAAGTAGGTATAAAGGAGGACATCTGTTTTTCTGTTGTTCTATTTGTTTTGGAAATGTAAACCTCTTGCAAAGTGTTGCTAAACTTAAATGCAAATCTCTTCCCATAAAACAGAATACAGATCTTATAAACACCCATGAGTGCATCCACGTGCAAGCCTCCCACCCCACCTCTCCCTTGTCCCTACATGCAAGGCTTTACCTCTCACTCCAAAAAGTCAGGTGCTTCCAACAGGTGTGGGCACCTGGCTTTTTGTAGTTTCATCAGTTTGGGTGTGAGGAGGGAGACAGTAGGCCAACATTGTCTCAGGAGTAGTCTCATTGCTCAGCTATCTTGACACAGCCTAGGAAGCTTCTTGCTCTAGCTGATTTGTTCTTCAGGGGCATTTTATTGTTTAATAATGACCTTGACTGCTTCTCAACAGCCTCCATAAAGATAATAATCTTGGATCTGGGTGGGAAGGGCTGGAAACTTATAGATGTTCTGCTGCAGTGGCAGATAGCAGAGGCTCCATTTTCAGGAGTAGGTGGCAGTAGGTGAAAATAAACTGTAACCCTATTCTATACAACATTTGAAAGACAAATCCTTTCACCTACTGAAGGCGTGGAGAAACTAGGGCATTCACATGTGGTTGGTGGGAAGGTAAGTAGTGATAGCAAAATTTAAAATATAGATTTCCTCCATCTACCAATCACATCTATAGATATTTGTTTTTTAGAAATACTTGTGCAAGAAGATGAAGATGTACAGAATGTACACTACAGATTTAAAAAATAATTGTCAAAAAGAATAGCAACACCAAAACAGAAAAGACTAGAAACTAAATATATACTAATAGGTTGAATAAGTAAAATACGGGACATCCTTAGAATAGAAATATGCATTAAAAAGAATAAGGACAACCTACAGCATACAGGCTTGGGAAAGTGGCCATAAATATTACTGAATGCAAACAGTACCTTACAGAACAGTATATATATTCAGCATGACCCTATGAATATATATATTTAAATGTAAGTAATTGCATAAAAAGGTATGGAAGTATATCTTTCAAACTATTAACTGTCTTCTCTCAAGGGAGTAGAAGCGAAGACAGGAGGCATTTCCACTTCTGTGTTTCTAGTAATACACTGCTGGTTTTCTGTTTTTTTTTTTTTTTTTTTTTTTTTTTTCAGGAGCACTTAATTTTGAAAAATTTAAAGAGCATTTCCATTTAAGGAGAAAATACTAAATTATTTTTTATTTGATAAAAGAATTGATGTTCACCCGACAGATCTGCGACTGATGGGTAGGAATAAAAAGAGCACTCACGGGAGGAAAATAAACTCTTCCAGGGCACCACAAAAGGGCCTATGTGTACTGCTGCCTTCAATGAAGACTCTAAAATAAAATGCCACCCTGAATTTTCCTGTCTTTCTCCTGGGGAATACTCAATTGGTAGTTAACTTTACATAGCATTTATAAACATAGTATGGCAAACAAACATTAATACTTCCTTTTAATAGATGGAGACACTGAGTGTATTAATTTTTTTTTTTTTGAGACGGAGTTTCGCTCTCGTTACCCAGGCTGGAGTGCAATGGCGCGATCTCGGCTCACCGCAACCTCCGCCTCCTGGGTTCAGGCAATTCTCCTGCCTCAGCTTCCTGAGTAGCTGGGATTACAGGCACGCGCCACCATGCCCAGCTAATTTTTTTTGTATTAGTAGAGACGGGGTTTCACAATGTTGACCAGGATGGTCTCGATCTCTTGACCTCGTGATCCACCCGCCTCGGCCTCCCAAAGTGCTGGGATTACAGGCTTGAGCCACCGCGCCCGGCCTGAGTGTATTAATTTTTAAAAACTGACATTCACTGAAGAAACACTGCGGTCTATAGGATGCCAGGGGCATAGTTTTCAAACCCTGTTCCTAGAAAGGAATGCAGAAAGAGCTAAGCACGGCACGGGGAGGGGGTCAGCCTCCAAGTATCTTCTCACCTGCACTTTGGTCAGAAAAGCTCCCATTTCATACCCTTTATTTACTGGGGTTCCACCTCAGGCTTCATCTACAGGAAAAGCAAATCCATTCTTAAAAAGGTTTTAAATTGCTGTACTATGCAGTAAGAAATAAGGATAGACACAGAAAGAGTTTACAGTTTACTTCTACCATCCTCATTAACAGGTAATTATACTGCATAGGAACAGGTGGCAACAGAGAGGACCAAGCAAAGCACTGTGGGACCAAATGACCAGAGGTAAGTCAAGGGGTCAAAGCTTCAGAGTTGACAACTGAGTCTAGGGGACACTCTCAAGCAGCTGCAGGGATAAGATCAGAGGCCAGTGGGGGTTGATCCACCAGTGCTTCTTCACCTACACAAGTAGGAAGGGCTCCAGCATGGTCCAAGATGACAGAGGAATTAAATCATCTTCTTCCATGTTCACACCCACAGTCAAGGTTTACTGAGTGCTCACCAGGGCCAGGTACTCTTCTAAGCACTTCATTAAAACTCAACAGCAAACATATTTTGCATAAGAGCAAACTCAAGCCTACAAAGGTACAGTGATTTGCCCGCGGTCACCAAGCATGCACAGTCCCAGCAGTTTAATTCTACAGCCCCCCACCACTCTATAGAGAGCTCTACATTAGCAAGGACCTTTGGCTCCAACTGACATGAAATGGGGCTCAAGCCTGAAAACTGAGTAAACACCCCCCCCTCCAAATGGAACACACTGAATTAAATCCCATAAGGTATCCTGCAACCTTAATTCCTGACAATTCCCAAACGGGAGATTTTGCACTACATAATTCAGTGCAGAAGCCCTTATCAGAAATAATCCTCTGTATTTCTAAATAGTGGATGTCCCTCTCCCCTTCCTGACACCTGGGAAGAGCGTAATTCACCCCGGACCTTCAAGGAGTCCCTGCTCTCAAGTACCACCAGACCAGACCCAAAATGACATCTTCCTTTTTAAGTGTCATCTTTAACATTCCTTATGCTCTGGCATCACAACCCCCCAATAAAATGCTTTCTTAGATTCTGGAAGTGAGTCAAAAAAAAAAATAGCTTTGTGATTGTTTTGCCATCATGTATTTTAGCAAAGTGATGAAATAATTTACCACTGCAGGTTTCTAAAAAGCATGAGTCTTTGGGAGACTGAGAGGGGCAGACTGCCTGAGCTCAGGAGTTTGAGGCCAGCCTGGCCAACATGGTGAAACCCCGTTTCTACTAAAAATACAAAACAAAAACAAAAACAAAGTCAGCTGGGAGTGGTGTGGGCACCTGTAATCCCAACTACGTGGGAGGCTGAGGCACAAGAATTGCTTGAACCAGGAGGCAGAGGTTGCAGTGGGCCCCAGACAGTGCCGCTGTACTCCAGCCTGGGTTAACAAAGTGAAACTTGGTCTCAAAAAAAAAAAGCATCAGTTCAACTGAAGGCTTTGAGCAAGTTCAAGTTATGCATAACTAGACTTCCAGATGTATTTCTCCTCTACCTTGGTTTCCAGTACTACTTGGTTTCCAGTGCTATTCTGTTCTTGGTCCTGATAATTTACAGATACGCCATGCACCAAACCACAGAGCAGCACATCTGCAGCTATAGAAGAATGAAATGCCTGTTGTCTGGCATGGGCAAAGTTCTTCAATAGGATCTGGAGGCAAGCAGAACCATTAATTAATAAAAAGCATAGCTTGTGGTAATTAGCAGCAGCAACAAAAATGTTTAGCGGGAGCTTCCTCTTTTTATCTTGAGGCAGTTCCTACAGACAGATGCTTAGGATTAATGAAGTTTAATGAGACCTGCAGCAGCTGGCTAATTAGTCAGTGAGGAGGAAGTAGTAAGTAACGACAAGAGAAAAAGGCTTTTACTCTTGTTACTAGCTCAGGTCTGGGACAGTTTTCTTAAACTGTGGGCTGTACCTTCAGCCTCAATGTGGTCCTGGAACAAATAAAAGGTTCAAAAAAAAAAAAAAGGCAAAGAAACCAAGCATGAAGGCCAAATGCTGAGATTCCCAAGGGTCTGCTTGCCTGCCTAAGAGGAGTGAGCACAGCAGTCCAGAGGCAGTAGAAGTGCAATGTCAGCCATGATTCCCTGGAAAGCAACAGCAAATGCTATCAGCACTGAAGGATACCCACATCCTGGGTGAGTGGGACAGTCAGCATCTTGTGTCTCACAAACGCCCCTATGGATAATCCTCAATTTAGAGCATCCCTCTTTCTCAATTCTAAGCAAATGAAATGGGTTTTTACTAAAGAGGAGACGTATGTGATTGTGACAACCCCTTTGTTGTCCATTCTACACTTACATTATCATTAAACTTGTTATGTATTAATTCTCAATTTAGCCATTTCACAGTATTTCAAAACGTGTTGTATGAGATGTGTGTGTGTGTGTGTGTGTGTGTGTGTGTGTCTATATATATTCTCATTTTTATTTTTAAAGACAGTCTTGCTCTTTTGCCCAGGCAAAAGTTAATTTTTGTATTTTTAGTAGAGATGGGGTTTCACCATGTTGCCCAGGCTGGTCTCAAATTCCTGACCTCAAGTGATCAGCCTGCCTCAGCCTCCTGGGTGCTGGGATTACAGGCATGAGCCACTGCACCCAGCTTATGATTTTTATTTATCAATTAAAAAATAAAGGGTTTACAAATTTTTGGTCATGTGTGTCTCTCATCTTGGCTCCCCCCAGGCCTGTACTTTTGGAAGTATACAGTAGGAACCCAAACCCTTTCAGAAACAACTAGTTACTGGCAGTAAGTTTCCCATTCTATCAATAAACAATGCAAGAGGGAAGATTTTGAAGATTTTTTATTTTCTTGGTTAAAGGGTGAGAATATGAATATACTTGGATTAAAATCCACCCCCACAACACACACACACAAATAAGCAGCTAATAGCAATGCTAGTAGTCTTCCCAATTCACAAGACCTGTGCTTTGAATTGTCCTCCTGATAATGTAGATAAAACTGCTCTTTATATATTCAAGAAACAGGATGTGAAGAGCTGGTATGGTGCCCAGCTGGTAAAGGTGCCCAGTCAGAGTGGACAGAAGCCTCTAAATATTACTGGTTTGCTGAAAGTTTCAGATGCTTTTTAGTTCCACATATATTAGTAGTCAGTTCTACCTTTAACCTCTACCACTCAATGTACCATCAAGAAACAAAATCTACTCCTTTTGTAACCGTAAAGTCACCCTAGACTAACCTTCAAATGGGATTTTACTTTAAAGAAACAGCTTCACAGCCATTGCTGCAATAGAGAATACTCTCAAGTTCTGTGTGACTGAAAGCAATTTTTTCAGTACTGGCTTCCTTCTCCAGTGGAGCCAGAGGCTGTCAAGAGCCAGCCTGGAAACCTCTTTCATATATGGCTTTAATGTAAATGAAAATATTCCCATGCTAATTATTTACATAAAGAAGGTCATACAGGTTTGTCCTAGCAACACCAGAGAGCAGTTCTCATCACCAGCTTTTACCCTAGGAAAGGAGAAAAGAAACACCCATTCAAGTTCAGCACAGAGGTTTGGGTTTATAACCTGTTTCCAAAGTCAATACAGTTAACTGCTGTGGGCTATCTGCTTTCAGAGTTTTAGGATCTCTCTCCCTCACTGTACTTTTTGGCAAAGCTGGACAAACAATAGAATCATTTTAGTCTTAATGTACTGGCTAAAACTGGTTCCTACATTCTCATCAATTCTCCTAAGACTTACATTTTACCTAAATCCAAAGGTCAATAGGAATTCCCGGGACTTACAAAGGTACTTTTCAGAACTCCATTCAGCAGATATATCTTCCGAGTTCAAACGCAGGGCCAACAGCAATGTTGGGCTGCCTTAATGTGTGAATGTGCTTCAGTTCAGTGAGGATTTGGTCTGTCCACAGTTCGGATATTAAGAGAGATGTAGTTGAGTATGTGCGCTAACGCTACCAACAGGGAGACGAACTGCCCCTCACTGGGGGCTACAGTCCCTGTGGGTGAGAGTGAAAGATGGGGACTTTAGGTGTTGTCAGAAACTTCTGGTTTGTGGTATGATATGATTTCCCCAAATAATGGCCACACTTGAGCTGTCAACTGCAGAGAATCAGTCCCAAAAAATGGTAGATAACCTGGCACCGTATTCTATCTCTGGGTGACATTCTTATACCTGAGAGGTGCCTCAGGTCAAACAGAAGCTATTATATTTCATTCTATGTGCTCTCAAAGCTCCCTCTACAAGTTAAGAACACTGGGACTCAGAGGAAAGGTAAAGGAGGTCATTAGCCATTTACACTCCTAAGAAGCTTTATTCTGAAAAGAACAAATGGGAATATATTATTAGGTTGGTACAAAAGTAATTGCACTTTTGTCATTACTTTTAATTGCAAAACCCGCAATTACTTTTGCACCAACCTAACACATTCATGCCAGAGGGCTTCTCTATAGCAACCTCAAAAGAAAATTTCTTGGGAAAAAGACATTTAACAATGACATATGTCACCTTTCAATCTAGCAGTGTTAGGCATTCCTAAGAAAGATACTCAGAATTTTCCTGGACAGAGAGGGCAAAGAAGAGAACGAACCCGGCATTCACTAACCCAACAATCCTATAAGGAAGCTTATGATTCTGGACTCTTGGAGTGGCAGAATTAGCAACACACACACACACACGCGCACGCGCACACATACACACACACACACACACACACACACCCCATCAGAAGACACTTGCCTAGGCCAAATTAAATCATTTCTGGAACTAGGCAGGGTATAAATAAATATAAATAACTTGCTTCACTGATGCCAAATGTAGAGCATAATGAATGGCAAGCAAAATCAAGTTGGTGGTTTTTAGGGTACAACAAGAAAGAATGAACAAGTTAAGGATGAACTCTTAGAAACAGGTTTGTTGTTTTTTTGTTGTTGTTGAGACTGAGTCTCACTCTTGTTGCCCAGGCTGGAACAATCTTGACTCACCGTAACCTCCGCCTCCTGGGTTCAAGTGATTCTCCTGCCTCAGCTTCACAAGTAGCTGGGATTACAGGCATGTGCCACCACTCCCAGTTAATTTTTTATTTTTAGTAGAGATGGGGTTTCTCCAGGTTGGTCAGGCTTGTCTTGAACTCCCAACCTCAGGTGATCCAACCGCCAAGGCCTCCCAAAGTGCTGGGATTACAGGTGCAAGCCACCACACCCCAGAAACAATTTTTATATCTGCTGTGGGGAAACTCGAAAGGTGGCCTGGCTGGGCGTGGTGACTCACACCTTTAATCCCAGCACTTTGGGAGGCTGAGGCAGCTGGATCACCTGCGGTCAGGAGTTCGAGACCACCCTGACCAACATGGAGAAACCCTATCTCTACTAAAAATACAAAATTAGTTGGGCATGGTGGCACATGCCTGTAATCCCAGCTACTTGGGAAGCTGAGGCAGGAGAATCCCTTGAACCTGGGAGGCGGAGGTTGCAATGAACCGAGATCCCGCCATTGCACTCTAGCTTTGGCAACAAGAGCGAAACTTCGTTTCAAAAGAAAAAAACCAAGGTGGCCTGAAAACACAATGCAAATCACAGCTGGAAGTCTTCACTTATACTTGGCGGCAGCAGCAGCAGCTAACCGGAAACAGGGATTATCCATTTTATAATATACAAGGACACCACAGAACAAAAGGCCACTTAGCCTAAAAATATCAACAAACGCTCAAACAGTCAAAAATATTTAAAGTCAAGAAAAATCATCAATCTTTAAGAATCTGAATTTAAGATGTGGTTTTCTGGCCTAACTCCATGTTCCTAGGTAATGCCATCACCTTTGAACATTGCTCCAAGGTTACTTTCTGTGTAGCAAATGCTCAACGACCCAGCAGTAAACACTGTACTTTTAAATCCAAGATTCACTTCCAGGTTCTCACGGGTACATTACAAATAATTTTATATACTGGGAAAATATATATCAAGAGAGTCTGTACTATCAGCTGCATCCCTTATAGTATGGAATCTCCAAAGTACCATCAAAGAAAAGGGAATAAAGTCCTCCAAGATAAAGCAAGGCTTGAATTTTACATGGCATTCACCATGCTGCCCCTTGTTACTATCACCAATTAAGAGTGACAGTGTCAGTGTCAGTAAAAGGATCAGGAATTTCTACAACTACTTTCACCAAATCAAGGTTGACCAAGTCCTAACAAAATGCATATCTGAGATCTACAAAAGCACCATGTGAAAAATGCTCGACAGGCAGCACAGCAAGATGGTTTAAAATTCAGTCCCGAAGCGCATTTCCTGGGTTGAAATCCTAGCTCCATGAAATCCTAGGACATTAGTTAAGTGTCCTTAGGCAAAGCTTCCTTTATGCCTCCGTCTCCTCATCCTCAAAATGGAAATAACACTTATCACACAAGACGCTATGAGGAGCATATGAATCAATTCTGCAAAGTACTTAGAACAGTGCTTACACAAGGCGAGTATCAAGAAGTTTTGTCTGCTATTACTATTATCACCACCACCACCAATACTGGGCTAGGGTTTAGGCAGACATCTACTTTCCTTCTTTCTTTGCATGAGAATCCATGCCTTTTCTTTTCTTTCCCTCTCCTTGGTAGCTTGTTAGGTTTCCCACAGGACTGATTTTGTGAGCCCAGAGCATGAGAAGTCAAAAATGCTTAGTGTTTTAGCAGGGGGCATCTACCCAGAAGAGCCTTGGAGGGGCACATTTGGTAAAATGAAAGTGACCACGGTAACGGTCATGCATTTATTTGCAGGGGCCTTCAAATCCGTATCAGACGATCTACAACCTTCTCTAACAGGTAAGAGAATTGAAATGCAAGTCACTTGTCCAAGGTCATTTAACCAACATCAGCTGCTAAGCAGCACCTGATTCCCTGGAACTGTGCCAAAATGAGCTGAATGTTGCCTAACAAAAAGGAGGCAAATACCAACTAATAATAAGCATTAACAATTGAAATGGAAGGGAAAAAAACTTGCATGATGTCCCAAGTAGACTTCTAGCCATTCCCCAACATCCTCCATGGTTTCATGACTCCCTCTGTACACCCCTACCCTCCCCAACAAGCACCCATTATCTTATAATCTAATCCAGGTCATACTTAAAGTTGCAATCAATGTCAATTCCTCCAAAACGCTTCCCCCACACCCCAGGACCAAGGAACGTTATTTGCATGTTTGGGATCACTTACCTAGCATTCCCTTTCAGAATGTAATTTGAGACCGTGGCTGTCCCTTACACACCTGTGTTTCCACTGTGTTCAGCACTGTAAGCCACTCACCTTGACACCTACTTGCTGGCTGAATATTGATTGAACAGGTGGATGGATTTGATGGCTCCCTCAGAGATCTTACAGCCAAAAATGGGTTCTAAAAAGTCATCTTGCCTTATACACAGCACTTATTCTTGGCTAATTAAGAGGTACACCTACTCCATTCTCACAGCCAGGCAGCTGTGGTACATCAACTAAAGCGTATTATAAGCAGTGGGCTTCCAGGCTTTGTCAGTTGAGTTTTGAGTACAAGTTTTAGAAACGTACTATTTCTTCGAAGTATAGAGTAGAAGAAATCAAAGCAACAGAACCAACAGCTGTTTTGCTGGACCTATACATAGCTGACATCAATGTTCCAGCTTTAAGTTATTAAACAAGCTGAAGCAATAGCAGAAAGAGCTGAAGGCCGGGTGTGGTGGGTCATGCGTGTAACCCCAGCACTTTGAGAGGCCAAGGCAGGTGGATCACCTGAGGCCAAGAGTTCAAGACTAGCCTGGCCAACATGGTTAAACACTGTCTCTAATAAAATACAAAAATTACCTGGGCGTTGTGGTGGACGCCGGTAATCTCAGCTACTGGGGAGGCTAAGGCAGTAGAGTGGCTTGAACCCAGGAGGTGGAGGTTGTAGTGAGCCGAGATCACACCACTGCACTACAGCCTGGGAAACACAGCCAGACTCCGTCTCAAAAACAAAACAAAACAAAAAGGCCATCACCATCATCCACCTCTCTCCCTAGCCCTGCTGCCATAACCTAAACTGTACCAAAGTCTGGGCCCTTTGGTACTGTTTAAGCACCCATCCAACTATGTTTCTTGTGCTACAGGTTAATTCCTGTCTCAGTCAGGAGAAAGGACCAGGTTCCCATGATTGCCTAGGCAGAGGCATGCTGGGAACCAGCATCTCAATGTCTGTACACATTTCTCCTCTCCTTTGGGTTGAGAGGTCGGTGGACAGATTCAAATGAGTCCCCTTCATGCCACTGAGTCACTGCTTAATTGCATCACAACAGATGTTCGGCTGCAGGTATTTCATCCAGTACTCAAAATCCAGAGCCTCTGCAATCACTACCAGTGGGTCTACATCCATGTCTCTGTGTACAAAAGGATCCTGATATGTCAATGTTCAATATCACCTGAATTTAAGCTATGCATGGCTCAAGTTACATCCCGTTAGTTGCTTTTACCAAATACCGTATCCACATGTGGGTGGACGTCAGTTTTGTCCTTCAAGACATGCACATGTATTACTCATCCCTCCAATGTTATGCTCTTACAATAGCAATGATAAGCAAATTAGCAGACTGTGTCTTTTTAATGGAAGAATTTACTCATCAATGGCAAAAGCTTTATCAGAAATTGACACTATTGAATTCTCTGGAGCTGTAGAAAAGAAGAAATTGATATTAGGGAAACCTGACTGGTTTCTTTCAGCTGTGTATTAAATTCATTGCTAGGTTAAGTGTAACACTTAACACCTGTAAATATGGCCAAATCCCTAAGAATGATCAAATACATATGCTCTGGATTTAAAACAAAACAAAAAAACTCAATAAAATCTACCCACACAGTGATGGATGTATATACTATACCTTTCTACGTGTCTCCACCTATTTAGACAAGGCACATGCCTTGAGTTCACAGAAATGTTGAAAATGGCCCCCTCTTGCTGCAGAAGTTCACCATCACCCATTTTTTCACTTGCTGGCTAAATGAGGCTGCCACCTCAAGTCATCTTTCTGGTCCTCAGGTTCCTCAATCCAAAAAGCGGTGATGCACCACCTAGCTCGCAGAGTGACTTAAGGGATAAATAATACATTCATTGGGCTGGGCGTGGTGGCTCACGCCTGTAATCCAAGCACTTTGGAGGCCAAGACGGGCGGATCACCTGAGGTCGGGAGTTCAAGACCAGCCTGACCAACATGGTGAAACCCTGTCTTTAAAAAAAAAGAAAAAAAAAAAAAAATACATTCATGAAGGTACCTGGCTTATGCCTGGTTCATGCTAGAAAGCCCCCACAACATTTTCAAGAAGTAATGTTTGATGCAGGGAAAGAAGTCAGTGGTTTAACTACATCACAGGCATCAGTAGACACATGAGCAAAGTGGTGAAAGGGGGTGACCTGCGATTCCAAACCAGACTGCACTGATCGAGCCCTCACAGGATCACTGATTCCCCATGTGCCCGACATGAGCATGACCTATCCTAAACATAGGCCTGTACCCTGTGACTCAAGTGTGGCAGCTTATCAGCAACTAAGGGGGTTTCTGACCCTGGGTGAGAAGAGTTGACCTCCAAAGGCAGGAGGAAGGAAACCACATGATAAAAATCATCACTCTGAGGGGAGGATGCTTTCTGCACATCCAGGGCTGAGGAAGTTGCTTCAAAACAGACTCAAGAAACGTGCAGGGTGCTGCTAGGAGACTTGGGTCCAACTGCTCCCTCCAGATCCTGCCATGCCCTGAAGGTTCCCAAGAAGATTACTATCTTGGTGAAGCAGTGTGAGATAATGGTTTAATGTTAGGGTGTGGTCAATAGCCAGGTGCAAAGGCCTGTTCCTCCACCCTAATAACTGTAAGACATTCTCTCCAAGCCTTGCTTTCCTCATCTGTAAACAGAGATAACGCCTGACCCTATCTCTAGCATTCTTCTGATTGCGAAATTAGATAATGTATGTCATAAATAGCAATCTAGTACATAAGCATTCAATAAATGTTGGCTACTGTTACAGGAAAGGTGTCTATTTCATTAGACCAGTTGAGGGGACCTGAGAACAAAGACAACCCCAACATTTGTGTCCCGCCACAAAAATTTCTTAGATTTGATTATGAGTTTGTATTTTCCATAGGGGGTTCATGCACATTATGAGCTTTTTGAGGGCAGAGATAGAAATTATACCCCTGTAAGCAAAGAGCTGCAGGCAGAGGCCCTGCATAAGGCTGAATATTAAAAAGGGGTTGAGTCATACCAAGAATCATAATTATCCTGATGAACATGTCTCCTAGTAGTCCAATAGGAGCTCTGTTTGTTTCTAATGTAGGGAACCTTAGCAAATGAGTTACCCTGTGAATTCCCACTGAGGGAGGAGGAACAAAGACAGAAGATCCCGAATCAACTGCTGAATCACTAAGTCAGGGGTCCCCAACCCCCAGGCCGCAGACTGGTACTGATCCTGGTCTGTGGCCTATTAGGAACCAGGCTGCACAGCAGGAGGTGAGTGGTAGATGGGGAGCATTACTGCCTGAGCTCTGCCTCCTGTCAGATCAGCAGCGGCATTCAATTCTCATAGAAGCCAAACCCTATCGTGAGCTGTGCATGAAAGGATCTAGGTTGCCACTTCTTATGAGAATCTAATGCCTGATGATTGGAGGTGGAAGAGTTTCATCAAGAAACCACCCTCCTACTTCCCCCACTCTGTGGAAAAACTGTTTTCCACAAAACCAGTCCCTGGTGCCAAAAAGGTTGGGGACCACTGTACTAAGTGACTTGTGACTCACTTTCCTCTTCCAGAAACATGGAGCAGAAGAGCTACTCCTTATAAGCAAAGAGGGAGCAAAGATCAATGACATAATTGGCATCTGCAGACAACTATGAGCTCACAGGAAACTGAGTAAGAAAGGTCATTTCAGATTCAGTTAATGACAACAATGGCTGAGAAGAGTATCTGTGGGGATCTGGGCCTGCCACCCCATCTGATTCCCAGCGCATACTGTGACAAACACCAAGGCAGCCAGCTTCCAGAGCCCATTCTCACTCACACTGCTCTAGTGCCCTTTCCTCAACTCTAGCCCTCTCCCTTTCCAAAAACCCACCTGAATTTACTACCCTGATAAAGACTGCAGTGTGTGGTTCTGTGGCCAAGAACTCCCAGTCAAACTGGCTATAGTCAAGCCTACTGTTGAATGAGCATGACTTTAAAAAATTGCTTCCTTGTGTTTCAAGTGAAAAAAATAATCTCCCATCTCAAAATGGAAATCATGTATATAAATTTGCAGAGGAAAAACAAAGATTTTTTTTTTAAAGGGGGGCAGGGATTAGGAGGCAGAAAGGGCTAGGAAAGTAGTTTATGAACCAAAAGTAGTTTTCTTTCAGATGTGTCTTTGGTTTAAAAGGTCAAGTTTGCACATTCATATGTTATCTAAGTTTCTGAAGCCCAGCCTCTATTTGCTCAGAGTATGATTTAACTGCCTGGCTTCTAGCAAAGCATTACTCACGCTGTTATCTCTGTAAGCAAAGACACACATTAGCGGTTAGAAAAGCTGTGTTCGTTTTCTGGTCATAGAATATAAAAATGTGAATATGCTGCCACACCTAGAAGAATGGATAGATTTCAGTTTCCCAGGGTACATTTTTTGCTATGTAACCTGATTACATTAGTGTAAATGCACCTTAAAACTTTCTCCTGATCCAAATATTCTTGCCCCATCCCATTCAAAAGAAAGGTGGGAAAAAAGACAATCTGATGTCTAATTTCTAGGGAACTGTTTCTGTCTCTCTAAGTACCTTAGTACTGTGGCTTTCCCTCGCCTCTTCTCCTTACCAATGTTTAGCAAATTGCCCGGCACCCAGCAGAGTCCTATTGGGTATTTAAGTCCAACCACAAGAGTTCCCTAAATTCGAGCTTTAAGGGGATGAGGGGAGGTTGTCACTGGGGTCATATTCAATTTCGTTTTATCAAGAAAAGTAGATAGGTGCAGCCTAAGCCCTTCCTGAAGTTTTAGTTTAGCCACATCATGGACAAAATTATTTTCACAATGTATTCTTTCATTCAACACATCATTTATTAAGTGGCTCTTTTCTCAGGGAAGGAGGGGCCCCTGGAAGGAAAAGCAGCTAAGTCACTTTAAAATATATGCATTACTGCTTACATTACTTTACCTACTCATTCATCCCTTTATTCATGAAACATTTGTATGCCATCCCTGAGAAGGAATACAGAGATATGATACACACACACACACACACACACATACATAGAGAGAGAGAGAGAGAGAGACAGAGAGAGAGACAGAGAGAGAGACAGAGAGAGAGATGCTGTCCTCCTGGGAGTTCACAAATACCCACTGAGAATTAGGTACACAGTAATAGGCAGCCAGCTTCCAGAAGTCCTTTATATATGACCAGGATGAACTGGTCATTCTCTTAATACAGTTACAACATAACCTAATTAGGCTTCACAACCACCCAAGGGCTACTTATTCTTTCCTGATGAAGAAAATGAGGCTCAGTGAAGTCACTGGTAGAGCTAGGATTTGACTGTTAGTTTATGCAAAACCACGGCCCATGTGCTTCCCACCACCCTTGTTTCTGAAATGAGAGAGGAAACATCAGACAGCTTCTGACAGCCACACCACACCACCACTACGAGGTTCTAAGCCACTTCCCTTCCAATGCTCTCCCGGCCACCCCCACCACTCTTCATCACAGACTTCGCGCAGCCGGGATTTCATCTGCTTGGCAGTTGTTTGCAGATAGTGTGTAATATCTCTGTCATTGCAAGACTGAATTTTACAGCAAGTGGTTTAAACCTTTATAGGAATAAATGTCTCCCTCAATAGAAATCAGGGCACCATTTTCAAGCACCAGAAACACACTTTGCACTAGACTTTATTGATATCTCAAATACTATACACTCAAGCTAGCAATCTACAGGAACTCACTGGCATTTCAGAGTTCAGCAGACTACATAGACTTTCACAGACACTGTAAACTTTACAACAGATCTTCAAAAAACAAAGATAAAAATAAAATAGACCTTCGAAATTTCTCTTAAGAAACATAATTCGAAATGCTAAGGTCACATTCCAACAGAATGTTTGGTCTTCTACAATCTTAGTTGTAACCGCCATTGGCATGTCAATTCCACCAAAACCATGTCTATGGTTTGTAGAGGATTTCAAGCAGCATGCACACACACACATCTACAACCAGTCAGTGCCTAGAACAATAGCTCTCACTCCAAAATTCTATCACAAGTGCACTCGTGATGGAAGGAGAAGGGGATTCAGCCAAATAATTTCCCTGCCACCAGAGTAGAACAGAGCCTCCAGACTTTGTATTTATGGTTTGCTCACATTCTTCATGAATAAAGTGTGTCTCAGTGATCCTTAAATTAACTTTCCACTTGCATCATTTCAGCAATAAAAAGGGACTTTAAGGCCAGATCTTTCACAAGGCCTTTGTGAAACCAAATATAGACCAGCCTGTGTCTCCATGCTACTGTGATTACTGTACTTGCTACTTAAAGGTCTTGTGCCTCTTGAAAATGGGGTTGGAGGAGAGAGAAAGGCTAAGAAGGGTCTTTCAAAAGCAAACACAGTAGAGGCATTCAATGCACCCATGGCGGGCAGTTAATATGAGTCTGGCTACAGGAGTGCTCTCTGACAAAGGCGGCTCTCTGACCAAGTGCTGGATGCTCTCTGGCTGCAGCAATAGCTGTTCCAGAGGCTTTTATGAACTTGGGAGAGGCACCACCATTGTGACTTTCAAACTACATCAAAAGTCACCAAAGTGACTAAACCTTGTGATCTTTCTAAAGAGAAAGGGGGGGATGGTTTCAGTTGGGTACATTTTCAGGCACACTAAACACTCTTCTAACATCCTAAAGGAAACCACACCCAGAACAGGTTGGGGGTTGGGGTGGGAGTTGAGGCACTCAGTTCACAAGGCTCACCCTGCTGGGCCCTGCTTTGCCATTTAACCAGGACCTGTAATAATAAGGGCTGCTGTGGATTACTGAGCCCTTATTACTTACCGAGGACTGTGCCAAACACAGTTTCCACAGAGAATATCACCTAATTCTTACAATCTCATTATGCAGAATTTGTATGACCTTCATCCCATAGATGAGAAGCAGGCTCAGACTGGTAAGTACTTGATTTGGAAAATGAATTGGCAATATTTGGTAAAAGACATAGAAATAACCACATATGAAAAGCTTAAGATAAGTAAAAAATAAAAACTGATCTATATACTAACAGTTTTACGCTGCGTATGTGTATATATGTGTGTGCTTATATAAACTATTGGAAAGTTAAAATTTGTAGGACTTGTGAGATCTTACATGAACTATTCTTTCACTTTTATTTCTTTTCAGGGTGTCAATACTGCTGCGATATAATAAATGTACAAAAAGTGTCTGGAGTAATACAAAGGAACAGCTAGAAATTTAACTTAGTCCATTAATAACCTTCAACCCTGCCTTTGAAAGAATATCCCCCAGTCACCTCTTCAGTACTGCTGCTTCCAACTGGCCACCTCCCTTCCATCAGGACGGTTCTGGAGTGTTGCCAGCCAAGAACTGAAGTCTCTTAACTCCCTCATCCCTTTCCTTTCTTCTTCTTAGGGGCAAACCCTTCCAGCCAACAAGTTTCAGCAGGTGCTTTTTCTCCACTACCCAATCAATCACCAGTAATTTTAAAGTTTCACCTGCAGACTCAGAGGAAATGAGCACTTATCGTGTAACACATATTTCACAAATTTGAAATCCACTATTAGCGCCAAAACCTGAAGGCACCACTAGGTAAGTCTGATGTGCATGAAACCAGACTGAAGTCTAACCAACTGCAAGAACAGGAACATTCATTTAATATAGGATCATTCTACCAGGATGAAGTGAGGCTAAAGGAGAGTATTTGTGCTTTGTTTTTGAAAAAACAGTTTAAGTCATAAAGCAGGAATGGACTCATAAATCTCTTCTTCCCAGGACATCATGCTGAAATTCTGGAAGAATTTGGAGA
Organism: Aotus nancymaae; assembly: GCF_030222135.1. Lineage (NCBI taxonomy): Eukaryota > Metazoa > Chordata > Mammalia > Primates > Aotidae > Aotus > Aotus nancymaae. The sequence continues at coordinate 53,391,169 of NW_026988471.1, read as the reverse complement.
AACTGGCCCAGGGTATTTTTGTAATTCTCCATTAATATCAATGGGTAAATGAAAAGAAACTGTTTTTTTAATCTCACAAATTTCTAAAACTGCAGGATTAGCAAATAGGAAAATCCCAAATTCTATAGACTTCTAAAGCTCAGAATTAGTCAACTATGCTTTAAAGCCCTGTAATCTCCTAGAGCAATACCAAATTTTCTTTAATTAACTATTATACTCAAGATTATTTTTATATTTAGTTAAAATAATCCAGTTTATTTAAAAAACCAAAACACAAAACCTTCTCCATTTGATGAAACTATTTCCTTGTCTATTCATAGGTGTTAGAAGGCAGGTAGACATTATTACTTCCAAGGCAGTGCTGCTTTTTTTTAGACGGAGTCTCACTGTGTTGCCCAGGCTGGATGGAGTGCAGTGGTGCGATCCTGGCTCACTACAACTTCCGCCTCCTGGATTCAAGTGATTCTCATGCCTCAGCCTCCAGAGTAGCTGGGATTAACAGACGTGCACCGCCACAACCCGCTAATTTTTGTATTTTTAGTATACAAGAGGTTTCACCATCTTGGCCAGGCTGGTCTTGAACTCCCGACCTCAGGTGATCTGCCCGCCTCGGCCTCCCAAAGTGCTAAAATTAAGGTGTGAGCCACCATGCACTGCCAGCAGTGCTTCTTAAACTGGAACAGGCATACAAAGCCTTTGGGGATTTTTAAAAAATGAGATTCTGGCCGGGCGCGGTGGCTCACGCCTATAATCCCAGCACTTTGGGAGGCCGAGGCGGGTGGATCACAAGGTCAAGAGATCGAGACCATCCTGGTCAACATGGTGAAACCCCATCTCTACTAAAAATACAAAAAATTAGCTGGGCATGGTGGCGCATGCCTGTAATCCCAGCTACTCAGGAGGCTGAGGCAGGAGAATTGCCTGAACCCAGGAGGCGGAGGTTGCGGTGAGCCAAGATCGTGCCATTGCACTCCAGCCTGGGTAACAAGAGCGAAACTCCATTTCAAAAAAAAAAAAAAAAAAAAATGAGATTCTGACTCAGTAGGTCTGTGGTGGTGTGGAGGGGGTCAGTCTGAGATGTCGCATTTCCAACAAACCCCAAGTCATCTACCTATATTGAATAACAAGGTTTTAAGTCTCCTATAGTTCAAAATTTAAGGAGGTTATGGTGTTTCTAAGTTTCTCACTCCAACAAATGAAACACCAGTCTTCTGTCTCCTTCTTTGACCACTGGCATCCAAAACAATCATACCAGAGTCAGACTAGCCTTTCTATGTGTATATGTGTGTGTGTGTGTGTGTGTGTGTGTGTGTCTAATATATATATACACACACACATACAAACACACACACAGAATAAAGCATGCCTCAGTGATCAGAGCTAAGAAATTTATATATATGTGTGTGTGTGTGTATACATACACACACACACACATACACACACAGAATAAAGCATGCCTCAGTGGTCAGACAGAGTTAAGAAATTTATATAGCCAGGCGCAGTGGCTCACGCCTATAATCCCAGCACTTTGGAAGGCCGAGGTGGGTGGATCACGAGATCAAGAGATCGAGACCATCCTGGTCAACAAGGTGAAACCCCGTCTCTACTAAAAAATACAAAAATTAGCTGGGCATGGTGGCGCATGCCTGTAATCCCAGCTACTCGGGAGGCTGAGGCAGGAGAATCACTTGAATCCAGGAGGCAGAAGTTGTAGTGAGCCAAGATCGCACCACTGCACTCCATCCAGCCTGGGCAACACAGTGAGACTCCGTCTAAAAAAAAGCAGCACACATACAAACACACACACAGAATAAAGCATGCCTAACACCTATGAACAGACAAAGAAATAGTTTCATCAAATGGATTTTGCGGTGAGCCGAGATCGTGCCATTGCACTCCAGCCTGGGTAACAAGAGCAAAACTCCGTCTCAAAAAAAAAAAAGAAATTTATATATATATATATATATGAATTTATAAAGTGTATGACGAGAGGTTGCCTAAGTATCATGTGCATTGCTCTAGTAATGGATACGCTCAAGGCCTTGAGTTCGCCACAATGCAATACATCAATGTAGCTAATTGCAGTTGTAATCCCTGAATATATACAAATAAAAATATTAAAATAAAATTGAAAATCCAGAACAAGTCACTCACCTATTTGAAATCCTCCAGTATAGTTGGGCATGGTGGCACATGCCTGCAGTCCCGGCTACTTGCGAGGCTGAGATGGGAGGATGGCTTGAGCCCAAGAGGTGGAGGTTGCAGTGAGCCAAGACTGTGCCACTGCACTCCAGCCTGGGTGACAGAGGCCCTGTCTCCAAAAACTACTAATAAATAAAAATAAATAAAATCCTCCAGTAGCTTTCCACTGCCTTACTTCCAGACTCCTTAACCTGACTAATAGAGCCTTGCATTTGCATCCTTTATTATCCTTCTAGAACTCTTCCTACCACCCCATCCTCACTCTGCACTTTAAGTTCCAGTAACCCTAAACCTGCCTAAACTCCCCTACCCCAGTTCCTCACCTCTTACCTAGATCAAGTTTATTTCTCCACTTGCTTCTATTAATCACGTGGCTTAGCCAGCATTTCCAGTACAGCTGAAACACACCCACACTCTTTCTAACCAGATAAGAGCTGCTCACTGAAAAGCAGGTAATCAGTAAGTATTTGTTAATACAAGTAGAATACATAAAAGAGCAAGCACTATTTTTAAAAAAATTTTATTTTAGTACTTTATTTCTTGGAATCCTTCTTGCCTTTTAAAGTAGTCTAAGTTAGTGCCCACAACTGAACTTTTAAATGGCAGGTTCTCTGCACCAACAAAATGATTTAACAACTGTCAAAAAAAATTTTTTTTTTTTGAGATGGAGTCTGTCACCCAGGCTGGAGTGCAGTGGCACCTGGCCCGTCAAACTTTTTATTAAGTCAATTCAGCAAAGAATATTAAAAATTTAGCAAAAATGCGTATAGGGGCCGAGGGGTGGCTCATCCCTGTAATCCCTGCACTTTGGGAGGCCAAGGTGGGTAGATCACCTGAGGTCAGGAGTTCAGAAGTTCGAGACAAGACTGGGCAACATGGCAAAACCCCGTCTCTACTAAAAATATATAAATTAGCGAGGCGTGGTGGCAGGCGCCTATAATCCCAGCTACTTGGGAGGTTGTGGCAGAAGAATTGCTTGACCCAGGAGGCAGAGCTTGCAGTGAGCCAAGATCATGCCACTGCACTCCAGCCTGGGTGACAGAGTAAAACTCCACCTCAAAAAAAAAAAAAAAAAAAAGAGAAAATTGCTCATAATGCCCTTATCCTTTATTTACCCCTTTCATTTGTTTTTCACAGCTGGGCCTCGGAGTTGACAGAAACTTGTCAAGAGAGAAATGGCACTAGGATCTACAAATGGCTAAACTCCACCTAGTCTGTTTTCATGACATGCACAAGAGATGAGGCTATCACTAACTAAAAACTTAACGCTCTGTCACTGTCCACATTATTTTCCAAAGGTTAAAAGAAAAAACAAACCCTGAAGTCTATATTTGAATTGCTGTACTATTATTTACTAGTAATCAACAATATTGAAATTGTCAGAGTTCATTTATATGTAGAAGTTTTCTTTAAAAGGAAATCCAGTCATGGAAACAATAAGCATCCTTCACATTTTAATAGTACATGGATGTTTCCAGGGAAACTACATAAAGATCATATCATTTGCTGGTTAACACAATCTTGTGAAGTAGACCTGGCAGTTATTCAAGTAAGGAAAGCAGCCTAGATATTGACCTGCCCCCTTACAGAGGCCAAATTGCTGGGATTTTTGTTTTTTAAGGTTAAATTCAATAGATTATTTATTAAGAATATAAGTGAAACTAAACTTTATGCCTTATTGAACTATTTTTAGAGCCTACACACTATTATCTTTAACACTATTTTTTCTAAACTTGTATCTCTTTCTACAGTGGCCCTTAAGTCAACTCCATGGGAGAACTGAAGCAGATAACTGATTCCATCTGAGGGTCATCTGAGGCAGATAAGGTGACTCAGATGAATGTTCAATGGATTCTCTAATTTAAGCAGGACAGAGTCCATTCCTGACTAGCTAGTGTTTTTCCCGTTGCTACACAATTTTGTTTTAAAACCTATTTTCCCCAACTCTTCATTCTTCTGTAAGAAATCGGGTATAGCCTATTAATCCCAGCACTTTGGGGGTCTGAAGCACATAGATCACCTGAGGTCAAGTGTTCAAATTGCTTGAGCCTAGGAGGCAGAGGTTGCAGTGAGTTGAGATCCTGTCACTACACTCTAGCCTGGGCAACAGAGTGAGACGGTCGCAGATAGATAGATAGATAGATAGATAGATAAAAGAAATCAGGTATAATACCTGCTCCTGTTTGGGAGAAATTAAGGAGTCTGCTCCTCTATTCCTGCCAAAAAATTTTTGCAAAGCTTGTACAAATGATCCAATAAGAGAATATTTCTCACATTTCAGTGTCCAGAACCACCTGGCAGAGTAGCTAGAGACACTGCTAGGCCCCACATGAGAATTTCTTATTCAGTAGGTGAGAAGTGGAGACCTGAGAATTTACATTTCCAGCAAATTCCCGGGTCATGCTGATGCTGACCTGGGGACCTCATTTTGAGAACCTCAATTTAGGAACCACAGCAATAAGGGAGTCTGTAACAATGACTTCATTTATTTTGCTCTTTAGAGCAAATGTTTAGTGGCTTCTATGTGTAAGACAGACTATTCAGACATTGGTCTTTAGGTTCCCAGACTTCATGAAATATGGGGGAAAACAAAAAGGCAAAGACTGGAACTGTAACAAAAGGCCGTATTGGAAAATCACATATGAATGATCAAGCACTGAAACTTCTAATAATTTTTTTTTTTTAGATGAAGTCTTGCTCTTGCTCCCCAGGCTGGAGTGCAATGGTGCGTGATCTTGGCTCACTGCAACTTGTCTCCCAGGTTCAAGCGATTCTCCTGCCTCAGCCTCCGAGTACCTGGGATTACAGGTGTCTGCCACCACGCCTGACTAATTTTTGTATTTTTCGAGACACGGTTTCACCATGTTGGCTGGTCTCAAACTCCTGGCCTCAGGTGATCCACCTGCCTCAGCCTCCCAAAATGCTGAGATTACAGGCGTGAGCCACCGTGCCTGGCCAAACTTCCAATCTTAGAGGACGGAAATCTAAGCAGAAATTCTGACCTCTCCTCCCTCCAGGAATGCCTAGAATAAGTGGCATCTGAACTGAACCTCAAAGGAATGATCCTGACACATGAAATGATTCCCAATGGAAGAAAAAAAGAGCGCAGGATGTCATGGGTGCAAAAACGCAGGGCACGTTTAAGGAATCACGACTTCTGTGGGGTAGAGGTGTAGCGGGAGCTGGAGCTGGGATGGCTGGCTGGAGTCAAATCCCAGCAAAGAAGAATCCCAGACATTTTTGCATGGCAGAGCATCTTCTCAGAGCCCAGCAACAGGGAGACTCCACAAGACACTTTAGGAAGTCATGAAAAGAGACTAAAGCAGAGGAAGCAGCAGTGAGGCTGTGCACCGCTTTTTAAAGGAATGAAGAGTGAGAAGAGGCCATGACATGGAACCATCATCCAGAAAGCTTTTTCAGCAGCCAGGAAGATCTTAGGCTAACTCTTCTAAGTAAAGTGCTACCTTTTCCTCAAAAGGAGTTTCTATCACCCTCTTCTTCTATATAACTAGCCTCCAAGAATCCTTTTAATGGCCTTCCTACTAAAGTGTTAGATTTAAGAAAAAATTGGTATTCCCTTGACTGTCAATATTCGTAACTCGACAAAAACTGAGAGCAGCCCATGTCCAGAAATCTGAGCAGCTCCCTTAACACATTAATCTTCCACGCCAGCAGTATATATTCATATTATCTGGGTGCTGCAATCCACACTAACCCACACTTTGTGGTACTATGGGAAGAGCATCAAATTTGGAGTCAGAAAACCTGAATTCTGGAAAGCTAGTCTCATACAGACGGATAAAAATTCAATGATCTATTTATTTATCTATAAAAAGTAAGAGAACACCTACCCTCACAGGATTATTATCACTAAGGAAACACATTTATTTAGAATTTACTAAGTACCAGATCCCATACTGGGTGCTATGAATAATCTCATTTAATTAATTAAGCAAGATGATCTATATCAAAGTTAAGTGCTATATTCATTAACAATTATTATTACTACACCATCCAAAAGGGATTCTAATTCAAAAATCTGTTAGAAACTTCAATTTTGAGCTGAAAGTCTAGTAAACTGGTAAAAGGAGTTTTTATTTCTTTTGGGGAATGACATCCAACCAAATTGTCTGTATTTATAAAAACTAGTATTGGTGGTTATCCACACCAGAAAGCCCATATTTTACATTTTCTTCAGAACCCAAAATGTTCTTACATAAATCCTGTCTCCTCTTATCTCCCTCCCCACAAATAACCATACGTCATTAATTCTTTTCAGTGTCACAATGGGAAATACTTGAAGAACATTACTTTGAATTTAAGAACCTAAGAGCAGGGCTGGGCACAGTGGCTCACGCCTGTAATCCCAGCACTTTGAGAGGCCGAGCGGTGGATCACCTGAGGTCGGGAGTTCGAGAACAGCCTGACCAACATGGAGAAACCCTGTCTCTACTAAAAATACAAAATTAGCCAGGCATGATGGTGCATGCCTGTAATCCCAGCTACTCAGGAGACTGAGGCAGGAGAACTGCTTGAACCCAGGAGGCGGAGGTTGCGGTGAGCCAAGATTGTGCCATTGCACTCCAGCCTGGGCAACGAGAGTGAGACTCCGTCTCAAAAAAAAAAAAAAAAAAAGAATTTAAGAGCAAATTTTCTTCATAACAAATGGTTGTAAACCCAGAAATCTTCATCTTGGTTTAAGAAAGTAAGCTCGACAGGCCGGGCGTGGTGGCTCACGCCTGCAATCCAAGCACTTTGGAGGCCAAGGCAGGTGAATCACCTGAGGTCGGGAGTTCAAGACCAGCCACATGGTGAAACTCCGTCTTTAAAAAAAAAAAAGTAAGCTAGACAAACATTTAGGTATCACCACAAACTAGATATTTACTAAAAACTTAAGAATAAATTTTCCTCATGATTCAGATGTATAAAATCAGCACTTCACTTTTCCTAAGAGTTAAGAAATATAAAAAATTAAGAAGTTCAACAAGGCAACTCTCAATATGTAATAAACTTAGGAGTAATGTATTTCATGGCCTGAAATTCTTTAATCTTTATGTCCCAAGGAAGACAGAGCACTTCATACCTCTCCCTGGTGCAAACGCATTGAGCCAGAATAGCTAGAGAATGCACCTTCTCCAGAAAGATCAGATGCTGAATGTCAGGATCTGACTGCAAAGCAGATAGAAAAAGTTCATTTTGATGCTTTTTAACCAGATCCTGTTGTCATTACGACCTCACAGATGGAGCCAACAGAATCAGTCCTCCAGGGGGCAGGTAGGCAGGAGAGGGAACCAGGTTAGGGTGGGCATTTCACATTGTCACCCTTTCATTTAAAAGAAAATATATATGTGAATATGAACATCTAGAAGTCTGAAAGGAGAAAGTTACAGAACAACAATGTTCAGCCTAAACTCAACAATGCCTGTGACCTTGGACAAGTTATTTGCCTCTATCTCCTCACCTCTAAAACTTCACAGGTATGTTACAAAGACCAGACAAACTACCATGTAGAAAGCCCTCACTGGTACACGGTACACACTCAACAAAATATTTTTCCACAAACTCTGACAAGGAATAAGAAACTATGGAATAATTGGAACACAGGCACAGTCTTTGAAAATAGTAAGCATTTCTAGGTTGGGTGCAGTGGCTCACACCTGTGATCCCAGCATTTTGGGAGGCCAAGGCAGGCCAATCACTTGAGCTCATGAGTTCAAGATCAGTTGGTACAACACGTTGAAACCCTGTCTCTCCAAAAATTCCAAAAAAAAAAAAAGAAAGAAAGAAAAATAGCAGGGCTTGGTGGCACATACCTGTAGTCCCAGCTACTAGGAATACTGAGGTGGGAGGATCACTTGAGCCTGCAAGGCAGACATTACAGTGAGCTAGGATCATACTACTGCACTGCAGCTGGCAAACATAGGCAGACCTTGTCTCAAAAAATAAATAAATAAAAATAAAAATAAAAAAAGTTTGGGGTGGTGGCTGGCCAGGCACTGTGGCTCATGCCTGTAATCCCAGCACTTTGGGAGGCGGAGGCAGGCGGATCCTGAGGTCAGGAGTTCGGGACCAGTCTGACCAACATGGTGAAACATACCAAAATATAAATTTGCTGGGCATGGTGGCGCACGCCTGTAGTTCCAGCTACTCAGAAGGCTGAGGCAGGAGAATCATTTGAATTCAGGAGGTGGAGGCTGCCGTGAGCAGAGATTGTGCCACTGCACTCCAGCCTGGGTGACAGAGTGATCCGTCTCAAAAAAAAAAAAAGGGCAAGCATTTCTATAGATGAAATGGAAGAGTAGGGCATTTGAGACAAAACAGAAAATAAGCATGGGACCTAGGGATGGGTTTTATAAAGAGCAGTAGGCCTGCGTAACAGGTTTGAATGGAGTATGTTAGAGTAAGAAGTAGAGTGAGGCCATTTTAGGGAGAATCTTTGAAGGCCAAACTAGAGTCTGGAATTTAATTTATACAATGGACACAATCAACTGTTTCTGAGGGGGAAAGTGGCATGGTGAGTGTTCTCTCATGAGGAGTTAAGCTGCATGACGTGAAGTGGGGAGATGGTTATCATGAACCTGCACCTCTGCTACTACACAGTTCTCTAAATATGGGAGGTGGCATTTTGTTGTATTTCAACATTCCTCTTTTATTTAACAGAGAAAAAACACCAAATATAACTTTATATGATACATGAACTGATTCTGAGAAAAGTGATAATTTTGCAGGTGAAAATCTGAAAAAGAGAAAGAGGAAAGGGTGCGTGTGTGTGTATGTGTGTGTTGGGTGTTGGTGGTAAATGCTGAAGCCATTAGAGGTTGAAGGGCTTGCCTTCTTATGCCAGAAGCCTTCGTGTGATAAAGCCATTGCTCTTATATCTCAGTTCCTTAAGTCAATGTAGTGTGTTTTTTATCACACTTATTTACTGTCCCATAAATCTCTACAAACTATTTTATCTAAACAGACCAGACTCATTTTAATATCATATTTTCCTTAGCCAGAACACCAAATCTCATTCTATGATACACCTCCTGAAATTTTTGGGACCCAGTGTGGAAAATAACTTGAAACCAGCCAAAAAGCAGAAATAACTCCAGAATAATCGTAGCACTATCAGGTACAGACACTACATAAATAAATTCATATAGGAAGCATTAAAAATCCAATACAGGCCTGGCAAGGTATCTCACACTTCTAATTATAACACTTTGGGAGTGAAGGAGGAAGGCTTATTTGAGGCCAGGAGTTCAACACCAGCCTGAGATACATGGTGAGACTCTGTCTCAACAAAAAATTTAATTAGCCAAACATGGTGTAGTCCCAGGGAGGCTGAGGTGGGAGGATGGCTTGAGCCCAGGAGTTACCACCACTATTGCACTCTAGCCTGGGCAACAGAGTGAGACCCTGTCTCTTAAAACATTGCACTCCAGCCTGGCGAAAGAGCAAGACTCCTTCAAAAAAAAAAAAAAAAACCTCAATACAGTTTTGGGGGAGCATTTTGCCAATACTCAGAGATTATGTGCTAGGAAAGATTATACCCAGCAGAGTAAAAAAGGCAGCCTTGCAGGCATGTAGAAAATTAAATTAGCTGATAGAAATTGTATGTTATCAAAAATATGTGATAATTAGAACTACAAATACCAAACAAAATACCAAACCAGGGGTAGGGACTAAAAAAAGGTTTGTGGGTGTGTGTGTGTGTGTGTGTGTGTGTGTGTGTGTGTGTGTTTAATCAAAATTCTTCTAGTATTGACAAACGTGTGTAATTCTCCTGAGGTCTACCATACTCGAAAGTTAATTCACCCTCAGTTCCTCAACATGGGTGGTTTTCTGTTACAGAAATACCAACACTAAACTTGTGCAACTCCTAAACCACAATATTTAAAAATAAGAAAGTCACTGGAGCTAAATTAGGAGACAAGGTTCACACTACAAAAAAAAATATTTTTAAAGCCAGAACACAAAACACGAAGTTTACCCCTTTTGAAGGGATTTCTCTGAGAACCAGTATATGAGGTAAAATACCAGGGGCACATGGTGATTTTTTTTTTAATTTAAAGTTTACATCGTCCAGAGAGGACAATTAAGACATTTCCTGTGTGTAGGCTCCACCCTTCTCAGACACCAGTTTTACAACCTTCCTCAGCCCTTTCAGAATAACAGCCTTTTGTTATGGTTGGGCCTAGGGGTGCACTCCTCTCCACACCTTCTTCTATTTTCTCCTAGTTTTGGATTTTTCTGAGACTACCAGGCGTGGGCTGGCGGGGGAGTGGTGCTGGGTTTTCGGCTGATGATCCCAGTGGGTGCTTTCCCCTAGGCAGGATGACACAATGAAACGGGAGTCCGGGCCCGGGGAAGAGGGGCACGCAGTGGATTCTCAGACCCGAAAATCGTGGGGCTCCTAACATAGACCTAGATCTTGAACGCTCCCCACCCCAACTCCTCTATTACTACTTGCAAGCGCCTCCAGCTTAAGTTTTCAAAAAAGCAAATTTGACTGCCGAAGAGCTCAAGAGAAATGAACCGAAGAGACACAGAACCGTTCCCCAGAGCGAAGGAAGCTTCCTCTGAGCTAACTACCAGAGGAATGCGGCACAGCCCAGCAAATGTTTAAAATCACGTCCTGTTCTGTCTCTTGTTTTCCAGAAAAGTGTCATTACTGTCAACTATTTCACAAGACAAATAAACCAATGAATGAAATATATCCTCCTCGCTGTTCCCAATGAAAACATTCTAGGACTGAGCTGCTTCCTTCCTTCCTTCCTTCCTCGTCCTCACAAGAACCACATTTGCAGCACTGAGAAGAGTTAAAATAAGAAACACACACTCCTCGAATACTACTTTTTTACAGTACTAGAGCCATTCCCAGCCTACTACTGATTCCAGGGGCTTCCAAACGGAAGGAGTTCTGTTTTCAGATATGAATCTTTTTTTTACATATAAGCTCTGAGAAGCTGCTGGCCAGGGCCTGCGGTCTGGTCAGGAACAGCTGAGGCTGCAGAGGCTGCAGAGGCCACAGGTAAAATACACAGCACACTGGTGCACACACAGGCTCCTGCTCTCCCCAAAAATATGCTCAGCAAAATACTGGACTCATTCAATTATTTGGGCCTTAAACAGACTCCAAGAAACCTATAATTGATCCAACTAATCCAACTCAAAGCGTTGAAACGACAATAACTGACTTTCATTAGAAATTACACATCCCACTCAATAGATGGGAAGGCTCTTCCCCAACACAATACATCAGAAAAATCAAAATTAAGCTTCGGAATAAAAAACTGTAATTTACCGAAGGCTTAGGAACAAAAAGACCACTCCCTCCTCCCCTTTGCTATTGTTCTACAGGACTGGGTCTGAGCAATGCACTTTACACCTTTAAAGCTTCCCAGAGGTAACAGGCTGGGGGCTGGGAGCCAGAGGCAACCCGGAATCAAATACCTGCATACTAATAAGTCTACGAGTACTGATCTACCTGATGTAAAGTTAGCTAAAAGGAAAGAAAATGTGTGTGCAGCGAGTATCTGACAACCTAGAGAGTCAAAAGGGTGCTGGAGAGAGAGGGACTCCAAATGGTGGCTTTACTGGAGTGGAGTATGAGCAACTGCCTCCCGTAAGTCATGAATGGGGTGCCCGCAGCCAACCACAGGCTTTGGGGCCGAGCTGTGCAGCCGCGCGTCTTCATGAGGGTCACGTACCATATGGCACAAATAAAGCCTCCAAGAACCTCCGTTGGCACGGCCCCAGGGCAGGCCCGGCCTTTGGGAGAGGGCTTACCTTGGAGCTGCTTGAATCTGCCTTCCAGCTGGTTGTAGTTGTAAGGCACCTGCCCCGTGTACGCCGGCGACAGCGGCCCGGAGATGCTAGACGTCCTCTGCAATTCCATTATGCCCGGCGTAACGCCCCCGCAGACTGCGCCCTGGAGATCCCGCTCCGGCCCTCTCCCACTCCCATCCAACACGCAGCAGCCTCCGCAGCACTCGGCTCCTCAGGCGAGCCCCATCCCGGTCGGCAAGTCCAACCGGGTGATCTGATAGGTAGTCGGCTGCAGGAAAGTCCACCTTAGCCCGGCAAGGAGTTACCACACAGGCATCTAATTCCTTGTAGCTTTCTCTCCTTCCGTGGCCCTCGCCTGGAAGCCCGAAATAAACTACTGAGGAAAGGAGGGAGAGAAGCAGAGAGGAGGCGCAGGTTCTACTATAGAATTTTTAAATATGGCCAATCCTAAGCATTACACGTTTGCCAAGCCCAGGAGCCAGCGGGCGTAACACGCACACCTCCTCCCGGCTGCCCGAGGCGGCCGCCGGTTTGTAATTTTATCAGGAGCCACTCGCCGCGTGCTGGGCGGTGATGTCACCTGATTAGCATAACAGCCTGGTAGACGAAACGCAGGCTGTACCACGAGGAGGGGCGCGGGGGAGCCTGGCCGGCCCCGCGGCCCCCTGCCGGCCCCGCACGGCCCGCGGCCGCCCCCGCCGCCCGGCAGCCGCCGACCCCGGGCCGGGCCCTGGACTCGCCGCCGGCCCGAGCCGCGGTGGTGCCCTCCCAAAGAGAGCTGCTGGAATTACAATCTTTTGTTGAGCCTGATGTAACGGAAAAGTCTCCGATTACTATCACATGAAAAGGCGAACATGCCCGCCGGACGACTGGGAGAGTGAGGAGACCGGAGGGTCCTGGGTCCGCGCAGCTCATTTACTCTCCCGCGTCTGCGGAGGTAACGCGGCCCGCACCTGGGCGCGCGCGGCAGCCTCAATGCGCTGGCGCCAACCACGCGGCGGCCCGGCGCGCCACCGGGAAGAAGTCAGACAAAGTCACTCTCGGGGCGCCGGGCATGGCCACAGCCAGGGGAGGTGTAAGTTCGGGCTCAGTGAGGCATCTCGGCTGACTTACGCTGCCATCAGGGGATATTAAGGCGGTGGTTTCCTGGAATAACCGGGCCTATGACAGGAATTCCACGCAAGGAAGATTTAAGGGAGGACCGATTTGCAAGGCATTGTGGGAAAAAGGTACATAGGTAAACAGCGCCGAGATCCCTGATCTGGAGTTGTTTATCATCTGGTGGTGAGATGAGCGAACAGAAACTACCTCAATTCCTACTTTGACTTGTAAAACAAGGCCTTTAAACTTGTGGTTCTCCAAAATTTTAAATCTCTACTTCCCAGCTGCTTCTCCTACCGATCTCAATCAAAAATAAAATCTACATAGAAAAGAGAATGATCAAAATGTATTCTTGGGAAATAATTGACTCCAGTTCCCCTCCACTCTCCCCACCCTCCTATCCCCCCCTTTTCCTCACTAACTAAAACAGGCAGACAACAAATTACACTTTTGGCATTTTCAGTTTGGAGCCCTGCAGCCATACTCACTGAAGAAGGTAATTTCATTCCTAGGGGATTCCAATCTGCAGTAAAGAGGTGGATCCCCACCCCAAATTCACCTCAGTCCTCAGGACACTTTAAGTGAAGTAAATGCATCCTGGCCAGGCTTAGAGTTAAAACAAACCCAGAGGCTAGCTAACTGCCCCACGCTGAACAACTGCCCACTCCTTCCAGCCGCATAACTAGGTTTTTAATACCTCCACAATGTCATCCTTTGGCTCTGGAAAGCCCGGCCCAACCAGGAGAAGAAGACAACATTTCTCATCATCTAAGATGTAGAACTTTTTTTTAAGGCCCCTAGTGCTGTCAATTCACACTGCTGATGGGAGGCTAGGCAGGGCGATTACAAAACATTTGGTCTTGGAAAAAGCACTTGACTAGGATTCCCAAGACCTGAGTCTGTAGCACTGGCCAAGCCTCTTAATTACCCTATGACCTTAGAAGAAACCCTGGATTCTTTCTAAACGTCAGCTGTCAGACTGAGTAATAATTAATGCCCACCTCTACAGGGTCACTGAAGAGATGATGTGGAAATGTTCTAAAAATTGTCATACTTTCAAAATTAAGAGTATATTCTTCAAAATGCACCACCCCCTCTTTGCAACCCCCATCCCCCATCCCTCTCCTCCTGCCCCCACACCACATCAAGACTACAAAAGAGAAATCGAATTGGGAACTATCTCAATGAAGATCTTTTTAACAAACCCTTCTCCACTACTAAGTATACTATTGATGAAGTGATAAGTCTTTAAGTGTCCAGCTATGGCACAGAAAATGAGATTACAAAGTGCTTTGCCAACTTATATGTTTGATTTTTAATCTTTGGGCCACTTAATGAAGAAAGGGAGTCACCACTGAGAATCTCCCTTTCAGCTCCCTCTAGTATGGGGTAGTACATGAAATACTTTTTAATTAATCAGGTTGCATATAGTATGACTGCAGTAGAGCTGGGATGAGCGTAGCCACACTTAGGAACAAATCAGGCAGAGTCAACACATGCAAATATTAGAAAGGTTTTGAGACTGGGGAAGGGTGTAATAATCCCACAGGGATAAGATGGAAGAAATGGGAATCTATTTGGTGTGATGGGGCCAGGGAAGAATAAGACAGATCCCTGATGGCCCATTTGACCACCTCCAGTTTCAGCAGTGGGGAGGAGGTAAAGGAAGGCCAGAGGTACTCATTCTTCATTTCTTTCTAGGCTGTATTTACAGTATTTAATGTGTGCAAGGCAGACTGCCAGTTGTTTTAGAGGATTCAAAAACGACTGGCAGAGTTGCTAGCCAAAGGAAATGGGAAAAATACACAAATAGTAAAGTACCAAAAGAATACAGTGCGGGCCGGGGAGGGCAGCTCAAGAATTCAGAGGACAAGGAGGACACATCTGCCTTTTGGAGGAAGGCAGGTGGGAAGAACTCTGGGAGGAACTGGCAGAGTTGATCAGACTTTGAAACACAGGTAGACATGAACAGGCTGGAACAGGGGAGAAGCCTCCTCTCAAGCAGCACAGTAAAAGCACAGACATCCAGGAAACAGCACCAGCAAGTGCTGCAGTTTGGCTGGAGGACAAGGAACCCTCAGGCTAGGAGGAAAGCCCGGAAAAGCAAGTTAGAACCAAGCCTGTTCTGGGAGCCACTGGAGATTTTTGAGCCAGGGGAGTCCAGGGTCTGGGCTGGACTCTAGAGGTGATTAATCTGGAAATGTTATGTAAGAATGGGCAGAAAGGAGAGGAAATGAAGGCAGCAAGGTCAATTGGGTGGTTACTGCAGTAGTCCAGGTCAAAGGAGCAATCAAATGAAAAAGAATGGGCTGATGTGACAGTTAATCCAAAGGACTTTGGTAACTAACTGTATGTGGGAGGATCAAAGGAAAGGGACAAAAAAGACTCGAGGGTTTTAGAACTGGCTAGAGGGGTGCAGGCGACAACTGCACATTTCCTTTTAGACAGGTGGAATCTGAGTTACCTGCAGCACCACTGGGTGACATGTCTGGAGCAGTCAGGGATGTGGAACTAGAGCTCAAAACTGAAGATACAGTCCTGGGTGCAGAGGTGGGAGTTGAGATAGCTGTGGGGTTAAATCTAGAAAAAGAAGTAAGAGGCAAAGAGCTAAACATGGAGCCCTGGGGAACGCCTGGGTATGGGAGGAAGAAGAAAACCCAGTGGAGGTCAGGCATGGTGGCTCACACCTGTAATCCAAGCACTCTGGAGGCCAAGGCGGGCAGATCACCTGAGGTCGGGAGTTCAAGACCAGCCTGACCAACATGGTGAAACCCCGTCTTATAAAAAAATAAAAAATAAATTAAAAAAATTAAAAAAAAACCAGTGGAGATGCCAGGGAGTTGCAGAATGAATATATAAGGAGAGAATTTCAAGGAGGAAAGAGAGTAGATGGTCTCAAGTGCTGCAAAACAAACCAAAAAGTAAAACTCAGAGAAAAGGCAATTGGTGTGCCAATCAGCAGGTCAACTGGTTAATAAAAGCAAAAGTTAGGTTACAGCGAGTTAGAAAATGAGGAGAAAGGAGGACAACGAAGAAGCTATGAAGATGAGACTAGCGAATGAGGGTTACCGGACTCAGAGGAAGGGGTTCCCAGGAAGGGCCCAACTGAGCATGTCCTCTGTGCACAGGTTTCAGCCCTAAGTTGGCACAGGCAGGAAAAGGCCAGTGGGAAAATGCTCAAAGGTATGGGTGGAACAAATCAGAATTACTGTGGTCTGGTGGAACGACTCAAGTCCAGAGTCAGGGACTCAGGCTTACCCTAACTTCTGAGTGCCAAGGAGCTATGTAATCTTGAGCATGTTTCTGATGTTTCCTGGGCCTCTCAATCCTTGTCTATAAACCAAACAGTTTGGAATCTATGGTCATAAAAAATTTCTACTGGAATTTTTAGTATTAAATATATTAGTGATTTGGGTTCACCCTGCTTAGGTCCCAATTCTAACTGCAGTCCCAATTATCAATCTCCACATAAACTGAATGGCATCACATATGGTAGCTGACAGAATGCTTCCACATATATTTTCTTAAGTGACTAACCATGTGTGACAGGTGTCTCCATTTTGAAGCCAAGGGTAGCTGAGGTTCACAGAAATACAGTGCCTTGCCCAGGACCCCAGGTGGTGAGTGGCACAGCCAACACATGGACACCAGATCCACCAAGTCAGCATACTCCCCATCCTCCCAATTCTGCTGTTTCTCTCATGTGCTCAGAGTATATTCAGCTTGCTGTGGGTTTCTAAGCTTTTCTGCAAAAAAAATCACAGGACTTGGTAAGTGGTATCAAGATTAATCCAAAACCCAAGCAGGCCTCCACACGAACCTCTACAACGTTTAGTTTGAGTCAGGATTAGGCACATTCTCTGCTAGTTCACACAGAGCATGCTGCTTGAAGGGTTCTGTGGTTCTGAGTGGGTTTTATTAGGTCTTGTTTGGTCTCGTTTCTCTACTAATACTTGGTGGACCTGTACACTAAGATTCTGTATAACTTAGCATGTGGCAAGGTAAGATTAAGCCTCTGTTTGTTCTAAGAGACTTTATGCAGTCTTGAGGGGAAAGAAAGATGAATACTTTTCCTGCATTACAGCAGGCTTGAGAGGGTAAACTTTAGATGTTCATTTCCTGAACATCCAGACACTAGCAAGACTCAGTATGTCTGGGAGAGGATGTCCAAAATGACAAAATATGATGGGATTTGTACATATTCAACCCTGGGACTTGAAAAACCAATCTGAGCACATGAGAACAGTGAGGGACAGAAAACAACAAAGTTTCCTACAGGATGTGCTTTCCCAAATTCTCTGCTGCTGTCTACTGCCATCTCCACATCTTTCTTCCATCCTTCATCACTGTCGAGTCCCTTGGCATTGGATGACCACAGCCAATTTCTCCTGAGCATTTCCTTATAGGAAATCAAACAAATGCTAAAATAATCCTCTTCCATTAGCGTGGCCACATAGAGAAGCAGCTCCAAACCACTGCATTTATGCTACACCAGGCACTGGTTTATATTACCTTTCTGTCTCATCTCTCTAGTTCTATTTTTGTCTTACCTCTCTAGCCCACCCACTCCCTTCCAGGAGCCTCTTGCCCACCTCTCCCACTCCTGAATCCTTAACTGAGATCATTCTTCTCTCCACTGTCTAACGCCCAAAGAGCCTCCCACTCCCTAACTACTAGTTGCTACCTTCTTTTCTCCCTAAAACCTGCCTCTTAAAAACCCAGCCCTGTTTCAGTGGAAATTTCCCCACTTACCAGAAAACTCAACCAACTAACCAAGCATACCACCATGAAATCCAGCCAAAAACAGAAGACAGAAGCAATTATATGAAGCCTCCTTTTCTCCAAAAAAGAACAATTTTCAAAAGCCCTGCTGGCATAGCACATTTGGCACTGCTATTTCTATGCCATTGCTACCTGCCTGCCACTTCCTTAGATTGTTTCCTTTCTCTCCAATGTCACCTCTCACTCAAGGCCCATGGCCTGGGCAGCTGGAAGCAGTCAGGAGCACTTCCCCTCCCCTCACAACTCACACTATTCTTAGAAAACCATGGGTGAGACCATCCCTCAACTTATACAGTACTGCCTATGTAAGCATTTGAGTCAGGGCTTAGACATGTGAAGCTACAGAAGAAAAGGTGCTTAAAAGCAGATCTGGGACCTAAGAAGCTGGCTCTGCTGCTTTCTAACCTTGATTCTCTGTGCCTGAAAAGTTGGCATAATAATGGGACCAACTTCGTAGAGCTGTTTTATAAATTAAGTGAGATAAATGTCTACAAAGATACTATTATAGTACAATCCTCATGGCTATAATTGCTAGGCTTTAAACTCCTCATAGTAGAAATTTCAAAACTTAATCCTATCCCACCTTTGGCCATCTCTTACTACCAAGGAAGCTACCAGCTGCACGATGTTGCAGGTTTCATGTGGAATCATAGACCTTAGGCTGGGAACCAGAGTGGCTACCCCTCTGGATTTTTGGACAAGGGTGTTTCTGAGTGGCAGGACCAGTCCTCTATCTGGGATGCACTAACACACTCCAATCCCTTCTCTTTAACTCAGCCCATTATGCACTGGGAAAGCCATACTCAGAATCACATATTATAGCAGTGATAACTCAGAGATAACCAGAAAACAATACTAACTATGAAAAAAGTTATAGAAGTCCTACGTTTTGATAAAGCCAATGTTTCTTTGAGGTGGGGCTATCAGATTTGGTACTTCCGGACTCACAATAACTAGAAGTAAAATTAAAGAGGGACAAAAGATATTTTTCTATCCACAGCAGTTACTATCTCTGTTCCTTGAAGGATATGGATGGTTCTTTCTTCTTCTCCTTACACCTGCCCCCCATCTCACCCTGCACCCATAAAACCATCTAAGTATACAGCTGAATCTGAAATACCAGGGTAAAGCTGGTTTCCATTCATATCCTTTCCCTGATTCTTGCCTAACTGGTCATATCAGACCTGAATACAAAACACCTGAGATCACTGCTGAGAGGGAGGAAAACGGCAAGTTATACTCGCAACAAGCACCCAAGGTCCTGGGGGAAGGAATGTAGTTTGCTGAATCTTCTACCCCCTCCAGACCTTATCCCTGCATTCTTATCATGTCTATTATCTACACATGCAAAGCTTCCCTGCACAGACAAAAGAATTCCCCGGTCCAGAGCACCCCCCACCCCCCACACTTTGACAAACAGGTGTTGCCATGCCTATGAATGTAACAGCAGCCACAGCCATGGCTGGGCTCCTCTGCTGCAGGTAGAGTGGCTTAAAGGAAAACAACATCTGAGGAATGCAGTTGGGGCCAAGCCTGCTCTTGCCCAGAGTTCTCGGTTCTGCTTTTCACCTCCAACATCAAGGAAAACAGCTGACACACACAGGTGTTCAGAGCCATCAGGCCAGAGTTTTACAAGGCAGGGGTATGGGGCAGTGAGAAGATACTGTTCCCTGGGTAGCACAGCTCATGGGAAAGAAATGGGTAAGGAATAAATACAAATCTATTCTTTGTGAAAATAGGCCTCTGGGCCCTGCCCTCAGGTATATTCATATATTCACAACCATGTTACCTTTTCCAGGAGCTGTGAGGAGAAAAGGGCAGGTAGGTCAGCTGGGCTCGGTGGCTCATGCCTGTAATCCTAGCACTTTGGGAGGTTGAGGCGGGTGGATCACGAGGTCAGGAGTTTGAGACCAGCCTGGCCAACACAGTGAAACCCCATCTCTACTAAAAATACAAAAATTAGCCGGGTGTGGTAGAGGGCACCTGTACTTCCAGCTACTCAGGAGGCTACGGCAGGAGAACAGCGTGAACCCAGGAGGCAGAAGGTGCAGTGAGCTGAGACGGCACCATTGCACTCCAGCCTGGCTGACAGAGCAAGACTCCATTGCAAAAAAGAAAAAGAAAACAGAAAAAAGAAAGGGGCAGGTAGGGCAGGCACCTGGAGATGGAAGGAGAAAAGAAAAAGGTCGAGGGGGATGCAAATCTCATTGTCAAGACATACTTCTCCTCTACAGAGAGCCAAAGTCAACTCAATCCGACAGGCTGTCAGCCCCGTCCTTGGGCATAGACTATTGGAGGGACCCATGACATGGTAAGAAGTCTCTGGAGGGACTTTCAACCTAGCTGAAGAAATCAGACACGCTAGGACACATGCATACACAAACACAAGGGTGTAACATGTAACAAATGATAGGTTTGTGACAGTAACAGTTATTGATAGTTATAAGTAAGTACCATTCTAAATTAAGCAACAACTACATTTCCCTACTTGGCTGAGAAAATATCAGAGCAGAGCAGGATTTCTTCTGCACAAACATTCTCTTTCCTATTCCGTCTCATCTGCACACTGTTAATGTTGCTTCTAACCAAATCTCTGCTGATATGTGCCATTCTAACGTAAGAGTGTAGGCAGTGTAATTGGGGGTGTGGGGTGTGTTTCTTGCTCTTTGAAAAACAGGTCCTGATTACCCAGTTACAGGGATATGGAACAACGTGTGCAGCCCTGGCATGATAAAATGTGAAATATTTTAAGGGTGCAGTCATTTCTTCCTCCTCAGCACCTGAGCTTTTGCTGATCTCTCACTGAGATAGCACAGCCTCCCTGCCATAGGACTTTGCTAGGCAGCCACTCACTGGGCACAGGCCCTGAATAATTCATGAGCAGCCCAGTCACTTAGGAGCACCAAGGCCCGCCAGCTGCCTAGAAAGTAGGAGGCAGGCTCCAGACTTACTGTAAAATAATTAAATACTATAGCTACCTCTGAGACCTTCTTTACAGATACCATAAAACATCTTTCCCTCTTTTCTTTATCTCCCCATTTTAAACCAGGTAATTTCTGGCAGGATCAAAATACACCTGACTTTTACTATAAGGAAGGTTAAGTCCCAAAGGGTGGGAACAAAGTGATATCCTCAAACAAGTGCATGACCAGGATGGCACCACCATGCTCAGGCTGCTGAGATGGCACAGGCAAAGACCAGATAGTGTGCCCAACACAAGACAGATGCTCAATAAATGTCTGTCCTTATCTCTTCCTCCTAACTGTCCTCTCTGCTCCGGCCAAACTGATCAGTTCTCCACCTCCTGTCTTGGGCTTTCCATGCCTCAGCTCTTGGCACTCTCCTCACCTCTTAGTCCCAAGTCCATTCATCCTTCAAGCCCAACTCAAAGCCTTCCCTCCTCTAGGAAGGGTTCCCAGATTACCCAGCTGAGATGATGGCTCCTTCTTAGAAACCCTACACCAGCACTGTCAGCCTCCCTTGTCCAGCACGTATCATACACTCTGAGAGCACTGCTTATCTCTTCTTGTGTAGCAGTCTTATCTGCTTAATTAAAATAATGGAAAGTGCACCAGACACAGACTCAAGAGAAGTGAAGAGCACACTCCATTCTCAGCTTTTAACACTGACTGGCTATGTGACCATGAGCTGTTCCCTTAGCTTTTCCAATGTTTTCCCTAAAACCAAAGGATCTGAAATAGAAAATCTCTAAAAACTGGCATATACATACAATAGAATCTTACTTATAAGCAAGGAAATCCTGTCATATGCAGCAGCATGGAGGACATGATGATCTCAGAAAATATTATAAGCTGTTTTAGAACAGATCCAAGTCTTGCCTTCTTTTTTTTTTTTTTTTGAGACAGAGCTTCGCTCTTCTTGCCCAGGCTAGAGTGCAATGGTGCAATCTTGGTTCACTGCAATCTCTGCCTCCCGGGTTCAAGCGATTCTCCTGCCTCAGCTTCCCAATAGCTGGGATTACAGGTGCGTGCCACCACACCCGGCTAATTTTTATATTTTTAGTAGAGACAGAGTTTCACCACATTGGCCAGGCTGGTCTCGAACTTCTGACCTCAGGTGATCCACCCACCTCAGCCTCCCAAGTGCTGGCACGAGCCACCAGGCCCGGCCAGATGCAAGTCTTACAGAACCGTCACCCCATACCCCCAGCCCAGTATCTTCAAGGAACAGTTCAAAGTGATTTCTCCATTTCTGAAACCTGAACGCTGATGAAAGGAAGGGCTCTGTGAGAGAGGTAGCACCATAATCACAGAGCCTATGCCAGCCTAGGTAACACCCCCTCATCCATACTTTAATCCGTCACAGTTAGAAGATAATAGCGTGGCTCACACCTGTAATCCAAGCACTTTGGAGGCCAAGGTGGGCGGATCACATGAGGTTCAGAGTTTAAGACCAGCCTGACCAACATGGTGAAACCCCATCTTTAAAAAAAAAAAAAAGAAGATGATAGCTAAAAGTCCTAACAGGTATGAGAAGTTCCTTTTAAAAATTCCTCTATCTAAGCCAACCATCTCATTTATAGTAAGAAAAATGAAAAATGAGGCACAGAGCCATGTGCCCAGAGTTATAAAGCAAGCTACTGGCATGCCGAAGATTAGAAAGCAGACCTTCTGAATTCCTGCTGCCATTTCCAGAGCAAATCTGAAGGTAGAGGAAGCTAAGGACAAAGGAAATGGCATGCATTTCTCATGCCAGTCAATGAAGTGGGTCCAGGGCTTGGAATTAGGGAAAACTCATCTTGATGTCCTTTCCCCACTGCCTTCCAGCATCCAACACAAAGGTGGAGCCAACAGGCCTGTCCTGAGTGCTAGATGAGTGATGTGTTTTTATGTTCTCTGATGTCCAACTTGCACCAGCTCACAGAGAAGGACAGCCCAGGATGTGGTACAAGCACAGCTTCCACCTTATCCGTCCAGCGCAGTGTAGAACCATACACAGAATTGGCCTCAGCAAACTTTGTGGTTTAAAAATCCTTTTTCTGTTTTATACATTGACCTTTCCTTTATTATTCTTGTGGTATCCTGAGGGAATAGCCTACTCAGGAGGCATTTTTTAAAAAATACCTGATAAATGGATTTATTTGTTACAACTAGAATTTTAATGACAGGTGAAGAATGAAGTGAGAGAAGAGAAAGACTAAGCTCTTTTCTAATACCTGCCAAGTTCACCTGTAACTTCCTCTCCACTCACCTCTTTTCATTACTATTTTTATCACCATTCCCCTTTTAATCGCCATCTACCAAGAAAAACACAATTTGAGACCATGCTGGTGCCTTTTTTCCATTATACCTTATTTTGGTAACATTCTAAAAGCTTCAGTAAAGGATGTGGAGAAATTAGAACCCTTGTATGCTGTTGATAGGAATGTAAATGGTGCAGCCACTGTGGGAAATAGTATGGAGGTTCTGCAACAAAATTAAAAATATAACTACCATATGGTCCAACCTTCCCCCTTCTGGATATACATCCAAAAGTGAAAGCAGGATATCAAAGAGATACTTGCATTCCTATGTTCACTGCATTATTACTCACGATAGCAAGAGGTGAAAGCAACTCTAATGTCCATGGATGAATGGATAAACAAAATGTTTATAATAGAATGTTTAGGGAGGCCGAGGCAGGAGGATCACGAGGTCAAGAGATCGAGACCATCCTGGCCAACATAGTGAAACCCTGTCTCTACTAAAAAAACAAAAAAATTAGCTAGGTGTGGTGGCACGCGCCTGTAGTCCCAGCTACTCGGGAGGCTGAGGCAGGAGAATTGCTTGAACCAGGGAGGCAGAGGTTGCCAGTGAGCCGTGAGCCAAGGTCACGCCACTGCACTCCAGTCTGGCGCCTGGTGACGGAATGAGACTCTGTCTCAAAAAAAAAAAAAAAAAAAAAAAGAATGTTTATAATACATATAATAGAATACTACTTAAAAAGAAGAAAATTCTGTCATATGCTACAAAATGGATGAAGCTTGAGCCAGTTAGAAAAAAACAAATACTGTATAATTCCACTTACATGCATTATCTACAGTAGTTAAACTCATGGAAAGACAAAGTAGAATTGTGGTTGCCAGGAGCTGAGAGAAGGGGAACGTGGTGAGTTATTGTTTAATGGGTGTAGAGTTTCAGTTTTTCAAAATGAAAAGGGTCTATAGAGATCTGATTGCACAACGTGAACATAGTTAACACTACTGAAGTCACACTTAAAAATGGTTAACATGGTAAACCTTATGTTATGTGTTTTTTACCACAATTAAAAATGAATTAAAAAAAAATACTTCAGAAAGACAAGGAATGCACCACTGGGCAGGGAAGAAAGAGCAGATCTAATGTTATATGTTACCTGTCTGTGATGCTGAAGCTGGAACCAAACATTCTCAAATGCTGTCAACCAACACAATGATCTCTCCAGTCCTATCTTCCACCCTTAGGAAAAGATATTTACTGGGAATCCTGCCAACTCTCATTTTTACAACAAAAGTCCTCATAAATTAGTTACTGCCTCCCAGCCTCACATTTGTGTGCAGTGCCATAGAGTTTATCAGTTTATCCATTTCCCACAGAGTTGTCACTAGAATCAGACCTCATGATCTCGACAAACCCAACCTTCATGAAATTGTTCAAAACCTTTATTTTTCAGTCAGCATGTCTGAGACTGAGTCCTCAAAACAAGGAAAGTACATTGGTAGTTTAGAAATAGTAGCAATGCATCATATTCAAGCAGGCAGGTACACATTTACACAACTTAGGAGTGTGCGTATGGCACATGTACAGGAGAAAGCCTATGTGTATACAGATCACTTTAACAGATGTCAGACAAGTTTTTCTTACTCTGAAGGTTTTCTGATACCCCCATCATCAACTATCCTGCAACAGTTAGACCTGCCCAACCAGCTAAAGAATACTGATATCCTGTCAATGTGGGTACATACGTAGTTTGCTGTTATGGATAATTTTGCCATAATAAGGGCTTATGAAGCAACAGACCAAGGTTCTTACTGATCAAAAAACTGTCCTTGTAGTTGGCCTATTAGAGATCATGGAAGGGCAAATGGCAAAAATCATTACACAGGAAAGAGGTCTGTAATTTGTAGTGATTATAATCAAAGTTACACTAGTTCTTGTTAATAACACTCTACAAAAGCCTGCATTTCTGACTCATCAAACATAAAACATTAACAAAAAATTAACATGAGACCAGGACTTGAGTCAGAGTCACAGGGTATTATTTCCTGGAGAAGGACAAAGGTTGCTATCATCCCTATACCAGCACACACTCTGTGTCTCACTGTGTACACAGAAACCACCAGGAAAAGATGCCAAAACTTACCTTGGTAACAACAGCCTGTTAGCATGCTAACTCCCTAAGAGCATACACACAATCTTAGAGGTCTCAGGGCCCTCAGAATCCATCCAGCCCAAATCCTTCTTTTCAGATAAGGACACTGAGACACAGAGGCCAGATGATTTCTCTAAAGTCGAGCTAGCAAAACCCAGTGGGCTCCCAGAGTTCCCGACTGCAGTAACAGTACTGAAAATGCCCCCCACCCACCACCATCTGAATCCATTTTTGTACATGCCTTCAAAAAGCTTTGTTACCTACAAATAGCTTTCCTAGATTTTAATGTCCATCTGCCAGCTTTTTCTAACAGTAGTTTAGCAATGAAATAGAAGGCATGTTAAATAAAGCATTCAGCTAGTATCTATCACTTAGTGGGGTCTCTGGGTACCTTTGCTTATTTATCTTCATCCTTCCTTAAATAAAATTTGCTCTTTTTCAAAAACTTTGTTCAAGTTAGTTTGTATAGCCTACCAAAAATCCTATCTAGGACATATTTTGTATCTCTATATCTTATCATATTGCCATATCTTTTTGGTGTAGTATTTAGTACAAATAAATGTTTGACATTTTTAATTGGTCATATATCTCTTGTGCTTGACAGTCAGAAACAAACACAAAAATTACCCTGTAAAATATCTGATTGTCAACTCTAAACCTTCTTGTTAAATATAGGCAAGGTCTGGCTCTATGGAAAAAGGTTTAGTAAGTTCAATCACCACTGACGTCATGAATGAGATACTTGAAGTATCTCAAACTCTTACTCATAATTTTCTAATACGGAGTAATTGTAGGGAGAGGTACAAGATTTTCCCCCCATGAACTAAAGGGTATTCAGAGCCCTACAAATACTTACGTGAAGGAAGGCAATTTCCAAGAAGGTTGGAAAAGGCAGGTCAAAGATAGGCATCAGAAGCTTTCAATTACTGCCCTGGAACCCAGAAGCCTCTGATTTATATTACCACTAGAGCAGGCTGGGGTAAACAACAACCTGATTCAGAAAATCTCAGACTGAAATCTGTAACATGGGGGATAATGCTTTCCAAAGACTTCTATTAATATTATAGTAATGTTCTATAATATTCTCCAAGATGAAAGTGATATACACATTTTACGTATTATAAATAATCCTCCTGGAAATCTAGTAATATTTCTTCTTTATTATCCCGATACCAAACTACAGCTGTCTCAACAAAAAGGAACACAGCACTAAAGCTAAATACCCCCATGAAGGACCAACCTTCTTCCGGTAAGAGCCAGCCTGTTTGACTTGGATTTTTCTACACTGACCATGTCTCTCTCCCTCCAAAGAACATGCATCTCCCACTCCCATCCGTCTCTCCCTCCAACCCCAGTCATTTGTTTTTGGGGTGGGAGGGGGATCAATTTATCATAAGCCTAAAGTATTTTTATTTTATTTTTCCATTAAATCATTCTCTCAATAAATGTTTAGGATTATGCAGGATCATTTTAATGTGCACTGAGTGCAAATCCAAAACAGGAGAGTACAGTGAGAGAAGATACAAAGGCAAAGACCATATTAATTTTTAAAATTAAAAAAAAAAAGTCCTTTTCAGTGCTTTTAATGCCTCCCAGGAGAAGGACTGAGAGTCACAAATGCCCTCTAAACTTCACAGCAAACAAAGCCACAGGTCCCCAGAGTCGTCAGGCCAACAGAACATGTGCCCTTTGAATGTTCCTGCCCCCTCCTTGGCTTCTCCTCATCTTCCCTTGCATTAATGCAATATTTCTCAATATGGAAGGCCTCCTTGCAGGGAGGAAACAGGAGCCCTTCCTTCAAAAGATTTATTTCCATAATGAAATGTGATAATTAACACTTCACATGCATGCCCACTGTGTGCAGACATCGAGCTAGGCATCTACCACATTATTTTAAGTTCCCACAACAATTCCATATGGTGGATGTTATCCTCATCCTAAAGGAGTCACTTGCCCACCATCACATAGCTAGTAGGCAGCAGAGCAGGGACCTCATGTGAGACTCCAGGCCTCTGAAGTCATCCATTCTTCCTCAGAATCAGCCCTGAGATGGACAGTCCTGGATAGCTGAGTCCAAACCCAGAACACTCAGGTGCTCTAGTCGTGGGAGGACCTCCAAAGTGCATTCAGACAGGCAGATGGAGACAGCCTCAGGGCCTGTACAGTTTCCAAAGGGTAGACAGAATATAGACAAATATGAGCTAAGAAAAACATAATCCTAAAAACTAGAGGCCACACGATAGAGGGGGACAACATGCTAAGAAGTAGCCTGCCCTGCAGATTTGTGACCAAAATACCTCACGACCCTCATCTATCCCAAGCATCCAATATCCGGAGGCTTCACAGAACCCAGACCAAATTCCTCTTCCTTCCTCATCCCTTTCCCATTCCCTTGGTGAGCACTCCTAGGGAGTCTAATCCAACAGTTTCAGTTATATCTCCGTGAGTACTCTGAAGTCCTCTATTTGGTTTTTTAAAACGTAGAAACATCATCCCCCATCATAAAATTCAGTTCAGACAATAACTGTCTTGCCTGTGTCAATTAAAGTGGCTCCCTGAATGTGAGGGAGTTTAAAAAAAAAAAATCCACATGTGGGCATGCCTGAAGATTACAACTGATTAAATGAATGCACAAAGAAAGCTGCACAGGCACAGCCGTTAATTCAGTGTGAGGGGTTTCACGTTTCGCATTCGTATCAAGTGCATCCTCCAGCCTTGCCTCCCCTCCATCCTGTATTTCTCAAGGCAGTCTTGAATACCTCTACATTATTTACAAGCATCCATACTAACACTGGCCTTCCTTCCAACGCTTGGAGACAATGAGTATAATTCCATGGACAGTGTGTGTAGGGGCCCAGGGCAAACGCTGGAAGCACACACGAATCCTCTGCAGTTCTAGGTATAAAAGTATGTATGTTTGCAGTAGAGACATATAATGGGGCTAATGGATTTGGTTTGTAAGCTTACTTCTCCAAAATCAGCATATGAAACAGCTCTGGGGCTGTCAATCCATGGAACTGTCAGGTATATGTCCCTGGCTAGAGAAAAAGGGAAAAGCTAACTAGAGGGCTACACTGGCATACTGCTAGTTCCATGGATTTAGGAAGTTACTAGATTGTTTTCATTATTGTTAACCACAGGAAAAAAGGCTTAAATTACACATCAGTTAAAATGACAACAACATTCTCCTCCACTTCGCTCTAGAGTGAGGGACAGATGAATGGCCTTTGGCTGTTGTAGCAAAATAGAGGTATCCTAGGTATAAACTACTACAATTTTAACATTCCATTCCTATCTTGCTTGGTCACTACAGTCACCCAATACTCTATGTCCTTGTCACAATACTGTACTCCAGGAAAATTACGGCCAACATTTGGAAAAATTAACCTTGAAATTCTCAAACTCCAACTGCTAACATCCACTCCAGGCTAATGATGACAGAGAAAAACACAGGCAAACTGCAGGCCAACCTTGGGGAGAGAGTTTCTTTAGAGATGCCCTCTACTGAGTGCCCCTGATATCCAAGGAACATGGAAGGTGGAAGAGGTCCAGAAACATCCCAGTGACCTATAGAAGGAACAGAAAACTAAAGAAATCTTTAGCCTTAGTTCTGACCAAAAAGGGTGAACACCCTAGAATGAGATATCTGGAGCACAAAAGGAGGCAGGGGCCAAACCCACAGTAAATAAAAGACGTCTGAGTCATTGTGTAATGGCTTCTACTAGGCTAGCAAACAGTGCCTTCAATTTCCCAAACCATCTCTACTAAGTTAACACTGCAGCAGGTTAGCATTGTACAGATACTGCCAGAATGAAAATCTAAGACAAATACTCTGGTAGGAGAAAAATTAAACTCGAGGATTCTAACAACCAGCTGGTATTACTTCTGTTTGTTACTAGAAAAGAAAAATTTGTCTTGGTTCAGACTGCTAAAACAGAATAGACTGGTAGCACAGACTGCTAGCTTAACCAACAACCATTTCTCTCTCACCGTTCTGGAGGCTGGGAGTCAGAGAGCCAGCATGGGCGGGTTCTTGGTGAAGGACCTCTTCCTGGTTTATAGAAGCCACCCTCTCGTATTCTCACATGGTGAAGAGAAAGATCATTTCCTGTGTCTACTTTACAAGCCCCCATTCATGAGGGCTCCAGTTTCATGACCTAATTACCCTCCAAAGACCCCACCTCCTAATATCCTCATGTTGTGGGTTAAGATTTCATCATATGAATTTAAGTAGGGGGGCACAAACATTCAGCCCATGATATTTTCAAAAATGTACACAGAAGCCACACACAGAGGCTCACACCTGCCATCTCAGCACTCTTGGAAGCCGAGGTGGGCTGAGTTCTTGAGCCCAGGGGTTCAAGACCAGCCTAGACAATGTGGCAAAACTTTGTCTCCACCAAACAAATATAAAAATTAGCTGGGCATGGTGGCGTGTGCCTGTAGTCCCAGCTACTTGTGAGGCTGAGGTGGGAGGATGGCCTGAGTCTGGAAGGTGGAGGTTGCAATGAGCCAAAATCACACCACTGCACTCCAGCCTGGGTGGCAGAGCAAAACCCTGTCTCAAAAAAAAAAGTATACAGAAAATATCTCAAAAGGTACACATCAAATGTTTAAAAGGAATTATCTTTAGGGAGAGGGATGGGAAAGGGTTTGGGGAAGGAGAAAAATTTATTGTCCACTTCTGTAGTGTTTGAACATTTTTTTTGTAACGAATGCATTGTAATGTACAATGTAATATATTATTTTATAATGCATATTAATGTAAAATTATTAAACACACAGAACTCTTTAATAGGTATCACAAAAATTAGAAGGAAATTTCTCCAGATGAAGTGATAATAGCTCTGACCTTGAATGAGTTCTTCAGTCTGACAAGCACTCAAGAAAAAGCAGAGGTGCGTTCAGACTTATGTGAGGTGCTGTAGGGAATGGGGAAACAAATTTTACCACTGTCATTCTCTTCACAGAATTTAGTAATCAGCTGGAGGAAGACTATGGATACACCTACCTGAGTACACACAAAACACTAATAAGACACAGAGAACATGGGGTACAGAATAGCAAGGGTCAAGGAAGTTTCTTGAAGAGGAAAGGTTATTGTGAACCATATAGGCAAGAGGGCTCCTGGCCAGGGATGGAGCTCAGAGTGGAGGCAGTGGGGAGAGCATGGGTTTCTTGCAAACTTAGAGTGAACCAATAGGTAAACATGAACACAGGGAAGGGCTGAGAACCTGCACATGACCCAGCATCTCCAAGTTCAGTCCATCTGTTTCTTAAGACGCCTAAAGACACAATCTTGTGACTAATAAAGCAACTTCACATACATGTTCAAGAAATCTAAGGCGTCTGCAGAAATTTAAACCTGAATGGCAAAATTCTTATCGGCCTCACCCAGTAACAGGTACTCATCACACAATTATGTCATTATCTGAGAGTTCTGAAAATTCACAGGCTTGTAGCAAAGAGGTCAAAATTCAGAGCTCAGCAAATTCCCTTGAAGATTAACTAATAAAAATACAGAAGAAATAAGAATTGTAGAAAATGGACGTATTTCTCAACCAGAGGATGAAAAGGCTAAGATTCTGGTTTTCGGGAAGTATCACACTTTTATATAAATTCATTGCTTGTTTTATACACATTGTCTATTTCCCCAAAAGAGGTTACATGTGAGTAAGGAACGTGCTAATAGAGTGCTTATGTCACTATCCTGCTAAATAATCTAGAATGGGCCAGGCGTGGTGGCTCATGCCTGTAATCCCAGCACTTTAGGAGGCTGAGGCGGGTGGATCCCAAGGTCAGGAGATCGAGATCATACTGGCCAACATGGTAAAACCCTGTCTTAAAAAAAAAAATCTAGAATGGCACTCCAGTGCCAAGCACCTGTTATGCTCTAAGAGTGATGCTTGGTTCCTGAGAACCCAAAGAAGCAAGCTTGAGATAGACTGTTTCCAAGTCACAACAACAACCACACATATTCATAAGACAGTAACTTCAGTGCAAACGTAACACCATATCAAAAGCATATTCTAAAGACTGAAATGCTAATGTGTGTTTCTCTTTGTTAATTTTGTTAATTCAAAAGTCTTAAAAGAAGCTGTCCATTACTGGGCTTTTTTTTTTTTTTGAGACGGAGTTTCGCTCTTGTTACCCAGGCTGGAGTGCAATGGCGCGATCTCAGCTCACCGCAACCTCCGCCTCCTGGGTTCAGGCAATTCTCCTGCCTCAGCCTCCTGAGTAGCTAGGATTACAGGCACGCGCCAACATTTCCAGCTAATTTTTTGTATTTTTAGTAGAGACGGGGTTTCACCATGTTGACCAGGATGGTCTCGATCTCTTGACGTCGTGATCCACCCGCCTCAGCCTCCCAAAGTGCTGGGATTACAGCGTAAGCCACCGCGCCCGGCCCTTTTTTTCTTTTTAAATAAGCAACCAATGGCAAACATCACCTTGCATTTTATAAAATGTCTTTATCAGCCAGGCGCAGTGGCTCATCCCTGTAATCCCAGCACTTTGGGACGCCGAGGCGGGCAGATTACCTGAGGTCAGGAGTTTGAGACCAGCCTGACTAACATGGTGAAACCCCGTCTTCACTTAAAATACAAAAAAAATTAGCCAGATGTGGTGGCGCATGCCTGTAATCCTAGTTCCTTGGGAGGCTGAGGCAGGAGAACCGCTTAAACCAGGGAGGCAGAGGTTGCAGTGAGCCGAGATTGTGCCATTGAACTCCAGCCTGGGCAACAAGAGTGAAAAACTCCACCTCAAGAAAATAAAAATAAAAATAAAATAAAATATCTTTATCTCTGGATCAAGAACATTAGTCTATCTGAAAATGTGTTGTAAACATTCATTGTTACGTATTGCCATCTTCCCAGCGACCTTTCCCCTCTGGGGGAAACAGCTCCACGTGGTTCCAAGGAGAGCTGCCATGCTCTTATGTCCCTCCACACTACAGTTCACTCCTCTAGACATTGGACTAAAGCCTGGTAAATTACAGCCTTTCTCCCAAACACCCCTAATATTTCCAACTGAAACCAGAAGAAAATGGAAGGTGGTGGAGAGTGAAGCCCAGGAGCAGATGGCAGCCTTGTTTCCTGCCATCTAGAAAACCACCTACAAGGGACACAGACAGAAGCCCACTGACATGAGGTTGCTAACAACAAGAGACGGAGAGATGAAAAGGCTTAATTTCTGTTGTCCTAGGGGCCCTTCACCCTCTCCTCAGATTGGCTATTTAGCCCTTCCCATGATCATGCAAGATACTCCAATCTCTTTCCCCAGAATCCTAATATAAAATGCCTTCCTCCATCCCACCACAATTCTTCTGCATTAGGCATGTCAACAATAACATCCAACTGCCAGTCAGATGCTCTCTGAGCTGTGGGTGGATAAGCTGATGTGTTCTGTACATAAGGCTTCCAGCTACTCACCAACGTTTGGGGATACCTCTTCTGAAAGTAGCCATTTTAAGTATCCAGTTGGCCATGACTTGGTATCAAAAGATCTTCTGAGTCAATCAGAACCCCATCTCCATACCTAACCTTACAGACATCTGAACTAGAGGAAACAAGGATATTCGGTCATTTAACAATGAGAACAAAAGACAAAGGATAGGCAAGAGCTGGGGTTGGAATGACAGGACACCAAAGCCACATGTGAACTGAGTCAAGAAGGAGCAGATACTAAGTAGAGGATTTCCGTGAATGAGGCATAGGGCCTGTCGGAAATATAAGGAATGCCTCCAGTCCCACAGTAGCCACTGTACATCGCTTTTTAGGGCTCATTTGCATGAAACTTAGTAATAATGCTCTTGTATGTATGTATGTGTGTATTTTGCTTTTTGTTTTTGAGATGGAGTCTTGCTCTGTTGCCCAGGCTAGAGTGCAATGGTGCAATCTCAGGTCACTGTAACCTCCACCTCCCAGGTTCAAGCAATTCTCCTGCCTCCGCCTCCCGAGTAGCTGGGATTATAGGCACCCACCACCACCAAGACTGGCTAATTTTTGTATTTTTAGTAGAGATGGGGTTTCATGTTAGGCTTGTCTCGAACTCCTGACCTCATGATCTACCCACCTTGGCCTCCCAAAGTGCTGGGATTACAGGCATGAGCCATCGCGCCCAGCCTGTATTTGTTTTTTAAAGACAGGGTCTTGCTCTGTCGCCCAGGCTAAAGTGCAGTGGCACAATCATGGCTCACTGTAGCCTCAGCCTCCTGGGCTGAAGCAATCCTCCCACCTCAGCCTCACAAGTAGATGAGACTACAGGCGTGCACCACGGCATCCAGCTAATGTTTTTTACTTTTCGGAGACACAAGGTCTCACTATGTTGACCAGGCTGGTCTTGAACTCCTAGACTCAAGCAATCCTCCCACCTCAGCCTCTCAAAGTGCTGGGATAATAGGCATGGACCACAGCTCCTAGACTCTCCTTCTTTTGCCCCATCTCCACAACACATATATTCTTGTTGTTCAGAGAACTCAAGTGAATCTGTATTCCTTACAACCAGAAGGATCTAACCAAAAGTAATTTTCTATGCATGATTTTTTTCAGAAGTCAATCATTAGACATAGGCTATTTAGCTCCGCTGTTACCCAGACCCCTCTCCACTGGATTACTATTGAATATGATCATGTTAAAACTACCGATGAATTTATAGCTTAATAATCAAAACCATCTTCTTTAATTGACTTGGCATCAAAAAAATCAAAATGCAACTGAAGAAACTATTTAACATCTACCTAGCATCAATTTTCTCTCCTAATTAGAAAATTAAATTGAATGGTGGAGGTTAAATAAAATTCTAGATCGCTAAGCTGCTTGTTAAATTTAAAAATTTACTTTGTGTCATTTTCAGTTTGCTTTTATCATGGGACATGTTTTATTCTTAAAGTACACAGAACTTTACAAATGCCTTATATATAAATTAAATTTCTACCTTTTATCATCCTATGAGATGTACTTTCTCACAGGTACACTTTGGTAGAAAACTAGCAAAGGAGTTAACTGTAGGTGAATTTAATAACAGCAACAAATAGAAACATCTGAGACACCAAACACCCACCAGTAGACCTTTATGAGAACCACATCTGGGTAAATGAAAAATTTCCTAAGTCTATAGTACCTTTTTGTGGGGCAGGGGGCACGTAGTCTCGCTCCTGTCACTCAGGCTGGAGTACAATGGCGCAACCTCAGCTCACTGCAACCTCCACCTCCTGGGTTAAAGCGATTCTCCTGCCTCAGCTTCTCAAGTAGCTGGGATTACAGGTATGCACTACTACGCCCAGTTAATTTTATATTTTTAGTAGAGACAGGGGTTTCACTATATTGGCCAGGCTGGTCTCGAGCTCCTGACCTTGGGTGATCCACTTGCCTCGGCCTCCCAAAGTGCTAAGATTACAGGCGTGAGCCACTGTGCCCAGCCTACAGTACTTTCTGATGCCTACAACAGATCTGCCATCTGTTTGCAGGCAACCTCCAAATAAAAATCATAGCACTATGATGTTGGTAGCTTTTACAGAGTATTTTCTGCTCTTTCTCTCTAATCTAGCACTATTACTTATCGAAGAGAGCAGAGAAAGAAATGAGGTACTGATACGTGCTACTACATGAATGAAACTTGAAAATGTTTTGTTAAGTAAAAGAAGCTAGAAACAAAAAGGCCACAGATTACATGATTCAATGTTTAGGAAATGTCCAGAATAGGCAAATCCATAAAGTCTGAATATAGTCTAATAGTTGCCTGGGGCTGGGGGAAAGGAAAATGGAAAGTAACTGCTAATGTGTATGGGAGTTCTTTTTGGGGTAATAAAAATGCTCTGGAATTAGACAGCGGTAATTGTCACATAACTCTGAGTATATTTTAAAAACTGCTGAATTGTATGCTTCAAAGGGGGTATATTTTATGGTATATACATTGTACTTCAATAAAGCTGATATGTGTGTGTGTGAGAGAAAACACATACGCAGACAGAGCCAGGAAAAGGATAAGAAGGCAGAAAGGTCACATAAGTTTTTCCTCTTTTGCTTACACAGGCAGTCCCCAAATAAAGATTAAATTCAGGCATAAATCAATATAAATGCTATGAGATCTTCTCATAGAAGGATAGAGCTCCTCAAAAGTAAGTGACTGACTTAAGGAATGAATTCTGGTGGGGTGGGGAGAATAAGGAGTTCAGACAAAGGCAGGGATGGAACAGGAGACAAAAAGGGGAATGAGGATCAAGAGGAGGTTCTCTGAAGTGCCTGAAGAAGGAGAACCTGGGCTCTCAAAAAATGAGGGGCAGGAATGGGGGCTGGGCCAGGAAGGGGCATGAGTGCATGGTGAAGACTCAGAAACTCTGGAAGCATGAGGCTCCCATCTGCTTGTTCTCCTATGCCTGGATCACTCACCTCAGCTACTGCGAGATTTCAGCCACTGGTGAGGTGAGAAGAGTCTGAGGTAGAACAGAAGCAGGAATCTAAGCTGATTTCAGAAGCAGGGGAGAAACTGGGTCTATAGTGGTGAAGAGACAGAGGAGGAAAGGGAAGGAACCACAGGAAAACTACATCCAAAAAAGTAAAGCAAAGATTCCTGCACCCCTATGGTGAGAAAACTATGGAAGCCACTTATACATGAAAAATAAATTGAGGGCCAGGCGCGGTGGCTCAAGCCTGTAATCCCAGCACTTTGGGAGGCCGAGGTGGGTGGATCACGAGGTCAAGAGATCGAGACCATCCTGGTCAACATGGTGAAACCCCGTCTCTACTAAAAATACAAAAAATTAGCTGGGCATAGTGGCGCGTGCCTGTGATCCCAGCTACTCAGGAGGCTGAGGCAGGAGAATTGCCTGAACCCAGGAGGCAGAGGTTGCGGTGAGCCAAGATCGCGCCATTGCACTCCAGCCTGGGTAACAAGAGCAAAACTCCGTCTCATAAATAAATAAATAAATAAATTGAGGGTATAATCTAGGACTATGTGTAAACACCTCAACAGAACAGCTTTCATGAACCACTTGGATATAAAATGCTCTTTCAGAGTCATGTTTCCCAAACAATGGTAGTATAGCTACTCTGTGCTAGGGACCACACCCCTTTCACAAATAATCTCAAATAATGCACAATTTAGGGATACAGCCTGAAGTGTAAATGAGGAAAAGAATGGGTAACTATTAAATCCCCATTAATCCTCTCTGTAAAAACTCATTCCACCATGCAAGAAGCTGTTTTTTCCCCTGGGGCAGGAAAGTGTCACCTCAGAACAGAATGTTAAGTGTGCAAATAAAAGCCCTAACTTGATTTAGACCGTGAGTCCAGGCCTGAGATAGCATATACTATCTTGAGCAACCCAAAGCAGACTTTCTGTTTTAAGGAGAGGAGACCTGTGGTCTAGCCTCTTCAGTTTTGCTGCAGTGGAAAATGAAGCAGCCACGGTGAGGCTCAAGTCCCAGCCTCCTCTCTCCAAGTTCCAGTGCTCTTCAGGTTACCAGACCCTATCCCTTAAAATGACTGGGGGGTGTGTGTGTGAGAGAGAGAGAGAGAGAAAGAGAGAGATGGTGGGAGAGAGAGAGAGAGATATCAATCATTCCCTCTAAATTACTACAGCAGGCTGGGCGAGATGGTTCACACCTGTAATCCCAGTACTTTGGGAGGCCAAGGCGGATCACCTGAGGTCAGGAGTTCGAGACCAGCCTGGCCAACATGGTGAAACCTTGTCTCTACTAAAAATACAAAAGTTAGCTGGGAGTGGTGGCGGTCATCTGTAGTCCCAGCTACGCAGGAGGCTGAGGCAGGAGAAAGGCTTGGACCCGGGAGGCAAAGGTTGCAGTGAGCCAAGATCACACCACTGCACTGCAGCCTAGGCAACAAAATCAAAACTCTGTCTCAAAAAAAAAAAAATTACTACAGCAATAATTGTCTATACTAACTTCTTAGCACTTGTATACATAGGTAGTCTCATGTAAATAGGTTTCCTCTTCCTAATTAGATCATTCTAGGCCATATTTTATAGATTTCTTTACATATTCAATAATGTGTTGGCTCTGTTCCTTCACTAGAAGTCAAATGTTACACACACACACACACACACACACACACACACACACAGAGTACTCCCCCTTTAGCCTGGGTTTCACTTTCCATGGTTCAGTTACCCTCAGTCAACCACGGTCTGGAAATATTAAATGAAAAACTTCAGAAATAAGCAATTCATACATTTTAAATTGCATGACGTTCTGAGCAGTGTGATGAAATCTTGCGCCATCTCACCCCATCCCGCCTGGGATGTGAATTATCCCTTTGTCCAGCGGATACACACTGTAGACGCTCCCTGTTAGTCACTTAGCAGCCGTCTTGGTTATCAGATTGACTGTCATGATACCACAGTGCTTGTGTTCAGGTAACCCCTATTTGACTAAATAATGGCCCTGGGCTGGCAATTCAGATATGCTAAAAAGAAGCTGCTGTCAAGTGCTTCCTTTAAGTGACAAAGTAAAAGTTCTCAGTAAGAAAAGAAAAGAAATCCTATGCTAAGCTTTCTAAGGTCTATGTTAAGAATGAATCTTCTATCCGAGAAATAGTGAAGAAGGAAAGAAATTCGTGCTAGTTTTGTTATTGTGCCTCAAGCAGAAAGGAACTCTTCTTGTCTCACAGTGGAATCAACACAAATTAGGGAGAAGTAGTCTTTAAAATTGTGTAATTGTTTTCTTTTTATTTCAAATAAAATGCTGGTTTCCAAAAAGTCCGGCTTAGTTTGAATCACTGCATGTTCCACGATACTGAGGCAACTGGGCAGAGGTCAGGAAAGTGGGCCTGCCATCATGGGCTACAGGCAATCATTTACAGAAAACATAAAAATGACCTCACAGTGCTAGTTAACAGGATTGACCAATGCTCTCCTCAGCTTCCTTCCAAACTGTAAACAGTAACACCTCGGAAGTGGGGAAGTACCGATGTTTTCACTCCACATTCTTCCATGTTTTCTACCATGTTTCACTCCAAATTCTATTTTAGGAATAAGTATATATCTTGCCAGTCTGTTACATATACAAAAGATGTATATTTCAAAGACGTAGTATAAAAAATGTAAAGGATCGCATTAATAACTTTTAATAAGGATTGCATGTTCATACAGTTTGGATATATATAAATATTTTTGGATAGAAACATAAAATTTTGGAGTATATGGAAATAGTCAATGTTAATTCTAATTATTTTCTTAAAACATATCTAAGTCTTAAATTTCTACAAGCTGAAGAGTTTAGGTTTCTTATCACTCAGCTTGCATGAGGGAGAAGCTTTCAGATGCAGTTTTTCTCTGTTTGGAGAAAAAGCTGCTGCTTTCAATCCTGCCGGGTGCTCGGGGTCAAGTTCTCCATGCTTCCTCTCCTGATCATCAAACTGATGTTTCAGCTACTAAGGAGCTGGAGTGGGTGATGAGTGACTCGGATCTGAATCAGACTGATTTTCAAGCAACAGAGCTTAAGGAAAATGAAAGAACTGAGCAGTGGAAGTGACCGATTCCAGGCTGATATATTTTTGGAATGATAAGCTGGTACCTGACAAGTGATCACAGGCCTAATTTCTACATTTGAAAAAAAACTGATATAGCCAGGCTTCGTGGCACACACTTATAGTCCCAGCTATATAACTGGAGAGGCTGAGGCAGGAGGATCACTGGAGATCAGGAATTCAAGGCTGTAGTGAGCTATGATTGTACCACTGTACTGCAGCCTGGGCAACACGGAAAGACTCTAAACAAACAAGCAAGAAAACCAGCCGACATGCCGCATACTATACCAGAGATGCTAATTCCCCTGCGAAATATCTTAGAAGTCTGATTCCCCAATACCAATTGGGTATGCTACAATTCTATCCAATTCTGACACCATCTACCTGCCATTATTGTCAAATCCCATAGGATAAGCCGGGCATGGTGGCTCACACCTGTAATCCCAGCACTTTGGGAGGCTGAGGCAGGAGGATCACCTGAGGTCAGAAGTTTGAGACCAGCCTGACCAATATGGTGAAACCCCATCTTTGAAAAAAAAAATCCCGTAGGATAAAGGTCTTGGTCCCACAAGACTGCCCCCAAATCACATGCCATTACAAGTCCCAGGCCACGGGCTATAAATTCAGGGGTTCCCAATAATAATATTGGGTTCAATAATATGCTAGAACAACTCACAGAACTCAGGAAAACATTTTCCCCTTTATGTTTACCAATTTATTATAAAGGCTACAACTCAGGAATAGTCAAATGAAAAAGTGCATAGGGCAAGGTACTGGGGTGGCGTGGGGTGGGGATTCCATGTCCTCTCAGGGGACCCCACCCTCTCCGCACCACCTCCCCAGAGATGAGTGTGTGGTGCTGAAAATTCCAATCCTCTAATCACTCTGTCTTGGGTGCAAAGCATCATCCTGAGGCTAGCTAGGGGTGGGAGACTATCCCCACCAAAGTCAAGGAATTAGCACAAACTCAGGTGTGAGAAAAGGGGCACTTATGGGTAACAAAAGACACTCCCATCACTCAGGAGACTCCATGGGTTTCAGGAGCTCTATGCCGGGAACCCAGAACAAAGACCAAATATATTTCTTATTATACTGCATTGAATTAAAAGCAATTCCTGAGGGTGAATAAGATGAAGATATGTAGAGTAAAAGTTATTTAAAAAATGGTTTTTATGACTCACAGGAAGAATATATATATAAATATAACAACCTAATAATAGGAAATGTCTGTCAATTGGGTGAAAATTAGTAACAAGCAGTTTACCTCACCCTATTTCCTTAGATACATAAACCTGGAAAGCAGCTTAGTAAAGGGCACAGGTGGTGGTTCCACCATCAGTACAAGTTGAACTGCACCATTAAAAGATGAATTCCTGCATCTTTTGTAAATCTGCCTCAGAATTCTGACTGAAGCCTGGATTAGATTATATCTACTGAAAGCCCTACAGGGACACAGGAAACGTGATATGTATATTTTTATGGCTCTAAGCAAAGATTTCTCACATTAGAACATGCATATTCAGCAGAAACCACACAACAGCACTCCCTCCTGTTGGGCCTATCACTACATCACTCCCCTGTAAGGGACAGGAAGATAGCTCCCTTTTCTCAAAGTCAAGTGGTTAGCCTTCCACACTACTCCCACATCAGGTGTATCCTTAAGGTAATTCTGTCTGGTTTGAAACTTTGTTTCTTCTAGACTTTAGCTGGGTCCAGATGAAATGGTCTCATACACTGAAGGAAGAGGACCAGATGACCATCAGTACTCTGGAATCAGTCACAAATGTGATCTCCAAGCCAGGGCATCACCTGGCCTGCTGGATAGGCAAATGATCACCCCTCCCCGCCAAGGCCTATTGAATCAGAAACTTTAGGGGTGGGCCCAGCATTCCATGCTTTAAAAATCCCTCCACTTTTCAAACCACGGTTCTATTCTAGACACTGCTGGATTGTTCTGTAACTCCTGCTATCCACATATAGTTTTTGAGTGGGCTCAGAGATTTTTCTGTTCCAAAGAATAGGAAAAATAAGAGAATAAGTAGGATAAGTAAGATAATTTCCTTCATTACCTTCCTCCAACAGATGGTTTTCCTGGTATCTTGTAAATGCACTGAATGCAATTCCTCCCACCCCAATATCATTTAACCTGGAAACAGCACCTTTCCTTTTCAGTACCTTGCCACGGTTCCTCATGGTTGCTTCAAACCCCACAGATGCTTCCTGAGAATTCCAAAGATCTTTTCAACATGTTTGAATGTCCTCACTAGCAATACTCTCTACCAATGAGCTTTAAATCTTTTTTTTTTTTTTAACTGAATATTGACAAAGAGTATACACTGCAGAGTCAGTATGCCTTCAGCCACTTAGCAGCAGTATGCCCTTGGGCAAAATACTTAATCTCTCTGGAACCTGTTTTATCATCTATACAATGTAGACAGTAATAATCTCTCTCATATGATTGTTACAGGATTAACTGTTAATATATGCAGGCATTTCCCACAGTGCCTGGCACACAGTAAGCACCATATTGAGTGCTTGCTATTATTATGACTACAGTTATTAAGGGACCTAGATAAACAGCCTAGAAAGGTTAAGACAAATGATGGATACTAAGAACAGCTGGAGGCTCTCCTCTCAAACTGTAGGAAAGGCCACATGCAAAGAACAAGGAACTGTTCTGTAGTATGAAAACAAAACGGTCTTTTAAAAAGGAGATAATACAGCCTGGCGCGGTGGCGCACACCTGTAATCCAAGCACTTTGGGAGGTCGAGGCGGGCAGATCAAGAGGTCAGGAGTTCTAGACCAGGCTGGCTAACATAGTGAAACCCTGTCTCTACTAAAAATAGAAAAAAATTAGCCAGGCATGGTGGCGGAAGCCTGTAATCCCAGCTACTTGGGAGGCTGAGGCAAGGAGAATTGCTTGAACCCAGGAGGCAGAGGTTGCAGTGAGCCCAGATTGCTCCATTACAGCCCAGGCGACAGTGCGAAACTCCATCTCAAAAAAAAAAAAAGGAGGTAATATATAGCCTGGAATCAGAAAGTAAAGGATTCATGATCAAAGGCAACTGGCCACCACTACCAGACTGGTCTAAAGACTCAAATGAAGATTCAAGAAAAAGAGTTGAGAGATTAAAATACAAATCACTCTACCAGCACAAGCCA
Source organism: Aotus nancymaae (assembly GCF_030222135.1). Lineage (NCBI taxonomy): Eukaryota > Metazoa > Chordata > Mammalia > Primates > Aotidae > Aotus > Aotus nancymaae. The sequence continues at coordinate 53,349,310 of NW_026988471.1, read as the reverse complement.
GGGTCATGATTTCCATAAAGTTCCATGTTAATGAATGATAATGAAGCCCCAAGTTTAGAGTGACTGATTAATCATTCACGCAGGCAAGCTCAAGAAAGGTCTTTAAATCACCACCACTCAAGAGACACATTTTCCTAAGGCAGCTGAACAGTTTTTTTTAGCACATAGTTAAGCTGTCTCCCCATAACATCCATTCTCCTCTTCCTCTTTCCTCTTATATTCCAATCTTTCTAGCCAACTTGTTTGGCTCAAACCGACCAAACTTTCACTAGCCTAAGGGGTGCATCCTGTTTAGAAGTCAACGAGCACATGAGATTCTCCAACTCCAGCAGGAGAGGCACATGACCCAAGTCATGATGAATCACGCCAGTGAGACTGATACCAGGGCCATGGAAAGTAGAAAAGCATCCTCTTTTCTGCTGGATGTCCATAGACCTAGGGGGGCCTGGGGCAGTTATCTTAGGACTATAGGATAGAGGCTGCTTGTGAACAGAGCCTGCACTAGCAATAAAGCCAAAGAGTAGAGAGAAAGAAACTCAATCCTGGTCACACTATTTAAGTCCAGGAGTAAGTCCTGCTTAAAGACTGAATTTGCCTACTGTGTGACCAATAAAACCTCCTTGTCACTTAAACCACTCTGGGTTAGGTTTCCTTTGTCCACAATCAAGATGATTCTAAATGATGCATGCTTCATAATCAGATCCATGATAAAGGCAACAAAAACATGAGTTATGGAATTAACAGTAAACGTACCTGCTCCAGTCATGACTTTTACTTATCACAATTGAAGACATTAGGAAAAAAATCATAAACCCACTTTTCTCATTTGGAATAAAAATTTCATTTGAAATCTCAAAGTACAGATGTAGGACCTTGAATAAACTCCATTTTGATCCTTGGTTTACATATACTCAGTACAGCTGAGTTTTCAGAGCCAGGGAACCCTTTCCTGATTTTCAGGGCAATTTGAGGGTAAAACACCCCCGCCCCCACCAGGGCCATGGACAAAGTGTGCTCTGAGTGTTCATCAGCAACAAGGGAATGAGAAATCACAAAGTAAGGACATGTTCCACAAACTAATGAACCAATGGCAAACTTACCTGTTACTGTATTAAATGTGCCTCTACCAGATTAAGCTATTGCTTTTCAGATTTAAAATCCATGCATGTGATACTAACCCACCTTGGTACCAGTCAGACCAGTTAATGTGTCACAGGCACTAAGTACACAAGTTAATTTATATACTTTTGAGTCTAAGGAATAGTATGTCTCGATATTTTGAAATGTTAAGATTTGTCAAAAACAGAAGAACTCTTACAAACACGGCAGCTCTTCTTGAATTGCTATAAATGACACTCTGTGCTCTGAATAATTTTGGCCATTAGAGTTGTCAGCTCTCCAAATGTGGAACTGACTACACCTTACAAAATGGTCAGCTGGCTCTCACAGAACACATTTAAGAAGAGGTGAGACAACCTTCAAACAGGACAGCGTCATGGGAACAGGGTGGATGGTTTTAAGGGGCATCCTGATCTTAGGCATCCTGGGCCTCTATGACAGGCATGAAGGAGACTCACCTGCCAGAGCCTTGATGCGGGACCGCTCAAAGAGCCGCGCAGAGCTGTTCTCATTGTCCCAGTCATCGACGTCCCAGCGGTTGTTGACATCACTGTACTGCTGCTGGATCTCAATGTTGTCATAGTCTGTGGCTACTGTGGTCGTCATCTTGAACTGTCTCAGCTGCTTCTCCACATCAGCTCCTTCTTAGAGTTCTATGAAAAAGAAAAGGAAAAACATTTAGAGTCTAAAGTGTATATAGTCCCCACGAAATCTACTGGGATAAAAGTGAGTAGAAAATAAAACAGTGCTTGCCAAGAATAGGTCTTCTGGAGCAAAGTGGGTTTCGGATTTTAGCACTGTCTATAATAGGTGGGTGACCTTAGCCAAGTTACTCAGTATCTCTAAGCCTCAGTTTCCCCAACTGTTAAACAGAGAAGATACTTTAGAGGTTGTAGAAAGGACTGAATGAGACGATGGATGCCCCCCAAATGATGGGTTTCTTCTTTCTAAAGTTTGAACTCTGTACTTTAAAAATGTTATCGGAGAGCCGAGCACAGTGGCTCATGCCTGTAATCCCAGCACTTCTGGGAGACCAAGGTGAGTGAACTCCCGAACTTGGGAGTCCAAAACCAGCCTGGCCAACATAGTGAAATTCTGCCTCTACTAAAAATACAAAAAATTAGCTGGGCTTGATGGCACGCACCTATAATCCCAGCTACTGGAGGAACTGAGGCAGGGAGATAGCTTGAACCCTGGAGGCAGAGGTTGTGGTGAGCCAAGACCACGCCATTGCACTCCAACCTGGGCAACAAGAGCGAAACTCCGTACCCCCCCGGCAAAAAAATTAAGATGTAAGTACATGGCACCCAAGAACAGTACCAGTGCACAGCAGATGCTCAATAAATGATTGCAATTCTTTATCCTGAGCTGATGAGCTTTAAACATAGCTTCTCCCTTGAATACAGCTATTATTCACTCATTGAACCAAAATACAGTGAAGACTTACTACATACTCTGTGCTGTACCAGATGCTAGGGATAAAAACGAATACAGCAAGGACCTGGCTCTAGGGAAGCTTATATCCTAGTAGTAGGAGCTAGACAAAAAGCTCACAAGAACAGGCAAGAAAGTTTAAAGAAAAAAAAAAAATGACAGCAGAGTCATGTGATAGAGAGTGACTATTTTTAGAACTGGTGATCAGGGAAGGCCTCTCTGAATGGGTACTGAAACTGAGAACTCAATGTCAAGAGGAATGGGTCACACACAGATCAAGAATAGTGTTTCAGGCAAACGAAACAGCTTGACATGCGGGAGCAACCACGACTTCGATGTGGCTGAGTCTGGTGGGCAGTGGAGAAACTTAGAGATGAAGCTGGGGAGGAAGGTGGGTGAGCCCAAGTGTGACAGGAAGCAACTGCAGACTTTTAAGCTAATAACTGACACTACCCTTGAGTGTATCTGTAAAAGATTCTTTCGGGGGCTGCGGGGAAAATAGATTCTAGGTGGCAATAATGGAAGCAGTGGCCACTTGGGAGGCTGCTCCAGAGATGATGGCAGTGCAGCCTTGGGGGTGGCGAAGTTGGGGTGGTTAGAAGGTGGATGTGCTTTGGAGGGAGAACTAACTAGACCCAAGGCACTGAGGAACTGAGCTACTGCTATGCTTGATGCCTAGAGGGGGGTTAAATTCCTGCATATTTTAAATTGTACTTCAGGGACTCAGGCTCAGTCAGGCATACAAAGCTATCTAAGTAAACTGTTAATCTGCAAATATGGCCCAACCTGGTGGCTCACGCCTGTAATCCCAGCACTTTGGGAGGCCAAGGCAGGTGGATCACCTGAGGTCAGGAGTTTGAGACCAGCCTGGCCAACATGGCGAAACCCTGTCTCTCCTAAAAATACAAAAATTAGCTGGCATGGTGGTGCATGCCTGTAATCCAAGCTTTCGGGAGGCTGACGTGGGAGAATTGCTCGAACCCAGGAGGCGGAGGTTGCAGTGAGCCAGGATCGAGCCATTGCACTCCGGCCTGGGCAACAGAGCAAGATTCCGTCTCAAGAAAAAAAAAATCTGCAAATATAAGAAGAAGGGGGAAAAGACAACCCCCTTTTTATTTTAAAGTGGTATGAAGATATCCCAAGAAAAAAGATATCTATTATCAACATCTTAAAACTCAAAAATTTCCTGTAAGGTTTTTTGTACCTGGATGCTTCATTTAGTGAAAGCCTTGTTCAGTGAGCACCACGATGTACCCTGGGCCAGAGTCAGCAGACCTCCTCACCACAGCCTGTGTGCTAACCAAGCCAGATACATACCACTCAGCACCAGCAAAGGATCATTCAAGAGACGCTTCCTCTGCACTACATATGCCACCACACAAAAAATATACAAAGCCATATACGCAGAAAAGAAACATTTACTGTGCTTGAAACGCAGTTTTAAAATTCCAGCACATAACCACACATGCCACACGCAACCAAGTTTCCATGGTAAATAAGCTGAAACAAATGAACTGCTCCTTAAATAGTAGACTATTCGGTGGCACAAGCACACAACTGCCTGCTCTTTTGTCATGAGCTGTTTTCTCACATGCTATCCAAGAACATCACCAACACATCCCACATGTTCCTGAGGAAGCACCGAATCCACCTTACAACTGAGCCACAACATCTGTGACTCAAATTGTCACCCATCTCTGCTCTAAGAGACAAATTCTGAATGGAAGTAAAATCCTCGATTCTCATCAGATAGACATACTCGATCCCAATAGTACATTAATGGGTAGATTAGTTTTCACACCTACATTAGCAATATATTTACAGGCTTTCATAAAAACACAAACATTTCAGAAACCTAATCCAGTAAGTATATTCTATTGAATGATCTTAGAGTGGCATTTAATATTCAAAGTCATAACCTCTTCCAAAAAAGAAAGAAAATTAATATTATCATGCAATCATCTGACCTTGAATAGTTAACTTTCATGACTGTTATCAGTATCAAAGACTTTTATAAAATTCAACCTTGGAGGATTCTATCTCTAGGGAGAAAATGTGAAAGTGCTATTAATCCCAAATTCTGTAAGTTCAGAGAGTAAAATTTAACACAACCCAATCCAAGGTGAAACCCAAGCAAGGCATGCCTCACCCCAGATAAGTTTTGGCTATTTGGTGCCACCTGCTGACCAATGAGAAGAAGCCTCCAGGGCAGCTAGCTGTACCTGTGCTGCAACATCCATCGTGCCCAGCCTGGCTCTGGCCCTGCTCCTGGCCCTGCCCCGACCTGGGAATCTCTCTTTCTCCCACTGAACCACTAACTGCTTTCCATAGATTTCCTTTTTTTTTTTTTTTTTTGTGCACTGGCTCAATCTCGGCTCACTGGAACCTCCACTTCTCAGGTTCAATTCTCCTGCCTCAACCTCCTGAGTAACTGATGTAGATTAAAGGCACGTGCCACTACGCCTGGCTAATTTTTTATTTTTAGTAGAGGCAGGGTTTCAGCATGTTGGCCAGACTAGTCTCAAACTCCTGACCTCAGGTGATTCACCGGCCTTGGCCTCCCAAAGTACTGGGATTACAGGCATGAGCCACCTTGCCCAGCCCACAGATTACTTAATAAATAAGTGTTAATCCTTGTCTTAAGCTTAAAATGAGTCATTCAGACAACTAAAGTCCTGTTTTCCCTAATGTTCTTTCTTAATGGTGTTCCTTAAAAATACTGCTATTGTTCCTTGAAACAGAAAGGTTAAGCCAGGAGTGGTGGCTTATGCCTGTACTTCCAGCACTTTGGGAGGCCAAGGCAGGCGGATCACTTGAGCCCAGGAGTTCAAGACCAGCCTGCACAACACAGTGAGACCCCCATCTCTACAAAAATAAAAATTAAAAAATAGCCAGGTGTGGGGGTGTGTGCCTGTGGTCCCAGCTACTTGGGAGGCTGAGGTAGGAGGATCACTTGAGCCCAGGAGGTGGAGGTTGCAGTGAACCATGATTGTGCCACTGCACTCCAGCCTAGGTGACACAGCCAGACCCTCTCTCAGAAAAAACAAAAAACCCAGAAAGGTGAATGGGAAGTATCCAAAGTATCCATTGGTCTGTGTACTATATATATATATCAGCTAGGCACAGTGGCTCACATTTGTAATTCCAACAATTTGGGAAGCCCAGGAGTTTGAGACCAGCCTGGGCAAGATGGTAAGGTGCCATCCTCACCCTTCTTCACTGTCTCTACAAAAAATACAAAAATTAGCCAGGCATGATGGCACATGCCTGTAGTCCCAGCTACTTGGGAGGCTGAGGTGGGAAGATCACGTGAGCCCAAGAGATCGAGGATACAGGGAGCCATGATCGTGCCACCACACTCTAGCCCAAGCAACAGAGTGAGACCTGTCTCAAGAAAAAAAAAAAAAGAGGCAATGCTCTCAGTTATTCTTTTGATTCAACTGTTTCACTCAAGTGTCTAGAATTTGAGACAGGGTTTTTTGTTTGTTTGTTTTGAGACAGAGTTTCGCTCTTGTTCCCTAGGCCGGAGTACAATGGCATAATCTCGGCTCACTGCAAGCTCCGCCTCCTGAGTTCAAGTGATTTTCCTGCCTCAGTCTCCTAGTAGCTGGGATTACAGGTGGCTGCCACCACGCCCAGCTAATTTTTGTATTTTTAGTAGAGACGGGGTTTCACTATGTTGGCCGGGCTGGTCTCGAACTCCTGACCTCAGGTGATCCACTCACCTCAGCCTCCCAAAGTGCTGGGATTACAGACATGAGCCGCCGCACCCAGCTCAATTGTCTAGAATTTGATACTAGAGACATCTTTTTTCTTCAATATTCTCCATCTGTCCAAAGACAATGTCCTTTGTCCAAAGACAACACTATTTACAGTGATAAAACTCATTTATTATTTTCAGGGCAATTTCAAGGCAAAATACCCATCACTTCCAGCCATCATGAAAAGGTCCCCTTCTAGGCACTCTAGAGTGACCTGAGGGTAAAGAAGTCAAGTCAGGGCAAGAGTATGGAAGAGTGTGCCCATGGCATGGGGACTCCAAACTCCAGCATGCTATAAACATCATTATCCTCTAACCCACTTCCACATGGGACGGGGCCAGCTGTGAGGACAGTTTATATCACACATACAGGGGTCCCAGCAGGTTATCTAAGAAGTGCTATTGCCGGGCGCGGTGGCTCACGCCTGTAATCCCAGCACTTTGGGAGGCTGAGGCGGGTGGATCATGAGGTCAAGAGATCGAGACCATCCTGGTCAGCATGGTGAAACCCCGTCTCTACTAAAAATACAAAAAATTAGCTGGGCACAGTGGCGCGTGCCTGTAATCCCAGCTACTCAGGAGGCTGAGGCAGGAGAATTGCTTGAACCCAGGAGGCAGAGGTTGCGGTGAGCCGAGATTGCGCCATTGCACTCCAGCCTGGGTAACAAGAGCGAAACTCCGTCTCAAAAAAAAAAAAAAAAAGAAGTGCTATTGGCCATGCCTCCATGGGCTATGAAGTCATCTGTACTTCTTATATAGCTGTGGGAAGATTAGGAAGAGAAGGAAGGCTTGACCATCTTGGAACTCTGCCTGGTGCTTCCACCATTAGGAAAACGGGAAAGGACTATAAACGGCCGATACAAGAAAAGGGAATCATCTCCCCTCGAAGAGAAAGGCCCTCACCCCTCTACTAGCAGAGTGAGAGCCTGGATTCTACTGGACTTAATCACCACAGTAGGAGCACATTAAATAACTTCTGAATGAATAAAAACAGTAATACCCTGCGTGTGACTGGGGTAATGCCCATGTTCTTTGTGACTAGGTTTCAAGAAGATAGTTCCAAGTGCCTATCTACTTTCCCCGCTCTTCTCCATTGTGGGGTGGGGTGGAATGTGTGTGTGTGTGTCTGTGTGTGTGTGTGTGTGTGTGTGTGTGTATGTATGTGTATAAAAACAAGGCCTATGTAGAAAAGCCAAGATCCTCCCTCTCAAAGTACTCTTGTCTAATCCCGTGTCCTATGAACTGGAATTTTCCATAAGATGCACAGAAATTCCAGAGGCTTTATTATTTTCTGCTTCAATAAGCAGACACTAAATTCATTTCTTCAAACAGGTGGACCAAGGCAGAAATGGATGTGGAAACTACTATCCTGAACCTGTGAGGCAAAGAGTTTCCTACAGCTGTGGCATGAGCTACCACAGGTTATAACCATTAGGAAAGAATTGGAATGTTACCATTCCAGGTTTTAGGACTATTCTATTTATTCTCCACTATATTGATTAAAATTCATAAAGTCAATACTTGACACAGCCCAGAGGGGAAATACTTTAATCTGTTCTTTTACTTCCCCAGATGCCACATCTATTTTCTAAGTCGCCACAGGTACCAGATAGGTTTTTGTTCTAGGAAAAAACAGTGATTCCCAGGCTACTCTCCAGCGCCCTCTTCTGTTACTCTACAAAATCTCCCTTGGTGACATCACCCACTTCCCTGTCTGTGCGAGTTACCCGGTGCTGACATCTCCCTGGACAGCAAGGTGCAGGTGTCTCCTAATAATCACTAACTCGGCCTAACACCAAACTCACGGCCCCCACCTCTGCGCCCTGTGTCTCCTCCACTACCCCTCACTGAATGGCACACCCGCTTCTTCCAGCTGCCCCAGCCAGACACCTTGCAGTCACCTTTCATTTCTCCCTCTCCCTCCACAGGGTGGCCCTAAGGTTGCTTGTACCTCCTGAAAATCTCATGAGTTAGTTCCAGCAGTAGTTTCTCATTCCAGCTCCTCATCTCTCATTGTAACCCTGAATCCATCCCCTACAATGCTACCAGAAGGACCATGCTAAAATGTAATTCCAGTCATTTTATCCCCGACTACAATCTCCCAATGGCTCCCGATGCTGAGAATAATGCCGAGAACCCTTAGGAGAGAAAATGAGACTCTCCATGAGGACCCTGCTCATCTCTCTAGCCTGGTCCCACTATCCATGTCCTAAGCTCTTGCAGCTCCTAAGAGAGAAGAATCATGTTCTTGTCTCAGCTTCAAACCTATCACTTGGAACAGCTCTTGACTCTTTCCCCAAATCCTAGCTCAGTTATCACTACATCCAGGAAGTCTCCTCAAATCACTCACCACCACCACCATCTGGTCTGAATTAGACAGCCTTAGATAGTACCCACATACACTCCCTCTGACACCTTATGCACCTCTGACCTATCATTTCTAAGACTGCTTCATAATTACAAACCTTCTATTTACTTATCATCAATAAGCCATGGCCTCTTGAGGTCATGTCCCCATCACTCTGTCTTTAGAACTCATAGCAGGGTGCCTGGTAACATTAGGCGCTTGCTAATTATTTGTTTGTGAATGGGCTGCCTGGGCGGGTGGCAGAGGGAGGGTTGGGAGGTGAGAGCATGGGCAAAGACAGCTGAAGCTGCCACTCTGGTACGATCTCCATCAGTCACAAAGTCTGAAACATATACTCTTCCGACTTACATAGATCTGGTAGACACTCTGCTTTCAAGGAAGTCACATTTTTTAAATAGGCTACTAATGAATGAGTGCATATTTAATAAGGTGCTTCTCCATGCACACAAAAAAATTTAGATTTCCCTTTTTAATTTGTAAAAAATTTTTTTTGTCTGAACTACTCAGATTTCAGAGAGTAAAGCAACAAATATTCTCATACAAGGACTTTTCATTGGCACTACACACATGCACACACACATATACACACACTTCCTTAATACTCTATCTTAATTAAAGGCTGAAATAAATTAAAATGAAGAAGGTGACCAACATTTGCTAATCATTTTCGAGGAAGAAAACTATGTAACAATTACTTTGGTAGAATTCATAGACCCAAATGTTCTGCAAACACTTAAAACCCTCCCACTTTATTCACAAAAGACTTGAAAAAGTGTACACCGGATGCTGGTATGCCATCTTTAAAAAGTCCTTCTAAGGACACTGAAGGTACCAAACTGTGCAAACTGCGTGTCTGAGAATTTGGCTACAACTATCTCAACTGTTCAGTTGCCAAAAAGGAGCATCTGCAAGAAACCACTGTTTCTTAATAACTGGCTGAACTACTGTTACTCAGGTTCGTGGGGCTAGTGCCAAAAAGGGACCAAGATTCCATCCCAAACATTCAGAGTTCTCTGCTCATAAATACAAAGACACACATGAAAAGTTACAGCATGATAATTCACAACACAAGGAAAGTCACAAGCATACAATGTCCATTATAAAAGTAGCCTTCACTTTTAAAACAATCCAGTGGCCGGGCGCGGTGGCTCACACCTGTAATCCCAGCACTTTGGGAGGCCGAGGCGGGTGGATCACGAGGTCAAGAGATCGAGACCATCCTGGTCAACATGGTGAAACCCCGTGTCTACTAAAAACACAAAAAATTAGCTGGGCATGGTGGCGCTTGCCTGTAAAACCAGCTACTCAGGAGGCTGAGGCAGGAGAATTGCCTGAACCCAGGAGGCAGAGGTTGCGGTGAGCCGAGATCGCACCATTGCACTCCAGCCTGGGTAACAAGAGCAAAACTCCATCTCAAAAAAAAAAAAAAAAAGCTGATGTGTACTGCAGCTTTACAGGAACACATCAACTGTAATAAAAAAAGAAAAAGAAAAAAGCTAGGTGCAGTGGCTCACACCTGTAATCCCAGCACCTTGGGAGGTCAAGGTGGGCAGATCACGAGGTCAGCAGTTCAAGACCAGCCTGACCAACATGGTGAAACCCCATCTCTACTGAAAATACAAACATTAGCCAGGTGTGGTGGCAGGCACCTATAATCCCAGCTACTCAGGAGGCTGAGGCAGAAGAATTGCTTGAACCCGGGAGGTGGAGGTTGCAGTGAGCTGAGATCGTGCCACTGCACTCCAATCTGGGCAACAGAGCAAGACCCCTTCTCCAAAAAAAAAGGGCCCGATATAGCTGTATACAGTTAAGCCAAAATTCACAAAATCAGACCATCAGACCATACTGAGAGGAAAAAGGTCTCTGAGACCTACTAATAATTATTAAATCACTAAATTCTTGTTAATAAACTATTTTGAACTTCAAATAATCTATAGCTATACTAACTTTTGTCTATTTTATTTATCAGTGACAGAGTATAGTAATATTTCCCACTATGATTATCAGATTTTCTTTCTCATTCCCTGAGTATGTTACAAGATCATGATTATTTTATCTTCTTGGTGAGCTGTTAACATTATGAAATATTGCTTTATCCCTATTAACATATGAACTCTATTTTGATTGATAGTAATATTTACCTGGCATTTTTTTTTTTTTTGAGACGGAGTTTTGCTCGTTGCCCAGGCTGGAGTGCAATGGCGCAATCTCCACTCACCTACACCTCCCGGGTTCAAGCAATTCTCTTGTCTCAGCCTCCTGAGTAGCTGGGATTACAGGCATGCGCTACCATGCCTGGCTAATTTTGTATTTTCAATAGAGACAGGGAGTCTCCATGTTGGTCAGACTGGTTTCAAACTCCCGACCTCAGATGATCCACCTGCCTTGGCCTCCCAAAGTGCTGGGATAACAGGCGTTGAGCCACTGCGCCCAGCAGTATGTATTTTCCTAACCCATTATTTCAAACTCTCTGTAAACCAAAAATAAAATTCTAAGGCCCCCAACCATCAGAATGGACCCCTCCTCTTGGCCAAGGGCATCCCAGTGCGATACCTGAAAATCTCTTTCACGCCATGATGGAAGGGAGGGTTGGACATGCCTCACTATCCTCCACCTCCAGCATCCAGAATTACCTGAAAATCTTTTTCAGGCCATGATGGAAGAGGAGATTTGACATGGCTCATTACACTCTTCCAGTGTTCACATCAACACAGACCTTAAGTCGGATAAGAAATACTCATAGTCTGTTATCTCTGAAATCTGCTACTTGGAGGCTTCATCTGCATGATAAAACCTAGGTATCCACAACCCCTTATGGTAACCCAGACATTCCTTTCTACTGATAATAACTCTTTCAACCAATTGCCATCAGAAAAATTTTAAATCTTCCTATGACCTGGAAGACTCCCCCATCCCGCCCTTCCAGATCGAACCAATGTATATCTGACGTATTGATCGATGTATTGTGTCTCCCTAAAATGTATAAAAGCGAGCTGTACCCTGACCACCTTGAGCACACATGCCACCAGGGCCTCCCTAACCTTGAAAAATAAACCTTCTAAATCGACTGAGACCTATCTCAGACATTTTGAGTTCACACTTCTAGAGTCATTTTGTTTTTAGGTATGCCTCTCTTTGTTTCAATCTACTACAGGAGTCTCTGTCATTCAGCTGGCAAGCATAATCCATTTGCATTTATTAGGACTACTGCCATATTTGAAGTTTCAGTCAACTTATTTTCTATTTTCAATCATAATTAACAAAAACATGGAAAGTGGGGCCCCAAGAGCTAAACAATCAAGTCACACAGCTATGATGTTTTTGTCATAATATCTTTATCACTATTGAATCTTGTACAATAAGAACACAATCAAGAAAATGAAGAAACCAAGAGGACTTGAACCAAGTATGTACGACTCCAAATCCCATGCTTTAAATGTACAAAATGGCCTACCCTCTAAGGCAAGAACCCTTTAATAGTGGTCCATGTCAGAAAAATATCAAAAAGACTCAAGGTTCTTAAATAAATGAGGAAATAAATTACCCCCATCAAAGTCTAATTATGGCCTAGGGCAGTTACCCAACCAGCTAGGTCTCCTAGCTTGTACATACACAATGGGGGTGATATTGCCCCCAAAAGGAATGAAAATTCATTTTGGGTATGAGGCAAAAAATTGTATTCTTTTTCATGTAAGCATAGATATACAATGTAACTATGGCATTAGAATTTCATGGGTGAGCAATTAGGAGAAAAAAATGTCACACTGGGTGCAGTGGCTCATACCTGTAATCCCAGTGCTTTGGGAGGCCCAGGCAGGAGGAACGCTTGGGACCATGAGTTTGAGACCAGCATGGGCAACAAAGTGAGCCCATCTCTACAAAAAAATTAAAAACTAGTCAAGTGTGGTGGCACATGTTTGTAGTCCCAGCCACTCAGCAGGCTGAGCCTGGGAGGCTGAGGCTGCAGCAAGTTGTGATCACGCCAAAGCACTACAGCCTAGGTGACAGAGCAAGACCCTGTCTCAAAAATAAATAATATAAAAAATTCCGACTGGGGGATGGGAATAATAAAAAAAATGATGAGAAACACTATCCAAACTAAAGAAAAAAAATGCTTATCTCCTTTTTTTTTTTTTAAAAAGATAGGGTTTCACCATGATGGCCAGGCTAGTCTTGAACTCCTGACCTTAGGTGATCCACCCACCTCGGCCTCCCAAAGTACTAGGATTACAGGCATGAGCCACCGTGCTCGGCCTGCTTATCTCCTTTAAATGAAGATGTAAACATCCAACAGTTTCACCTTGCCCACTGCCTAGACACAGCCTATTTAACAAGACAGGGGAATTGCAATGAAATTATTCACATAGAGTTGGCTATGCAGGAGATCAGAGTTTTATTACTTAAATCAGCCTCCCCAAGAATTCGGGGATTGAAGTTTTTAAGGATAATCTGGTGGGTAGGGGGGCCAGTGAATCGGGAGTTCTGATTGGTGGGGCCAGAGAGGAATAGGGAGTTGAAGCTGTCCTCTTGTATTTAGTCAGTTCCTGGGTGGGGGCCTCGGGACCAGATAAGCCAGTTCATCCATCTGGGTGGTGCCTGTGGATCCATGGAGTACAGGGTCTGCAAAATGTCTCAGGCACTCATCTTACCTTTTGTGTTATCCCCAAGAGCACTCTGGGGAGGTTTACAATCTTGCAGCCTCCAGCAGCATGACTCCTAACCCGTATTTTCTAATTTTGTGGCTAATTTGTTAGTCCTACAAAGGCAATCTAGTCCCCAGGCAAGAAGGGGGTTTTGTAATCATCTTTGTTTTAAACTATAAACTAAGTTCCTCCCAAAGTTAGTTTGGCCTTTGCCCAGGAAAGAACAAGGACTGCTTGGAGGTTAGAGGCAAGATGGTGGTTAGTACAGATCTCTTTCACTATCTCAGTTACAGTTTTGCAATGGTGGTTTCAAACACTGTAAAAAGCCTCAGAAAGGTGAAGAGCACATTTCTCTGTAATAAAAAATTAAGAATATCACATATCACGGGTTCCATTCATTATGTCTCTGACGTAAAATCTCAGAGTGGCTATTCCCCACTAAAACCAATGTGTGTACTTGAGAGGAGCAGTGAAGATTTAGCCATCTTCTTCCTACAACACTCAAAGGCTAAAATGCCATTATGAACCTCCATTCTCAATATTCAGAGATAAACCTCTTTCCTATACAGATGGAAGACGCCACTGGAAGGTGGTTCTAGCTTTATAAACAACACAGCCGAATAGACTTTTTTTTTTCTTAATGGGCAAATTCAACCAGGCTCTACTCTTTGAGGGAGCAAAATTCACCCTTACTATAATGGAAATTAATTGTTTTAAAAGATTTCACTAATGGGAAATACATTTTTATTTTAAAACATTCTGCCAAAAAGATCTCATCACCATGGTTTAAGAACTTATCATTATTACGGGGTATAACCATGAATACACTCTACAACAAGAAACAGTATGGGAGAGAAACATGGCATCCGCCTCACCTTCCTCCATTTACAGAGCAAACAGCGCAAGGAACAGTGATGTTGCAAATGGATTCTTTGAGTCCCTGACAAGAAAATTCTTTATATGCTGCATAGAAATGTATCCTTTACTATTCGTACATTAAAATTTTAAAGTACCTTACCTTACTTCTCTGCTTATCTATGATACTCTCTACATTCTAAATATAATTTTATAAGTTCTAATATTTTGAAAAATCAGCTGAATGTTAAAAGTAGATAAATCTAGAGAGAAAGGCTAATTTTTCCAACATTCATTTATAAGCTTCAAAATCACCTAATTTGAACCAACTAAAATATTTTTTAAATCCTACCAAATAAATACACAGCTATTTTCATATATATGGCAGTTGAAGGCCATCCCTGTTTCTGTTCCACATATAGAGAAGAGTTATTAAAACTGAAATTAACTGATGTCTTCTGGTTGACTAAATTATTTAAAAAATAGAAATTATTAACTCAATACAGACCTAGCACCATGGTCTTATGGCTAATGTGGGGTTTCTAAGCCACTATAAATAACGATTTGCTTACATTTACTTCCAAATAGTTTTAAATTACATTAGAGTATCGTTCCAATGGTGCTGCTGCCAAAATACCTATCCTGAATTTCAGTGAGTTTGGCATTTCACTGCCTTATTCGTTGAGAAATTTCTTAAGTCAGTATCACATGTGCCTGAACAACACAGGAACAATAAAGCACTTCTTATTTGTAAGTTGACTTCTCCTAGAGCAACACAATGCCAAAATCCTCCATAAATCTAATAGGTGGAAATGCATATCTCAATTACCTGGAATGAGAATGAAAGAAATATGTAAAATTGCACTGAAAAGCAACACTATACTAAGTGATATGTGAGACACATATACCCCCCACCACAAGCTCTGCAAGGGCCAGCATCCTCTTGTAGAGTGCAGTGGTACAATGTTGGCTCACTGCAACCTCTGCCTCCACGGCCTCAGCCTCTCCAGTAGCTGGGACCACTGGCACACACCACCACTCCTAGCTAATCTGTGTATCTTTTTTTAGAGACAGGGTTTCACCATGTTGCCTAGGCTGCTCTCCTGGGCTCAAGTCATCTGCCTGCCTCAGCCTCCCAGAGTGCTGGGATTATAGGCGTAAGCCCCCATGCCCAGCTTTAAACCACTAGTACCCAGCATAGCACCTAAGCCATAGCAGGTGCTCAAAAACAATTGTGAAATGCAACGCAGATGGTAGGAGCAGTGTCGCCACACAGTAATCTAACTCTAAAACACAATGCTTCTTCCTACTGAAATAGTACGTACTTTGGATCCCAGTAAAATTCTCATTGTTAGACAGGAACAACCTTCTCTTCAATCAGATTCATTTGTTTATAACTTTATAAGTTGTACATTTATTTTCAACTGTCATAAACCATGAGGGGTCATATTTGGATAGGATTACAGTAATCAATTTCACAATCTCACAGATATTTGGCTTTTAACATACTTATTTTTAAACAGACGATTTTAAGATCATTTCCCTGTGTAAAATAACCTAAATCCTAGACTGCCATGGCGACCTAAATTTCCAGAGATTTACACTGTATTAAATTTTCTCAAAGAGCTGTTCAAATAACTACCATTGCCTGCGTTAACACTGCAGCAGCAAGCCTTTCCCCTTTGTATGCTTGGTAAATATTTCTCAAACTTACTTAGAAATCTGTAACCTTTCAAACAAACAAAATGAGTAAAGGTTAGCCTACAATACTTGAAAGGAAGAGATGAGCAATTTTAGAAAAAAACATTCCAGTAACTATCCTTTTAACATGATCAAACCTCTATCAGAGGGGTCTGCAACCCCCGGGCCACACAGCGGAAGATGAGCAATGGACAAGCAGGCGTGGTACAGCTGCTCCCCATCATTTGCATTATCTACTGTCTGAGCTCTGCCTCCTGTCAGATTCCTGGTGGCATTAGATTCTCATAGGAGCGCAAACCCTACTGTGAACTGCACATGAGAAGGATCGAGGTTGTGCACTCTTTATGAGAATCTAATGCCTGATGATCTGTCACTGTCTCCCATCACCCCCAATGGGACCATCTAGTTGCAGAAAAACAAGCTCAGGGTTCCCACTAGGTCTGTATCATGGTGAGTTGTAGAATTACTATTATTACTATTTTTGAGACAGAGTCTAGCTCTGTCGCCCAAGTTGGAGTGCAGTGGCACAATCTTGGTTCACTGAAACCTCTGCCTCCCGGGTTCAAGAAGTTCTCCTGCCTCAGCCTCTGCAATCTCTAGCTGGAATTATAGACATGCGCCACCATGCCTGGCTAATTTTTGTATTTTTAGTAGAGACAGGGTTTCACCATGTTGGTCAGGCTGGTCTTGAACTCCTGACCTCACTCAGGTGATTCGCCCACTTCGGCCTCCCTAAATGCTGGGATTACAGGTGTGAGCCACTATGTCTGGCCAGAATTATTCCATTATATATTACAATGTAATAATAATAGAAATAAAGTGCACAATAAATGTAATGTGCTTGAATCATCCTGAAACCATCCCCATGACCTGTCACTGGAAAAGCTGTCTTCCATAAAAACCAGTCTCAGGTGCCAAAAAGGTTAGGGATCACTGCTTTATTACTAAAATTAGTTTAAACCTGATCAATCTGAAAAGAAAATTTTTTTTTTAAATACTGTTTAACAATACAGTCTATACAGTCTGGAATCCATTAGAAGTCTGCACATGACTGCTTAAAAGCTTATTTTCAAAGATACTCAATATCAAGCTTGGTAACAAAAGTCAGTTAAAGTAAAAGTAAATGTGGACTCACTTTGGCTCTCCAGGATATCTAAACATGAGTATACAAGAAAAATGAGCCACAGTGCCTAAAATATTACCATAAGTTTAGAACCACAAAGGAGCTCTCTGATTTACAATGTATTATCATAGGTGACAGCCACAAGTTAGTATGTCTACTGCAGGGCCAGACCCTAATCCAACTGAGCCAATCAGCCCAATGCCCCGGCTGGGGATAACTCACCACACTTTCCAGAAAGTCACAGGATAACGCGCAGCCTGTCCAAAGCTACATGGGCTTACAATTCAAGTTTACTTGGCTTCCACTATTATTTCTCAAATGACTTCAAAATGAAAATAAGGTCTTAGCTGGTGAAATCTTCAACAAAAGGAATCAGCATTTCTGTGTTCTCCCAATAGGGGAAAAAACTTAGAAGAACAAGATCAGGGCATCCAGACCACTCTGAATTTCTTTAAAATCTCCCTGGTGATGTGATTTTTGAAACTGCATTTTTCAACTACTTATTTGACTAAAATCAAGCACATAACATCATCTCCTTGAAATATGTCACTAATAAACAAGTGTTCTATTTCCCAAAATATCTGCAATATAACAAGCACTTTGTTTTTCCTATCTCAAAATGCTTTCAAAGCACTTGCTTCTTTTGTCAGAATCAGCAGCACAGAAGAATGAACCGGATGGCAGGGCAATTTGGAACATTTGGAGGGAACTAAATTCTGTTAGTATTCTATGACTCTGCACAGAGACAAAAATCAGGGGCTGGGTACCCAGCAGTGGCTGGATTTTTAGTGGAGCCTGAGTGTTATGGACCAAATTGTGCCCATCTTCCAAATTCGCATGTTGTAGGAGTAACCCCTAATTTGACTGTAATTTGTAGACAGAGCCTGTAGGGAGACAACTTAGGTTAAGTGCGGTCATAATAGCAGGGCCCTAATCCAACAGCACTGGTGCAGTTATTAGAAAAGGAACAAAGAGACGCTATGGTCCCTCTGTACCCACCCATTTGCAAAGAAGGAAAAAGGTCAGGTGAGGACACAGTGAGGCAGTGGCCATCTCCAAGCCAGGGAGAGAAGTCTCATCAGAAATCAACTGACAGCACTCTGATCTTGGACTTCTACTCCACAGAACAGTGAGAAAATGAATTTCGGTTGTTTAATCCATACAGTGTGTGGCATTCTGTTATGGGAGCCTGAGCAGATTAATACACCAAGTGAACCCTAAAGCTACCCTCTGTGCCATTAAACTCCAATCTCAATCCAAGGATCCTGTAATTAATGAAGCCTTTCTAATCTCATTAGCAATGGCACTGCTAACTCTCAATATCTTGTAATTTTAAAGATAAGGACAATGGATAAATGAGAACCAGATCAGCCTAAACTTTACTTTCTCAGGAGAGACTCTTCTGAAGCCTCCAGTCCCAGCCCAGGGCCTCTCCTGTTCTATGTTCCTATTGGTCTGTACTTTTTTTCACAGAATGCACTATGATGGTGTTCAAATAATTACCTGTGTAATTATTTGTTAAATGACTATCTTGCCTGAAAATGTACTGTACTATTCATGAACTATTTTAGGTATTTCTCTCTTTTTCATCAGTGTATCCCCAAATATAGCACCTAGCTCATACAGCATAATAGATAAATGTTTAATGAATACACTTTATAATTAAAATCTTTTCAGCTTCGAGGAGTCTTAGAAGCACTTTCCCTATCAATTTCTCTACTATCAAGAAGAAAAATTTACTCAGTTCACCCAGTGGTAAATTTTTCCAAATGTAAACTGTAAGTAGTAAAACAAACAAACAAACAGATAAACTCTTACAGATTGAGTCATCTACATTTTAAAATTATATTTACATGATATTTTTTAAGTTTTCTCACTGACCAAATAGCTTCAAAAGCAACTTCAAATTTCTAAGACAAATTTTCATTGCTGGCTGAGCAGCCATGCTCAAGGATGCCAGCTCTGGGGCAGGTCCATGGCCTGGCCAGCCCTTTCCTCACCACCTCCAAAAGCACATGTAGCACAGGGAAGGGCCCAGGGCCGAGAAGGGATTCAAACTGTTCAAGCACACATATAGTACTGGATTCAGATTTTTTTTAAAAAAGTACTCAAGGTTGTAAGAGATAAAAGCTGACAAGAATTCAAGGAAAATGTGGCAAGCTCAATATGAAGCAACAGCAGAAGACACATTGTTAGACACCAAGGAAGGAAAGGAAGCTTCAATGTTAGACACCAAGTTAAATCACCCCAGGTACTGACCAAGCCAAGAGTGTCCAGAAGGGGCAGCCAGGCTGTAAGACACCTAAGAGACCCAGCCTAGGAGCTAGGACCCCTGGGTAAAAGTCTAGGAGAGACACCTGGCAGGCATCTGCAGACAGCTTCAGGAGCCCCCCGGGAGCACTGGCACAGACTGCACAGCAGGCAGGGAGCAACTACTTCAGAGTGGCTCGGGGCTAGGAGGCACTTTCTAACAACTAGAGCCCTCCAAAAATGCACAGAGCAGAGAGGTATTCGATTTGTTGTTGTTTTTGTTGTTGTCTTCACAGCACACACTATACAACGTTTAAATAATTACCTGTTAAATGACTATCTTGCCTGAAAATATACTGTACTCTCCATATATTCAACAGGATAGCTACAGAAAGGACTGGGGACTGTGGGAAGCCAGGATGCACATATTCCAAGATCTCATCCAACTAACAGGCATCTATGATTTGGTTACCCACAAAGTATCCACACCATTCTTGTGATCCAATACAATGTAGTAATACTAAAATATGCAAAACTTGGTTCCCAAGGTGTGCAAGACACTCTCTCTTCAATGAGGCTCAGAAGATATTTCAAAATAATGGTTTTTCCATCCCTATGTTTAACTGAATGTCTACTACTTTAATTGTAACCATTCTTTGTTTGGGGTGTTTTCATTTTAAGAAAATATTTGCACTCTCTTTATAAACAAAGTATTCTTCTACAAACATTTATAGACATTTTCATTAGGTTTCACAATCCCACTGAAAATAATGAGCAAAAAGTTCTCAAAACAGTTTCTGCATTCTGATGAAAACATTCATTTTAAGTACACCACTGGAAATATTTGTCATCAAATTGATTATTTTATTTGGGAATTTTACACTTTTTAAAATATTATAAGGTGCCAAGTAAAACATTTGCTTATTAAAATTTTTTTTTAAATTAAATAATACAGTCATCCCTCAGCACCCATGGGCGATTGGTTCCAGAACCTCTTATGAATACCAAAATCCATGGATGCTCAGGTCCTTTCTATAAAATGGTGTAGTATTTGTATATAACCTACAAACATCCTCCCATATACTTTAAATCACCTATAGATTACTTATATTCCCAATACAATGCCTACACATCACCTCATTCACAGGGATTCAATGCACTACTCAGCATGCAGGAAATCTAACTTCTGCTTTTCGGAACTTTGTGGAATTTTTTTCCCAAATATTTTCTATCCATGATTGGTTGAATTCACAGATGCAGAATCCATGGATATAGGGTCCAACTGTACTGCTTATGCTGGTATGACTTCTCAGTCACCCAAGGAATATCATTGAGTCTAGGATTTTAACCTTCGAAAAAGGAGGAAACGTTCCTACTACCTAAATAGATATGAAAATCCAAAAGGTTTTTATTTAAGAAAGTCATAGAACATCAGAATGTAAAAGAGCTGTGCTTTGCAAGTCTTTTGTTTACACAAACCTCTCTTTGCCTCTTCAGGTTGGAAGGAGGGGAGGTGGCGGCACCTCAGAAAGTAGTTTTCCTAATGAATTACTACCTTACCGTTCTCCTTATCAAATATTTGCTTTAATGGAGGAGATTTGAACAAGTCAGTCCCACTTGCTGCACTTAAAAATCAGGCACACATATCCAGCATTAGTCATATTGTAACACATTCTTAATATAGTGGGGGGAATATACTCAGAAGAGGAGTTGGTGATTAACCACACTAAGCAATCAAAGTACTACACCTGAAGGCTGCAGAATATGGTTTCTTATGGCTGCTCTAATGCAGTTCCTAAAAATGTCTATTTTCTATAGATAGATTATGATAGCACCAAAATGTTCCCCCCCAAGAAATGAACTAATACATTTAGAAGTGTCAAGAAAATATGGGAAAGGCATTCATTGTAACCACACTCAGCTACTGAGTGATGAATAGTTAGGTATTTAGCAGTTTCTCAGCCAGAAGTTAGTTGGTTTTGCTTTTTGGCAATGGGTATATGTTTTTAATACTGCTGTATTACTCAAAAAGAGTTGATGTATTCAAAGACTAGAAAGGAAAGGCCTGTTTGTGAAACCAGTGATGAGAGCATGGATCAAAATAATGACCTACAAGGATGGTCACTTTCATGCTCACAGAGACTTCTCATTTCTAATCCTTGGACACTTTTAAATTCTGCTAAAGCCCTCAGATTCTCAAGAGTGTAGATGTTGGGTGAGGCAGCCAGTGTCAAAGAGATTTCTCTGAAGAGCATCTTGTTCCCACACTGGGCCTTCAGAAGGGGAGACAGGTAGGGGGCATTGTTCCCTTAGCTTGCTCTGACTACAAAAGCACTAACCAGATGAGCAATGAGACTTCCCCACACTATGCCTAGTCTTCCATGAGCAGGAAGGCAGCCATTGGCTCACACAGTGTGCTGAAAGATGGGCCAAGTTCCCATGAGTGTTCCTATCTCCACGTGGAACATGCAGAGAAGTTAAGCATAATATATCAGCATGGAGACACCAGTGACCAGTGTCTTGGGGCAGGTGTGCAGTGGATGACCAAAAATAAGCTCAGCAGATTAAGCTCCACACAGCAAAAGGATTAAACACACACACACACACACACACACACACACACACACACAGAGGGATCACCAAATGGAAGGCCAAGAATGTACCCAGTTGTAAAATCCAGTGTGATTACTATGCCAGAAAAGCTGCCAGGCCACACAGGCAGCTCTCCTCTTTCCTCACGACCACAGAGGGAACATGGCAGCCATCTCGTGTGCATTCTTCTCTGAGGTACCCTGGTTGATTAGCTCTCTGAGTCTGTGCAGAGCTCATTCCTGACACTTAATGAGGGCAGAGCCAAGAAACACGGGCCCTCTTCAACCAGACTGCTCACCACTCACACAATCTCCAGGAACCTCCATCTAGAAGCTCCAGAAGGTTCCTGCTCAACAGGATTTACGAAAAAGGGATGACAAAGTCCTTTCCCCTTGATTTCAGTGTTCATTCCAGAGACAACGAGAGAGAAAGAAACAGCAAAGGCAGAGTTTGCTCTTGGTTTTGCACTTAGATTTTCCATGAACACATCTCTGTCTGACTTCAGGGTAAGTCCATTAATCTTTCTTGATGTATAAGAATCTTGCAGGAAAAGCAGGGAGGGAGCTGTCACCCATACACACACAGCCCCACTTCAAAGTGTATTATCTGAAGTGAGTATTTATTTCTCTTCCTCTAAATGGCAGAAAGTATCCTCCTCTGTTGCCAGAAATAGACAGTTGTGTCAGGAGCAGCCATCCCTGATGTAAACCAATCCTTCACAGAGGAGGGGCTGGGCAGGTAAAGTGGTCAAAGATGACCACTCTGACAGTCTGGCCATCACCACAGCACTAAACTGATGCCAGCTGCCCATTACCGGATACATTCCTGAGGTCCTGTGACCGGCTCCTCAGAAGACTAACAAACCTTCTCATCAGCTTCCAGATGAGAACAAGGGTGAGGCCCTTGGGGCTAGAAAGCAGAAAATCGCCAGCTCTCTGATCAGAACCACAGTCTTACTCTTGGTAGGGGTAAAGTGTCATTTCAGAGGCCAGCGTGTTTGGGGAAGAAATCAGTAAATTACTCGACTGATGTCCTGAAAAGAAAAACAGACATACTCTCTCTCAGAGTTTAACATTTGGAGAGTGATGTTGTCACACTGTAAGAATAAAAGACAGGTCTGGAAATGAACCAAAGCGCCTTAATCTAGTCTTGCTTTACTGTGCAAATGTTTTCCTACCAAATATTCCAAAAGATGCTAATGATCACCTCTAACACAAATTTTCAGGGAGCTGCAAATACTTACCAAAATGTGATAGCTTTTCTCACGAAGTCTCTACACACACTAATTGCTCCATGTCCTAGCTTCCACTTCTCACAACTCCCCAGGCTCCTACCTTTGCACACTCCTCTCCTCAGAGAGGCTCCATCCCCAGGCAGGGGTGGTAACTCTCTGGTGCAGTGCCCAGTGCCAGCAAAGGGCATCCAGGTACCACCTCCCATCAACCTGACCCGCCATGTCAAGAAGCACTGAGCTTCAGGTGAGCAAGTAACAAGACAAAGTTTCCAAAACACAAAGAGCTGGAACCCACCAATTCAGAATCTACCAAGTCTATCCCCTCTTTCTGGATGCTACAAACCTGCACCTGGCTGTCCAGCCAGGATAGCATTTAATTGGTTTAAATTATCCTTAATGAATATACACAGCATTAGAAATGATCAGTTATCCCTAATACTATATCTAAATAATGTACAGTATTCCCTAAAAGGGAGAAGGAAGGTTTCTACAATATGCAGAAGTGATCAGCTATTCAAGAAGCCCCTCTGTAATATAGAGCAACTGGTCTGAAATTTGCAAGTTGCATTTAGCTAATTACAAACTTATTTGTTTCTAAAGGAATAAAAATAAAAAAAAAAGAGCCCTGGAGGCAGTTTCTCATGCCTCTGCTGGCTCACATGGGAAAAGGAAGGGCAATTTCTACTTGGGTGAAGGTGACAGGAAGATGAGGACTCCTCTCCTCTGCCTCACTGGGGACCCTAGAGTCCTGCCCTCTGCAGCTGCCTAGCCTGACTGTTGACAGGGCAGTCCAGCAGCCTCGAGAGATCACAAGAGATCTGTAATCAGAGAATCTGACATCCCTTCCAGAAATCAGCCATTCCTTATTTGGGTCAGTCCCAGCAGGGGACTTGGGACCAATCACCTATCTGCTCAGGGCCTCAATTTCCTTGTCTATAAAGAGAGGACCAGACAGGAACAGTGTTCCTGGCTGCACATCACAGTCACTTGTGGAGATACTGTGATTTAATTAGGCTGGCTCAGGTATGAGTGAGCATCACGATCTTTAAAATGTGCAACTGGCCAGGTGCAGTGGCTCATGCATATAATCCCAACACTCTGGGAGGCCACAGCAGGCAGATCTTTTGAGCCCAGGAGTTTGAGACCAGCCTGGGCAACATGGTAAAACTCCATATATACGAAAAATACAAAAATTTTCTGGGCATGGTGGCATGCATCTGTAGTCCCAGCTACTACAGGAGGCTGGAATGGGTGGATCCCTTGAGCCTGGGCCTGGGAGGCAGAGGCTGCAGTAAGCCATGACTGTGCCACTGCACTCCAGCCTGGGCAACAGAGAGAGACCCTATCCCAAAACAAAACAAAACAAAAAATAAAATATGCAGCGAAGGGTTGAAAACTACTAATAGCTAAAGCCCTTTCTAGCTTACACAAAAAACTTTATAAACCTCAAATACCAATAAAATGATCAGCACACACAACCCACCCCTCCTTAGCACGGTGGATTGACATGAAAAAAAAAAACAGAACAAATCTTTCAAAGGAAAGGACATCTCCAGCAGCCTGCTCCTGAGAACAGCTGAAGCCCACTGAGTCTTCAGCCTATCTAAGTGATCTAGAAGTTTCTAGTCAGCTCTAAAATTTTGTTCTATTTGAGATTTAGATTTTCTTTCCTCTGTTGCCTGAAACATGAGTCTTACAATAAAATATCTCAAACATAAATTTTGTGGTTATTTAAAATAAGCCATCACCTGACAAATGTGACTACTCGCCATTGTTTTTTCTTTCAAAGAATGAAAAACAGCCTAAAACATTTGTTCATTCCTTCACTTTTAGATTACAGATCATGGAAAAACACAAAACAAATCCTAAGAAATGAACAATTAATATAACAAAAAGTAAAAAGATTTATAATACCAAGATGCAGAAGATTTTAGATTACAGATCACAGAAAAACACAAAACAAATCCTAAGAAATGAACAATTAACATAACAAAAAGTAAAAGAATTATAATACCAAGATGCCAAAAATACTGATTACATTTCAATTACCATTTGCGCCTTCATCTGGAAAACATATTCTCCACTGGAAAGTACCCAGCGTAACAGCTGCATTGCTTTTTCAACTTTCACAAACACTGGAAAAGTTAGCCAAAACTCTGTGTTGGCTGACTTCCGGGATTTTATTATTATGTACTATTAGTTCATAGTGAGAAACATGGGCTAAAGGAAGGGGGAAAGCGAAGCAATGACAGGGGCTTCGTAATCATGTGCATATGTGAAAGTTTCTGAAGCTTTATCTGCCAGAAAATGTCTTCCATATTACTTCCATTACCTGTAGCTTTTACTAATTTAATCAGATAATTACAAGTGTTGTGTTTTAAGGACATCATTTACAGACTTAACTGTGAAACCATTATTCTTATGTCAGTGGCTGGGGTGCACTGACATTTTAATGTTTTTCATATGTAAAGCAAACTGGTGCATTCTCTCCCCTTTGCTCCACATTTTAGCAAGTGCTGAAAGCAAATCAACAGGCAAACAACCGGTTACCTTCCTCCATTACGTCCATTTCTTATCAAATCAATTATGGTTCAAAAGCCTCTCACTTTTAGTACTATGTGAATGCTGGGGCTGAAATATTTATTTTTTAAGGCTTACACAAACCAAACGGGTGGTACAGTCTAAGCACAGACTTTTCAATCTCATGAACCAGCAAAGTTAAACAAAAAAATGGAGGAACCAACATGAGTTTGCAACTTTTCCTTAGTTAAATAAGGAGAAAAAAATTAAAACAAATACAAAAAAGAACTACTAATATTGCCACTACTTTATAAAGAGTAGTCAAAATAGGCCAAGGATTACCATGATCATCTGCAAACTGAAAGATCAACCCCTTCCAGAGGTGGGCAAATGGCAACCCTACCTGAAGGCTTCTGCAGAGGGTGGTGAGGGCCCCAGGGCACGCCTGGGCTCCACAGGTGCAAAGGAAATAACATGAGCTAACAGGGGATGAAAGGTGAAGTCCCAGCCAGCTGACTAGGGGCAAACACAAAATCTCTCTGGGTTTCTCTGTCTACATCTACACCTTTACTCTACTTTTAAAGTCCCTTCCTAAAGTCCCATAACCACTAGGTGAAAAGCACTGCGGGACTATTACCCTTTTATTAGGATGAACCAAGTCTCTATGCACCATCACATGTGTCTCCAGCACCCAACACAGCACTTGGCATAAAGTACGGGCTCCAGACCTATGTATCGAATAAATGACTTTTCTGCTGTCCCCAATATTTAAGGGGTCTTTAAGAAAACTGCTTTGATAATGGATGCATTGGAGCTTCTTGAAAGAAAATATAGTATGGATCTGGCTTTAATTTTTAACTTGAGGGATGTAAGTAGTTGTATTATTTAAGAAACACTGATACAGCTTTTACTATGTGCCAAGTCTAAGCCCTTTACAAATATTAACTCATTTAATCCTCAAAATAACCTTTTTTGAGGTAGGCACTACTATTATCTTTTTATCACTTTACAAATGAGAAAACTGTGGCACAGAGTTAAGGAACATTGTCCAAGGTCACAGAGGTAAACGATAGTGAAATTGGGATTTGAACCCAAGTCGTCTAGCTTCTAAGTCTATCCTATGCTGTCTAACATAGTCATCACAAGCCATGTGTGGCTATTTAAATTTAATTTAAATTAAAGAAAATTTTTTTCTTTGAGACGGAGTCTCGCTCTGTCACCCAAGATGGAATACAGTAGCACGACCTCGGCTCACCGCAACCTCCACCTCCCTGATACAAGCAATTCTCCTGCCTCAGCCTCCCAAGTAACTAGGATTACAGGCACATGCCACCACACCCAGCTAATTTTTCGTATTTTTAGTAGAGATGGGGGTTTCACCATGTTGGCCAGGGTAGTCTCGATCAACTGACCTTGTGATCTGCCTTCCTCGGCCTCCCAAACTGCTGGGATTACAGGGATGAGCCACCACACCCCGCCAAATTAAAGCAAATTTAAAATTCACACCAGTCACATGTGCTCAGAAGCCACACACATGGCCGGAGGTAAATCTACTGAATATTCCCATCCTGTGAACACACTGGTCATGCTCCATCCAGTGGAAGCACTGGTCTATGCTCTGAGCTGCTACTCTCTTGCTGCCTTTCAATCTGGGTTTCGCTCCAGACACTGAAGTTCCAACTCCATGCTGTATATATCCCCAACCTAAAAAATGTAACACAAAGTTTTTTTCAGATTGAGACTCTCTAACACATTTCTTTAAGCAAAAGAATACAGAAACAAGTTGACAAGAACTTGATTCTTAATGGACTTCCTCAACAAGAATGCCAACTGGAAGGCTTGTTTTTTTCCTTTGTTTTTCTCTACTCTTCTCCTGGCAGGATGTTTGTAGAGATGGTCTCTGGCTGCGAGGTCACTGGTGCACACTCACACCTGTCCTGCTGTGCAGAGCTGGAACACTGTATTTATGGATTTTGTAAGCAGAGTTCAGCCAAAGGGTAGCCCTTCCCAAAATTCAGTTCCCAAAATATTTGCACATATTTTTCAAAATGTAGGAAGCACACCACAGAATGTTCTTTCTGTAATGTAAGAAACAGAGGTTTTTGGTGGTATCAAGGCAACCTTTAAATTCTATGGCTTGGAGGACTGAGGGTGAGCTGTCCTTGGGGGAGGGGGGTTACAATTTCTGCAATTCCCAAACAAGTTAGCTTTACCTTTGAGAAAAGGCACTTGTTATAAGTTAAATAACCTAAGAAGGTACATCAAGTCCCTGTTCACAGTAACATCTGAATCCAAATGTTTCGTCAAATACAGGTAAACTATGGTAGAAGAAAGGAAACTCCTAGCATCAAGGGACAGGTCAATAAAGAGGTGACTACCTGGTGGCTGGAATGAGTCTCAAAAGAAGGAGGAGGAAAGTACTCAAGTGCGCTTAGTGAAAAACTTGAAAAAAACAAAAAAAAATCATAGTTTTTGCTCTGCATTTGTTAAATGATGCCAATACAGTATCTGTAACAAAATCTATTAATTCCTTCTCTTCTTCTAAGCCAGACATTTTTTGTGATGCTCATTTTCAGAGAATCCAAGACAGTTCCTCACTGCAACTCTAGGGTTTCTCTAGCCTTATAGTAATAAAGAAGGAAGCCAGGTGTGCTGGTTCCTGGTGAGAGCCCAAGACCAATAGCCAGGAGCAGATTTTGGATCTTCATGTCCCATGCTGTCTGTTTATCACCATTTACAATTTCCTGAGCAACTACTTCATAAACATATGCCCATATCATCATTTGTAATAGCTGTATGGTGTTCTACTACATAGATGTACCAAAATTTATTTAACCCAGTCCCTACTACAAGACACATATTTGTTCGCTATTCTCAACAATACTTCCACGAGCAGAGTAATATCATTATAACCTTGTCCAATTATCTTCACAGGATAAATCTGCTGGAAGGAAACCAACTGCCCTTCCATCCACCTT
The DNA here is from genome assembly GCF_030222135.1 of Aotus nancymaae. Classification (NCBI taxonomy): domain Eukaryota; kingdom Metazoa; phylum Chordata; class Mammalia; order Primates; family Aotidae; genus Aotus; species Aotus nancymaae. Next base: position 53,320,733 of record NW_026988471.1, on the reverse strand, counting down.
GTACAAGAGGGCCTATTTCCCTCTACCTTAATCAGCGCCAAGTATTAAGTTGTCTAAGATCACCGCAGGTCTCTAAAGTGATAGCTTGTTATTTTAATTTGGAAGTCTGCTTACTAGTGATGATGGATATGTTTTCATGTAAGTCAATCATTTATTTGGGTAAGTTTCTAACATTCTGTGCTTCTGTTTATGTATATGTTCAATGTGGGGATCGCTCCAGCGTCGAGACCACTCAGTGTCCCCGCCATAATGGAGCTTGAGCCCGGACACGTTTCCCACCCCCTGGAGGCAGTTGAGACCAGTGAAAGAGAGATTTAATAGAAGTTTGAGTTTGCAGAAGCCTATTTCTGGTCCACTGACCTAAAGGCTGGGTGAAGGCTGTGTGGTTTTACTGGGCATTGTTTCTTGAAGTACCTGCTCTGGGCTAGTTTTATGACTTTGTTTACCCTCTATTGATGGGTCCCGTGCTTGTTCCTGTGACTGCTATTTGCAAAGTTAATGGGTCTATCGCCTCTCTGAGTTAATGGGTCTATCGTCTCTCTGATGACTTGCATAGATCATTAACATTTTAACTATAGGTTTCCTCACCCTGATAATGAGACCCACCTGCATGACTTGATTGTACCCATTGTGTGTTTTCCGCTGCCTAAGCTTGTAGCCAGATGGCTCTCTCTTCCCTTTATTAAGATAATGGCATCTGTTCTGATAATTGAGATGGGACTAAGAATGCTTATGTAAATGAGGTGGGGCAAAGAATGTTCCTGTAAAATGAGGTAGGAAAAGATATATATACTAACTCTGTGTACAATAAAGTTGCTGGTTTTAGGCATTGCTAAATTGGGAATTGCCTGGCCAGCCCTCCAGACTCCAGCCTGTTCTGTCTTTTCTTTTCTTCCGCGCACTCTCTCTTCCAGGTATTGGGACCCTCTTGCAGGTCAAGAGACCCCGGCAGACGTGCCGTTCTCACCGGCCCCTGACAGTTCAACAGAAAAAATAACTGAACTTACATCTAGGACTGTTTCGATGATTAAAAGAGCGAATACATGTGAAATGCTTATAATATGCAGAAGATAAAAGCATTTTTAAAAAAATGTTAGCTGTTACTGTTATTTATACTTTTTTAACATATTTCTGATATGGGAAGAAATCTTCCTTTGGGATCAATAGAGCTCACATAGATAGTTACTTTTTGTGAACAGCACAGATGAAACAATTATCACTGGGTAACAAGAACTACTATATAAGCCCATGTGTAGTTCTAGAATGGGACCGCCCTTCCTTCATTTAGCTAAAATGTCTACTAGAACCATTTAAATACTAGGCTAGTTTTCTGTAATATGAATTAAGAAACTGTACCTTTTAATAAAAATTTTAACTATATTCTCTGATTTACTTGCTTTTTAATAGAGTAATTACGGTTTTCTCCAGAATTTTCTTTTCTTTGAGATGGAGTGTTGCACTGTCGCCCAGACTATATGTAGTGCAGTGGTGTGATCTCGGCTCACTGCAATCTCCGCCTCCTGGAATCAGGCAATTCTCCTGCCTCAGCCTCCCGAGTAGCTTGGACTACAGGCATGTGCCATCACACCCAGCTAAATGTTTGTGTGTGTGTATTTTTAGTGGAGACAGGGTTTCACCATGTTGGCCAGGATGGTCTCGATCTCCTGGCTTCATGATCTGCCCGCCTTGGCCTCCCAACGTGCTGGGATTACGCCTTGGCCTCCCAACGTGCTGGGATTACGAACCACGGCGCCCGGCCTCCCCAGAATTTTTAAACAAAACTATACAACCAAAAAATCTCAAAAAGGAGGTTATTGGTTAAATAAATCACCATACATACAATATGTAGACTCTCATGCATCAGATAAAAACAATGATATTTTATGTCTACATAAAACATGGAAAAATGCTTAGAGAAAATAAAGGTAAAAAATATATGCAAATTATGATTCTAATTTTGTTTTAAAACATACATATATCTGAAACAATATACACCAAATGTTAAAAGTATTTAGCACTGAGTGGTGGGATTAAAGGCAATTTAAATTTTCTTATTTTTCTTAACTGTATTTTCCTTAATTTCTATGGAGAACACTTTATTTTTGAAATAAGAAATTTTAAGTATTTGTACAGGTGGGATTCCAATGTAGTGTGTAGTTTACTGGACAAAGCAGAGCCGTCTGGCAAGACAGAGCACTCTTGGACAACAAGGTTATCTTGGAAAGATGATCTCAACAGATTTGAGGGGGTGGCATCACATAAGGATCCCTTGAGCTCTGAACCTGAGATTCCTGCCTCATCTTCCCAGAGTGGGCAAGGCCCTAAGTTGATTTTGTCTGCTTACCACCCATCAGTGATATCCACCTCTTTCCAAACAATGCTCCAAATGTATGATAGGCACACAAATCCCTGCTTTCCTCCAGACAAACCCCTGCCACACACCCACAACCTCCTACGATTCTCAGACTCGCTGCTGAGATGTCCTCTCTCCACTCAACTCAAGCTCACCTCCTCCAGGGGGTCTTCACTGTACCTTCTATGCCCACATCTGTCACAGCACACCACACTGCCCTACAGACCTGTCAGCCGACTTCTGCTCCTGTTCTTGACTGTGAGCAGGCTGGATGATATATAACAGAATGGTGTGACTGGTAGACAAGTGCAGACAGAACTTGTCTTGGGACATTCTTTTATTAAAAAAACAGCTTTATTGAGGTATAACAATGTGCATATTATACAATTTGCTAAGTTTTGACATGTGTATATTCCTGTGAAATCATCACTGCCATCAACAAATTGAGCATATCCATCACTCCAAAGTTTCCCATGCCTCTTTATAGTCTATGCCTCCTGGTCCAGCCTCACTTACCCTCATATCCTCCACCTCCAGATGACCATGGATCTGCTTTCTATCACTACAGATTACTTTGTAATTTCTACATAAATGGAATCATACAGTTAGAACTCTTTTTTGGTCTGGCTACTTACCCAGTATAATTATTCTGAGATTCACTGATGTTGCTGCATATAGCAATAGTTTGTTTTCACTGCTGAGTAGTATTCTATTAAATGGCTACAACAGTTTATTTTATTTTATTTTATTTTATTTTATTTATTTATTTTTTTTTTTGAGACAGAGTTTCGCTGTTGTTACCCAGGCTGGAGTGCAATGGCGCAATCTCGGCTCACCGCAACCTCCGCCTCCTGGGTTCAAGCAATTCTCCTGCCTCAGCCTCCCGAGTAGCTGGGATTACAGGCGTGTGCCACCATGCCCAGCTAATTTTTGCATTTTTAGTAGAGATGGGGTTTCACCATGTTGACCAGGATGGTCTCGATCTCTTGACCTCGTGATCCACCCGCCTCGGCCTCCCAACGTGCTGGGATTACAGGCGTGAGCCACCGCACCCGGCCTACAACAGTTTATTTATCCATTTACCCATGATGGACATTTGGGTTGTTTCCAGTTTGGGGCTACTACAAATAAAGCTGCTATAAACATTTATGTATCATGTTTTTTAATGAATATGTGTTGCCATTTCATTCCTAGGTATCTCTATTTAAATACCTAGGAATTGAATGTCTGGGTAATATGAGAGGTCATACTATAATTTGTTAAAGAAACTGCAAGTTTTTTGTTTGTTTTGTTTTGCTTTGCTTTGTTTTTTGAGACAAAGTCTCACTTTGTCACCCAGGCTGGAATGTAGTGGAGCTATCCCGGCTCACTGCAACCTCTGCCTCCTGGGTTCAAGTGATTCTCCTGCCTCAGCGTCCTGAGTAGCTGGGATTACAGGTGTGCACCACCACACCTGGCTAATTTTTGTATTTTTAGTAGATATGGGGTTTTACCATGTTGGTCAGGCTGGTCTCAAACTCCTGACATTGTGATCTGCCCAACTCCGCCTCCCAAAGTGCTGGGATTACAGCCATGAGCCACCATGCCCGGCCAAAACTGAAAGTTTTTTAAAACAATGAGCAGACAAGGACTCAAATGTACCAGGGTAATATCCTCTTAAAAGGAAGATAAGTCGTTTTTATAAGGGATGATGAGTCACTTTATGATGTGAATAATCATCCTTTGTAATTTTTAAAATACAATATTCACATTTGAAGTTTCTCAAGTCAGTCATACTGATATTAATTACAATTATGTAAAAACTTGCACTCTGTCCACTGTCCAATTCCTACATTGTACCTCATTCTTTTCAGGATTTGGGTAACACCACTAATTACGCTTTTCTCTGTACTCTCTATAGTGGTGTTTATGAGATAGAGCACGACACTGTGATTATGTTTGAGTGTTGAAGAAGGACCCTTTCTTTGCATGTGTTCCAAGTAAAGAGAGTAACCCACTCACATGACTTTGGGCAAGTTATATTAACTTCTGTATCTTTGATAGACACCCTATCATCACCCACATTTAGATGTAAGGTATTAGAGGCCTCCTATTTAAGAGGCTATTCAGCAATACAACATGGGCTACAGATAGAAAAGCAATTTCACAGGCAAATATCTACACTGGCAGTTGGTCTTGGACCCTCTCCTTCAATTTTAACCTAAATTCAGAAAACATAAAAATAAGGCCAGGTACAGTGGCTCATGTTTGTAATCCCAGCACTTTGGGAGGCCAAGGCAGGCAGATCAATTGAGGCAAGGAGTTCAAGACCCACCTGGTCAACATGGCAAAACCTTGTCTCTACTAAAAATACAAAAATTATCCAGGTGTGGTGATACACACCTGTAGTACCAGTTCACTAGAACCTGGGAGGCAAAGGCTGTAGCCAGCTGAGATCGCGCCATTGCACTCCAGCCTGGGTGACAGAGTTAGACTCTGTCTCCCTCATGCCCAAAAAAGAAAACACAAAAACACACAATTTATAGGATATATATGTAAGAGCAATCCAGAACACAGAAGGAAATTATAAGAAAACTAGAAACATCAAGATATGCTCTTTAGGTCAGGTGTGGTGGCTGGTAGGATTGCTACAGCTCAGGAGTTTGAGACCAGCCTGGACAACATGGCAAAACCCCATCTCTACAAAAAATACAAAAATCAGCTGGGCATGGTGGTGAGTGACTGTGGTCCCAGATACTCAGCAGGCTGAGGTGGGAGAATCCCCTGAGCCCAGGAAGTGGAGGTTGCAATGAGCTGTGATTGCACCACTGAACTTCAATCTGGGCAACAGAGTGAGAGAACATGTCTTGAAAAAAAAAAAAAAAGATATGTTATTTAGTTGTATCTAAACTTTAAAAAAAAGGTTAGATTTTCTGATGGATACTGTATTTAATAATCTGCAGACATATTAAACTGCACAACAATTTTCTAAACACAGTTTTTAAAGGATCTGAGTATAATGGCATAATAGAGCTAAACAGAGTCTGATGGCTTTTATTATTTTCTATTAACTTTTCTGTTCTAGTTTATACAAGCCAATAAATTTCATTCTATTCCACATGAAACGAAATCCACTCAGTAGTCAATTACATTTCTATTGCAGGCTGGGGGTATCTTTACTTGAGACATAAGACATGTGTCCTCAGCATGAAGACTGTTGTGACTTACTTAAATGTTCCAGAAGCAAACCTTTTAAGTAAAAACCAAACCCCATATAAAATGTTACTAGCCTGCCTAAGTTCGAAGGCATGTACCACAGCAGTCAGTCAGTCAGTCAGTGTAAAGGGCAGTAGGTCCGCCACCTGCAATGAGGTCACAAGAATGACACAGCCTTTGAAACAAGTGTTAAGTAAAACTCTCCTTAGACCCAGCAAATCCACTTTTAGAAATCTAAGGGAAAAAGTAACTTCAGATAAAATTATGAACACAGTGACGCTCATCACTGTGCTTTTTTTATAGTTGCAAAAAAAATGCAGACAAACTAAATGTCCAGTAATAGGACACAGCTACTTTTTAGAAATAGGGTACATCTACTTTATACAGCCATAAAAAGTGTTGTCAAAACAATTTAACATGAATACAACCCATAAAAACAAAGATTATAAATATATGAGTGTATACATGAGAGCAAACCGTAAACTGGACCAGAAGTATAAAACTCCTTAGCTCAAGGATTATAGGAATATTCTTTTTTCTCTCCTCTTTTTTTTGTTTTTAAGATGGAAAGTCACTGTTGCCCAGGCTAGAGTGCAGTGGCACGATCTCGGTTCACTGTAACTTCCACCTCCCAGGTTCAAGTCATGCTCCTGCCTCAGCCTCCCAAGTAGCTGGGACTATAGGCATGCAACATCATGCCTAATTTCTGTTATTTTTAGTAGAAACAGGGTTTCTACTAAACCCGTTTCTCTTGACCTCAAGTGATCCACCCACCTCAGCCTCCCAAAATGCTGGGATTATAGGCGCAAGCCATCACACCCAGCCAGGAATATTCTTTAATGTATTACTCTCATACTCAGAAGTTATTTTTTTAATTACAGTATATCCTAAAAATAATTATCTTGAGGTCTTTTTCTAAAAGCTCTTAAAATACCACATTATTTCTCTGGAAACATCCTAAAGAACAAAATTTGTTCACCAGCCATGCTGTTTGTTTCTTTAAGGGCCTATTTGCAAAGCCTAATAGAAAAATCTGGATTTAGAAAAGAGAGAAATAAACTGAGTGCAGTGGCTCAGACCTGTAATACCAGTACTTTTAGAGGCGAGGTGGAGGACTGCCTGAGCCTAGAAGTTCAAGACCAGCATGGACAACACGGCAAGATCTCGTCTCTACAAAAATTAAAAAAAAAAAAAAGTTAGCTGGGTACGGTGACATGCATCTGTGGTCCCAGCTACTCCAAGAGGCTGAGGCAGAAGGAATGCTGGAGCTCAGGAGGTCGAGACTGCAGTGAACTATGTTCGTACCACTGCACTCCAGCCTGGGTGACAGCCTTGTCTCCAGAAAAAAAAAGAGAGAGAGAGAAATGAGATGTAAATTACTTAAAAATGATTGATTCAAATTACAGAATTTAAATGTTTATGGTTATAAAGCACTTAAAATGTGATATCCAAAAGTTTACTTTAAATGGCAACTCTTCAGGAACATATATACTCCAAGAAGTTATTCTTAAATAAGATGACCAAGAATTTCTGATCAGCCTTTCATCAATAATGTCAACCACCACAACAGCTCAAATCCTATTATCTAGTTGGCAACGAAATTTTTTTCTACCTAAGTGTAGAATGATCGAAAGAGAAAATATTTCAAGTCTTGTATAATAATGTGGGTGACCTTCAACCCTCAAATATTGTGTTGGAGACTTTTCACAATCTATTACAATGTGAAAGAGAAGGTAAATCCTCAGAGTGACAGGCTATGATGCCAGGGGAATCTTTCTGTCAGTCAAGTTTATTATTAACAGTTTTTCTGGACCTAAAAATGTACAGTCTAACCTTGACCTTAGTAAGGTCCCTTAGAGTTTCTTGACCAAATTATTTGCCACAACCGCCTGACTGGTTTCCCTGCTCTGAAATTTGCCCAACTGAAATCCATCCTCTTCCATGCTGGAGCTCAAAAGACCTTTGAAGAACACACAAGCTTGACTAAAATGTTTCAACACCCTCTCCACTCGTCTTTTGGGTAAAACTTCCTTTCAAGGCATGCACGAGTTTTTGCCTGGCCTCAGCTCCCTTCACTCCTCAACACAGCCCTCTTTTTTCCAGCCACAGCAAAACAGGTCCTCAAAGCACACTGTTTTCTCCCTCCCTGGCTTTGTGCATGCTGTTCCCCCTGCGTGGGACTCTCCCACACCTTTATCTTTCCAGCTAACACTAATCACTCTTCAAGAGTCACCTCAAGCCTCATCCTTCTTCACTAAGCCGTCCCTATTCCTCCCATCTGGCATCTCCCTGAATAAGATGCCTATTGACCAAACTGAAGCCCATGACTATCTTTGCTACGAAGGTGGTTCTCCAACTTAACGCAATAAAGCATGTCCACTACTGAGGGGAAATTCACGAATGGCAGATTAATAAAATATCTAATTATTTCAAACTGCTTATTCCCAATCAGAAATTTCTGGAGAATCTCATTACCATTTTCAGTGATTCCAAGATTGTTCAAATTTCCTATTAAATATTTTCCTATTTTGTGGACCCCACCTGAATTGAAGTGCTACCAGAGGGAATCCCTTAAAAATACTTTCTGAATTTAGAAATCTGTTTATAAAATCTTCATAAACCTAGGCCAGGTGCTGTGGTTCTTGCCTGTAATCCCAGCACTTCGGGAGGCCGAAGCAAGTGGATGACCTGAGGTCAGGAGTTCGAGACCAGCCTGGCCAACATGATGAAACCCTGTCTCCACTAGAACTACATAAATTAGCTGGGCGTAGTGGCACACACCTGTAATCCCGGCTACTCCAGAGGCTGAGAAAGGAGAACACTTGAACCTGGAAGCGGAGGTTGCAGTGAGCTGAGATTACATCATTGCATTCCAGCCTGGGTAAGGAGAATGAAACTCCGTCTCAAAAAAAAAAAAAAAAAAAAGAAAAAAAACCAACTTCATAAACTTGTTTTCCATTCTCTGTCATCACCCCAGCAAAACTGAACAGATTTTGGGGTGTTCTGTGAGACCAGCAAGAACAGTTAATGCTGAGGTTTTCTCATATTCTTATGGAAACACAGCTAGAATTACAAATATTTTAGGCTTGTAGATCTTCTCATTGATTCAGAAAAATCCAACTGATAAAAACCACAGTGGGAAGGTTATATCAAAGTAAAGGACATCTTCTATAAATAACCCACATTCTCAGGAGTATTTTCCAAAACATTCCCAATTAGAGACTGCTAAATGTATGCATGCTCTTTGTAAAAGCTCTTAATCGTCTGAAGCTGTCATCAGCTCTCAAATCAGAATTATGATTTTTATTTTTATTTTGGAGACAGGGTCTCCTGTCTCTGTTGCCCAGGCTGCAGTGCAGTGGCACGACCTCAGCTCACTGCAACCTCCAACTCCCAGGTTCAAGTGATTCTCGTGCCTCAGCCTTCCAAGAACACACACCACCACGCCCGGCTAATTTTTGTATTTTTAGTAGAGATAGGGTTTCACCATGTTGGCCAGGCTGGTCTCAAACTTCTGACCTCAGGTGATCTGCCTGATTTGGCCTCCCAGGTGATCTGCTTGCGGTGTGAGCCACCGCACCCGGCCTAGAATTATGATTTTAAAAACCAACAACTTTCATCTGCATACTGCCATATATTTTTCAAAGTACTTTCAGTTATATCATTTTCTTTTCTTTTTTTTTTTCCTGAGACAAGGTCTCACCCTGTTGCCCAGATTGGAGCACAGTGGCACAATGCTTTTTTTTTTTTTTTTAAATAGAGACCAGGTCTCACTATATTACCTAGGCTAGTCTTGAACTCCTGAGCTCAAGTGATCCTCCCACCTCAGCCTTCCCAAGTACTGGGATTACAGGCATGAGACACCAAATCCAGATAATTAGAGCATTTTATTTGGTCCTATTTTTGTCACTCATTTCTCAATGTCAAATCCCAGCTTTAAAAATTATTTTTCTTAATTTTCTATTTCTAGAAAATTAGATTGTTATTTTAGCCTCTTACAAAGTGAGCCTTTGTAAGATTAATAACTTCATTAAAACTGAAAGTAGAAAAATAATTCACAGAAGAGTGTGAAAAATTCTGTTATTTTTTTTTCCCTTTACAAAATGTACCATCTGGAGTTATTCTGCAGCCAAAAATATATCGGGAGATAGGACTTTTTTTATGGTGAAGGGAGGAGGGGAAACTAAATCATAAGCCACCAGGATGAGATAATGCACAACACTGAAATCTGAGAAAAAGGGTCCCGGAGATCATTCTCAAAGCTTACACTTAGCCTGTGTGACCACACAGGACCTGTGACACACCACCTTTTATAATGAAGAAAGAAATAGCACTCACATAATGAAACTGGAGCGGAATTCGACAGGCTGCCAAAAATAAACAATAAAAAGAAGTGGATTTTAAGAAGACGACTACAGTATGAGTCAGACATCACGGCAGTCCAAGGTGAAAACAGAGAGTCACTGACTCTCAGGGGTGCAAGGGATCTTAGAAAGGTCCTTGGTCTGGTCTTATCACGGGCTGCCTTCAACTGCAAGGAAATCAGTTTCCCTCCCTAGTCCTCAGTTTCCTCATCTGAAAATTGAGGCATCAGGGTATGGCCAGTGGGTCTCAAACTTGGATACTCACCAAAATCACCTAGGAATTTCAAAATACAGACTCCTGGATCTAGTGCCTAGAAATTCTTATTCAAAAAGGGTATGATGTGGCCCAGAACCTATCATGTTTTTAAGGGCCCCTCAGGTGGTTGTGATGCACATGTCTGGAAACCACCAAACAAGATGACCTTTAAAGTACCACCTCATGCTTTGGTTTTAATTGCAATTTAATCTTATTGCCAAGAACCCAGGTCTGCTTATTTCAAGAAGATCTTTCTGTGTACTACACTGAGAATCAAAAGATAGTACCTCACAATGCATATAATCAAGGGCTTAGAGGTAAGTTTTCTACTTGTTCTTTATTATTGTTTTCTTGGATCAATCTCAACAAATTTTAACAATGAAAAAAGACACAAAATAACATGTACAGCATAAGTCTGTTTATACAAAGTTCAAAAGCAGTGTTTGCCACATTTTCAAATGGTTCAGCAAATAAAATATGTGTGTACGTCCATCTATTGAGATATAAAGAAAACGTGGTAAAATGTGAACAACTGGGAATCTAGGTGAATATGCAAAAGTTCATACAACTATTTTGCTACCTTTTTGTAGATTTGATGTTTTTCAAAATAAAAAAGATAGGAAAGAGTTTAAAAACCAGACAAAGCTAATTTATATTGTTTAGGAGTACAAACATGAGTAGTAAAAAAAATTAAGAAAATAATTATCAAAATTCAGAATAGTGCCAACACTGGGAAGAAAGATGAACTTGTGCTGAGTACGAGCCTTGCTGGGGTCTTCCAATGCTGGCAGTTTCTTCACCTGGGCGTATAAACACGTGTATTAAACTCTCTATATAAATTCTATGCATCTTCTGTATGCACATTTCACAGGACGAAACAGGTAAAAACAATGTGATGAGGTATATAAAAATACAAAGAAAACTGCTATACACTTGTTAAACATTATTATTTGAAAAAACTGCTTTTGCTTTGTAACAAGCAAACATAAGTCTCGGTATTTTTGCTATGAGTCATTTACTTGAGATCATTTATCAAAAGGCACTTACTGAGGATCAAATTTTGAGGCTAGCAATATAATAATGTCATCTTATTTTTATATGAGCTAGTTCTTACATAACTATCAATTCTAAATCTGGTTTAGTTTGGTATTAGGTAATGTATCGTATACAATTTATATTGTTGATGTATAAAATTTGTCTGTTTTTCTATAGCTTTTTCTGATTTCCTCATTAGAATTTTTTTTGGTGTTTTTTAACTTTTTCAAAAATCAGCACAATTTTTTCCTTTGAAATTAAATAGATTACTTGGTTTCCAACATTTAATTATGTCTATCATCATAAAAAGTTTTCACCTAATGGAATTATTTAAGCAATATTATATTAATGGAAAACATTATTCTCAGGACTAATTACTAGGTGCCTTTGATGTGTACTTATTTGTATTTGCTGTATGCATGACATACTACTGTTTTATAGTACAATGAACTGCAGAGCAATAATGATTCAATAAATGTACATCTATTTTGCACACTTGCATAACTTAAGTATTTTCTCTGAGAAGCCATCCCTGATTTTCAGCCTAGATCCAATTCCTCTGACATGTGTTCACAAAGCTGCATACTTTTCCTTCACAGTATTAAGTATCTAATGTCACAGTTCTTTGTTAATAATTATTAATGTCAGTCTACCCAGTAGACTAGAGTGCCATTGCTTTCCTAGTGTTACAATAAATGAATAAATGAATCAGTGAAGTTATGCATCATTAGGATTTCACGGTTATCTTTTAAGAAATACTCAAAGTCAAAGATTGGTCAGAATTTCAATTCTTAAATTGACTTTTAATATCATGATATTAATTCACTTGATGGTCTCCTCCTGTATCTTCTAAATTAATATAGAAATCTAAATTATCACCCCTTCCTTCATTTCTTCTGCAGCTTCTTCTATGGTTGCAACTTAGATTATTTTCAATACTTTGTTTTTTCTGGTTCTTTATTGAACAGAATAACACTGTCTTCTTTCTTTTCACATTTTGTGCAAACTTCAAGTTCATAGGCCATGGCCTACACAAGTGATAAGAATCCTTCACTGTCTTTTAGAAACATTTAACACATTTTTAAGGTTTTGATAATGATTTGTATTTTTTGTATGCTACACGCCACTCAAGAACTTCTTTATAGCACTGACACACTCCATCAGGAAGTTTTGCATTAATTTTCTTGGTCTTAACACTCTTATTGAACTTGTCATTTTTGAAGCTAAACGTATTCTGGTGCCTGAGGCCTGGAATGAGCCACATTGCCTTTCTGGGAGCTCATCGCAGAAACCACAACCACCCGGCGCCAGCACAGGCACAAGGATGGAGGGAAAACCAAGGAACTACTCCCAGGAATTAACACTTCTCTACTCGTCCTTTAAAATTCTATCCTACAAAAGGCCTCAAACATCCATTAGCATAGAGAAACAGTGGCACCCTGAAGAGTTACCAGGGTGGCTATTCCAGAAGACACTCATCATCAACGCTGGCTTTCCTATTACTTCTCTTAGCATTTCTTTTTAGTCTTTCCAGCTTCCCATATTTCTGTTCTTAGGAGAAGTTAACATTTCCTACCTAGCTCTCTGAGCTTGAAGAAAGAGAATATAGAAAATCAGGCAAAATAAAAGTGTGAAACATAATTAAAAATAGCAGATGAATATTAACAAAAAGTCTAAAACTTACTGACAATGGGAAAGAAAGGAGAGCATGCCTCTTCTGGCAGTCAAAAGCGAGAGAAGTGAATGAGAGAAAAATACACACGACTCTTAGGCATACAAAAGTCCTAGGAGGGTCCTGATCACTTATTCCTCAGAGAAAGGCAGTTAATACCGTGCAGTTAGAACTTGTCAATACACATATTTGGTTTGTTTTTTGTTTTTCAGACAGGGTCTCATTCTGTCCCCCAGGCTGGAGTGCAGTGGTGCAATCACAGCTCACTGCAACCTCTGTCTCCTGGGCTCAAGTAATCCTTCCACCTCAGTCTCCCAAGTTGCTGGGACCACAGGCATGCACCACCATGCCCAGCTAATTTTTTATTTTTTGTAGAGATGGAGTTTCACCATGTTTCCCAGGCTCGTCTCGAACTCCTGGGCTCAGGTGATCTGACTGCCTCGGCCTCCCAAAGTGCTGGGATTATAGGCATGAGCCACCATGCCCAGACCCAATACAGATATTTGGATACAACCCCATCAAGAACACTAACCTGACCAGCAGAACAAAGCAAGAAGGGAATGAGGTCTGCTGCTGCACTCACACTTCATCCTGGATTAATAGCACACAATGACAAAATAGGAAAAACTCTCTGAAATGACTCACAGACCCCGTGAAGCCACTGGGAGTCACACCCCTAAATCACCCGAGTGCCTTTGATTCATGCATTCTCAGAGTTCTTCCTACACATTTCCCGCGCCCAGGAACACTTGGCATTTTCTTTACAGCGGGCTCACGGAAAGCAACAGAAATCTGTTCCTGGGGAGGTGCTAATGTCCAGCAAAATATAGGAGGCAGGAAGGCACAGCAAAGAGCCCGGATGGTACAGACCGACTGCTGGCCTCCAGACAGTCCCTCCATGTGAGGGTTTCTCACGCCTGCCGGAGGAAGAACCTCTAAGAAGGTCCTGCTGAGGGAAGCATGGTGTAGAAAATCCACATCCTTTGCCATACTTCATCTTTCCTCTAACCCCTCACTCTTCCGTGACCCTACCCTCTTGGGATTTTATGCGCTATGTCTGAACAAACATGGGACATAATTGATTCCATTCTCCACCCTTAGTGCCCAGCCCTCCAAGAACATGGGGGCCCACAATGGGAGTTTATTTCATGGGAAATACGTGCTAGCACTGTCCCTGTTTCCCACACACTAGAGATGAGCCAGGAGAGGCAAACTACTGAGGCTGGTCTTTCTCCAGCAGAAGAGATAAAATCCGCTCTCACCTAGTTTAACCCCAGTACTCAGGCTTCAGTCCCTTCCTGGGCATTCCTCGGCTCTGAAAGAATAAAGCTGCATTCTCTCTTCCCTGGCCTGGCCTCTTCGGGGTCACATTTGCCTGCCCCCAGTCCTCACCACACCCCTTCAGGCCAGCCGGCTTTAAACAGTGCCTTTCTGTAAGATGTGACACATAATCCATTGCACCAACTGCTGTGGGGCTCCGGGTGCCAAAAGACCATTGAGAAAAAGGCTGCTTAAAAAAGTATGGAGTAACTCAGCACGGCCAAGTCCTGTGGGATTAGTTCTATTCCAAGCCTGCCCTTCCTGTGTCAGGCTTCTCAAATGTTCATGCTCCTCCCATGTTTTGTTGACATCCTAGATCTAGGCTGCCCAATGCAACTGTCTGCTGTGATGGAAATGTTCTGTATCTGTACTATCCGATATGGTAGTAATGAGCTATGTGTGGCTGCTGAGCATTCGAAATGTGGCTAGTGTGACTGAGGAAATGAAGTTTTGGTTGACTTCATTTTAATTCTTGTAAACAGAAGTAACCTCCTTGTGCTCGTGGCTCCCTACTGGACAGAACAGGCTAGAGACGTCATTCTGAGGGCAGGCCAGAGGATAACATACATACTTGGCTTACGTTAGAATCATCTGAGGACCTCCTGTAAGTCCTGGTGCACATTTCATACCCCAGACAATTAAATCAGATTCTGTGGAAGTGGGACCCAGACATCTGCATTTTTTTCTAATTTTTTCTTTTTTTTCTTCTGTACAGATGAGTTCTATGTTACCTAGGCTGGTCTTGAACTTCTGGGCTCAAGCAGTCCTCCTTCCTCAGCCTCCCAAAGCACTAGGATTTCAGACATGAGCCACCATGCCCAGGTGACACTTGCATTTTTTAAGCCTCCTCAGGGGATGCCAATGTGCTGCCAAGATTGAGGATCAATGTTCCAAAATGTGAAATGTCTACCATTAATAGTCAATCCCTATCCAACCAGACATTTCAAATACTAAGCCATGTAAATAATGAGGCCAAATATTCCACCCACCATGCCATCTTGTGACATTGTGCCAAACCTCAGGCTCATCAAAAGCAAAACCATGTTCAAAAAATGGGCTGCTAAAGGAAGCCATGAGGAAGAAAGGAGACAGATCAGAAAAGAAGGTAAAAGGAGGAAGCCAAGAGGTTTTACAAATAACTGTCAGTATACAAAGCCTGGCTAACATCAATCTTTATATACAAATAATTCATTTTCTGGAAAGTCACCAGTTAACAACAAAATACACCTCCAAATCTAGTACTTTGAACAAACAGCTTTAATTGGATTCCTTCCCTTGGCTACCCCATCCAAACACTATCTGTGCCTAATAGCAAGCTCTTACCACTATGCATTTTTCTTCAAAAGATTATCTGAAACCTGTGCTTTTTCACTGGGGACATTAAACTCTTTAAATAGCAACAATTAAAAAGCCAGTATTGGTCCAAAATCCATTTGCTCTGGCTCACTCTTGTCCAGCAGGCACAATCTGAACCTTTACTTGCCGTTACTAATTTCACCAAGTGTATCATTAACCTGGTGAAGCTTTTCATCAGGGACCTGGTTTAACAGAGGCATCATACCCAGAGTTCAAAAAAAAAAAACACACACACACACAAATAGTCACTCAGGTTTCTGCAGCCTCTAATCTTACAATCAGCATTTCCCAAAGGCATGCAATGCCCTTCAGGTTGACTGCTGATAGACTTTCCAAAGCTGGAGCAAAAAGCTCACCAGCATTTTCTAGGCAGCACTGCTGAAAATCAAAAACAGCAAGAGAGATTCTAATGGCAAGAGTATTTGAAGGTTACTTTTTTTTTTTCCCCAAATCTGTTATTCATTTCTGGGATTTTCTTATCATTATCATCATTATTATTATTTAGAGATGTGAGTTTTCCTTGTTGCCCAGGCTGGCCTCAAACTCCTGGGCTCAAATAATCCTTCCACCTCAGCTTCCCAAGTAGTTAAGACTACAGGTGCTCACCATGGCACCAAGCTGAATGTCACTTTTAATGACAATAAAAGTTGTTCCCTGTACATTGACAAATGATATATAAATTACCTCAATTTAATCCACTCCCCAAATTATTTAATATTACTAAAGTAATTCAATTACAAAACTGAGAACTCCTAGAGTTGGCCAGGGCTTCAATAAGTCACCTTAACTAATGGACTCCCCTCCAAGGAGAAAGAAATGGCTTCAGTTCATCCACACTCACAGCCAAGAAGTTCTCAAAGAGCAAATGTAATCCCTGCTGCTGTGGCAAACCAAACTCAACTCTTTTTCATCTTGGCCTTTTTGGGAACCAGCAGCAGCAACTCAGTAACAACTTCTCAACCATTCATTCCAATGCAGGGTAGACAACATGGACTTTTTAAAAAATTAACACAATACTTACAAAAGGATCTGGACTACACATTTCATATATATCTGAATGTGGGTTACACTGAATAGAATAAAAATTCTTCCTGGATCGCAAAACTAGGATTGCCAGATAAATAGTAGACATCAAGTTAAAGCTGAATTTCAGATAAACAATGATTTTTAGGATAAGTATGTCTCAAATACTGCATAATACATACTAAAAAATTATGTGTTGTTTACCTGAAATTAAAGTTTAACCAGACATTCTGGCTTCTTTTTTGTTTGATTTTGTTTTTCCTAAATCTGGCAAACCCTGCATATCACTACACTGGAAAAAATCCAACTTTTAAAAGAGGCAGGAAGGAGGTCTAGTTTCACCACTCCCCAACCACTCAACCTCCCAACCTCCCAATCATTCCTATATCTCAGCGCCAGCTGTTTAAAAGGTGCTCTCCAGTGTAGATGCTAATTAGACACAACCTGATAAATGAGTGCCCCAACACCCAGCCATCTCTGCGCCACAGGTGCTAATTATATAATTAAGTGCCAGATATACAGGTAGCTGAAAAAGTAAAAGTCAATTTTATTTTCTGAGCCTTCATCTGAGTAAAGGGCTCTGATAAAGCAAGCAAATGAGTTTGAGCAGGTGCCATAAATGGAAAAAGCCATTAGTAAACATTAATGTTATTAAAAGCAAAGTTTGCTCAGAAGGCTTAAGCAGGAAGATCACTAGAGCATAGGATTTAGAGGCCTGGGCAACATAGTGAGACCTTGCCTCTTGGGGGAGAAAAAAAAAAACAAAATTAGCTTGGGAGAAATAAAGACAATAGAAAGTGAATTGAATACATAAGTGGTTATTTCACGAATTAAGTATCCTAAATAATTTTTTTATATAGCTAAATCTGTTGAACAGTTGTGTGTCAAACAACATTCCAAAACTTCACACGTTTTATTGCATTTAATCTTAACACCCCAGGAAGTGAGTCATGTCCATTTCACAATGTGAAGAAACCAAGACACCAAGATTAGGTAACTTGCTTAACACCAGAGTGACCATGTCACCTGGTTTGCCTCAGACCATCCTAGTTTATGCCTGCTCTCCTGGTTCAACTATTACAAGTATCTCCTTTCCTTCTCATAAATTATTTAGTTTGGATAATAAATTATGTCTTTACCTACCAAAGACCACAGTCAATAACTGGCAGAGGCAGGGTTCCAACCAGGCACTGTGGCTCCAAGAAACAGAACTCAATCACTGTAAAATAGTTCCTCCCAAGTCCTACCTTCCATGGAAGAGGACTGAACAATAGGATTCATTTTTTCACTTTTACCAATCTTACCTTAGATTTCCTACATAGTTACAAACCAACTGAGCAGGGGGCGGTAAGGGTCATGTTTTTCGTAACTATACTTTATCCGCCTTTAAGTCATTGGTATACACAGCATAAGTCATCTGCAGGCCGAGAAGACTCTGCAGTCAGCCTCCACTGACATCCCTGGGCCTGAAAATGTTTACACATTTCAACTTATCAAATTATCTGGTCAAATATTTAACCAGATCTTTTTCTATTTTAAAACGACCTTCACCTTCCTTCAGCTGGCCAGGCAGCCAGGACACTCAGTTGTTTATAATTTTTATTAAAACAAAGGTGGACATGCAGTAGGTTCTGGCTTTTAGTTCCATATACAATGGGCTTTTCTCCCTTTCCTACTAATAAAATATATATATACACACACATATATACACACACACTCACATATACATACATATATCTTTTTTTACCTTTGGTATTGTGTATTTTCAAAACACTTTCTATTTTCCCAGCAATTGTTTAACCATTCACACTATTACTAGTTTGACTATATGAAAACAGCAAACATGAGCATAAACTTGTAGGCTTACTTCATTTATATAATTTTAAAATGTATCCCAAGTGGTTGTAAGATGCCTTTCAAGGTTCAGCACATTGGAAATAGTTGCAAGGACACCAGGTATTTCCACATGTCTGTTAACAGCAATAGTTTCAGCCCTTACTCCTGTGTGAAGCGGTGTGACTACATCTAGCCTCTCTGAGCTCTGGACTCTTCTCTGATACAATCGTGTGGATGTACTAAGATCCACAGGGTTTGGCCCAGCCCCAAAACTTCCAATTCTGTTATCTTCTACAATCTTTCTGACTGTGAGCTGCAGCCTGCAATGTGAAAACATTGCTCTTTCACAAAACTCCCTAACATTTGAGCTGGTCCAGAGGGTGGCCCATGAGGGTACACACTACAGGTCCCTGAAGGGTGAGGAAAAAAACAATCCTCTCTCAAAGGCAGACTTACTCCAAGGCTACCATCACTGGAACCTGATACAAGCATCTGAGGGCATCAAACATGAGCATTTCCTAAGAGAGTGAAATCTCTTCCCCCCAAGAAGACCTGCCAACAAGAGCCCTGGGACCAGGATCGGGCAGCTCTGTGGCAATCAGTGCAGGTTCCCATGTTTGCCATTTCTCTGGATATATTAAGCCTGATTCCTGTCAGCTCCAGACCATGTGAAAAATGTTTTATTACTGTTTGTTTTTGTAATGGGTCATGAATGCTTTTTCCACGATGATACTAAAATCAACAAAAAGAAGACCGGGAAGTACGGCTCTGAACAAAGTTTTCCCTGCCTCAAATTCTCCCAAGTCGCATTCAAAAAGCAAGTCTACTACCAGTCAGTGTTTTGTTTTTTTTTTTTGAGATGGAGTCTCGCTCTGTCACCCAGGTTGAAGTGCAATGGCATGATCTCGGCTCACTGCAACCTCCATCTCCCGGGTTCAAGCAATTCTCTTGCCTCAGCCTTACAAGTAGCTGGGATTATAGGTGTGCGCTACCACACCTGGTTAATTTTTGTGTTTTTAGTAGAGATGTGGCTCTACCACATTGGCCAGGCTAGTCTCGAACTCCTGACCTCTGTCTGTCTACTTCGGACCCCCAAAGTGCTGGGATTACAGATGTGAGCCACCACGCCCGACCTCCCAATCAGTCTTAATCATAATGGCAGCGGCAAAAGGGTAGAATGGGGCTGTGAGGTAACGGACAGGTTTAAAAGTATGTTTCCTGTTATGAAATAGCAATTGCCCATCACACTTGTTTACTCACAAAGGAAAAAAGAAAACAGAAAATGAAAAAAGAATTCTTGGCCTGGATTTCACGTGATTTTTAATAGAAAGTGAATCCGTCATTTAAAAGAAAGTTAATGCCAAAAATCTGAAAGTCTGGGGAGTAAGAGTTTAGTCTTTATAAGGTTTTACCCATGTACTGTTATAAAACAGGGGTGGGGAGTCCTTCTTACCTAAAGTTTATTACAGGAAGTTTACAGCCACATTTAAGTGAAAACTTCCATACTGAGATTTGTTACATACACAGGCATAAAATCCTTGGCAACAAATGTTGTGTTTAAATTCAGTCTTCTGGTAGAGAAATACTTAATACCTCTTGACAACAGTTATCTCTCTGTTTATTATCAGAGCCCTCATTTCAGTAGTGTCTCATTTCAAAACTTCTAGAAAACTTGTTATAGAAAGTCAAAGAGAACCAAGGAAAACACTGAAGTCAGTAAAAAAAAACTCTGTGTTTGGGCCATCTGTCCAAACCAATTTAGTTGTTTTATAACCACTAACATATGTGGTCAAGGTTTATTTACCTTTCTCTTTTCAATGGTAAGTGTAGAACACAAATGCAACAAAATAAAGAAAAAGTTCTGTGGATTCAACATGGGCATGTAACCAGTAATAACAAATTTTCAAAAACACCGCCTGCAATTTGATTCATAATAGTAGAAATCCCTCTCTTTAAATAGTCAACTCTTCTAACAATAAAAACAAAGCTTCTTCCCAAGGCAAGTATTACTTAAAATGCAATTCCAAATACTGCTTTGCATGAGAACAAATTAGACAACTTAGGGTATCCTAAAGCATATTCTAAGAAATCCTGCATCCAAGAGAGGCTATGAAAAGAAAGAAAAGAATTCAAAAGTCAGGTAAGTTTGGGAAACATCGTATGCTACTCTCCACTTCTAGAATGCCTGTTAGGACATAACAACTCTGAGACATCTTTCACTAAAGAAGCCTAGTACATGATACTAAGCCCAGCATTCTCCAGATTTACTTGACTAGGAAATAACCTTTATAAATAGCACATTTTTTTTTTTGAGGCGGAGTTTCGCTGTTGTTACCCAGACTGGAGTGCAATGGAGCGATCTCGGCTCACCGCAACCTCCGCCTCCTGGGTTCAAGCAATTCTCCTGCCTCAGCCTCCCGAGTAGCTGGGATTACAGGCGCGCACTACCATGCCCAGCTAATTTTTGTATTTTTAGTAGAGACGGGGTTTCACCTTGTTGACCAGGATGCTCTCGATCTCTTGACCTCGTGATCCACCCGCCTCGGCCTCCCAAAGTGCTGGGATTATAGGCGTGAGCCACCGCGCCCAGCCAGCACATGTTAATATACTGCAAAACTGGCGCTTCAAAGAAGCTGATGGGAAATGCTGGGTTAGACGATATTATGTACACTGTTGTCTATGTTTAGTTTGAAATTTTTAATGATCACACATATCCAGTCTCTTCTCTTTGTGGTCACACGGAAGGATTACTCTTGCCTGTTCCCCTAGCATTTGGGTGGGGCATTTGACTGTTATGATCAATGGCCTGTGTCCAGCCCATAAGCCCACAGTCCTTGAGTGAGGATGGCAGAACCCCCTACCACCATATGATGGAGAAGTAATACGAGTGGAAAATACACATCTGTGACTTTGAGCCACTGAGATTTTGGAGATCTTTGTTACTGCAGCACCATCCTAACCTGCCTGATACACTATAGAAGGGAATTTTTCTTAAATAAATCTATATATAGTGACCAAAAGTGACAAAATAAATAAACAGAGAAATGTAGAATAAGCATACAACAAGAATGAATCTTCAAGAAGGCCATTTTGGTCTAAAGAATCTCAATTCAAGCACTAAAGAGCAGTGAATTAAAACTAAACACCTTGGTATGGATTAATTTAAAGTCATCAGGTTTTGTTTGTTTGGAGTTTGTGGAGGTTAGACCTTTGACACAAGAAAACTAAAACTCTATTACATAATGTGTCTAAATTCATACTGTTAATAAACAACAGTCATGTGATTTACCGATAGCTGTATTCTTTTCACTACACAGTCTGAATCAGTGGAAAAACCTAAACGATGAATTTTAAAAATAGTTTTGAACGTCATTACTCTGAGGCACTCTGTAAGAATGCCTTTCTGTGGCTCAAACTCACAGAAGCATGTTTCTCACTCATGTTACATGTCTGTCACATGGTAGCAAGGGGCTCTGTCATTCTCACTCAAGGACTCTGGTGATAGGCTGGACACAGGTCATTCCCCAGAACTAGTCAAAGGCACCACTGAAAAGCTAGGGCAGCAGGCAGGAGTAATCCTCCCATGTGACCACAAAGAGAAGGGACTGCCTATCTGTGATCATTACAAGTTTCTGAACATAGATAACAGTGTAGATAATGTGGTCTAATCCAGCATTTCCCATCAGCTTCTGTAAGAATGCAAAAGTACTGTATAATCAAAAGGAGACAAACAGTTGCCAAATGGAAGGCTAGGAGCTTTTAAAGAATAAGCTGTTCTTACAATTGACAAACTAATTGTTTGCAAGGGATACATTCACTTTTTTTTTTTTTTTTTTTTTGATATGGAGTTTCACTTTCGTCACCCAGGCTGGAGTGCAGTGGCACAATCTCAGCTCACTGCAACCTCTGCCTCCCAGGTTCAAGCAATTCTCCTGCCTCACCCTCCCAAGTAGCTGGGCTAACAGTTGTTTGCCACCACACCCAGCTAATTTTTTGTATTTTTAGTAGAGACGAGGTTTCACCATGTTGGCAAGGCTGGTCTCGAACTCCTGATGTTAAGGTAATCCACCCACCTGGGCCTCCCAAAGTACTGGAATTACAGGCATGAGCCGCTGAGCCCGGCCTACATTCACTTTTCAAAACAAAGTTTACTTTTTCAAATTATAAAAGTAACATATGTTTACTGCAGAACAACAGAAAATACAAAACAGCTCTGAGACAAAAAATCACAAGTAATCTCATCCATTCTCCCCTCCCCCAAAACCTTAATATTTGTAGTATTTCCTTATCCCTTTTGTATATTTTTCTACATAGTTGTGATAGTTCCATTTATACGATCTTGTGTTCTACTTTTTCCCCTTATGCTAAAAACCTTCCCATGTTATTAGAAGATTTTCCATAATAATAATGTTTTTATTAATATAGTAAACAACTAATACTTATATATTTTCCAGGCACTAGGCTAACTGCTTTACTTAAAACTTATTTAATCCAACCAATCCTATATGATCTATACTATGATTATCCTGATCTTACTGATGAGGAAACTGAGACAGAGACCGTGGTTAATGATTTGCTCAGGGTCACAAAGTGGGCCCATGGTGAAATCAGGATTTAGACCCAGGCAGCAAAACTCCAAGGTCGGCACTTTTAACTACACGCTGTATTGCCTTCAGAATACATATTCACCCTCTAACTTACCAATGATGGACATTTAGGTTATCACTACTTAAAAAAAATCATAATAATGTTACAACAGACATCTTTACAGGCATGTGAAGCACTATTTTATCTAAGCCTATTCAGACAGTAAAACTTCTACCAATCCAACAAGTTCAATTTATTTTCAGGTAGCCAACAACAGCTGTAGAAACATCTAAAATGGCTAGCATTTCATAAACCAACTCATTACTCCCCCTACCAGTGGCACGAACTTGCATGTGCGCCTCACCTGTCCACCCCGCTGCCATCTGCAGCAGACTCTGGTAACGTTTCCATCTGCCTTCGCACTGCAGAAGGAACCAATTAAAACCCTGGGTCTGTCTGACTGTGCATCCCTCAGCAGATGTAAGCAAATTCCATGGATTTTTATGTCTGGAATATTTTAAATGCTAAGTTTATTTGTTTCTAGTCCTATAAACTTGTGCCAGGACAAGGCATACAGACAAGGAGAGATAACATCCCATATGCATGTGTAAAATTTAAGATGAATATTTTTCTAATTCAGACAATAATCCAGAAAAGGGTCATTTGAGTATTTAACTTTTTGCCTGCTTATCGTATAGTAAATAACTGAATTCTCTTGCAAGGTTAAAGGAATGCACACTCTAAATCAATGGACAGTCTGAGGTGAATACTATTCAAAATATATTTTCACATGAGGAGATCAGAACATGGTATGTAAGTAAAAAGGAAATGGTGGCCTGTAGTTCACCTCTCCTCAATTCAATTTGCCAGTTCGGTTATCCAAGGGTGGGTGTGTGTGTGTGTGTGTGTGTGTATGTGTTCGTTCAAAAAAAACTGGACATGTGCAAAAAAAGGAAAAAGCAAAAAACAGAATTTTGATACTTTAAAAGTCATAGGCTCAATAAAGAAATTTTCCAGCATGGCAACAATGCCACATAGAATTCATCTGCCGACTAAAAGTGAAAGGATCAATACATTTAAAGAAGCTGCCCACACATGCATTTTCCACAAAATATTTTTCTATGTTATAAAAACACAAAATATGGTCTTTACATATTCCAAAATCATACCCCAAATAACCTCAATTCTACTGACCAAAAAGTATAGTAATTACAAATTATAAATCTCTATATAAGGCACTTACATATAACCAGAAATAATGTTTCTATACAAGAAGAGGATCTCTAAAATACATGTAAAATACCGAAAGTGACAAAGCAAAATTCAGACTTATTATACATATACAGTGAAATAAAAGAAACAAAGCCTTTTTCAGGATACTCTACTGAGCTTTGAAATTATCAGTTTGTCTAAATCTAAACTCCTAAAGGACTTTGAGTTATGGGATAATTAACATATGTCGGCCGGGTGCAGTGGCTCATGCCTATAATCCCAGCTACTGAGGAGGCCGAGGCAGAAGAATCGCTTGAACCTTAAAGGCAGAGGTTGCAGTGAGCCGGAATTGTGCCATTGCACTCCAGCCTGGGCAACAAGAGTGAAACTCCATCTCAAAAAAAACAAAAAAACCAAAACATATCTGTTAATATCATCTTTTAGGAAATCCTTAAGTACAGGAACATGGTTTTCATTTAAGTCTCTCAACATCAAGTTAACTCACTGTTTTCATCTACTATTTAACATATAACTCACTGTTTTCACCTACTATTTAACATATACATCCTGGAAGTTCTTAGTTTACTTCCACTCATTAACCCAAATATTGCATTTTTTAAAATTTCATCTTCAGAGCACCCAAACTAACTAGTTGTTTACATTAGTCCCACAGGAAGCGCCCCCCCAGCCCCGCCATCCAGCTGTACCCCACCCAACCTTGATCAATCACATCACCATCAGGCTCAAGCCTGTACAGACCCATTTCAAAGACTATTCTCTACCCCCTTTGTTTTTACCACTCTGACTTAAAAAACAAGGCTTTCTGTTGAAAAAAATTGAGAGACTATAGTTAGAAAGTAATTTAATTGCAAACAAGAACCAAGTACTGCAAACTATCGAATTTACTAAGAAGTCTAAAAGTGAATCAGCTAAGACAAGATTCTACAGGAAAGTAAACAATGCCTCTGACTCTGCCTCTACAATGTGTTAGTTCAAACATCAGTAATTCCTTTCCAAACGCCTATCAAACATATAAAATATAGGACTTTAAAAAAAATCTTCAGGGTCCCAGTTTTTATTCAAACTACAGACTACATATTCTGCAGAGTCGGGTGAGCAGGGCAGAGTTACAAGTGAAGTTTGGGATAATGTGCTACAAATTAGTCCAGTAAAATCATTCAAGATAAGATGTTATAGAGAATTATCTTCTTCCTATGCTCATAAGATGTTTTAAGACTTTGGAACAGCAAAATAAATAAATAAACATCGATAAAAAAAGAGGAAAGCAATCATCTCTAACTATTGGTAACACATTCAGAGGAGCAATTTTGCTCAAATGAAATGACAAGTTTCAAGATATTTGTTAACCTGCAGCTATTTTAAGGCAGGCCAAGGCTGCATTAGTGCCTGTCACACAGCTTGCTCCCAACCTCTTGGCAGTTCTCCAACACATTCCAACATTTTATGCACAGCCTTGCTGGAATCACGTCCCACTTATTTCTAAAGACAACCAAGTAAGATGTTGCCACATTACACAACCAACCTGCCATGTATTCCCATCAGGTCACTTCACGCAATGCCTGACTGAAAAAATAAAAAATCAGACCACCATCTGAGTGAATGCAGCTTAATCCAAAAGATACAACTCACGCTCACCCAAAAAAAAAAGGATCAGAATACCGTTCAAACTGGGAGAAATGTCATGCCTTACTGCCCAAAGAAAGGTTAGGCATTCACCAACTAAGAACTGACACCAAGGGAAATGAGCAAGATCAAGGGACACCTTAACTAAAGATGCTAAAGCTTAGAAGCTTAGTGACGCCACCACTGCCTACATTCTGTTCTTATTTTTGTTTGTTTTTATAGAGACCAGGTTTCACCATGTTGCCCAGGCAGGTCTCAAACTCCTGGGCTCAAGCAATCTTCCCACCTTGGCCTCCAAAAGTGCTGGGATTATAGGCGTGAGCCACCCCACCCGACTCCTACATTTTGAAGATTATTAATTGGGTATATTCTAAAGCAGGGGTATCCAATCTTTTGGCTTCCTTGGGCCACACTAGAAGAATAAGAAGAATTGTCCTGGGCCACACATAAAATAAACTAACACTAATGATAGCTCATGAGCTATAAACAAATATCACACAAAAAAATCTCATAATGTTTTAAGAAAGTTTACAAATTTGTATTGGGCCACCACATTCAAGGCCATCCTAGGCCACAGGTTGGACAAGCTTGTTCTAAAGGATAAATCACAGGATTTAAACAGCCCCATTAGCTCTGTGAAAAGAACAGTTTGGGGTTTTTTTTGAGACAGGTTCTCTTTTCTCTGCCCAGGCTAGTTCTGAAGCCCTGGGCTTAAGCAATGTCAGCCTCTGGAGTGGCTAGGATTACAGGGACATGCCACCCTCTTCAGCTGAAAAGAACAATTTAACAGAGCAATACATCCTCTAAAAGTCAGTGTGCTAATTGTTAATATTTGGCAAAAACAAAAAAAAAGTCCTCTTCAAAAACAAAATGGAATGGTTTTTGAAGCCATTGACATGCTGCTACATTCCATTCTTGCTAAAAAATATATTTAATTAGCACATTTGAGCCTCATGCTCTGCACAGCTGCACAACATTCCAGAGATAGACCAGCTACCGATATATTCTTTACATGAAATACCACTGACTTCAAAAGTTGAAAAGACTGAGAAGCAGTTCTCGAGTATGACTCACCAAAGATATGTTTATTTCATGTGAACAATGGTTTCCTTTAACAAGAGCGTAGTCCAGTGGAAATACGTACCATAATAAAGAATAAAAATGCATGCAGACATATACGAATAAAATAATTCTTCACAGCCGGAAAAATATATACAAAAAATTCAACCAACGGACAAGAATAGTCTTCCTTTGAAATAAGATGATAAATCAGACTCCTCTCTAATTAAACTTTTACCTTTTATGAATTAAGTGAGATTCCTAGAACTACGATGAAACCTAGTATTCTTATGTCAGAAACACACACTTCGAAGGCAAAATAGGCTTTCAAAATAAGAAATCGTCCTGATTATCAGGGAAACCAGGATTTCCTTTACAATGCGTATTGATTTAAAAACCAGCAAACAAACAAAAACCTACCTTTAAAACAAAGAATGAAACACAGATGTGTTCTGGTTTCTTTCCTTCCCAAATAACAGGCAAATCTCTTTGCTCCACGGTAGAGGTGCTTCCCCAACTCCACCCCAGGAGATAAACTGAGTATTTAAGGACAACTGGCAGCACAGACTTGTCAACCTTGCTGTGAGAAGGACCAGGCCCCTCTCAGGGAAGTCACCTGACTGATATCTCCAACAACTCATCTCCCAAAATAGTGACAGGTATTCTCATCTGCTCAGAGGTCTGGCTAAGGCCACATTCCAGCCCCCTGCCCTCCCCTAACTTAGGCCACTGGGACCACTCTGGGCACTGCCTGATCTTGCTGCCATCCCAAGTGTCAAGATCTAACATTTGCAGCTGCTTCAAGATCAAGTTGAGAATCCTATACCAGGCTTCAGACAGCTCAGGCACAGAAACCATCAAGCATTTCCCCTGATGGGCTTTGGCCATCTGCAAATAGCATGATTTCCATCAGTTTGCGTGTTTCAAAAGAATCCCTTATTTGGAGAAAGTCCACCCAGTCCAGCTCAGATTTTCCCTCTTAACTGTGAAAAGGGCCACCACTGGCCTTTAGTGTTTAAACCCCAGAAGAAGGCCATTTGTCACTTTTCCTTGGGGACCATTACCCAAATGAGACTAACAGCAACCCCCAAGTTTCTAAAGGAAATTGCTGGAAAAGGCTTTCTTTATCTTCCAATAAAAGGCTATTTCTCCACTCTTCCCACTCTCTTTTCCCGCAGCAGATGCGAAAGCCATTTTGGCACCTTCCTCAGAAATAAGCCAAATACTAGAGTTAAGGCAACAAAGGCCAGCAAGTCACCTCCATCCATCTGATGTCTTTAAAGCTTAAAGGACTGGCTTCCATAATCAAATATACATGTAGCTTTTCCTTCTTGAAACAGATCCTAAATCCCAAGATAGAATTTTAAAGAACCCAGCAAATACAAAGATCCCAAGAAAGGTGAGCTCTAGTATATGCTCTCAACAGTTACAACCAAACCCAGCCCAGTAAAATTTATTACACTTAAAACCAAGATTATAATAACCACATCCATTCCACTGCAACACGTTATGGGAGCTGTTTCAAAGACTTTCTGAAATCTGAAGGCGAAAGTAAAATCAGATGTTGTCTGAAGCATACAGGGATGTCTCTCAGGGGAATTAATGCAACTGTGATGGGAATTCCCTTCAGAACAAAACAGAAGGCACATTATCTAATAAGAACTTAATTTCTGGTATTTTTCCATTGTAAAAAGACATTATTCAGAAAAGATAAATAGCTATAATAAACAAGTTTTTGAATTTTCTCTTCCTTCACCATTTTTCTTTAATGTCCCACCCCTAAAACAGCTCAGGGCAAGAGACAGTGTTCATCCTATAGTTTTAAATATAGACCAGTCATTAGATTTTAGATTTTGCCATGAGACATGCATAAATTCCAAGAGTGCTGAACATCATCATGTGATAATACAAATTGTCCAAACTTTACATGTTTGGTCTAAGATTTGAGGATTAGCCCTTAGTATAAATTTCTGAGATGAAAAAATATGCACAGAGGAAGAAAAGGCTTAAAAATAAACACTAAATTTTTTTTTTTTTTTTTGAGACGGAGTCTTGCTTTGTCACCCAGGCTGGAGTGCAATGGTACAGTCTCAGTTCACCGCAACCTTTGCCTCCCGGGTTCAAGTGAGTCTCTTGCCTCAGCCTTCTGAGTAGCTGGGACTACAGGTGCCCACCACCACACCTGGCTAATTTTTGCACTTTTAGTAGAGGCGGAGGAGTTTCACTATGTTTGCCAGGCTTGTCTCAAACTGCTGACCTTGTGACCTACCTGCCTGCCTCCCAAAGTACTGGGATTACAGGCATGAGCCACCGCGCCCAACCAAGAAATACTAAAATATTAACTGCATGTTTCTGGGGTCATGCAGTACCTAGCAATTTTAATTGTCTTCTTTGTATTCATCTTTATTCTCCATATGATCTAAAATAAACATCTATTATTTTGGTAAATATCTTAAAAATGCTTTTGTATTTTTATGATGATTTTATGCTCATTTATGCCTTTGTGATGGCATATATTTTTTATAAGCAATTCAAAAAAACTACATATACTGTGCATATTAGCAGACATTGTCAAAAAAATTCAGGGATTCTAAAGTGGTAAAAATAAAAATATTTTAACTTTTAAGACTATTGTAATCACTTATAAAAGCACTCCTACGCTTACAGGTTTCAAAATGCCATGGAAAATGTTTAAACATCACAGATCAAAATAAATAAGCATTGTTTTAAGGAAGAATCTAAGTTTTCCTTCCCGTTCAAGTAAATAAGAAAAAGAGGGAAAAGGGCCAATCAATAAAAATTAAAATTAAAAAAAGGCCCTATTCCAGCCCAAGACTCTGTACAGCTGATAAAGAACATTCCAGAAAAGTGTACAACCCTTGAGCATTTAGATTTGGCCTTGTGGAAAACAGACTAGAACAAAATGTATCCCTGAAACAGCCACCCAAGAGTGTAGGGAAACGAAACTTCACCCAGAGCCAAACGCAGTGGCCATTAGGGGTTGATTCCTCCTGGGCAATGTTTCTGTCAGGCTCCCTTGTGGCCCAGTTCCTACATCTTTTCCCACACTCTGCAGAAGTAATGAACAAACTACCAAGGCTGTAACAAAAATGAACATTTAAACAAGGAATGAAAAGATCTTTTAAAAATTTCAGTGCTCTTTATAACTTTATTATTAATACTGCTTTTCTAAGTTTAGTAGAAAAAAACTGAACAGCAGAGAATATATTTAGCTGATTAATCATTAGTTCTTATCCAGCTAAAACGAGAATTGGTCTGAAGTGTTAGGATATTTTTGATAAAGAGCAAGAATTTATTAATATTTCCTAAAACTCAGAAAATATAGAGAGAATATAGAGAGATGAAATCTGCACTTCCATTACCTAAGATAACCACTGTTAATAGGCTCATGAACTTTTAAGTATAAGCATATTTAATTACACAAATTACACATTGAACATACATACCTCAAAGGAATAAATTTTATTATATTTATATATCACTCTAAATTTCATACTAGTTGATCTATTGGGTAAAAATCTATAGTTATGTTTTAATACATATTTTACTGCCTAACTAGTGGCTTCAAATACATATATTAAAGATCAGAACTAACAAGGCACTCTCGATTCTACAGCCGAGATACTCTAAAAATCACTTAGATGTTTACTCTCACAGTTGAGAGTTTATTAAGAATGGAAGTATGACTCCTATAAACAAGGGTCAGTTTTAAAGCAATCTTGATTACATGTTACTTTCATATGTCAAAGCACAATTAATCCTAAGCTTCCTCAAACAACCACTCGGTTAAAGCTCACGGCAGAAAATATACAAAATTCATGGAAATTCATTAATTTTTGTAAGCTACATTTTACAAAGTACCAATACATTAGAGACTTGGATCATAAAACAGAAAGTACTATTCCCTCCCAAACATTTCCTCCACTGGCTAAGGACAACTTGACTCATTCACGGGATTCATTTTCAAAATACTGTCTCTATAAAATTCCCCATTTAAAAAGTTTTAAAATAGCCTTGTGCCTCCCTTTGTGGTAGATTACTCAATCAAACACACACATCTCTTTCCTATGTGTGTGTGAGAGAGAGAGATATATAATAAATGTGATATATATGCATCATTTTGTATATACAGATATACATATTTTGTATATGTACATACACAAAAACTAACATTGCATAGAAATTTCTTTTCATACAAAAAAGGAAGGATATTAAAATTAGTTCTTCTTTATCTTAGCCTACAATATTCCCAGATGCTGAGACACCATTCACTGAAAGTAAATCTAAATCTGAAGTAATTTTTATTTTTAAATGTTCACTTGGAATTTTATCTTCATTTCTGACCCATTCCAATGAAACATGATGGCCTAATGGTTACAAATTAGCTCCAGTAGCAGTGTTTAGGTTTCCACAAGTGAGAACAAGCATGTCATGGAATTCCGCTGCTCTGCACTCAAGTGTGGAAATTAGAAATCCCAAAGAACCCAGGTCCTCTCCACATTTTAAGCTGCCCTAGGTTAATGTAAAGAATCAATACATTTGAATACACTAATTTATCTCACACCTACACCCTCAAGATGCTGACTTACACATTATATCATTGCTCTTAGAAAACTGCAAAGGACAGATATAACAATTGTTGGATTTAAAACTATTTCTTGATGATCTACAATTAAACAGATTTACTTTTTTCTTTCCTTTTTAAAAATCAGAATTTTTAAAGTGTTGATTGCTTTTTTGATTATTAAAAAAAACAGTCCTCAAGGCTGGGCGTGGTGGCTCACATTTGTAATCCCAACACTTTGGAGACCAAGACAGGCAGATCATTTGAGCTCAAGAGTCAAGTCCAGCCTGGGCAACGTGGTGAAACCCCATCTCTATAAAAAAATTTAAAAATTAGCCTGGTGTGGTAGTATATGCCTGCAACTACTTGGGAGGCTGAGGCAGGAGGATCGTTTGAACCTGGAAGGTGGAGGCTGCAGTGAGGCTGTGTTCGTGCTACTGCACTCCAGCCTGGGCAACAGAATAAGACTCAATCTCTAACAAAACAAAACAAAACAAAATAAAACAAAAAAATGGTCCTTGGAACAAAAAAAAACAATGATCCTCATGGTCATCTATTACATTATTTACTGTATTCTTCTCTACTGTGAAATATTTCAAAACTCAAAAAGAAAAGCATTAAGTCATGGGAATTTCCTTTCATACAAAAGAGGAAATCACCCATCAACCTACCATCCAGAGCAAACTATTAACATTTTAATGTATTTCCTTCCAGTCTTTTACTTAATACAATAAAAGCAGGATTATACTACACTATACCGTTTTCTATCCAGATATTTCCACTAACCATATTATCAGCATCTTCCCATCTCAATAATATTCTTCCAAATCATTATTTTACGCACTATTTTGAATTCCACCCTACAGTTGTGCCATAATTTATTTGTTTATGCTCCATTAAAAAAATATTTTCCCTTTTCACTATTTATGTTGCCAAGAAAATCCTTGTCTAAAAACTCGTCCTTATTTTTAATTGTTTTTTTTTAGGTTACAGAGCTACATGTGAGATTTCAGTTCAAAAGATATAAGCACTTAAGACTTCTGTTATGTATATAACCCAACTGTTTTCCCCTAAATCTGTATTAATCAAAATACTCTCTCAACAAATGATGCAGAGCTCTCATCTCACGGCAGCCCATAGCGTATTATCTATCCATTAATTTAAGTGAAAACATCAGTTGACTATTTTAGTCTGTATTTCACACAGCGGTGAGTTTGAACTTACAGTTATCAATCTCCTTGATTTGTTCTTTTATAAACTATCTGCTCATATCCTTTCCTTAGATACTAGGGCTTCAGCATTTTCTTGTTTGTTTAAAAAATAGATATATATCAATCATATTTGCCTTTCCTATTATTTTGACATGATGTCCAGGAACAAGTTTAATGTAGGCTGAACTTGGCATTATTTATCTAAATGATTGTTATTTGCTAGAATGTCTCTTTTCTAAAAAAATCAAACTGCTTACTTAAAAGAAAGTATAAAATTGAGACAAACTAAGCAAATATTCCACATTTTATAATCATTAAAATTTATTGTGATGGGCACTGAATTATCTCATTAGGCTTTAATAATCCTATGTGGTAGGTACTCTCATTATGACTATTTTACAGATGAAGATGTTGAGGCACACAAAGAAGTCTAGGCAGTTTGCTCAAGGTCACTTAGTGTGTGAGCGAAGTGGTTGGGTTGTGTATAAAGAGCCTGAAGCTTGGGGCCCGCAGCCTAGGGCCTCTCCATCCAAAGCCTCCCATCAGCCTTCCTAACCATGACCTCTTTCCATTGAGGGTTGTGCTGGAACCTCAAACTCAAACATGTTTAAAGCAAAACTCACGTCGTTTCCAATCAAATAACCACTCATGCCCTTGACTTGTCTATTTCTGCCATCATCACCAAACATGTTCTTTGCCATTATTCAAATTTGAAATCTTTGTCACCTTAGCTCCTCACCCACTAGGTCCACCTCCCATCCATTCACCCTGCAAGTAGCTGGCATAAGACAATGCCTTCACAACCATTCTCCAATCTCTCCCTTCCTTGTTCCCTTGGCCACTACTGTAACTTGCTCCCTTAACTTGTGGACCTCCACACTCTCTTCTCTCCTGTTTCCTTTTTTCTAGCTTCTTCCTGTCTCACTGTACTCTGAACACTGTCAATGTGATAAGTTTCTCAAGAATCTAATAATCACAGAATCTTAAAAACTGAGTGCCAGGTTTAATCGATTGGTAGTTATTGCCTGGAACACCATGTCAAGAATATTACAGAGACACTATCTCAGCTCAGTGGAAAACGAGTACCATTACTGATTTTCGTGTCTGCCAGGAACAGAAGGGAGTGATGCCATGTGCCATGTTTTAACCCCTACCATGATTTCATCTAAGTCTTTCATCTTATAAAATTAGATCTGAGACCAGAGGGTTAAAGGCTAGCCAAAGTCACGCTTCCAGCCTGTAAGAGGTATTTTACCTTCTGTGTATGGTATATAAAATATATTCTATATACTATACAGTCCTTTGATTCAGGAACTAATTCTTTTTTTTTTTTGAGACGGAGTTTCGCTCTTGTTACCCAGGCTGGAGTGCAATGGCATGATCTCAGCTCACTGCAACCTCCGCCTCCTGGGTTCAGGCAATTCTCCTGCCTCAGCCTCCCGAGTAGCTGGGATTACAGGCACACACCACCATGCCCAGCTAATTTTTGTATTTTTAGTAGAGACGGGGTTTTACCATGTTGACCAGGATGGTCCTAATTCTTACCCAACTTTAAGCCAGTCCACAAAACCGTAACGACTTCAAGTCCTGGCAAGAGAATGTATCCAATTATTCACTAAATAAAAAACTATATTACAAAGTAATCTCAGAGTAGCAGCAAAGGAAGATCATTAATGGTATAAATGCTTAATGGTCAAAAGAAATGTGTACAAACAAATGTAATTATGTTACTTTAAAGAATGGGAACCTAAACTGATAATGGTTTCTAGTAAGTGGTCTCTTCAGACTGTATTAATCAACATATAAATGCCACTGGTAATGCAGCCTTTTCAAAAAATAAGTTAGAATAAGCCATTTAATAGCTCTTCTGACATAAAAATGTTAGGTAGTTTTTGCAAAGCATACCAAAAGGGATCAGTGGGTGAGAGAGTTTAGACAGTCCCAAGAGAAAGGAATGGGAACTATTATCAACTACGTATGTACTATGTGCCTGGCACTGTACACTGCTGTCTCATAGCTGTAAGGGAAATCAATATTATTTCGATTTTTCCAATGAGGAAACTGTGGTCTTGAGATACTAGCCCAAGGCCAGCACCTAGCTGTAGCTGTAAGGTTAGTATACAACACTATTAGGATTTGGACACAGAACCTGTTTGACTCCAAATCGAATGCTCTTTCCCAACAAAGAAAAATTTTTCTGCAATAACAAAATTATCCTCACAAACCTTAAAGGACAAAAAACTGATTAGGACTCTGCTAAATTACAAATAACTGATCATCAAAAGAAATCACGAATTCAAGTTGAAAAAAAACACAAGCAAGAATTGTTGCAACACATATAATCCACAAAGGATTAGTAGGTAATGTACATACAGAACTACAAATCAATAAGATAAATGGGTGAAAGACGGAACAGGTACTCCATGAAGGAAGAACCCAAATGGCTAATGATGTAAACAGACATTCAACATCCCTAAATAATCAGGGAAATTGTAAATAAAAATCACAATGAGATAACATTTCACTGGACGAGATTTTCAAGCCTGGTAAATGAAGCACTGGCAAGGTTGTGGAACAACTGTAACACTTAGAGCTAGTGGGAACACAATCGATAGTATCACTTTGTGAAAAACAGTTTGGCATTCTCTACTAAGACTGATGATGCACATGCCCTGTGATCCAGAAAATTTCACTCCCTACAGAGAGAAAATGGGTGTGTGTGCCTCCACATATGTACCAAGAGCCATGTACAGAAACCACTCACAGCAGTCCTTTTATAATAGCAAAAAAACTGGAATCAATTCAAATCTCCATCTAGAGTAAAATGAATAAATAGATCACGGTAGAATACTTTATAGCAGGTGAAAATGAATGAAATACAGCCATGAAATCGATAAACCTTGGGAATAGAATGTTAATCTAAATGTGAGTCAGAAAAATACATAATCTCCTTGATATAAAGTTCAAAATCATACACAATCAAGATTTTTTAAAAAGGATAAGCCATAGAGAAGGGAATGATAAGCACAAAATTCAGGATAGGGGTTGTTTCAGATGGGATGACTCTGAATGTAGGATAAGGCTCATCTTGAACTAGGTGGTGGCTGCCTGAGTGTCCACTGGTTTATGATTCTTTTTTTTTCTGAGATGGAGTCCCGCTCTGTCACCCAGGTTGGAATGCAGTGGCAAGATCTCAGCTCACTGCAACCTCCACCTACCCAGTTCATGTGATTCTCTTGCCTCAGCCTTCCGAGTAGCTGGGAATTACAGGTGTCTGCCATCATATCCAGATAATTTTTGTATTTTTACTAGAGATGGGATTTCACCATGTTGGTCAGACTGGTCTTGAACTCCTGACCTCAAGTGATCCACCCGCCTCAGCATTCCAAAGTGCTGGGATCACAGGCAGAAGCCCAGCCAGTTTAAGATTCTTTAACATATATTTTAGGAACATTATTTTGTACCTATCAATTACTTGATTCAAGAAACATCTCTAAGAAAAGACTGGACCAGAGGGCAGGACATTGATTATATCAGATGACAGACAGTAAGATGCCAAAGCAGAGAAGAGGGGAGCAGAGGGGACCCTCTACTCAGGGGTTAGCTTCCTAGGCTCCAGCTTTGATGTCTCAAAACCAATGCCTTCTTCTTCCAGAGGGGGAAAAACCGTTTTGCAACTTTAGAGGTGTTTTACAAAAGAACCTAAAACACTAATTAATCTAAATAAACCATGGTATATAGGACTCTTTCACCAAAATTAAAGAACAGCTTTATAAAATAATTTTATATTAAATAATTTACAGTGAGTGCCTCACTTTTGTCACCACCGTCAAGAAAAAAAAAATGTGCTGACACTTCAGCAAAAATTAAAAGGAAAATGCAAGAAGGAAACTTTTGATATTGAGGTCCCTTTGCTGAAGGAACAGAATAGAGTTTCTTTACTTAATGTGCATACAACTCACTTAAAGGTCTTGTTAGAATGCCAATTCCGATTGGCTGAGTTCGGAGTGGGGCCTGAGAATCTGCATTTTTAACAAGCTCCAACGTAAGTCTAACGTTGGAGGTCCACAAACCTCACTATGATAACAAGGGACATTATGAAAACGCCCTCTTCAGAGATGTTTAAAATACAGAAACCCGGGTATATCTAATTGGCATAATTTACGTTTATCCACTGAGTAGAAAAAAGATTGATGATGTTATTCCTACACAATAAAAATTTAAATATAATTACAAGTGTTACCAGAAAAATCAGAGTACTAAACTAGGTCTTTTGCAAAAAAAAAGGTGCTCTGAGAAAAAGCAAAGACTAAAAACTTACAAGAAAAATCCATGAGATGCTTTACTCGCTTCCACACACCTACCAAGCTCACTCTTCTAACAGGGGCAGCTAGCCCTTTCCTTACGGACAAATGGTTTGCATTCTCAATAGTATAGTAAAAGAACCAGGGCTACCATAGGGAGATCCACAGAACATTATTTTAAAGCCAAATTATGACTAGTATGAATATACTAGTCAGGGTGCAATATAATTAAAGGAGCATCACGTCACCGCACGTAAAAAAAAAAATAGGCTTTAAAATGTTCTATAAGAATATGCTATTAAAATAAAAAGCTTAAAATATTTCAACGAAACCACATTGAATGATTTCCACTAATCATGTCTATGTTTGTTTAGTAGTAGTAAAATCTTTCCATGTCAAAATAGTAGGTCCACATGTAAAATCATACATTCATACATCAGGACAAAGCAATATCAGTCTACAAACTCTTCCAAGAAACTCTGCCAATGCCAAGCCTCTGCTCAGGATGTGTCACAAGTAGAGTGAGGTCTTCTCATTTGCTCTACAACATCACAGATAGTTGTTACTAGTCTTGCACAAGAGAATCTCTTCACAGAAAACCTCAACTGTGGGAGACGACCAAGTGACAGCAGTTCCTTCACTGCCCAATACTTCTCCTCTCAAGAGGAAGGTTTTGGTCACTCCAGCAACGACAGAGTTACAAACAGCTTAACCCAACAGAATTCTGCACCTGGTGTGTAAGTCAGAACAGCTAAACCTCCTGTGACATCAACACAGGATATTTCTTACAACAAAGTAAATCCAAAACGTCTGGATGATCCATGGAAACAACATTCACAAAAATCTTTACACAACACGATTTTATACAACCAGCACAACAATGAAGCCCAAATCCA
The DNA here is from genome assembly GCF_030222135.1 of Aotus nancymaae. Taxonomy (NCBI): domain Eukaryota; kingdom Metazoa; phylum Chordata; class Mammalia; order Primates; family Aotidae; genus Aotus; species Aotus nancymaae. Next base: position 53,282,825 of record NW_026988471.1, on the reverse strand, counting down.
AAAAGTCCCATATTTTAATGGCTATTAGAGAAACTCAAAATAATGCACATATACCCCACGGTGTACATGCAGTGCTATTCTGTAGAGCCACATGAAATCAAAAGCCACTAACTTGGATTCATCAGAAATTTTAAAAAATACAAGCAGGCACGCCCTTGGCTTGCAAACACTGAGCTCCTCTTCCAGCTAGCATATTGAAATTTCCTTTTTCACCTACACATTTTAGAAGAGCCTGGGTTGATATTTGAAATCTGTCCCATTTGCCGTCCCACACTGAATAAATGAATTATAGAAATGGCATTTAGAAGGGAAATTCCCTGTGTCCTGGCCGAGACTAAACCTGAGAACCATCTCCTACTGACTAGATACCAGTCAAGAGGCCTTGGTGGTCTGCCCCTCTCCACCCTCTCCGCAGTCACAGCTGTGAAAACATGTATACAAAAAATGCATATAAACAAACATAAATGCAGTCTGTTACTGTCATAATCCCATCAGTTACGCCTGGACACTTAATTCCACTATCTGAATCAACAGAAATCTGAATACCAATTTACCCTCCATCATGACACTCATACAGCCAGTCATCCTTAATAAAGCATCCAAATAATGCAATTGTACTTGACTTACAGAAAAATCAAACGATGAAAACAAAACAAATACAGGCTAAAGGAATCATTTACTATCCATTAAAAAATATAAATATCTTTTAAAACAACCTTCTGAATTTCAATATGTCAGTGACATAAAACTAAAATGCATTAATCATTTCATTTAAAAAATGGTGTCCTATAGAAAAAATGCACACTTGGTATTGACCAAAGACAGACGAGGTACTATAATGTCACAGTTGTGAAGGTCCAATTAATAAACACCAACTTTTCACGTAGAAAGAAATCAATGCGTAGCTGGGCTGTGGTTACAGACTATGGATGACCCACAGAAAAACGCTGCGACTCCCCACACTGACTGCACCATTACCTCTGTACACGACTGGGCCCTGTCCTTCCTGCAGCCCCTCCCTAAGACTCAGGTCGGCTGGCCGGAGATCAGATTCCGATCTGCATCCTCAGGCCGGCTCCCCACTGCCTGCATTGGTGCTGCAGGGCGCCCCTCCGGCGGAACGCAGCCCAACAAGAGGTGCAGGAGGGTTCATCCCAAAAGAGAAGACTCTCCCCCTCTCACACCTAGGTGACCGGGTCCTCCTGACGCCACATCCAGCTGAAGCTCCAGGCTTTGGCCAAGGGCAGCCCCGGGCCTGGGTGGGGCCGGGCGGGGGCCGCAGGCGCCGAGCGGCCGTGCCAAGCCCCGCTAGCGAGAACCGAGGAAGCTGCGATACTGCTGCATTGTGCTGCATCACGGCGAGGGCACCGTGAGCCATCCATCTTGCCAAAAAAGCACATCCCCGCCCAAATAAACCCCACCGAATTCGTTTTTCTCCTCCGCCGAAGCACCCCCACACTCACCCTGACCTCACTATCTGGCCTGGCTTTCGACTGGAAAAATAATGGACAGAGGTTTGTGTTCTGATCCCCACCCCCTCCCCATCTGATGGCAGCACTTGGCACCTTTCCTATCACAAAAACAAAGAGAAGGCTCCCCCCCAAAAGAGGGCCGTGGGCGTGGTGTGGGGGGTGATGACGAGAGGAGCTTCCAGCCCACGTCCCTAAGCCAGGCCCGGAGGGTCCCCGCGCACAGACAAACCTGTTGAAGAGAGGGTGCAGGAGCTGAAGGGCGGGCGCAGCGGCGGCTCGGCGCCCGGAGGCGGCTCACGCCCAGCCCTGGGAGAGTGGGGACAGCAGGGAGGGCGGGGGGGGCGGGCGCAGGGGGGTGGCGAGCGCGGGGAGGGGGCGGGGGTGGGACGCGGGGCCGCCGCCTCCCGCTCAGCTGCAGCGCGGCGCAGCCGGGACCACGCCTGGCCGCATCCTCGGCACCGCTAGGCGCAGAGCCCGGCCCTGTCACCGCCGCCCCCGCTCCCCACCCGCGGGGCCACAGGGAGGGCACCTGAAAATAGACCCTCCGGCTGCCCGCTCCGCACCCACCTCCGCCCAGGGCCCGCCGCGCTCGGCTGCAGACAAGCGGCGGCGGAGGCACGGAGGAGGAATCGCCGCGCCGCGCCGCGCCGGGGCTGGGGCTGGGGCTGGGGCCGGGTGGCTGCGGTGCGCAAGGCGGGTCTGCTACCGCTTCACCGCAGAGCCTGCCGCCCCTCGCCCCGCATCACCGGAGTACCAATGAGCACCCGCGACCCAGGCTCCCCGCGCCGCCCCCGCCCGAGCTCTGCAGACTCCCAGCCCCCACGCGACTCCCCGGGCGCTGGGCAGGCGGGCAGCGGTGTCCTCCGGCCCTGGGCCCGCGCCCCTCCTCCCGCCCGTCCGCCGCCGCGGAGCCCGCCCGGGAGGCAGCCCTAGTGAGCTGGCATCTCCCTGCTTCGGGCCCCCTACCTACCTCCCGGGGATGGGGTGGGGGCGCCGGGGTCCCGTCCTCCTCCCGCTCCTCGGCGGCCGGGCGGGTGGGCCGGGAGGCGACTCCGCGGGTCTGTCCGCGGCTGGGGCCGGGGCTCACAGGACGGGACCAGTGGGCGCTGCTGCGCAGGGCTGCGCGCTCGCTCCGGGAGGAGAGGCGGCCGAGGGAGGGACTGGAGGAATCCGCAGCCTGCACGGCAACAGCTGCACTGATTCCGGGGGCTGGGCGGGAGCGCGGGGGGCGGGGGGAGGAGGGGAGGAGGGGAGGAGAGCGCTGGCAGGGAGGGGGCGAGGGGCGGGGAGAGGAGAGGAGCGCGCGGGGCGGGCGCGCGCACATACACACGCGCGCACTCGCGGGCTCCCTCCCGCACGCCCTCCGCCCTCCTCCCTCCCGCCCGCTCCCTCGGCTTCGCCAGCCCTCTCCTCCCGCCCCGAGCCCCGCAGCCGCCCACCCGGCGCTCGCTCGGCCAGGGAGCCGAGCCTCAGGCGCGTCCACGTCCTCTCCAGTAGAGGTTCTTCCCCCGCCCAGTACAGACCTCATCCTCCCAGCGGCGGGGACCCACCAGGCTGGCCCGGGCCGGGTGGGCTCTGCTGCTGCCGCTACCCGAGCAGGACAATAGGGGCTTTGTCCCCACAGCCAGAGAGGGCCAATTTCACGTTTAATTTGAGGCTAATTCAATTATCGCCAAGGAAAGAGGCGGCCTAATTTTCTACGTGACTTGTGCAGCCTCTTTTCGCCCTTGATGTTGCGTTTGGAATGCGGGGGAGAGTGTGTGTTTAGGGAGGTTCTGGAGCGTCGCTTGCTTGGTTGGTTTGAGATGCAGGCGGTGATGCCTTATAGGTTCTGCGCAGCTTGGAGAAGGGCGACGGCGACCTCTTCGTGGGAAACCTTGGGCGCTGGAGGGTCGGGGGATGGGGTCGTTCCTTGGCGAGGTTAATGTGTTCTTCCTTTGTGAATGCTTTTTCACCCACCCTTTCGCTATGGGTAGCTGGGAGCAGACCCTACAAGTGGTTCATCCAACTCCTGCCTGTCCCAGCGCAGGGTCCGCTCGAACCTGAGGCCAGCTGCTCTTGCTCAGTCACTCCCAGGAGTGGGGTCGTCCGGCCGCAGTGGAGGACCCTGTGATGGCTTGGGGACTTGGGTTCTCCCCTCTGCACATTCCCCGAAACGGAAACTGGACGTTTCCTCGAATTTTTGTCATGTGCCAGTACCACTTCCCAGTCACCTGGCCCCTCAGGCTGTGTAGAAATTCCTGAACCGGGCCGGGCGCGGTGGCTCAAGCCTGTAATCCCAGCACTTTGGGAGGCCGAGGCGGGTGGATCACGAGGTCAAGAGATCGAAACCATCCTGGTCAACATGGTGAAACCCCGTCTCTACTAAAAATACAAAAAATTAGCTGGGCATGGTGGCGCGTGCCTGTAATCCCAGCTACTCAGGAGGCTGAGGCAGGAGAATTGCCTGAACCCAGGAGGCGGAGGTTGCGGTGAGCCGAGATCGCGCCATCGCACTCCAGCCTGGGTAACAAGAGCGAAACTCCGGCTCAAAAAAAAAAAAAAAAAAAAGAAATTCCTGAACCGTCGCTAGTGTGAATAAAAGATGGTAGAATCACCAGGACCACGAATGGAAATGCTCTTTAGGAAACAGTTTGAAGAAACTGACTTTCTCCTTGCTCTGTAAGGTGCCCAAGGCGGCACTGTGGGCTTTCAGAGGGGCCCTTCCAGGCTGAAAAAGCCCCAGGGCTTTTCCTCATAAAGACCCCTGATCACCTGGATTAAAACAAAACCAGAAAACCAAGGGAGTCAAATAGTTTGGATCATGTTTATATCTCAGATCACTAGCACCTGACCTGATGCGTTTATATGTTTGTATGAATTTTTAAATGAATATTTAAAAATAAAACTAAATGAAATTGTCACAGCAAACTGAAGATAATTCTTCCTTTTAGGCCTTCATCAGTTTGAATGTTTGTACCTATGTTTACTTCCGATAGATATGAAAAAAAAATCGAGGAAGGCAAATAACATTTTTTCTCAGAAGGTGAATCAACACAACCAGACGGTAAACTCTCTGAGGGTAGGTTGTTTTTTCTTCACTCTGTACATAGCAGGCACTTAAAAAATATTTGTTGAATTAAACAGAATCAACTTGTAAGCTGCTGCCTTCATTAGGTAATAAGAAAAATCCACTAAAAAGCAAAGTTGTTTCCCTTTCTCTTATTTATTTTTTACCATGGACCCCAGCACCTCCCCACCCACAAGGTTATAAAATGGTATGAAATACCAAAGAAAACAGTAACTAATTGGGAAATGCATCCATTTAAGTTAATTCTTCCAATGTTATTCTGAAATGGTGACAAATAATTTCTTTATGACAGACAACGGTACTTAAATAAATTTTCATTTGATGGATGATTCACCTCCCCTAACCCATTCCACTCTCACTTACGTTGTTTTTTAAATTTCCTTAAAAAAAAAAAAAAAAGGCGGGATCCACACACAACCTTAGCAAGGTACTCTAGTAAAGCACCAGTAATTATTCCAAAAATGTGAAAGAGAGGATTCAGAGTCCCAGTATGTATACCTGCCTTGCAATTTTGAATTATTACCCTTAAGTGCAAAAAATCACCCTGGAGGACTCAGCGTACCAACGACCAAAAAGAAGTAACAGTTCAAAGAAAAGATAGTACAATTGGAAAGGTTATTGGAGAAGACATCTTTATGGAAGGCAAAAATCTGAAAATTATAAAAAGCCTTAGTCAGTGAAAACAGCTCAGAAGGATTATTCCCACGTATCTCAGAAGAAGCTTTATTGAAGTTTCTTCTCATATTAGAATCAGGATTGATTTAAAGGAACCTAGAAGTCTACATGTTTGTAACATACTACTCTCCATTTTAAAACCATGTGATTACATATGACTTTGTCTCCCATCAAAATACTTTATTACAAAATTTTTACAGATATAAATTGTCATTTTATCTTTCTATTCAAAATGTAAGGGATGGCTGGGCACAGTGGCCTAGGTGGGTGGATTACCTGAGATCAGGAATTCAAGACCATTCTGGGCAACAGGGTGAAACCCCGTCTCTACTAAAAATAAAAAAATTAGCCAGGTGTGGTGGTGCGTGCCTGTTATCCCAGCTACTCGGGAGGCTGTGGCAGGAGAATTGCTTGAACTTGGGAGGCGGAGGTTGCAGTGAGCTGAGATCGTACCACTGCACTCCAGCCTGGGCAACAGAGCCAGACTCTGTCTCAAAAAAAAAGTAAGGAAAATCTTGTTAACGTATATTAGTAACTATAGATTACGTTATGATGCTATAGCACACACTTCCTAAAACAATATGACACACAAGTCCCCAAATCAACAAAGGTTAATTTTTTGCTTAACAAAAATCAACTGTGGTTCTAAGACACTCCAAGGGAGCTGTCTTCCATGTGTCAGTTCAGCATTCCAGAACACTTCAATAGTATAGTACCTCCACGTCAGTGGGCGTTTGTACGGTTTCCATTGTAAGCGAAGGGTGTGATGGAGAGTGAAGTACCAGCAACTAAGTACTTCCATCCAGAAATGACACAAGGATACCTCTCCCAACACTTCATTTGTGAAAGCAAGTCATATGGCTACACCTGAAACTAGATATTGATAACAGTATTGTCTGCTACAACCTGTTTTATTTAGAAAAGAGAGAATGATACTGTAAGTATTTCCTTCATTATATTATATTAACCCAATTAGAACCCATCTTCTTTTTTGTTTTTGTTTTTGTTTTTTGAGACAGAGTTTCGGTCTTGTTGACTAGGCTGAAGTGCAATGGCACCAATCTCAGCTCACTGCAACCTCCACCTCCCTCCCAGCTTCTAGCAATTCTCCTGCCTCAGCCTCCTGAGTAGTTGGGATTACAGGCATGTTGCCACCACGCCCAGCTAATTTTTTTGTATTTTTAGTAGAGATGAGGTTTCACTCTGTTGGCCAGGCTGGTCTCAAACTCCTGACCTCAGGCTATCCACCACCCTCAGCCTGCCAAAGTGCTGGGATTACAGATGTGAGCCACCACACCCAGCCCAGAACCCATCTTTTATTGTACTGATAATAGCCTAAAACTTTTTTTTTTTTTTTTTTTTTTTTGAGAGGAAAATAGGGAGGAGGAAAAAGGAAGAGAAAGAGAGAGACAGAATGGGGAGGAGGGAGAAGGAAAAGAAAGAGGGAGAGAGAATGGGAGTATTGATTTCTTGCCCAGGCTAGAATGCAATTTAGTAATGGGTATTGAAAACCTCTTTTATACTGATAATTATACTTAATGATGTAGTCAGGAAGGAATAAGGGAAGAAGATAACAAACAAACAGCCAACCAATATTTAATTTAAACCTATGAAATGCTATGCGATTACTGAGGAGTGATTTACTTCCAATTATATAGTCACCTTTGGAATAGGTGTGAGGTGGTAATGTATGTTTTGTGTATTTGAAGTGGAGAGATCTATAAATGTTTATTAAGTTTACTTGTTCCGGGTCTGAGTTCAAGTTCTGAATATCCTTGTTAATTTTCTATCTCGTTGATCTATGGAATCGTTAGCTCTTCTTGTTGCATTGATCCTTTTGCCATTATGTAATGTCATTCCTCGCCTCTTTTGATCTTGTTGCTTTAAAGTCTACTTTATCAGAGGCGAGAATTGCATCTCCTGCTTTTTGTTTATTGGTTTATTTTTACTCTCTGTTTGATTGGTAAATCTTCCTCCTTCTCTCTGAGTCTTTGTGTATTGTTGCATGTAAAATGGGCCCGGATGCAGCATACCGATGGGTTTTGGCTTTTTATCCAATTAAAATATATATAAGTTTAATACCGGCGTTTGATGCTAGCTGGCTGTTTTGCCCATTAGTTGATGTAAATTTTTTATTGTGTTAAAGTTCTTTGCTTTTTGATATATTTTTGGAAAGGCTGATATTGGTTGTTCCTTTATATGTATAGTGCTTCTTTCAGAAGCTCTTGTAAAGCAGGCCTGGTGGTGGTGAACTCTCTAAGTACTTGTTTGTTCGCAAAAGATTTAATTTTTCCTTCACTCATAAAGCTTAGTTTGGCTGGATAGGAAATTCTGGGTTGAAAGTTCTTTTCTTTAAGGATGTTAAATATTGGTCCCCACTCTTTTCTGGCTTGTAGGGTTTCTGCTGAGAGATCTGCTGTAAGTCTGATAGGTTTCCCTTTATGGGTAACCTGACCTTTCTCTCTGGCTGCCCTTAGTATTTTCTCCTTCATTTCAACCCTAATAAATCTGGCGATTATGTGCCTTGGGGTTGGTCTTCTTGAAGAATATCTTTGTGGTGTTCTCTGTATTACCTGGAGTTGAATATTACCCTGCCTTGCCAGGTTGGGAAAATTTTCCTGAATGATATCCTGAAGAGTATTTTCCAACTTGGATTCATTCTCTTCATCACATTCAGGTACACCTATCAAACGTAAATTAGGTCTTTTCACATAGTCCCATATTTCCTGGAGACTTTGCTCATTCCTTTTCATCCTTTTTTCTGCATTCTTGTCTTCTCGTTTCATTTCACTGAGCTGGTCCTCGACTTCCGATATCTTTCCTTCTGCTTGATCAATTCGACTGTTTAAACTTGTGCATGCTTCGCGAAGTTCTCGTGTTGTGTTTTTCAGCTCCATCAATTCACTTATATTCTTCTCTAAATTGTCCATTCTCGTTAACATTTCGTCAAACCTTTTTTCAAGGTTCTTAGTTTCTTTGCATTGGGTTAGAACAAGTTCTTTTAATTCACAGAAGTTTCTTATCACCCACGTTTTGAAACCTGCTTCTGTTATTGGAACACACGTGTAATCTATTAAGCCTTGTTCCGTTACTGATGAGGAATTGCAATCCCCTGTAGAGGGAGAGGCATTCTGATTTTGAGTATTCTCTACCTTTTTACGCTGGTTTCTTCCCTTCATTATATATTTGTCCATCTGTCGTCTTTATAATTACCGACTTTCTAACTGGGTCTCTGACGTCCAACTTGTTGATTCCCTGCGCCGAAATCTGAGCAATCCACTGAGCCGGCCAAAACAGCGGTGTTAAGATTGATGGTGCTTTTCTGCCCGGGAATCTCCGGACTCTGCACCAAGAACTGGCGTGCTAAGGCACCAGCAAAACCACCACGCCGGCCACAAGAGTCGCCCTGGCGACCCGTGGAGCTCTTCCACTGGGAATCTCCTGGTCCGTGAGCAACTAATATTCGTCTGAAAGTGTGGCGTCCTCTCGTTCTTTGCGCTTTCACTGGGAGGTACGTGCCCGAGCTGCTAATCATCAGCCATCTTGGATCTCTCTCCCAATAGCCTAAAACTTTAAAATCAGAACATATTTTGAAAACAGAAATATGTTTTTAAAATTCCTATTTACTCCTAAACTTGACTTTCTTTTAGCCCCTAACTAGTCTGGGAAATTTCCTCATATTTAAAATATTTCATTTGGGAATTCACATGTTTTAATTTTGCACTTGGAAAACGTAAAGACTTATATGTAAACTAACATTATCATAAATTAATACTTTTTTAGCACTAATAACATATTTACTCATGCATAAAGTAATGTATTCTTTCCTTATTTAAGAAACAGATAGGCCAGGTGAGGTGACTCATGCCTGTAATCCCAGCACTTTGGGAGACTGAGGTGGGCAGATCACCTGAGGTCAGGAGTTTGAGACCAGCCTGACCAACATGGAGAAACCCTGTCTCTACTAAAAATACAAAAATTAGCTGGGTGTGGTGGTGCATGCCTGTAATCCCAGCTACGTGGGAGGCTGAGGCAGGAGAATCACTTGAACCCGGGAGGTGGAGATTTTGGTGAGCTGAGATTGTGCCAGTGCACTCCAGTCTGGGCAACAAGAGCGAAACTCCGTCTCAAAAAAAAGAAAAGAAACAGATACACGTTATATTCTTCTCAGCTCTGAAATAGAGCAATGGGTAAAATAATTTTAAAAAATCACTACTTTCATGGATCTTCCATTCTAGCAGGGGATACAATCAATCAATAAAAAAGTAAAAGATATGTGTAATGATAAATCTGAATAGAAAGTAATCTAAATGTATAACAATAATATTGATAAAATGATCACAATAAATGGTCTCAGCTTTCTATAAAGGATCTTCACATTTTCTCTGTTAACAATAATAATGATTATACATAGCAAACATAAAATGCTTTCCAGTCTTTAAAATGCTTTATCAAATATTATCTTATTTTGTCCTTTTGTCATTTCTGTGGGATAAATATTAACCCCATTCTGTGGATGACCAAACTGTCAAATGAGTTGCCCAAGTTCTCACAGCTAAGTTAAGTGCCAAAGATATCTTAGGAGCTAGCATATTAGAGCTGGATACCTGGGCATTGCATATTAATCATTAAAACATAACTCTATTTTGCAAGATGAATAAAGTTCTGGAGATGAATGGTGGTGATGGTTGCACAACAATGTGCATGTACATTGCCACTAAACTATTAAAATGGTTAAAATGCTAAGTTTTATGTTATGCATATGTTACTTTTTTAATCATTCTGAAAATTCTGTTGGTTTTTTTTAATCTTTATTTTGGGTTTGGGGTATATGTGTAGGTTTGTTATACAGGTAAACTTGTGTCATGGGCATTTATTATACAGATGATTTCATCACCCAGGTACTAAGCCTAGTACCCAATAGTTATTTTTTCTGATCGTCTTTCCTCCTTCCAACCTCCACCTTCGAGTAGCCCCAGTGTCTGTTGTTCCCTTCTTTGTGTCTGTGTGTTCTCATCATTTAGCTGCTGCTTATAAATGAGAACATGCACTATTTGGTTTTCTGTTCCTGCATTAGTTTGTTAAGGATGTCAGCCTCCAGCTCCATCCATGTTTCTGCAAAGGACCTAATTTTGTTCTTATTGTGGCTGCATGATATTCCATGGTGTATATGTACTACATTTTCTTTATCCAGTCTACTGTTGGTGGACATTTAGGTTGATTCCATGTCTTGGCTATTATTAATAGTGCTGCAGTGAACATACATGTGCATGTGTCTTCATAACAGAATGATTTCTATTCCTTTGGGTATATACCCAGTGATTGGATTGCTGGGTCGAATGGGCATTCTGTTTTTAGCTCTTTGAGGAATCGCCACACTACTTTCCACAATGGTTGAACTAATTTACACTCCTATCAACAGTGTAAAAGTGTTCCTCTTTCTCTGCACCAGCACCTGTTATTTTTTGACTTTTTAGTAATAGCCATTCTGACTAGCGTGAGATGGTATCTCACTGTGGTTTTGATTTGTATTTCTCTAATGATCAGTGATATTGAGCTTTTTTATGTGCTTTTTGGTCACATATATGTCTTCTTTTGAAAAGTGTCTGTTCATGTCTTTCGTCCACTTTTTAATGAGCTTTATCAAATATTATTTATTTTCTTGTAAATTTATTTAAGTCCCTGATAGACACTGGATTTTTAGATGTTTGTCAGATGCATAGATTGCAAATATTTTCTCCCATTCTGTAGGTTGTCTGTTTACTCTGTTGATAGTTTTCCCGTGCAGAAGCTTTTAGTCATTAGAAAAATGCAAATCAAAACCACTGTGAGATACCACTTCACATCCACTAGTATGGCTTTAATTTTATTTAAAAGATGGAAAATAGCAAGCTTGGATAAGAATGTGGAGAAATTGAGAGCCTAGTACATTGTTGGTGGGAATGTAAAATGTGCAGGTGCCATAGAAAAGTTTGGCAGTCTGTCAAAAAGAAGAACCTAGAATTACCACGTGACCCAGTAATTCCATTTCTAGGTATAGACCCAAGAGAATGGAAAACAGGTATTCAAATACCTGTACACTAATGTTCATAGTAGCACTGTTCACAATAGCCAAAAGGTGGAAACAACCCAAATGTCCATCACCTGATGAATAGATAATGTAATGAAAATGTGGTACATCCATACAATGGAACATTATTCAGCCACAAAAAGGAATGGCATACTGATATGTGTTACAACGTGGGTAAACTTTGAAAACATTATGCTAAATGAAAGTCTTATACAAAAGGTCACATATGATTTTATTTATATGAAATATCCAGAATAGGTAAATCCATAGAGATAAAAAGCAGATTGGTGGCTGCCAGGAGCTGGGGTGGGTAGGGAGTGGGGGAATGGGGTCTACTGCTTGATGGATATAGTTCTTTTTTTTGAAGCAAGAGTCTTGCTCTGTCACCCAGGCTGCAGTGCAGCGGCATGATCTTGGCTCACTGCAACCTTCGCCTCCTGGGTTCAAGTGACTCTCCTGCTTCAGCCTCCCAAGTAGCTGGGATTACAGGTGTGTGCCACCATGCCCAGCTAGTTTTTGTATTTTTAGTAGAGACAGGGTATCACCATGTTGGCCAGGCTGGTCTCGAACTTGTGACCTCAAGTGATCCACCCACCTCAGCCTCCCAAAATGCTGGGATTACAGGCATAAGCCATCACATATGGCCAATATGACTTTTATTTTGAGGTGATGAAAATGTTTTAGAACTAGAGGTGATGGTTGCACGACATAGTAAACATGAAATGCCACTGAAATATTCATTTTAAAATGGTTAATTTTATGTTATCTGCATATCATCTCAATCTTTTAAGAAATGTAATTCAAAAGTAAAAATTATTTTTTATTAGTTTCTCATCTAACATCATTTATTAATGACCAATGAAGCACTAGTCATATCAGGTAAATGGGCTTCTGCATATTCTTAAGATTTTCCTATACATGCCTCTTGAGAAAGGAGTTACTACAATTATCTCTCAGAAACAAACTATTCCACCGGCATGTTTTCTGGAAACTTGATGTTAATTATCATACCACAGAAATATAAGAAGGATTCTGAGCCTTTACTGTTGAAGCCAAACTAGAAATTTAAAAAAAAAAAAAAAGTTTCTGAAATCTCACTTTGGCAAGTAGCATCTAAGAATGAAGGAAAAATCTCAGAGTGTGATGACTCTCCATGTGACAATGTGGAGTTTTTCTTCATTGTCTCAACCTACACTGTCCAATATAGTAGCCACCAGCTAGTTTCTCTTTTTTTTTTTTTTTTTTTCTGAGACAGAGTTTAGCTCTGGTTGCCCAGGCTGGAGTGCAATGGCGCCATCTTGGCTCATTGCAACCTCCGCCTCTCTAATTCAAGCAATTCTCCTGCCTCAGCCTCCTGAGTAGCTGGGATTACAGATGCCCACCACCATGCCCGGCTAATTTTTTATATTTTTAGTAGAGATGGGGTTTCACCATGTTAGCCAGGTTGGTCTCAGACTCTTGACCTTAGCCTCCCAAAATGCTGGGATTACAGGCATGAGCCACTGTATCCGGCGTCCACCAGCTATTTCCCATAGCCACATGTTGCTATTCAGCACTTAAAATGTGGTTAGAGTGACAGAGGAATGGAATTTTTCATTTTACTTGATTTAAATTAAAATTAAGATTTAAAAATTTATTATTGCTTCAGTCATTGAAAAACTTTTAAGTAAGTTTGGAACCACTCAGATATTTGAATCTACTTGTTTTAACTGTTTTATGAAATGTACATACACACTAGATTCCAGAAACTTAGTTAAAAAAAATGCAACACATCTCAACTTAAAAAATATTGATATGTTACAATTATTCTTTTAGTATTTTATTTAATGAGTTAAATAAAATCTATTTTAAAAATTATTTTACCCTTCTTTTTTAAATGTGGCTATTGGGAAAAATTTTTTTTTGAAACTAGTCTCACTATGTTGCCAAGACTAGACTTGAACATCTGGTATCAAGCAATCCTCCCATGTCAGCCTCCTGATAGCAGGGACTACAGGTGCACAGTATTGGACCTGGCTCTAAAGAAACTTAAATTACAGCTGGGCACGGTGGCTCACGCCTGTCATCCAGCACTTTGGGAGGCCAAGGTGGGCGGATCATCACCTGAGGTCGGGAGTTTGAGACCAGCCTGACCAACATGGAGAAACCCTGTCTCTACTAAAAATACAAAATTAGCCAGGTGTGGTGGCGCATGCCTGTAATCCCAGCTACTCGGGAGGCTGAGGCAGGAGAACCACTTGAACCCAGCAGGCAGAGGTTGCGGTGAGCCGAGATCTCACCATTGCACTCCAGCGTGGACAACAAGAGCAAAACACCATCTCAAAAAAAAAAAAAAGAAAGAAAGAAATTTAAGGTACATATGTACCTCACATTGTATTTCTGTTTGACAATGTTGTTCTAGACTTTGTCAATGAGGTCTTTAGTAATTTGCATCCTTAATGCTTTAGATTCAAGAAAACTGAAGAAAGGCGACCAGAATTTGGCATATGCCACAAAGTTAGCACTCCACAATGAGGTCAAGTTTCCAACCTCCAGGCTTCCCGTAGTGCCCCCATCACACTGGCCTTGGTATCTGTGAATGGCAAGTCAGGATGCTTTTCTTATGAACAGAAGGTAGGCATGGCTAATATTTTCATGCCTGGTGGTATTCTTTTGGAAGTCCAAATAAATCCTTGATGATGACAGAGTGCCATTGCCTCAAGATAAATCACCAGCTTCTCCCCTGCTCCACATTTGACATTATTTGCTGGCCTATGTAAAGAATTCCAGGCTAGGTGCGGTGGCTCACGCCTGTAATCCTAGCACTTTGGGAGGCCGAGGTGGGTGGATCACCTGAGGTCAGGAGTTTGAGACCAGTCTGACCAACGTGGTGAAATGCCGTCCCCATTAAAAATAAAAAATTAATTGGGCATGCCTGTAATCCCAGCTACTCGGGAGGCTGAGGCAGGAGAATCACTTGAACCCAGGAGGCAGAGGTTACAGTGAGCTGAAATCATGCCATTGCACTCCTGCCTGGGCAACAAGAGCAAAACTCCGTCTCAAAAAAAAAAAAATTTTCCTTCTCCCTCCTCCCCATTCTCTCTCTCTCTTTCTCTTCCTTTTTCCTCCTTCCTATTCTCTCTCTCTCTCAAAAAAAAAAAAAAACCTAGGCTGGCCAATTATGGTGACACCCCTTCCCCCTGCCAATATCCCTGGCCAAATCGATTCATTCAGGAAATAGAATGTGAACCAAATCACCCAAAAATATCTTTACTGGGTTTTTGTAGATAGTGTGGTGGGGTGTTGCAGAAAAAAAAAAAAAAAAAGGAATTCCAGAAGTGGGTTAGGGTCATGCTTAGAATTCATTCAAGAAACCCTAAAGATCCATAGGCTTATGGGTGAGAAACAGGGAGAAAAATCACTTCCCCACGGAGGTCAGAGAGGTTTACCATGTAGCTTATTTGAGGAGAAACTCTTCTGTCTGGATTGAGTTTTTAGATTTTGGCCACTTTGCCCCTTAAATCGTACTCTTGATATTGGGGTAGTCTCATTTCCCATTCTGTATCCTCAAATACTGCATAGGTATAGATACACAGCATAATCTCACTCTCAGATGATGACAAGAGATAATAAAAACATTAAGACTATCTGAACATTTGTCACGGAAGCATGGAAGTCTTTCCTTGCTCACTTCTCATGGTTTGCAGGCTGATTTCTTCTCTTGAGTTCTTTCTTTCACTCATGAGTTAGAGTAAGCAAGAGTTTGACTTTAATGAAAAGCCTTTTTATTTAAGTCTGAAATTGGAGCTCTTCATAAAATGCAGAAACATTTACTAAATTTTAGCTAATAAGGTATAATCGTTTTTTATTATTTGAACATTATTTTTATTACATATGTGTATACATAGGCACTTTGCTAAGGAGTTTCATGTACTCATTTAATTCTCACGACTGCATATGTGCTATGTACTATTCTTTTTTTTTGAGATGGAATTTTGTTCTGTTGCCCAGGCTGGAGTCCAGTGGTGCCATCTTGGCTCACTGCAACCTCTGCCTCCCAGTTCAAACACCCGGTTCAAACCTGCCTCAGCCTCCCAAGTATCTGGGACTGCAGGTGTGCATCACTACACCCACTTAATTTTTTTGTATTTTTAGTAGAGTCAGGGTTTCGCCATGTTGGCCAGGCTGGTTTTGAACTCCTGACCTCAGTGATTCACCTGCCTTGGCCTCCCAAAATGCTGGGATTACAGGCGTAAGCCACCCAGCCTGGTCACTATGTATTAATCTTATCCCCATTTTACCGAAGAAGAAATTGTACAAACAGGTTGGGTTATTGCTTGAGGTCTTACAGCTAGGAAGTAAGGAAAACAGAATTCAAACTCAGGTTCATCTAACACCAAAGCTGTTTCCAAAAGTTTGAAAGGGAAATAGCATCTTAGACATTTTGCTTACTAGCTTTCACTGTAAACGTAATTACTCAAAATCTGTGGTAAAAGATATTCTTTCTTTTAAACTGACATAGCTTTTAATAAAACCTTAAAAACATGTTTTTTACATGAAGGCAGTAAGGTTGAATCTAAGTTTGAAAAAGTTTTAAGCACCTGGATTCTTATGTGCTTATGTTTCAAACAGAGTTCACTCAACTTGAAAGTCATCTGCTCCTTAATAAGTGCTGCCAATAAGGAATAAGAAAAAAAAATGCTTTAAACGGAAAATTCTCCCTGTGTTTGGTGAACAGAGAAGTATTGTTGTTTGTTTTCTGAAGGGCACAGGAGATGGGGGTAGAGGTAGGGGTGTTTGTTTTGATGAGGCCTGCTTTGAAGAGCTCTTCTGAAGGTTTCCCAGGCGAGGCCAAGCCAGGGTGTGGGTTTGATGCAGTACATACCAGTAAGTGGGGGCCGGCTCAGCTGCAAGTCATTTACACTTTCAGGATTCCCTCCAAAGAGGACCTTGGATCAAAGCAGGCTGAGAAAATCATACACTGGATTTCAAATTGTGATGGGACAGAGAAGGAATAAAAATATTTATAGGTCCTAAGTTTCTTATGGTGTGGGTTAACTGAATTTGAGAAGAACCTAGAATTTTACCAATATGGTGGGCAGACTTATACTTTTTGAGTGGTAGATTCTATGGTAAGGTTAGGAAAGTTATCTGGAAGTGTTCTCTGAATTATCACTTAGCTATTGGAGTGCAAGCCCTACCAGCTTTAGCCATACTTAAGAGAGGAATCAGAGCCTTCTCCAGTTGTTCCTCTGTTAGTTTGAGAATTTACCAGGTTCCACTTGCCTCCTCCCCAACTGAATTATCCCAGATCCTCCAGAGAGAATAGGGATGTGCTACTGCCACCCCTGGGCTTTCACATGATCACCAGCTACATCCCAGCTGGATGGAAGCCTCTAGTTTTTGACCCGTCTTTATCAAGTGGCATGATCTGGAGATCAATGTAGCTGGCTTGAGAAGAAAACCCCAGGGATACCAGAAGTGTCCCAGTCTCACTTTTCTAATGATAAGTTTGTTACAAGAATTCATACCTAGTACAAAATTACATCAACACATTAGTAAATCATTTCTTAGTTCTTCCCTAGCCCCGCTGGAAACAGAAAAGAAACAAGTAAGATAAACATCTGTTTTGTTAAAAATACTTATTTTTGCAATCCGAGGTTTCTCTTTTAATTTTAGCTTTTTTCTTTAAATAGGCAGTACTTATTATTTAAAAAGTAAATGATATTAAAAGGATGAATTAAAACTCTCACTCTTACCCTGTCCCCATTCATTTCATCCCCCAGCCCCATTCCCCATAGGAAAATGTGTTTTAAACATTCATATGTACTTCTCTTCCAGGATGCCTGCCCAGTGTTTCTTTAGGTATATATAAAGAAAATCAAATATATATATTCCAGTTATTTCTCTCTCTGTCTGTCTCTCTCTTTTTTTGAGACGGAATCTTGTTCTTGTCGCCTAGGCTGGAGTACAATGGCACAGTCTCGGATCACTGCAACCTCCGCCTCCTGGGTTCAAGCAATTCTCCTGCCTCAGCCTCCCAAGTAGCTTGGATTACAGGCGCCCGCCACCATATCCAGCTAATTTTTGTATTTTTAATGGAGACAGGGTTTTGCCATGTTGGCCAGGCTGGTCTGGAACTCCTGACCTCGTGATCTGCCTGCCTTGGCTTCCCAAAATGTAAGATTACAGGTGTGAGCCATCACGCCTGGCCTAATGTTTGTATTTTCAGTAGAGATGGGGTTTCACCATGTTGGCCAGGCTGGTCTCAAACTTCTGACCTCAAGTAGTCTGCCTCTCTCCAGCTTCCAAAGTGCTGGGATCACAGGCATGAGCCACCGCACCTGGCCATTTCTCTCTCTCTCTCTCTTTTTTTTCTTAAACACAACAGACAGGATACTGCAAATACCAATCTGTTCCTTGGTCTTTCTACTTAATACAACCTTGAGATCTTTCCTTATCAGCACATGATATGCTTTCTTTTTAAAATTACAGCTGCATAGTATTCCATCATATGCCACACTTTATTTGGGTTGTTTCAGTCTTCTGCTTTCACAAACAGAGCAATCAAAGGCTTCTAAACAGTAATTTCTTGGCTCAAACCTTGTTCCTTCTAGTCACTCAAACTTCCACAGGCACGTACATGGCTGCCCAAGGAGTGTATATTAAACTTTCACAGAGTAGAGATGGAAGTGGCTTTAGAGCTGGTCTATTCCAACTCACTGGTTTGAATAAGAGGAAACCAAAGCTCCTGTGAAGTGACTTGCCTAGTTGCAGAGTGGTTGGCCTGGATCCAGAGCCCAGGCTTCCTGGTTCCCAGGCTGACATGGTTCCTGCTGGATCACACTGCTGGGTGCTGGGGTGTGGGGAGGGTATATAAATACCACTGGCTCCTCCAGGAGGATAAAACTCATTAGATACAAAGTATGACATGGTAAGAGCCAAGAAAGAGCTACAAGGCCTGGAGGGGATTCTTTTAAGGAGGAAGACACCTGGTTAGAAGAAATCTGGAAAGGCTTCATAGAGAAGGTAGCGTTCAAGATGGGCGTTGGAGGATGGATAGGATTTCACCAAGTAGAAAAGGTGGAAGAAGTTTATTCCAAATGAAGAGATCAGCAAGAGCAAAGATGTGGACATGCGAAAACATCAGGCATCTTTGGGAAGCAAAGAGTTGTGTATGTCTGGAGCATAGTATGTGATTAGAAGATAAGAATACTAGTAACTTCACTGAGATTATTGATCACTTACCTTATGCCAGGTGTTATTCTGAGTGCTTCTTCAATGTTAATCTTTAATCTTCACAACCCCACCATATGGGTGCCATTATTATCCTGTATTTTACAGGTGGGGACTCTGAGGCACAGAGATGGTAGGAATTTCCTGAGGTCATAAGGCACACAGCTAGTAAGGTTACATTTTGGGAAGTCTGAATCCAAAATAGTATTAACACTTTTCGATGTTAGCGGGAGATGAGACTGGAGAAAGGAATTGATCATATTTGAGAGGATCTTGGAATTCATGTGGAGACACAAAAAGCTTTCTCCTGTGGCTTGTAAAAAAAGAAGGGGGTAAACATTTATTGAGTAGATACTATGTTTTCAAAAGATCATGTATGATAGATGTTATTTCCCACAGAATTCAGATCAGGGAACTAGGCTTCAGAAGAGGTAAATAACTTGCGTAAAACCTAGAAGCTCTTAAGTGGTAAAGAAAGCGTTGAGTGCCCTGTGTTGGATCAGAAGCCTGCGCTCTTGCACAGACCAGTGTTTTCCAAAAGTTGCCCATGGAATACTAGTGCCCAGCCTAGGGGATGGGGTTTTGTGGTCAACTCAGCTTGGGAAATGCTAAGATAACCAAGTTAGACCTTCAGGTACTTTAATACGCTATTGTGCTTCATAAATCAGCCAAGAGGTAGATGTAGCATCTCACATTTCCAAAACTAAATTTGCCACAACCCTTTCCTCTCCCACTCCTTCCAAGTCCCTCCCAAGTCCTTTGAGTGTCACATTCAGCAGAAATCGTGCTGAGAGGGATATCAGTTTGAAAAGGCCTAAAAAGGCCATGCCAGACAGTGAATTTCCTGATCACCTGTGTGTGTTGTCACTCTTCACAGACACATAATGCAAAAATTCAGAAAGTCTGTTGAATCTTACTTCCCGAGGGCTACACAGAAGCTATCTAAACTTCTACATCTCAGAAAAGTGGTATTTTTTGTTTTGTTTTGTCTTTGTGTGTGTGTGTTCATGTGGGTTTTTTCTTTTCATTTTTTGGGTATCAAAATGAAAAAACTTGATTTCCTTTTTTTTTTTTTTTTTCAGAGGTGAGGTCTCACTAGATTGTCCAGGCTAGACTTGAACTAACTCCTGGCCTCAAGTCATGCTCCCACCTGAGTCTTTCTAGTAGCTGGCACTATAGGGCACACATTGCACTCAACTCCGATTTTATTTCTTATGTTAAAAATCTCCCAATTTCTATTCTAGTTCTTTTATACCCTGAGATTAAGATGTTGGGATGTTGAGAACCAAAAAAAACAAAACAAAACAAAACAAAACACACAGGACATGCTTTCTTAGGTTATGGCTGTGAACCTAATTTCTAATTAGCTGTGGCTTAATATATAATCTAATGTTGCTATCATATCACTATCAAACAGACTCTGGCCAAAAACAATATCTTCACACTCTTCCTCTGAAAATACTCATGAAATGTAAAACTTACACATGTGGCATGGCTGAAACAAATATGGCCTTTGTCACCAAAAAGGAATTCTGCAAATCTTAAACACAGTATGAAAATAATATTCTTTGGCTACAAATTCTGCCTATTAAATGGCATTTTTGTACACATTTGTTATTGCATTTGATAAGTTGGGTAGAGTTACATTTTCAATTTCAGTATTTTAAGAGTTTTGAGGTGCTTGGAAGGATTATTGGAATAGCCAGAAATTGGTGGTGGTTTTATAACACCATAAAATGACCTCATTGCAAGGATGAGAGTGATGCTTAATAATATCCATTCTTATTTAGAGAGTTGGGATCTTGGTAGAGGCTTACATATATAATTCCAAATGCTTGCAAAACATGTAAAATCACTAGTTAGTAGTGTCATTTCATAGTTTTGGAGATGTTGAGAGGTGAACTCTTCAGATATAAGATAGGATTGACTGTTAGGTATTTTTCCTAGGAAAGTTTTTGTAATAAGTTAGTTTACTCCTGCTGCTACTGAAATTTAATTTTAATCACTCAAAGCTGTGAGAAAAGTCCAGGCTCTCTCTTTTACTGACTGCATTGAAACTGAGAGGTAGAATAGTTAGGATAATCATGGGTTCGATTTTGCCCTAAGTCTATAGTAAGTGGAACCCAAATGAAAAATACAAATAAGACCGGGCGCGGTGGCTCACACCTGTAATCCCAGCACTTTGGGAGGCCAAGGCAGGTGTATCACGAGGTCAGGAGTTCAAGACCAGCCTGACCAACATGGTGAAACCCCGTCTCTCCTAAAAATATAAAAAATTAGCTGGGTGTGGTGGTGCATGCCTGTAATCCCAGCTACTCAGGAGGCTGAGGCAGGAGAATTGCTGGAACCTGTGAGGCAGAGGTTGTGGTGAGCTGAGATCACGCCATTGCACTCCAGCCTGGACAACAAGAGCAAAACTCTGTCTAAAAAAGAAAGAAAGAAAGAAAAATACAAATAAAATAGATTTGTTCATTCATAATCTCTCTTAGGCCAAAATGAATACTATATTGTGATGCAAATGCTACTGGAACAGATTGAAAAACAGAACAGTATTGTAGGGGAAAATTGAGAATGATGTGGATTGCAAACAAAATACAAGTTGACTTAAATTAACCCAATTAACTGCATAACTACCAATGTAAGTCTTTTCTTTCTTTTGTACACCATGTAACATGTACAAATGCACTGGAATGTTTCTCAAGTATAGGCAATTGGTATCCCCAACCTATGAAACATACCAGACTAGTGAGAAGGTTCTTATCACAGGAATCGAGGGAATTGGAATTCTGTACAATGCTGATGGCTTCTTAGGTTATGGAGGCAGGTAGAATTCTGTGTTCAAGATCATCAGTTAAAGGAAACTTGAGATGGGCATCCTGAATTGTAACCCTGGCACTGCCTTTCCTGTGAGCTTAAACAAATGACATCATATCTTGTGCCTATTTCTTTATCTCCCAATTTCTATTCTAGTGCTTTCAAAAACCTTAGGCATTTTGCATAGTAAATCTGGAACAAATCTAGGAGGGAGGAGGGAGAAGGAGACAAATACCTGGCTAGGAAAAGAAAGTTTCCGCATCAATCTTGTATTAGGTTTTACTGATGGCCTTTCATGTTCTGGACCATTTCTTATACATTTATACATTTTCTCTTGGCCCTTGGAAAACTGAAGTCTCCATGGAACATTTCATGAATGATCACCAGTGTTACAGTTCTACTAAAATAACTGGGGCCTATTTATAAACCACAGGAAATTGTTCTTGCTCAGGATATAGTCTGAATAAGTCATTTTAAAAATGGAAAACACTGTCAATCATCCATATGTTTTTTAATTTACTGTTTCCTAAACTGGCCTGAAGTATTTCTGTCTCTATACCTTTGTTCATGCTGTTCTCAAAGCTTGGGATACCCTCCCCATTTCTTCAAATCTTCTCCTCCTTTAAGGCTCATCTCAAATTCCACTTTCTTTTGGGTAGAAACGTCTTTCCCTTTTGACATATCCTCCCACCCCCCACAACCAATGGATCTCTTTTTTCTGTTAACTGTGAGTCACTTGCAGCCTGTAACATATCACTTAGCACTTAGTTAAGGCCCATCCCATATTTTTCTCTCCTTTTTGCCATTGCATAAAACTGGGCTTTCCAGAGAGATTCTAATCCCTTGAGGAGAGGGTCTGACATGATAACCAACTCGGAGCTAAGATGGGGATGGGATTTGGCTTTGCTGGTACAGGGTGGTCATTTTCAAGTGATCTACTGCCAAATGAAAGAGAAAACCCACAGACATAGACAAAAGCTGAGCTATTGTGGTTGAGGCTGGGGTGAAGGTGGGCACACTGGCATCCTGTGAGCCGGACCCCACCATCTACCCTCTTCTCTGGGTAGACCCAGGAGCACCCTTGAGGTTCACTCTCCCTATCTCCCCTGTGCTGTTGGCACTCGGTGTTCTCAGGCTTCCATGCTGGGAACATAGCCTTCCCTAGTACTTGGGCTTCCTGGTTCCCCTCCCTTGGGGCTTAAGCATAGATGTGTCTGTCTGAGTTGAGCTAAGCTGTTAGGACTTAAGTGTAGGAACTTTACATACCCTCTTCAAATTGCAAGCACCTGATCTGACCCATGGATCTCCAACCAGTCAACTGGAGAACTCAGTATGGCTAATCAAGGAGCAGTCTTTTCAGCTATATTCCCTGCTTCTTCCTGCCCCGGCATAGAAGAATGCCTGCGTGTTTGAAATTCTGGAGGGCTCCCATAGGACTTCCTATCAACACAAACGTACTCTCCCCATAAGCAAACTTCTCCTTTCTACTTCATACTCTGAGTTAATTGCAAAGAAACAGAGTAAACAAATGTCCACTGGCATTTTAATGACAGAGATGCAGCCCCATTCGGAACAGCAGGAACACAATGAAAAGAGGCCATACCATCAACTCTTTGGGCCTGGCATCCTCCCAGCCCCTCCCCACCCTAGCCCTGTATGACACACCTTTAACGTTGGCTGTTTGGGCTGCCTGCTGTCCATGGCTTCATGCTTGGATTCTTACTCCTTTTTTGATTTGTCAAATTTGATTATTAGAGCAACAATGGGTTTACCTTTGACTTCACATCCTCCTGACCGCCTTGGATGTGAGGATCCAGTTTTCACTCCAGAACTTAACTCAGGCCCTGGAGATCTCAATAGTAGTTTACTGACCATGCGGTGGCTCTTCTGGTCCTACCTGATCCTGGCCACATCAGCAAATTCAAGACACAAGACCCTGCCAGCCACACATGGCAAACCATACATCCCGGCTAGAATCTGGGGCTATTTTCCAAGAGATTCTTGCCTGGCCCTGACCTGCCTATGCAGCCAGTCCATTTCTATTCAATTCCAAACTCTTGATTCACAAACCCAATCTTAGTAGTCTCCAGATTTGAGGTTGCATGTGCTCCTCCAGCTATTTAGATTTGGACTTACCTCTACAAACCTTGGTCCTGGTCACCTTTGTGGCGCTCTGTGCTCTCAAGAGCCCTGTGCCTGTCCTATCTCCTCAACAAAGGAAGTCGCCCTTTCACTATCAGCATTGCAGGGGCATTCCATTGGCCTCCTAAAGAGTGGGTAGAAGGCTGGTCTTGGTGGCTCATGCCTGTAATCACAGCACTTTGGGAGGCTAAGGCAGGCCGATTACCTGAGGTCAGGAGTTTGAGATCAGCCTGGCCAACATGGTGAAATCTCGTCTTTACTAAAAATACAAAAATTAGCTGAGCATGGTGGCACGTGCCTGCAATTCCAGCTACCCCAGAGGCTGAGGCAGGAGAGTCACTTGAGCCTGGAAGGCAGAAGTTGCAGTGAGCCAAGATTGCGCCATTGCACTCCAGCCTGGGCAACAGAGAGAGATTCCATCCCCCCAAAAGAAAAAAAAGGAGAGAAAAATAATGTAGGTATAAGCCAGTCAAGAAAATTGTTTTAGGGAAAAGGGCTTTTTGACTTCTTTAAATCCTGTAAATCAGGAGGTTGTTCTCAGAGGGAGATGTAAAATGAGGTTTGTATAAATCTGGAGTCTTAGTGTAGTTGAGAAAGTGTTACACACATTTTATAAAGAACAAATGATTTAATCTTCACCATCATTCTACCAGATGGATTGAGGCCTACTGGGAATATGTTGTGAGGGAAATGTTTATTAGGGGAATAAAGAAAGGACTTAGGACTCTTGTTATCCATCTTCCATAAGCAGTCAATTTGCTTTGTCTTTTGAATTTTTTTTTTAAAGAAAAAAGAGTGTTGGCTCGAACTCCTAGTGCTTTCTTATGTAACAAAAAAGTCAGGCAAAGGGCATGCCTTGGTATGACGTGGACTCGGCAGACTGCCTGCATGATTAGAAGTGCTGGGAGTTGGATGCTGTTGCTCCCTGAAGATCATCCTGCAATTCCTCCTCAAGTGCTTGAGCCTCTTTCTGGCAGAAAGTGTCTCAGGACAGGCCATTATGATGCCTTGTCTGCTGCTAGCAATCAGCAAGGTTAAGTAAATCATACTAGTTTTATGGTAAGAGTACTGAATTTGGAGGCTAGGTTTCCAGGTCAATTAGGCCAGTTCTCCTAATTGAATATGGGTAAGCCACAGCCCATCAGAGCTCTCTTGCTCATCTGGAAAATGATAAGGGTTGATCCCACAATTCCTCTAAGATCCCCTACAGCTCAGAAATCCCACAACTTTATAGTAAATTACAGTTGGTATCTAAGCACTAATTGAAAAATCTATAAACCAGGCAAGATATTCTAGAAATGAATATATTGGTATCCCTCCACAATCAGAGTAATAAGTAAGAGTTTAAGTTTAATAGAAAATCATTTTCTTCTACTGTAAATTACCAAGATTAAATAAGAAAATGTATATATAGGAACATCTAGCATGAAGGGGCACAATATGCTTCAGTTAAAGGGACATTTTCTATCCCAGAGTTTCCCAAAATATGATCCTAGAAATACTATTCTGTCACATAGACTCACCCATGCAGTTGTGTTCCATTAAGGTTCTTTATAATCGTTTTTCATGTGTGTGTAAATTTAGAATCCAATCGGATATCACATACTGAGTTTAATTATCAGGTCTCTTTAGCAGCTTGTAGTCTAGAAAAGTCTCCATGACTCTTTTCATTTTTCAGAACATTGATACATTTTAGGAGTCCAGGTTAGTTATCTTGTAGAATCTCACAAAATCTGGATTTATCTGATTGTTGTTTCCTCATGTTTAGCTTCAGATTTAACATGATCCTGAATCTAATCTAGCTATTTCTGGGGATTGGCAAGAAAGCTATGTAAGTGATGTTCACACCGTTATTTTGTAAAATTGTTTTTATTTTACCCTTAGTATATGATCAAATATTACAGAAATACATGAGATAGAAATGGAAGGTACTCCAAAATGCCAACCCCCAGAAATAGCTAGTATTTATATTTTAGTATATATGACACTAGATTTTTTTTCCTCTGCATATAACAAAAATTGAATCATTTTCTAAATCATTTTTATAACTTGCTCTTTTTACATGTTGCTGTATCTTGGATCACTTTCTGCGAAAATACATACAGATCTACCAAATTCTTTTCAGAGGTTTGTTTCCAGTGTTTAGCTATTAGGAACTATGTACATCATTCACGTACATTTGTCTTTGTGTACTTAGGGGAATGTTTTCTATAGGTTACATTAGTATAAGTAAAATTGGGGTTCAATTTTAATAAGTATTGCAAGATTGCCAACACGTAACATTATATCAATTAATACACTTATGAACAATGTATGAGAATGATTTTTTCCTCATACCTTATCCTAGTTTTACCTCTTTTAAAAATCTGGCTGGGTGCGGTGGCTCACACCTGTAATCCCAGCACTTTGGGAGGCCCAGGTTGGTGGGTGGATCACCTGAGGTCAGGAGTTTGAGACCATCCTGGCCAACATAGTGAAACCCTGTTTCTACTAAAAATACAAAAATTAGCTGGGCGTGATGGGGGGTACCTGTAGTCTCAGCTACTCAGGAGGCTGAGGCAGGAGAATTGCTCAAACCTGGGAAATGGAGGTTGCAGTGAGCCAAGATAGCAGGCCACTGCGTTCCAGCCTGGGCAACTGAGTGAGACTCTGTCTTAAAAAAAAAAAAAATCAGTGCCAACTGGAAGTGAAAATTTTTATCTTATCATCATTTGAATTTGAATTTTTAAACAACGAGCAAGAAGAAGTACATTTTCATATGCTGATTTCCTGTTTCTTGTTCCTTTTCCGGAACTGCCTGGATATTTCCTTTGACTATGGAGTTATCTTTTCTATGGAGTTATCTTTTCTTATAGATTTGTAAGATGTATTTTTGTATTAAAGAAATTAGTCATTTCTTTTCTGTATGTGTAATGATTATTTTGTCCAGTCAATTGGAGCCCTAAGTAACATCCTATGAAACATATTCCAAGGAATATAACAAACTTAGGAAAAAGCCAAGTCAGTCTGAACTTACAAAAT
This sequence comes from Aotus nancymaae, assembly GCF_030222135.1. Classification (NCBI taxonomy): domain Eukaryota; kingdom Metazoa; phylum Chordata; class Mammalia; order Primates; family Aotidae; genus Aotus; species Aotus nancymaae. The sequence goes on along the minus strand of NW_026988471.1, from coordinate 53,256,346 downwards.
TCAGACCCTTCTCTCTGAACTTTCCGCATAGGGAATAGGCCAGGGCACTGACTTGATTTTGACCTCTATGTGAGAGTAAAATATACGTTATGTACTTATACACACACGTACACTATAGGTATAATTGGAGAGTGTTTTTAAAAAACATTTTCTTACTAGCAATTTTTGTTTCAAAAAATAAACTACACGGAGATACTTTAATATAAGATTCTTAAACTCCTGTGCTGTGGTGGATTATAAGGTAGAAGTAGAAATTGTTCTGAAGCTAGAAATAGGCTACAGATAAGCAAATCCAATGTCTACAGCTGACCAAATATTTATTTTCTTATGGCTGTACATAATTTGGAACTCATCACTCTGGAAGGTCTCGGGAAGCTCTGATAAGAAGAATATCTTCAGGAGGTAGACTCTGTCCACTTAATTTTCTCTCACCTTGAGCTGCTGGATTTAGTTCCATGGCCAGGCATTGGCAGCCTGCAGATTGTGCTGTTAGGTGCACTCAGGGCCTAAGTTCAATCTTCAGAATTTTTTCCAAGCAGAAGTGACTCTGGGGCAGAGATTCTTTGTTTTTGTTTCTTTCCTATTCTAACCAAGTTGAATTCTTTTTCTCACAATTTGGATCTTGTCATTGCATTTCATATGAGCAAGACAGTTGGCTTCAGAGATTCCTATATTTGGTGATAGCAAATTATATTCAGCATTTTTACAAAGTTCTTTTTAATCATTTTTCCTGGTTAACTGGATGTGTTGGCTGTGTGCCTGGTACAAAAATTAAAGATTAGTTAACTGGATGCACTAAGTACATCACCATCAGCTCGATGTAGGACACGTGATGAACTCCCTTACCTCCTCTGAGTGCTGTCCTCACTCTTTTGGTCTAAAAGTCATGCACCTCTTTCTTGTTCAATACTACTGACTGCTCTATAGAAAGAAACAAAAGGAAAAAAGTCCTCAACTTTTGATCCCCCAAAGCTATATTTGCCAGAAAACTGGAATATATTCAGTTTCCAATAATAAAACATTTTCGTATGTTGAGGGAGCTAGAATATGTTTTCTCAGAATTTCATTTCACATGTACAGGTGGTCCAAGAAGGTAAAAGTAAACTCTCTACCTCAAGCCCCCAACATAGCCAAGAAATAGAAAATAGAGAAATGTATGCACACAGACACTAAATGGGAATTAGGGAAATAAACACACTCTGTAAGCATTAAACTATGAAATCAACACATAATGGCACTGAGCAGAGATATGTAAAATCTCTTTAAAAGGGCAGAAATCAATTATCTGTCTTAGGGCTTTAACGTGTGGCTGCTGCTGGACTCAGATATAAATGCATACTCAAAGAAAAAACACCATGTATGTTATTTATAAAAGGAACACAGAAATGTTACATGGCAACTGTTTTGGTTGTTACATAATAGAGCTATATTAATTTTGCTTCATCCTTGCTATTCATTCCATCTGTATTTTTTTTCCAGTCAAAGATACTCAATGGAATAAAAATATTTTTCCCTTTTTTAAAAGAGTGCTCTATTGCTAGCATAGTGGATCTGCTTCAAAGCTGCGATTAAGCACGCTCATCTGACTTAGCTGGGACAGAAGCTCCTATACCCTCTCAATTCGTTCAGCTACAGCTGAAATATTTTGATAAGAGAAAACAGGAAACAGCTCTACAAACAAAGGTACATTCAGGGTGGAATCAAAACTTTTCCTTCATGGGAAATAAACTAACAAAATCTCTGTTTTCTTCTGAGCAAAGTAGAGCTGTCATTGAATATGGCTTCTTATACCACTGAAACATTCATTGTAATTAGGTATCATGGATGTAACACATTGACTGTCATACCCTTTGGTTCAACCCCTCAGCAGCTGTCCAAGTAATCAGGGCTTCATCAACAGAAAGTTGAGAAAAACAGTTATGCTTCATGGACACACCCAGAACACATACTTAGAATGCTCTCCCCACACCCCAGACTTCCATACTCGCTTTGTCCTACCCAGCAAACAGTCGGCAACCAAATACACGTTAATTTGATTGTACCACAAGAATAATCATCCCAACCAATCATCTTTATGGGGTATCACTTATCTCCTAAAAACTTTTACTGACTGGAGATTTTGAACATCAGATTTGATGTTTCCCTACCCACACCAGTTAAAAAAAACAAAAAACGACTGCACTCCTCATTCTTCTGATTTGAGTGATTGTGTCATGATTACTTAATTTGCTTTTCATACTTTGCAGTGGAATTTAGATAGCTCAGATGTTTAACTCTTGAAAAAGTGGTTACCAGTCACACATAACAACTACTTTCTTTTTTTTTTTTTTTTTTTGAGACGGAGTCTCGCTCTTGTTACCCAGGCTGGAGTGCAATGGCGCGATCTCGGCTCACCGCAACCTCCGCCTCCTGGGTTCAGGCAATTCTCCTGCCTCAGCCTCCTGAGTAGCTGGGATTACAGGCACGCGCCACCGTGCCCAGCTAATTTTTTTGTATTAATAGAGACGGGGTTTCACAATGTTGACCAGGATGGTCTCGATCTCTCGACCTCGTGATCCACCCGCCTCGGCCTCCCAAAGTGCTGGGATTACAGGCTTGAGCCACCGCGCCCAGCCAACAACTACTTTCTTTAAGAAATGTCATGGGTGAGCACCGTGGCTTATGCCTATAATCCCAGCACTTTGGGAGGCCAAAGTGGGAGGAGCCCAGGAGTTGGAGACCAGGCTAGGCAACATGACAAGATCACATCCCAGGAGTTCGAGGCTGCAGTGAGTCATGTTTGTGCCACTGCACTCCAGCCCAGGTGATGGAGGGAGACCACGTGAAAGAAAAGAAAAGAAAAGAAAAGAAAGAAAGAAAGAAAGAAAGAGACAAGAAAGAAGGAAGGGAGGGAGGGAGAGAGGGAGGAAAGGAAGGAGGGAGGGAGAGAAAGAGAGAGAGAAAGAAAGAGAAGAAAGAAAGAAAAAGAAAGAAAGAAAGAAAGAAAGAAAGGTCACAAGGATGTTTATAACTTATTTCTGGGTTTGTTCAGTAAAGCATACAAACCAGCTTATATATTTGTATCTTGCATCAAATATGATCTTCTTAAAAACAAAGACACAGCTCAAGCCAATCAAAGAAGGTGTACCCTCATTGGCAACACTGTGGTTGGAATGTTTTCCAACCAAAAGGTTGGAAAACACTTTTGTAGCTCTCTATGGCTTTTCCTCACTCTAGCATTTTTCTACATGTAAAAATAATCCCATCCTATGGCATATGAGTACACATACATGGTTGAAACCACCAAAGGCAAATAAAAGGTGATCAGGGCACCATTTTATGACTGTCCACAGGACTTGAAGCTTTGGCCATAAGGAAAAGAGAACTCCAAAGCAAAAACTTCGATGGAAACCGTGGCATAGGGATTTAGTGGTCATGGGCCCCAGGGAATAGCTGTGCGGCTGGCCCCAAATCTCAGCGAAGCCAATGAACATGCAGAGTTGATCCCTAACATCATAAGTGAAAGCACTGGAAGAAAACATTTAGGTTGAATAAATGGATTCTGAGATGAGAGGGACTTTGTAAATGGCCTGTCATTCCTCAGGACCACACCCCGACAAAAATCCTCTCCTACTTCTGATTGTTGTCTGAAATCACACAGGTAGATTCTAATTTTCTTTGGCTTAGGGCTTTCTTCAGCATTTTTAAAATAAAAATATTTGAGAGAGATATAATACTGCATGCTTCTCTTACTCATGCCCTAATGTGAATAAGGAGGAGACAATTCCTAAGATAAAATGTGTCCATAGGGCACAGGGACATAGGTAGAACCTGTCTGTAATGGGTCCTTGGGAAGAGGATGCTACAGAAGGTGGGGCTTAGGGGGCTTGATGCTCACCTGTGTGCTAATGGCCTCCCTGGTGACCTTAAGTTTCTTTCCCATGGAGAGCTCTAGCATCTCAGCTCCTCATTGCTGATCCTCTACAAAGTTGAAACAAACAGGGAATGGGCTGTTCAGTTGCTAAGCAAAGGAAAGAGCTGCTGATCCACAGAGGTCATGTTGTGTAGCAGAAATAAATGGGGCTTGAGGTTGGAAAACACTTTCGTAGCTCTCTATGGCTTTTGGGTCTTTCTGTGTGATCAACTCTCCTCTTGTGGGGGATCAGTCCTGTCTAGATATTTACAAAATTAACACTTCAAGTTAATTCCTAAACCCAGCCTGGCCCTGAGAGCCTGCCAATGCGCAGGGCTGCAGAAGCTCTTCCACAGTGAGAAGTGGCAATCAGCGGCTCTCAGGAGATGGGCCAACCTCCCTCCCCCATTTCTTGCTCTCTGCCACCACGATGTCTCTGCCCAGAGATGTAAGATTAGTTTTGCACCTTTCTGAGTGGATCTGAAAGCCTTTTACAGACAAGAATGAGGGTTAACCCAGGACAAAACTCTTAGTTTGTATTCATCAGATTACACTTGGCTAAAGACACAGTCACAGTTGGAAGCAGGAACAGCCTCCATCCTTCCTAAGAAGTCTGGTAGGGATTTTGTAATCACAGGATGAGTCTGGAGTATGAGACAAATCTCAAATAAGCTCAGAAATGTGGCAGAGGTGTGCTGGGCTGTGACCTACATGCTACATTTGCTGTTTCCTTTAATCCAATCAGCCAGATGGCCATGGGTATTGGACAATAACAGCAACAACTAACGTTTCCATAGCATTTACTATGCGCCAGACACTGTCCAAAGGCCCTTACATATTAATTGATGACAACCCTTAGAGACAGATACTATTACTATCCTTCCATTTGACAGATGAGAAAACTGAGGCACTAAGGAGATTAAGTAACTTACCCAAGGGCACACAACAATAATGACAACTTATTACACTTTAAATTCTCACAATAACTATTACTTTTAGTGCCCTTATCTTTCAGGTGAGGAAACTGAGTCTCGGAGGCCTAAAGTACTTATCTAAAGTCAAACACTGTTGAAGGCAGGCGTGGCCTGCCTCTAACATTTGGGGAGCTTAGGGCAAGAGTTCCACATTTGTACAAATTTTGTACTCTTGCTCCAAGCTCCCCAAGTATTCCATGAATAAATGGAATATTTATTTACATTCCATTTGAATAAATATGCCAAAGTTATATATCTGGCTAATAGACATATTCTCTCCTCCTACTTTGAAAAATAAACCTTCATAACAACCAGGAAGCCCAGATTCAAATTTAGAATATTCAGATGCACTGGTCTGAGCCAGAAAGAGGCAGTATACCCTGGAGAGTCAGACCCTAGCCCCTGGCCTGGTGCCCTTCTCTTCCCACCCTTTGAAATTCAAATATGGATACCCCAGTGTGTACTGTCCACCCCTTCTTCATACTGTCTGCAAACAGCTATCCCTAGGCCACCCTGAACTCTGGGGCATACACATGCCTCCTTGGGAGGACAGACCCCGGAAGAGGCCCATACGGGCCCTGGAAACAGGCAGAGGGCTGCTTGCATAGGGAATTCTGGAGTCTCAGGAGCTGAAACATGGTCTTCAGGGGTATATATGGGCTCTGGTGGACTCTTCACTTCACGGGGTGGAGTGAGCCTTGAGGAGGGCCAGGAGCCTTTGGAGGTCATAGCCCAGGGCAAAGAACCCTCTTGTCTGGGTCAGAGAGTGGTGCTGGTGATAGTGCCAGGGCTTCACCCACCTCTGGCCAACTCCAATGCCCTTGCTGTACAAACCACTGTTCCTGTCACTTCCTTGCCTCTGTTGCCCTCAGTTTTCACGTCACTGAGATTTGAAGTGGGTAAAGGGAATACTGTGGGAAGGAGGGAACCCTAAGAATGGATGGAGGTGAGGAAGGGAAGGAGCCCCAGAGATTTCCCCTCACTCATTCCCACACTTCCGTTTCCCACTGGGTCCTGCCTCTGGCCTTGGATACACAAACACTGCTCAGAACAAATCCAAGTGATGACCGCACCCTTTCCTTGTTTACGGACACAAAGCAGGGAGAGAATAGGAACAGCCTTGAAAATGGGGTTCTTTCAGAAACTATTCATTCTCCCCTAACCTAGAAGACAGGACTTTTGAAGACCATCTTGACCAGCTAGCCTCTGCTACTGCTGTTACTTCCTACCACCTGGCAAGGGCTATTTACACGGACTTAGGAGAGATCCTGTCAATCTGTCCAGGCTTCTAAATTTAGTTTCCATAGATAAATGCAATTTCCTGTGTTAGCTATCATAATTAAAACTTTCCACAGGCTTAATTTTGTATTATTGACGTTCAAATGTCATCACTGACAGTGTCATGCTTCCTTTTATAAAGAACCAAATTAACACCCCCAATAACCAAGCCCCCAGCGTTAGAGCTAAAACTCCAGCCAGTTCCTGGCCATGGAGGCAAGTTGCTGCATTGCGAGGCCTCCTGCAGTCCAGCCCCCACCCCCTACCCCCACACTGCTGTCACGGGACCAAGAATTGAAGACAGTCCTCTTGTCTGAACACCAGAGCACGCGTTTCCTAGGCCTGGGACCTTGGAAAACCACCCACACCAGCATAAACAAAACACACTGCTTTGACATACAGAGGAGGCCAGAGTTGGCCAAAGAACATATCAGATATCACCAAGGGACTGGAATCAGAAACAGGAAAGCTGTCAGGAATTGATCTCTCTTCCTGCCACCCTGCTACTATACCACGGTGGTTTCCTGTGCCTCTACTTTCTCCCTGCTGACCACTTTTCTCTGCTTCACTCTTTCACCCCAAATGGCTGCCCAGACAGCCCCACGGATCCTCTCCTTTGGACCATGTGAGGCTCAATTCCAACTGGAGGGAATCTGATTGGCTCAGCTTGAGTCATGTGCCCATGTCTGGTCCAATCAGCTGTGGATCAAGGGATGGGTGGAGTCAGGGCCCTTACAAATAAGCCTGCAGGGCCTGTTCTTGGGGTAGAGGGAGTGAGAAGTGTCTCCAGCAAGGCGGGAGTGAGCAAAGGCTCTGAAGGTAAGCCTACCATACCCAATTCGAGACCCAGATTATACATGTTTAAAAGTTATAGCACTACTGTTTTACCTTTGCCTTAATTCTTTGGTTGATAAGCAGTCTGAGGTCAAGTTTCATATCTGCGCTTGTTCTGTGGCACGTAGTACATAGTGCACTCTTATTTACGAAGAATCATCATCATGACAATAGATGATCTTTGTCATCCTACCTCCTACCATCAAAACCTTTTTTTGGCTTTCTGTTATGGAGCCGTACTGAAAGCCCAAAATCAGAAGTAGGAATAAACTTTGCCGAGAAGTGGTTCTGATCACTACTCTGCATATTGCTTGGCTGAAGCCTGTTTGGAACTTGCATGGAATATGGCTATTGTCAACCTGTTTCTCTTTTTAGGCCCAGAGCCCAATCACAGATTTCACTTGACTTGGCTAATATGTAAAACAATAGCTGATTCTACCCTCTGAAATATCATAAACCTCTCAGTCCATAAATCTTAGACCAGGATATCTGAGGAATTTCTGGCAGATACACCAGGAAACATCGCCAATCTAGATGTTAGAGGAATTTGTTGATTCTCCAGCCAGCCAAGAACATTAACACTTCACCCGTATTCCAGAGGAATGCAATTATTTTATACAGTTGGACAGTCTTTAGGGAATGGGCAGTATTGCTATTGTATATTTTAAGAAACGTGCATTTGGTTTCTCTGATGTTAATGTTCATGGAGAACAAAGCAGTCATTGCAAACTAAATTTTGGACATGGTATAGTCCGTGCTGCCAGATTTAAGTTTCAATTAAAGAAAAACACAACTTTTTCTTGCTAGAATGACTAAAGAAAAATAAATCATACCAAAATCAAGACAGTAAACTAAAGCCCATTAATCCCTTTATTCATTCATCTGCTGTTCATTGTGCATTTGCTGTGGCCTAGGCACTACACTAGATGCTGCATATACAGACAAAGGACACAATTCTTGTCCTCATCACACTCACAGTCCAGCAGCAAAGATGGATTCATAAACCAAAAATGATAGTGCAATGTACTAAGGGTGATAAGTACACATAAAACGTTAAGGGAGGATGTAGGAGGGACTTGTCACTCAGCCTGGGTTGAATGGAGTGAGGAAAAACTTCCTGATGGAGAACAAAGCCTGAGCTGACTTTTAAAGTTGGAAGCAGAGTTAACCAAGCAAATGAAGTAGAAGGCATGAAAGAGCACAGTGCATCGTGGATATGCGTGATGACTTGTTTTGGCTGGAGTTTAGGCCAGGAGTAGTAAGGATGAAACTGGCAAGGTTGGTCTGGGGCCAGGTCATAAAGCCTCAGGCCTTGCTGAAGTATTGGGACTTTATTCTAGGATGATACGGAGTTTTCAGAAAAAATTTTAAAGGACACTTTTTATTGAAGTGTAAAATATGTGCAGAAACATGCACATATAAGTATTCAGCTTGATAAATTTTCATGAGCTGAACATAGCTGTGTAGCCAGAAGCCAGATCATAAAATACCCAGCATTCCAGAAGCCCCCTGTTGTTTCCTTCCAGCCACTACTTCCCTCTCCAAGGGTGACCACTGGCCTGACTTCTAACACCATGGATTTGTTTTACCTGTTTTTGAATAGTATATAAGTGAAATTTTAAAGTGTGTACTCTTTTGTGTCTGGCTTCTGTCAGTCGGCATTCTGTCTGTGAGCTTCAACCACAGTGCATTCAATCTCACGGTTGTATGATATCCCATTTGTATGAATATCTGTAATTTATTTATTCCTCCCATTATGTATCAACATTTGAATTCTTTCCTATTTAAGGCTATTACGAAGAGTGCTACTGTGAATATTCTTGTATATGTCTTTTGGTGTGTATATGTTTGCTTTTCCTTTGGATAAAATAGCTACAAGTAGAATCTCAAAAGCTAAGCATACATTCAGCCTTATTGGATTCAGCTGGACAGTTTTTATGAAGTGATTTGACTAATGTCCCAACATCAGTGTATGAGAGTTCCAGTTGTTACAGTTTCCAACACATGATGTTGGTTTTAAAATTCGTTTTAGTTATTCTAGTGTTTGTGTAGTTGTTATGGACTGAATTGTGTGTATCCCCACTCCACATCCCAAGAGTGATTGATTGTATTTGGAGACAGGGCCTTTAAAGAGGTAATTAAGGTTAATGAGGTCATAAGGGTGGTGCTCTTATCCATTAGGGCTAGTGTTTTTATAAGAAGAGGAAGAGACATCAGAGATCTTCTTGCACATGAGCAGAGGAACGGACACACAAGGACAGAGTAATTAGATGTCTGTAAGCCAAAAGAGAGGCCTCAACAGAAACCAATATAAAGAAAATAAAAAGTGATTTTAATATATAACTGTAAACACAATGCAGAATCTGCCTTTCCCTGGACATTATTCAGTGCAGGATACACGCTAGGTGCTCAGTAAACATTAGCTGCCACCATCACCATCACCACCATCACCATGGCATTATCATTGTGGAGATATCTAGGATTACTTCTGTGGCAGATTGCAAAAAGGATCACATTTCTCCACCCCTCTCTGTATCCACACTCCTTAAAATGTGACTTTGCATCTACTTCCATTAAGAGGTGGTGTATATTTCTCCATCCCTTGAACCTGGGCTGGCTTTGGGACTTCTGGCCAAGAGGATGCAGTGGAAACGATATGGTGTTTTAATTACGATCCTCTGTCCCAAGAGTCCTTGAATGGTTTTCACTTTCTCTCTTGGAACTCTGTCCATCTGCCACGTGAATAAACCTAGGCTAGCCTGTCAGGGGATGAGAGACCATATGGATGCAGTCATCCCCATTGTCCCAGCAGAGGTTTCAGACGTGAGAAAGTCCAGTTAAGATCAGCTCAATCTGGCTTAGGTCAGCAGAAATGCCCCATTGACCTATAGGCTTGTGAACAATAATAAATGGCTGTTGTATTAAGCTACTGATTGGGGTAGTTTGTCAGGCAGCAATAGTTAATTGCTACAACTTTCAAACAGAGACATAAACTGAGATAGAGGATACAGGAGGGAGAATGCATCTGGAGGTAGGAGTCTAGTAAACCTCAGACATATGGAGTTTAAGATAGCTAAGAGCATTCTGTGGAGGTGTTGAGAAGAGCAGTCTGATCTAGAGGCAAAGATTTAAGAAAACTCAACATTAGTTAGAAACAGAAGCCCCAGGAATGACTGACCTTTTCCAGGAAGACAGAAGAGAGGGCTGAGAATAGAACTCCGGGAAAATCAACATTTAAGGGATGAGCAGAGTAAGAAGATGATGAGAAGGAGCAACCAGATATGTCAGAGGAAAACCAGAAGAGCGTGTATAACAGGAGAAAGGCATAAGCATCAAAAGCCACATCATGAGGGTGGAAAAGAAGGTAGGAAAGATGGTCAGTGAATCCTCCAGTATCTAGGGGACTCTATGCACTGGATGCAGGAGGGGAGTGTGGGATAAGCCTAGAAGGGAAAGTATCAGGCGGACCGTGAAGGACCTCATAGGCCACCCCAAGGAGTCTGGGTTTTATCCTGAAGGACTTTAACAAAGGAGTAACTTGAACAGGTTTTTGTTTGAAGATCACTTTGCAGCAATGTAGTGGATGAAGTGATTGGAGGGAGCAAGACAGAAGTCAGGGAGACTAGTTGGGAAGCTCTCAGAGAAATGCAAGTGAGAAAAGACAAGGGCCTGGGCCAGGCGCGGTGGCTCACCACACATTTTGGGAGGCCCAGGTGGGTGGATCACGAGGTTAAGAGATTGAGATCATCCTGGCCAACATGGTGAAACCCTGTCTCCACTAAAAATACAAAAATTAGCTGGGTGAGGTGGCCTGCGCCTATATTCCCAGCTACTTGGGAGGCTGAGGCAAGAGAATTGCTTGAACCCAGGAGGCGGAGGTTGCAGTGAGCCGAGATAGCACCACTGCACTCCAGCCTGGCAACAGAGTGAGACCTTGTCTCAAAAAAAAAAAAAAAAAAGGAAAAGAAAAAGACAAGGGCTTGCACTGAGAGGATGACTGTAAGTACGAGAGCATCTTTTCTCTTCATGCTTACAGTCCGACGGATTCAAGAAAATATTGGGAGAAAGAACTGGCAGGCCTTTGTGACTGATTATATGTGGTGGGTCAGAGCAGACAAAATGACTCTTAGTTTTGGGGCATAGGCATCTTGATAGAAAACCTAATATAGATGGAAATAAACGTAATGCAAGGGAATACTCTGGCACCACTAACTTGTGACTCTAGCATATTCTTCCTTGGTATACCTAAACTACTATACTGTAGAGCCTGCACTGCTAGAAATCAGCTATTGTCAGTGGCCCCTCAGTTATTTCTGAGAGTGTCTTAGAATGCCTCTCAGTTGAGCTACAGACAAATTCCACTGGGTTCTTCTTCTCGAGCCTTCTCATCTTGCTGCTGCTGTTGAAACCCTTCTGAGATTCTTACCCTGCAGGATCTGCTCGTTGATGGGTGACCACCACCTGTGGATTGCCACTCCAGCATTGGAAGTAGGATGTGCCCTCTAAAAACTGACCAGGCAAGTGCTGTCTTGGTCTGGCATCTCTAGAAATTGACCCCGTTTTTGCCTTAACTTTTTAGCCTCCGTGTTACTGCTCAATTAGATACCTGCTGTTACTACTCACTGCTTTCAAGGGACAGGAATAGCTACTCTGCCAGTAGACGGACTCTAGGCTTCAAGTCTGACACTCAGACTCAGCTGGTCTTAGGCCCTAGATCTTTCTCTCTTCCAGTTTAAATCGCTTCTCACCTTCCATTCCTTGCCCCAGAGAAACCACTTCACAGGATGATTGACTGCAGAAACATCTATTACTCTGCAAGGAAAAACACCATCTCTACTCATCAGCAGGTAGTCTTGTTCCATTGCTCAAAATATGCAATCACAAAATAGTCTAAAATAGCTCAAAATTTCCTGAAGACTGGGTCACTCAGTCACTCTTATCCACAATGACCTTGGTAAACAGGGAATGCAGAGAAAAGTTTGTAGGAAGATCGTGTGTCCATTTTACCCTTGATGGTGTTGTGGAAGTGTGACATTCAAATGGATATGAGTCTGCAATGAGAGAGAGAGAGAAAGTTAGTGGCTCAGCATGTGGGTGGTCTTAGAAGTGAGGGATGCAGTGGTGTGCTAGAGCTGTTCATGTGGCAGTTGAGGGTCAGTTATATGCTCTCTTTCAAACTCCACCATGACTGGGAGCTTGATACTGGCCACGGTGAGAGTATTTACTCCACAGAAATCAGCAAGCACTACAAGTCAGGGCTTTTCTTTACCCTGGAAGCACTGCTTGTTAAACATTTGCCAGCACACCCTTGTAGGTGAGGGTGAAATCAACCGAGGAGGTCAGATACAGTGAGAGAGGAAAACATCTGAGAGGGGACGCCAAGGAACTAACATTTAGGGAATGGACAGAGAAAGAAGAGTTGTAAATACGACAAGAAAAAGTATCCAGGGGGGAGCAAAAGTAGTGCTGTAGACACTAAGGGAGGAGAGTTTACAGAATAACCCTGTGGGATATGTGTCTTGAGACACTCATAAATAAAGCCAGATCAGGTGACAGAGATCAGTAGATCAAAGGGTGGTTATTTGTATTTTTAAAAAGCTATTTTAACTATTTTTAAAAGGTATTTTAATCAATCAAAAGGACTGTCTTGTAGTCCAGCCAGTATGTAGTTAAGGTTGCAGAAAATAACTAGCCAAGGTGTTTTGTTTTTTTTTAAACCTAGTTATATTGGTCATTTCAACAACTGAATGATATAACCAGTCTATTGTTGGACAGTTGACTTATTCAAACTTTCTGTCCAGTCACACAGATTTAGTTATACACATAAATCATACTCTTTTGGATCTACAGAAGACCATAAAGATCATCGGTATTCTAATTATCCAGCTAAGAAAAGTAAAGTTCAGAGAAGTCAGGTGACATGGCATGATCACAGTCAACACGAGGCTGCCTCCCCGGCAGAGCCATGACTGAAGCCAGGTCTCGCAGCTCCTCTCTCCTGCTGTCCTTACCTCTTCGCAGAGACTCTCCCTATCAATGCAAGACTAATATGAGTTCAGCTGAGTCTTGAGGCAAAAATGTCTGGAGTCTTTGCAGTCTCTTTATGAAAATTCAGACAGATCAGGGTCATTGGGTCTATTTTCTTCGGCCAGGTGATACATCCCCAATAACACACAAGGTTTAAGCCCATGATAGGCTCTGACTTTCCCAACCGAGGGAAACCAGAAGGTCTGAGAGTCATTTTATTTCACAGTGTTTACAGGAAGAACATGTTGAGCAGACATTCTCTCGTCAGGAAAGTTTCGTACAGACATCTTTCCCTTGTCTTCAGAACCAGGAAAAGATTTGACTGCTTATTGCATCAAAAGATTAGGTTTTGAATCTAATTTTAACTCGCAGACATTATACAGTGCTTATGCAAAAAAAATGATAACATCTATTAGAAGTACAAAGAACAACTTTGTATGAGGAATTTAAATCTATCCACTAGTATGACTTTCCACTGAAGCTCTTCAGAGGACGTGTGGTTCACAGCACCAACCTCCTGAACAGCCTCGTTTCCTGACTGCTGTTCAGAAGCTTGGGTGACTCCCCCATGGCTTATAAAGTGTGTGGGAGAAAACTCCACTCCCTTCCCTCCTCAGAAGAGGGCGGAGGGAGAACAGCTGCTAATTGAGTTTTCTTACTTTGTGACTTGAGGGGGGTGTGGATGCCCCCTGCGGAGCTGGAGTTCCAAATTGGGACCAGTATGATTCCTCTTATTACTCTTGTTTATCCAGTGAGCCACACACTGACGAGCCTGTTTACTGCCATCCAGGAACCAATCAGTCAATGGAAAGACCAAACGCTTATTATTATAAGCTAATCCTTATTGTTATTTGCTCATATGTATGACTGCCGTCACCCCCTGCTACTAGGGCCCTGAATTATTAATCTCTTAAAATGGCATCTAATGGGCTGTGACACATGTCCCAGCCACCTCTACTTCTTTCAAATGCTGGCTGGTTAATGCCTCTATGGCTCAGAATCTTCCTCTCCTTCTCCCTTTGAAACTTTGTTTATCTTTACTGTTGCTTGCATTTTGCATATTCTCTCGGAGCAGATTTTCCTCTTTTCAAATGAAGTAAGTCATCTAAGGAAATTATTCACATTTCCATTTTCAACATACATTCTCCTCTCGCGTGGGTGTTATTCCTGAATACATTGGTTCAGCAGTAAATGGGAATAACGCTTGATATCATCTGTCTCCCTTGGTTTTGTTTCTTAGTTTCCCCGGTAGCTTAAACATTTTTTTTCAATTGTCTCTGTCATTTGTGTCTTTTTATCTTAAACTTTTAAAATTATGTATTTTTAAAACAATTTACAGTAAAACAAAAGGAAATTCTACATTATGTTCTATGTAACATAACCATGATGTTAGATACCTTGACCATTAGTTTCAGTTGGTACTACTGGTCTTTTAAACATATTAAAACTCTGTTGATCTGTCAGTTTCTTCCTTAAGGCAACATACAAATACACTACACACACACACACACACACACACACACACACAAACACACACATTTATTCACTTCAAACACTTAGCTTTTTATTTGTATGCCTGGCCTTATAATTGGTTAATATGTGGGGGAAAGTCTAAGTAACATCTCCATGCCAGGTTTCTGAGGTCATCTACACATTATAATACCCTAGTAGAGAATATTTATCAGAGAGCTTTCATTGTCCACAGACATATTGAGAAGTAAAGACCTGGGAAAGTTCCCAGTGGTTGCTCCTTGATCTAGAGTCAGTCACTGAAGTCAGTGGTTCCTCACAGTGTTAGGACGATGTTTCCAAAGGACCATGCTGCAATGAGAGAAAGAAGTCAATATAGATAAAATGTAGGAAACATCAGCATATGGATAACATTTAAACCAGATAGTGGGGGAAAAGACAGGGCCAAGATATGTCTGAATCAGACACTCAAACATTGAAGAATCATGGATGAGCAGTCAATGAGAGAAATAGGCCAATATAGAGAGTTTTCATAAAGCACAGTTTATTCAATTTTTTTTTAAATGAAATTCACATCTTTTCTACTTTTTGGAAGTTAAATGCCCTTTATTTTATGATATGATGGTGATGTTACAATAGATGATAAAATTTCCCCATAACATCTTTCCTTGGCAAAATAAAAATAAAATGTTTCCTCCTCATCAGTCTCCCAACGTTTGGCTGGACATTTAGGGATTATTGTTTTCATTCATCTCCTTGTTTACAATATTCTTCCTCTGCACCAACATCTCTTGCTCTCTTTGGCATCCCAATGGCATTTACTATTCTCCAAATCAATTTAGAAATTCAAGGTCATGCTGGAATTAGTATGTTCATCCTTCCCACTTATCCTGCATGCTTTCTGCAATAATTACCCTCAGGTTTTGTAGGAAAACAGACCCCCAGAGATGCATTCACATATGCAAATATGCACTCAGTAAAAATCTGCTGAGTGCCTGTGTGTTGGAGAAACAGCAATGACTAAGACAGATGAGTTCCAGTTCTCTGGAGGCTCATTTTTCTATTGCATTTGGGGGTTGAGCTGTAGGGGGATGGCAGGGAGATTAACAGTAAATAGGTAAACCCTTAAGCCACAAAATTCCGTATTGTGATAAATCTGAGGTTATGGAAAAGTTTCCAGTTTATGTGCATAATTACCAGAATAATTTGGTGACCATGGGAAAGGGTTGGGCCACTTCAGATGGGGGTCAGGGACAGCTCAGAAGAAAATGTTGTTTGAACTGAGATCTGAATGATCAAGAGGAGCTGTCCATGAAATGACTAGGGGAAGAGTGCTTCAGGCCCAGGGAACAGCACGTGCAAAGGCCCCAAGGTAGAACTTGGCCTTTTCAGGGATAAGAGTGTGGAGGAAGGAGACCAAATCAAAAATTCTGTTTTGAACGTATTAAGTTTATCTTTGACATCCAAGAGGAGATTTTACATATGCAACTGGATATATTAGTTCTGAGTTCAGGCAGGAGGTTGAGGCTGCAGATAAAATTTAGGAAACATCAGCATATGGATGACATTTAAACCAGATAGTGAGGTTTTAAAAGACAGGGCCAGGAAATGTCTGAATCAGACACTCAGACACTGAGGAATCACAGGCTAGCAGTCAGCAAAGGAGCAGCTGAAGAACTCAGAGGCCTGGGGAATTTAGAAATGAAAGTATTTTAAAAATGAGGGGCCAAAGTACAATGTGGGTGGAATTGTTTCAATTAAAAATCCTTTCATTTTTGTATTATTTTCATAAACCTGCAGTGATGATAAATGTAAAGGTGGGTCCTTTCACATGATTCAGGCACTGCTTACTTAGCCAAACCCCGGTTCCATCGTCATGTGCGTAGTGGGCTCAGAGCTCTGCTGGCTGCTTCCGCGGTCTACAGTCTCCTACGACAGCTCAGGCCCCTGGGCTCTGAGCACAAGTCCCATCCACAGCATAACAGTGAGTTCAGTCCCTGGACACAGGGCTCCCCCTCTTAATTACTCTTCCAATTCTGAAGGCTTACTTTCCTCTCATGCCGAGAAAAGAGAGTATCAGGTTTTTAGAGACCCTGGTCTGCTTAAATTCCAAGGTAGATATAACTCAGTCTCCATCTACCTAATCAATGTATTAATGGATTTAATTGATTTTGCATAGAATAGTTTTGATTTCCTATTAACTAGGTTAGTGAACTATCAGATTCCCCACTCCACCCCTTTTTTAGATCATTGCTGTTTTTAAAGAGGGTCCCCTTTTCCTCTAAGGGTTTGAAAAATACATTTAGAAAAACAGTACATTTAGAAATCAGCTTCAAATGATGTTTCTCACATTCCTCTTTGAGTGACAGCTGTGAAGATAATCTGGAAACTGTTCAAGACTACCAGAAGAGTATTGCCTCATATCCTTCCGGATTACATTTTTTATTGTTGTTATTGTATTTTTGGATATTATTTGGTCAGAGGCATAAGATAGAACAAAGATATTGGACTAGAATTTGAGAAAACTGAATACTGCTTCTAGCTCTGGGCAAGTCAAAAATCTCTTTGTCTTTCAGTCCCTTGAGTAAATGGGGCAGGCCTACCCATATTACCTGTCTAATGTTAAGTGTAATTTTCATTTCTGTCATTCTTTTTTTGTTTCTTCAAAATAAAATGGGATACATGTACAGAACATGGAGGTCTGTTACATAGGTGTATGTGTGCCATGATGGGTTACTGCACCTATTAACTGGTCCTCTAAGTTCCCTCCCCTTACCCTTCACTCCCCAATCTGGTATGTCATTCCCCTCTCTGTGTCCATATGTTCTCATTGTTTAACTCCCACTTGTGAGTGAGAACATGTGGTGTTTGGTTTTCTGTTCCTGTGTTAGTTTGCTGAGGATGACGGCTTCCAGCTTCATCCATGTCCCTGCAAAGGACATGATCTCATTCCTTTTTATGGCTGCATAGTATTCCATGGTGTTTATGTACCACATTTTCTTTATCCAGTCTATCATTGATGGGTATTTGGGTTGGTTCCATGTTTTTAAGTGTAATTTTCAAAAGGGTAAAATCATCTCTCTCAAGAAAATAGAATGTGAATACATGTCAAAGATAGTATTGATAGAGGTGAACATTAAGATGTTAAAACTGATCCAAAAAGCATTTGAGATTATGTGTGTGTAAAATTTAATTAAAAATGTTATAACATTGATGAGTTAAAACTGGTTAGTGTCCAACAGGACAGTAAACTGATCTTTGTGCCTACTGGCTCTATTGGACAGAAATTATTTGCATCTTTCCAGATAAAAATTTTTAAGTTAACCTCCACACCTACAGAATGTGAAGTCAGTAGAAAACCAAGCCCAATACTGCACTGGAAGAAGACCCAATAATCAGTAATATTTTCTGCCTATTTTCAAATGTCAGATAATTTTTCTGACATCCATGTGTGTTTTTTATATATATATATATAACTGCTTAACATTTCTTGAACACTTACTATGTATGGGCAACACTTAACATGTCTTGTCTCTTTGATACTCATTACAACCCAGTGAGGTAGGCATTTTTATTATCCCCGTCGTACAGGAGAGAAGACTGAGGCTCTTCTTAACCAGCCCAAGGTCACAGAGCTCCTAAGTAGCAAGGGTGGTGATTAAACTGAGGTCTGACTCTAAAACCTTTGTTTCAGCTCCTAAATTATTATTATTACTATTATTATTATTATTACAGGTCAAAAGGAATCATGAATGTGAAAGTGCTTTAAAGATTATGAATAGGCTATAAGTTGTAAAGCACTGTTGTTCAGTCTAGATCACTATCAGAGTAAGGCAGTAAGAGTTACTGCCACGCCATTGTGGAGGGAGAAGTGTTCTTTACGGGAAAGGTGTGCTGTCCTGGAAATGCCTGTGAGACTTTATCTTGACTCTGTTCCCTTGAGCTGAATTAGTTTTACTTAACTCAGACTACTTTACTCTTTTTTTTTTTTCTGGAGGCTGGATTTCATTAAGAGGGTTTCTTGGCCTATGTTTCATTAAATGCATAGAGAGGTATCCACTCAAAACCCTTTCTCACTTTTCTTTATGTTTTCTTTTCTCAGCTTAGTAGAGTAAAAAGAACACAGGTCTCGGGACTAGATAGGCCTCAGTCTGAATGTCAGCACTATGATTAACTAGTGTGAAGACTTCGAGCAAATCACTTAGCCCAGCTTGTCTTAAAACCTGCCCAACTGCACTAAAATCACTTGAGGGAGAAAGTAATGCTCATTCAGAAGCAGGGAAGGGTGCTGGGAATCATTTCCTTGTTTGTAAAAGAACATTATTGTTATCTGCCTTCAAAGTATTTTGAGAATTGGCATCTAGTAGGACATCAGAAATGTTAGTTCTAGCCTGGGCAACATAGTGCGTCTCATCTCTACCAAAAATTGTAAAGAAATAAAAAATTAGCTGGCTCACGCCTGTAATCCCAGCACTTTGGGAGGCCAAGGCGGGTGGATCATGACGTCAAGAGATCGAGACCATCCTGGTCAACATGGTGAAACCCCGTCTCTACTAAAAATACAAAAAATTAGCTGGGCATGGTGGCGCGTGCCTGTAGTCTCAGCTACTCAGGAGGCTGAGGCAGGAGAATTGCCTGAACCCAGGAGGCAGAGGTTGCGGTGAGCCGAGATCACGCCATTGCACTCCAGCCTGGGTAACAAGAGCGAAACCCTGTCTCAAAAAAAAAAAAAAAAAGAAAGAAAGAAAGAAAAAATTAGCTGGCCATGGTGGCACATGCCTATAGTCCCAGCTACTCAGGAGGCTGAGGCAGGAGGATTGCTTGAGCCTGGGAGAGCAAGGCTGTGAGCTGTGATCGTGCCACTGCACTTCAGCCTGGGTGACAGAGCAAGACTCTGTCTCAAAAGAAAAAAATAAGATAAAAAAAAAAGAAATGTTGGTTCTGTTCTTCCCATCTTCTTTCTAATTTTTTTATTTATTTCTGATTTTTTTCCCAGTCCCCAGAACCTGTGAACTTTCCATCTTCTTTCTAAAGAAGTCTTATTAATTTACCATTCTTCTCTCCTCCTGGCCCCTCCTACTTCTGTTTTCTCTCCTCCATTCCCCTCCTCTCCTGTCTCCTTCCCTTCTTTGTTTTCTCTCATCCCTCCTATCCCTCCTCCCTCCTTGGATCCCCACTTCTCTTCCAGTGCCCCCAGCTTTTCTCCCCTTCCTTCCCTTCTGTCGTTTATCATCTCCTCTTGTCCCTTTCCCCTCTCTTCTTCTCTTCCCTCAAGGACCCTGAGACCAGATAGCTCCTAAATAGTGAGAATCGTGCCTTGTTCTCACCTTACTAACTTAGAGAAACTGTGGAATGAAATCTAGAAAGACCCACTGTGACCTCTTTCTATTCCAACTCTCACTTTATCCATGAGAAGACTGAGAACTAAGGAGGTTAAACGCAAACCCAGATATCCTGACTTCTAGTCAGTGCTCTCCCTAACACATCACCAAGTCCCCGCTGTCTGTTCTATCAACGTGATGTGGCGGCTCCTCCCCACCTTCACTTAGCAGTGTATCAGAAGGCTGGGAAATACGGGGAGATGAATCATTGCTGTAGTTTGTTTGTGAAGAGTGAGGTAAGGTCTTGTAACTTCTGAGGCCACCAAACAGAACACACCCTGGCACATAAGACAAAAAGGCCAAACGTTGTCACCATCAAACGTGGAGGATCCTCCCTAGCTGGTCAGGAAAACATGGCCTATACAAATTGCAGGGAAGACCATCTGTGGCCATTTCTACAGAGAACCACAGCTTTTACACTTACACTGAATGTCTCTGGAAAAAGAACAAAACAGCATCCTGTGGGAGATAAGGCTGGTGAGGAAGACAGATAATAAGCTTGGTGAAAACAGCCAAAGACACAGCCACCACACAGGGCCTCCTCCAAGTTCCTTAGTGGAAAAATTAAAGGCAGCAGTGACTTCCTTTGCGTGCTTCCTGGCCCTGCCCCACTCTCTTCTCACACGAGTCCACTGGTCCCGTGGTCTTGGCTCTAGATGTCAGGGAGGGAAGCTGGAGTTGGGAGCTAAGGTGGTACTCACCTCAGGAAGGAAGGGACTAAATTAGAAGGGGTGGGTCTCACAGAGCAAGCCAGGAGTTCTGTAAAGCAGATTCCTTAGTTTTGCATGACAGTGTTGAATTCCCATTTGTATGTCCTAACTTTTAATAGAGTGTTTTTTGTTGTTGTTGTTGTTGTTGAGACGGAGTCTCACTCTGTCACCCAGGCTGGAGAGCAATGGCACGATATCGGCTCACTGAAACCTCCGCCTCCCAGGTTCTAGCGATTCTCTTGCCTCAGCCTCCTGAGTAGAGTGGTGTTTACTGGCCTTCCAACTGTTGCCCTCTGGGGAGGGCTAGAGTCCCCATGAGGGGCCAGAGCATTAGAGAGGGTGTGGCCCCTCCTTTCTCAGGCCCACAGCAGGGGTTAGGGTAGGGAAGGGGAAGAAGAGGCAGTTCTGTAGAGACAAAAGGTAGGTTTGAGGTTGTCAAAGCCTGGAAGGAATGGGGAATGATTGCTAATGGATCCACTGCTAATGGATTTTTTGGGGAGGGTGATGAAAATACTCTGGAATTAGATGGAGGTGATAGTTTCACAACTTTGTGACTATATTAAAACTACTGACTTGTGTACTTCCAATGTGTGAATTTTATAGTATGTTAATTACGTTTCAATAAAAGAAATGTGAGGATAATAAATTAGGAATGGTGAATTTTGGAGCAATGCTAAGTGCTGTCAGGACCAGCTGCTCTCCCCCAGGTATCCTACTGCATTTCATAAACATTTTTAGGTGTCATATATTTTCATAATTTTCATTCTTGTGGTAGAATTACGGTCCACTGGGTACCACAATTCACAAAGAGATATCTCTAATGCTGGTTATTTAGGAATTTTTTTTTAATTTGTTATTATAGATGTCACACAAGGGCAATAGAGCTCTCTTTTTACTCTGTCGCAAATCCTGGTTTTTCACAAACTTTCTCTGGAATTTATATTCCCGCAGTTTTGGGAATATAAAGATAAATTGTTCCCTATTTTGATTCTTGGTGCCTTTCCCACAGTTTTAGCCGGCCTCCTTCATAATCCTTTCTCAACTCTGCCGGCTCTCTGCTTACCCACCTCACCCACTTCATCATGAAAATCAAGCTCTTCTGACTTCATCTGTGTTTTCACTGCTGGACTTACTGCACCATTTTGTAATGTATTTACCCACCTGGCTCCTTTGCCAGACTGTGAGCCCCCTGAGGTCAGATACAGTGTCTTATTAATTTCTGATTCCCTGTTGCCTTTGCCTGGCAGGTGGAAGGCGTAAAATATATGTTAATTGGATTTAATTGAATTGCTGAGGCTCTGAAGAACAGTGTGGAGTGTGTCCCTTTGTTTCTGTTGAATTACTACCCTTAGTGCCAATTGCAAGAACTGGAACTGCTGGGCCAAAGGGCATGAATGTTTCTCCACGCTTGCCATATTGCTTTCTCAAAGGAGGTACTAATTTGTAGTGCCACCTGAAATGGATGAGTGTGCCAATATCTCTGTCACCTTGCCAACCCATCATTTTTAAAAATACTAATTTAGTAGGTGTCAAATGACATTTCAAGGTGGCTTTAATTTGCATTTCTTTGATTACTGCTAGGGCTGAACATTTTCTCAGGTGTTTATTTACTATGTCTGTTTCTCCTTGGGGGAAATGCTTGTTCATAGTGTTTGCCCCTTTGTCTAACAGTATGATGAAATATGGATAATACATTTGAATGAACTCCTTTTATATTTTACTTAAATAGTCTGCCATATTTGATATATATTTTTCATATTTTATATTTTGTTTTCTTCTGTTTTTACTTTTTTTCATTATACAGAAGTTTAAAATGTATACATGTGTGTACCTATCTCTTTATTTACAATTCCTAATAAAGTTTCAAGTTTATAAAAGTTCTTCCTCACAAACATGCTAAATATTTTACTCAGTGTTCTGTTTTTTGAGATGAAGTCCTGCTCTGTCGCCCAGTCTAGAGTGCAGTGGCGAGATCTCAGCTCACTGCAACCTCCGCCTTCCGGGTTCAAGTGATTCTCCTGCCTCAGCCTCCTGAGTAGCTGGGACTACAGGTGCGTGCCACCACGCCCAGCTAATTTTTTGTATTCTGTTCTTTTGTTCAACATATAGAGTTAACTCATTAATCCATCTAGAGTATATTAAGTACTTAGTTATTTTTAAAATTGCTATCATGAATTCCAAAATCCCTTATCAAATAAATCTTGTATCATTTATATTATTTGACAGAAAGTCACAAAATCCAACTAACAGTGGTTTAAACAAATAGGGGCTTTGTTTTCTCACTTTACAGGAAGCCATGGTTGGTAGGGTTAGCAGCATTTCGGTGTCTCTGTGATGTGGGTGCTGGAGACTGGAACTCTCTGGACCCTTCTCTCATGCTACCTCCTCATGATTCCAAGATGGCTGCTGAGCCTCTATATTCGAAGCAGGAAGGAAGGGTGGTAAGAGCCATATCAGTTCCTTTAATCAGGAAAACAAACATTTTCTTCAAAACCAGCAGACTTTCTCTTATGTCTTTTATTTTATTTTATTTATTTTTTTGAGACAGAGTCTCACTCTGTTGCCCCGGCTGGAGTGCAGTGGTGAGATGACAACTCGCTGTAACCTCTGACTCCCAGGTTGAAGTAATTCTCCTGCCTCAGTCTCCTGAGTAGCTGGGATTTCAGGTGTGCACCCCCACATCTAGCTAAATTTTTTTTTGTATTTTTAGTAGAGATGAGGTTTCACCATGTTGGCCAGGCTGGTCTCAAACCCCTGACATCAGGTGATCCATCTGCCTTGGTCTCCCAAAGTGCTGAAATTATAGGCATGAGCCACTGCACCTGGCCCTCTTATGTCTTATTAGCTAGTACTGTCTCATAAGGTCCCACCTAGTGCAATGGTGGCTGGGAAAGTATTTCATACCTCCTCTTTCTATAGCAAAAGGCAGCAGAAGAGAAGGGGTTGGGGAAAGGCCATTCGGTTAGACAACTAGGTGTGTCTGTACACACTTTCCTCCCCTCCTGATGTTTTCAAAAGCTATTTTTGATAGATAAATATATTTAAAATGTGTATATATATTTAATTGTTTATAGTTAAACTTTATTTCACAGAAGTGATAATGTAAATTATTAGGCCTTTTTAAGTCTTTTCATTTGGTTCCATTAATATATGATTTAATGAGTGCATTATTTTAATTTATTTTATTATATAGCAAGTTTTAACGGTTGATATTGGTAGAAAGTTTTCTGTGTCTTTTTTGTACTCCCTGTTGATGGCATTCTTGTTATTTTCATACATACATTTTAGAATAATTTTGTGGAATTAAAATTACTTATTAGGTTTTAGGCCAGGTGCAGTGGCTCACGCCTATAATCCCAGCACTTTGGGAGGCTGAGGCTGATGAATTGCTTGAGCTCAGGAGTTCGAAACCAGCCTGGCCAACATGGTAAAACCCTATCTCTACTAAAAACACAAAAATTAGCTGGGCATGGTGGCATGTGCCTGTAATCCCAGCTACTTAGGAAGCTGAGGCAGGAGAATTGCTTAAACCCAGGAGGCAGAAGTTGCAGTAAGCCGAGATCACACCATTGCACTCTAGCTCAGGGAATAAGAGCATAACTCCATCTCAAAAAATATACATATTTACTAGGCTCTAGATCAGAATAGTATTAAATCTATAAATTAAATTAAATCCAAATTTAATTCTCTTGGTCATATAGCATTTAGTGTTATTAAGTCTTTTTATCTTGGAATTGGTTCTATTTTTCCGTTTACTTGAATCATCTTTTAAATGTTCTAACAAAGTTTTGAAGGTTTTCTTTTTAAAAGTCATATCACATAGTTTCTAACTATTTTAAGTTTGGAAATTTGGCTGGGCGAGGTGGCTCACACCTGTAACCTCAGCACTTTGGGAGGTCAAGGTGGCAGATCATCTGAAGTCAGGAGTTTGAGACTAGCCTGGCCAACATGGTAAAATCCGTCTCTACTAAAAATATAAAAATTATCTGGATGTGTGGCATGTGCTTGTAATCCCAGCTACTCTGGAGGCTGAGGCAGGAGAATCATTGGAACCCAGGAGGCAGAGGTTGCAGTGAGCTGAGATAATGCCACTGTACCCAAGCCTGGGTGACAGAACGAGACTTCATCTCAAAATAAAATAATAATTAAAAAAATTAAGTTTGGAAATTCATGATATGGTGTGTGTGTGTGTGTGAGAGAGAGAGAGAGAGACTATAAATCAGATCTCTTTTCTTGTCGTATTGTCTAGCTGGTAATAAAGGGTAGTTAGGACTTGTCTTGATTTACGATTGTCTTGAAAATCGAACTGTGTCATTTAAATGAACTTCTTCTGTAAGTTGAAGATCTGAGACTTGCTTACGCCCTTCTTAAGGTTATTGGCCACTAGTTGATCAGATCTCACCTTCTGTATCAGGTTGGATTTGATTGCAAGTAACAGCCAACTGAAGCATCACTGCCTTAGATAATAAAGGCTCGCATTACCAGGGTTGGTTCAGCAGCTCTACCGGGTCAGGAAGAGTTCAGTTTCTCTTCAGCTCCTTACTCTTCTGGGCATCATAGCCTTCCAGCTTAGGCTGGTGGTCCACATGGTGACCAGATGGCCAGCAGTAGTGATGCTGGCACACTTCTTTATTTGTGTTCATTGAAGGAAATTGTTTCTTTCCCAGACTACCCCTTCTCTGCTGCTGTCTCCCCCTTTCCTACAAACGTCTCTTTCAATCTCATTGGCCAGATTAGGTCCTTTCTCACCCCTGACCCAATAAGTATGGCTAGGGGTGTGAAATGATACCGTTTAGTTTAAGCTTGAGCTAGGAGCCATGGCATTGCCTCTCCCCAAAGCAGGTAGGCATCATATAGGAGGTGTGCGTATCCCCTACTCTGACCTCCACCACCAAATTGGAATCATTAGCGAGAGTTGAACAATGGATGTTGAGGAGGAACTGTACTGCCCAGCATACTTTAGATATCACTTTTTGCCTGGACACCTGCCCTGCTGCCCTATGTCCAGATTTGAAGTCCTTCCTATGTGTCTTTTCAGCACAGTAGGACTGCCCATTTACTTATGGAACAAGAAGAAAAAAATAATTTATAATCCAGTGGTCATCTTCTAAGGAGCGGGTATCTGGCTAATGGGAAGACCCTTCCGAGAGCTGAGATGTAAGGCTAAAGTGGTCTGGCATACAGAAGGGAGAGTCATAGAGTGGAAGGGATGATCCTGGGCCAGCGGCCTCTCCCTGGGTTGAGAGACTGAGGGTAGAGTAGGGTGAGGTGAGGAGTTTAAGGATTGAGGTGGTGCAGAGGACAAAGATGGTTACGGGGAGAGAAGAGCTACGTGTTGTGAAGTGTAAACTCTGTACCTCCTGAGGTTTTCTCTATGCATTCTTCAGTGAAATAGGTTTTCTTACTTGCCTAATATGAGTGGATTTATTTTAAGAGATTTGCATTCAAGATGTCAGGGCAAGAATGGGGACTGGCTTCGGGATGTGATGACATTTGGGTTTTACCTGCTCGTACCCCTCCCTAGATTCTAAATCTCATGAGAGCAGGGACCAGGTCTGTTTCACCTCTTTGCCTAGCTCAGTGCCTAGTACACAGGAACTTGGTGAGTATTTGTTGAATGAATGAATAAATGAATGGACAAACTTGGTAGAGTCAGAGAAATCTTTGTTACATTCCAAGTCTGCCACATTCACACATGTGGAATGGGGAAAATGGTAATCACCTTGTAAGCTTATCATGAGCTGTAAGTATAATTTAATAAATGGTAACCACAACTGTGATTATTAGCTCTTTCCAAATTTTGCCAACGAACCTACAAATACTAATAATCACAACCATGAACATTTAGTGAACATTTGTTTTCTGCAAGATCCTTTGCCCTTTGCTAAGCACATCACATTAATTACTTCCCTTAATTTTAATCCTCCCAACCATCCTGTAATTATCCAGATGTCAGCCATTCCTTCAGGACATTCCAGATACTCAGCACCCAACAACATCTATCAATCGAAAGCACCAAAATGGAGATAGGGAAGGAAGGAAACTTTTTTCTGGTCTGTTTCTTGCTCCTCCATTCTCTGGAGATGCACAGTTCAGTTGATCTAGTAAGATTGGATAGAGTGTGACTAGCAATTTACACTTAAGAGCTACCCCAGAGCGAAGCGTGATGGATTCTTGGTTGTTGTAGCAACGGAGATCACATGACCTTAAAGAAGGCAGAGGCAGAGCCTGTGGTCACTAGTGATGGGAAGAGTCGAGGGTGGATTTGTGAGCACCAGGAATCAGTAGGCTTTGTTTTCTGGCAGGGTCTATTCTTGGAACAGCTGAAAATACTGAAGGCTAAATTCAGACTCTTGGATGAGACTCAAAGATTGACTGATGAGCAGCAGAAGAGAAAAAGGGCTTTGTTCCTGTTTGTATAGGTCCTCTGCTCATATTGAATATTTGGGGAGTTAGTTTTGTATTTCTAGAATAGGAATAATAATATCTGATCTCTCATTTCTCATGGAGTATTTAGGAGTTTAATGAAGTGATGTTCTGAATTTCTCTATGAAAAAATGCTATAGAGACAAAAATTATTTCAGTAAAAAAAAATATGTATATAAGCTCCATATGTATTCTGACATGCTGAAGGAAAGGTAATACTGACTCATTTAAGATTAATTTCTTCATGAATTGCAGATCTGTGTTGTGCACTGAAATCTTCATAGTAATAAATTTATAGTTCTATATGCATATATAATATAAATAAATGTATACTTATAATTGTGGATGCTCTTAGAGGCAGAATCACATGCCTGTTGCTGTTCTTCTTTGATTTCTGTCTTTTCAAAAAATATCAAAGGATCAATTTGATAATATAGTAACAATCTAATGAAGTTGTCATTTGCTTTATAAGTCAAAGGGATTGCTCAAACCTTAAAGCAACTGGTAAAGAAATAAAGTAACAAGAAAAGCTGACTTTGAAGATTTCAAACCCTCTAGACTAGAATAACTTCATTGTACAGAAATATTTTAATCAAAAGCAGTAGAAGATTTTAATCAAAGGTGATAATGGGCCATGCCTGTAATCCCAGCACTTCAGTAGGCAGAGGTGGGAGGATTGTTTTAGGCCAGGAATTCAAGACAAGTCTGGGCAACAAAATGAGACCCCATCTCGATAAAAGATAAAAAAATTAGCTGGGCATCCTGGTGCATACCTGTGATCCCAACTACATGGGAGGCTGATTCAGGAGGATTGCTTGAGCCCAGGAGGTCAAGGCTGCAGTGAGCTATGTTCATGCCACTGTATCCCAGCCTGGGTGATAGAGCAAGATCCTGTCTCAAAAAGAAAGTAATAATGGTTGTTATCAAGTTTTGGTAGTTAAAAGGAATAAGCTTCAGTTGTCTGAAAAAAATCCCTTGTCATGGAATGCTCAATTATCCAATCGTGAGCTCTACTATAACTAATTTTAAAGAACTCAGCACCGGGACACCCATGCTATGGTCTGAGTCCTGCCACTAATGTGGTAGATAACCTTGAGAAAGTCACCTAATATTGCTGGATCTCTGTTATCTGCCAACAGAAGAGAATGGGGTAATTAACTTCTACAGTCCTTTCAGCTTTAAGATGCTGTGATTACTTTCAATCATTTCCAGAAAACTTAGTGCTTATCTTTGGAACACTGCTAAGCAACAGCCTGAAATGAGAGCTAAAAATGAAACAAGACTCACTACTGTTGAGTTACGATTATAGCCAATGCCGCCAACATCTATACTGCGCTGAACCCTGCGCCTCACACTTTGCATTTATTGTCCGTTTAATCTGCAAAACAACCTCAGGGATGGCCAAGTACAATAGCCTACATCTCAAATAAGGAATGAAAACAAATTTTGGGGCTTCCGGGTTCCAGCCAGCTGATTCTTATTTATGTAAAGACAAATCTAAATCCTGTCGATGTCACTTTAGAATAGCACAAGGAGAGATGACTGCTGGGTTTGCTTTACGTGGCTTTAGCTACTTGAAGCATTTGGAAGTTTATCAAGCTTCAGAGCATAATTACAGATCAATTCTTAGTGTTCATCTTACTAGACTTTTCAGCAGCATTTGATATGGTTAATCAAAGTAATTCTTGAAACAATTTTCTTGTGGAGCTTCCAGGACCCCAGACTCATCTGATTCTCTTCCCATCTCTCCAGGTGCTGCTACTTAGCAGTGACCTTTGCTGGACTCTCCTCATCTCCCCAACCTCTGCTTGTTGAAGAGCCTTTTCTCTGCTCCACCTACACTCACTGCCTTAGTGATCTCATCCAGGCTTGTGGCTTTATATGTTGGTGATTCTAAAATTAAACCTCCAGTCCAGGTCTCTGCCCTGAACTCTGTAGGGGCCAAAGAAAAATTTCCCTTGTACTTCCTGAAGGTTTGCTGAAAAATCAACTGATAAAAGGCAGATTAGTAGGATAAATGGCTACAAATTTATTAATGTGCATGGGGAAGAACCACAGAATGATTACTCCTAAACCTCCCATGGAATTCAGAAGCTTATATACCATCTTGAGGTTACAGAAAGAATAAGGGCTTGGAGCATGTACTTTGGCGTGAAATATTTTGGTTTTCTTCAACTCCAAACAAATATATTCAACTGCCAATTCAACATCTTTCCTTGGGTATCTAATCTCAAGCTTAAAATATGTGAACTTTTGATTTTCTCCTCCAACCTCCTCCTCCAGCGTTCTAAAACATGATAAAAGGCAGTACTGATTCACAACCTAGCTGTTCAGGCCAAAAACTTAGGATTCATCATGGCTGCCTCCTGTTCTCTTTCATGCCACATTTAATCTATCAGCAAACTCTGTCATCTCTATCTTTAAAAGTGATTCAGAATCTGACTTACTGTTCACCAGTTTCATTGCCTCCATCTTAGTTCAAATCCCTAGCACTCCTCGCTTAGGCTATTACAGCAACCTTCAATTGGTCTCTTATCTTTCACACAATATCTTACACAATATTCTTCCTCCCAACAAATCTCTTCTCCAAATAGCAACTGTGATTCCTTTAAAGTGTAAATTGACCCTGTGCGGTGGCTCATACCTGTAATCTCAGAAGTTTGGGAGGCTGAGGCAGGCGGATCACTTGAGATCAGGAGTTCGAGACCAGCTTGATCAATATGGTGAAATCGCGTCTCTACTAAAAATACAAAAATTAGCCAGGCATGCTGGTAGGTGCCTGTAATCCCAGCTACTTGGAAGGCTGAGGCGGGAGAATCACTTGAACCAGGAGGTAGAGGTTGCAGTGAGCTGAGATCACACCACTGCACTCCAGCCTGGGCAACAGAGCAACAGTGCAACACCCTGTCTCAAAAATAAATAAATAAAGTATAAGTAATTGCTAACCCAACTACATTTGCTCATACTGAGAACATAAGAACATAATCTCTAGTTCTTAGCATGGCCTGTGAGATCCTGTGGAAACTGCCTTCCAGCCTTCCTTCCTATTTTCCTTCTGTCCTGTCCTTCCTTCCTTCCTTCCTTCCTTCCTTTGCTAAATTTTGTATTTTTAGTAGAGACAGGTTTTACCATGTTAGCCAGGCTGGTCTCGAACTCCTGACCTCAAGTGATCCACCTGCCTCGGCCTCCCAAAATGCTGGGATTACAGGTATGAGCTGCTGTGCCTGGCCCCTTTTTATTTCTTTATAACAGGTAATCTTCCTCTCTGGTTAGGGACTTTTGTCTTTTTTCTTTAATGCTGCTTCCCAGTACTTACAGCAGTACTTGGCACATAAGAGGTGCTTGATAAATATTTGTGGAATGAATGAATAAATCAATATTATAATTACAAAGGCATGTTGTAGAATGTGTGCAGATAATTCACTCAAGATTAATAAGAACAGCAAGGAAATGCCTTCACAGCAATCAAAGAAACAATCTGTTCTTCCCCGGGCCTGTTAATGGTCTGGTTGGTCTCCTGCCTTGCTTCAGGAGCACACAGGAACCCCTGGCCCACTTGGATGTGCTGTCCTTGTTCTGGTCTCTGAGGACTCCCTGAGCCTTGGATTTACCTCCCTGGATTCCTGTTTGGCTCCCTGGCTCTCCATGTTTGGATAACCTGCCTAGACCCTCCTCTTCAGCTTACGCACTCATGCCAGAGTTCAGTTCAGTTAACAGAAAAATAGCAAATACTAATTGCATTATACTCATTACCAAACCAATCCAGTTCATTTTCTTACTAGAAAAAAAACAAGGAGGAAAATGAAAATGAACCCAAATCTCTTTTACATATGCCCTTCAAAGATAATAACTATAGCATTTTGGTTTAACTTAGCTTTAGGTAAGAAACAATCTTGCCCCAGCTACACTCCTATAAGATTCACCCTGGTTAGACTAGTTACCTGGTCTTCCCACCAGGAAAAAGGAAAAGGTCAGAAATAAAATAAAATGTAACATTTTATTGTTGGTGAATCAGAATAAAAAGCATCTAAAAATGTTACATTGGTGAGGTTCTGATTAAATTTGCAAAAGTGGGTGTACATGTATAATATATATGGTATATATGTATAAAATATATATTATATAGGTTGCTAGTAAAATTTTAAAGTACAAGTCATTATGGTTGTATGAGAGTATGACAATATTTTATGTTAAAAATATTTAAAACCTTGTTTGCTCTTAATCTACTAGAGGAAAAGCTTTGCACACACAGAGGTAATATTGTAGTATAAACTATTTTAGTCAAAACATGGAGAACCTATGGATTCAATAATAGTGAAATGGTTAAGTAAACTGTGACATTAAAATCTCTATGAAAGATAATTTTTCATTAAAATTATAATTATGGACAACAGGAAAATGATGATATACTATTATATGAAAAAGAACACAAAATTGGATTATAAATAGGTAAAATATTTATGAATATGGACTATGGACAGTGAATGGAAGACAATACACACAAAAAAATAATTGTCATGGGATGAAATTATGGGTGATTTGTTTCAAAGTACGCTTTGAATATATTTATTGCTATGATTCTTTTTATATACTGTTTTATTACAAAAGGACACAGACAGCAAATAAAAATATGCAATTACTGATCTCTGAAAGCTTATCCTCTGCAGATGATGTTTGTGGCCTACTCATCAAGTGTTCCCAACCCCCTTCCTTCTTCTACAGAAAGGTTGAAAATGCCGTAGTAGATTTCCCAGCCCTGTTTACAGCCATTGGTTGCATGTGAC
Organism: Aotus nancymaae; assembly: GCF_030222135.1. NCBI lineage: Eukaryota > Metazoa > Chordata > Mammalia > Primates > Aotidae > Aotus > Aotus nancymaae. The sequence continues at coordinate 53,224,570 of NW_026988471.1, read as the reverse complement.
ATGTTTCTGGCCAATGAAATTCAAAGGGAAGTCTGTTGGAATGCTGCTGCAAAAAAGTTTCTTCACTAAACAAATGAGACCCATGAAGAGAATCTATTTTGTCTTTGTCTTTTTGCTCTACCTTTTTTGTCTTCTATAGATAGAGATGGGGTCTCATTATGTTGCCCAGGCTAGTCTTGAACTCCTAGTCTCAAGCAATTCTCCCCTCTCAGCCTCCCAAAGTGCTTACAGGCATGAGCCACCATGCCCAACCTTGCTCTGCCTTTTTGCTTATGAGGACTGCTTCTGAGAGCTGTGACAATCATCTTGCAACATCACCAACTCTTTGGGGTGAGAAATACAGTACTTTATGACATCACTGAGTCACTGAGCAACCTCAAGGACAGAGTGCCTGAAGACTTCCTGATAGCTAAACACAGAAAAAGCTCTTGTGATTTGAACCTTCTGTTAGGTTTTCTGTTACTTGCAGCTTAATGCATTCTAATTGATAAAATAAGACTCATTGACACACAGTTATGCAAGTATGTAGAAACCACAAAGCAACAGAAAACATTATAATAAATATATAGATTAATTTAAAAGAATGTTATGCTTTTATAGAAGGAAGTGAAAAACAGATCACCCAGTTAGTAGTTACTTGTTGCAAGGTTCCCTGGGCCTGTTAATGTTTCTTAGTAGAAAAAATAGTATTTAATAGTTCTCATTAAAATAAAGCAAAAATCCAGACACCTTCTTTGGCTTGTAATCTTCTTTGGCTCATTAACTTTTCGAATTTGTGTGTCTCAGGAAGTAGCCTGTTATGGTATGATATGGTGGTGGTTTTTCTCTTTCCCTATAACCTCTAACTTCCTTTCATCAACATAGAATACTACTAAATTATGTAAGATAGAGCTCTCTGGGATTTGAGGATGCACTACCTCGGTGGTGAGAATGTGATTTCTTTATCTATCTAGTATTAGGAGTCTCTTCAATTCAGCCTGTGTCTTTACTCACTACAAATTTGATTTTGAAGATGATAACAAGTTATTGAATTTGCTGAGAGGGGAATTGATTGCCTAAAAGCTGGAGAAGTTGGTGACAAAATAGCTTGTTATAAATGGACTCTTTATTAGCGACACAATTCTCACTTATCCTGTTTTTTTCCAAGTGGTAGATGATGTAGCAAATCAGCTGACATTTAGGTTAAAAAGGAAAGCAGGGAGAGTGGGCTCTGTGGTTATTATCGATGAGATGGTGAATCTAGTATACACAATGAGAGTAGAACTTAAATAGCAAGTGAGTGGTACAAATGAAGGAATAGGCTCTGCCCCACACTGTGATTAGATGATGACAGGATAGGGTGAAATGGCCGCAGCATGTTTCATCCCTGTGACTGCCAGAGTTGGCTGGCTGGGTTTTGTGGGGAGAGAAGGCAAGCAGGCTCCTTCATTTATTACTGCTTTAGGAAGGGCGCCCCAAAGCTACTTGGGGAAACGAGGTTGTTATCAGATAAGGTGGCGAATACCCGTAAGCAAGAGAAAAACTGTCTCAGAGTATCTTATACAAATATCTTTCTATTTTGTTTTTGTTGTCCTACATGACAAGGAGCCCCAAAAGTAGGCTGATGTTTGTTTAGTTCAGCTGAGCAAAGTGCCACCAGGCATCTAGCCTCTTTCTATATATCTGCTGCACCATTCTTAATGAGCCAGTTTTTGCCTTCATTTTTGGCTTCTCATGACTGCAAGATTGCCATAACTCCATCATTTCCAACCCAAGGCAGGAAGAAGGGAGTGGGAAGGGAGGACACTACCATCTTTTTCTTAAAATCTAGAAATCAAAATATTTCATCGGAAATCTCAGGAGACTTCTGTTTATGTCTCATTGGTTCGAACTATGTCATATGGCCCTCCCTTGGTGCAAGAGAAGCTGGGGAAGAAAATATTTGGCTTGGTACTTGGCTAAATATTTTGTATTTAACATGTAGCCTGAGCAGAATTGGGGTTCTATTAGCAAAACGCTGCCATGAAAACACAGGATAAAAAGAGTAGAATTAGTCTCTCCTGCTTTGCTAAAGATCATGCAGCCACTTTTAGTTCCTTAAAGGGTCCAGTCTCCAGAGGCTGTGTTAGAGTCTGGTAGGAGGCAGCTACAGAGCCCAGGAAGGAGAGCAGTGTCCATGGAGGAGCTGCCCTGAGCAGCACCACGGCCTCTCTCCCCACCCCTTTCTCTCTTCTCCCCATGGGAGGAGGAGTGACTTCTCTGATGGGGGATTTGGGAGGAAGGAGTTGGGCATGCTAACCTCATTCCCCTTCTCCCTCCTCTCCTTTGGGATCTTCTGACTCATCTGTTTCTGATCATACAGGAAGTTCAGTGGGACAGACCTTGACCTTATGGGTGAAAACTGACATTGTCCAGCTGTGCTTTTGACTGGGGATGGTACGGATAAGCCTATTGTTGTTATGCAACTGATCTATGTCTTTATTATTAAGCCATTCCTAGTAATAAATAATTTTGATTTTCATTTATCTGACACCTCTCTCTAGCTCTTAATTGTTGTTGAGCTCAGATGGGTAAAGGAGAGGTGACATATGTGAACACCCTATCAGCCCCATGTGCCTAACCCATGTGTATCCTCAGGCTAGAATGGCCTGGGTATACCCAAGGCTCTAATGATCTATAGTGACAAACGAATGTGGTAGATCATATCAAAGTATGTGATCTCCTTTATTTGGGTTACCTTTAGTTTCCATTTCTATGACATTTCCCTGGCAGGATCATGTCACTGATCACGTGTAGGCCCAGCTAGATTCATATTACTCTATTCAGTTGAACTTACGCAAAGCCCAGCATAAGTTAGCCAAGGTGTAAGGATGATTAAGGCAGTAAGATCGCCCCAAAATTACTTCAGGGATGAATATTTAGAGTTAGCAAAACATGAAGTCTTCATTCTTGAACTGAGTGAAAAACAAACTCCGGAGGAAAGAAAACAGATTTCCGAAAATATCCTTTCCTTCTCCTCATAGCAAGAACATTGGCAATCTTCATTGTCAAGCAGCTGTGTTTGGAAGCTTCTCTTATTTATCTAGGTTTGGGGTTATTTAAGATCCTGTACAAGTCATAACTGGTATACCTAAGTTCAATCCAAAAGAAACTCTCATTTTTTTTAAAGCATTATCTTTAGGAAAGTTCAGCCATCAGAACAATACTGAAAACTTCCTGAAGTGTTTTGCAGATCTCATCAGCTTCTTGCATAAGCATGCATGTAACGAAAATGTATTTTTGTGGCTTCTGGGCAACTCTCATAATTTAAAACACGTCCTGTAAAATCAACAGACCCACCCATGTAGAAGAGTCAAGTAAATTCTCAATGCTTGTCTGCCCAGTGATATTACTATTTCCCTGAGGAGGCCTCATCACATGTCTTACAACGTGGTGGGGAGGCTGACTGGGCAGATCAGAGTGACTCTTTGTGCCCCGAACTTCCCCGCTTTGGCAGATGACTGGCAGCAGGGCACTCCCAAAGATCAAGGTTATACTCTGGCCACCCAGTGCTCCATTAGCCCATCCTAAGGCTGTTCATGTCAGAGAAGCTAAAGCAAGGTTGCTCAAAAAACCTTAAACTGCTCTGAGCATCAAGATGGAAGCTGATGACACTATTGGTTCATATTCCAGGTGTTTGACCCAACCAGAATTGTTTGAATGTGATTGGAGATTTCCCATCTAGATAAGGCTAAGGGACAATTCATCTTGACCTTAACAGTTGTAGCCTAAATCAGTCTTCTTTCATTTGCCAAAATGTACCCAACCAAGTAAAGTTAGTGTATCCTTCAGGGTTTTATCAGAGAAGCAGAATCACTAGGGATGATACATTAATGAGGGATTTAACCATACGCAATTGTGGGAGCTAGCTAAACCATCTCTGTGAAGCTATTACTTCTTCCTCTGATACTGAGTTTGAAGTCAGTAGGGCAGGTTATCAGGAAGGAAAGATAGGCATGAAGCAGGGGAAGCATAGACTAACTGGAGCATGTGAGGGTGGGCGGAACCATGAGGATGGGCTGGGCTTGCATTGGACTCTCAACTCTCTACAATCCTACAACTTATCTGATGCAGGTGGCTTGCAGGAGAAGCTGGTGGTTCTCCTTTGGAGAGAAGTGCCCCTCACCCTGGAATCACAGAAGCTGACAGAGGAGACCTGGTGGGAGCTGGAGGAGCTGTGGGCCCAGCTACTGCCCCTCACCAGCCAGTGGAGCAGCTAGAGCAGTGATGACCTGTGTGAGCAGCAACAGTGTACTGTGCCTGCAGCAACCTTCTTTTTTTTTTGAGACAGCTCTGTAACCCGGGTTGTAGCGTAATGGTGCGATCTTGGCTCACCGTAACTTGCCTCCCAGGTTCAAGTGATTCTCCTGCCTAAGCCTCCTGAGTAGCTGGGATTACAGGTGCCTGCCACCGGGCCTGGCTAAGCTTTGTATTTTTAGTAGAGATGAGGGTTTCACCATGTTGGCCAGCCTGGTCTCAAACTCCCGACCTCAAGTGATTTGCCTGCCTCAGTCTCCCAAAGGGTTGGGATTGCAAGCATGAGCCACCATGCCCAGTGTGCAGCAACCTTCTGAGCAAAAAAAAAAAAGTGATTGTTTTATTCCTGCCTTCTAAATCTCAAACCACATTTCCTTTCTGACCCAAGCCCACTGTGCAAGGAAGAGAATTCTGGGAACTGTAGTCCCAGTTGAGCTATATCGACGTAACGGGCATTCACCATAGAGAAGAAGGTGGTTGAGTAGACTGCAGAAATATTAGTCTCACTTCTTGGTGTTTCCAGATAGAAAACTGAATGTGCTTTACAACCAAGCAGCCAGATCTATTATTAATTGAGGGTAGGAAAATGTAAGCATTTTAACTTTGCATAACAAAAAGAATCTGAGATAGAGCATATAAAAGCTAAAGCCCAGGAAAAATTATTCAAAATATGAGAAAGATACAAGGAAAATTAATAGACATCTTGAACAGAATAAGAGTGCTAAAGGTATTTGTCCCACCATACAGAAAGTTTCTTGAGGGGTCTCTGTAGCAACAGTAGTAACGGCGCTGGCTGAAAGACATTTAGGTCTTCACCAACATCTGAGTGGGAAGCAGGGAGGTGAAGGTGAGAAAACTGGGAAGGTTCTGTTCTTTAAAATTCCTTATGAAGGAAAGATATTCAGCTCTCCTGGTCAGTTCTCAATATCTCAGGGAAGGTGCCTCTGTTAAGTCATCCAAAGGGGTAAGATGAGGTAATGTACCATGACCTGTCAATCAGTCAATATCATCACATCACTAGTGGCTTAAGGATCCCAATGGTGGATTTCTGATTGGGTTTCTGGAATAATTATTATTATTTTTGGAGACAACATAGTTTCACTGGGTTGCCCAGGCTGGTCTCAAACTCCTGGAATGAAGCAATTCTCCTGCCGCAGACTTCAAAAGTGGGATTACAGACATGAGCCACTGTGCCCAGCTAGGTTCCTAGGATTCTTAGTAATCTCTCTTTCACATTTTTTGATTCCTATAATTTTTTCCAAAGGGAAACTAGAGCCTTACAACCAGATGGGTAAAATGAGCCAGCCCTTCACAGAAGTGAAGGGACATGGCAGTTCTTTAAAGCTGTCACTGCTCATAAGAGACATTCTGGGTCAGGTGCGGTGGCTCATGCCTATAATCCTAGCCCTTTGGGAGGCTGAGGCAGGTGGATCATGAGGTCAGGAGTTTGAGACCAGCCTCGTCAAGATGCTGGAACCCCGTTTCTACTAAAAACGCAAAAAAATTAGCTGGGCGTGGTGGCACGTGCCTGAAGTCCTAGCTACTTAGGAGGCTGATGCAGAAGAATTGCTTGAACCCAGGAGGCGGAGATTGCAGTGAGCCAAGATCACACCACTGCACTCCAGCCTGAGCGGCAGAATGAGACTCCATCTCAAAAAAAAAAAAAAGAGAGAGACATTCTGAAGCACTTCAGCAACTTTTGGAAGATGTCTATTATGTTATTTGGAGCTGCTGCTTTTTCTATATACCATGAAGCTGTGCATTGTACTAATTGCATGTCTACAATCACCCTCAAGTGCACTTATCCTTGGCCTGCCATGTTATAAATATTTCAGATCCATGTGCTGCTTCTGAGATGACTGATTTGTTCTTTCCTCTGTGTATTGCAAACCAGGGTGCTCCTTACAATTTAAACAAATGGAAAGCCAGGGACCATTATATTTGGTTTGTATGATAATACTTCAAAGGGAGAAGAATTTTAGCTAACGTGAGTGACGTCAGATGCAAATAATGACTGCATATTTAAAGGGAAATTAATGTCATGAAAATTTAAACTAAGAGGGAAAAATATAAAATAAATACATGATGCAATTGGTAAAAAGAAGGGCATCCTGACCCTATAAATAAGTAAAATCTCCCCCTGGATATCCTACGTAACCCTCAAAATGTCATTTTCAATGTTTGACAGAAGCTGGGCCTCTACATTTACAACGTGTAAGTGTGATTCATATGGACTGTATTTCAGTTCTGTAACTTCTGCCTGATACAAATTGAAAACATCTTAACAGCACAGAACACGGATCAATTACTGAATATCTCAGCAACATAAAAAAATATTGAAATTGCATTAATATATGGACTGTAGTGCTTAATCAAAGTATTCCATGAATTATTCCAAAACCTATACAATTTAAATCAATTCCTACCTAGAGATAAATGACACTGAAAACAGAATTTTAGATAAGGGTCCCTAATGAATGGAGCCTTAACTGCCTAGAGTTTCTGAATCAAATGAGATTAGGAATGTGGCAAATTTCATATGAAATGGAAGATCTCCAATAAGTCCAAAGAACCAAGCAAACCTGCCATTTGGCATGAATGATGCTGTCTTTAAGGACAGCTTCCTCTTGCGGGTAAATGCTCACAGCTACCTTGGTAAGTAGGAGCCTAAAACATAGGTCAGCCTCAGACAGAACCACCACGCAAAGGCATCATAAAAGTGAGTAAGGATGGACAGGTAAATCTGTGAGGAGTGGACATAGTCAGATGAGGGGACTATCCCGGCGTCAGAGATAACTTCTTGGTGATCCTCTGTTTTTACAAAACAAAAAAGGTCTTTGATTAAAAAGGCATATCTTCCTTCTCCTCCACTTTTCCTTCCTCCCTACAACCAAACAAACAGAACAAAACAGCTATGCGAATAAAGGCTTTGAATGCTGCTTCTTTCACCTTCAGATCTTACAACACAGCCGGGTGAGGATCATTTCTCCTTTTCCCTTTTTCCCTAGCTCACCACTGAAAAGAGCATTGATGCAGTTACTGATCAATTATTCATTGGGATTTATTGGCCAGTCCTTAGTTTAATAGAGCAGAACAGATTCATCTTGGGGCAAAAGCAAGGCCTAAACAGAGGCTACACTGAACCAGGGAAGGCGTCCTGGTGCCTGTGTATGCTTGGATAGCAACTGAGCCCTGTCAATCTACACATGTTTTGCACAGATTCTCCAACAGTCTGCTCTCTGTGGTTCCATGGCCTTGTGGAGCTTGACTATGGATGTCTTACGGGACAAGGCATAAAACATTTCTGGCATCCCAAGAGATGCCCTTGAAGGTACCTGTTTTTAATAGGTCTAGACACTGTATGGCCTCTTGGTGGCCTAAAATTAATAGAGGCCTCTAGTTTCAGAGAGAATCACAAGACACCAGTGTGATACTGATGACCCCCATCACCAGCAGAGGACTACCAGCCACAGAAGCAGATCTCTTAAGCTTCCTGTCCCTTTTGCAGTCCCCCAGAACAGATCTAGGCTCTGAGATGGTATTTCAGAGCTCAGGTATGTACACACATACATACATGCTCACATACACTCCAAGCTTATGCTGGGGACGGAGAAAAGAGCTTTGAATACCTTACGAGATTAGTTTAGACCAATTTTAATAACTAAAAGTAACCTGAGAGTTATCAAATCTGCCTAAAATGACACTAAGGGATGGAAATGATGATTTGACAAAATACGGTTGAAACTAGTGATTAAAAACCTATATCAAGCCCTTGTCTGTTATTTCCTTCTACAAATTGAGTCTCTTCAAATAAACTGGTTACCAGAAATGTATCATTACATAGTTTCTGTAGATTTTATTTATTATTCATTTATTTAGAGATGAGTCTTGCGCTGTCACCAGGCTGAAGTGCAGTGGCATGGTCTCCGCTCACTGCAACCTCCACCTCCTGGGTTCAATCGATTCTCCTGCCTCAGCCTCCTGCATAGCTAGGACCACAAGTGAGCACCCCCAAGCCTAATTTTTGTATTTTCAGTAGAGATGGGGTTTCACCATGTTGGCCAGGCTGGTCTCGAACTCCTGATCTCAGGTTATCCACCTGACTCGGTCTCCCAAAGTGCTTGGATTACAGGCATGAGCTACTGCACCTGGCTGCAATTTTTGTAAATTTTAAATGTAGAGATACAACAACAGCACAGAGAGAAAAAGAATTGGTTAAAACCTTTTTCTAGTTCTCTCCCCTGAGTATGCTTCAGTCTATCCATAAAAAGAAATACCTGGGCAGCCCTGAGCAAGGAGTCAAGAAACCAGGGCCCTGGCTCCAGCATGGTCAAAGCTGCAGACTTGGCACAAGCCCTCACTCTATCTAACCTCGATTTCCTCATCTATTGGATGCCACGCAGTACAGATTCCCCAGCTGCTTCCAATTTCCTCTCAACTTGCTCGTGAATGAATCATAACTTGTCCCTTTAAAGGGGCCAGGGCATTTGAAATACATCAAATGTAGGTTAGATACAACAGCTATCCCATGTAAAACACCAATTATATAAGCAAATGATTCCTTGATCCAGGTTTCACATGTTAAATCTGTAAGTTATACTTAATCTCGCCCATGCTCCAAAGGGAAGTTACTGAATGGATGTTGATGTGTGTTAGAGCCTAATGTGGTGGCTGTGGGACAGAGCACTTGGGATTCCTGAAGGCTCTGCTCCCATCAGTAAGTGGATCCTACCCACCAGCTTCTCGGCTGCTTTGCCATCTCAGAATTAAAAGAAAGAGAGAGGAGATGCTCAAGGCTGCTTGTTTCCCCCACCTTATAAGGTTTTCACAAAGTTTTTATTATTATTATTATTTGAGACAGAGTCTCACTCTGTCTCCAGGCTAGAGTGCAGTGGTGCGATCTCGGCTAACAGCAATCTTCGACTTCCTGGTTCAAGAGATTCTCCTGCCTCAGTCTCCCACCTAGCTGGGACTACCTGTGCATGCCACCATGCCCAGCTAATTTTTGTATTTTTAGTTAAAGACGGGGTTTCACCACGTTGGTCAGGCTGGTCTCAAACTCCTGATTTCAAGTTAAAGTAAGGGAATGAGTTCTCTTTCTGGGTCCATGAGGGGGCATAGTTTTAAGGGCAAGAATTTCCCAGTGCCATGCCCCCCTCCCAACTCTCTCCATCTGGGAGATTTAACGGTTTATGTTTGAATTTGGCAGGCACGGGAAGAAACTAAAAGTCAATCACTCCAGAGGAAGTTCTAAGGAACTCCTTTCATTGGCCCAGGGTCTTGGAGAAGGTGGGGGTTCCTCCCAGGATAAAAGTCCATATCCACACACCTGGCCAGATTTCCAGCTCTCTGGAATCCCCTCCCACATGGTGGGAGCTCCACTTCCTCTCTGGGATTTCCCCTCTGGAATCCCCTTCCACACTCTTTGTGGAAGTCTTTCTCTTCTTCTCCTTTCTCTACCTAAATAAAATCACCTTTCTGCAACACTTCTTGGGTCTGATATTTAGTTTTACGAGTATACGGTGCACCTGCAGCTCACCCACAGGGGTCCCATTGCTTTTTCCTTAAGAGATTGGAGGCCAAGAACCCACAGCATTCTGTCAGGGGAGCTATGCCTCACCAGCACCCAAGAAAAAACCCGATTACAGAATTACAGATAAAAGTATAATAGCATACATTTGCCTATACCCAAATTTTAAAACTGTTAACATTTGGCCACATTTGCTTCAATTGGAAAACAACAAAAAAAGGAATAAAGACATTTTAGTTGCGGTGGAAATGCCTCACTATTCTCAAATGAGATATTACCTCTCTCCAGAGGTAATAACTTATCGCTGATATACATTTTTCCTATTCATGTTTTTACACTTTTTCCACATATTCACGATAAATATGATATTGTTTGTGTTTTGCTATTTTACATAAAAGATATCATACTGAAAATGACTTTTTGTAACTTGCTCTTTTCCATTCAACTTTACATTTTTGATTAATCTGTGTTGAAACATGTAAGCATTTATTCATTTTAACTGAGAAATAATATTTCATTGTGTGATGATGAAACCACACTTATGTGTTCTGCTAGTGATGAACATTAACCTTCTATCCTATTCACATTACAAACGATTATGTGTATCTCATTCTGTACCTGTCTGAGCAGCATATAACTGAAGGTGAACTCCTTGAAGGGTGTGAGCATCTTCTGCGTGAACAGATACTGCAAAATTCTTCTCCTAAGTGGTTGTGCAAAGGTACACCCTGTCATGTATCAGAGTTCCTATTGTTCAATATTCTTGCTGATGTGGTATTATCAGACTTTCAGATTTTAGTTATTTAGGTGAGTGTGAAATAGTATCTCATTTGCGATTATAATTGGCATCTCCTGACTACTAGTGAGACGATTTGGCTCTGGGTCCCCACCTGAATCTCATCTCAAATTGTAATCCCCATGTGTGAAAGGAGGGAGGTGATTGGCTCATGGGGGAGGTTTCCCCATGCTGTTCTCACGATAGTGAGTGAGTTTTCACGAGATCTTACGGTTTTATATCGGACGCTTCCCTCCTTGGCTTTTTCCTCTCCTGCTGTCTTGGGAAGAGGGCGTTTATCTTCCTTTTGCTGTCCATCATAACTGTAAGTTTCCGGAGGCCTCCCCAGCCATGTGGAACTGTAAGTCAAGTAAACCTCTCTTTATTTTTTTAAAATAAATTACGCAGTCTCGGGTATTTCGTTATAGCAGTGTGAAAATGGACTAATACGACTAAAGAAGTTGAGAATTTTTTCACTTGTTTATTTACCTTTACAGACTGCTCTTGTATTAATTGACAGTATATACATTTTGCTCATTTTTTCATTGGGTTGCTGCCTTTTTCTTTGATTGATAGTATTTCCTCCTATTTTGGGATAATCTTTGCTTGGTTGAAAATATGAGTTGCAAATATCTTTTCTCATACTTCGGCCTTTCACCTTATATACGGTGTCTTATCATACAATAACTTTACTTACTAATGTAGTCAAAATCCATCTTTTTCCTTTATGGTTGGTACATTTGCTGTGTTATTTAAGAAACCTTTCAGGCTAGGCGTGGTGGCTCACACCTGTAATCCCAGCACTTTGGGAGGCCGAGCGGGCGGATCACCTGAGGTCAGGAGTTTAAGATTAGTCTGGCCAATCTTGTCTCTACTAAAGACGCAATAAACCCCGTCTCTACTAAAAACACAATAAGCTAGCTGGGCTTGGTGGTGCATGCCTATAGTCCCAGCTACTCAAGAGGCTGAGGCAGGAGTTGCTTGAACCTGGGAGGCAGAGGTTGCAGTGAGCCAAAATTGTGCCACTGCACTCCAGCCTGGGCGACAGAGTGAGACTCCATCTCAAAAAAACAAAAACAAAAACCAACCTTTCAGATACAGAGATGGAGGCAGTTATATAGTGGATGAGAGTCTACACTTGGAGTTGAAATGCTTAGATTTGAATCTCATATTAGCTTTTTAAATTATGGGACCACTTGCTCTTTTCTAATTTCTGTAAAAGTTTGAATCAGATCAGGGTTATCTGACCTTAAAGGTGTGGCAAAACCCAACTTATACAATCATCTGGGCCCTACACATTTTGTTGTTGTCACTGTTGATAGATTTCTTCAACAGGTCTATTGAACTATCATTATTATGCCATATGATTCACCTATTATAAGTGTACAGTTTGTTTTTTTTGGTAAATCTCTTCATTGTCCAACCATCACCACAGTCTAGTTTTAGAGCATTTTCATCATCCCAAAAAGTTCATGACCATTTGCTATCAATCTTAACTTCCTCTCCTAGCTCCAAGCAATCTGCAGATAGAAATTTGCCTTTCCTAGAATTTTGTAATATAGAGTTATACAATATGTAGTCTTCTTCTTTCACTTAGTAATTATGAAGTTCATCTACATCATAACATGTTATCACTAATTCCTTTTTATGCAAGATAGTATTATATTTCTGGATATGTCAGATTTTATGTATCCATTCAGCAGGTGATGGACATTTGTATTGTTTTAAGTTTTTGGTTATTGTGAGTAGTGCTGCTTTTAACATTTGCTTGCAAGTCTAAATGCAATTCTATTTAGGTAATCCATATTTTCTTTCTGGCTGGTTTCAAGATTTTCTTTTTGCCCTGGCACTCTGCTATTTCATTACAATATTTCTAGGGGTAGACTTATTTTTATTTATACTGCTCATTATGCTGCTTGCATCTGAGCACTCGTGTCTTTCTGTAATCCTGTGAGAGTCAGTTATCCCTTCTACTGTCTGATGCGTCCATTTTCTCCATGCTCTCTTCCTAGAATTGCCATTATGTATGCCATGCTTCTTCATTCAATTCTCACATCTCACAGTGATGAAGTTTAGAAAATTTCTTTGCCTCTATCTTCTGGATCAAGAATTTTTCTCTTCTGTTAGGTTGCATTTTCTGTTACCAGTTCATTAAATTCTTAATTTCAATGTCCATTATCTTTTATTTTTCTTTGGTTCATTTTTAAAAATGCCTTTTTCTTTACTCATTTTGTCCTCCTCTCTCCTAGGATCTTTTCCTTTAAAACAAACTTTTTGTTGTTGTTTTTTGTTTTGAGACGGAGTCTGGCTCCGTTGCCTGGCTGGAGTGCAGTGGCGTGATCTCAGCTCACTCCAACACCTGCCTCCCGGGTTCAAGCGATTCTCCTGTCTCAGCCTCCCAAGTATAAAACAAATTTGTTAATCATTTAAAATACATGTAATCTTTCTTGCTCTCTTTTAGAGACAGGGTGTCCCTTTGTCACCATGGCTAGAGTTCAGTGGTGCAATCATAGCTCTCTGTGATCCCAAACTCCTGGGTGGAAGTGATTCTCCCACCTCAGCCTCCCAAGTAGCTAGGATATACGCATGCGCTACCACACCCATCTCATTTTAAAATTTTTGTAGAGACACGCTCTTGCTATGTTACCCAGGCTGATCCAAACTGCTGGGCTCTAGTTATCCTCCTGCCGTGGCCTCCCAAAATTCTGGGATTACAGACGTGAGCCACTGCACCCAGCCACATAATCTCTTTAAGGTTATTTTATTACCTACTGTTCTGACAGTGTGATTTCTCCCATTTACTGTCTCTCCTGACTTTCCCTTCTTATAGTTCATTACCCTGTGTGGTTTACACATTTTTGCTGTGAGCCATTTTTAGCAGGTGTTCATTATCATATTTGAGGTATTTGTGCTTCCTGAGTTGCGGAAATGTCACTTTGGCATGGTTTTACGTTTGTTTCTATGGACTCGGAGTTTTGTTGCTCCAAATCTGGTTTTCTACCTTTATTCTTCGGCTTGGGATTCTTACACGAATGATGTAATCTGGACCTAAGACCCCCTATAGACTTGTGGTTTTGATTTCTTAGTAGGGACTTTTTGTTTGGAGTCTTAATTTTTTTTTTTCAGTGACTCAATGTCCCAGGCAGATGGGAAGCTTCCCTGTTGCTTTCCTGACGGAGCAGGTTGTTGTCCTAAGCCCTTTGGAAGGAAGGGCAGCTCTTTGAGGGCCCTAGTTTTGTGCAAAGTTTTGTGTGTTTCTGATTATAGCTCCCCACCCCTCTGAGGCTGTGGGCCACATCTCCTGACTCTGCACGTATTGCCAGTGCCATCTCTTGGTTTCCCAGAGTGGGTCCCAAGGGCCACCCTGGTGCCAGTTCATGGGCCTGCTCCTCTGGCTTCAGAAGATTCTTGTGTTCTAGTTCCAGTGTTTTTCTTTTGAGTGTGGCTGTGCATCAAAGTCTCCTTTGGGCCATATGCTGCCCAGTGTTCCTGAGTGTCTGGAGCCATGGTGAGGTCACTGTAGTTCAGTGTGCCGCAGAGCTGGAGGTCTCGGTCTCTCTCCAGCATCTGTTTGCTCACGTGTGTCTCCTGACTGTCGATTCAGCCAGGGCACTGAGAGGTGGGGGGTGCTGCCCTCGTATTCACCACTGCCCTCAGCCTCATTCTTTCTTCCTTCAGGAACCTAGAGAATTCAGGTTCCTCAGGAAAGCCCCAGCTTTGTCTTCACACTCTTTTCTTCCTCCAGGATTAAGCAAAACAGGTCAAGAGGCACATCCTTGAGGACCAGCATCCCTCTCCCCTTTCCACATCCTTCTCTCTGTCGACCTGAGAGAGGCCCAGGCCAGCATTCCTCCAGGCCTCAAGAAGGATTGTCTGGTTTCTGTGGGGTTCATGCTGCTTCTTGTTGACAAGTGTGGCTGTTCCTCTCGTTGGGGTGGTGAAGAACAGAGGCTTGGGTTTGGACTCGGGGTTGGAGAGGAAGAGTTAGCCCTTCAGTTGTCTTTGGCTTTGGTTCTTTAGATTCATGCAAAGGCATTCTTCATTAGGGCCAGCCTGGCTCACCACAGTGCTGCAGTGAGATTTGGAACCCAAGCTTGTAATGAGTGGTTACTTGTGTTTTTTTTTTTTTTTTTTTTTTACTTCTTCCTGGGGACCTCATAGGGAAGGGTGGTTATTTAGGAATGGATTCGGATCCCAATGAGCCTGAATCCTGTAGACCTGTGTTTCTCACATCTGCCTGAGCATTCAAATCACCTGGGGGACTTGTAAAAATAATATGGCTAGCCCACCCCTAACTCAGAACAATCAAATCAGAATGTCTGAGGATGGATTCCAGGTATCAGTGTTTTAAAACTCTCTTGTGATTCTAATTTGCAACCAGAGTGTCATACCACTGCCTTAGACAAACACCATCTTAATCACATCCCATTGTTATTTCCAACACTGAAGTTTAAGTCAAGACATCTACCCTCTTTAAGAATCATTCATTAGCTATGGCGAGAGGTTAAGAGAGCTCTGTGTAGATATGAGGTAACTATTAACACATGTATTTTTAAAAGGCCAAGAGACTGATTACCAGGGGATACAACAAAACTTCCAAGTCACATGCTAAGTTCAGGTCAGCAAGCCGGGGAGTTCTGTGTTCCTACTTCCCACCCCTTGATTATTTGATCTTTGTTTTGGTCTCTGTGGAAGACAAAGATGATCAGTGTGCAACATTTTTGCAGCTGGAAGGGTGGTCCCTGGAGCCCGAAGCCTTCACTTTATTCTGAGGGCTACAATGGTGACCCTGCAGGGTTTAAAGTAGTTTTCGGTCCTGATTGCTCCCTTCTCTATTTTGGGGTGAATCCCTCCACGCAGAATCTTTTCTATGTTGTGCTACATTTTTAAGTCCCACAAGGGACTCCTTGGTCACTTTAGACCCATTCTTCAGTGCACCTGTGAGCTTCACTCAGCTTTGAAGAGTTCTTGAAGTTCGGGCCAAATGTCGCCTGCACACATCACAGGGGAGAACACAGGTTCGTAGAAAATGCTGGGTTTTAGTGGACAAACCATTTCCAGAATTCCCGTTAGGATACTCAGTTCCTTTCTCCAGGAAAGAGGGACGAGATTTCCTTTTTGCGTTGGCAGAATGTTCAAATGCAATCTCAGGGGTCCTTAGGGTATATGAGCAGAAGGTCATTGGTCTAATTTCAAAAAGGCGTGGACTAAACTCTTGAGAGGAAATGTCTGTTGAAGGAACCTCCTAGGTGCTTGCTATGTCTATATAACAATGAAAATTCGCCAATCAATTCTGAAAGTCCTAAAATTTCAAATCGTTCCCTCTGCCATCCTCCCTGGTCTACAATGACTCGCAGTTTGTTCTTCATTCCTTCCTCACTTGCATGAATGTGACAATTCAACCACCACCATGCTATTTACCCTTTTTCCATATAGAGGAAATGTCTTGGCTCACACCTTCTTTCTTTCTGTTCTCACTTGAACGAATATTATTCTTTATTCTGTTCTATTCAGTTTGCTTTGACACTTTTCTTTTTAAAACTTTTAAAAAATAACTCCCTTCAGAAGGCTTATCCCACATATTGGTAAACACCAGAAAACATTGCTGTAACCTCAAGAGGATGAACTTGGAAGGGGGCAACAAGATTATTCACTTTTTCTTTATAAAACTTTGTTTTCATTACTGTCTTAAAATGGGCACGTTACTTCAGCAATTGAAAATATTAAAAAATAAATTCAGTCACAAAGAAACGAAAAAAGTGTTTTCTTTGTTTGAATGTATGCAACCCCTTGATGTGTACATTTTGTACATAAAATACTATATGTAGTCCCTTTATAAATGTATAGATATACACATAAATACACATATGCATACATTAGTATTTATAAAGAACTTCAGACACTGCCCTGCACACAGTAAACCCAGTACATTATAAATAAAAAACCAAATATGTGTGCCGTCATTTAACCAAACAAAGGTTTTGCATTAAATCTGTAAGCGAAGGGAAATTCTGAGTGGAGAGTGAAGATACGGTGCTTAGCCAAGTGTGGAGAGTATTCCACTGTTGATGGATAACTTCTAATGTTTTCTTTGTTCTCATTTGAGAAACTGGAATGAGTTAAAGTCAAGGAGCATGCTGAGGTTTAACTCATTCCATAGCTCCAGAGTGACACAGGCGTGATTTAAAGCCAGCAAGCCTGCCAAGGTTTCAGTTCTCAGTGGAAGATGTCTGTCTTTGATTGATTACATAGGACCAGGGGTTCTGAACACCTATTGTGACTGACCCAGGGCTGAAAGCATCCAGGCAGATGGCTTGCTGCATTCCTGTAATTTTTCTGGTTCTAGTCAAAGCCCTTGGATGTGAGTAGCTATTGGATTGATCGGGGATTGTTTGATGGGTCCTGGACCCCGAAACTACTCCCATGGCTCCAAAGGGTCTGGGCTAAACCTGGAGAAAGACTCTAAGGTCTGGACCCTGACTTGGGCTTTGGTCACCTCTGGAACTGGAGGGGGCTCTAAGCTAAGACTGTTGGGAGTGGGTAGCAGGGCCAGCTAGGAGTACACACAACTGGGATGGACGCACACAGACGGACTCTTACGCAGACTCCTGCCCAGCAGGGAGGACACGCTACCTCTGCCCTGACCTCAGCTCCGTGGGTTCACCCAGCCCTGAACCAGCTTTGGTTTTGGCACAGTAGTTGGTGACATTGCTGCTCTTCCAATTACAATTTTCCTTAAAGGCAGCTAAAAAATAGAAGAGAATCAAATTTGCAATATGCTTTTGTAAATATATTTTTCTGAGCTTAGTGATGTGTAGCTGCATTTTTTGTTAATTAGAAAAAAAATCTGAATCATAAAAAAGCTCTATTAAATGATTACATTGGTGGTTGGAAATGGTATTCTTGCTAAATAATAATTTAAAAAGTATAACTTGCTTTCATTGGAATAGGAAATTCCACAGAGACTTGTGCAAAAAGTTCAGGGGCTTCTTTTGTGTTCTTAGGCACGAATTCAAAGAATTCAATTGTTCATGGATCAATAATGATACAACTATTAGAACTTCTGAGAGAATTCGTCCTGCTGGGGTTTTTTAAGTTTCAGGGAAAATATTTTCATGAGGCCTACTTTGATGGGGGGAATTAAGTGTGGATTCATGACTGCTCGGGGAGGAATGGTTTGGGAACTTTCCCGATGACTCCCTTCTGAGTGAGAAGCCAAGTCCAGCCCCTGGGACCACACACTCACATCCTTCCGGCTATTGTAGATGTGAAGGGAAGTCCCAGAGCACCTCCTGTCCTGAGACAACTGGTTAGGGTGGGGACAAGTTAGATATTATATTATAAAGTGAAAGTACCAGAAGCCCTCCCACCTGTGTCCCAGGCCTAAAATCTAACTTGCTTGTCTTTTTTAGCTTCAGTGAGTCCCCTGAATTGGTGCCCTTTTAGGCCTTGGCTTTCCCCAAGGGGTAGGAATTTATTTCTAATTCCAGCATGACAAAATCATCCACAGTGGAAATTAATTTTATGCACATTTAGTATAAAAGGTACCTTAATATTTCAGTTTCGTTCTCATTTCATTTTAGCTCTCCAGACATATTCTGACCAAAATATTGATTGCAGTATTTAGAAATGGCCTTGGGACTTTTCTTTCTAAGAACAGGTGTGCTCATGGTTGAAGCCATCTCTCTCAAAAGCTGTGTTTAGCCATTGCAGTGGTTCACACCTGTAATCCCAGCCTTCGGGAGGCTGAGGCAGGAGGATTGCTTGGGTTCAGGGGTTCAAGACCAGCCTGGGCAACATAGCAAGACCCCCATCTCTACTAAAAATAATACAAAAAAAAAAAAAAAAAAAGCCAAGCCTTGTGGTACAGGCCTGCAGTACCACTTAGGAGTTAAAGGTTGGAAGATAGCTTGAGCCCAGGAGTTCAAGGGTTCAGTGAGCTATGAAAAAATAAAACAACAAAACCCAAAAACCTTATGTATCTGATAGCATAGCAGAGATTGAACAAATATTTATTAGATAAACGAAAAAAGGATCAACAATTGATTCAATTCTATTTCACAGTGTTCATCAAGTACCTTGCACATCCAGGAAGAAAGGACACAAACTTGTGTCCCCAAATCTGGCCATTTTCAACCTCACACTTGGTGTGTCACCCAACCAATTAAGAAATGATTGCTCCTGCCAACATCTTACTGAGCATAACTTTAGTGTGAACTTCTTCTATATATTATACAATAGAGTCATTCTATCTATGTCAGGGTTTCTCAACCTGGGCACCACTGACATTTTGGGCCAGGTAGTTCTTTGTTGTGGGGACCGTCCTATGCGCTGCAAGATACTTAGCAGCAGGCTCCCTGGCCTCTATCCGCTAGGCATGACCCTCTCCCATCCCGACCAGTGATGAGAATCAAAAATGTTTCTAGATATGGCCAAATGTCCTCTGGGGGGCAATCACCCTCAGTTGGAAACCACTGATCTATTTAAAATAATATTACATGGTTATGTCACTTTAAGCCATACTAAAATTTAAAAACCCGGTAATAATCTGAGGTCTTTTCTTTTTTAGTGAAGATGTTCTATAATATTCTACCCCAAAAAGCACATACGGAATGAACTTGCCCCTGAGAAGTAAGGGTTTTGTTTATGAGAAAAGTAACTGTTGTTTGGGGGCAGAAAGTTACAGTTACGAAAGTTTTCAAAAAAGAAATTTAACTTCTTTGAAACAATAATAGACAAAACAAAACAAAAACAAAGATCCAAGTGGTCATAATCATCACCTTAATGAACTTCTCTAACATTAAAATTTAAATTAGCCGGGCATGGTGGTTCACACCTGTAATCCCAGCACTTAGTGAGGCCAAGGCAGTTCAGCCCAAGAGTTCAGGACCAGTCTGAGCAATATGGTGAAACTCTATGTCTACCAAAAAAAAAAAAAAAAGGTGAATAAAAAAATTAGTCGTGGTGGCCCACACCTGTGGTCCCAGCTACCCAGGAGGGTGAGACAGGAGGATTGCTTGAGCCCAGGAAGTCAAGGCTACCGTGAACTATGCTTGTATCACTGCACTCCAGCCTAGGCAACAGAGCGACCCTGTTTAAAAAAAATGTAGTAAGTACATGTGGTTTAAAAAAAAAAAAAAAACTGAGCATGGGAAACAAATGTCTCCTTCCTTCTGCTCCATTCCCCAAAGTTAAATGTTGAAATACAGCATTTTTCATTTCAGAAAAAAAAAATGTTTACAGAAGGAAAGTAAGTTTTCTTTGGGGAGAATTGGAACAGACATAGACATGCACCTGAAGTGGAGACAGGGTGATGACTTAAGGCTAATGTCAATTCCGAGCAAATCAGAAAGGAAGCCGTGGGCATTGCTCTCATTAAAAGAGTTTGTGACTATTCATTACTTAACTACTCCCGACGTAGGGATAGTCTTCCTTTTCCCATGGTGCACAGGCTGCATGTTTTGGAAATATAGCTGTTTTAGCTTAAATCTGGTAGAGTTTTAACTAATAGAGCAAGTTTGCTGAGACTGGGTTTTTGGCAGAGAGTGCTGTCCCCATCTTTGTGAAGGCTGACCTGCTGCAGTGGTGCCAGGGACTCATTTACTGCCTTTTTTCCTCGGTACACAGGGCACCCACTCTTTCACTCCATTACCATGTTGTTCTGGCAAGAACAATTAAGCCTTTGTCATGCTCAGAGTCTCCGCAGTCTGGCTGTGAATGGACACAGGTTTCTAGTGAAACGGTACCCATCACTGTGTCCCTCTCCTCTCCTTAAAAGGTGCCCGTGGATTTCAGCAGCTTTCCTTAATGAATCGGCTTTTCAGAAAAGTCCTAAATTTGTTTGATGTCCTGAAGCACTTGAGGCTCTTGATCTAAAAATGTAGACATTATGAAGAATTTCTTAGTATTCTCTAAGCATGCTTTTCACCCAGTGAATGAGCCTCTTTATGTGTTCTAGCCAATAGTACCCTAAATTTCAGAGGCATACAAGTAAAAAGGGCCATTTGTATGAGGAAAAAATGTTTGAGAGCAGCGGGATTTTTTTATTCTTTGTGAACTTTTATGACATTTCTCCTTTTAACATGTTGCTACTTCTTCATTCACTTATTCATGTAGTCGCTGACATTAATTAACCAACAACTGTATGTAAGACACTTTGTTAGGCACCACGTGAGATGCAGGGCTCACTGAGAGGGAGTATATCAGAATGGCTAAGGGCATGAGTTTGGGGATCATCAGATTTGTCAGCTTGGCCTCTTCTGGGCTATGAACAAGTCACTTTACCTCTCCCAAGCTCGTATTTCACATCTGAAAATTCAGAGTAATAACAGCATTTACTTTGGAGGGCGATTGAGAGAATTAATTGAGAGACATTGGCAAAGCACGTGCCGCCAAGCATCTTGTCATTTCTCATTTCATGTGTCTTAGTCCGGTTTGTGCTGCTATAACAATACCAAAGACTGGGTAATTTATAAAGAAAAGAAATGTATTTGGCTCATAGTTCTAGAAGCTGAGAAGTCCAAGATGGAGGGATTGCATCTGGGGAGGGCCTTCTTGCTGTGTCATCCCATGTCAGAAGGCAGAAGGCCAAGAGAATGTGCAACAGAGAAAATGAAGGGGGCCTAACTTGTTCTTTTATAAGAAACTCACTCCTGAAATAACAGCATGAATCCATTCATGCAGGCAGAGCCCTGATGGCCTACTCACTTCTTAAAGGTCCCACCTTTTATTACTGTTACAATGGCAATTAATTTTCTAACACATGCTTTTGGAGGATACAGTCAAACCATAGCAATGTTCTTTTTTTTTTTTAAAGCAACTAATAGACTAAAATGACAAAATTTATTGTTCTTTGCCATATATAATTATTTGCATAAACAAATAGTTACATATGGTAAAGAACAATGAATGCTGTGAGAAGTAAAAAGGAGAGTGTATTACACAGAATTAGTAGCAGTAACGACTCTAGCAAACAAGTCCCAAGTTTGTGATTTAACATAAGGGTGGCTTTCCAGGGGACCACTCCTCCAAATGACTCAGAGGTCCTGGATCCTTTTGTCCTTCGGCTTTCTAGAGCTGCTTTCACTTCAAGGCACATAACTAGGAAGAAACAGAGTTTGTATAAAATACTGTATAGAATGATTTGTAGCTAAACCTGTATATAACCTGCTTGTTAATCTATTAGTTATCTGTTATCTTAGTTTACAACAGGTATTTATTAACACGATTTATATGGGGTCAGGAATTGGATAGCAGCTTAGCTGGGTGGTTCTGGCTCTGGATCTCTCATGAGGCTGCAATCAAGGTTTGCCCATGCCACGGTCATCTGAAGGCTTGAATGAGATGTGAAGCTTCTCTTCCGAGAGGACTCACTCACATGGCTATTGGCAGAAGGTCTCAGTTCTTTGCTGGCTATTGCAGGAGGCCTTAGTTCCTTGCCATGTGGACCGCTCCATGGGGCTGACTGAGTTTCCTTACAGCATGGCCATAGGCTTCCCCCAGAGCCAGTCATGTCATATGGGAGAGAGGGAGAGAGAGTGGGAGGGAGAGAGAGAACATAAAACAAAAGCTTAATGACTTTTATGATCTAGACTCAGAAGTCATATACTGCCACCTTTGCCATATTTGTTCGTTAGAAGAGAATCACTATGTCCAACCCACACTCAAAAGGAGGGGAATCAAGCTCTACTTCTTGAAAGAAGTATCAAAGAATTTGTGAACATATTTTCAAACCACTACAGTCTAGAAATGATGAATATCACTTCTGTCTGCATTCTGTTGGCATAAACCCGCCACATGGTCCAATTAAATGAATGTCTGTGAAATGTGTTTTATTTGTGAGCACAGGAAGGAGAGGAGAATGAGATATGGGGCAGAAAACATCTGTGTGTCAATTAGCATGTGTGGAGGGTCTAGCTAGTAGATGGTAAGGAGGAGGTTAAGGAAGACTGAAAGGAAGAAGTGATATTTGAATATAGGTAGGATTTGAAGAGATAGAGATATTGGAGAGGATATTTCAAGTGGAAAAATAAACAAACGGGCATGGAGGCAGGAAGTGAGATGGTTGTAGCATGGGTGAAATGAAGTAGCTAAAAGGTTGGAAAAGTATGCTGGAACCACCAGAAACTGTAAAAATGGAATCTTCTGATTAGTTGTAATGTTTTATAATTATTTCTCCATTATTTATATTGCTTTCCGGGGCATATCTGTAATGGCTACACTGTGAATGATTTTCATAGGTAAACACGTTACTGCACTTGCTCAGTGTCACTGTTCTCAATTTCCATTCAGTACTTACTCTTGGAGCTGTTTGGACATTGATAACAATATACTGATTTAGAATATTGTGTGGTATTGAGTACTCAGATGATATTGATATTTAGAGGAATGGCTAAAAGAGAAAGGAAATTATGTTTGTTGTCTTTCACTGTTCAGATTTCTATAGTAGGAAATGTGTGCTTTATAATCAGACTGACTTTTATTAAGTTCTCTTCACCCACTTACGATGGAGTAAGCTACTTAACCTCTCTGGGCCTCAGCTTCCTGATTGTAAGAATGAAACAGCTAACACTTATTGCAAACATATTTCAAGGAGAAAATGAGATGGCATGAAACCACCTAGGATATAGTGCAGGTGCCAAAAACATGCTGGTGATCTCACTGTTCCTTCTCTTTCTGCATTGTGGCCCAGGAGCACTATTATCTAATGGTATTGGCTCCCTTTCTCAAGGTTTTGTCTGGAATAAAGACAATAATAGCCACTGAAAAATTATGGGAAAACGTCTGATGGTTTACAATCAAGTGTTCAATTGGGTGGAATTCTGAGATGCATCCATTACAGAAAAGTCATTCAAAGCCTCCAAGGAGCAGATGGCACTGGAGCTAAAGGATGAGGAAGGCTGAACAGGTTCATAAAATCATAGACTTCAGGATTTGAAAGGTCTTTGAAGAACAGCCTAGCAAGTAGTTAAAAAGATGGGGTTTGAAATTAGGCAAAGCCAGGTTCTAATCCTTTCTTTGTTCCTCACTAGCTACATACCTTTGGGCAATTTATTTAGTCTCTCAGTCTCAGTTTCCTCATCTGGAAAATGGGAACAGTAATGTTCCCTGTAACGAGTATTAAGAAGACGTGAGAAAACATGTAAAATACTTAGGGCAATGTACAAAGTGAGCCTTAATCAATGGTAGCCTTTATGATCTGTGGAGCCTTTTTATGATGAGTGAAGAAACGGGCCTTGAGAGTTGTAACAACCTGCTCAACATCATTTGGGGGGTCAGTTAGGAACTGGAGTAGAACCTCAGATTAGAACCAGCATGAACAAAGGCATAGAGGTTGGAAACACCATATCACTTGGGTCTGGAACAGAGATGGCAGAGGAGGGCTTGGGCAGAGAATGGTGGGGCAGTACCAGGCCTTGAAAGCAGAAGAGTAGCTTGAACTTGATGCAGGGAAGAGGGAAATGTGATCTCAAATTCCTGGGCAGAGAGATGTTTTCCGCAAGCATATTCTGAGACTTCACCACTAAGAAATGAATGACTTAATTAATACAATAGACTTTGACTCAGGAATAGGAATACAATCATTCAGCCACAAAACCCAGTGGAGAAAGACCTACTAAAAGGCACCCAAGGCGTTTCAGCATTCTTAACCTGTAGTCAAGGAAACACGAATACTAAAAACTATATCACCACAGAAACACTGTTTTGAAAATATCTGTAAAGGAAAGAGGAGAACCAACTACGTATTTTGTGCCCACATTCCCATGGTAGCACGTGTCTGTATAGAATGCTTGGTAAGGCATGGGTGTGATCATGCGTCTGTGTATGTGTGTGCGCGCATGTGCGCGTGTGCACACAGTGTATGTCAGAGGCAGGTGTGGGAACTGGGTGTGGAGGACACATAGCCCTGGCTCATGTGGCACTGCAGCTGGGGAGAGGTTATAAGCACAGGGTCTCCCTGTAATGTCTACAGGTAGATAAGACATTCCCAGGAGCTTTTTGAGCATTTTAACTCTTGTGCCAAATGAGTTGTGGAGTAGCATCTCAGAGGTCGCTTTGGGTCAGTACAGAAAGTTATCAATCAGCTGGAACCTGGAACCTTGAATCCATGCAAATGAGAAGACACTCCAGGTGGGAGTAGGCAGTGTGGTGTCATGGGAAGAACTGAGGCACTGCAGGGGGGTTGGGGGAAGTTACGGTTCAGGGAGGTGGTCAGATGCATTTGCTTTGGAATCTAGGCTTGTACTAATTCACTGAAGAGCCTTTGGCAATTTGTCTTATCAATACATTAGTGTCTAAGACTCATCACTGAAAGAGAATAATAAAGTTTACATATAGTGGTGTTGTAAATGTCAAAGGAGATATCATTATCATAAATACAAGTACCTAGCATATAAGAGGAACTCAACACATTTATTTTTCTTCTCCCTTTTTAAATTTATTATTATTATTATTATTATTATTTTTGAGACAGGGTCTTGCTCTGTTGCCCAAGTTGGAAGACAGTGGCCTGATCTTGGCTCACTGCAGCCTCAATCTCCCAGGCTCAAGTGATCCTCCCACCTCAGCCTCCGAAGTAGCTGAGACTAGTGGTGCACACCACCACGTCCAGCTAATTTTTTGGTTATTTTTGAAACGGAGTTTTGCTCTTGTCACCCTCTGGGGTGCAGTGGTGCAATCTCAGCTCACTGAAACCTCTCCCTCCTAGGTTCAGGTGAGTCTTCTGCCTCAGCCTCCTGAGTAGCTGGGATTCCAGGCACATGCCACCATGCCTTGGTTTTTTGTTTTTTTTTTTAGTAGAGATGGGGTTTCACCATGTTGACCAGGCTGGTTTTGAACTCCTGACCTCAGATGACCCATCCACTTTGGCCTCCCTAAGTGCTGGGATTATAGGCATGAGTCACTGCCACTGGCCAACTTAATTTTTTGAATTTTTGTAGAGACAGGGTCTCCCTATGTTGCCCAGGCTGGTCTCAAACTCTTGGTCTCAAGATATCCACCTGCCTCAGCCTCCCAAAGTACTGGGATTACAGGCATGAGCCGTCATGCTTGGCCTTTCTTTGTTTTTCTAAATAAGGGATTCTCGAACCTTTGAGTACATAAGAATCACCTAGGAGATGCAGATCTCACATCATCATCCCAAGAATCTGATTCAAAAGCCTGCAAGTTTGGCCCAGGAATCTGCATATGAACTAGGGCCACAGGTGATCTGATGAGGTGATCTAATAACCACACATTATGAAACACTAGAAGAGTGAGGAACTAGAGAAAAAATAGAAGTCAAAGGATAAAATCTGAAATGCATACCAGACGTCCTTTCTTGGCTGTTTGATGATCTACGCAGATGAGGAGGCATTGTTAGGAGCAGCCAGGTCACTTTCCAGATATGTCATTCACAGCGGACCAGGCTAATAAACCACATGTATAGCAAAAGCCTTATTTTTAAGTTGAATCAATGTAATTTCCTTGCGTGAGACCAGACTAGGAAACTGAAAGCCCTAGAAGCTCTGTTTTGCTGATATCTATAGCATTCATTTATTGCTTTTTTAATTTGTTTCTTCATTGGTTTATTATTCACTCATAAGTTTGGGTGCCTGTTGCATGTGAAGCTTAAGTAGAGGCTGTGTGCCTGTCACATGAGGCTTACAGTACATGCTCTCTGCCCTCAAAAACAGAAGATGTGAAAATCAGACAATTTAAATCTCTGCAAAGGACAATAGTACAGTACTTTCATCACAAAAGCACAAACTTAGGAGTAGGAATAACAAGTTCTACAGCTGTAAGAACTCAGGACATGTGAGTCCAAAAAGGTTAATTGGAGCTTATGGGAACAGAGCTGTGATTTGAAAAGGGAGTTTGATATAAATAGAGTAGAGGGGACATCATTCCAGTTTTCTCCTTTTGTTGAATACTTCATTTTCTTTATTGTTTTGGGAATTGTTATATATGCCTTAGTTATTTTTGTTTGAATCAGTACCTCTGCATTTTATTGTTAATTACAATACTGTTTCCTGAGAAAGCCGGCCATTTCTGTTTCTTCTTTTCTAGACAATTTTTGGGTAATTTTTCATGCATATTTTCCCACATGAATTTCAGAACAAAATTTTGATGTTCTAAGAAAATCCATGAACATGTATAAAACATATGATTTTTTCAGTTAATTGGGGAAGAATTTAAGTCACTATAATAGATAGTTTTCCTGTTTAAAAATGTTGTTTTAAACTCCTGTTGGTTGAGCTTAGATGCAGGCCTGCGCCTGGATAAGCTCCGGAGGCTGCAAAGCCGTGTGAGGAGTTTGATTTAAACAGAGTAGAGGGGACAGCATTTTTCCCAAGGAAGACTAGCACTGGTTATCCTGCCTTGGTAACCTAGAGGAATAACATCACCACACACCCAGGTCAGTTTTGTCAATGAACCTTCTGCCCCACAATGGCAACTCTGATGGAGAAGGTTAAACTACTGACTGTTGCCAGGTAACAGGATGATAAAGTCAACGTTTTTCCCAGCCAGTTTCCCAAATCTGGTAAAAAGGAAAGGAGAACCGAGTTCAGCCTGCTGTTCCTGATGCTCCCGGCTCTGCAGGACTCTCTAAATAGCTCCTACCAATTAACTGGGAAATCTATGGGTGCATGTTAAAGAGAGAAGCACTAACATGTACAAAGCTCCTGTTCCGGGCTGGGTGTTTCATGTGTATCAGTCTTTATACTTCACACTTGCTCTATGTTTAAGTGTATTCTCTACCTGCTTTATCTCTTCATTTTACAGCAATCCCACAGGTAATAAATATTATTAAATTAAGGCCTAAAGGTTAATTAAATGACACATTGACACAGAATGGTCACTGATCTATTTGACTCCAACATCTGTGCCTTTCCTCATCTGCTACACAATCTCCAGCCACTACACTAAGTCCAAGGAGCTGTGAATACAAACATCTGCTGTTGTCACACAAACATACCTATGGACTGCTGAAAACACAGAACTGGGTTTTCATTAAGGAAATAATGACTGTGATTTTCCTGGGAAAAATAGTATCTATAGTATCTTGCAGTGTAGCAGTCTCAGGGGTGTGCTGAAGTCGATTGCTATTGGCTTGGAAGAGCCGACTCTTAGGTTTAACAACCAGCTCTCAGAATTCCTGAAAATCTATCTATTATTAGAAGTTAAATCATATATATTTATATAAATTATGTAAATAAATTATGTTAAAAATAAATGTCATAAATATTCACAACTTCTCATTTCCTAATCATTTTACTGCCCTTGACTATTGCGTCTGCTCTTCAGGTAGAAATACTATATAATGATACTATATACTGTATACACATCTCTTCCCAACTGACACTCAGTAAAGTTTTCTTGGTAGTTTGACATCAGCCATGGGAGTTGTAGTTACACTGTGGAAATTGGTCAATATTATGAATCAGGCTGTTGTTTTTCAGAGAGCCGTTTATTAAACCTTTAATGGCACACCATGGATAGTCTGCAGACAGGTGTTGCCATAAATCCCCTTTGTAAGAAAATCCACAGTACACAAGGGAGAGTGCCATCCTCTCCTTTGAGACTTGGCCGAGGGAGTGGAAGTCAGGAAAACGGACTGCTAAGGTGAGAAGTGAAGACTCTGTTCTTCAGAAGGAAGACACTAGGTCATTCACAAAATTCTGGCATGCAAACTCTTGTGTGAAATTCACAGGGACCCTGGAAGGTAGTGCCTTTGCCCTCAAGGAAAGCCAAGACTAATTTCTTGTGCTAATAGTGCCCAGCTGGGAGAAGCCCTGGTATGGAGCTAATGCTTTTTCCGAATACTTTGGCTTCCTGGGCCTCAGCGCAAATGGCCAAGCAGTGGCAGCCCTGGCTGGCGAGGGGTGTGAACACCATTCACAGCAGTTGGTGGGGTGTGATGTCTGGTAGGCTTTCTTTAATTCATTCCATGTTACTCCTAATCCTGGGCACTGCCAGCCCATTGCCTCGATGAGTGTATAGTGCATTATTCTGGGTGACTGTCACCAAACGTCAGGTTTATGTCCATGAGAATATTTGTCTGGAAATGAGTAAGATGGAGTAATCGGGATGAGGGTCAGAAATGCAACTCATGGCCTCAAATGTAAACTCATATGTCTATTCCAGTGAAGGAATTTCTATTCCAATTGAGGGACCATAACGTGAACTTGAGATTTTAAGGTCACTGCGATATATTAGGGATCTTTAAGACTTAGTGAGTTGGTACTCATGACAGGAATCTAGTTAAGAGTGTCTTTGGATTTTATTTTTCTTCAACTGTTTTCATGAAAAAATTTAAAAACAGGTCAAGCACCATGGTTCATGCCTATAATCTCAGCAGTTTGGGAGGGTGAGGCAGGAGGATCACTTGAGCCGAGGAGTTGCAGACCAGCTCAGGCAATGTGGTGAAAACCTGTCTACAAAAAAAAAAAAAAAAAATGTAAAAAATCACCAGGTGTGGTGGTGTGCACATGTGGTCCCAGCTACTTGGGAGGCTGAGGCAGGAGTATTGCTTGAGTCGGGGAGGCTGAGGCCATAGTAAGCTGTGTTTATGCTAATGTATCCCAGCTTTGGTAACAGAATGAGACCCTGTCCCAAGAACAAAACCAAAAAATTTTTAGAATGAGTTATGTCATTGTAAAAATTTTAAACAATATTAAGAGTATAAAGCTAAAAAAGGGAGTTGCTTCTTTATCTCCACTTTCCAGGGATAGTCACATTATGGTGAGTAACCTTCCAAAACTTCATGTGCGCACACACACGCACACAGTGTCTCTCTCTCTATATATATATGATTTGAAATTTTTACAATAAAAAATTGGAACATAGTACCTATATCAATAGCTTTGTGACTTGCTGTTAGTTCACATGTAACTTGGAGAAGATCAAGCCCATGCTTCCAATGCACAGTAGAGAATTCCATTGTACAGATGTACCATAGTGTATTTAAAGAGTTCCCTGTCGAACACTGAAGTTTTCTTCATTGTTTGCACTTCAAATAATATAGCAAATGAATGCCCTTATAAATGTGCTCTTGTTTTCTTGTGTAGTTATTTCTGGAGTATAGACACCAAGGAGTAAAATCATAAAGTAAAAATGTATACACATGTCCAATTTTGATAACTTTTGTCAAATTGCCCTTCTAAAAAGTTGTATGTATTTATACTCACACCATTAGAGTACCCGCTTTCCCCCGACCCTTACCAGCACTGTATATAAACAATCTTTTCAATTTTTGCCCACCTATAGGGAAAAACTTGTGTTTTGTTCCTCCTTTGCAATTGTTTGACAGTATCTACTCTGTATTTCTTCTGTGAATTGCTTGTTCAGGCCCTTTGCTGATTTTTCTTATTAACGGGATGACTTTGTGTTACTGATTTGTATGAGCTCTTTATATAAAATTTTTAATATCTTTATGTTAAGATATTAATACTTTGTTATCTTACAAATATTTTCTCCCACTTTTCCCTTTATCTTTTAACTTTATTAAAGTTATGTTTTTTGCCATGTGAACACTTTATTTTTTTTTTTGTAGATAAACCTGCTGTTCTGTTCCTTCCCAGCTTCTAGGTTTGGGATCTTGTTTGGGATATTTGTAAATGCTGGTAAGGTAGCTGGAAAGCCTTGAGGAGAAAAAGAAGCCTTAAAAGTTTGAAGAATTAATGTCATAAAAATTTACCCTGCATTTATTAATAATTCACTAGATATTCTATTATCTGTGGAAGCAAAACAAGAAGAAATATTTCTCCAATAAGATTAATAGACACTTTTTGCAGATCAGGGAAGAAAATGCAGCCGGGAAATCTGCGCGGAGCCTTCTGTGCATGGCAAACATGCAGGGGAGATGGGGGAGGGGGCCCGAGGGAAACTGAAAGGGTGTCTTGACATATGTATTTCATCATTTGCTCTAGAGGCAAAATTTAGCACTGGCTGATTCTGCCTTTATTTTTCCAAGAAGAAAGAAATGAAAGAGAATTAGAAATCTGTTCAGTCCTCTGTGTTTGAAAAGTGACCACTACATATCCAAGTTCAGGCTTATCCCAGCCTTTTCTTTCTGACACACACTTTGGATAATGTGCATAACATTCTCTGAAGGGAAGAAAATGTGAACAACTGGTTGATGTTTAAGTTCTTTAAATGGAGATAAACTATCCTGTTAATTTGGAAAGATTTGTTATTGGTTCTCTAAGCATTATTTTACTTTACTTAAAAGTTTAAAATCCTTATTCTCCTTTGCCCTGACACAGTTTTTTCTTTATACTTCAAAATGCCATCCACAACTAAAGGAAAGTCCAAACAAGTTTTATAATCTCATCTCTCAATCAGATCACTCAAATTTAATTACTCAAATTACCTTATTTTAAAAAGGACTTTCACTACTTTTCTAGTACTTAAAATATCTCATAAAAGAACAAAAGAAAAGAAAAGAAAAAAAGACTTGCATTTTCAGCACGTTAGGATTCCATCTGTAAGAATTATGGAGTAGGCAAGAAATGCTCAGGTAAAATAGACTGCCAGTTACTATGGAGAGTAGGGAGTAGAAGAGAGAGAGGAATATAGCAGGCAGGCATGCTGCATAGTACAGTACAGGCTGAGGAGGCAAGAAACAGCACTGCTCACCTCAGGTGTCCAGGTGACATTGGCCGGGCCATGCATAATAAAGTGAACTTGCCATTTTAATAGCCAGGAATAAAAACGACCTAATGGGCATTCATGGGACTTGATGTGGAGACTCAATGACAGAATAGAGGAATGGAAGCATAGATTCTGTCTAGGAGAGACAGACTATTAGGAATATAAATACGTCATACAGAAATTCACAAACCAACGATGGTGCCATGCTGGAGAATAAACAGGTACAGAGAAGAGGAGGGAGGGCTGGAAGCAGCACAGAGTCAGGCAAGGCACTAACTCACCCGACTTTTTGGGAGACTTCCACTGTTTGACCATTACTCAAGCCTCCTTCAGCCCAAGGACATAAGTGGAGGTCACTGATGCCATGCCAAGGAGCTGTGTCTTTATTAAATAGGCAGCCACTTGCAGTTTTTGAGGAGGAGGCAAACTGTTGGGGCTGTATTTTAAGAAGACAAATTATACTAGGGCGAAGATTACTCTCTGAGGGCAGCAGCAGAGGAACTCCTGGAAGCATTTATAGGGCATGCATTGTATGCCAGGCAGGCCACATGGCAAGCCCTAGACATACAGAGTGTAGAGACAAACAAGAAGTGCTGCAAAAGTGACACACAAACTAGGGAAGGCTAGGATGTCCATGAAGGAGCATTTGTGCTGTGGGGTTGGTGGAGGGGGAGCTTCTGAGAGCGTGATACTTGCACCAGGCCTTGGGAAAAGAATAAAATATTACAGCCATGGAGAGGAGTGAAGACCTGGGCAACCCAGGCAGCAGCACAAGCATGCCTGACTGGTTCTGGGAAGACCGAGCAGCGAGTGCTGGGCTGGGAGCGTGGCTGGCTAGAGAGGGGCCGCCCCACTGTGAAGGTTGTGTCACTCCTTCAGGCAGCCAAAGGGAGACCTTAGACAATTTTAAGTAAGTCTGAGATGGATCTGACTCAGATGCAACTGAAAAGACCAGTCCCAGCTGCAGTACAGAGAAGGGACAGGGTGTGAGAAGGTGAAGTCAGAGAGGTCAGTAGGAGACCACTGCCTGTGAATGGGGGGAGCGATAAGGTCCTGAACTATGTAAGGCAGGGGCAGTGGGAATGGAAAAGAGGACTCAGAGGGACCCATTGGTGACCTAAGGCACCGTTAACTGGAAAGCAGAACTATAGGAGGGGAAACGTAGGAGGTAGAGATGACCCTGGTTTGAAATACACCAGGAATGCCAGTTGGGTATTACAGTACAATAAAGGACGCCAAA
The DNA here is from genome assembly GCF_030222135.1 of Aotus nancymaae. Taxonomy (NCBI): domain Eukaryota; kingdom Metazoa; phylum Chordata; class Mammalia; order Primates; family Aotidae; genus Aotus; species Aotus nancymaae. The sequence continues at coordinate 53,192,116 of NW_026988471.1, read as the reverse complement.
CAGAGCAGCAAACCACACCACTTTGTTATGCAGTAGGTATGACTCGTCCCTCCTCCTCAATCTCAGGCCTTAGCTGAAAAGACTGGGCTCAGGTGGCTGGAGCTGAAGAGCTGGAGATGCAGGAACCACTTCCAAGATGACTTTTCCAAACGTGTGCCTGGCACCCTGGGGAAAAGTGCAGGCTGGGCTCTGCCAGGACTGCTGGTTGGCAAGACCACACAGCACAGCAGCCTCAGAGTAGTTGACCTTCTTATGTGGTGGCCTTGTGTACCAGCCAACAGTGGCCTTTTATGATCTCTCCTTGGAAGTCTTCTGTCACCACGTCTGCCTTGCTCTGTTGGTCTAAGCAATCACAAGCTTGCCCAGATTTGAAGAGAGTGGACACAGACTCTGCGTCTTAATAGGAGGAGCATCAAAAAGCTGAAGCCATGCTTCATAACCACCACGATGAGTGACGTAACAAAAACCAGAGGACAAATACGGACACAGGTACACTCTACAGATCCTAGAAACCGACTGAAGATAAGGCTAAGAAGGAAGGAAGCCTTCTGATGAATGTGAACACTGACATTTCCCGCATGATAGTATCATTGCTAGTGATGAAGGGGGTGGGCATGGAATCTGATGACCTGGGTGTGAATATCAGCTCCACTGCACCTTTACAGTTTGACCACAGGCAAGTTTATTAATCTCTCTGTGGCCCCATTTTATTTGCTATCTCATTTTAATGAGTATAAGAATAGTGACCTACTTTAAAGGGTTGCTGAGAATGCTAGCTAAAACATATACAGTTCATAGAATAGTTCTACAAACGTTAGCAGCTATTCTTGTTGACAGAGCACCACCATATGCACTAACCCATTCATTCCTTACTAGGACGTCTGATGTAGCCGTTCACATTATCATCACTTAACAGATAAAGGACCCAGACCCTGAGAGGTTAGGTAGCATTCTCAAGGTCACACAGCCGGGAAGTGACAGAGCCGTGATTTCGGAAACCTGCTTTCCTGCTTCCCTAGACTCAGTTTTCCCATGGCTGTGCAGCTGCTCCCCAAACCGGAGCATGCGCGGGACCACTCCCGTGCCCACCCACATTGTGGGATTAGCTTCCTGGCCAACCCGCTGTGTTTCTGGTGCAGAAGCTGTCCTCCCGGGAGACGCCGCCTGGGCTGCCTCTGTCCTCGCCCACCACCGGCATGTCTGAAATTTACTAGAAGCAAGACGTGGACAACTGCAACAGCAGGTGTGATGCCTGCAGGCACCCAGCCTCCCTGCTGGAAATCTCCAGACTGCTGCCTTTGCTGTGGAGTGGGGGTGGGGTGTAGCTCTTTCCCCAGGGCCACTCAGAACCCAGGACCAAACTCATCAATCCATAACCATTCCCTTGGGACCACACCAGGACAGATGCCAGGCCCAGATGTGCCTGCCCAAGATGACTGCGGGTGAATGTGGAATAAGAACGGGCTTGCCTTCCCCCTAAAGACCCAGTAGGAGCCAGCACCCTGGTGAAGGGTGTCAGCCCCAGTGGTGGTACCTGCAGGGTACACCCTATCACTTCCTGGGCTCTCCTCTATGGCTGAGCTTGGCACTTCACCTCCCTCTCTCAATCCTCCCCATCTTCCCATGTAGGGGGTTCAAAATCAAACAAGGAAATAGTGGGGGCAGTGACATGTTTCCTCTTTCCTCTTAAGCAGCCTTAAAACATGAACACATCTGTGAGAAAATTAATCTATCAACCCGTCGGACACTGCAACCGCCTGGAAAGGAAAAACAGCGTCTACTGCTTTCTGTTAAAGGTCACCCTCTAGGCTCTGAGGAATTTTTCCTGAATTACAAAGAAGGAACAGATCAAATGCCTGTCATAACACACTTCAGAAAACAAGGAGCAACCAGAAGTTCCTATTCATCTAAGGAATCTTTGAAAATCCTGCTCTGGGTGGAGCGACATTTGCTAACAATAAAAACAGTTCACTTGGCAGGCGACCCTGGGTATGGCCAAAGTTGACGGGGCAGACTACCCCTCCAGGGACTGTGTCTCACCTCTCAAAACTTCCAGGAAGTTCCTGAGAACGTCAGGAACTCTGCAATTCTGGCCTTGGTAGTTCACAGCCCACCCCTCCATTCAGGCTTCCTCTCCATGCATGTCACAAGGGAAGCAGACCTCCACAACAGAGCTTTCTCCTAAGGACCAATGGGCGGCTTCACCTTTTCCCACAGTTTAGACTGACCAGGGCTAGCTTAGGAGGAGTCACTAGGCAGAACTACCCACAGATTTGTGTGTTTCAAGTCATTTGGGTTCCTGCCCAATTCAGATTCTTACAGATAGAACTCTGGATGACAAAACCAAAAAAACACCATGGTCAACTATACAGCAACGATTTTGTATTGTCAAGTTTACTAGTCATCTTTATATAGTTTTTATTTAAGTACTAAAATATTTGTAATACACCTTCGAAGAGATTTGCAAGATACATTTTATAACTTCCCCAACACTCTTGTAAAGGCAGCAGGGAGTTTTAACTTCTTCCCTGCTTTCTTCTCTGAAAATGTAATTTTGACTCTTTTTCTTTCTTATTTTTTGAAACAGTCTCACTCTGTTACCCAGGCTGGAGTACAGTGGCATGATCTTGACTCACTGCAACCTCCCCTTCCCAGGTTCAAGTGATTCTCTTGCCTCAGCCTCCCGAGTAGCTGGAATTACAAGCATGAGCCACCACAACTGGCTACTTTTTATATTTTTAGTAGAGATGGGGTTTTACCATGTTGGCCAGTCTGGTCTTGAACTTCCAACCTCAGGCGATCTATGTGCCTTGGCCTCCCAAAGTGCTGAGATTACAGGCGTAAGCCACCATGCCTGGCTTACTTTTTTTTTCTTAATAGTTGGCAAGACCAAAATATAGGACTGAAGTGGTATAGAATTACTACATGTTTTTGTGCTGTGTGAATTCACCAGCAATAATGTCGGAAGCAAGGTGAAGGAAGGAACAGCTCGCTTGGCTGTTCTGCAGTGGGGATGCCCTTCATTCCTCTCACTGAATTCTTTTAATAACTCCAGTAACTTTGATGTGATTGGTGTGATGAGAAATGTCCTCATGGCATTGATTTACAAACTACCCTGTGGTCAAGGAAATTATATATATATTAGAAAACAAATGCACTCAGTATTCTTTTTCTTCCTTTCAAAACAGTGCTTTCCTGTAACCAAGGAATTGTCCTGGTTATTTAAACAACCATTTTGATTTGCCAGTGAACATTTTCATAGGCTCATGACTTCAAAAATGAGATAATGAAACCATACATCTGTCTGGTTGCTTTACAAATTTTAAAGCACTTTCAAATCAATTTTCTTTCTTAATATGATACTTAAGATCACCCACAACCTAAGCAGAGTTGCTCTAATCGTTCTTGCTTCATGGATTAGAACGCTGATGTTTATGTGGATGAGATGAACTGCTTCAAGACCTGACTTAGGGTTAGAAACCAAATTTTTCAGTGTTTGGTCCACCGTTTGGTCCAAGCTGTCTCCCTAGTAATTTTCAGGATTTTTTTTTAGTCTCCTAAGATTATTGTTAGATGGTATGAGTCAAAATGTCTGTAAATCGAGGTTCATTTCACATCAGACACACACACACACACACACACACACACACACACACAAATTCCTGACAAATTTTGCCCATCCCAGTGTTTCGGTAACTGAGGATTTAAGTGCTTATCATGAGAGGAAAATTGTTCTGTGACCCAGTGAGATGGCTGCAGGTTTCTGTGGCCTGGTATGCTTTGTGTATATGATGTATGGAGTACCAATTCAAGTGTGAAGTTCCCAAGACCACCCTTATGATTGATAATTTGCTAGAAGGACTCCAGAATTCACTCACTCACTCCAGAGTGCACATTATTACAGTTTATTACAGTAAAAGAATCAGATTAAAATCAGCAAAGAAAAGAGGCATATAGGGCAGGTTCTAGGAGAATTCTAAGCACAAGCTTCCAGTTGTACTCTCTCAGCAGAATTGTGGACGGTGCTGACTTCTCTCAGCAATGATGTGTGACGATACATGGCATGGAGTAATGGCAATCAGGGAAATTCTCTGAGCCTTGGTGTCCAGAGTTTTTATTGGGCTTCGTCATATAAGACATGGTTGTCAGTGGTGTGGCTGACCTCAGACTTCAGTCCCTCCAGAGGTCAAGCTGATGCCATGTGGCCCAAGACCCCTCACCGTAAATTACACTGTTAGTATAGACTATCTGGCATGGCTCAATGCCCCCAAGTAAACAAAGATGCTCTTCTCACGCAGGACATCCTGAGGTCTTAGAAGTTACCTCACAGGATCCAAGGGCAAAGGTCAGACCTCTCTTTGGGCCAGGTTAATCCTTTATTGCATGGGCATGCAGTAGGGTTCTGGAAATCTACTAAAACCGAATGCAGGAAACCGCAAGCAGACAGACATCTGACAGGGCTTTTCCTTTTGTCCTTCTAGCTCAGTGATATTTTCTAGTGCATATAAGAATTACTGTGCACAAAACTATGTATACCAGACATCATAGGCTATGTAAGGGCTTTCAAAGAAATTTCAACTTTATTGCCTGATGTTTAAAAGTAACTTCCTGCTATCCCCAACTCCCACCACAACAAAATACATAAGCTGCTGCTGAAACTACTATAAAGAAACAAAAACAAAAGCAAACAAACATGAAACTGTTTTTGAAGAAGAACCAAATGTGAAAATTCAATTTCTATTAGAGCTACAATTAATATTCTAGCCGTGAAAATTATGTAAGGTCATAAGTTTCTTCAATTCTTTTGCTTATGATTGTGAAACACAGAGCTAGAACTCTGGGGACCATTTTTTGGGATGTCTCCTAGCATAAAGTTGACTAGATAATGAGGAAATTATGTGACCTATAAGATTACTTAAGAATAAAACTAATGTTTTCTCAGAATCTACAGACTAAAAAGAATTTCAGAGTAATTTGAGGAAATTTTTGTAATAAAGAAAATATTGCAAGTAAGTAAAAAGTAACACATTTTCTCTATCTCTTAAAGTCCATCTTTGGCTTTTGTGGCCACAGAATAGCACTGCGCTCCGCCTTCCTGGCTGAAATATTATAGAGCATCTTGATATATTTTACCGATGAAAAGCTGTTTCTCCACAAATCTTAATAAGTTGGCAATGCATTTCTGTGGTGGAGAGGGTTTTTCTTGCTCTTTTTTACATTTGATTTATAGCATACCCTTTCCTAGGGCCATGTTCCTCAGAGAGTAGCAATTCTAACTAATGGTTTCATGCAGCCTGTTTTCCCTACATCATGAATACAAACACCCAATTACCAATAAATACGTATATATATTTTTGTATGATATAGTAATAAACCTTGAAAATTTGCTTTTTCAAAAAAATCCTGTTTCACAGTAGATCAAACCAATAGTTTCCAGATTTTGGAATTTCACAGACCAAAAAAATTACCGAATTTCTTTTGGAGGTGAGGGAAACATAGGGTTGTCATACACACACACACACACACACACACACACACACACACACACACACATATGTGTGTATGTATATATGTAGATGTAGATATATATATATAGCCGAATGAAGAAATAAGGGGAAAAGTCCCATAGAATCTATTAGAATAATTTCATGAAAGAACATTCTTGTAGTTAATATATAGGTTAATCAGTATGATTTACTGATTTATTTGACTTGCTTTTCTGCTTACATCCTAACTTTTTCTGTCTAGATTTAATATAAATTTTTAAATGACATCTTTTAGTAATTATTTCATTGAAGATCTGTGGGTAACTAACTCTATTAGTCATGGAGACAGTGAAGCACAGTGATTAATTAAATCATAGAGTCTTGATTAGAATGTCTGGTCTTAAATCCCAATTTGGCCATTTACTGGCTGTTTGACCTTGGGCAAGTTACCTTAACCTCTCTGTATCTTAGTTTCATCATCTCCAAGATGGTTATGTTCATAGTAGCTACCTCAGAGGGTTGTGGAGATTACTGAGTTAAAATATTTATATAGCACTTAGAATAGTACCTTGTACAATTATGTATTATATAAGTGCTTGCAATTACTATTAATCTGTGTATTCAGACAATGACCATATTTTACCCTCATTCTTGACTCACAATTTATTTTAGCATGGAGTTCTGTATTGACCATTATTGGTTTCAGCTCTGTTGAGATATTTCTCCATTGCTGCTTTGCATCCATTGCTGTGGATAAAAAGTCTGCTGACAGTATGATTGTCTTTCCTTTATAGGTAAGAGCTCTTTTATCTCTTACTTGTTTTTAAGGTTTTTCTCTCTACATTTGATATTCTGTGGTTTCACTATTATGTGTCTATGTGTGGATTTCATTTTTCTAGTTCAAAATTCATTTTACTCCTTCTAATTGAAAATCCACATCTTTCTTTAATCCTAGAAAATTCTCAATCATTGTATTAGTTAGGAGTAGAATTTGCTACAAATGATTAAAGAAAACAACAATCCTAAATCAGAATAGTTTATATAAGATAGAGGTTTATTTCTTTCTCATACAGATTAGGCCATCCTGATGTGTTTGATGATGTCAGGGGCTCAAGGATCCTTATATTTTATTGCTCCTCCATTTTCAGCAAGATGGCTAAAATCTTAAACCATCACATCTATGTTCCAGCTACTAGGAAGAAAATAGTGCAGAGAAGGGCCTACCTCCTGCCTTCAAGGACATTTTTAGAAGTTGCACATACTGCTCTGGTTATATCCCAGAACACAGTAATATAGTCAACCCAGCTACAAAAGAAGCTGGAAAACACCATCTTTATTCTGGTCAGCCAAATTTTCTGCTAAAAATGGGTGATTTTATCAGTAAGAAACAGGGGATGACTGGCTGTTGGAAAACAAGTAGTAGTCTCTATCATAGTCATTTTCATTTCAAATTTTTTCTCATGTTCCCTGTATTATATCCTTCTGGAACTCTTAGTAACATTCTATTCTCTGTCTTCCTTTGCATGTTTAAAAAATCTTCTTGTGTTGCATTTTGTGAGATTTCTTCAGTCCTGTCTTCCAATTTACTGATTTTCTCTTAAGCTATGTTTAATCTACTTGTTTTTTAAAAATTATACATTTTAAACTGTAGAATTTCTATAGCTTCACTCCCAAATGTGCCTATGTCTATGGTGTTCTGTCTTTCTGTGTATCTTTTTATTTAATTTATAAAGAAATGAGGTTTAATTGGCTCATGGTTCTGCAGGCTTTTCAGGAAGCATAACACTGGCATCTGCTTGGCTTTGGTGAAACTTCAGGAAGTTTACAATTATGGCAGAAGGCAAAGGCAGAGCCAGAGCCAGCGTATCACATGTGAGAGCAAAAGCAAGAGGTTTCTGTATACCTTTTATTCTCTTATGTATTGAGACATTTTACGCATACTTTATATAGTCTGTTTTCTCTATCATCTGTAATTCTTGGCAAATGAATTCTGTTAACTCCTTTCCTGGAAGTTTTTGTTCTTACCTCTTGTGGTTTTTGTTTTTAACCATCTCGTCTTGGGATTTCTTGGGTATTTCTTTCCACACTGTGTCATGTTTGCAGGCTTCTTAAGTGTCATTATGGGGGAGTTCTTACTTGTTTTTAACAGGGTTCTTCAAGTTTCCCTGGTTCAAATCAGTATTTCTGTTGCTTTCTTGGTTTGGATTCTTCCTCATGAATGCACATTGGACCCCACTCCTGTGCATAAGAGTGCATAGCTCGGTTTGGTAGGTGTGTCATCTAGGTGATAATGAATCTTCTACCTCCCTTAATACCCAGGCTAATGGGAGGAGATAGCCCAGAATTATTTTCACAGCAGCAAAGCTCTTCTAGGATCCTGGCTCTTTGCTCAGTTCCAACTCCACTGCCCCTGGGGCTTCCACTCCCATTCCAGCTCAGGCTTTAAAAATCGCAGCCACTAAGTTCACCCTCTGATTGCAGTTCTGCAGTTGTTTATTTAGTCTCACCTCTTGATCATTGGTTTTTTGTGTTCTCTCCATTTTTGGCACCTGAGTATTTTAATTTCTTGTTTTAGTGCTTAGCTGTATATTTCAAATGTTTCTGTTATATTTTATCTAACATTTAACTGTGTTTGGAATGATGGGTGCTTCCAATATCAGCTTAGTCCATTACAGCGGTAAGGAGTCTAACAAAGAGTATTTTAAATCCCAAAAAGCAGTAAAGTTGCAGTGTCTCAGTAAAAGAATTGGTTATTTGTTTTGATACTTCTTTATGCTATCCTTGCTTTTTCATTTATTATGGGCCAGCATTGCCTTGTTGGTTAATTAATGGATTGGTTAATCTGGGAATTAATGGATTGGTTATTGAGAAACTTTGGATCTGGTCCTAGTTGCTTGCTAACTGCAGACTTGGGGAAATCATTTACATTCTCTGTAAGTAGCTGTAAAATGCAAATGTTATTATTTGCTCTACTTCATAGGATTATTATGAGTCACCTAAGATAATAAATTTAAAAATGCTTCAGTACTTAACATATACAAATTTATGCTATTAATAACAATGTTAGAGTTTAAAAATTATTAGCACCTTCATTAAAGTATTTTTGAAATGTTAAATTATGGTTTTTGTTTTTGTTTGGTTTTCTTTTTTATTTTATTTTTTGTAATTTGAAAAAAGATCTTGTATCCTGGTAAAGGCTATCATTCTTTGGAAATACTTAATGAGGAAACTACTTGGAAACATTCAAATATTCTTGTGAAATTTAAGAGCACTATTTGTACTGACAGGAGTTATGACTTTAATAGACTATGGAATTCATTTTGAAGAGACACCCCTTTGCACTTAAAACAAATAGAATTAAACCTGGAAATCATCATTGCATTTTATTATACATTTCCCACACAATGGATACTGAAAGTTCAATGACTTTTAGTCATTGTGAGGAAACATAGACTTTCTTTTTAATGCAGAAAAGATGCCTTCATGTTTGAAAAGACTGAGAACCAACCTAACCTGTGGTAGGGATCACTGACTGGACTGCATGACCCCAGACCCTCCTCCTCTAACTAAAACATATTGTGTAGGACACAAGGACTGTGTTAATCCTCAGTGATATTTGTCAGTTAACTATGAGGTCTTTTGCAGAGAATGCGTTATTTACTAATGGTTAAAGTACTAAGATGGCAAATGATTTAGAAAGAAAATTAGAGATTGACTCAAGATGGTGGAGTGATCATGCATAGCTCCTCCCTGTTGCCCACTAAAGTCCATAAAATGAATGTAGATAAATATAGATAATGAAATCCATTTTAATAGAATTAGAAAACAGGGAAATTTATGATCAGAAGAAATATATTTTTAAAATAAATGTTGAAAGATAGTACCAAAGAACTAATGTTTAGAAGAACAAAACTAAAGGAAACCAAAGCCTAACATGGGTGTAGATGACCTGATGGTAGTTCTCATAGAACTACAAGCCTAGAGCCAATGAATATGAAGAGGGAGAAGAGGCCCTGGGCCATTTGTCAACCTGAAAAATTAGGGAACTGCATGTGGAGCAGCAAACCAGCTCCTTCCTGTTCTCTTGCTGTGTTAAGCCAGCAGGTAACTGTGGCATGAATCAAATCATACTCTGGGGCTGGAGCAGCTGGGCAATGCCCAAGGAGCTACTGACCCCCAGGAAGACCAAAGAGCTCAGCAAGCAAATAATCTTCAGATCCTGTCTACATAGCCCAAACTTGTCCCAAAGTCAGGCTGTAATCAACTGAAACATTTTATACTGATGATAACCTGGAAATCTTATAATCAAAGAAGAGTAGACAATTAAGAGACATGAAGCATTTGAGAAAAAAGTACAGAGTGTGAGGTTCACACTCAACAAACAAAAGTTAATAGAATTAAGAGAGCAAACAAAACATTTTAAGCATAGCTACACTATCCTAAGAGAGATGATCACATCCATAATAGAGGAAGAGTCTTATGTATTGAGGAAACATTTATAGATTGGACATTAAATATATAATACTAAGTTTAATAGATGGTCAAATGTTAAGTTTCAATAAATGGTCTGATGTACCAATGGACAAGGCTGAAAAGCAAATTAGTTACAAGAAAGTGTCAGGGGAATTCTTCCATTACTTAGTGGTAAAGTACCATGAGAAGGATAATGAGAACCAGGCACAGTGGCTCAGGCCTGTAATTCCGGTTCTGTGGGAGGCTGAGGTGAGAGGATTGATTGAGCTCAGGAGTTTGAGAACAGCCTGGCCAACATGGCAAAACCCTGCCTTTACTAAAAATACAAAAATTAGCCAGGTGTGGTGGTGCACAGCTATAATCCCAGCACTTGGGAGGCTGAGGCTGGAGGCTTGAACCTGGGAGGTGGAGATTGCAGTGAGCTGAGATCAAGCCACTGCATTCCAGCCTGGCTCTGGAGAGACTCTGTCTCAAAACAAAACCAAAAAACCACACACACACACACACACACACATACACACAGAGAGAGAGAGAGAGAGAAAATGAGGACATAGACAATAGATCCAAATGTTCTAACATTTAGCTAATAGCTGTCCCAGAAGGAGGGAAGGGAAAGAATGGAGGAGATGGAAATAACAGGAAAGGCAACATAATAAAATTTTCTAGGGTAGAAAAACAACAAGGATATTAAAATTGAAAGTGTTTTAATTCTTTTATCTCCAGATTTAAAATTACGTGTTTTAATTCTTTTATCTCCAGTTTTGAAATTAGTCATTCTTAGACTCTTGCTCAGTTTGGTTTTCTTCTTTGTATGATTTGTAATTTTTGTTTGCGACTATCTTTAGCAGGGATTCCTTTTTTGTGTTGATCATGAAACTGTCTCTCCAGGGGGGTTTTGCATTTGCTTTTGTCAGGCACTTCAGCGGTATCACTAGTGGATTTTTTTTAATATATATAATTTTGTGTCCTAAGAGAACGCTTACATATAAATTCATATTCCTAACTGGAGCGTGGTACAAACTTAGGGTTTTACTTTTTCACAGAGTTTATATACTATCTATATCTCCAGGCAGAGGCAAACTTCCTTGCTATCTTCCAGTTATATGAGTGGAGTGGAGTCTGCCTTGTACTGACAGGCCAGCCATTCAAGAGTTCTACCTTTGTGCAGGTTTCAATTCTATCTTCCTACTTTGGAGGACAGGATGTTCCATCTCTATTCCAATGAGTATAAAAATTCAAGTCCCTAGACTTTAAGACCTTTTTCCAAACATGCTAACAACCTCTCTCTTCCCTGCCCTCATACCAAAACTTGCATTCTGATTTTTCCAATACCTTTGCTATTGAAGACTATGGAGCTATTAAAATAATGAGATAGCCTACAAGGAAAGAGCTCCAAGATATATACTGGCGATATATAGAACTAGAAGTGGCAACACAAAAATATTTAATATTTTTATATTATATATAAGAACTAGAAGTCCCCAACATAAAAATATATAATAATGAAATTTATTCTTTTGCAGTTTATTAAAATTTCTTTGTGGAGGATAAAGGGATAAAGATATAGCTGTAGTCTTCTCGATACTGCAAATAGTGAGCAGCTGATATTTCTCCATGGAAATTGGTAAATACTCTTTATAGCACAGGAATACTCCACCTGCTTCCAATTGTATGCAATATAACATATCTTATAGTAGCTACAATGTGGCACACCAAACACACCAAATTGGAAGCGGAATTAATCCTTACCAAACTCACCCAAAAAGCAAAGTGGAATTAATCCTTACCAAACTCACCCAAAAAGCAAAGTAGAATTAATCCTTGTCAAACTCACCCAAAAAGCAAAGTGGAATTAATCCTTACCAAACTCACCCAAAAAGCAAAGTGGAATTAATCCTTACCAAACTCACCCAAAAAGCAAAGTGGAATTAATCCTTACCAAACTCACCCAAAAAGCAAAGTGGAATTAATCCTTATCAAACTCACCCAAAAAGCAAAGTAGAATTAATCCTTGTCAAATTCATCCAAAAAGCAAAGTGGAATTAATCCTTGCCAAACTCATCCAAAAAGTAAAGTGGAATTAATCCTTGCCAAATTCATCCAAAAAGCAAAGTGGAATTAATCCTTACCAAACTCATTCAAAAAGCAAAGGTTGAGTTGGTACTAGAAATGATCTGAGTAAAACAGAAAACAATTTGGAAAATACTTCAATATTCTAAGTACCCATATGTCTTTGGATTAAGAGTGTGTGTGTGTGTGTGTGTGTGTGTGTCTGTCTGTGTCTGTGTGTGCATCTTGTACCGGCAGAAATATTTTTAGATTTTCACACTCTTAATTATATATGGAAGAGTTCTATGTTTCAGAATAAGGAGGAAAATTTAAATATGTAGGAGAACATTATCCTTAAATTGAAAATTGAATTATAGTAGCAGTGACGATATGATTACATTGACCACTTATTGATCGACATGCATAATCTCATGCCCAATAATCTTATGAAGTTGCTATTTTCCTAATTTTACAGTTGAGAAAACTGAAGTCTAGAGAGGTTAAGTAACTTACCCAAGGTCACACAGCTCAAGGAATGAAGTGAAGCAAACATTCCATCTCCAGTTTGTTCGATTCCAAAGCTGTCACTCACAACCGTCTAACAGGGCCTCTCTTCTAAAAGTTGTTATATTTGTTAATTATGTTCATTTTTGTGCAAAACAAAGTTATGTTTATAAAGACTGTGACATGGAAACAATGTCTCATTCACTTAATGGAGACCACTTTTATTAATAACATTTGGTTGTATTCTAATTGTCTTTTTTTCTCTTTTTCCATTTACATAAATAGTATGTTCTGAGGTTATTGATAACAAAAAAAGTAAATGTGAGGGCCAAGATGAGGATTGTGAAATTCCCCTATATTCCAGGGATTATACTTTTATTGGAAGAAGGTAATTTATTCTGATTTTTTAATTGCTGGATTTAAAGACTTGTGCCTGGTGAAAAGAGCATCTCCTTCAGTTGTTTGAGTGGCGCCTGTGGTCTTTTCTCTGCTCTCAGGACTGCTGGGGCATGCCTTGGCTGCCTGTCTGAAGTCTGTTTCTGATAAGTGAGTTTTAGTCTCTAACAGCTCTTGGGAATTTTGTTGGCAGAGACCTGGTGAGATCATTCTGCTTTCCGCTGAGTTTCCTTTCTCTGTTTTTTTGGACTGTTCTGATGAACGTGACCCTGGAGCATTCAGTAATACCGCTGTTCCTTTAGGAACTGTTGGCCTACTCCCTGGTTTTATCTCTCTCTGCACAAAAGCTCCATGTCTCTAAAAAAGAAAACAAAGTTGACATTAACCAGGGAGAACAGAAATTGCTGGAAGATGCAGCTGTGAACTGAGTTTGTGGGTTAGCTCAAGTCCTAGTGACTGATGCAGGCACACGCTTCTCTGCCTCTTCATTGGTGTCACCTTAGTTCCAAATTAGACACCACCATATATGAGTGAACCTTTTAGATTACAAAATAGGGTGTATCAGAAAATGAACAGGAAGGAAAAAAGCAGAAAGTCAAAGAAGCAGCAGCTCATTATCTTCCATTCTCAACTTTTTTATCATTTGGACTACGTAATACTAACATCAAATTTCATTTCTTGCTCTAAAGATTGCTATGGGTCCAACAAAAACTATTCTTAGTTCATAGACCTAAGAATTTATGATTGCATCCCTAATGTTTATTAGTGCTAATGGAAAGCTAAGTAATAATGAAATATGAAAGCAAACATCTATAGTTGGAAAAAATCCAGTAATTGACAATTACATTCCTATTTGGCTTTATAAACCTTATATGCATCTCCCTGCCATACATATGTATTAAGCCTATCAAAACATTTGTCAAACTGTTTTGATATTATTATTATTAGAAAAGGGGCCTTGTTATGTTGCCCAGGCTGGCCTCAAACTCCTGGTGTCAAGTGATCCTCCTACCTCAGCTTTCAGAGTAGCTGGGGCTACAGGCATCAGATCACTGTATCCAGCATGTTTTGATATTATTTTACACAAATTATTGCAGTAAGTAGACCAAATTCCAAATACTGGTTCAAATTATTATGTTTTTATTGATTGATTGAAATGAGGTTTCATTGTGTCACCCAGGCTGGAATACAATAGTGCAATTATGGCTCAGTGCAGCCTCAAACTCCTGGGCTCAAGTAATCCTCCCCCCTCACCCACCTGAGTAGCTGGGACTACAGGTGGCACCACCATACCAGGATAATTTTATTGCTTACATTTTACTATGGCATGTGACTAAGATTCTATTAATAACTACAGTAGTTTGTTTAAATAGACTTTTAGAAAGATAATTATGACTTGAAAAGGCATAAAGTTCTACTACAAATCTACTCTATCTTAAAATATTAAATAATTAATTCTAAATATTGTCTCACCTTTCCCCAGAGAGGCTCATTCAGAGTTTTCCTGGCATCATATTGATGTATAAAAGAGATGTGTTCTATAAAATTGTTTTGAAGTTCTGATGTACCAGGAAAGACAAGTGGAACTAAAAAAAAAAAAAAAAAAAGATTTTGTGAAGTCAGGACGAAAATTAGAATTGTTTATGGAAATATAATCAGTATTAATAATATGCTTTATAAAATATGGTAACAAAACTAAATTCTTTAAGTATGCAAGATTATTTATACACATCAAAATAATAAATATAATGGATTCACCATTCTTTCTCCATGAAAAGAACCGAATCAAAATAGCCAAATTAACTCCATGTGTGGAATTATTAGTAATTTTTAAAACTAATATTAATATTAATACAATAATATGGCCAGGCATGGTGGCTCATGCCTGTAATCCCAGCATGCCTTCAGAGGCCAAGACAGGAGGATTGCTTGAACCCTGGAGTTTGAGACTAGCCTGGGGAACGTGGTGAGACCCCAACTCTACAAAAAATTAGCCAAGCATGATGGCATGTGCCTATAATCCCAGCTATTTGGAAGGTTAAGGTGGGAGTATTGCTTGAGCCCAAAAGTTCAAGGCTGCAGTGAGCCATGACTGCACTACTATGCTTTTTACACAGATACCAATAAGTTTTAGGGAAAGCATAACTATAATTTTTTAACTTTTTACTACTAGAAAGAGTATGAGAAATTCTGTGTTGTATCTATAGCTGTGGCCAAGTGGCTACGGCCATGGACTAGAAATTCTATGCCGAAGCCAGCACTTAGGGAATACGTTGGAAGACTCTAGGGCAAAGCCGGCACTAATGGAATACATTGGAAGACTCTAGGGCTGCTGCAGTTCTAGTTGAACACATAATTCTTTTCATTTCACCCAACAACAGAGGCTCTGAAAATTTGTAAGAGTATTAAATCCTTTAAAAATCACTTTTAAGGACGAGGAGGGTGGATCACAAGGTCAAGAGATCAAGACCATCCTGGCCAACATGGTGAAACCCCGTCTCTACTAAAAATACAAAAATTAGCTGGGCGTGATGGCACATGCCTGTAGTCCCAACTACTTGGTAGACTGAGGCAGGACAATCGCTTGAACCCCGGAGGCAGAGGTTTCTGTGAACCGAGATCACGCCATTGCACTCCAGCCTGGTGAAAGAGTGAGACTCTGTTTTAAGAAAAAAAAAATCACTTTTATTCTTTTAATCTGGGTGATAAATATATAGAAGTTCATTATATTCGTCTCGGCTCCATGTATGTTTAACATCTTAAATAATTTTTAAAACTCAGTTTAGTTTTATTTTCAGCAGAGAAGTTTTTGGTTTGTTTGTTTTTTGAGACAGAGGCTCACTCTGTCACCCAGGCTGGAGTGCAGTGGTGTGATCTCTGATCACTGCAACCTCTGCCTTCCAGGTTCAAGCGATTCTCCTGCCTCAGCCTCCTGAGTAGCTGGGATTACAGGCTCACACTGCCACACCAGGCTAATTTATTTATATATATATATATATATATATGTGTGTGTGTGTGTGTATATATATGTATTTATTATTTATTATATATATTATATTTATTTATTTATTTTAGTAGAGACAGGGTTTCACCATGTTGGCCAGGCTGGTCTCGAACTCCTGGACTTAGGTGATCCACCCGCCTCAGCCTCCCAAAGTGCTGAGATTACAGGTGTGAGACACCACATCTGGCGGCAGAGAAGGTTATTTAAAGAATCAGAGCAACTTTCAGTACTGTTGCCTGCAATGAAAAAAGTTTAGTGAGGTAAAATTCTATCAAGGAAAATAATTTCTCCCTTAAAAAATATGTACATAGGAGTTTATGTACACCTAATATATCTATGAAATGCTAATGTAAGAAACTAGTAACAGTGGTTATTGTAGAGGAAGAGAACTAGGGGACTGGAGAACAGAGGTGGGGAGAAGTGGGTTCTGTTTTCACTGGATATCTTTTTGTACCATTTGAATTTTATGCTATATGCATATGTTATTAAAAAATATAATTTAATTTTAAAAAATCAGACCTTTAAAATTAGGAGAATGCATAAGAAAAAATGTTAGTAAGTTTACATTTATTAAGCATTAATGAATTCACTTTGATATTCAGACATTGTTATAAACTAATTTTATTAGCAAGAATGATGAGTATTCAAATACTTATACATTACATGATATAAAATGGCAATCTTTTCCCAGTTAGCAGTATAAAACAAAGTTAACTGTTAATATTTTCTTGATTTCTAATTGCAATCAACTGCTCAAAACTCATGTTCTACTTAATTATTATCTTTCTTTTAGGGCTTGCTAGCACACAGAAAACAGTGCAAAGATATAATAAGTATGACACCGAGAAAATTCTATCCATAACTTACATTTTTTTCTACCAAGTGGGAAAAGATGACCATTTTTTTGATGAATACCATGGTCCAGCTCACAGAACATTAGTATGTTTGAACAGTTTCATAACTTCGTGGATAGACAAAATGTAGTAGCTCTAAATGCTGGCATTAATAGGTGGCATTAATGAAGTATCCAAAGCATGGATTTGGGTATAAGATAGACATGTTTTCAAATTCTGGCTTTACCACATTTCCTAGTTGTGTGACTTTGAAAAACAAATCACCGTACTTCGTTGAAATTTGATTTCCTCCTCTCTAAAATGAAGAAAATAATAATTTGCTTTTGGAATTGTGAAAATTAAGGGCAGTGTTTGAAGTCTCTAGGATGCTAGGGTTACATTATGTAGTCTTCAAAGTTAACAAAGGGTCAGTTCTTCTGTATCCTGACAAAAGGGGAAACCATGGCAGGAGAAAGAAGCAGGAATCTGAACTCTCAGAAAAATTGTGAGAAACCCAAAGGCTTTAGTGAACTGATATGAAGGGTTGGTGGCAGTTTGGGCTGGAGGGTAGGAAGGTCAGATGCAGCCAAGAGAGAATAGGTTGGGGGAGAGTTTTAAAATCTGCCCTTGACTTTCCCTCACATTGTCTTGGGAAGATCATGCTTGCCCAGGGCCATAGAAACTGGTAGCAACTGCCTAGCCATCTGTTGTCAACATAGTAATATCAGAAAAGCACAGAAGTTCCTCCAGGATAAGGAGCTGAGGAAAACGAGTCCGTGTTGCCCCCTTGGGCATGTCTTCCTCCAACATTCCCGCAGCAACTGTCAATGCTGGTGAATTAAAAGCATCAGGATACTGCCTTCTCTCAGTGATGGCTTTTAAAAAACAGTTTAAGGGTGGTAGGGTGAATTCCTGACTAGAGGACCAGCCTGGTAGAGTGACAGCAAATAACAATGGTCAAAATAGGGTTTGTGGTATAAGAAGCTCTCCAGCCTGAGCCTCATTTTCTTTCCTTAAATTTAGTGAGGGGCACACAAACCAGACCCTGGTCTTCAGCTTTTGCCTGCACAGGGCTACTGATTCCTCTAGGGGAACATGATCTACCATAAATTTGACCATAAAAGAAAGAAAAATTTAAAACATACACTGCGTGAAGCAGAAGTGTCAGAACCAATACACCAAGGATTTAAAATAAGCATAACAAATATCCTCAAAGATACAGAGAAGGTATTGTTAATATGAACAAGAACAGGTCATAAAAAGGAATCATATAAAATGTTAGAAATAAAAAAATACAACAGTTGAAACAAAAAAATAGATGGTCTAAACAAGAATCATGAATGAGAAAATCAGACTGAGATGCTGTCCCAGAAGGCAGGAAAAGATAAAGAGATAAAAATATTAAAGAAAAGCTCAGAGACATGGAAGGTGGAAGTATCAACATCAGAACTAAGAAGAAATAGTGGAAGGGAAGGAGTATTTGATAAAATAATGATATATATCCAAGAATTAAAGATCAAAGACTTCAGATTGAAAGAGCTCACAGAATACCAAACAGGTAGCAGGGGCAGGAGAAAGATGAGGCAGTGAGGCACAAAGCATGCAAAACTTAAGGAGGCACTTGCATGACCCTGGGAGCAAGAGCAGTTTATTAACAACTGAACTGCCTGCAGACTTGACACAACAATAGAATCCAGAAGACAATGGAATAATATCTTCAAAATGTAAAGAGTAAATAATTATGGACCCAAAGTTCTACTTTTAGCTATGCTTTTATTCATCAAAGAGGGCAACTTAAAGACATTTTCAGACAAAGAAAGGTGAAGAGTTGGCTACTTCTAAACTCTGATTCAAATAACTGTTTAAGAGTATTGTGGTAGTCTGTTAAACTAGTGGCCGCAATGAATCAGGCCTGGCAGTATTCAAATCCTTGTATAGTCCCCTCCCCCTAAATGTGGGCTGGTGTTACGATTAGCTTTAACCAACAGGATATGACGGAGGTAACACTATGCCAGTACTAGCCATAAACTTTAAGAAAGCCTTACAGCTTCTGCTTTTGCATTCTTGGGAGTAAGAAATCCAGCTACCCTGCTGGAGAAACCACGTGGAGCGACCACATGGAGAAGGAGAGGCTCAGTCATTCCTGCATCCCAATTGAGTCCCGTCCTCAGTCTACCTGCCAACTGAATGCAGCCACACAAGTAATCATCACCAAGACCCAACCAAGAACTACCCAGCTGAACTCAGCCTAGATTGCAGAACATTAAGCCAATAAGACAATTGTTTTAAGCAATTAAATTTGAGGTGGTAGTTACGCAGATAATGGAAACAAATATTTCAGAAGGAAGTCAATTAAATCAATTAGAATGTATCTTTTAAATAGTAGTCTAAAACCCCCCACAATCTCACAAATAATAACTTTTAAAATAATTCTTTTTTTCATGGAAATAAAGGGAGAAGAAAGTAATCTGAGTTATGATAGAGGGAAATTCCTTACTCAGACATTATACCTATTAAAATTAGACACAACTACTATGTTCATTTATACAAGCATATGAGAGTTTTACAGAAGCCCACGATAGTGAGGAATATCTAAACATGAAAACATCAAAGAAGATATTGAGATTCTTAGTGGTTACTCTACTTAAGAATTCAAATTGTACCCAAAGTAATTACTTGAGAGAAGCCTTGTTAGGTGAGAATTGCAAAAATAAGACAAAACTCCATGAAGAATGTTTGAAATCCACTCTCTCTTTCTTGAAAACTTGATCTAATTAAAATTAGAATTTTTGAAACAAGTTGCTATCTAACCATTTATATTTTATCAACAAAGCCAGGATTTATTCAAACATACAATTTGCTTCGAATATTGGTGAGAACTTAGCAGTTTTACTTTGAGAAATGTCCTTTTCTTAACTCTGTGTCTGGTTAAAGATCATTCATCAGTAATATTTTTCTCTTAAATCCCACTCTTCTCAATAGTATTCTGATCTTATATAAAAAGATTATTAATATAAAAATAGTATAAAAATAGTATAGATTTTCAAAATATAGTAAAAAGAAAAAACATCGCTGTAGCAAAAAAAACTGCTGTTTTTTACAGTCTGGTGCAAAAGAAACAACACAAACTAAAACCTATTTTAGAAAATTAATTTTACCACTATATCTGAATTTGCAATTCAAAAGAACATTGAAATATCAAGCTGTTGATAAACAGGAAAGTTTTATTTAAGCATGAAATAACCTCTTCACAAATTAGATTAGGCTTTTCAATTTATAAAGTTTTATTATATAAAACCAAATGTGAATACTTACTCTTACAGGGACTCAGATATGATGGAGCATAGCCATTTGTTAACTGGCCATGGATGGCAGCCAGGAAATTGTGTGTGGTACAAGACATAAAGGGCACTTTGAATTGTCAGCACAAGATAACATTGCTGAAATGCCAAAGTCTGGGCGTAATTAAGTGGGCTGATGGAACAGAATGACTATGAGATGACTTTTAATTGGTATTTGTGCATGTTTATGTGCACATTTTTCTGTGTTTGTATGCTTATAGTAAAAAATCTGGCCCATATAGACTAGTTTATATACATATTTTTAAATGTTACATTTAAATATTTTCTTTTTTAAAAATCATTTTCATCTAATATCCAAATACCACCTAAAATATGAATAAATTGCAGGCCTATATTGTATAGTATATGTCACTTTACATTATGACTTTAATCTGTTGAAGAATGTGTAATTATCATTTAACTATATTTATTGAATCTGGGCATTATATTAGACCCTAGGATACAATAATGAACTTGGCAATGAGAAATGCCAATAAAAGAATAGAGAGAGAAAAAGAAATACCAATAAAAGAACAGAGAGAGAAAGAACCATGCCAGGTTCTCAAGCTAAATTTCAACTCAACACATAAGGTAATACAGTGCAATAATTAATAATAGAAACAGTTGCCATTTATTGTCTACTATGTAGCAAATACTGTGTTAGGCACTTTACATCTTGTTTCATTTGTTTCTCACAACAGTCCTGCAAAGCAGAAATTACTATTCTCACTTCATAAATTGAGGAAAACAGGGTGATTAAATTTAATGGGTTCAGGCTCACACAATACTAAGTTTAATACTGAACCAATATTAAATTATAAAAGGAGTGTTGATGGTGACAAAGTTACCGTGATTTCCAGTTAAACACGGCAAATTCAATATGCATTTCCCCCATTCCTTCCCCAAGCCCCAATATATTCACACTACAGAAATTAAGAGGGTTTACATACTTAAGGAAAAAAAGAACTAAATGGGAGTGCAGATGTTAACCAGTTTGGAAGCTGGAAAACAGATGGATAAGTCGCAAAAGACTCAAGTAAACTACAGAAAACTAAAAGTTAAGTCCTATGGGGCAGGGGGTGGGGTAAAAATCATGCCAATTCATGCCACAGCATTCCAGGAATGCCCCAGAATAGGGAGGCATCAGATACCTCTGAGTCAGCAAGCATGGGGCAGGAGGACAAGGTGACATTGCAGAGGACTGCTTAAGGGACTCATAGATTTTCTGTCCTCTATCCTAGGCAGAGGTTTGGAGGATTTCTCTCTGCGCAAATTAAGTAGATAAACAGACCAGATCTACAGACCCTGATTTTGGGGAATCCCTTATGAAATGACTGAGTCCTGCCTTATCATCCTAGAGCAAAGCCCATCTCTCCAGTATCATCTTTCACCACTCTACTAAGTCCCTTCAACTTGAATAGTGGAAGTATCATCTTTCACCACTCTTCTACATCCCTTCAACTTGAGTAGCAGATGTACCATAGCTGCTCCTTATAAGGAAAGAAGTGGTTGGTTACTAAAGAAAGTCAGTTAAAGCAAAAAATCATGTACCATATATAAAATATATATATATGATATATTTTATATATACAATGTTATAACATTATAAATAATATATATGATGTTATATATTACATATTTTTTAACCAGTTCATCAAATTTTTATTGGCATGCCAATCCACTTTGAGGAGGTGTCCACTGATTGGAATTCACCTTTGTGTCTCTTGTACAAACCATGCTTCTAATGCATCATTTCCAGTTTCTATTTCTTTCACACAGAATGCAAACATAAAGACACCTTTCAAGTAAAATGAGTGTAGAATCCTTCAAGATTTAAAGAATTCAGTCCAGCTCCTCTTAGTTATTTTGCCTATACCTAATGAGCATCTTTTTAAGTTAGCAATTTACCTTTTATCAAGTCGGCACATTCAACTTTGAATGTTTTATAGAAACAACTGTTTTCTTTTCTTACTCAGATTTTAAATTACAAGACTATGTAATTAAAATATGGAAACACAATAACAAGTACACAGACACAAGCTTTCTGGTTTGGAAACAAGCTTGACTTTCAGAGAGTGTCTCTACCTCCTTGGTCTGGGTTACATTTTCTGTCTCTAACTTATGAGCAATACAAGATAATATAGGTGAATTTGACAGATCAAAAAGGGCTGTGTAGGCCACAGTGAGGAATTTGAAATTTATTCTATGAACAGTGAGAAGTAACTGGAGAACCTAAAGGAGAAGAATATCATTTGTGTTTTAAAAAGATCTTTTGACAATGATGCAGAAAATACATATGGAGGAGGAGGAAAGGAAGCAGCGTAATAGCGGCTGTACTGCACTGGTTACAATGAAGATGGAAAGGAATAGATTTGGGGTCTATTTTAGAGATAGAGTGTCAAGATTTGCTGATGGATTGAATGTAGCGGGGGCAGCAAAAAGAGAGAGTTTTAGAATGCCTTCTAGCTTATCAAAACTTGAGCACCTGGTGGGAGAGTGGAGGTGGCATTCACTGAGATGGAGAAGACCCATGGGGGATAAGTTTCGATGGGGGAAATGAAACATTCTATTGCAGCCATATCAAGTTTGAAAAGGTGACTAGCTATCCCTGAGGAGATGTTAAGTAGGTGTTTGGAATGTGAACTTGAAGCTCTGTAAAGAAGCCAGGGTTAGAGAGATAAATTTGGTTTTTAGACTGGTTCCTTTGACCTTTAACCTTAAACTTCTATTCCTTGTTTCATCCCCATCGGATAGTATCTCTTGATTACCTATATCATAAATAATGATTTTAGCACCCTTCTTCTCTTCTTCTCATTTTCTGTCAATTATGTACATTTCTTATTAAAGCTGCTAATATATATTCTGTTCTGTAGCCATATTTAAGCTTGTGTCTATAGATTGAGCCTAAAAGTTGAACACTACTAAACAGCATGCATAATATTACATTATTACATATATTTTGTTTATTTCAGGGTTAAATGTTGTGCCAGGACATCATTTTCTTTTCAGTGGATCTAATGCTCAGTGCCACTTTAAAAGAAAAAGGTTTAGTATCCATGCCACATCAATTCCCTTTTCTAGGTCAAAAAGTATTTCCCCTGAGAACTTTGAACACATTAACTCCATTGCACTCTTGCATCAGTGCTGCCTGACTCCATGTTGATACTTCTTAGATAGTGACTTATTTTTCTATCCCTTTATGGAAGCTTTTAGAAATTTCTGCTTATGATTATTGTTTTGCAATTTTGTAATGATATGTAGGGTGTGTATCTTTTTCCCCTTCAAACTTAGAAGCACTCAGTAGACCCTTTTAATGCATTTTATATAGGGAAACTTTCTTATTATATTAGAGGTTGTATAGAGTACTGTATAGTACCAGTTATGAGTATATGTACTGAAGTCAGGCTATCTGGGTTCAAATACCAATTATTCACTGTGTAGCCTTGGGCAAGTTAACTACATGCTTGCTTTCAAAGGAGTTCAGAACATGCCACTCTAAAATGCCACTGGCATATTGACTATATTGAGTTAAAGGCACTTGATGCAAGTTAAAGGCACAAATGCAAGAAAAACATTCTGACCTTTCTTCTCTTTCTCAAAAGCAGGAGATGAAATTCCTATGCATAACAGGAATTTGAGGTGGGGGGAAATCTATATAAACAAACCTTGTTAAACTCACCCTTATCTTCCTAGTCACTTCTCTACCCAATTACCCTAGCCCAAACTCCTTTGCCTTGTCCCATTTTTACAATTTACTACTCTTTGTCCAATTTAGTATACGTGTTCTTTCTGTGTCTTTGGGTCTTCCTTTCCTTATGAAGGCTCCCCTGCTGTGTAAAGGTTGCGTTACATAAATTTGTATGCTTTTCTCCTATTGATGTTTGTGTCCATTTAATTCTCAAGCCCAGCCAAAAACACTAAGAGGGTAGAGGTAAAATTTTGCCTCCCTACACTTTCTTATCTGAAAAATAAGAATATTCATAGTATTTCTACACTATTATATTGCATAGAGTTAATGTGGGAATTAAATAAGTTAATATTTAGAAAGTTCCATAAAGTGCCTTGCAGATAGTATGTGCTCAACAAATGTTATGTTTTGCTAATTATCTACCTTCATTTTTACTCTTTTCTGGAGCTCCAGAAAAGTTGGATTTCTCAAACAGATCCTCATTTTGCTTTTCTTTTCATTTTCTAAGTTTTTGTTTTGTTGTCCCATGCTCTGTGATATTTCCTTGCCTTTATCCTCCAAATCTTTTTTTAAATTGGCATAATTCTAATCTTTGGTTGTCCATTCATAATTAAGAACGGGATGGGGGTATCGGCTTGACTGACCAAAACGACTGGTGTGATAGTTGACATCTGGCTAAGACACTGGGTTCTAGTAATCTTCATGTTGGGATAGGGTGGAGTGCTCATGACTAGAGCCTTTATTTAAGGGACAGGCTTTGAAGTAACTCTCTGACTCTCTCCTACCCACTTTTTATTCTTGCCTTCCACTATGACTTGACATGTAGTTTGATATGTAGCTCAGTCAGGGCTTTGGCCAGTCAGATTGTCTCTTATTTGCTGCATCTCCTTCTAGGTATTGCTTCTTTGTTCTCTTTTATTTATCAATAGGCTTCTACTCTTTCCTACACTCTTGAAAGTTCTTCCTTCTATTCTCTTCACCCTTATGAGTTTATTGCTTTGCTACTATTCAAGTATTAGGGTCTTAGAAGGTAGGGAATTTTGATGTGTGTGCCCAGTCTACCATCCTGAACCAGAAGCAGAAACTTTATTATCTTTCTAAAGGACAGGTCATTGTTACAGATTATCTAATAGCCCCCTTCATCAATAGCCTACCTTCCTTGAAATGACAAGAGTTATAATTATTAAAATGTGGTGGCAACAACAATGAGCAGAATACTGAGTTTTTGACTTTGAGGCTGGTGTTATCAATGATCAGTACAATTTTCATTATCTCATATTAACTGTGTTTGGAGACAAACTGTTCACTAGGAAGAAATAACAAACTTTCCAAGGGCTGCACTAGCTGTGTGTACATTTTCAACTTCTGTAAGGAAGTAATCTTTCAGGAGGTGTCAGCACATCTAATACATCTTAGTTTTGATAGCAATAACTTGAGATAACAAAAAGGTTTTTACACTGC
This sequence comes from Aotus nancymaae, assembly GCF_030222135.1. Taxonomy (NCBI): domain Eukaryota; kingdom Metazoa; phylum Chordata; class Mammalia; order Primates; family Aotidae; genus Aotus; species Aotus nancymaae. The sequence goes on along the minus strand of NW_026988471.1, from coordinate 53,166,881 downwards.
AAAACCTTACCTATTCCATAAGAAGGCTTTTGCATCTTGCTGTGTTTGACTGGCAGAACCAGTGGACATGTTGGTTTTTGGAAGTCACTCCTCTGGGTGCTCTTAGGGTCATAAGGTGGTAGGAAGACAGGTTCCAGGGCTTTACCATGTGGCCACCAGTCACCCTTTATAGAAAATAATTGGAAACACAAAATTGGATACTGTAGGGCATTGTCATGTATTGCTTGATGTCTATGGATATTCAGTAATTCAATTTAACAAGTTAGTGGATATCCTAGTACTAATATGGAGTTCTGAAATCTAGAAATATCTTTTCACAAAAAAATGTGTTTATTTTAAGGCACCAAAAACATGAGTTGTCATATATTTTTAGCTAAAATACAGCTGTAAATTCTTAAACTATCTTCCTTCTATCAACAGATGAAATGGTAAAAATCAACAAAATAGCTGTTTTTTGTTTTGTGCTACAATTTTATTAGATATGTACATATGTATGTATTAAATGTGATTTGATCTTAAAAATTATGTTCTATACTTGTCATTATGACAATACAAATAATGTATTATCATCTAAAAATGGTGGCTTTCAGAGTTTTTAGTCCATAACCTGCACCATGAAATACATTTTATGTCATACAACAGCCCACAATGCTACACATACATAAAACTAAAACAAAAGCTTCACAAAATACTTATTCTTACTCTATGCAGTGCATTCAGCTATTTTTCTATTCTATTTTACTGTTTTCCTATTTCATTTCCCATTGATGACTGTAACTCATTGATTTATAATTCACTAATGGCTCAGTTTGATAAACTTTTTTCTAAGGGAAGGTCTCTCCATTCTTACTGAATTTTGGTACTAAAAACTAAGTACACAAGAAAGGGAAAACTGATAGATTCTTCATTAGCATGTATGACAATTTGTTCTCTTGAAAGGTGAAAGAGTAGAGAGGGGAACTGTTAGCTTAATTCTGATCAAAAATTTAAAAACTGGCTGATCAGGTGGTAGTAAGAAAACCCTTGAGAAATCCTGTGATACCTAGGAGTTCCTGGAATACAATTCGGGTATGAAAGTAATTTTTGATATAATCAAACACTTACCATGGGCTGTAAGGAAGCAAGTCTGCCACTAAAAAAAAATCAACTTTGATTCCATAGCCAAAGACTTCTAAAATATGATTCAAGGGGGATGAATATGCAATTCTAATAGGTAAAATTCTATCAATACAATTGAGGCTACATTGATGCAAAAAGGGAGATGTTTCTTTTTTAAAAAAAAAAAACCTATGTAGCTGCATAGGGAGTCAGTTCTCAAATGAGCTTAGTTTAGAAAAAGACAGGCATGTATAAAAGACATATACAACATAAGATTTAAAAAATAATTAATGGAGTCAGCTTGTTAGAAGATTGTCAAGAAACTTAGAAGAAATTTATAAATTGATAAAATGTTATAAATTTATAAAATTGTCAAAGGCAGCAAAAATAAGATTTTCTAGAAAAAATTGTTCATAGCTGCGTGAAATCCTACAGTCCAAAAAAGGTGATATTTCATGTTCTGGCTAACAATTTGGAGAGAAGAAATCAGAACTATTCAACTTTAGGTTCTTTGTTAAGGAAGATTACAGTCAACCTGAAAAAGATGAAATGAACATGTACCAAAGAAAGAACTAAGCCCTGAATAGCTGATGAGAGAGTTAGACTTCACTTTGTCACTTTAAAAGAGTGCCAGTTTTTAGGCCAATGACAAATTGTAAGCAGGAGTAATGGAATAATGGGTAATTGGAACTACAGATAATTTCTGCAGAGATCACAGAAATTTAGGACTAGGGGATTTTGAAGAATAGATTGGCTAATGCTTCATTTTTCAGAATGAGCTAAAAGGTGTATTTTAAAAATCAAGACTACTTGATGTAGATCCTAGGAAAATTCTAGAACAGATTACTAAACAGATGGTGTCTTCTCACTATCTAGCTGAAAATAGTCACATCTTACTGTTGTCAGAGCGCCTGCTTCTGGCAGCTCTCCTCCACTCCACTTCACAATTATGATAGTGATTCTTATGCCCCAAGGTCTAGAATGTAAAGGTCTTATCTTATTCTCATCACAACTCTATGAGGCAGGAACACCCACTTTACAGATGAGAAAACTGCCAGGAGATTAACTTCTCCAGGGTATATCACTAGCAGACTGCTGCACTGCCACAATTCAAACTCCCTCTTTGTACACACCTTATTGCACTCCTGTATCAAACCTGCTGTGGAATGTAAAACCAGCTAAGCACAACCAAATTAAATTATTTATGAAGTGAAAATAGGTCAGGTGCAGTGGCTCACACCTGCAATCCCAGCATTTTGAGAGGCCGAGGTGGGCAGATCATGAGGTCAAGAGATCAAGACCATCTCGCCAACATGGTGAAACCCCATCAAAAATACAACAATTAGCTGGGCGTGGTAGTGCTTATCTATAGTACCAGCTATTCAGGAGGCTGAGGCAGGAGAATTACTTGAACCCGGAAGGCAGAGGTTGCAGTAAGCAGAGATCACACCACTGTACTTCAGCCTGTCAACAGAGTGAGACTTGGTCTCAAAAAAATAGAAAAAAAAAAAAAAAAAGAGAAAATAGAGGCTCTTAGTACCTGTCTTGGTCAGTTTTGTGCTGCTATAACAGAATACCTTAGACTGGATTATGTATAATGAGCAGAAATTTATTGGCTCACAGTTCTGGAGGCTGAGAAGTCCAAGATCAAGGCACTGGCAGGTTTGGTAATTATGATTTTAAGATGGCACTTTAAACACTGCATCCTCACATGGTGGAAGGCAGAAGGGCAAAAAGAGGGCAAGAGGGGACTGAACTTGCCTTTTTATAATGGCATTCATTTCACTTATGAAGGTGGAGCTTTCATGACCTAATCACCTCTTAAGGGTTCCACCTCTTAATACTGTTACAATGGAAATCACATTTCGACATGAGTTTGGAGGGGACAAACATTCAAACCATAGCAGTAAGTATCCCGAGAAAGTTCTTCTATGATAAGATTGTAAAGCATACACATACACTTTATATCATCTACTTTTGTTAATCAAAAACTTATTTTGCTAATACCCAAGTTACTGGAAAAATGACTGGGATAAGCAAACCACAAAGAAATGTCTGATAGACTTTAGTTATTATTATGAATTTATTTTTTTGAGACAGGGTCTCACCTCACTCTGTCACCCAAGCTGGAGTGTAGTGGTGCCATCGCAACTCACTGCAGCCTCAAACTCCCGGACTCAGGTGACCCTCCCACTTAAGCCTCCTGAGTAGCAGATGACTGGCATAAGCCACCATGCCTGGCTATAATTTTTTCTTAAAAGTGTAATGCAAAGCTAGACTTAAAGCAGAGCTATAATTTCATTTTTTGAGAAAACTTCTTTTAAATTGAGTTGCCAAAATGGTCTTAGTTTCACAAATATAAAGGAAATGGAGAATAGTTTTTCCTGAAATGTGATTGGTGACCAAGACTCTGCAGTTTGTGAAAGTGTTCTGATGAGTGTTATAAAGTGGATGCATCTTCACTTTAGCTGAGTGAATCCTAAAGTCCAAAAAAAGGTTATCTTTTGTGTTTCTGGATAGTCTTCCTTATGTCTAAAAAGTTGGGTTTGTTCCCGGAAGAGTGAAAGTGCGTATGTGCCCATGCAACATTTGCGTGCCTTTTTGGTCCAAGCATTTACTCATAAAAGATTATGAGATGAAGGAAAGAGATAAATGGAGGCTTGTTTTTATCTTTATTTCACACTGAAGGGACTAACACTGAAAGACTAACAAAAAATGTACTGTTCTGTGTACCATCACTTACATTGGATTGTGAGGGTTAACATGGAGTTATGACAAAATAAGAAATGGGAAAAGTTACCTTGTGTGATGGCTTTGTCTGGGCTCTGGGGAACAGGCCGTATCTTGCAGATTATATAGGGTATTTTTGCCTAACTCAAACTTTGGACCCTGCGAGGAGTTCTCCCTCCCATTATAAGGCCTGTCTTCTTTCCTGCCCCAGGATGATAGCCACGGGGCTCCATGGTCAGGGGGTGCCTGGAGATTCCTGATGACAGGGCTCCTTCTAACCCGCAGCCCTGGGAAAGCCAATGGCTATTGCACTGTGGGTCCCTTAGTCACATTTGGAAGCCAATGTAAGGCTGTCTCTATGTTATACTCCTAGTATTCCTAAGCTTTCAGAGATGTTTTAATAAAGATTACTTATTTTCCATTCTTTGGGAAATTAAGGGAGAATCCTCAGAGGAGAAGTAGTAAAAGCAAGTGAAATATCCTAGAGAAACCAGTTAAGCGAATGCAAGAGGTCATAAGCCAAGCTCCACAGCCACAGCCACAATGGCCTAGCCAAGATGGCTGCTGGTGGTCATCTGTGGAACATAAAATCATACTTTGGGGTTTCCCAAGGAAATGTGGGCTTTTGACAAAACTACACATAAACAATCGCATTTTGTTGGTAGAGCTCAGTGGCTTTAAAAAATTGAAGTACTATCACAAACACTAGGGCAGCTAAGGTCACATTGGTTACACGGTACCTAAATTCATCTCTGTTTTGCTATAGATATTATGAGTGCTAAAAAGAAAAAAAAGAAAGAAAAAGAAAAAAAATCAGTTTTTAAGCAGTTCATAATGCCACCCCCTATGAAAAATTCCTAAATTGTGTTCTGTGGAACACAGGTTCTCTAGCATATTAATAGGTGTTATAAAAATAAAAAAAGAGGTGTCCACAGTTAAATAACTTTGGGAAATAGTGAGAAAAGCAAAGATAAATAAGTTTATCACAGGACTTCTTAGAACCTTTGTATACCAATGTGAATTGTGAAGCTCTGAGAAAGGTTTATAAAAATACAGCTTTTCCAAAACATATTTGACTTTGCGAATTTATTTTGTTAAGCATGTAGGCAAAGGTCAGTGCTCTGAAAAATAAACTTTTGAAAATACCAACCCAGTACAGTCTCTTTTAAAGTACCAATATTTAAATACATAAGACAATCAAACCAGTTTCCTTTGAAAGTGACTAAGCTAAAACTTCTTACTTTTTCTAGCATTCCCAATTTTATGTTCCTAGGTAGAAATGTATGAAATCTTAAAAATCTTGTAAATAATTAAAACCAACCAATCTTGTGTTGCATCCTAAAGATACTATCTTAGCAAAACACAGAAAACAACAGGTGTCATATAAAATATTTAGGCAAGTTTATTTTCTTTACTCTTATTGTAAAGACAGCATTACTGTCAACCAGTTTTTTTCGTAACCAAGCTAACCTTTAAAAAGAAACCTGTCATCTTAAACGAAGGAACAGTTTACAAATATGTGAAATATACATTCTTTATTAGTCCTTGAATACTTGAAAATGAGTACATTTAAGGTTGATTGTTGTTTCTGTTTTTTATTTTATTTTTAAATTTGTTTTTAGAGATAGGTTCTTGTTCTGTTGCCCAGGCTGTAATGCAGTGGCGTGATCATTGCTCACTGTAGCCTTGAACTTTTGAGCATAAGCAATCCTACTCCCTCAGCTTCCTGAATAGCTGGGGCTACAGAGGCATGCCACCACACCTGGCTATTTATTATTATTATTATTATTATTATTATTATTTGTAGAGACAGGGTCTCACTATGTTGCCCAGGCAGGTCTCAAACTCCTGGACTCAAGTTATCCTCCTGTCTTAGCCTTCCAAAGTGTTATGATTACAGGTGTGAGCCACTGTGCCCAGACTATTTTCTTTCTGGGCACAGTGGCTTACACAGATAGGGTCTCACTCTGTCACTCAGGCTGGAGTGCAATGACATAAACACAGCTCACTGCAGCCTTGACTTTGTCTGGGCTCTGGGGAACAGGCTATATCTTGCAGATTATAGAGGGTATTTTTGCCTAACTCAAACTTTGGACCCTGCGAGGAGTTCTCTCTCCCATTATTAGGCCTGTCTTCTTTCCTGCCCCAGGATGATAGCCACGGGGCTCCATGGTCAGGGGGTGCCTGGAGATTCCTGATGACAGGGAATGATGAAGGTGAAAGCAATCTTCCTGCCTCAGGCTCTCAAGTAGCTGGGATCACAGGCATACTCCATTACACCCAGCTATTTTTTTAAAAAATTTTTTTGTATAGATAGGGTCTCACCATGTTGCCCAGAATGTTTTAAAAATATAAACATTCCCTTCCTGCCACACCCAAATCAGACATGCTTGTAACTCAGTGATGTATTTTCAGTCTTTCTCTGTGTCTTTCCTTATTCATATTCACTGTCAGCTTCCCTTATCGTAGTTCTTCATCTCAAACTCACTTTCACCATCACTTAAAGGTCCAGCACTAATAATGATTCTACTACTGCTCTGTCACCTAGTCTTGCTGATAGCAGCTCTTAACACCTTTGTTCATTTTTTTTCCCCAACATACCTATAGAGTAGGAAGAAAAGAAATTAGTTGGGATTAAGTTTTTAAACTTTTATGTTTCATATTTCTGTTCTCAACCCAGCTTCTTTGTCTTAGTATCGCTAATGTAAGGATGAGTTCAGTGAACAGTTTTAAACTCAATCCTGAACTATACCTCAGAGTAATTCATGAGCCTTTGTAAGAAATATAAGAACTTCACTAATCTGGATTCCGGTACCAAATTAATTTCTCCAGTGTAGGTCTGGTTTAACAATAACAACTGATTTCTTTAAAATCTGAAATAATTGCTATGAGAGCAGAAACAAGTTTACAAAATGAAGTACCCTCAATATGGCCCTTATAAGTGTTTAGCTCATGAAATTAAAAGTACATTTAACCACAGGAATTCCTGCCACGAGAAGATCTCACATTCACATACACTGCCATGGTATGCTGTCTATGACAAGAACAGATGTTATCAGTATGAAGAGAGCTCACAAAAAGCAGTCTCCATCTCAGTGTTCAATCGCTGCTATACCTAACACACAGAAGGATGAGGAAAGAAGTGGAGTAGTAGGAGGCTGACACTGGCACAGTTGTCTGAGACCATTTAATGGTACACATTTCCTTTTCCGAATATCATGCTGAAACAAATCTACATAGAAATTGCCATTACCTTTGCTGTAGCATATTTTGAATCCCATCTGTTGAACACTTGCTGGGCCCAGCACTGTGCTAGGTCTTCTCTCATAGGATCCTGCTCTCAGCAGCAGATGGTGGGCTCCTCAGTCCCTGTCACTGTGCAAAGAGCAGTAGACTAGGATTCTGCTGCTACTAAGAGCTAATGTTTAGTGAGTGCTTCCTTTGTGCATTATGAATGCTCTTCTGCCACGTTCCTGCAGGCTCACTCCCTCACTCTCCCTCAGGTCTTCACTCAAATGTGACTCAGTGAAGCCTTCTCTGACCATCAATTTAAAATTGCCGCTCTGCCTGCAGCATTCCTTATCCTGCCTTGCATGCCGCCCTTAATACCATGTAACATTTCAGTACAGCTTACTTGTTTTATCTATTCCCTCCCTAAAACATAAGCTATGTAAGGACAGGATTTTTTCCCCCATTTGCTTTGTTCACTGCTGTATCTCTAGTGTCTAAAACAGTAACTGACAAAAATATTTTAATTCTCACAAAAACCCTATGAGAGGGACAATTACTATCCTTATTATATAAATAAGGAAATTGAAGCTTAGAGTGACTTGCCCGAAGTCACATGGCATGTGTGTAGCAGCAAAAAAATGGAATGAACTAGTGACATGCGGCAGCAACATGGGCAAGTCCCAAATGCTTTATTCTGAAAGACTGGTTCAGCAGGCTACATACTGTATAATCCCATTAACGTGACTTTCTGGAAAAGGCAAAACTATGGAAAGCAGATCAGTGGTTGTTGGAGTAGAGGAAGGGGATGACCTCAAAAGGGCATAGGGGGACTTTTGAGGGTGATGGAAATGATTCATGGCTTGATTGTGGTGGAGTAACATAACTACACTTTTGCCAAAATCCAGAGAATGATATACTATGAGGGTGACTAACGTACTGTGTACGGGTAAGTAAAATAATGCTCCCTCTGTCACTAAAGACATTCATCTTTTAAGCCCCAAACCTGTGAATGTTACTTTGCATGGCAAAGGGACTTTGCAGATGTGATGAAGGATCTTGAGATGAGATTATCCTGAATTATCTGGGTAGGTCCAATCTAATCACAAGGATCCTTATAAGAGAGAGTCAGGAGAGTGGGTCAGAGAAAGATTTGAAGATGCTGTGTTGCTGGCTTTGAAGAAAAAGGTGCCATAAGCCGAGGAATATGGGCAGCCTGTAGAAGCTGGAAAAGGCAGGGAAGCCGATTCACTCTTACAGCCTACAGAAAGAACCAGGCCTGGCCACAGTCAGTGAGACAGATCTTGGAATTTTGAGCTAGAGAATAAACTTGTGCTGCTTAAACCAGCTTCTAAGTTTGTGAAAATTTGTAACATCAGCAATAGGAAACAAATACAATAAACTGTACCTCAACAAACCTGACTTTATAAAAAAGATAATGGAATATTTTTAGTATGGCATAGTCGATGAAGTGTCGTTTGGCTAAACCAACAGCTCTGGATCAGAAATATAACTGTGACATTTGCTTATTACATAACCTCAGATATGATAATTAACCTCATCAGAATATGTGTTATCTGTAAACTATATCCAATAAGACTTCATAGAAATTGCTGTAGAGATGAAAGTATATAATTTATATAAAACACTTAGCTCATTAGAACTTCATATGCTTTCAATAAATGGTTATTATTTTACAGAAGATATGTGAACTATTATCACAGGATATTTTTATATTAGGATATATATCATAAATACAATATATACATGAAATTTCTTTAGTGACCCCAAAGCAGTACTTCATGGCAATAATCTGACCCAGTCTAGATAAACAATTATTTAGATTCCTTCCCTGTGTCTGTATTGTTTATATATAAAAGTCATCTGCCAGAATAGTTCCGGGTTACTGCTTTTAACTATTGGATTATGATAAGTACTACTGAGATGTGTCTCATCCTTTATAGTCTGTGACCAAATTATTCTGTGAAACAGCGTCTGAATCTAAATCACTATTTGTATACAATGAACATCTCTCCAACCTGTATTTCTGGCCCTTTTTTGGGATCTATGTAGGGAACTGGTTCATTGTATGTTCTTGCATTTGTGTTAATGAATTTAGCATAATATATACGTCCTCTTCCGACATGTGGTTTTGAATGTTGTATGCTTTGTCCAGGGTTTTTTTCATGTTTAATTTCTTCTTTATTTTCAGTTACATATGCTATAGCAGCATCCTCTATTTTATGCTGTCTGAAAAACATAAATAGTAAATTATTTGCCCCAGTAATCATTACAACATTGAGTCAAAATTACATAAGACTTAAATATATTACAAACATCAGTCAAGACAATTTAGGCTGTATTAATAGTTATAAGAGTCTGTGCTATTAAAATTTAGGAGTCCATTTTCTAATTCTATCATCTAAGTGATATAATGGATTTGTGTTAGTAATGATTACTCGTTATAATATACCAGTGCAGTGTACCAATTCTCGTTTACTTGGAGTAAAGAAATGAGTAGTGATTGGATTTGTGCTTCCAAATCATGTTTGCAGTACTTATGTGTATGGATAAGTTACCTGCTATACTTAACTCATCTTCATTAAAAGTTTTATTACCAAGAGAATAGCTTTATTCCCCTCTTTACCTAGTAAACAGCTATCTGGACAAAGATAAACTAGTTGATTTTAAAAACTTGTCTGGCAAACTTAAAGCTACCAAAGGAGCACCATTATTTATCTTTTCAAGAAAAGAACACTATGTAGGCAGTCAAACTCAATTCAGTCTCTTCATTTTTTGCCTCTAGTAAGTATACTGATACAAACGTAAAAATTACTAAAATGAAAAAAAATTTTTTTAATGTTTAGGAAGAAAGTTTATCAAATTTTTCTCCTTTCAAATAAGGAGAAATAGAAATTATAAAAGGCAGTATTTTTAAAATTCACATACTTGAAAAACAAAGAATGAAATATATGAATTTGAATACTTTTTACATAGCTTTTAAAAATGAAAGCTGTGATCCCACAGCAGGTGAGTCAGTGAAATTCCAAATTCAGAGAAAGCAGGTAGCACCATTTAACATTATACACAGCCCTTAAAGTATAACACCTGCCTTCCTTCAAACGAATGCCAGGTCCATCTCTTCTACTATGTCATTTTTTTTTTCTTTTTTGAGACGGAGTCTTGCTCTGTCCCAAGCAGGAGTGCAGTGGCGCTATCTCAGCTCACTGCAATCTCTGCCTGTCGAGTTCAAGCGATTCTCCTGCCTCAGCTTCCCAAGTAGCTGGGATTACAGGCACGCACCACCATGCCCAGCTAATTTTTTTTTTTTTTTTTTTTTTAAGTAGAGACAGGGTTTCGCCATGTTGGCCAGGCTGGTCTAAACTCCTGACCTCATGATCCGCCTGCCTCGGCCTCCCAAAGTGCTGGGATTACAGGAGTGAGCCACCATGCATGGCCCACATCACTTTTCAGTTAAAACCCTCAAGTAGCTTTCCATTCATTTGTAATAAAATACTACCTTCTAATTAGGGCTCTAAGGTCCTGTGTGACTTGCCCCAGTGAATCTCTTCAACCTCACTCAAGACTCTCCCATAAGACTGCCTTCTGTCAGTTCCAGGAACACACCAACCTCTTTCCCTCACGGCATTTGCACATGCTGTTTCCTCTGCCTGGACAGCTCTTCCCCAGCTCCCAGCACAGCTGGCTCAGGATATTTAGGTCTCAGTTTAAAACCATCTCCTTGGCAGCTTTTCCTAGATTGCCTTCCCCCTACTGCATGTATTCTCTATTTTAGTACTTTGTTCATTTATTAACACCATAATTTTTTATGTACCTAGTTTTTTGTTTTTACTAAGCACTACCAATACCCTTTATCAGTCAATAAGTTCCATGAAGGTGCAGATTGTTTCATTCATCATGTACCCAACATCAGGAAAAGTGTCCTGTTGATCAAAGGTAAATGGACTACCATTGTAAAACTTACATATTTCTGGTGAATCTCCTGGAATTGTTTACTCCAGCTTTGTTTAAATACCCTCAGTCACCCCTCCAATACATATAAAAACAACATTCAGAATCCTTGGATTCTAGTTCCCTGCTTCCCAACAACAATTCCTCTCTGCAAAGGATTTGGAAAAACTGATTACTGGCAAAATGTAAAGAACTTCTAAACCTTTTTCTATTACCTTTCTGGAGATATAGCTATTCATTTAAATGTAGAGACTTTGGGGTCAATTAATTTATTACTGTAGACTTCGGGTATCAGTTTTTTCCACCTGTTTCTCATAGTTATCACCCAACAATATACACTTATGGTGATCAAGTCCTTGAAGAAAAGGACTGGGGCTATTTGCTTATATAGTTAAATTCACTTGATTAAACACTTGTGGTGTGTGCCCATGGGTTGATAAATAAGTGTGAAATACATGACTCTAGCAATCTCTTGCCAGAAGAAAAGCACAGATAAAAACACTGATGGGCTCTGAAGTGAGTCAGACTGGGACTGGAATCCCTGTTCTGCCATTTAGTATCTAAGCCTTGGTCTCCTCATTTGCATGATAGGAACAATAATACCTATTGTGAGCGATATGAGAATAACACTGAATAATTGATTGTTTCGACAGATATTTATTGAGTTGCATACCAGGTGCTGTTGTTGGCACAGATGATAAAGCAGTGACAAAACAAAAAATCCTGCCCTCACAGAGCTTACATTCTAATGGGGAAAGGTAGATAAAAAAGTAAATTACATCGTCTGTTAAGTGCCAAGGACAATAATAAAGTAGGGAACGGGAAAAGGGAGTGCAGGTATGTGGGAGGTAGGTTTGCATTTTTAAGTAGGGTGGAGGCTGCACTGTGAAGGTGGCAATTGAAAACAAACGGAAGGAGAGAGCTAAGTGGATATTTGTGGGAAAAGCATTCCAGCAGAGTGAACTGTAACTGCCAAAGCTCACAGCAGAACCATCCTTAGCGCAGTGCTTCTGAAAGTAGGGGCACTGGAATAGCAGCATTGGCATCAACTGTGACCTTGTTAGAAATACAAATTTATAGGCCCCATTTCAACCAGTTAAATCAGAATCTCTGGGGCTGGTTCCCAGGAACGTGTTTTAACCAGCTGTTTAGCTGATTCTTATGCACGTTAATGTGTGAGAACCATTGTTCTAGGGACAAAAATACAGGCTTTGGAAGAAGGTATCCCTGGCTCCACATCATTCCTAACTAGCTGTATGTACTGCCTTGATTAATAGTCTCAAATTTTAAGGCACATCGGAATCTACTGGATGCCTTGCTTAAAGCCAGATTATTGAGCCCCAGCCATAGAGTTTCTGATTCAGTGTGTCTGTTGGGTGGGGAGTCCTCAAAATTTGCATTCCTAACAAGTTCCCAGGTGCTGCTGATGCTGGTCTGAATCACTGCAGATGATAGCACAAGGGCCTGTTTGCTGTAGCAGAGTCCTGTCAGAGGGAGGCAAGCTGTAGAAAAGGCCAAGAAACGGAAGGGGCCATTGGAGGAGGCTTGGCTTTTACCCTATGATATCCGATGGAGACCACGATCTAACCTGGGCTTTAAGAGGACCGCTCTGACTGCTGTATCGAGGAGGCTGCAGAAGGGTAAGGAAAAAGCAAAGCCACCAGCTGGAGGGCGGTTGCAGCATCCAGGCAAGAGAAACTGGTACTTGGGACAGGGTGGGGACAGTACTGAAAGTGAGGAACAGTGGTAGATTCTGGATAATTTTAAAGGTAAAGCCTACAGCATCTGCTAGTAAGTGTGAGGAGTGGATGACTTCAAGAATTTTAGACCTGGTAATGCAAGTCAAGTCCCCGACACAGAGTATGTGCTCTGTGCGTTTTAAAAATTATTGTTGTACGCGCTCAGCCAACTGGCAATCAGAGGCAGCAAGGGGACTGTCTGAGCTTGGCCTGGACTGTCCATGCTGAGGACCCCGACCTTCCCCTGAAGGAGGAAAATGGTTTTTGGGAGGGGAAATAAGACACCAAACCCCAGCACTTACTGATGCTTATCCTCCTTTCCCTCCATGGGCCTCTACGGCACCAGGCAGCGAGGAGCCTCCCGGGAAGAACAGGGACGCAGCCCGCGCAGAGCGCTGCGACTGTGACTCACGCGTTGCTAAGCGACGGGCGGGCGACCAGGGAAAGGAGCGTGAGGGCGCCCCTGGAGTGCGCAGGCGCAGTAAGCCGGGTTGGCGCTGGACTGTCGTTCACTGTGCGCGACTGCGCGGCGAGGAGGGCGGGGGTGCCTGGTCGGGTTTCTAGGCGTGCGGGTTCGGGGCCTTGCGTTTGAACTTGCCCTTCCCGTGTAGGGCCAGGAGGGGTGTTTATCAGGACGGATTCGGTCCTTGGGGACCGGTGAGAGGCCGTTTCCGGAGCCGCGGGGCAGTGCTGCTCGCGTCTCCGCCGCGCCCGCCCTCCAGAGCCAGGAAGGTCGTCGCCCAGGTGCTGCCACGGCTGCCCAAGCTGGCTGCAAAAGTGCCGGCCGGCGGGAAGGAAACTTGTTTTCCCTTGAATTATTAAATACTGTGCTAGTTGTGATTTGTTGCTCTTGAGCTGCCTAGCCTTTACTCCAGAAAGCTTTGTGGTCACTGTTTTCCACCATTTCTAACAAAACCTTCCCCGGCTGGGCTGCCAGGATTAAAATAGAGCAAGGGAACACTCATCTCCTGCAAATGAGGCTCCCCGCGGTGTGTGCATCTGTTGCAGCCTGAGCGGTTCAGAATAGGATGGCTTAGGCAGCGGGTTGGGGCTTGTACATGTAGCACTTACCCCAAAAGAGCAAGCTCCTGGGAAAAGTCGTTGCTGACTTGCATGCACCTTCTGGCCCTGGAATTTCTTACTTCATTTCCCCATTGCCTCCCAATTTCCACTACCAGAGCCAAGGGTTTCTTTGGCATCTGTCATGGTAACTCATGCATTTCCCTGGATAATGGAAAAAAAAAAAAGTCCAGAGTTGACTTCTGCCTTATATCAGGCTATGCATGTGCATATGTTTGGAATCCAGAGTCAGTGTTCGTGTGTGTATTTACAGTCACTTTGGAGAGTGATGGGAGAGCGGAGGTTGGTCCTAGTACTCATTTTAGGTATGTGATCTAAAATCCCATCACGAAGAAGAATATATGTATATATTTGACACCTACTGACCTAGATACCTGAGTGTGGACTTTGCTGTTAAAAGATTGGAGTGTGGCTGGGCGCGGTGGCTCATGCCTGTAAACCCAGCACCTTGGGAGGTCCAGGCGGGTGGATCACGAGGCCAGGAGTTCGAGACCAGCCTGGCCAACATAGTGAAACCCTGTCTCTACTAAATAAGACAAAAAATTAGCCAAGTGTGGTGGTGGGTGCCTGTAATCCCACCTACTCAGGAGGCTGAGGCAGGAGAATCACTTGAATCTGGAAGGCGGAGGTTGCAGCGAGCCGAGATCATGCCACTGCACTCTAGCCTGGGCGAAAGAGAGAGACTTCGTCTCAAAAAAAAAAAAAAAGACTGGAGTGTGTGTGAGTGTGTCACTGTGTGTGTGTGTTTGGTGAGTAAGGAGTGGTTGAGTAAATAAATATGGGGCCAGTGGGTTGAAAACCAGAAAGCAGGGGGAACTAATATCAATTGAGCTTCCACTATGGGAGCAGGCATTTGTTAGGCGTTGTATACCACCTGCTTATCTGGTCCTGTCCTAACCATCACACTGTGAATACGAGCATAGTCCCTGAGCAGTCAGTGTTTGAAACCTGGCTCTACCACTTACTAGCCAGTTCACTTGGGCAAATGACCTAACCTCTCTGAGCCTCAACTTTTTTCATCCACAAAATGGGAAAAATACCTAGGGTTGTTGTGAGGGGTAGCTGATTTAATATAGGCAGAGTACTGACAGCAGTGCCGGATGCTTAGTGCTTTGTCATTATTGTTTGTATTGATCAATTTGATCTGCATTATGCTGCCACGTGTCCTTGAGGGTTAGTCAACTCCCTCATCATTCCCTCTAATTTCTGTTTCCTTCACCAATCTCTTCAAGGCCTAAAACCACTTACCCTCGAGAACAATCTCAGGGCTTGATAAGAAATGAGGGCATTTTCTCAACTTTCTCCTTTCAGACCAACAAATTCACCTGCATCCATAGAGTATTAGAGTCATTTGCCTGTATTTTGAGCAATATGGTATTAGTTTTAATTATGTTTATGTCAATCTCTGTTAAACAGTTTGCATATGTCTAAGACTTACCAAAAGCTATGAGAAACATTTAAAAAAGAAATTGTGCCTACCACAAGGAAGTCACAATCTAGTTAGGGACATAAGACATATAGTAAAAAAAAAAAAAACTGTGAACAAAACAGCAGTGATATACGAAAGCATTATATAATTGATAGACGCAAGCGTTACATTGTAATACTGATGATAATATAGTACTATAATAATATGCCAGTTATTCCTGATGCATCTTCTGCAGAGTGATGTATAAAAATATGGATTTTATAATAATTAACATGCAGAAAACAGCTGGGCTGCGATTAGTGGTTTTTACTACTAACTAAACATTGACATAGGAGAGACACTTAAACCTCTCTGTGTTGTAGATTTTCACTTGTAAACAGAGATAACTTTATATTAAGTTGTCTTTATGATCTCTTCCAAATGTAAAATACAGTGATTCTACTGGAAAACTTGTCTGAAAAATCAGTGAACACACTGGCCTAAATAATACATGTAATTTTCTAATTTGTGGAAGATATTTGGATGCTTGTCAATGAAGAATAATTCAAAGCAGTTACTAATATTGTGCAAGTTAAAAATACTGATGCTCTTTGAGCAAGAACGCCATATGTGAGGGAACACAATAAGATGGAAATTGCACATCCAAAATGTTGTAAGTTTTCTACATCTATAACATTTTTTGGAACCACAGGAAAATTCCAGAAATAAAGAATGGCACAGTTGTATAACCTGATAGGAAAGCTGAGGCTCAGGGAGATCCAGCTTTCTCTCACTTACTTTTGCAGTGATATGTGTGTGATACAGGTGAGAATTTTGAAAATATGGCATAAACAAAAGCTAGTCCTAGTTCTGTTGTTAAAAGATAATTTATTTGCTTCATATACATGTGTTGTAAGGATTAAATGAGAAAATACGTCCAGAGAACTTATCCTGGCACATAGCACTCATTAAGAGTTAGCTGTTCCTATTTTTATACCCTAGTAGGGTAGAAGATTCATTAAGTGCATGCATTATGTTGTCTTTGTTTTATTACCTTATACTGTAAACATTTTATCAAACCAGAATAGATATGAATTTAAGGATAATGGGAATGAAAAATGTTAGTGTTAGGTTTGCCTATCTTTGAATATGGTTAGATTCAAATAAATCACAGAAATGAAAGGGACCCTGAGTTTTCCTCTGGTCTAGGTTCAAAGCTAATTGATTTATAGCATGCTTTTAAGAGAGACATATTACTAAACAAGTAAGTATAAATTGTTACATTTCCTAAAGAGTAAAAATCTCTAGTAGAAATCACGTAGATCACTTCTGATATAAGTGATCCTGGATTTATGCATGGGTATGTTTACATTCATATGGATGTATAAATTAAAATCTTTAATTCCATGAGATGTCTTGAAAGAATTAAAACAGGCTGGGTTACTATAAAATTATCAGAAATCACTGGTTTGCAAATTTACCTGATTGAATGAAGAAATTTGTATTTTATGAATTTGGAGGGCTTATATTTAATTGATCTGGCCACCTCTATGATTTCATGATTTAAGGTTAATTTTTAAATAATCCCAAATATAATTGCCTATATAGATGTTGCATGACCAAAGGATGAATGAAAAAGCCTATCTTGGGTGGAGAAAACAGTGAAGGGCCATTTCCATAATGCAGTGGTATTTTAAATAGAGTGGTCATGGGGTGAAGATTGGTTAAATGAATGGCTGTGGATATTTAGCTTCTTGAAGAAGGAACATTGCAAAATGAAACATGGCTGGGGAGATATTCTCAAAAGATTAGGAATTACTGGTTGTGTTAGTCCATTTTCACAGTGCTATAAAGAACTACTTGTGACTGGATAATTTATAAAGAAGTGATTTAATTGACTCACAGTTCCACATGGCAGGGGTGGCCTCAAAAAAGTTACAATCATTGCAGAAGGTGAAGGGGAAGCAAGGCGCATCTTACATGGTGGTGAGAGAGAGAGCAAGGGGGGATGTGCCACACTTTTAAACCATCAGATGTCATGAGAACTCACTGTCATGAGAACATCATGAAAGGACACCACCCCATGATCCAATCATCTCCCACCGCGTCCCTTGCCTGACACATGAGGATTACAATTTGACATGAGATTTGGGTGAGGACACGCAGCCAAACCATATCATTCCACCCTGGCCCCTCCCAAATCTCATGTCCTTCTCACATTTCAAAACCAATCATGCCTTCTCAACAGTTTCTCAAAGTCTTAACTTATTCCAGCATTAACTCAAAAGTACAAGTCCAAAGTCTCATCTGAGACAAGGCCCTTCTGCCTATGAGCCTGTAAAATCAAAAGCAAGTTAAGTGCTTCCTAGATTCTTTGGGGGCATGGGCACTGGGTAAATGTTCCCATTGTAGAAGGGAGAAATTAGCCAGAACAAAGGTGCTTCAGGCCCCATGCCCGTCTGAAGCCTAACAGGGCACTCATTAAATCTTAAAGGTCCAAAATGATCTCCTTTGAGACCATGTCTCACATCCAGGACAAGCTGACCTAAGAGCTGGGTTCCCAAGGCCTTGGGCAGCTCTGCCCCTGTGGCTCTGCAGAGTCCAACCCCCGCAGCTGCTTTTATGGGCTGGCTTTTCCAGGTGCCTGTGGCTTTTCCAAGTGCACAGTACAAGCTGTCAGTGGATCTACCATTCTGGGTTTTGGAGGATGGTGGCCCTCTTCTCACAGCTCTACTAGGCAGTGCCTCAGTGGAGGACTTTATGTGGGAGTTCCAACCCCACATTTCCCCTCTGCATTGCCCTAGGAGAGGTTCTCCATGAGGTTTCCTCCTCTGCAGCAGACTTTTGCCTGGACATTCAGGCATTTCCATACATACTCTTAAATCTAGGCAGAGGCTCTCAAATTTCAACTCTTGTCTTCTGTGTACCCACAAGCCTGACACCACATAGAAGGTGCCAAGGCTTGGGGCTTGTGCCCTCCAAAGCAGTAACGTGAGCTGTACTTTGGCCCCTTTCAGCCACGGCTGTAGCTGGAGCTGCTGGAATGCAGGGTGCCATGTCCCAAAGCTACACAGAGCAGCTGGGCCCTGGGCCTGGCCCATGAAACCATTTTTCCCTTTTAGGCCTCTAGGCCTGTTGTGGGAGGAGCTGCCATGAAGATCTCTGAAAGGCCCTGGAGACATTTTCCCCATTGTCTTAACATTGGGCTCCTCATTATTTATGCAAATTTCTGTAGCTGGCTTGGGTTTGAATTCCTCCTCAGAAAATGGGATTTTGTTTTCTACCACATGGTCAGGCTGCAAATTTTCCAAACTTTTACACCCTGCTTCCCTTTTTAATGTAAGTTCCAATTTCAGACCATCTTTTCGTGAACTCATATGACTGTACACTTCAGAAAAAGCCAGGTCATGTGTTGAATGCTTTGCTACTTAGAAATTTCTTTCCAGGTATCATAAATAATCTCTCTCAAGTTCAAAGTTCCACAGATCTCTAAGACAGAGGAAAAATGCAGCCAGTCTCTTTGCTTAAACACAGGAAGGGTGACCTTTTCTCCAGGTCCCAATAAGTTCTTCCCTCATCTCCATCTGAGAACACCTCAGCCTGGACATCATTGTTCATTTTACTATTAGCGTTTTGATTAAAACCGTTTGACAAGTCTCTAGGAAGTTCCAAACTCCCACATTTTCCTGTGTTCTTCGGAGTCCTCCAAACTCTTCCAATCTGCACCCTTTACCCAGTTCCAAAGTCACTTCCACATTTTCAGGTATCTTTATAGCAATGCCCCACTTCTCTTGGTATCAATTTTCTGTATTAGTTTGTTTTCACACTGCTATCAAGAACTACCTGAGACTGGGTAATTCACAAAGAAAAATGATTTAATTGTCTCACAGTTCTGCATTGCTGGGGAGGCCTCAGAAAAAATAAAATCGTGGTGGAAGGCAAAGGGGAAGCAAGGCACGTCTTACATGGCATCAGGATAAGGTAGAGGGGAAGTGCCACAGTTTTAAACCATTCAATCTAATGCGAATTCACTCACTATCATGAGAATATCATTGGGGAAATTGCCCCCATGATCCAATCACCTCCCACCAGGGTCCTCACCCAACACATGGGAATTTCAATTCAAGATTGAGATTTTAGTGGGGACACAGAGTCAAGCCATATTATTAGTCTAAGCTCTTTAGTTTTGAAGGTTTTCTATGTCTCCTAGCTTCTCTTAAAAGAGATTTTCCTTGTTCTGTTTGAAGAAGTCCAGAGATGTGATCATTTTCCTTGTAGGTCATCACTGTATCATATTATCGAACATATAGCCAAGCCAGTATATATTGAGTACCTTCTGTATTCTGGCCTATTGTCATTGGAACATGAGATTTTCATTTATTCTTTAAAATTCCTGGCACCTAGAAAATTGTCTTACAAATGGGCCGGGCGCGGTGGCTCACACCTGTAATCCCAGGCCGAGGCGGGCAAATCATAAGGTCAGGAGTTTGAGACCAGCCTGGCCAACATGGTGAAATCCCATCTCTACTAAAAATTCAGCTGGGTATAGTGGCGGATGCCTGTATATCCCAGCTACTTGGGAGGTTAAGGCAGGAGAATTGCTTGAACCCAGGAGGTGGAGGTTGCAGTGAGCCACGATTGTGCCACTGCACTCCAGCCCAGGCGACAGAGTGAGATTCTGTCTCAAAAAAAAAAAAAAAAAAATTATCTTACAAATAATAGGTCCTGTGAATAAGGCAGATGCAGAAAATCCTTCTTTATATCCTACAAAATATGTACTACTTTTAATTTTTAGTGTTTTTTGTGGAAATAGATAATAACTGTTCAAAATACTTAGAGAATCTCATTTTAAAATGGCAGGTGGAACTTCCTTTTAAGCTAAAAGAAAACTTAAGTTCTTAAACTTCTGCCCATAAAATCTATTTTTGATTCCTTTGATAATACAAATTGTCATTCTCTGTCCTTTTCCTGCGGAAGGATAACTAACATTTATTGAACTTTGGGGTTAAACCTGAATTTAAATTCTAGCTCTATGACTCTAGGCAAGTTACCTAAATTATTTGAGCTTTAGATATTCAGTGTTTCTCTTGTTAATCTTTAAAAAATAAATTAAAAGAAACCCTAATGGAGTAGGGATATAAAAAGTTATTTTGTAGGATTATATGTATGTAAGGCCCATGGTGCAAAATAGGCACCCAATAATTATTATTTCTCCTACCCTTGCCCCTTGTCTAAGGGTAGCTAGAAAGCAAAACAGCAGGATTTGTTTTTAGATCAGTCTCTCTCTATATTTATACCTCATTGCCTCCATATCTAGTTTTTCTACCTCTTGCTGTAAACCATGACAAAAATTTAACATAAAATTCTAAATAGAGTCTTTCTAAGGTAGACTAGAAAAGGATAGGAGCTCTATGGAATGAAATTGGGTAAAAATAACTAGAAAAAGTAAATTTAGCCCATATTATAGGAGTCCATGGATGCTGAGTGGAAGGCTTTGAGATAGGAAGGTTGTAATAGGGGAGGAGAATATGATAGTCATTCAGTGATGGGGTTGTTGGGAAGTGTGATTGTGCTCCATCTGCTTGTAAAATGTCATACACAATGCGTTCTGACACACATGCAGCAGCTTAGGTTGCATGGTTTGTAAAACAGAAACAATAACAAGCCAAGAATAAGCACGTGATCACAAATCACCATGACTCTGACTCATGACTTTATATGTAGCCACAATTTTGAGACTATGACTCTGAACCGAACAAAGGTAGTAATGCTGATATGGATGGGTAGACATTATGATACATTTAAAAATTCTTTCCTTCTGTAGAAAAAGTGAAGAGTTAGGAGATAAAATTCCGTTTAAAGGACAATGAGGATTTTGACCTAAAAGAATATGCCTAAAAAGAAATCACAGTTGAGGTTTTAAGTAGAAAAGTGTAAACTATATATTACATGTATTGAGACATCACTATGTACCCCATGAATATGGGCAATTATTTTTCAATTATAACTTTTAAAAAGAGAAGTACAACACTAATGAATGAGCATTAGTTTAGTTTACCTCAAGTATCTCCTAGACTCATTTCATTCTTTTCAAAATGGTGTGGCAAATAAAGCTTTAGCAAGTCATTTCTTTTAAACTATTATTCTAACCTATCCTTTCCCCCTTATTTAATTATAAATGCATGATGTAGTTTAAGTTATAATTACTGCAGCATTTATAAGCTTTTCAAGAGTTGGAAACTTAGCCGTATTTTTTATCCTCTTACAGCAAGGCTGGGCGCAAACTATTTAGCTGATGTGAACATCCCTTTTTCTTGCTTTCTCTGCCAACCTCTAAGACTTTAATAATGAGTTGTAAGATTCAGGAAAAGAAATCTTAGAAAACCTTTTCTATATTATAAGAGAAATAAAGAAGCATTAGAAAGAAATGCAGCATTTCTACAATTTTTTTTGCCATGTAGAGAATAGATAGGGAAAGCATCACAGACCTTGCTTCGCGTACATCATGGCTAGTCAACCTTATGGGGACTGCAGGGAAGCCCGAGGTGGGGGTGGGGGGCATTGTTGCCAAAGGTCTAAGCCTTGCAAGCCACTGTTGTCTAAGCCACCACAGTGAACAAGGACAGGAGATTCCCCTGTTGGAAATCCAGATTTGGGGCTGGCTTTTTTGTTTATCATCCCTGAGACAGGAAGTCTGACCTCTCTGAGCCTCTGTCTTTATCTGTAGACTGGGATGCTACCATTTACCTACATAGCAAGCTTGAAGCAGTAGTTACATATGAAAGAACTTTGTCTTGCTTAACAAGTGGGAGACATCATGACTGTGAAATCCAATAGTTGGCTACGTAAGTGTCCTAACCTCACCCTCTTGGGATTAGTTTCACAGGAGGAAACAATTTCCGGTGTGTAAACTATGGTAACGGCCTCCCCTGCAGAACTGTTGCCTGCCTTTCCTCTTTTGTTTATAGTTTAGGTTCCGTTTGTTTGCTGAGCCTGCTATTAATCCTTGTTTTAAATCAGATTTCATCTCTGTAAGAATATTAGGCTGAGAAGCCCGCTCATGAGATCATCTATTCCAAACTCATATCTCTCTCTAAATATGAGCCTCTATAATGTAGAAGATAGGCCCAAATAACTAATTTTAGACTTTTGCTTTAACTTGATTATGGTTTGATTAATTTGGATGAGAGCAGAAAACCTCTCTAGTGTAAAATATAATGATTCTAAGTATATTATTTTCTTAATGAATGCTCGAAGTTACTGAAGTAGTAGAAACTTAAGTTATTTAATTTTGTCTTGGGCGTATTTCATGGGGTTATATTCCAAGCTTATTATGTTCTATCACTTTCTATTCATATATAGTAATGTGAGGCTTATGTTACTTCTTATGGCTACTACTCTTTAAACTTTTTATTTTTGTCTTCTCTATGAACATTTTTAAACTTAGATTCTTATAGCCTTTTTTCTGAACTGAATATAGATAGAACTGAATTTTACTTCCTATTTTTAATATTCTCTTTGCTTTTCATTCAGCATTTGAGGGACTATAGCGTAACAGTTACAAGCCGGGCTGTGGAGTCGGAGCCACGTCTTCACTGCATGACCTTGAGCAAGTTTGATCTTTCTGACATCTCCTTATCTATAAAAATTAATAATTATAGGACCTGCCTTCCTCATAGAGTTTCCATGAGGACAAAAATAAGATGGTCCATAGTATTTTCTAGCACACAGCAAGTGCTTATTTACTTGTTATCCATCAGCATTTTCATCAGAATGTAAATGTTTTAAAAGTTGAGATTCTTTACTTCTCTCTGTTGTGCCTAGTCCCACACATAGTACCTGGCACCTGGAGAATTCTCGGTGGATATTTCCTGAATGAATGAAAAAAGGACCTCATTAAGTTTTATACAGACCACTCTCTTCCTCTCCAGCCCACTAGTATCCCCCTGCTTCTGGAATTGTTCACTGGAAGTTGTGAGTGCCAGAGACTGGACTCACCAAGAGTATCCTGAGACCTTGGTGATAGGCAAAAAAGATTTCATCTTTTTGATGAGACTTTATGTTTTTTCTTGGGTGGCTTTTTAGCTCTTTTCTGGCTTTGGACTTCATACACTCAAAAAAATACAAATGTCTTAACACTGGCCCCATTGGTTTCACACCTCCACAATATGGATTCCTTTCTCTAAACTGTACTCTGGTTTTCTGCAAACAATCCTCATCTCTGCTTTACTCTGTTTGTTGATCTAATTAACTTTTCTGGAATATATTCCATCCTATTTGTGGGGAATGGACTTACTTTTGTATTCGCTCCTGGATTAGAAGGAAACTGTCACCTCATTTCTGGCATCCCTCTCTTCACCCACTTTCATTCCACTGGAGAACGAACTTGCTAATCAGATTGTTAGAAGCAGAATTTGATTGGGACCACTTTCATAGTATTAAAGGTCAGTGCTCAGGGATGGTACACAACTTTGTCCTTTCTTACTTCCTGTGTCCAGGGATTGGATGAAGCAGGCAGGCCTGTCTTAGCTGGCTTCCTCATGTCAACTCTCTCTGTCCTACCTGTACCTTGGGGGAGCTGGTGGACCAGTTATCCGTAATCACTCAACTATTTGGAGATTGGGTATAGACTTCAAGGCAAAGAGCATAAGAAATAAGAGAGTTCACTTTACCCTCCTACCCTAAATCAATTTTGATAATCTAGTTTTTACTCAAGTTTTTATTATTGCAATGGATCTTTGTCTAGCTAGTAAATCAGTGTTTTGTCGACTGTTGTGTCGTCATTTTTTGTCTATATGCTCCTTCAGCAGAGAATCCCAGAAGTAAGATCCTAATACTAATCTCCATCCAGACCAACCTCTTTTTCAAAACCTTTTCAGACAGCCATTACAAGGATCTTTTTCTAAAACTATACCTCTTATAGTATTGTGAGGTATACCATGTTTTAATCACCTCCTAGTCACCCTGTTGATGAGGGAGAGATTCCTGCCCTAACATTAGGAGAATGGCTGAACTCATGACACCTGACACTGAGCAGATATGCTCGGCAGCAGTTTATTAGTCACACATATTGATAGACAAGGGGACGAGGACACTATGCCACCCAGGGTCACATGGGGATTGCACTTGAAAACAGAATGAGCAACCAGAGGCTGTGGGAAGCAGGCTGTGAGGTATCAAGAGGATGGGATGACCCCCAGTTTCTGCCCAAGAATGTGATTGGCTTCTTTGAATAATTTTGCAAGCGGGTAAGGAACTGAATTTAGTGATAAGCAGGGAGGGTTTTCTGGCTAGGGAACTTTTTCATGGGAACAGAGGTGGGGGAAAGGGAACTTCAAGAAAACCACTTGAGGCCCTCCCAGTTACACCAGATGTCAAGGCAGCACACAACTTTGACCCTTAATTTCAGGATTTACACCACACAGAGTATAGTACCATAGCATCATTTGTTTATTACCTTAGAATTTTGCTCTAGATGTGTGTTTGTGACTATCTTGTGTCCCAGTCAAATTGTGGGCTACTTAAGGACAGCTAGCATTTAAGTCTTACACTTAAAAAACAATGCACATTATGGTTTGGAAAAACATGATTATCATGAAAATGATCTGTTTTGTAATATCTCAAAGTGATATTTTCAAATGTAATTGAATGAAGAGAGCCTTTAACATACCCATAGCCTTTGTCCTTGCCTATGGTTAATTTTTTAAATGTAGTGAAATTTTTAGTACTAAAGGATGTGCAAAGTAGAAATGAAACCTGTATTAGCAGTCTGAACTCATGGCTGGCAGGCAGTGATACTTGCTTATACACGTACTGCTGAATTAAACCCCTGTGATGTGCCGTAGATTGACAGCTCTAAACATTTACAGTTACCCAGGTTTGCTGACATTTGAAAATAGCTCATTTTTTCCCCCCACTCTGTTTTCAAACAATGGGTGAAACAATGAATGGAACATTGGCATTCTTTTTAAAATCAGAGTTAAGCTACAGCCTAAATACCAGAATGCTGATGCCTCAAATGTATTATGCAGACTGCATATTGTAGGCACTAATGGGACCCATTAAGATAATTCTTACTCTTGCTAAATTGAGCAAATTGGTATGGGAGAGGGATGGTAAGGAGGTCATAGGCAAATTGGAAGAATTTATAGCGTATCCTCCCAGTTTCCTAAAAATCTAATATTAAATCTTTTCATCTCAACAGTTAAACTAATTTTATTTTCTACTTTATTAAAATATTTGTTAAATTGTATGCAACCACAAACCCAAAGATCTTTCTTTTTTAAATTATGTTATACAATTTGTGAATGAATGAGTTTCAACATTTTAACTTATTTTTATATTTTCAGAGTATAAATCCATTATGTCTCTGAGACAGACTATCTTCTCTTGCATTTTTGCAAATAATCCTATTTAGATCCATTACAATACAAAAGAAATATTATTGTAAAGAAACTTCTGATTTTATTGTAACGTGAAAACTCTAAGCTGTTTTACTTAAATTAAAATGATGTTTCTGGCTGGTTATAGTGGCTCATGCCTTGGGAGGCTGAGGCAGGAGGATGGCTTGAAGCCAGGAGTTTGAGAATAGCCTGGGCAACAGGGCAATACTCTTCTCTACCAAGAAAAGAAAAAAGAATTTAAAAAAGTTTCCATTGCAAGACTATCTGTTGGGATAAAAATATCCAGAGATAAACACTACAAGAATTAAGTGCTAATCAGTTTCTGCACTTTAAATATTAAAGTTTAATTCTAAAATTTTCTTGTAAAATTACTAATTACAAATTAAGTATTAGAAATACAATGCATCATTTTAAATAAGTTTTTTCATGTTATAAAAGGATTGCATAAATACAGATATAAAGCAAAATTCTACCAGTTGGAGACAATCACTATGCAATTTCAGTGGATTTGCTTCCATTTCTCACCATCAGTCTATAGCTGGGCTTTCTTACATGGTAGTCACCAGCCACATGAAACTATTTAAGTATAAATGAATTAAAATTAAATAAGACTAAAAATTTAGCTCACATTTCAAGGGCTCAATAGCCACATGTGGCTAGTGGCAATAGTATTAGCTCAAATATAAAATATTTTTCATTATTACAGAACGTTCTATTGGTAGAGCTATTTAGAGGTATACTTATACCTAGACTACATATCCATGTGAAACATAATTCTATGTACATATACAGAATTCTATGTTCTATAGCCTATGTAATATATACATTTTATGCATATATGTAAAACTACATGCACACACAAAACTATATGCATGCAACTATTTATATGCAAAAAGCTGCAGAGAGTAAAACTATATATAGTTTCCATGAAGACTCATAGATACATAATTTTGTTTTCTGCTTTTCCACAAAATACACAGGCTCATAATACCAGATTTTGGTTTTCCAAAAATGTCTTCTTTCTTTTTTTCTCTCTCATTTTAAAAAGATAGTTCTGGTTGATAGTTACTCTATATTAAGACCTTGAAGATATTATTCCAATTTTTTCTGGCTTCGATTGTTGCTGTTGAACAATCAGCTGTAAAACCAATTGCTGTTTGGTGATCTCTCTTTTCTCTCTGGCTACTTTTAAATATTTTGCCTTTGTTATTTTAAGCTGTACAATTTTATTATAACATGTTGTGTAAATTTTAAAAGTGTTTTATTACTTGGAATATGTTGTGCTTTCTGTGTAGATTCAAGATTTTTGGGTCAGTTTTGCAGAATTATCTGTCATCACTGTGATTACTTATCCTCTAACTTTCTTCCCTGTTATTCTTTCTGAGAATCTGATAAGGCATTTTTAAGACTTTTCCTTCTATCTTCTGGGTCTCTACTTCCTTTCAAATTTTCAATGTTTCTCTATGCAGTATTTTGCAGTATTTGTTTTCAGCTCACTTATATTCTCTTTGGCCGTGTCTAATCTGCTGTTTAACATCATGTCTAAGTTTATAACTTTAGCATTTATGTTTTTTGAAAAATTTTAAAAATTTTATTGGGTTCTTTTTCAAATCTGCCTGACCACTTCAAAAAAATCAAACATTATTGAGGTAGAATTCACATACAATAAAATGCACCTATTTTAAGAGTGTAAGTTAATAAATTTTGACAAATACATATGTGTGTGTCCACACATACTCACACACCTAAGTGTGTAAGCTTCACCTCAATCCAGATACAGAACATATAGCTGTACCTTTTTTTTTTTAAGTCTTTGCTCCAAGGTTTACAGTGTGCAGATTTAACTTATCATGGTCTACCTTCAAATTACACTACTTTATGTATAGTGCAAGACCCTTACCACAGAGTCCTTACCTGTCTCCCTCGTATCCTTTGCACTATTACTGTCATACATGTTGCTTCTGTATAAATTATAAGCCTATCAATAAATGGCTATTTTTGTTATGTTTTTTTTAAAGAGAAGAAAATGTCTTAAATTTTTTAATGAGAAGAAAATGTCTTCTTAATTTATTCCCATATGTACCCTTTCTAGTACTCTTTATTTCTTTATGTAAATCTGAGTTTCCATCTGGTGTCATTTTCCCTCTACTGAAAAAGCTTCATGTAACATTTCTTGTAGTGCAGGTCTGCTGACAATTCTTTTCAGATTTGTTTATCTGATAAAGTTTAAATTTTGTCTTTATTTTCAGATCTCAGTAGATGTAGAATTCTACATAATGCTAGATACTTATAATGTTCTTTAGAATCTAGACTTTAAAAAAACTTTTCTGTTAGGAATGTTGTACTTTGTTTTGGCCAGCAGTTACTGATTAATCAGTTTGGTCCCTTAAAGTGCTGTTTTTAATCTTTCCTAGGTTGGATCTAGAATGATCACTGAGAACTATCTGCTTCTGGCTTGAACTTCTTTTAGCTCCATGTTAACTCCAAGATTTTCTTCTTTTTATAGTTCTCCAGGCATTTTTTGCACAACTTTGTGGAATTTCAGTCTGTATATGCATGGCTAATACTCAGGAAAAATTCAAGAGAACCCCTGTGCAGATTTCTGAAGCTTTTTTTTTTTCCTGCATAGCTTCTTTTCTTCCGGAATTCTAACCTGCAATTTTCAGCTGCCTTAGTCTCTTTAAACACGGTTCTCTATCTGTTCAGCAACATCTCCAGGCACTGTTTCGATTCTCCTGTCCTGCTCCTGCAGTTTGGAAATTGCCTGTATGCAGAAAACTAGGACAATTGTAGAGCTCTTTTTTTGTTGTTACACTAGCTGTTGGACTAACTGTTGTCCTGTGTCTGAAAACAATTGTTCCATGTATTTTGTTCAACATTCTAGTTATTTACCATAGAAGATTAGGTCCAGGGTTTGTCA
Organism: Aotus nancymaae; assembly: GCF_030222135.1. Classification (NCBI taxonomy): domain Eukaryota; kingdom Metazoa; phylum Chordata; class Mammalia; order Primates; family Aotidae; genus Aotus; species Aotus nancymaae. The sequence continues at coordinate 53,138,303 of NW_026988471.1, read as the reverse complement.
CTATATCATGGATAATAGTCATTTTTGTCAGATTTAAATCTGTCTCTTGTAATCAGCATATGCTTGAATTATGAGAGGAATTATTATAGGATAACTTTAACCATTTTAAACTTATTATCATGAATATGGTGTCTGACTTCTGTCATCTTAGCTTAAGTCCTTGAAGGAGTATTTCTTTTATTTGATTCAACAAATACTAGTGATCATTCCCTATGCTCACATATTGTTCTCAGTGTTACAGATGTAGCAAGGTACACTCTTATAAAAATTCCTGCCTCAGTGTAACTTATGTCGGAATGAAAGACAAATAAGTAAAACATACTCATTAGATGGTGATATGCACCATGGAAAAAGTAAAGGAGTGAATGTTTGACAATTTAAATAAGGTGATCAGGGCAGGACTTGTTGATAAAAGGACATTCATCCCAAGGCCAGAAGGAAGTGGAGGAGTAATATCTGTGGCTATCTGGAAGAAAAGCATTTAAGTAGAAAGGCCTAAGGGCAGAGCTTATTTGGGATGGTCAAGGAAGGGCAAGGAGTTCCATGTGGCTGGAGCAGAGTGAGCAAGAGAGAGCAGGAGATGGGGCCAAAGACACAAGGGGAGACTAGATTGTGCAGGGCCTGGTAGGCCATTGTAGTGATTTTGGCGTTTACTGAGAGTAAGATAGATTGCAATGAGGTTTTGAGCTGGGGTGTGGCATGATCTGGCTTCTGTTTTAACAGCGTCACTTGTGTGCTGTTTTGAATAGACTGAAGAAGGGCAGAGGCAAGGGGTTCAGTTAGAAGGCTATGACAGTAATGATGGTGATGGGGTCAGTGCTGCCACTGTAGAGGTAATCAGAAATGGTTAGAATCAGCATAACTTTGTATTATAAAAAATATTAACATAAAAGAATAGGGAATAGTCTAATGAATCCCCATGTGCCCACTTTCGAACATGGGTTGTCAACTCGTGTTCAGTCTTGTTTCATCTATACCTGTATTTTCTATCCCATTCTCTTCCCAACTCTTCCCCCTACCCCAATGGATTAGTTTTAAGCAAATTCTGGACATTTGAAGATAGAGGCAACGGGGCATGAATGCAAGAGAAAGGTAAAGATGACTTCAAAATCATCCTGTGGGAGGGGCCATCAGCTGAGGAGGGGGATCTGCAGGAGGGACAGTCAGCTGAGGAGGGGGGTCTGCAGGAGGGGCCATCAGCTGAGGAGGGGGGTCTGCAGGAGGGGCCATCAGCTGAGGAGGGGGTTCTGCGGGAGGGACAGTCAGCTGAAGTGGGGGGTCTGTGAGAGGGACTGAGCTGAGGGAGGTCTGTGGGAGGAGCCATCAGCTAAGGAGGGAAGCGTGGCACAGTTTGGAACATTGAAATTTGAGATGCCTATTAGATGTTCAACTGGGAATGTTGAGTAGGCTGTTGGTTATCTGAATCTGGAGTTGAGAGGATAAGCTTAAGTGGTAGATGTAAAGTTTAGGGTTGTCAACATGCACATGGTATTTAAAGTGATGAGGTGGATAATATTGCCAGGCATGAGTATAGGTGAAGGAGAGAACATGTCTAGAGCCTGAGTTCTGTGGCCCTCCAACATTGAGAAGTTAGAGAGATGAGGAGAAATCAGCAGGCAAGACTGAAAAGGTGTGAATATTGAGGAAAGTGGAATCCCAAGAAAGTGTGATGTCCAAGAAGCCAGGTGAAAAAAGTGCTGATAGGTTTAAGTGAGGAGGACAGACAATTGGATGGTGGAGTTAGCAGCCATGAAATGAAATCGTTAGGGAAGAGGAGGCTAGTAGACTGGTGGGTGTAGGAGAGCAGAAGCGTGATAGAAACAGGTTCAAGGAGAATGGAGGAGTTAGATGACAGCAAGTGTAGACAGCTTTTTTGAGGAGTTCATCTGTAAAAGGAAGAAATAGGTGGCCAGAGCCAGATAGGCCAAGACAGGGAGAAATAATAGCATGTTTGAGGGGAGGGAGACTTTTAGTAGGAAATAAAAATTGATGATGGAGGAGTGATAAAGAAATATCCTTGAGGATATGGAATCTAGGCATTGCCTTAATTAGGATCATAAATAATTCATCTGTGGTAATAGGATGGTAGAGCAAGCACTTGGGCACAGATAGAGGTAGGTAGGTAGATGCAATGCTACATGCTCATGGAAGTTCTGTCTGATGGGAATAGGAAGCAAGGTCACATGGAGTCAGGGAGAGGGTGTGTGAAGATTTGAGGACTGAGGAGAAGGCATGAAATGGCAGTATAAGAGGGTGGGGAGTGAATGGATTAGAGAAACAGCAGATCCTGGGTAGAAGTTAGGTTTCTCTTGAGGTGGAATGCTAAAGCATTTTTGTTTATACTGTATCATTTAATACTGCACTGTTTACTTTATGGCCATATACTTTATTTTTGTTTTGTTTTTTGAGGGGAAGTCTCACTCTATTGCCCAGGCTGGAGTGCAGTGGCGCAACCTCAACTCACTGCAACATTTGCATCCCAGGTTCAAGCAATTCTTCTGCCTCAGCCTCCTGAGTAGCTGGGACTACAGGTGCCCACCACCACACCAGGCTAATTTTTATATTTTTAGTAGAGATGGGATTTCACCATGTTGGCCAGGCTGGTCTTGAACTCCTGACCTCAGGTGATCCACCTGTCTTGGCCTTCCAAAGTGCTGGGATTATAGGTGTGAGCCACTGTGCCCAGCCTTGTGGCCATATACTTTAACTCAAGGAGGTTTCTCTTCTATCATAGCTGGTTTTTCCTTCTGTTTCAATTATCCTGACTTTTTTTTTTTTTTTTGAGACGGAGTTTCGCTCTTGTTACCCAGGCTGGAGTGCAATGGCGCAATCTCGGCTCACCGCAACTTCCGCCTCCTGGGTTCAGGCAATTCTCCTGCCTCAGCCTCCTGAGTAGCTGGGACTGCAGGCCTGCGCCACCACGCCCAGCTAATTTTTTTGTATTAGTAGAGATGGGGTTTCACCATGTTGACCAGGATGGTCTCGATCTCTTGACCTCGTGATCCACCCGCCTTGGCCTTCCAAAGTGCTGGGATTACAGGCGTGAGCCACCGCACCTGGCCCTATCCTGACTTTTTTACCCAGGAACTTCTCTCATTGATTTATTGGTGCTTTAGATATGTACTCTTTCTTCCAAATTACTTTCTCTCTCACACTTTTATTTTTTGTTCCTTCTACTCTCCTGATGAACTTTTAAAATTTATTCTGTACACCATTGTTTTCTAAGCCTGCCTGGTTGTCAAAATCATTTGGTGCTTTTTTTTTTTTAAAAACATTCAGATTTAGAGACAAAAACCATGGAGGATCCTTATTCAGTGGGTCTAGGGTGGGGTTTGGTAAGAAATATATTTACAGTGCTCCCCAGGTAATTCTGAAGCCAACTGGGTTTGGCAACCACCATTCTATATATACCAATTCAATGTACCAGTTGCTAATTCCAGAATGGGTTGTAATTCTATTGTCTTTAGTATTTCCTACAGTTTGTCTTTAAGTGTGTGTATGTGTGTGTTGCCTGCTCTTTAGACTATGATCTTTACATCTCAGCTAAAATTCCTTCCTCTCTATATTTTATTTTAACCTGCGCATTTTCTTCCTAAGGGCTCCCTTCTCATTTCAGAGATCAACTTTTATTGTATGCATCTCAGGACATAAAATGGACATCAGCAGATGTTTCCTGAAGTATTTTTTGTGTAGTAATTTTCAGAGGTATGTACTTCCTTTGATTTTAAAGGATAATGCACCCTGTACCTTGGGTTGTATAGTGCTTGTTGTGAATTGCAAGGCTGGTTTTTGTTTCCCATTTCTTCATCTTTTAATGAGGATAGTTTGGTTATATACTGGCATTTGCCAGTAGAGGTTATTTCTCAGACTAGTCTATCTGCTGTAATCCAGTATTTGGGGTTTTTTTGCTATGAGATTTCTAGGAGCCTTAATATTTTTAAAATTATGAAATATACCTATGAAAGGATGTATAAAATATGTTGTAGAGTTTAAACAATTATAAAGTGAACACTTATGGAGCTACCATTTAAGTGGAGAAATGTAAGACCTCCAGCTAGTGGAGAAACCTTCATGTGCCTGTCCTGGGACTCAACGCCTTTCCTCTAACCCAGAATAACCATTATCCTTGTTTTGTGATAATCACCCCCTTGGTTTTCTTTCTGGTTTTGTTATTGCTGTTAGCATCCCTCAATGCAATTTCCAGCATGCTCTGCCACTGAGGCTCTTTTCTATGCCTCCAGTTCCATTCTTTGAGAAGAGGGGCTACCCACTATGCCACTTCCTGTGACCTTCTCATTCCTGAGTCATGTTAGCCCACTCAGTGGAGAAGGAGGGGTAGTTGGGATGAGATAAGAGAGAAGGGTTGATTCATTTTTTGCTGCCTCAGAAAATCATCCCTGAGGAATAGAATGATTTCTGCTCCATTTTTTTCTGGTTGATGTCATATTACACAGTGTCTGCTCATTTTGTCAATTTCCTGGTTAAGTGTTGCAGGCATATTTTTAATATAGATTAATCTGCACTGAATTTGGCAGAAATATTGCCTTGATGTTTGCAAATAATGAAATGACTATAATTCTTGTTTTGAAATAAAATGACATTTTCAATACAATCAATCTCTTACACCTTCTCTTTTTCTCTGTCTTCTAATATTTGTAAAAAATGGGAGTGAGAGAGAAAAAGCTATATTACAGGCTTGTATTCACTGCTATTTGCAAAGTGCATTTTGCCAACATGGAAAATAAAACTAATAAAAATGTAGTTTGAGGATGAAAAAAGTATCTGGAACATCCAACCAAGAATGTATACTGATATTTCCAGCAGAGAATAAAGCATAAGTCAGGCTCTCTGAAAGGCAAATACAAAAAAACCCATTTCTATGGAAAAACCAGCTAAAGAGATCACACAGTGACTAGAATTTTTAATTCTAAAATTTAAAATTTTTTCAGACGTCAGTTTTATTCAAAACCATTTGAACGAGTTAAGAAAAGGAAAAGTAGTTCTTACACACGGTTCTAAATGTTAGGTTAAGATCCCCAAGATATGCTTATAAAACACTTTTTTTTTCTTTCTTTCTTTCTTTTTTTTTTAATTGCATTTTAGGTTTTGGGGTACATGTGAAAAACATGCAAGGTTGTTGCATAGGTGCATACGTGGCAGTATGATTTGCTGCCTCCCTTCCCTTCACCTATATCTGGCATTTCTCCCCATGCTATCCCTCCCCAACTCCCCACCCCCCCGCTGTCCCCCCCTCCCCCCTAACAGACCCCCGTGTATAGTGCTCCCCTCCCTGTGTCCATGTGTTCTCCTTGTTCAACACCCACCTATGAGTGAGAACATGTGGTGTTTGATTTTGTGTTCTTGTGTAAGTTTGCTGAGAATGATGTTTTCCAGGTTCATCCATGTCCCTACAAAGGACGTGAACTCCTCGTTTTTAATGGCTGCATAATATTCCATGGTGTATATGTCCCACATTTTTCCTGTCCAGTCTATCATCGATGGGCATTTGGGCTGGTTCCAGGTCTTTGCTATTGTAAACTGTGCTGCAATGAACATTCGTGTGCATGTGTCCTTATAGTAGAACAATTTATAATCCTTTGGATATATGCCCAGTAATGGGATTGCTGGGTCAAATGGAATTTCTATTTCTAGGTCCTTGAGGAATCGCCACACTGTTTTCCACAGTGGTTGAACTAATTTACACTCCCACCAACAGTGTAAAAGTGTTCCTATTTCTCCACATCCTCTCCAGCATCTGTTTTCTCCAGATTTTTTAATGATCGCCGTTCTAACTGGCGTGAGATGGTATCTCAATGTAGTTTTGATTTGCATTTCTCTAATGACCAGTGATGATGAGCATTTTTTCATATGTTTGTTGGCCTCATGTATGTCTTCTTTTGTAAAGTATCTGTTCATATCCTTTGCCCATTTTTGAATGGGCTTGTTTGTTTTTTTCTTGTAAATCTTTTTTAGCTCATTGTAAATTCTGGATATCAGCCCTTTGTCAGACGGGTAGGCTGCAAAAATTTTTTCCCATTCTGTTGGTTGCCGATTCACTCTATTGACTGTTTCTTTTGCTGTGCAGAAGCTGTGGAGTTTGATTAGGTCCCATTTGTCTATTTTGGCTTTTGTTGCCAATGCTTTTGGTGTTTTGGTCATGAAGTCCTTGCCTATGCCTATGTCCTGAACGGTTTTCCCTAGGTTTTCTTCTAGTGTTTTTATGGTGTTAGGTCTTATGTTTAAGTCTTTAATCCATATGGAGTCAATTTTAGTGTAAGGTGTCAGGAAGGGGTCGAGTTTCTGCTTTCTGCATATGGCTAGCCAGTTTTCCCAACACCACTTATTGAACAGGGAATCCTTTCCCCATTGCTTGCTTTTGTCAGGTTTGTCAAAGATCGGGTGGTTGTAGATACGTTGTGTCGCCTCCGAGACCTCTGTTCTGTTCCATTGGTCTATATCTCTGTTTTGGTACCAGTACCATGCTGTTTTGATTACTGTAGCCTTGTAGTAGAGTTTGATGTCCGGTAGTGTGATGCCTCCCGCTTTGTTCTTTTTGCTTAGAATTGACTTGGCTATGCGGGCTCTCTTTTGGTTCCATATGAAGTTTAAGGTGGTTTTTTCCAGTTCTGTGAGGAAGGTCATTGGTAGCTTGATGGGGATAGCGTTGAATCTGTAAATTACTTTGGGCAGTATGGCCATTTTCACGATATTAATTCTTCCTAACCATGAACATGGAATGTTTCTCCATCTGTTTGTGTCCTCTCTTATTTCGTTGAGCAGTGATTTGTAGTTCTCCTTGAAGAGGTCCTTTACGTTCCTTGTTAGTTGTATTCCTAGGTATTTTATTCTCTTTGTAGCAATTGTGAATGGCAGTTCGTTCTTGATTTGGCTCTCTTTAAGTCTGTTATTGGTGTATAGGAATGCTTGTGATTTTTGCACATTGATTTTGTATCCTGAGACTTTGCTGAAGTTGCTTATCAGTTTCAGGAGATTTTGGGCTGAGGTGATAGGGTCTTCTAGATATACAATCATGTCGTCTGCAAATAGAGACAATTTGACTTCCTCCTTTCCTAATTGAATACCCTTTATTTCGTTTTCTTGCCTGATTGCTCTGGCTAGAACTTCCAGTACTATATTGAATAGGAGTGGTGAGAGAGGGCATCCTTGTCTAGTGCCAGATTTCAAAGGGAATGCTTCCAGTTTTTGCCCATTCAGTATGATATTGGCTGTCGGTTTGTCATAAATAGCTTTTATTATTTTGAGATACGTTCCGTCGATACCTAGTTTATTGAGAGTTTTTAGCATAAAAGGCTGTTGAATTTTGTCGAAGGCCTTCTCTGCATCAATTGAGATAATCATGTGGTTTTTGTTTTTGGTTCTGTTATAAAACACTTTTTAATTAACCCACAAATTATTTATGTGTATTTCCTCTTGAATTTTTTTAATCATGGTAAGAATAGGAATGAAAGACAGTAGAAAATTAGTTTCAGAAATATTTTAGCTGACAGGGCACAGCAGCTCACCCCTATAATCTCAGCACTTTGGGAAGTCAAGACAGGAGTATTGCTTGAGGCCAGGAGTTTGAGACCAGCCTGGGCAACACTGTGTCTACAGAAAACTTCCAAAAAAAGAAAACTTGGTGGGATTACAGGTGGCGCCTGTAGTCCCAGCTACTCAGGAGGCTTAGGCAGGAGGGTTGAGTGCAGGAGGTTGAGGCTGCCGTGAGCCCTGACTATGTCACTGCATTCCAGCCTGGGTGACAGAGTGAGATTCTATCTCAAAAAATAAAAATAATTTAGCCACCTTAGCCACTGTGGACCTTCATGGAAACCATCATGAAGAAGAATTTTTTTCCAATAGTACTTTTCATGAATTATACGTGTTTTCAACAGAAATAGCTTAAGGTTACATACACAGACTTCATGGGCTTGACAGAAGTATCAGGAGAACAGGAACTGCATTTGAGTTTAGCATTTATCGACATTGAAAAAAGAAGACCCTAGATACTAAATTCAGTGTCTTTGTGGTTTCAAAAGTTTCTTTGAGGCAGAATTCTTCTCAAAAGATGTCTTATGGACAATCCTGATGTATGGAAGAGATGGGGGTGGAGCTGCTCTGATTGGCGTGGGGATCAGGGCCCTGGGCCAAGGTCAGATTGCCCATCTTTCTGACTGCCCTTCGGTAGCCCTCCTGGTACCACTTCCTGGGAGTCCTGTGGCTCAATTGAATGCAGTACAAAATCCTGATTTAGTTTAACTTCTTGACTTTGCAGTTGAGGGAACTGAGGCACAGCTCATCAGTGGATGGACTGGGCCAGAATGCACGTCTTCTGCTTCTTGGAGCAGAGCATTCTCTACCATACCGTGCTGCCTGTTTTCAGCTCCTGAAACTAGTCCCAGACATGAAAATGTTTCCTTTTAACCACATAGAGAACATTTCTTTATCAACAGAAACCAAGGAGAGTTACTATATAAAGTATGTTTGTGGCCTGTATACTTTCAAATACAAACTAATTTTTAGACGTGAATTCTGTTTTTCTGTTGTCCCTAATTATGAGTATAGTGATACATGCTTTTGAAAAATTCCTTCAGTAGATAAAGTTAAAAATACTTAGTCTTAAAAATGGTGACCAGCTTGCAGCAAAGTCAGACTGACTGATATTGCTGACTGTCTCCACCCACTGCCTGTTCCTGCCTTCTGCAGTGTTTTCTGCCTTTGTACTGTGAGGTGCTACGCTGTGTTCTTCGGGCCTTAGTTAAAGACCCTGAACTTAAAGATTCCCACTCCCAGATGAAACTTGGATTACTTCTCCTCAACCTTAGAGACCCCACCCTTCCTCAGATAAAAATCTAATTTGTCTCCTACACTTCTGTCGTTCCTATGTGCCCTACCAGTAAAGAGTCTGGTTTTTCTGCACATTCCCTCCAGCCAAGAAAATTCTATTGAACTTCTTGGGTTTAAAAAATCAGGATTTTTAGTTGGGTGCAGTGGCTCATGCCTGTAATCCCAGCACTTTGGAAGGCTAAGGCAGGAGGATCACTTTAGTCTAAGAGCTTGAGACCAGCCTGGACAACATAGTAAGACTTGGTCTTTACAAAAAATAAACAAAATTCGCTGGGTGTGGTGGCATGTACCTGTAGTCCTAGCTACTTGGGAGGCAGAGGTAGGAGGATTGCTTGAGCCCAGAAAGTCGAAGCTGCAATGACCAATATCATGCCACTGCAACTCCAGCCTGGGCAACAGAACAAGACCCTGCCTCAAAAACAAAAAGATATTTTTGTACAAATGTGAAAAATAATATGATTTTACAAATCACACTTCTCCCCTAATTCTGATATGTCATGTCTTGGGGGGAATAGCATGGGTGCACGGAGTGTTGAGATCACTGGTTGATAGTCCTGAAATGTAGGTCTCCAGTTTTTGCTTAAATTTTTTCTTGGTTTCTAAAATGTCTAATTCTGACACAAACCTATCAGAATTTGTTATCTAAAATAATGTAAATTAAAAATTTGCTGTGTAAATTCAATATGAAATTTGGCATAAGTTTACTGTTGAGATGTGTTGCCTGGTCTCCATAGCACATTTTAATATTGCTTTAGCCTGATTTCCCTTGCTTCCTACCCACTCCTGAACACCTATTTTTCAACCATAATCTACATTTTTCATCTAGTAATAGAATTTAGTTATGTACTAATCATTAAGTAATCTCGACTAGTGTGATTCACTTTGTGCAGTTAGAATATAGTTCTAGCAAAGTGTGATTTTCTTAAAGAAGACTGCCAGAGGATATCAGGATAATAAAAAGTGACATATTGGTGTCACTTCTGAGATCATATATATTTTTCAATCACTTAGCCTTTCTATGTGTAGAGAGATACGGGTTTTGCTTTCAAACTTGCGGGTAAAAAAAAAGTCTGTTTTATTTTCTCCAAATCAAAGCAGGCTAGCTCCCAAGCCTGTCTGGAGGTGGATGTTTAGTCATCCCTGTTCCTTTGTTCCTACTCTCAGAAGGAGCATGCAAAGGGTTATATACAGAGAAAACGTTAAGGAAAGACATCTCAGTCTCCAGTGCATACCAGTTACTATGACCACTGTTCAAACCACTGTGGTTCCTTGTAACCACGCTGGTGTTTGTAGGATGCTTTGAAAAAGTTTTGGGGACAGGAATCTTGGTAATGCTGGGAGCCCCTGGGCCTGGGATCTAGCTTCTCTGGGTACTACAGCTGCTTCCCTTTCAGGTTTAGCTATAAGCAGAGGCGCCACTGGGGAGAAAGGTGCAGGTCTCCATAGCTTGGGAAATGCACAGCCTTTGGTTCCTTTCCAAAGCCCTGGATAATCTCCTTGTCCTCTTTGGTTCTCACAACTGCTTCTCTTTTACCTTCTAAAAGCCCAGCATTTGTCTTTCTCCTCGACCCACAGGTTAATTCCCTCTTTTAAATGAAATGTTGGAAGAAAGTTTGTCTTCAGGGGGATCTGACATCCAAAGCTTCCCCTGAAATAAGGGAACACAAAGACTTGTCTACCTTTCTTGAATCAGGAGTGGGGAAACAGAAGGAGAGCAAAATCTAAATGAGTATCTCAACAGATTCTCCTGTGCGACATTTGACACATACAATACTCAACATGATGATGGTATTAGAATAATAGAAAAGTTCTTTATTCCTTTGTTTGTCTGGAAAGTCATTCCCTAATGTTGTGTTGTTTTATATACGTGTGATATCAATATTATCATCAAGGAGTTAACCTTCCCAATGAACAAACTCACCCTCCTCTTCATCTCTTCTCATTTCTTATCTTGCAGTAGGTAGAAGAGAAAAAGGCCTGCATTTCGTTCTCCAGGCCATGGAGGACAGCAATGGAGATTTGTCCATAGCTAGAATAGTAGTTTTCAAAGTGCACTAGCAAGGTATTTGAAATTGTCCCAGTAGAGAAAGGGACACCAAGTGTGCAAGCCTCTGGGGACTCCCATCTCTACTTTAATTACAGTAGCTGTGATTTGTTTTATTTTTTTAGAAAAAAAAACTTATATATTCAATTCTACATAAAATTTTGGTTTAAGGAAGGATTCCATTGCTATAAAAAGTTTGAAAATCATGGAAGACGTGCAAGTATATGCCTACAACATTTGAAATTCCCCAGTGTTTTGCATTAAAGGTCCTCCTTTTTCAATATTATAATTTTATGCTATAGAAAAAAAAAACTTCCCCTTTAAATTCTCTGTTGCTTTATCAGTTACATGTGAAAATTCCCAAGTGATAGGCCAAGTTTAGGGGACATTATCATATGATTCATTTAGACTGTCAGTTTCTTTTCTGGTTAATAGGACATCTGCTGTGGGTGGTGGTTGAAAATCTTCTGCTTGCTATACTGAAGTAGTGAGTTCTTGCTAGCTACCATAATACAGCCTGAATGTTCACTGGATACCACAATATAGGAGGCATTAAGTAGCTCCAACTGAATAATGTTCACATTAACCAGAATTTAAAATTCTTCATTGGTAATATTTTATAGTTATATTGATCATCACATACATTTATTTCTAACCACTGGTTCTTTTTAAAAAGTTTAATAACAAATTATTCAACTGTAGTAACAAATTATTATTCAGAGGATTTTATAATTCAACACAGACAACAGTATGTGAAAATAATTTTTAAATGGTTAACTTTATTGTGTTATGTCTCACCAAATAACATATATGCTGTAATATTCGTTGAAATTAAAGATTCCATGAGACAAGTTTAAATGTTCATACTAAATATCTTTTAATGACATTTTAATCTTAGAATTCTACATTTTTGCTTGTTGAAAACACAGTTGAGTAAAATTACTTCAGTGTCAGACATTTTTAGTAATACATACAATCAGCTAGTTTTCAGAACAGAAAGTTTCTTTTTTACCCTATTCTGCTACCATTATTCTAATATACATAGTCTTAAGAACATACGGTATCTGTTCCGGAGTGTAAGCTTTACGATTTTTCTCTTCTATTAGTATCTGATACTAAAATTAGAGTATTCAAGTTTAGAGATGGTTTTTTCATTAGAAAAGTTCGTGCGGTCAATGCGAGAACTAGGGCTTCCAACCTTGCTCAGCCAGGACTTCCTACAAAAAATAGACAAATAAATAAAATGAGCACACAGAGTATACATGGATAGGCTAAAATGATCCTGCAGTAGGTATTAATGGGAGTTTACTAAGTAACTTTTTGCATATATGTGGTATTTAAATTTGTTTACATTGTATATATCACTCTAAGAATACCATAAAGTATAATTAAATATGGACAAAGAAAAGCTAATAAATTAAGAACAGAAAATTCCTGATGATTTCATATTAGAGTTATTCCTCCCACTCCCCAACTTAAAACACTCCAAGGCCATTGTTACCTAGCTCTTACACTCAAAACGATAAAAGCATTTTTATAAGGAGCTTAGTAATAAAAACAATTCACTATTGTTTCCTCATTACTCAGCATGTGTTTCATGTATTTATGTGTGTGTGTGTGTGTGTGTATATCATATATATACACACACACACGTATATAGATGTTTCATGTATTTATGTGTGTGTGTTTGTATATCATATATATACACACACACACGTATATATATACACACACATATGCATGAACATACAGATATATATATGGTGAGAGAGAGTAATACTGAAAAAGAATAAAGAATAAACATAATTTTCCAAAAACATTAAAATAAAAGATGAGCATTTTTTCTTATCCAAATATTGTTTCTCATTACATGTATTAACAAAGCGATTATATCAAAGGACAAGTTGAATGCTCTGAAATATTTTATTTTATTAGAGATAGGGATTCACCATGTTGGCCAGGCTGGTCTTGAACTCCTGACCTCTGGTGATCCACCTGCCTCAGCCTCCCAAAGTGCTGGGATTATAGGCGTGAGCCACATGCCCAGCCAAAAAACTCAGATATTATGAAAAGGAGCTGATAGCTTCAACTTTACTAGTCACGTCTTCCTGAAACCTAGAAAAGAGAGGCCACAAATAATAATGAGAGCTAAAATTTATTAAGCACTAACAACTTTTTTTTGAGACAGAGTCTCACTCTGTCACCCAGGGTGGAGTGCAGTGGTGAGATCATGGTTCACTGCAGCCTTGACCTTCAGGGCTTAAGCAATCCTCCAGCCTCAGTCCCCAGGTAGCTGGGACTACAGGCTCACACCACCATACCTGGCTAATTTTTTTGAATTTTAGTAGAGACAAGATCTCACTATGTTCCCTAGGCTGATTTCCCGGCCTCAAGCAATCCTCTCTCCTCAGCCTCCCAATGTGCTGGGATTACAGGTGTGCGCCACCATGCCTGGCCAAGCACTAATAATTGGTTTGACACTATGCTAAGTTCTTTACATGTCTTATCCTTTATTCCACACGTGAACCCTGTAAGTGATAGGCTAATATTACCCCCAGTTATTGATGAGAAAAGAGAGACACTTAAGAGATAGTAACTTGCCTAGGGTGGTTAGCAGAGTGGTTGTGAGGAGGATTCAGATTCTGAGTATATTTTGAAGATATAGTAAAAGTAGATTTGCTGACAGATTGAATGTGGGTGTGAGAAAAGGAGAGGAGTGAAGGATGACACCAGAGTTTTTGGTGTGAGTAACTAGCTGGATGGGGTTGTCATTTGCTGAAATGGAGAGACTGTGAGAGGAGCAGATTTTGGGGGAAGGGGAAGAGCAGAATCTCAGTTTTGGAGTGTTACATTTGAGATCTCTGTTAGACATCCAAAAGTGAGACGTTGAGTAGGCAGTTGGACCTACGAGTCTGGCTAGAGGAAATAAAATTTGGAATTTGTCAGCAGATAGACAGTGTTGAAAGCTCTAAGATTGGCTGGGATCATCAAGAAAATGAATACAGATAGAAAGATAGGTCCAATGACTGTACTTTGGGAGTTCTCCAATGTTAAGTGCTCAGAAAGCAGAGGAAGAACCAGCAAAGGAGGAGAAGCATCCAGTGAGGTATGAGAAAAACTGGTGCCCAGGAAGCCCAATCGAGCCCTCAGCAAGTAGAGAGGGATCCACCAGGCCAATGCTGCTGGCACGGACAGTGAGGTGAGAAATGAGAATTGGCCATTGTGTTCAGCAATGTGGATGTCACCTGTGACCTTGGCAGGAGAAGTTGTGGTGGCATGAAAGCCATATTTGAATGGGCTCAAGAGAATGAGAAGGGAGAAACTGAAACCAATGAATCAAGACTAGGACTACCGGGCATAGGAACTGCAATGACAGTTCAATGTATTCAACTAGTTAAGATGCCTGCCTGTATCTGGTCCTCAACGTCATCAGGGACTTCTTCCCAGCCAAAAGTACAGCCTGGGAGGAATCTATGCCACTGATGGGGCAGATGGTCATGGTGTTGGGAGACTGAGCTCTGTTTACCCTGTGGGGAGGATGGTCACTTTGTGTCATGGCTCCATATATGCAGCCCTGTTGCTAAGAACCGCCCTGCCTGATCTGCCTCCTCAGCTAGGAGTATTCTGGTCACCTGTCACTTGGCAAGCCCTGAGACCTCACTCTCATGTGCTGCTGTTGCAGTCAGCCCTTGGTAGGTGTGGCTCAGGACTGAAGATGGCAGAACTAAGAGTTCTCCAAGTTAAAAAAGAACCAGTCACAAAATTTACGTATAATGAGAATTCGTGTGGAATATATATATATATGTTTGTATTTTTATATACATATAAACACACGTGTGTATGTATACATACATATAAATATACTCACTAATCCTTAGTGTTAGAGTCACATAATCAAACAGTACTAGTTAATACAATTCAATAAATATTTACGTAGGACTTTATGTAAGTCATTCTAGATACTGGAGGGCATACATAGAGATTTAAAATGGAATTCCTTCCCTCAGTATCTTACATTCCAATAGAAGAGTTTGGAGAATAATAAAAATGGCCATAATATTAAGGCAGAATATGATGGGCAGTGTGATTTATATAAAGGGAGAAGGGAATTGGAGGGGCTAACTCTGGTCAAGGTACACAGAGACTTATTTGTGGCAGCAATGACATTTGAGCTAAGTTTTAAAGAAGACATAAGTGTTTTTTCCCCCCCAAATCTTAGAATGGGAAATGCCAATTTAAGCATGACAGAAAACCAAGAAGCACAGGAAAAATGTTGATGATGTTAGCAAATTTAAAAAATGCAAAACATTTGAATGCCAGAAGAAAGTCTTAAAGCCAAACAAAAAGCAATCTGATAAAACTTATTTGCAGCTTTCTTACTACACAAACGGTACTTGGAAATTAATATACCATATTTATGGTACATGGTGTATTACCAATATGTATTACTGTGCAACAGAAAAATGGGCAAATAACACAAGCAAATGAAAGGGAAATATAAATAGCCAGTAAATATGTAAAAACATTCTCACTTTTAAGCATAATTAAAAAAAATACGAATAAGGAATAAGGAATAAGACACCATCTGTCACTTATGAAATGGCAAGATTTAAAAGCTTGATTAATACCCAGTAGTGGCAGTTAGGGTGTAGGAAAAGAGGAACTTTTCTACATTGGTGATGGGAGTGCAAATTTATACAGGTTTTTGAAAGGGCAACCTGGTACTACCTAACAAATTATTAAATGTCCTTGTCTTACAAACATACTGTCAGCAGGAGGCTGGGATACAGGGCTCTGAGATGATTAGCATGCAGGAAGTTAATTAGGGAATGCTCTCAGGTTTAACAACTTGTGGGAGGCAAGGAAAGGAGACAATAATGGACTGAGGGAGAGCTGGGCAGTGATGCAGTCTCAGTGAAGAACTTAGCCAAGACTCAAGGAGCTCTGAAACTGGGAAGACCTTTAAGAGTTGTCTCAAGTTAAGGTGAGAGAGCTGGTCTTTATATTCCCCACATTAACCCAGTCATTAGAGGAGAGCTGCCCAGGGAAGAGGATGTGACCTTGAGTGAGGTGACTTTCTTCTGCTGAGCAATTTCTGAAGAGGACTGATGGCTGAGGGCCATCTTCCAGCAGCACTCCTGGCATCTGGGGGATTGAATCCATCAATCCTGAAAGGGAATCTGAGTGGTAGATCAGTGTCCACTACACATACTCTCACAAGTAGGCAAAGGGAGTGAACTGGAGATTGCAGCAAAGGAGTGATAATTGACAGAACAAGGCCCAGAGCAGTCAGAAGAAACAGGATCAAGAGATGAGTTGACTCATTAGGTATAGAAAAGAGGACACATCTTCTCCGTATGGGAGAGAAGACAATGGATTAAAAAAAATTGGAGAGCAATTTGGATAGGAAGAGGCATTCACATGAGATAGCTTCCATCTTCTGTGTGTGGGAGGTAAGGTAATTTACTAAGAATAAGGGGGTGGTGGGAGAGTTGAGGAACTGAATAAAGTGAAAAGGTGTAATAATTGCTCTAGGAGTTGACAACTGTTAACCAAAAGAAATCGCAAAAGAGCAATGAGGACCCTTAAAGTTCGTCTAGATGGCCAGGGACCTGCAAACACACCTGCCTGCCATGTGGTGTGCTCTTCAGATGCCTGTCCTGCAAGCAGGGGCCAAACCAGTGGGGCCTGGGATCAATGCCTGGACCAGAGCTTTTTCAGTAGGGACAATCCATTTCAGAGAGCAGATTTAACAGTTCAATCAGATGTTTCCTGGAGTGAGTGACGGAGTGTCAACCTCCCCATCCCCCAGTCTGCAATGGACTTCTCTTTCTCCTTAGTGCTGAGCTGTGGTCTTAGGTTTTCTAGGGTGACCATCGCATCTGGGAGCCGCTGATGGTGGTACCTTGATATCTTTTCTCTTGGACTGGTCATATTCTAGGAAAGATACACCCTATTTCCTGCCTAGAAGCTATGAGTCTGGTTATGTGTGTTTTGAGAATTTGGGAAGAAGGTTAAGGGCCCAACATCCAGGAATTAACTTTCGCTGAATCCCTGTGTTCCACACTACATCATTTTCTCAACTGTGCCTCGGTGGCTCATACCTGTAATCCCAGCACTTTGGGAGGCTAAGGCGGGTAAATCAGTTGGGGTCAGGAGTTCAAGACCAGCCTAGCCAACATGGTGAAACCCCATCTCTACTAAAAAATATAAAAATTAGCTGGGCATGGTGATGTGCACCTTTAATCTCAGCTATTCAGGAGGCGGAGGCAGGAGAATTGCTTGAATCTGGGAGGCGGAAGTTGCAGTGAGCCGAGATCGTGCCACTGCACTCCAGCCTGGGTGACAGAGTGAGTGAGACCGTCTCAAAAAAAATGAAACTCTGGCTTCTGCCTGGGTAGGCAGGGCAGCTACTCTCCTGTGTGACATGGAGGACAACTGCTTAGTAAACAGATTTGGAATTATTATTTTTAGCCCTACCTCATGCCCACTTCTAGTGGCCTGAGCCTTGAGGGATTTCCACCATGTTAACTGGACCAATTCTCTGCTTTACCCATTGTAGGCTTACAGTCAGATTTGCGTTACCACCTGCTCATCTGCTTTCTAGTTTCCAAAGTTTTATTGTGGTAGCTATATCTCCCATTATTTCTCCTTGTGGGTGTTTTTAAATATCCTTTTTACTGACATTTAAGTAGTGTTTAGGAGGGAGCAGAGGCAAATGCATGTGTTCAAAATGTGCCATCTTTATATGAAAGTATGGCTTTATCCTTTATATTTAAATCTTTCATACATCTGGAATTATGTGATTGCCTTATATGAAAAAGATGTCTTAATTTTGAATAGACATTTTCCCCAGCACCTTTTACTGAATAATTTATCTGTTTCTACAGATTCCAAATGTAACTGTTATATTAAATTTGTGCATATGCCTGAGTCTGTTTATAGACATTCTATCTGGCACCATTGATTAGTTAATCCCTAAACCAGTGCTATTCTAATTATTATAGTTTTAGAATATATTTTAATGTTCATTAGTCCCTATACCTCCACCTCTTTATTATTCTAGTTTTAAATGTCCTCGTTTGTGTCATACATTCTATTAGACTTTAGCATAATTTTATCCAATCCTTTCACATCCCTTTTTAAATCTAAAAATAATTTGGAGGGAGGTGGCAATTCTAACAACATTTAAGCTTGTCATCAAGAGTGAAAATTTTCTGCACTTTTGCTCAAGTCTTTAAATTTTTTCACTAAAATTTTAGTTTGTTCAGTTCAGGTCCTGCATATTTCTTGATAAATTTATACTTAGTGTTTTTTTTTTTTTTTTTTTTTTTTTTGCTATTTTGAACAAGATGCTTGGTAGTCATTATGTTTTTAAACAAGATAAAGGAAAACTCGTGATCTCTTATATTGTAATCAGATGCCTTACTGAACTCCCTTAGTAGTATAATAGTTTTTCTTTTCCTAGGGGTTGCTAGGTAAACCACTCCATGTATTTTTCCTGAATTATTTTCCTCAAGTTCATTCTGTTAGTCCGTTTTATCATATTGACTAGACTGGATAATTTTTTTGTTTGTTCGTTTTTTGTTGAGATGGGGGGGGTCTCATTCTGTCGCCCAGGTTGGAATGCAGTGGCACAGTCATAGCACACTGTAATCTCAAACTCCTGAGCTTCAGTGATCCTCCCATCTCAGCCTCTCAAGTATCTGGGACTACAGGAATGAGCTACCATGCTTGACTAATTTAAAAGTTTTTTGTTTTTTTTTTTTAGCAGAGATGGAGTCTCACTATGTTGCCCAGGCTGGTCTTAAACTCCTGGCCTCAAGTGATCCTCCCACCTCGGCCTCCCAAATTGTTAGGATTGTAAGTGTGAGCCACTGCACTTGGCCAGATAATTTCAAATTTTTTAGGCTATCCAGCCAGTTTGACTACTTACTTGCCTTTCAGAAAATTGCTGCAGTAAGTATGCAAAGAAAGAAAAAAGCCAGGAACAGTGTTCACCCACTCAAGGAGCCAACACAACCGAATACACTGCTCTGGTTCCAGCATATTTTACCTATGAGTTTAGTTGACTCAATAAATATTGAATGGATGAGTGGGTAGATGGATGAATTATGTTAGATTGAAGTCTAACATTTCTGCTGCAAATCTGAATCAGTTTTGTGTGCATAAATAGAAATACCTGAAACATCTAAAAAAGGCTGGTCCACTGATAAGCTTTTAAAAACAAAAAAGAAAGTTCAACTAGTAAAAATGAAAGAATAAGAATGTAAACTGGAAACTTCTGTTGAGAGAAGTCAGGTTAGTTGATGACCATGTGTCTCTCTTCTCTCTAATATATTTTACATACCTATGTAGAGGTTTTGTAAATGAAATTAATTTTTGTAAAGTGTATTTTAATCCCTTACAAAAATCATGTTGCCTTTAACAATTATAAAGTAACAGTATAAGAGGAGATTTCAGTACGGATGCATTTTTTTTTAATATGTTTGAGGATCATAAACAGTGTTGAAGACAATTTTTTATGGAATGGCAAAGGACAGTGATCTTGCATGTATTACTTTTAATTATCCTTCAGGCCACCTTTGCATTAAAAAAATAAATAAAACACAGTGCTGATAAATGTTAAATGACCAAGGAAAAATCTATTTGTGTAATAAATTAACTGTGCCACATATTTTGTTCCTATACAGACCAATAATTGGTCCCCTCAGGGTTTCCACAGCATTATAATTATTTAGTACAGATGGCACATATTTAGCCATCAAATGCAGTAAGTGCCACACATTTATTGCTTTGGAAACCAGCAGAGGCCAGCTGTGGCCTTCTAAAATGCACTTAGATTTTGCTGTCCTAGGGGCCCCTCTTTGACTGCCCCATGTTAAAAGGGCCCCATTCCTATTCTGTTGTGTGCATCGTGACAAACATATATAATAAACATATGTTTATTATATGCATCCTCCACATTAGAATGCAAATTCTAAGAAGGTGGCAGGATCAGGCTGGGCACCATGGCTCATGCTGTAATCCTAGCACTCTGGGAAGTGGAGGCGGGCAGATCACTTGAGGCCAGGAATTCGAGATCAGCCTGCGCAACATGGTGAAACTCTGTCTCTACTAAAAATACAAAAATTAGCCAGGCATGGGGGTGGGTGCCTGTAATCCCAGCTACTTGGGAGGCTGAGGTATGAGAATTGCTTGAACCTGGGAGGTGGAGGTTGCAGTGACAGATTGAGACTCTGTCCCACAAAAAAAAAAAAGGGTGGCAGGATCAGTCATATTATTAGATTCCCAACACCTAGCATGATGCCTGGTGATAGTGGGTACTGTCAATTAAAAATAAAACTTAAGTAAAGACTCACCACCCCACCCCAAATAGATACATGTATATTGAATGAATGAGTCTTTGTCATCTGCCTGTCTTCTCCAGGTCTACAGCTTCCATGCAGGGGAGGAGGGCAATTTCTAGGCACCTATATCATCCACATACAGAAAGGAACCCTGAGTGCTACTTTTAAACTCTTTCATTTTATCTCACACAAAACCCTCACTTTTTAAAATACTATTGGCAAGTTGGAGAAATGTTTGCTCTTATTACAGAAACTGATAAAATATTTTACTCATGGTAGTCCCTTCTGAAGAACACAAACAATGACTATATTCCTTCTCTTAAAGGACATTGGAGGCCTATGGACTCAGGGACCCAATGACCCAAATAGGAGAAAGTGAACCAAGTTTACTTGTGCAATTGGTTCATTTATCTGTGCCAGCCCCAGTGTTACTGCATTTTTTGTGCTTGTGAGTTGATTCATTATATAAATATACATGGTAACTGGCTTCACCTAGAATTCAGGGTAATTCTTACAATACCACAGGAAGGCCAAGTCCATCCTGCAAGCCCAGTCATAAAACATGCTGTCTGCTTCTGTCAAGTCCAGTGTACAGCTGTATATGTTCAAGTATATAGATAGTATAAAAATCCTTAGACATTTTTTCCTAGTATCTCAAAGATGTGCAAACATCTACTATTGTATTTATTGTATTAACTTAGGATATTTTTACTCTTCTTTTTTTTTTTTTTTTTTTTTTTTTTAAAGAGACAGGGTCTTACTCTGTCACCCAGGCTGGAATGCAGTGTTGTAATCATGACTCACTCTGGCCTCAACCTCCTGGGCTCACAGGATCCGTCTGCCTCAGCCCCAGAGTAGCTGGGACTATAAATGTGTGCCACCACACCTGCCTAATTATTTTATTTTTTGTAGAGATGGGGTCTCACTATCTTGCTCAGGCTGCTCTCAAACTCCTGACCTTAAGCAGTTCTCCTACCTCAGCCTCCCAAGAGTTGCAATTACAGGTGTCAGCCACCACACCCAGCCTCAAGCTTTTTAAAGAGAAGAATCCTTTCTTCCAACATAATCTCACAAAAAAGCTTATTGCTTACAGTAGACTAGTGAAGTTCTTTTCTGAAGCAAGGGAATGGCTGGGGGCATCTGTGTGCACTCATGTGTTTGTGCACGTGCACATATCATCCCACCCAGCCCTCTTGCTTTTCCAGTTGTACTGCAGGCACCTCTGGGGAATCCCATGGGTTCTGAGGAGCTCCATTTGAAAACTGCCCTATTAACCTAACACTAAGCAAAACTATAGGGGAGTGGAATGTATGGAGAATTCATCCTCTGTAGAAATGGAAATCAACATAGGACTGTCTTTTCTATAATTCAAGTCAGTTAGTGTTTCCTACGTAGTAAGCTCTCGAGTGATACAAAAAATTCCATTTAATACCCTTGTCTGAAACAGAGGTGAAATTAAAGCACTAGAAAGCTAACACTATCAATAATTCATAGTATTTCTATTTCCTGGGACTAAAGTGGGGTGGCATAATCCTTTCAGATGTCTCTGCAGCACGAATATAAAATGTAGACCATAGCAAGAAAGGAGACAGTAGAAAAAAGACAGCTAATGAATTAAAAGCTAATGTGATGCATGTTGGAAAATATTGAGTTGCCTGTCAATTTCAAGCTTTTAAACTAGCATTAATAATGGAAGGATAATATATAAATTTTTTGCTATTCTTTCTTTAACACGTTTCCTTATTCAGTTACATGTGGGCAAATGATACTGTAGACTCCTTTATTGTCAAATGTTTAAATGTCTGAAATATATGTTAGATATATAGCCCATGACTAGTGAGTTCAATGATTATCCAGGGAATCCTAGAGCATCCATAATTAACCTAAGACCCAGATTCCTCATTTTTAAAATGATGATACTACTACTTACCCACTGAGCTACTGAAAGGATTAGAGAGAATGTATGTAAATCACTTAATGTAACATCTGGCCATTAATAACTGTTATTACAGTGTAATTATTCTCTGCCTTTGCCAAAGATGGTAGACAGCCTGTCTAGCAACCTCTGTGACCCTCAGAGTCACATAGTTCTAATGCACCTCCACCAGTAAGACCTTTTGGTCTTGGCAGAGGTGCTTCTCAGCTTGCAGTGGAAAATGGCCCATCATTCAACCTCCTGAGTTGGGTGAGAGTCTGAAAGAGCCACTCATGCTTGAGCTATGCCCAAGATTCTGAGAACCAGCTAATTGAATCAAAGGGCCTGGGAGCAGAGAAGGCAGAACAAGTGAGGGGATGACTATAACCTGCAACTTCCCTGCCGCACTGCAGCTTCTAGGTCAACAGAGTGACAGATATTCCCTTCTTTCTGTTTTTAGTGGAACAGAATAGGTGCTGGCAGTGGTGATGGATGGAAGTCAACTTTAAAATCAGTATGCTTAGGTGTGAGTCCCGCTACTACTTCCTGGTTATCTTAGACAAGTTTTGTTAACTCTCAGTGCCTCATCTGTAAAATGAGGAGGGTACTGCCTACCTCGCAGAGTTGTTCTGAAGATTAAATAAAGTAATCTGTGTAAAGTGTTTAACACAGTATCTGGAAAATAGTAAGTGTTCAATTTTAAGCTAATGTCAGGGTATACTCAGGGTGCAGTAACAGGTAACTAAAACCACCTTAGCTATTTTAGAATGGAATTTAATATAGGATATTAGGAGAACTGACTGCTAAAGTATAAATGTTAAAACTGTGATTCTCATGCAAGTATAAAATGACATGTCACAAAGATTTTATTTAATACATTAATTAATGAGGAAGCTGTAACAGTTCAAAGGAGAATTCAGAGACACACACAATCAGTGGAAATCAACTGGCTAAAATTCTATAGGACAGGACCATCTGACAGAACCATAATGCAAGCCTCATCTGTAATTTAAATTTTCAAGGAGTCACATTTTAAGAAGTAAAAAATAGTTAACATTAATTTTAATAATATATCTTATTTAATCCACGCTATCCAAGATAGAATTATTTCAAGATGTAATCAATATAAATAATACATAAAATTAATGAGAAATTTTTACATACTTTTTCATATTAAGTCTTTGAAATCTGGCATATATTTTACACTTACAAGACATCTCAATTCAAACTTGCCACATTATAAGAGTTCAGTAACCACATGACTAGTAGCTTTCATATTAGACAATGTAGCTTTAGGGCAATAAAAAATAATGTTTGGGATTCTCTTTCCTTGAGGGCAAAAATCAATTTTATATCTACCTAAAAAAAATTTGTTTTGCTATGGATAAAGAATTATTTGTGGCTGGTCATGCTGGTAATTCCAGCACTTGGGGAGTCCAAGGCAGGAGGATTGCTTGAGCCCAGGAGTTTGAGACTAGCCAGGGCAAAAAAATGAAATCCAGTCTCTTCTACATCCAAATAAAACTAAAAAGTAAAAAACAGAACTATTTGTATTTCTATAGTTTGCTGCAAATAAATTTCTACCTTACAGAGTTGTAAAATAGCATAGTTAATAGGAAGTCACCAGTGTACACCCCTATAGAATTAGAAAATTCCTAAAGTTTCTACCAGAATTTTCCCGAAAGACACTCCTAATATCTATGATCCAATTTCAAGCCTCTGACATTTTTTCCTGATAGGCCTTTTAGGGGAATCAGGAGGCTGCCACTAAAAATATTGCATTTATGAACATACTACCCTATGGGAAAAAAGTATGTTCCATAAAGGAAGGCACCACCAGAATTCTTGACCCCAGAGCCACATTGGCTAGATCCTCACACCAGCTAAATGGATGCCTCAGGAACTGCTGCCTCTCCCTCCACTGAACTCGGTTCTAAATTCAAATTTCACAGGAGCACCTCTGATTAATAATGACTAAATCGCATTTGAAACCCTTGGCGCAAAGCAGTCAGGAAATGTAGCTCCTAGCTCTCCAGTGTCTGCAGTACACTGAAAGACCTCAGAGGGAGTCTGGAATAGAGGCTGACCGAGTCGATATACTGTGTCTGCCGCAGCCATTATTCAGTTAACCAGAGCTTCATGAAATTCTTCACTCTGTGTTGGGGGAAGCAGCAATGGAGGAAGGGTTTACAGTGTGCCCACATAAACTGGTTATATGTATAAAAGAAATCAGGAACAATAAACTGCGGAATGCCACAGGAGGCCTCTAGGGAGGAAGGCCTTTCCATGCCTCATGTTCTGGTGCAGGGTGACCTAGGCTATGTTACCATAAACATTGTGCTCAAGGACGTAAAACCCCTTCGTAGCACTAAGATGTAACCAGACTTGTAGGCTTCTTGTAAGGCCCGAATTCTACCAGCTTCACACAGACAATAGGTTAAAGACAACCACATGTTCTTGTTTTGTGAAACTCCCAAACTGCCACTGTTATCAGTCTTTAGAATGACACACCAGTTCCGGCTCACTGATTCAGTTCCGGCTCACTGATTCACTCCACCATCACTCTACCCCCAGCCTAAAGATCAAAGTGATTGTAACCAACAAATAGTGTGAGAGATCAGAGCTCAGGGCCTTCATTGCCTCCAGTAATAAGTGATGGCCCCGTGGTCCCACTTTTATTCTTAATCTGTCTTTTTCTCAATCCTTTGTTGCCACTGAACTCGGGGTGCCCACAGGTGATGTGGGGGCTGGTTCCCTACAACTCTAGGATTCAGAAGCATTAGAAAGATTTTTTGCTGGTCTGTATGGTGGCCATACTTTTGTGAATCTTTTCTAATAAAGGGTTCTCAGCACTGGAACAGCATCCCAAGGAACACCAACACTGAAGGGTCAGGTGCAGAAGGAGAAGGCAACAGAGGACGTGAAGAAATGAGCAGAGAAGAGGGAGATGATGGCCACTAATGTGTGCTGTTAGGAGAACCCAAGGTACAAGGTATTTTAAAAAGAGAGCAGTGAACGTTCAAATGCTGTTGGGACCCAGGTAAAATAACTGAAAAGTGCTTTGGGGACCTCAGCAAGCTCAGCTTCAGTGAAGTGGTGGGAGTGGCAGCTAGATTTGCATGGTTTTAGAGTGAGGGGGAAGTGAAGAATCCGAGACAGCAAGAATAGATCATCTTTTGAGCTGTCTGCCTGTGAAGGAGAGGAGAGCAAGCAGCTGTGTACATCTTTAAGGTTTCTGTTTCTGGCAGGGCAAACCTGCCTAGATTTTGAATTCGATGGCTTCCAATATTTACGAGCACCTTTGTCTCTAAAGAGCAATATTTGAGGAAGATTTCTTTAAGGACACACAGTCCAGGATGTTCTCTCTTCCAGCTATGTGAAAATTGTTTCCTACATGAAGCCAAATGAAAAATGAGCTGACTGGACATGCCTACATTTTCACCCTCACCCTGACCTCTCCACCTCCCCACAGAAATGCTCATAGACAAATTGAGTTGGGGTTGGGGGATGCCATTAGCTGATAGAGAACTACTAGATAATTTAGTGCCAAACTGTGGCCCACTCATAGCAGAGGTCATTATTTTAGACATCACTTAAGCCTTGTTCCTGGCTCTATTTTATGTCCCCACCCTTGTTTTCATCCCTTTTCACTTTTAAATGTCCACTCTCTTGTTTTACATATCCTTAAAAATCACTTTCAATCCTGCTGGGAACAAAGTGAGGTGCAAACATAAAAAGCTGTGTTTTGTCCCCCCTTGCTGATACTGTTTCTTTGATTTTATAATAGAAATAGTGGGGGTGGGAAAGAGATTTATTTAAGGAGTTTTGCTTTACAGCCGACTTCACTAGATACCTTTTCCCTTAAAGGGAGGCATGCAATGTTCTATGGTCATAAAAATCATGTCAGGGCAGCAGTCTCCATGGCCATGGACTCCGGGACTAAGCCAGGCAGCCACAGCCTCGCCCGGGCAGCTTCAGGTGGCATCGATCGTGGGGTGACGTCGGCCGGGCACCCACTGGCTCAGACCTCTGCGCAGAGAGGGGTGCCCACGGCCTCAAAGCAAAATTCGTAATGCGTCGCCCTGACGGCCCTGGTTTGATTTGTGCACAATTGAATTGAAAGAATAGAGCTAAGGGGGCTGGAAGGAGGCCAACGACACAAGGACCACTAGAACATATGTGCTAGATGGAAAAGCAGAAGCAAAAATTACATTTTAATGGAAAGACGACTGTTCGCTGCGTATTAGAGACTGGCTGTGCTGAGCATATTGCACGCCATGTAGCTGACCCTGAAGATGAGGGCTCAGAATGCCATGAAATACTGGATAAGAATCAAAAATAGTGAAGCCCCTCTTTATGGACGTGTCTCATCATTATGGAAAGGGTTATCTTTCGAACCTCCTAGGATTTTTTTTTTTAAGATTCTCATACATGAGCAGTTCATAGGCAGGCTCATGATGGCACGTAAGAATGCCTTAGTAATGTTTCAGTTTGTAGGTGGTTGCCTGAAAATGGTACTTTTATATTACAATATTTTCAATATTTTTTCGGTATGAATGTGTTAAATGCTCACAAATTCAGTCTTATGTAGACAGAGGTGATGATAAAAAATGTTTTCCTTTTTGTGCTCATGAAACTATGACAGCTTATTTCTTTTTTTCTTACAAAAATAGAGAACAAAATAGAAGGTGAGGGAAGAATATGTATCTTCCTAATAATTTCTGCAGGTTGTAAAACAAAGTCATTGCTAAATCCCAATAAAGATGTTTCTGCCTGGATTTTGAAAACTAAAATTGGGTGTAGAATTGTCACCCTAGTAACAAAAAATTTAAATAGTGTGGGCCTGTTGGTTGACTTCAATCTGCTGTACTTTTCATACATAAATCTAAGTTATTAACTGCTTGGTGAATTTTTGACAAATAAGAGGATATCATCAATATAACCAAGTTACCTCTCTGGTGGGCAGTGACAAAGGAGATGAAGGAAGGATGCGAGGCTGAAAGGGAGAGGAGAGAAATATGTCATGGAAGAGGTTGAGGGACATGTAATTAGACTCTAAGGTGTGCTCAGTCTTGCTGACACCATTAATGAAATGATCAAATAATATCAGCTACCAGAATCAAAATATAATTTAACTTAATTATATTACACCTACCTCTTTTGAATTGAAAGCTACTTATATAGTTGATAGCCGTCATTCTTTAGTTTTCCAAATGACTTTTAGATGATGGGGTGGCTCTATCTTGGGATACAAACCCAAACTTACCAGACTGATATATTTGCCTTTGAGTAGAACTAAAAGTCTGGGGTTGCAGAAGTTACAACCATGAAACTAAAGCCAGTAGGTGGGCCCTGCTGTAAAGAAACTGGACTCCCTGAGATTGGGTCTAGAAAGTGCTGTTCAGACTTGGCAATCATCCAGATAAGGCCTCAACCTCTGGGAACCTCTTCTAATTACACACTATTTCCTGCTATGCTAAACTTACATCACAGAAAGAAAAAATCTAGTTAGCAGCTTCCTGTAGACTCCTTCAAGGCACTGCTACATCGGTGGAGTTGCCAAAGCTCTTCAGTGGCTTAGGAACTGATCCTAATAACCTTCTGTGGCATGATCAAGTTTAGGGGAAGAAGCACCTTATTTCATAGGAGATCAATTTATAAACTAGAATACCATGCATCATTTATAGTAGGCTCTGTATTTGGCAAACATATCAACCATTTATAAAATAGTTTTCCTTTTGAGGGAAGTGCACTAATGAGACAGAATTATATTAGATTGTTCTTTCTCTAGCCTGGGTGAACCTTGGCCTAGAGAATATATGTAATGATAGTACCCTCCTCTACAGGAAGCACTGAAGAAATGGTAATGTGGCCCACCTTTTTAAAAACTACACCACCCACTGCTTTTCATTTAAAAAATTACTACCGTAGACAGGTTAATGCGGCTATAATTTTCTTTTTAGTTGCTTTGTTCCTATGCAGAGGCTACTCCTTCGTCACCTCCATTATGCTGAAACACATTCCATTGAGTCTGTTTCTGTTTCCAGGGTAAAGAAAAGGGAAAGCCTATCACTTAATTGTACTGTCTTCACAAACTGCATCTTAAGGCAGTTTGCTTTGAAACAGGTGATTTTGTTTCCATTTTGGAAGGCAACAGGTCTGATATTTTCCCTGGATAGAGGAAAGGGAACAAAGCCCTCTCTAAACTGTGGAGACAGGACTGGTAGGCAAGTGCAAGAATGCCCCTTTTCCACAGAGGGAGTTAGCCCAAAGGAAATGAGCAAAAGGGTCAGACTGTTCTCCAGGACAATCCAGGAAGCAGCTCATAGAGTCAATATGCTGATTAAGGAAGATTCCCATTACTATGGGTGCTGTTCAAATTATCCTCACATCTAGAGGTATCAAACACTGTTTATCCTACTTACAAGTCTGCAATTTGGTCAGGGCTCAGCAGGGAAAGCACATCTCTCCCCTACTTGCCAAGAGCAGCTCTGAGGCTGAGGACTGGAATAACTGGAATCACTTACAAGTCTGGCAGGTGATGCTGGGAAAACTCAGTCAGCTGGGATCTGCAACAGCTCAGGCTCCTCAGTTGTCTCCCTCCACCCCTGCATGGCCTCTCCAGCATCGCAGCTTCAGAGGAGCCAGACTTCTTCTGTGTGTGTTGTCACAGGGATCCAAAGGCATGTCCAATAGAGCCAGGCAGAAGCTGTACTGCCTGCTCTAAACTAGTCTTGGAAGACATTCAGTGTCACCTCTACCACATTCTGTCAGTTCCAAGTCAATCACTAAGGCTGGCCCATATACAAGGGGAGGGAAATTAAATCCCACCTACTGTGATGTGAATGTATCCTCCAAATTTCATATGTTTAAATGTAATTGCCAGTGTGATAGGATTAAGAGGTAAGGCATTTAGGGGGTGATTAAGTCATGAGGGGGAGCCCTTATGGATGGGATTAGCCACTTATAAAAAGGGCTTGAAGGGGTAAGTCTGTTCCTTCGATTCCTTCCATCTCTTCTGCCATGAGGACATAGAGTTAGCACCCTCTGAAGGAAACAGTGTACAAGGTGCCATCTTGAAAGAAGAGATCAGGCCATTATCAGACATTGAGCCTGCCAGCACTTTGATCTTGGACAGCCACACCTCCAGAACTGTGGGAAATACGTTTCTTTATTTATTAATTACCCAGTCTAAGGTATTTTGTTATAGCAGCACAAATGGACTCACCTTTAGTGAGAAGTGTATCCAAAAAAATTGGGAAACAGGTTTTTAAATCACCAGGGTAATTTTATATAGTTAAATGATTAGGTGATAGTATACTATTAATTTACTCAGTCATTCATTCACAAATACTTATGGAGCTTGTATCATATATGGTATAAACATTACTTTTTAAACTTAAAAAATTCTAGATATTATAGCCTGAGAAAAACTCACATTTGGATATGATTTCAAGTATCGAGAAGGTTGTATTTGGTTTTAGGCCTGTCTCTGAAAGTGCTTAAACCAGCGCAAAATGTCAGATGAGGAAAAATCCATTTAGATAGGAGTATAATCTAAATAGCATAAATGGATTTTTATTAGAATTCATTTAAAACCTGAGAAAATGGAAGTATAAATCATTATTCAGTACAATTATATTCTAGAAAAGTTATCTGTAGAGCAAAGTAGTGTAAAAACAGATCATCTTTTCTACTACTTTTATATTTTCAGTTGCCTGGTATGTGAAAAGAGGATTGTTCTCTGATAGATAAGAGATGACTGTGTTAGTTAGGATTAGATTCAGCTTTGAAGCATAGTAATAGTGGTTTGAACAAGGTAGTTTACAGAGTCCTTGAATTAAACCATTCTAACTCACAATTTTTTGACTTTCTGGTGGTGCTAAAGTGATAAGCATTTAGTAGAAATCTTTGAATGTTGAATTTTGATCTTCCTCCAGGCTAGCAATATGCATTACGATGCTCTCTCACAATGCTGGGCAGCAGCAGCAAACCACAACTCCCAGATCACAAGGGTAAACAATGGCTACTCTACAGTGTGGTGTGTTGCCAAATAGTTTAGCCCAACTGTAGGGTTGGTCTTGAATGCCTGGGCTCAAGAAACCCTCCCATCTTGGCCTCCCAAAGTGCTGGAATTATAGGTGTAAGCCACTGTGCCTGGCCCTGAGGACATTTAAGGTAGGCTAGGCTAAGCTATGATGTTCAGTAGGTTAGGTGTATTAAATGCATTTCTGACTTACAATATTTTCAACTTGCAATGGGTTTATTGGTACATAACCCTATCATAAATTGAAGAGCATCTGTATTCCTTTATCATATAAAGGAAGCCTGAAGGTGGGCAGTCCAGAGCAGGTATGACAACTCCATACCTTCAGAAACCTTTCTGAATCACCACTCCCCTGTTTCTAGGATGTTGTCCTCCATTCTCATCACCAAAGACGGATGCAAAAGTTGCAACTATCACATCTGTATTCCAGGCAGCAGGATGGAAGAAAGGCAAAGAGGAGGAAAAAGATGTATATTTACAGTATGTTAAAAGTTTTTCTAGCAGCTGCTACACGATACTTCTGATCACATCTCATTGACCAGAAACTCAGCTACAAAAGAGACTGAAATGTTGTCAGTGTAGACTTTATTCTGAGTGGCTATGTGCCCAGTAAAATCATGTGTATTACAATAGAAGGAGAGGATGGTTACTGGAGGGCAGCTAGCAGTCTCAGCCACAGGGTGGAAACTGAGTGTTCTGTTTTGGACACGGTAAGCATGAGATGCTTTTTAGACACCCAAGTTAATGGAATTTAGGGGAGAGATTGAAACTGGAATTATAAATTGGGAACTGATTGGCCTATAGTTGACATTTAATGCCACAGGGCTAGATGGCAATACCTGGGAATAAATGGGAACAGAAGAGAAGTGGTCAGCAAGAGGAGCATCCAGCAGAATAGGCTGAGAAGATGCAGTGAGTGAGGCAGAAGGAAAGCCAGGAGACTGTGGTGTCCTAGAAACCCAGTGCTATGGTCTGAATGTTTGTGTCCTCCCAAAATTTGTATGCTGAAATCTAATTCCTAATGTGTTGGTATTAAGAGATAGGGCCTTTAGGAGATGATTAGGTCATGAGGGTGGAGCCCTCATAAATAGGAACAGTGCCCTTATAAAAAAGGGCCCAAAGGAGCTTATCAGCCCCTTCTACCATGTGAGGGCGAAGCTAGAAGGCAAAATCTTTGAAGCAGAGAGGAGCTGTCACCAGACACTGAATCTGCTAGTGCCTTGATCTTGAACCTCCCAGCCTCCAGACCTATGAGCATAAATTTATGCTATTTATAAATTACCCAGTCTACAGTATTCTGTTACAGCTGCATGAAGAAACTAAGATACTCGGCAAAGAAATTATTTCAAGAAGGGAGTCTCAACAGTCTCATGGGCTGCTGAATGTTTGAGTAACGCAGGCAAGAGAACTGATCACTGGATTTGGAAAGTTGGAAGTCAAGGAGACTAGCTGAGCCTGGTTACAATGGAGAGACAGAAAGCAAAGCCTGCTGGGAGAGAATGAAGAGAAAAAATAGGCGGGTGAGAAAGTAGAAACAGTCAACATAGCTTTATCAAGGAGATGTGCTATAAAGTGCTGGAGATGATCTAGATCTAGAGAAAACCTTTAAAAAATAATTGTAGCCATAAGAGCACATTTGTGTGCTTATGGGAATGATGGGATAAAAAAGGAAAAGGTGATGATGTGGAAGAGAGCAGAAACAGAAGTAGCACACCAGGATCCAGGGTACAACTGAGTGACAAGAAGAGTGTACAAAAAGGAGAGATATGGAGTTTACACAGGAGAATGAAATGAGATAAGAATGAGACCAATAAGAAATACTAGATGAATAGATTCTAGCAGTGGAATTGTGGGCAGCAAATGCTCCAAAGGCAAAGAGAATTTTCTTGAGGGCTACCTCGGATTGACTGGTGGTGGATGCCTGGGGCTGTATGTTGAGGAGACAAGTGAAGTGCTCCCCAGTATTCTGACGTGAATTGTTTATGGAGCCTGCTTTGGACTACAAACATGTAGATGCTTTTTATGAATCTGGCTTTGGCTTTTAATTATATGACTTTCTTTTACAAAGTTTAAATCACATTATAAGAACTGTTATAATCTTTTCCACTTAATGTAAAGATAGTTGTTGCTCAGGCTGGAGTGTGGTGGCATGATTTCAGCTTACTGCAGCCTCCGCCTCCTGGGTTCAAACAATTCTCCTGCATCAGCTTTGAGAGTAGCTGGGATTACAGGTGCCTGCCACAACACCCAGTTAATTTTTGTATTTTTAGTAGAGATGGGGTTTTGCCATGTTGGCCAGGCTGGTCTTGAACTCCTGACCTCAGGTAATCTGCTGGCCTTGGCCTCCCAAAGTGCTGAGATTACAGGTGTGAGCTACCACCCCAGGCCAAATGTAGTTTTTTAATGTTAGTGGATAAGTATCTACATTCTACATCATCATTTTAAGTGCTTCTTAGGTCTTTCACTGTATGGGTAGAGTCCACTATACTTAATCAACTTCCTATTGTTAGAAATTCAAGTTTTTCCAATTGTTAAAATATCCTTAAATTTGTAAAACTTCTCCTACTAGATTACATCTACTTTATGATCCAGAAGGCACTATGAAATCATGGTTTAAAACCATGGGCTGTTGAGTCAGAGCCAGACCTCTGGGATTCTATGAATTGGTGTCTTCATCTGAATAAAATGGGTTAAATAATATTTCTACCTTACAGAAGTGTTGGGAAGATGAAAGGAGTTAATACATGTAAAGCACTATACACAGCCCTGGGCATGGTAAGCATGCAATAAAAGCTAGCTCATACAACCCTCCAAGCTCAGCCCAGTGGCTGACAAGGTGTTCCATGAGTTGCTTGTTAAATGGGTGATTTGTATAAGATCTTGGTAACAATATTAAAAGGTTATAATCCTAGTCACAGAGGTAGGACTAAATTAGAACTCTTCAATCAAAATCTTGAGGCAAGATATTCATATCTAACAGGAATTGCATATGTATGATAATTGGGATAAGTTTCATCTTTTTATTTTCAATCATTTGTACAGTAGGATAAAGCCCAAAATGTGTCATAAATCTCTGTATTCAAAACACCACTATGCAAAATATAGAAAAGATTTTAAATCAACCATGCTATCATCTTTAATTTGCGAATGTTAGAAATAATTATTTTTATTTAAATTATTATTTAAATAATGAATTATTAATTATTAAACTATTTGATCACTGTAAAACTTCAGACAGGATATACATATAGGAAGCAGGAAGTGAAAGCTCTCCTTTCTCATCTCCCAATCACACTCTTAGATACGGCCACTCTTTAAAGGTGTATTCTTTCACACCTTTCCTGTGCATATACAAGTATACACATAGCTACCTGTGAATATATCCATACAGAGGATAATCAGCATTTAATTATAAGTCACACAGCTCTACTTTCATATTTAAGAAAAAAACTTCTAAGCAATTTCCATCAGAAAAGATTGTCACTAGACTGGTGTTTTTATCCATTAAATCTTTGTTTCTAGTGATTTCCCCGAGAGTGAGTGGTTTCATGTAGTTATCTAACCATGTAAGAGCAAGACAAATGTTTTTGTTCTATTAATAAGGAAGTGCATAAGTATTTGGTGCTTTTTCTTAAACATTCATAGGAATAGATGGGGAAAAGCATGTGACCTGAACTAAGATCAAATCCAGCAGAACTGTGTTCCAGGTCAGAATTACTTTCAGGATCTTGACATTTGACCACAAGGGCCATCTGCTCAGAGCAGAGCCAAACAAAGTGTGGAGAAGGGCAAGGACACAAATGAGGAGTGGATGGGAGGTTGGAAATTGTCTGAAAGAGTTAAAGCTGATTTTAGTTTCCCATCGTCCGTGATGGTGGGATTTAGTGGTCATTTGTTGTTTGAGTTATTTTATTTAAAGTCCCCAATTCCTAACCCCAACAGATAATAGAAGTAGATAATATTTTTATTCTTTGAAGGATTTGGAGAACTTGTATATTCTTCTGTTGTTACTTCATGAGAGATTTTAATTACTTTTGAGTGAAATGTTTGAGGCAAAAAATACTTAAATTAACATTTATTTCACTACCAAGAGAACTGGTGTCTCCTGGGTAATGAATTATTAATAACAACATATGAAATGAATAGCAACAGTCACTTTAGCTTCTTTGTGGAAGAACACAGGATATAAATAAGTAAGTGTACACATGAAAAAATGAAAATAAACAGTAATGCTGCTTGCTAATTGTGTTGCTTGCTTCTGTTATAACTCATTCATTCTAAAAATAAATAATTAGCTGGTACGGTATAATTGCTATTTTTAAAATCTTGTTCAAACAAATTGAATTTGTGTAATGAAAAAAAGTGAAACTTGGTAAAGCATTTTTCATAATCATCTACGATCTATGTTGCTACAGCCTATATTTAATTCCGTAGAAAATGGTCCCATAATCAAGACCTCCTTCCTAGTTCTCTCACAAAGAGTTGTAGCACCCTCCTTTACAAGTATAAGGTTTTGGTTTTGGCTTTTGAATTTTACTTCATAATACCAGAGCCTAGAATGAATTTCTACATCACAAAAAATTGAGCAAAAGGGTTTCACCAGACTCAGCTGTCGTGATTTCTGCCACATGATATCTTTGCTACTATAATTCTAACAAGTTGGGAAGTCTTACTCGACTGAAGTCTGGTCTAGCCACCAACATCAGCCCATCTTCACCTGTCCTGGGCATCGTCCTGTAGGCTAGTAACTTGCACCCCTTAGTCTACTGACAGAGACATCCCCTATAACATCCACTGACTGTGCATGTGCACTGTGGCAGCACCACTGATTTGCTTTAAACACGGTACTTAATTTGATAACTGAATTAAGTAGATAAGAATTATCTGGCATCCAAGGCATCAGAATATATCCCATTGTCAGATAAAGGAAATTGATCTCTGGCTTCTGAGCTGCAATGACAAGGTTAATCATAACTGGACTCTAAGATTGAGACTAATCAGGTACTGAGTCAAGGTAATCATCTGGAGTTGATAATACACAGAATAATCTAGTTTTGAATAGTGCTTTGCTATTTTCAAAATGTTTTAAATTAGGTTATTTAAACCTCCAACTTCTCCCTGAGGAAGGCATTATTGTTTCCATTTATAAGTGAAAAGACCTAGCCTCATAGAGATCAATTCCTCTCCTTCTTGGTGATGTTTTCTTTCATGCCTGGCTTTTATACACCTTCCCTCTATGATTCTGACACCTGGTAGATTCTCTTCAAAGAATTCACAAATCAATGATGCTAACCACTCAGTAGAATATAAACCTACCTTCCAGTTATCATCTCATTTCTCTTCCTTCCTATCAATTAAGTTTCTTAAGAGTAAAATATACTCAATGTTTTTTCCCAACTTCTCACTAACTCTTCAACCCATTGAATCAGGGATCCAAGCCCACCCCTCCACTAAAACGGCTCTCCAGAAGGTTGTCACAGACCTCCAAACTGCTAAATGAAAAGCATATATTGTGTTGCCATCTTACTTGACATTTCTCCTTTTCTCTGCCCAAGGCTTTTGGGACACTACCCTTTCGCTTCCCTCCTGTATCTGTAATTAATCCTTCTAAGTGGGAGTTCCTTTTTACTTTATTCAATCCTTTTAGTGATCACTAGGCTTAATTTTGAGTTCTCTTAATCTTGATCTGCTCTCTGAATGACTTCATCTGGACCCGCATTTAGTATGAAAGCTGCAGCTTCATATACCATTACCTACTGAATCTCCCCCCTTGTTCCCTATCTGCCTCCACCCTTATGCCCCCTGCCTACCCACACCTCCCTTACCCAATGTGCTCTTCCTGCTGCATTCTGAAACTTGGCAGCATCTGGGCAGTCACAGACATTCAGCCTCCCCTGGACTGTCAATCAACCATGACGTCCTCTTGATTTTAATAATTTTTTTTCTCTCTCTCTTCTTCACTCTTATTATCCCTGACCTACATCAGGTTCTTGTCTGTTTGCCAGGAATGCAGATCAAGATTGCCTTGGAGGCTTGGTGGCATTCTTTAGTAGGTGCAATGAAGAAAACAGATTTGTGTCCTTGCTGTCATGGTGTTTGGCTCTGGATGTCTTCTGTTGTTGGGTCTCAGTGGTGGGTCTTGGTTAGGAATGATGAAAATTACAAACCATGACTTACATTTATCTTCATTGTAGTTGAAGTTTATCTTAAGATGGTCACGGAAGAAGATAAGGTGGCAAAGGCTAACCATTTACAAATAGGTAATAGGTATCTATTCTGTAATCTGTGCTAAGCGTCTGGGCTACAAAGACAAAGGTGGCATGGTCCCTGTCCCCAGTGTGTTCATATTCTAGTGGGAAAGGCAAATAATTACAATTCTGCATAATAAATGGAATGATGAAGGAATGTGAGAAGTGTTCTCTGAGTATAGAAGAGTTTCCATCCATGTATTCATTTTGTCTTCACTTCAGTAAGCGTGTAAAGTGGGGAGGGAGGTAGAGGAGCCTTGCTGACAAGGTAGAGTACGACTTCCAGAAGATGTGAAAATGCTCTCTATCTTACAGAAATCTTGAGACTGCAGCTCTGGATCCTGCCATTGGGGGTTCTGGGAATTCTGTTGGCTGTTCCCTCTGGTGATAGAATTATCCCAAACAAGTTACACAACCTCTGATTTCTAATTTTCATAACTCTAAAATGAAAAGTCGGTTAAAATCAGGAGTTGGCAAACTTTTTCAATAAAGGGCCAGATAGCAAATGTGTTAGGCTTTGTGGTTCATATAGCCTCAGTAAGTGTGTTAGGCTTGTGGTCCATATAGCCTTGTTGCATTTACTCAACTGTGCACAAGCAGCCACAGACAATATGTAAACAAATAAGCCTGGCAGTATTCCAGTACAACTTGATTTACAAAAACAAGCAGTGGGCTGCATATGGCCCACTGGCTGTAGTTTGCAAGCTCCTGGTCTAAATGATCTCCATGATGTCTTCCAGATCTACCGTTCCACAGGTTCACAAAACAGCAATTCTTAAATTCTTGATATACTTTATATTAGTTTTTAAATATACCTTTGTTGTGGTTGATTAGCTTAGAAAATTTAAACGTGGCATTAAAAGTGGTAAGATTTGGGGTTTAACTTATCATGGGTCAGTTAGCTTCTCTGTTCTATGACTATACACCACATCACAGATGTCAACAAATTCACGGCCCTGCATGGAGCCACCGAGCTCTGTGACTAGACAAATGTCATTCTTCCTTGTTTCTAAGAACACGACCTCAGCACGTGTTTCCCTAATGATGGTATAGCAGCACCTTCTTTACCTATACTGACATTATTTAGTTCCTTTCAAAAAAGCAAATTATTTTTAAGAAAAGTTGTCAATATAATATCTGGCAATGGAAACCTATAGGTAAAGAGGTATGTTTCATTATGAAACTTTTAAATAAACCAAACTGATTTTTACAACTACTAAGCAATAGAATGGTTTTTAAAAAAATGTATGCCGTTACGCCTATAAGCTAAAGCAGAATCAGCAAACTATGTATATCATCAAAGCCAACAATTCTCTACTTTTCCAATTATAGGCATTGCTAATCAAGCCTAGCAGTTTTCCCCACAGACTCTGAATGTATTCTCATAATTATTCCAAACTCACTGAACCAGAAAACAATGCCAAGTTAATTGGCATTACCATGCCAGATGAAATCTATTGTCACAGTACAACACGTTACCATACTTTACTTTTTCTATCATTTTCTATTCCTACCACCAAGTTATTCTTGCTAAAAAAGATACACGTATAACATTGGCGTCAGCAGCTATAAAATTCAACACAACAAAATGAAGATAGGGTAAATCTCATACATTGGATAGAGGAGTAAAAGTCACTAAAAACTTTTCATAGAGAAAAACTTGGCATTGCTCTTTAATTAAAGGACTTAAAATGTGCATAGTAGTTGGAGACTTGGGGGTTCCTTGTATTATTCTATTTTTGGGTACATTTGAAACTTCCTATAATGTTTGTTTTTTTGAGATGGAGTCTTGCTCTGTCTCCAGGCTGGAGTGCAGTGGCGCAATCTCGGCTCACTGCAACCTCCGCCTCCTGGGTTCAAGCGATTCTTCTGCCTCAGCCTCCCGAGTAGCTGGGACTACAGGCACGTGCCACCACATCCGGCTAATTTTTTTTGTATTTTTAGTAGAGACGGGGTTTCATCATGGTGAGGATGGTCTCGATTTCTTGACCTCGTGATCCGCCCGCCTCGGCCTCCCAAAGTGCTGGGATTACAGGTGTGAGCCACCGCGCCCGGCCAATAAAATGTTTTTAAGGTGTCCAATGAAGATAAAAATACCATGGTAGATGACGACTAATGTATTATTTCATAAAGGTAAAATCTAAATGAAGAACTATAGAACTGAAATAATGAATGTTGCCTAATTATAGAAAGCTTTGTGCCTATGATTAGCATGTGAAACTATAAAACAAATTTCATTATTGAAATCATTTGACTAATTTATTAATAGAGATATTAAGGGATTGGGGTGTGTGTGTGTGTATAAATGCAATAAATATCTCTGGAAAAATAAATGGAAACTATTAAACGTAGCTGTTTCCCAGGAGGGAAAAGGAAGGAGGGAGAGTTATTTGCCACTGAATCTCCCATTGTTCCTTTTGAATTTTTGTACATCTTGCCTATGTTGCCTTATTAAATAAACAAATAAAATGAGCATGTACTTTGATTCAGCGATTCTGCTCCTAAAATTCTATCCTAATAATCAAGGTTGTAGGAAGATTTTGCCTCAAGAATGGTCATTACAGCATTGTATGTAACAGGAAAGTATTTCAAGCAATTTAAAGGTCTATCAGGAATTTTTATATGTTATTTCCATATGTGGAAATAATTGCAATTATGAAGATGAATTTTTACTAATATATAAAGAGGCTTGTAATATGGTATTAAGGTTTTTTAAAATCAAGTTGCAAAACAGGATGTAGAATATGACCCCACTTTTGTGAGAAAATAATATACGGACAGGAAAATATTTGGGAAATATGCCTCAAAGGGATAATAGTGGTTACCCCATGACATAAGAATGGCAGTCATTCTTTCCTTTTTTCTCAGCTTATTTTCAAATTTCTCCAGTAAATACCAATTTAAATTTTACAAAAGATTATGAAAGGGTTTGAGAAAGTCCCTAAGGAAACAAAAACAGTTTTTCGTGTGTGTGTGTGTGTGTGTGTGTGTGTGTGTAAGAAAAATCTGAACACAAAAGAGATAAAATGTGGCTTTCATGATCAAAGTCAAAGTCATCATAATAAATGTTGAAATTTTATTGACAGTTTCTCTAGCTGGGAGGTAGTGACATCCAGAGTTAAATACTATTGAAGATTCTACCCATGGTATTGAGTCTTTTCATTGGGTTTAGCAACTCTATCATGGTAATGCAAAGAGTAATTTTCCCCCCAGTGTGCAAATAAATGTTACAACAGTGACAACTGTCAGACTAATGTATATAGGATGTTTAATGAACAAAGGAGAATGCTGTCTGAAATACCTAAACTAACAACATAGAGACACCAGAAATTTTGAGTGAGAGACTCTTATGAACTAAAATATGCTGTTGGGACCATGGCCAGATGGTGAAGGCTCTTGCACAGCTTGCTAAGGATTTCTACTTTTTCTGTAAAGACATGGATGGAGTTGTATTTTGGGATAAAAAATCAAGGTAAAGGATAGATTAGAGGACTGAAAATTAAGCATAAGGAGTATACCAGAGGCAGTAATAATTGTAACCTTTTTAAAGGAATTTTTCCTAACAAGGATAGAAAGGATAAACATGTCAGCTATTTAAGTTCTAGTTTCAATTTTTTCCAGAAAAAAAGATGTATAATATATACATGTAAATATAAAACCCATAGCAATTGCTTTGGAAACTATTATCATACATATAGTTAGGGATATGCTTAATGTTACATTTTAACTAAATATTAACTATAGAAATTATATTAATTAGAAGTTATATTAAATCACAATGTATTTTGCCCTTATCAAATAGTCCATTAGGCAAATCAAGCAGGGCTTGGATGTTCATTATGAAACAATACATGCTGACTTTCCAAATTCACCTATATGTAATTCACTTAATATGTTAGATTCTATAAAAATGCTTAATCATCTCTATGCTTGATGTTCCTTAGAAAGGAAACTGTTAGCTATCAGTGTGGATCAGCTTCGATTCTATCAGTTTCTTCCCTGTGAGAGCCTTGGGAAGCACTTCCCAGGCGGTGCTGAAATAAAACACTAGAAGATTTCCCCTAGAAATCTACAAAAGATACTAGAACAATTCCTAAATTATTCCCTGATTTTATGGAAAAGGTTTTAAAGAAATGTTTTCTCTCCTGACCTAATACCAGAAGCTAGAAATAGTCAAGAGGTACTATTTCTCTTTCAAAATTAAAGACTGTTGAAAACATACTGATGAGATTTTTACCTCTATGAAATAGCCCATTTCAAATAGTCAATAGCCAATCCTCAGTTTCCTGTGGTTGAGAATAAGATAGTGAGATACAGTACAGATAATGAGATCTAAATAGTCAGCTGTTTCTGGAAAAGTGTACTCAAATTTAGGTTCATATTAGTTTGGCTCCTTTAGAAATTATAGTTGAATTCATACAATTTAAGAGTTTACATGAAATCGAACTTGAATAAATACAGAAAACCAGCCTCAATATGGTCATCCAGTAGCGATGGATCATTTAACTTATGGTCCAAATAAGTTTTATTAGTAAATTTATTAAACCCAAAGTTACTGAGGCAAGGAGGTTCTGTTTTCTTCTTTTATACCTTACCTTACATAGAACTTAAAAATAACATTCAGAAGCCTGAAACATGGCCTAGAGAATTCAGAACCATCTCAGGTTGAACTGAATATTTTGAGCTATGTGAGTTTGAAATGCATATCTTGGTTTAGTTAAATGATATTGAAAGCAGCACTTTTTAATGTGGTAGCACAAAACTGCAGCTGCTATTACATCATTCTCCTTTGTATCCATGTTGGAGAAACTGTTCATGGCTCATGTAATGTTTTCTCTTCTTGCAAATATTGTGGCTCATAAAAGTTTGATTCCCTATGGCTTTACCCCTATGCTTTCTTTTATATAAAAACTTTTTTTTTTTTTTTTTTTTTTTGAGTTTTGCTCTTGTTGCCCAGGCTGGAGTGCAATGGCGGGATCTCAGCTCATGCAATCTCTGCCTCCCGGGTTCAAGCAATCTCTGCCTCCCAAGTTCAAGAGATTCTGCTGCTTCAGCCTCCCGAGTAGCTGGGATTACAGGCATGCACCACCATGCCCTGTTATATTTTGTATTTTTAGTAGAGACAGGGTTTCTCCATGTTGGTCAGGCTGGTCTTGAACTCTCGACCTCAGTTGATCCACTCGCCTCGGCCTCCCAAAGTGCTGGGATTACAGGTGTGAGCCACCATGCCTGGCCTATATAAAAACTTACTTAAAATCTTTGTCATTCCAAGCTTAAGTGATTTGTAACCAAAAAAAAAAAGTTTCATTTCCCCAGATTTTTCTTTTAGTTTCAGAGAATTTTTTTTTTTTTTTTTTTGAGACAGAGTCTTGCTCTGTTACCCTGCCTGGGTGCAGTGGCATGAACATGGCTTACTGCAGCCTTGACCTCCAGGCTCAAGTGATCCTCCCACTAGCTGGGACCACAGGTGTGCACCACCATACTTGGCTAATTTTTATTACATTTTGTAGAAATGGAGATCTTACCATGTTGCCCAGGCTGGTCTTAAACTCCAGGGCTCAAGCAATCCTCCCACCTCAGCCTCCCAAAGTGCTGGGATTACAGCTGATATGGTTTGGCTGTGTCCCCAACCAAATCTCGTTTTGAATTGTAACTCCCATAATTCCCATGTGTCCTGAGGAACACGGTGGGAGGCAAATGAATTATAGAGGCTAGTCTTTCCTGCGCTGTTCTTGTGATGGTAAGTCTCACGAGATCTGATGGCTATTATAAAGGGGAGTTTTCCTGCCCAAGCACTCATTTGCCTGCTGCCATCCATGTAAGATGGGACTTGCTCCTCCTTGCCTTCTACCATAATTATGAGGCTTCCCCAGTCACGTGGAACTGTAAGTCCATTATAAACTTCCTTCTTTTGTAAATTGCCCAGTCTCAGGCATGTCTTTATCAGCAGAGTGAAAACAGACTAACACAACAGGCACAAGCCATCTTGCCCAGCCTAAAGAACAATTTTATAGTCTCAATGGTGGTTTTTGAGAAGCTCAAGAGACAAAACGAGAGACATCGTGCATGGTGCACATTCCTGTTTTTAATTTCAAAAATAACGGTTGTAACTATTGGTGGTATAGGTCTTCCCTCTCTCTCAGCTTTGGCTGGATGAGGTGGAGGGCAGGAAGATTGCTGGAATATCTGCTCGGAATTATTCAGACAAAAAGTTTAGAAATGCGGCCATGCGTGGTGGCTCACGCCTGTAATCCCAGCACTTTGGGAGGCTGAGACGGGCAGATCACCTGAGGTCAGGAGTTTGAGACCAGCCTGGTCAACATGGTGAAATCCTGTCTCTACTAAAAAATACAAAAAAATTAGCCAGGCGAGGGGGTGGGTACCTGTAATCTCAGCTACTTGGGAGGCTGAGGCAGGAGAATTGCTTGAACTTGGGAGGCAGAGGTTGCAGTGAGGCGAGAACATGCTACTGCACTCCAGCCTAAGCAACAGATCCAGACTCTGTCTCAAAAAAAAAAAAAAAAAGTTTAGAAATGTTAACTAATGACTTTGATGAGATTTTAAGTTTAAAAACAGTAATTACAAAATCTATAGATTCTATGCCTCCTGGGGCTGTGTGGCTTCCTTTGGAACTTTTTGGCATAACAAAGAACACTCAATTAATGTACTAGTATTGTACTATATCTTCTAAGAAAGCACTTAAAAATTGTATGCTTAAAGACGAGAATGTAAGACTTAGTTTCCCATTGCATACCCAAACAGAAACATTAACGCATGTGCGTCATAGTTTGTCATTTGTTCAAAACTGGGTTTGGACAGACTCTAGTTTATTAAATTTGAAAAGTCATTTTTCTCATATTGTTGCTGTAACAGCAGCACAAAGATAAAAATAACCTAAACAACTTTGCTAGAGAAAAGCCTGCCTACCACTGTTCTCACCTTGATCCTTCCTAGTTTCCTGCTTTCCTAACCACAATTCTTTGAAAACAAGCTGACCCGGTACCCAACATCTTCTTGTGAAAAGGCTCATGACAAATGCAGTCTTTATAGAAGATTCCACATTTGAAATGTGAAATGAGATTTTTAGGAGCTACCATATGAAATTGTACTCTAGCATGGAAAGTCTTGTAGGAAAAGCATTAAGACTGTTGTCTTGGCCTCGTTCGTTCATTCTGCATCAACAAATATTTATTGAGTGAGTACTTCTTATGTGCAAAGCAATATGAGCAACTCAAGGATGGGAAAGTATATCCTCTGTCTGAGAGATCTGCAATCTTGAAGAAAAGACAAGATTTATATAATACATATTCAAGAACACTCAGCCTGTCAAAATTGGATCATCTCATCTGACTCTTATATTC
This sequence comes from Aotus nancymaae, assembly GCF_030222135.1. Lineage (NCBI taxonomy): Eukaryota > Metazoa > Chordata > Mammalia > Primates > Aotidae > Aotus > Aotus nancymaae. Next base: position 53,094,494 of record NW_026988471.1, on the reverse strand, counting down.
AGATGAGGACATCATTGGTACAATGGAAAGACCACTGGTTGTGAAGGAAGCCATTTACTCTACCATTTGCTATTTCTAAGATCTGAGATAAATTACTTAACCTCAAAGGGCTGATGGGTTGGAGGGCAGGTGAAAATAACATAGACTACCTTCAGGATTGCTTTCACTTGGACTTACTATGACCCAGAAACAGGAAGTGCAAAGCATATGCACAAGATACAGATGCACACGAGTGGATTCAGCTCTGAGATCCCTCCCTGGTTCCTCAAAGTTTATGGTCAATTCAGCTCCTGGGTAGAGATAAATCTGCCAGGTCACAGGAGCCCACAGCCACAGACCCACAGACCCACACCCTTTCATACACAGACCACCATAGTTAGGCCCCTCAGTGTTCCATTTTTTATTGCTTCTTGGGACCTACAGGGTCAGCCTACATCTGCTAAACTGCAGTTTCCTCAACGCTGATATTTAATAATTGTATACTTGGTAGGCTTGTTCTCAGCCTTGGGCAAGATGGCTGATATGAAGGGCCTAGCATGGTGCTTGATCCATGAAGCAAGAGAAGGTGCTTCATCAATGGCTTCTTCAGATGAGGAACTGAAAGTAACATGCAAGTTTCTTGCCTCTCCAGCCTAGCACTCTTTCTAATATACAAATAATGGCAACTGGATTCACTTTGTGACAATAGAATGATACATTAAAGGGTGAGATAAAACGATGATTATTTGCTGAAAGCATTGCATGTCTAAAATCCTAAGAAATCTGTTTATTAGCCTATGTGAGTTTATCAAAGTAACTAGGTTTATAGTGAATTTACCATAGTTAGGGGATTTCTTTATTGTGGTAAGTACCAGTTTAATAAAAAGAGAAGAAGTCTTATTTGAAATAGCAACAAAAAGTCGGGGGGACAGACACAGGCAAAACCACTTTACTGAGGTCGTGGTATTGCAGTTAAAGAGTTTTATTAATGCAAGGCTGCCAAGTGGAAGGACTGGAGTTAACACTCCAATCAGTCTTCCCAGTAACTAAGAGGCTAAGGTTTTTATGGATAATTTGGTGCACAGCAGGCTAGAGAATGGTTGCCACTGACTGATTTGGGATGAAATCATAGGGGTATGGAAAATGGTCCGAGTGTGCTGAGTCCTCCTCTGGGTAGGGGGCCACAGGACACACTGGTTGACTCATGAGTGACTGGTTGGATCGGGTCAGTCAGTGGCCAGAACACAAAAGTGAAAACAGAGCCTTATTCTGGGATATCAGTGTCATCAGTTTCTCTTCCTCCTTCCTGATGCTTTATTCTTATCACAATTCTTTTTAAGGTTTGCCTGGATTTAGATAAAGGTCTTCATCTTTTAACTGTGAATTTATTTCTTGTATGCAATTCCTATTTCAATATCCTCTTTATCATCCCTTGCCTTCTCCTTTACTGTTTCTCATGTAAAAACGATCATTTAGATTAAGAGTTAATAGCTGGGGCTGGACAAAGTGGCTCATGCCTATAATCCCAGCACTTTGGGAGGCCAACATGGGAGAATCACTTAAGGCCAGGAGTTCAAGACCAGCCTGGGCAACATAGTGAGACCCTGTCTCTACATATAATTATAAAAATAAAAAGAGTTAATAACTTGAATAACAGGTACAGTTTCAGTCCTGGGTCAGTATGTGACCTTGGACAAATTACTTATTTGTAAGCCTTGGATGGATACATTCATAAGTAAGATGGAAATGATGAGAAGAACTTTGTCAGGTAATTATGAGGTTTAAATTAGGAGGTAATTCATATAATGTGCTTAGTGTGCTACCTACTTATAACACTGTAAACTCTCAGGTTATGACATGACTATGTCACTTAAATACCTTTCAAATTTTTAATTATTAAGAAAAAAAGAAAAATTAACAACCTTAAAATAATTTTTCTATTTTGTTTTGTTTTGTTTTGTTTTTGAGACAGGGTCTTACTCCAGACTGGAGTGCAGTGGTGCCAACACGGCTCACTGCAGCCTCAACCTCCTGGGCTCAAACATTCTCCCACCTCAGCCTCCCAAGTAGCTGGGACTCCAGGTCCATGCCACCACTCCCAGCTAATTTTTTTTTCGTTAGAGACTGGATCTCACTTTGTTGCCCAGGCTGTTTCTGAACTCCTGGGCTCAAATGATCCTCCTGCCTCAGCCTTCCAAAGTGCTGGGACTACAGGTGTCAGTCACTGTGCCCAGCCAGTTCTACTTCTTTCTATACATTGGGTAGATCACTATAAGAAAGTCATGGTTTAATTTAAAAAGGCAAGTTCCCTTCATTTGCTGTCCTGTGTTTGCCTTTTAAAAGACACCTTGAATACTTTACAGAATGGAATAGTGTATAAATAAATCGACCAAGTTTCTTTAATCACCACACCTAAGTTAAAAAACAAAAGGTATTTACTAAACATGGAGAGATGACAAGAAGGAAAATGCATTTCTTCAATCCTGGCTTTATGACTTTAGTAGTCCAACGACCTCATTGCAGCTACTAAAGGCCGTCAAAGGATCAAAACCAAAATATAGAACTATTTGATGTAATTCGTATTTAAACGTTTGAAAATGAATATCAGTTGAAAAGTTCAGGTAGGAAGGAAGGGGCATTTTTAAAGGAATTAAATGTTGTAGCTCAGGTTCAAAGCAGCTATGGCTGGCAGAAAATCAAGGTTTTCCACATTGTGTTTTAGGTAGGGACAGCAACTGGGGTGTAGGTTTTGTATACATGTATTTTTAAATTTTGAAATTGGTAAGTGTAATATGAGCATTACTTGGACTTTATTTGAATTTATTTGAATTTCAACAGCTATCAGCAGATGTGTTTAGCATGAATAGGCCCCGATTCCCAAATAGCACAGGATTTCAAATCTATTTTAGATTCTGAAACAAGAGCTGATTCCAGGAAGATAGCTCTGAACCCTTTTCCCAGCTGCAGAAATAACTCTGCTTATTGCCCCTCTGACCTACACCAAGGGAAGCTGCTTGAAAAGATGTTCTTTTGCCAACAATTATTTTACCATTGTAACCCACAAGTGGAAAAATAAACTGTTGGTTCCTCTTCAGAAAACCTATTCTCACATTGCCAGAACGAGGTTGATAAAGAAAGAAAGCCATAGAGTTCTTTTAATTCCTGTCTCATTTTCCAAAGTGACCTTTAAATTTTTGTTACCACAGGGAGCCCTATTGTTCATGGTCTGCCAACAATTTGTCACTAGTAACCTTTCCTCAAATAATTAAATTCATCTAGGGAGGTTTTAGGACTACTCTTCCCCCAGCTCTCAATTCCTTAGACTTTGCCTGAACCAATTCCTTCTCCCTCCTTCTGTTCCCACCCCTTACTTTAGGATGTATAAGCCTTTCTCATTTGAAAGTAAAAACCTCTCACCTGAATTCTCCTCTAGCTATTGCTCTATCTTGTTTCTTTTCTTCACCAAGTGTCTGGAGCTGATGAATTCCTATTAAGTCAAATGGAAATTCTGACTTTGCTTTCAGACATTATTATGTTTTTATTGGGAGCCTCTTTGTGCCAGGCACTCTTACAGGACCCTAAAAAACATTTTCTTGATTAAAAAATACATGAATAATGCATACTCATTGTAACAGCTCAACAATACAGAAACAGATAAAGATAGCATCAGTGCCTCTCCCTACCCAGCTCCATATTTTACCCTGTCCACCATAAGAGATAAAAATTATTAACCCTCTTTTGTAGCTGAGAAAGGCTCAGAGAGTACCCCATAGAGTTTGAAAGGAAGAGCTTTAGGGTCAGATTGCCTGTGTTCATTTTTTGACCTTGCCATTTCCTATGTGCCCATCTGCAAATTACTTAATATTTCTATACCTCAGTTTTCTTATCTGTTGAACAGAGCTAATGACAGTACCTGGTTTATAGGATGTGATAAGGATGTAATCTGCCAAAACAAAATTGTTGGATTTAGCCCCACTTCGTTGTGGTGAATGATTCTATTGGTAGATCTTGTTTACTCATATTTTATTCAGTATTTTTGTATCAATATTAACAAGTCATACTAACAAGTCCTTTAGTTGCAGGCCATAAGTTCTAGTATATGAGGTTTCCATTGTTATTTTGAAGATGTTCTGTAATTTATTTATTTCCTTTTTGACTCAAGAGTTGGTTTAGAGAGTTATATCAGCGATTACAGAACTGTTCTCAGAACATGTTGCTCACACTCTTTCTACTTTATTGCAATATATTGAGGGTTTTTTAATGGCATAATAAATTCTCAATTTTTGTGAATGTCCAATGGCCATGTGAAAATAAGAGGTAGTCTCTCTTTTCAGGATGCTGAGCCCACAATAGCAAAAATAATGAGAGCTAACATTTATCAAATACTGACTACATGCTAACTTTTGCTCTTTAGAACAATTCTGTGCTTCACAGCAATTCTGTGTGGTAGGCACTATTATTATGTCAGTTTTACAGATAAGGAAACTGAGGCACAAAAGTAACTTTCCCGAAGTTATTTAGTAACTAAGTGCAGTTTGAGATTTGGACCCACCACTCTTAACCACTACATTTCAACTAATTTAATCTTTGTATCACCCCTGTATGTAGATATTATCTGTGAAACAGAGGAAGAAAACTCAGGCTTAAAGAGGTTAAGCATTTGCCCAAAGTCACATTAGGTCACACCTTGCATTCTTCCACTTTCTCCTTGGTATTTCTTTCATCTGCCTCATCCATTGTCAAAAGGAGAGTAGGATGCTGATATGGTTTGGCTGTGTGTCCCCACCCACATCTCATCTTGTAGCTCCCATAAATCCCATGTGTTGTGGGAGGAACCTGGTGGGAGATCACTGAATCCTGGGAGTGGGTCTTTCCCATGCTGTTTTTGTGATAGTGAATAAGTATCACAAGATCTGATGGTTTTAAAAATGGGAGTTTCCCCGTACAAGTGCTGTCTCTTTGCCTGCCGCCATCCATTAAGATGTGACTTTCTCCTCCTTGCCTTCCACCAAGATTGTGAGGCCTCCCCAGCCACATGGAACTGTAAGTCCATTAAACTTCTTTCTTTTGTAAATTGCCCAGTCTTGGGTATGTGAATCAGCAATGTGAAAATGGTCTAATACAGATGCTTATCTTTTGACCCTCCCACTTTTTATTATACAAATTTTCATACATATATATACACGCATATATATGCAAAAAAAATATATGCATATATATATAAAGCATAGTAGAATCAAATAGCTCATATTCCACCTAGTTAAAATTTGCTATATTTTCTTTCCTTTCCTCCCTCCCTCTCCATAAGTTTGTTTTTGGCATTGTAGTTGAACTTTGCGAAGGGAAGCTGCAAATCGTTAACACTTGATGACCCCCTAAATATTAAAATTCCTCTTGTGAGAATAAGAATGCTGTTTCCTATACTTATAATGCCATTTTTCACACCTAAGAAAATTCGTATAATTCTTCTTTTAAAAATTTCCGAAGATGGCTGATGATTAGCAGCTCGGGCACGTACCTCCCAGTGAAAGCGCAAAGAATGAGAGGACGCCACACTTTCAGACGAATATTAGTTGTTCACGGACCAGGAGATTCCCAGTGGAGGAGCTCCACGGGTCGCCAGGGCGACTCTTGTGGCCGGCGTGGCGGTTTTGCTGGTGCCTTAGCACGCCAGTTCTTGGTGCAGAGTCCGGAGATTCCCGGGCAGAAAAGCACCATCAATCTTAACACCGCTGTTTTGGCCGGCTCAGTGGATTGCTCAGATTTCGGCGCAGGGAATCAACAAGTTGGACGTCAGAGACCCAGTTAGAAAGTCGGTAACTATAAAGACAACAGACGGACAAATATATAATGAAGGGAAGAAACCAGCGTAAAAAGGTAGAGAATACTCAAAATCAGAATGCCTCTCCCTCTACAGGGGATTGCAATTCCTCATCAGTAACAGAACAAGGCTTAATAGATTACACGTGTGTTCCAATAACAGAAGCAGGTTTCAAAACGTGGGTGATAAGAAACTTCTGTGAATTAAAAGAACTTGTTCTAACCCAATGTAAAGAAACTAAGAACCTTGAAAAAAGGTTTGACGAAATGTTAACGAGAATGGACAATTTAGAGAAGAATATAAGTGAATTGATGGAGCTGAAAAACACAACACGAGAACTTCGCGAAGCATGCACAAGTTTAAACAGTCGAATTGATCAAGCAGAAGGAAGGATATCAGAAGTCGAGGACCAGCTCAGTGAAATGAAACGAGAAGACAAGAATGCAGAAAAAAGGATGAAAAGGAATGAGCAAAGTCTCCAGGAAATATGGGACTATGTGAAAAGACCTAATTTACGTTTGATAGGTGTACCTGAATGTGATGAAGAGAATGAATCCAAGTTGGAAAATACTCTTCAGGATATCATTCAGGAAAATTTTCCCAACCTGGCAAGGCAGGGTAATATTCAACTCCAGGTAATACAGAGAACACCACAAAGATATTCTTCAAGAAGACCAACCCCAAGGCACATAATCGCCAGATTTATTAGGGTTGAAATGAAGGAGAAAATACTAAGGGCAGCCAGAGAGAAAGGTCAGGTTACCCATAAAGGGAAACCTATCAGACTTACAGCAGATCTCTCAGCAGAAACCCTACAAGCCAGAAAAGAGTGGGGACCAATATTTAACATCCTTAAAGAAAAGAACTTTCAACCCAGAATTTCCTATCCAGCCAAACTAAGCTTTATGAGCGAAGGAAAAATTAAATCTTTTGCGAACAAACAAGTACTTAGAGAGTTCACCACCACCAGGCCTGCTTTACAAGAGCTTCTGAAAGAAGCACTATACATATAAAGGAACAACCAATATCAGCCTTTCCAAAAATATATCAAAAAGCAAAGAACTTTAACACAATAAAAAATTTACATCAACTCATGGGCAAAACAGCCAGCTAGCATCAAACGCCGGTATTAAACTTATATATATTTTAATTGGATAAAAAGCCAAAACCCATCGGTATGCTGCATCCGGGCCCATCTTACGTGCAACAATACACAAAGACTCAGAGAGAAGGAGGAAGATTTACCAATCAAACAGAGAGTAAAAATAAACTAATAAACAAAAAGCAGGAGATGCAATTCTCGCCTCTGATAAAGTAGATTTTAAAGCAACAAAGATCAAAAGAGGCGAGGAATGACATTACATAATGGCAAAAGGATCAATGCAACAAGAAGAGCTAACGATTCTATAGATCAACGAGATAGAAAATTAGCAGGGATATTCAGAACTTGAACTCAGATCCGGAACAAGTAAACTTAATAAACATTTGTAGAACTCTCCACTTCAAATACACAAAACATACATTACCACCTCACACCTATTCCAAGGGTGACTATATAATTGGAAGTAAATCACTCCTCAGTAATCGCATAGCATTTCATAGGTTTAAATTAAATATTGGTGGGCTGTTTGTTTGTTATCTTCTTCCCTTATTCCTTCCTGACTACATCATTAAGTATAATTATCAGTATAAAAGAGGTTTTCAATACCCATTACTAAATTGCATTCTAGCCTGGGCAAGAAAGCAATACTCCCATTCTCTCTCCCTCTTTCTTTTCCTTCTCCCTCCTCCCCATTCTCTCTCTCTCTTTCTCTTCCTTTTTCCTCCTTCCTATTCTCTCTCTCTCTTTCTCTTTAAAAAAAAAAAAAAGTTCCCCTAGCAACAAGTCGGCAGGAATCCCTGACATCTGTTCACCACTCTGTGAATCCCTGATAAAAAAAAAAAAAAAAAAAAAGAATCATAGAAAATTGATGTTTTTTATAGTGGAGGGAAAACTCATGAATTTGATGGTGAGATTAGAGGAGTTTCAGGCTGTAAAAAAAAAAAAAATTTCCTATTGAGTCCATAATTTAATTTCTTCCACTGTCCCAAGAATGCTTTTGAGAGCTTTCCTGTCCTCTACCTGAAAGCAGGATCTTGTATCTTGTTAAAACAACTCACCACCTAAATTTATACTTATATTTTGAAAGGGCATTAAGATTTCTACTTGTTTCTAAATAATATGCATCCACCCATTTCCAGACCAGCACCCCCCACACCCTTTTTGGGCAATTATCTTGGAACTTCTCCCTTTCCTCCCACCTTGTTTTTTACATCTGAGTTTGCTGACTTCTGCTCAGCTTCTGCCCTTCATGGCTAGTCTCCTGTGTCTGCCCTCTTTGTTCTAAGCTCCGTGAGCAGGATCCATGCCTGTTTCATCCATCACTAAACATCCGTTACCTCCCTGCCACAAAAAAGATGGTCACTAAATGTACACTTACTGCTCTTCCTGTGCTCACTATTTGGATTTGATGACAGAATCTGGCTTCCTGGTTTCAACTAGTGATTGTAATATCTTTTCTCAATCTTATGTAAAATAATGAAATTCTGGTATATTTATTTTACTATGATTATTCAGTACTCTAAAAGGTCCTGAATTATCATCTTGAAACATAAGCAAACAGTTATACACTATATTAAAATTTGAAAAGAACAAAGAAACAACTCTATATTCCTCAAAAGAGAAAATAACAATTGACAACCCAAACCTTTTTTTTCTTTTTTTGAGACAGGTTGTCACTCTGTCACCCAGGCTGGAGTGCAGTGGCAATCAATGCTCACTGTAAGCTTGAACTCCTGGGCTCAAGCGATCCTCCCACCTCAGCCTCCTAAGAAGCTAGGATTACAGGTATGCGCCACCATGCCTGGCTGATTTTTAAATTTTTTTGTAGAGATAGGGTGATACGGTTGGATATTTGTCCCTGCTCAAATCTTATGTTGAAATGTAATCCCCAATGTTTGAGGTGGAGGCTGGTGGGTGGTGACTGGATCATGGGGGCAGTTGCTCATGAATGGTTTAGCACCATCCCCTTGGTGCTGTCCTCTTGGTAGTCAGTGAGTTCTCACAAGATCTGGTCATTTAAAAGGGTGTGGCACCTCTCTCTCTCTCGCCACGTGAAGTGTCTGTTCCCCCTTTGCCTTCTGCCACGATTGTAAGCTTTCTTAAGTCTCCCCAGAAGACGAGCAGATGCCAGCATCATGCTGCCTTGAAAGCCTGCTGAGCCAATTAAACTTATTTTCTTTATAAATTACCCAATCTCAGGTATTTTTTAATACAGCAATTCAAGAATGACCTAACACACAACCATCTCACTACCTTGTCCAGGTTGGTCTCAAACTCCAGCCTCAGGTGATCCTCCCATTTTGGTTTTCCATAGTGCTGGATTACAGGCATGAGCCTAAACCTTTTATCACATACATAAATCTTACTCCTACTTCAAAGACATTTCAATAAAGTGGAATGAGAATTGGGACAGTACTTAATTAGGTTGATACAGTTGCACCTAATCTATATGCAAACAGGATAAATTAAAGATGATGAAGATAAAACTAAAAATGCTTTACTTGAAACAAAAGCTACAGTTTGCCATCCATAAAAATACTATTCCTAAAAAAAGGTAATGACAAGGAGAGATTATTCTAAATTGATAAACTCAAAAAAATACTAGGAATTAGAGCAAAACTCTGTTCACCTTTCTGCCACCAGTGTAGAAACTATAGCAGCTGGAAAAAAAATTTGCTCCAAAAAATACTCTCATGGTAATGATGACATCATCAATGCACTTTGTGTTTTATAATCACACCAGGTTTTAAAGATCCAGTCATAGTTCATTTTCACCCAATTTTCCATGATTAACTTTTATTCATTTACTGTAGTATCAATTTCTTTTCAAATACTTAATAAATTTTATCTAGATTAGGCTAGAGTGATTATATATGTCTAACACTTAGAAACATATATATTTTTAAATTTGCATTTAAAACGTATTATTGAGTTTCACTTGTATTTCCTGAATTCTAAACACTTTTAAAATAAAAGTCTGGTATAAATACTGGTATTTTGGTTTTGTGTAACATAGACACTGTAACAATGGTTGCATCATTTTTCTCCTGTATTGCATTCACTGGTGAGGACGAATGGCACTAGCCAGGACAGAGGTCCAGTCACAAGCCTGTGGCTCTGCTCACCACTGGCTGAAACACACTGGGGCCAGTCTGTCAGATCAGGATTGTACACAGACCTTTTAGCCTCTTACAGTTTCACTAGGCACAATAATGCATATTTTCTATGAGCGCTACATTAGTAGTAAATGAAATCATAATTTATTAACTCTGCCAGGGTAAATCATTTCCCATGCCCTAGTAATTCAAATATTTTTTGCCCCTCTTATCTATATTTATATGCAATAAAGATGACTGCAGCTGTAAAGCTACTTGGTTAATCACTTAAAGCTTCTTTTTGACCATTTCCTTTGCAAACAGTTTGATAGACTTTCCATGAGAAACAGAGGAAATTAACAAAAGGGTACATCTCCCTCTCTTGTTTATCAACATTCTTTTGAATCTTAGGAAAGTAACATATTATATTCTGGCCCTCAGCTTTCTAAACTGGGTGGCCTAATTCTAAGAGCAATAGTTTTGTATGTTAAATCACTATACAAACAAAGTTGTTTAAAGAATTCAAGTCAAGAGAGAAGGATCCTTTTCAAAAGAAGAACTGAAAAACTATTTGACGAATCCAAGGAAAATAAGACTATACAATTGACAGGCTCTTTTCAATCATCTAATATTAAGTTAATCTTTGAAAACATCATGCGTTTTCTGTTTCCCAGAGAATTTAAACACTTACAACTCTATGATGTGCAGATTAGTAGCTAAATTACACTCTCCAAGAAGCCATATCTTTCTTCCTTCCCTTACTCATTTTTCTTTCCTTTTTCTCTGTCTCCCTCTTTCTCCACATCTCTGTTTCTGCCTCTAGTTGACAAAACATTTCAGAGACTGTATATAGCTCTCCTTGTTCCCCTCCATTTTTTAGGAAAAACAATTTCTAGCCAGAATATTTCAGGCTCCAAAGTTGAAATTGTATATTATTATTTTCAACAGTTTCTAGTCCATGCCTTAGAACAAAGCAGAATGTAAGCCCGAAAGAAAATAACACTTCACAATGAACTCAAAGAATACTATCACTTCTCACTTTTCAATTGAAAAAAAAATACATTTCCTATTTTTGATAGGAAATATATGTGTACCCTTGAGGGTACTATGTGCTAATATATGTGTACCCTTGAGGAAATGTATAACACCAAGGCATATGACTTTAAGATACATAAAATTCTAAAGGTGTCTGCCTTCCCACTAACTGATTTTATCCAAAGGTGGTGGTGCTGTAGCTTGGCTCTAAAATACAAATCCAGCTTTGAATCTCCTGTCAACAGTTTGGACCACCCATTGCCCTAAGACGTTGCTACCTTCATGTCATTCCCTCTCATTTTTCACGTTTTTTAGCTCATTCTCACTTCTCTCTTGTCTTATCTTTCAGTGATTTCAATACACACATAGACTATCCTTCCCACCCTGGCCTGTTGGCTCACTGACCTCCTCTGCTGCAATGACCTTATCCTCCATCTGCCTCATTAGAGACCAACTTGGATGCATGAGTTGAATTCTGACTAATTCCTGGCAGGTTGTTCTCCAACCACTGTCTCGCAGCAATCTAGCTTATTCTCCCTAGGACTTGACCCCAGGAGACCTTAATTACCCTGCATCTTCCAGTTCATTGATCAGACCACCTTTTCACTGACCTCATCCCGTATGTCTTCCATTCCTCCAGCTTAAACTCTAAGATCAATTATTATAATCATTCTCTTTTCCTTCATGTTTCAGCTCTAAATCCAACTCTGCTTATTCACACTGCACCTGTTAAGTTGAATGTGGCTGGAGAAAAATTCATAGCCATGCTGATGGGCCTCACTTCCAATTCATGACTTTAATGTTGTCTGACAATACTTTAGATCATAGTCTAGTCACCCTTCTACTCTCTAGACAACTATCTCATACCTTCTTCTCTGTCCTCAGACTTCCACTGCCTCTTGCCCCATTCTCACACTCATTTGATCATCTGCCTTTCTATTTCACTGAGAACACTGAAGCAATCAGAAGAAGATTTCACAAATCTCACTATTCTACCTGTTTACCAGCATATATGCCCTCACACTTTGACTTCCTGCCAGTTACCACTAGTGAATCTGTCATGCTTCTACCTAAAGCTGACATCTCCTCCTCCACTTAGGCACTAGATTCCATCTCCTCTTGGCTATTCCAGGACATCCCTCCAATAATGTTTCTTTCTGTCTCTTACATCATTAGTTTCTGCTCCCTAGTGGATGATTCACATCAACCTGCTTCTTTACACATCCTTCATCTCCCATTGTAAAAACATGTTTTTTGATCCATTTCCCCACCAGCTATCATCCCATTTCTTTGAAGCAAAACTTCTCAAAAGAGTTGTATATACTTGCTGTTTTCACTTTTTCCCTTCCTGTTTTCTCTTAAACTTATTCCAGCCAAGCTATTACGCCACCACTCCACTGAAAGTAGCTTCACTACTCTTGTCATTACCCCGTATCTTTCTTTCTTTTTGGAGAAAAATTCCTCAAAAGAATTGTCAATATTCAATTTCTTTCCCCTCTTTCCCTTTCAAACATATTTCAACCCCCACCACGCCACTGAAAGTGCTCTTGTTGAGTCACCAGTGACTCTGTTATAAAATCCAACGTTCAATCCTCAGACCTCATCTTAACTGACCTATGAGCACCCTGTGACACAGCTGAACACCTTCCTTTACACATTCGGCTTCAAACACATGACATCTCTGACATCTCTTGGTTTCCTTCCTACCCTGCTGGTCTCTCTTCAGTCTTTCTTGCTGGTTTTTCCTCTTCTTTGGGACCTTATAATTTTGGAGGCTTCAGGGCCCAGTTTATCAGGACTCACTCTCTTAGTGTTTTCATCCAACCCTTTGGCTTTAAATTCCATATGTGCTGATTATCCCAAAATATGAATACCTATCTCAGACCTCTCCTGAGCTGTAAACTCATTATGCCTACTTGGCATCTAAACTATTGCCCAATAATCATCTCAAACAATATGTTAAAAAAAAAAAAAAAAAACAAAAAAAAAAACAAAAAAACGACAACTCTAATTTTCCTGCAGAGATCCTCGTCATTATAATCATCACCATCTCTACTTCCAGTAACTCCATCCTACCAGTTGCTCAGGTCAAATTCCTTGGAATCATCCTTGCCTTTCTCTTATACCCCATGCTGGGAGGTGGGGCCTTTAAGAGGTGATCAGGTCGTTAAGATGGATTTATGTCTTTCTTGCAAGACTGGATTGCTTATCATGAGAATGGATTAGTTTTTGAAAGAGTGGTTTGCTCTAATGCCGGTCAGTCTCTTTTGTCCATTCTTTCCCAGGTGCTTGCTTGCCCTTCTGCCTTTTTGCCATGCTGCTTCATAGCATAGCATATTGGACTTCTCAGCCTCCAGAACTGTGAGTTAAATAAGCTTTTCTTTATAGATTACCCAGTCTCAGGTACTCAGTTCTAGCAGCACAAAATGAACTAAGAGATCCCATAGCCAATTTACGATGAAATCATGCTGACTCTACCATCATAGTATATCCACTGTCCATCTCCATTGCTACCACCTGGTCTGAGAAACATCTTCCACCTGGGTTACTGCAGTAGCCTCCTAAAAGATCCCCCTAAATCTACCATTGCTGCCACACAGATTATTTTTCACCCAGGATCCAGAATGATTCATACAAAACTTAAGTCAGATTTTGTGTCATATGCTCAAAATCCTGTAGTAATTTTCCATTTCACTAAGAATAAAAACCAAATTTCTTACACTATCACACAAGACCGTACTTGATCTAGCCTCCCTCATTTACTCTGCTCCAGCCACACTGGCCTCCTTGTTGTTTCTTGAACATTCCAGGCATGCTCCTATCTTAGTGCCTCTGCTTAGCACTTCTCTTCCTGAAATGGTCTTCTCCAAGATTTCTACTTAACTGACTCTCTCAACTTCTTTGACTCTTTGCCAAAACCTCATCTTTTCAATGAGGTTTCCTCTGACCACCCTATTTCATACTATAATCTGCTTTGCATTCTCTACTCCCAGAACTTTCAATCTTTGTTTTTTTCACAGTGCTTATAACTTTCTAATATGAAATATTCTTTTCTTGTTACCACTATTATCTTTCTCCACTGCTAAAATGTAAACTTCATGAGGGAAGAGATCTTCCCTGCTATATCCAGAGAACTTATAAGAGTACCAGGCACACTATAGGTACCCAATAAATATTTTATGTTTATTGAATGTTCAATAAACATAAAAAATGGATTACATGTTCCTTGAAGGTTCAGTAGTATTTCCCTCAAAATCATTTGACCTTCATACTATTTTTGTGGAAAGATTTTTTAAGCTTGTGATTTCATTTATTTAATGTCTCTAGGTCTATTTATATTTTCTATTGCATTTCAGTCCATGTTGATAAGTTTTACATTTCTTTGAAGCCATATATTTCATCTAGGTTTGAAAATGTATTGGCATAAAGATGTCTAACATGCTCTCTTACATTTCTTTAAATCACTGCTGTGGTTATATTTTTCTTTCCAAATGTTTATTTTTTCTCTCCTTTTATTATCAATCTGGTTGATACTCTGTTGTCTTACATAACTTTCTCCTGTTTATTATTACCTTTTCCTTGTGTTATTTGGCCTAACTCTATTGGTCTTTTCTATATTACTCAAATTATTTTTCATGATCAGTGATACAGCACTTGCCAATATTTCCAGATTCCTCCTTCTAGGCTCAAGAGAAGATTACACCTCCCTGTCCTAGTAAAGTTAGGCAAGGCCAACTGACTAGCTCTGGCCAATGATATATGTCACTTTTGATGGAAACATCTAAAAACCTATGCATGGGGAAACAATGGTCTTTTCAATAAACAGTGCTGGGTCAATTAGATATTTATATGGAAAAAACAAATTGTGACCCCACTCATAAAAATCATTTCCAGATGGATGGCAGATATAAATTTGAACAATCTTGGTGAGATAAGATTTCTCTTTTTTTCTTTCTTTTTAAAAATAGAGATGGGGTCTTGCTGTGTTGCCCAGGCTGGTCCTAGGCTCAAGTGATCCTCCTGCCTCTGCCTCTCAAAGTGCTGGGACTACAGGCATGAGCCCAGATAAGATTTCACAAACAGAGCAGAAAAACACTAAGGTAAAGGGGGAAATGCCAAATTGGCACATATTAAGATGAAAAACTTTTGTTCTTCGAAAGGTATCATTAAGATGGTGAAAAAGGTCAGGGCAGTGGCTCATGCCTGTAATCCCAGCACTTTGGGAGGCTGAGGTGAGTGGATCACGAGGTCAGGAGTTCGAGACCAGCCTAGCCAATATGGTGAAACCCCATTTCTACTAAAAATACAAAGATTAGCCAAGCATGGTGGCATGCACCTGTAATCCCAGCTACTCAGGAGGCTGAGGCAGAAGAATCACTTGAACCCCGGAGGTGGAGGCTGCAGTGAGCCGAGATTGTGCCACTGCACTCCAGCCTGGGTGACAGAGTGAGACTCTGTCTCAAAAAAAAAAAAAGGTCAAATAGGCCAGGCGCAGTGGCTCCTGCCTGTAATCTCAGCACTTTGGGAGGCTGAAGTGGGTGATCACCTGAGGCCACAAGTTCAAAACCAGCCTGGCCAACATGGCAAAACCCTGTCTCAACTAAAAATACAAAAAGAAAAAAAAAATTAGCCAGGAGTGGTGGTAGGCGCCTCTAATCCCAGCTACTCCAGAGGCTAAGGCAAGAGAATTGCTCGTACTCGGGAGGTGGAGGCTTCAGTGAGCCGAGGTTGCGCCATTGCACTCCAGCCTGGGCAACAAGAGCTAAATACCATCTCAAAAAAAGAGGTGAGGCGATATTATATATATATATATTTTATATATATATACCGGAGTATATGCATTACATGTAATAATCTCCTCACCATCTTTTTTTTCCTTCCAGTATATGGATTACAAGTATCTTCTCCTATTGGAAGAAAAACTAGTATTTAGCATGTAAAAAGGCTTCCTACACATCCGTATGAAAGGCATAGAACGCCCGTCCGGTAGAGAAATAGAAGCCTCGGACACTGCACAAGAGAGGATATCCTAATGGCCAAAAAACACACGAGAAGGTTCTCAGTTCATTAGACTTTGGCTAAATGCAAATTAAAATCACCACGTAACACCAATTACTCATCCAGCACAACAGCTAAAACAACTAAGATGAACAGGACACAACCACGGACTGGCGAGACTGAGTGGTGGGTGTCGCGAGACTGAAGGGTGGGTGTCGCGAGACTGAGGAGTGGGCGGTGCAAATGGTCGAGGCGTCCACTCGCCATTTTGTGTGAGGGACGCTGAGACTACACACCGCTGGCCTGGCCTCTACCCACTGCAGCCCTGGCCGCTACCAACATGAGCCTCCTGGAGAGTCCTCGCAGCCCCCCTACTCTCGATCATGTCGCGGAAGACCCGCACCAGGGCCAGCGGTCCAGAGACGAGAGTGAGGCGAAACAGGTAATGGCGGAGACACTGAAGAGCCGCTTGGAGCCAATCTTGCTCCCACCGCCAGGGCTTCCAGAGGAAGGGGTCGCGCCCCAGGATCCCATAGATTGTGGCAATACTCTCCACATCTTGGTCGATGGGGGTCGCGGTCATGGAGCCATCAACGCGGGGCAGGAAGTAACTCCACTACCCGCGGAGGGCCGGGAAACAGCCTCTGCCTCCGTGGCAACTGACGGCAGCCTCAAAGATGGTTTTCCGGGTGAACAGAGGCGCGGCCCAGGTGGGGTGAGGGCTCTAGAAACCTGTGGCACAGGGAGGTCGGAGTCTGAAGTGATTGCAGTGGGGAAGCCCGAGGACCTGAAGCCTGAAGAGTGTGCCATGCTCTCAGCCCCAGTGGATGAGAAGCCTGGAGGCACAGAAATGGACATGGCGGAAGGAAACAGCGCGACAGATGAGGTAAACATGGAGGCAGGGCCTGGTCCCCTCAACATGGATCTCCACCTGAACCCCCTGGAGGCCATCCATCTGGAACTGGACTCCATGAATGCCAAGGCTGACAGGGCCCTCCTGCAGGCGGCGCGCAGGTTTGGGCCGATACATGACTACTACCTGGAACGGAGGAATGACATGATTCGCAATATCCCGGGCTTCTGGGTCACTGCTTTCCGCAACCACCCACAGCTGTCTGCCATGATTAGAGGCCAAGATGCAGAGATGTTAAGCTACTTAACCGACCTGGAAGTGAAGGAGCTCAAACACCCTAGGACAGGGTGCAAGTTTAAGTTCTTCTTTCGAAGAAACCCTTACTTCAGAAACAAGCTGATTGTCAAGGTGTATGAGGTCATATCCTACGGCCAAGTGGTGTCTTTTTCCACTCTAGTTATGTGACGCCGGGGCCATGGACCGCAGTCCTTCATTCATAGGAATCGACATGTCATCTGCACCTTCTTCGCTTGGTTTTCAGACCACTGCCTTCCAGAGTCTGACAGGATTGCTCACATTATTAAAGAGGACATCTGGCCGAATCCACTGCAGTACTACCTGTTAGGTGAAGGCGCCCATAGAGCTAGACGTCGCCCGGTAAGGGAGCCAGTGGAGATCCCGAGGCCCTTTGCGTTCCAGTCTGGTTAACCTTGGCCTTTGGAACTGCTCCCGCGGAAGGTCTCCTGCCACCACCTGCTGGACCTGTGCTTGGGCAACAGTATTAGGTACGCCCTTTCCGCTTTTTGTTCTGACTTTTCTGTACTCTCTGTTTAAACTTTCCCTTCTCTCACCCTGAAGATTGACACCTTGGTGGCTCTGCTGCTCCCCTTTCGCCTGGTCGTCTTGCTGTTCTGCATTAACATCACAGGCTCCCAGCCGATGGTTCACATCCTTCTAAGTGAATGATGCTGTAGACTGCACTGTCTTTACCTTTGTTTGGACTCTGTTCGTTCCCAGGACCTCTGGTCTGGCTCCTCCTACCTGGATTTCTAGCTGTGTCTAAGAACCTATTCTGCTCACCCTCTTCTGCATCTGACAGTACAGGCGGCCTGTGGACAACTGCTAGGCATTGATGAAGTCAAGGAAGAACAGCAGGGGCAGCTTGGTCTGCGTGAATTATGGGACTCCCCATTACTTTTCCTGAGACTCTGGTCACTATTGCTGCCAGCTACTGGCGATGCCCACCACCGTGGGCAGCCCCCTGCTGAGTGAACATATTCCAGACCATTGCCAGCTCCACTCTCTGGTTTCTAATAAACAGGGATCTCCAGAACACTGGTGGTGGACACAGGTTTCCTGTCAACACACAAAAGACCCGTTCCTCTACCAAAAGATCTCTGAATTCTTCACCACCATCACCCTCATCACCCAGAAATCCTACTGTCAGACAAGTGGTTGAGGGGACATGATAAACCCTATCCTTGTGGCAAGGGTAATATGTTGACAAGTACCAGGCTTTCTCAGCCACCATCAGTGGCTTCATTAAAATCTAGGTACCTTTATTTGCCTCCCTTCCTGTACCTAATGAAGTGCCAGAGTGGGTGTACACTTTCTCTTCTCTCATGTATCTCTTCTGTCTTCCTTTTTTTTTTTTTTAAAGTGGTAATTATGAAATATCCGCAGAAGCAGGCCTTTTAGTTTCTTGACTCTTTTTGTCATGTCCAGGGGCAGGCTCTTCTGTAAAATACACTGCCAGATCTCTTATTGCCCACTCTTTCTTTTCAGCCCCTCACCCCTCTTCAGCAATTCCTAGAGGGTTTAAAGGAATACAGAGCTGGATGGAATGAAAGGTGATTTCTAGTCGACAGTGGATGGAAGAACTAAAGAGATTGTGATGGGTGCTCTAAGCATGGAAAACTGAACAAAAAGGCAGAAGTGAGGCAGAAATGATTCAGGGGAAAATTGGGCATAGAATGAACCCTGGGTTGACTTGAGATCCTGTGAGGAAGGGGAACTTACTCAGTTATGATGGGAAGAGAAGTACTTTTTTTTTAGTATTGGGATAGAAGAATAGAAGATGGTTGGAGTGTTAATTTATGTTGCCTAGAGAAGGGTTCTTTGAATAAATACTGCAATTTGGGGTATTTTCTTTCTTGTTTGCATGTGGCCTTATTTATGTAGAAGATTAATACTGTGTTGTAACACTTTCTCTGTTTCTGTTTACTGGGAAGATTCAGCTGTGCAGAGTTACTTTCAATTTGGAACATTTGGAATAATATCGGTCTTTCTCTTGTACATTATAGAGACTTAATGTGGATATTCATGACAGTTTTCAGCCTGGTCTTGTTTCTGTTAAAACCATATCATCTTTAACATTTTAATTTGAATAACCTGGTTATGTCCGATGCAGAAGACTGGAAACTGTTGTGTTCATGGATAAATAAATTACAAAAAATTTATGGTTCTTATTGTCTTTCTTGATAATTTATCCTGGTAACAACTTAGTAATTAATATGCCTGTTTTGTTTTGTTTTTCCAGACAGAGTCTTGCTCTGAACCCAGGCTGGAGTGCAGTGGCGTGATCTCGGCTCACGGCAACCTCCACCTTCTAGGTTAAGCAATTCTCCTGCCTCAGCCTACCAAGCAGCTGGGATTACAGGCAATCACCACCACGCCGGGCTAATTTTTGTATTTTTAGTAGAGACAGGGTTTCACTGTGTTGGCCTGGCTGGTCTTGAACTCCTGACCTTGTGATCCACCTGCCTTGGCCCAAAGAATGAAAGTGCTTGTGAGACTCCTTTGTGAAATTGGAATGATACCATTGGCATATTTGTCTGATTCCATTAAGTAAATGGCCTCTTTCCTTATGAATGGATGATGGTAAAATTAAAGCTTGTTACTGAACAAGAAAATAATGGAAAATAACAAAGGTTGAAAGTAACAGAGATACCAGAAGGCTCTTATACTGCTTATGGGAGAGTAGCTTTGTACAAATACTTTGGAAAGTTGTTTGGCAGTATCGGTACACACCCTCTGATTTAGCACTGGGAATATACCCAACATAAATCTATACATATATTCACACAAAGATGTGCATAAAGTGTTTATAACAGCACAATTTTAATAGCTGACACTGGGAGCTGCCCTAACGTCCATCAGTAGTGGAAAAAATTAATTTTTAAAAATGTTCACACGATGGAATGTGAGAAAGAATTAAGCCTACATGCAGTAATATGAATGAATCTCACAAATACGTTGTTGGATGTAAGAAGCCAGACACAGAGTACATGCTATATAATTCTTTTATGTATGAAGTATAACAGCAGGTAAAACTAATCTATGGTGGTAGAAGTCAGAATAGTGGTTACTGCCAAGGACAGTGACGGTTCTGAGATTTACCCTCCTTGCAAGCTTCACAAGTTAGCTTTACATGCTAGGTCAGAGACAAAGGACCTTATAACTCAATAGTCAGAGTCGCAGTATTTGCACTGGTTCCCTGAGCTCTAATTCCCACAAGCCAACATAAAGAAAGCCAAGTGACATCTGCACACAGTGCATTGTGTTACAGGAGAGGATCTCCTATAGGAGCATAAGGAATCTGAATCTTACTTAAAATGGGCAGTAAGCATGCCTGTCCTTTTTGCTTTGAAGGGAGACATCTCTATTACACTGAATAGTAAGTAGACCTATTCTTTGCTCTCTAAGGGACATAATCTAAATTTTTCAAGGCTATAAGCAAATCAGCTCTTTGCTCTGGAGACACTCTGTCTTCCAAGGCTGTTGAGTATACATCCTTGGAAAAATATTCTGAACACACGGAGTCAGTGCCTTTGCTCACAAGATATGCAGAAACGTGAGACAAATGGAGAATTGTCTCCCAATAAACTTTGGGGTGGTAAGTACCTATTGACTGGAAGGAAGTATGAGATGGTAGATTTTGAAGGGCTGGTGATGTTTTGGGCCTTGATCTAGGTGCTGGATAAGTAAGTATATTCAATTTGTGAAACTTCACTGAGTTGTACATTTAGAAAACAAACTTCTCTCTATATATTGTACTTTAATAAAATATTCTTGCTTAAGAAAAAGAAACCAAAGCAAGCAAAGAAATTCAGAACCAAAAAAACGAAAATCCCACATTATTTTCCTGGAAACTCTATGCCAGAAAAAGGCCAATTTAAAAGTATGCTGCAGATCTTTTTGGGTAGATCATGAATTGATATATGAGAATTATAATACGATTATTTACTAGCCACATTCAAATGGCTAAAATTCATTTTCTAAGAATAGAAACACTGAATTATCTAGGCATGGGCCATCAACTCTTAGTATTTACAGTGCTCTGCTCATTTTGTCAACTGACCTTTATCCGAGTTTTCTAGTTATAAACAGTTAATAATAGCTCATGATGGTTCATTTTTATAGCTTTGTTCTTCCAGCCAAATATATAATAAAATCCATATTTTTTTTTTTTCTGTACACCAGGGATGATGCTATTCTGAAGACTGGCCCCACCATATACTTGCTTTTTAAGATGGTCTATATTTCAAAGTTTTATTTCTTTTCAGGCCTTCCTCTTTGAGGTATAAATACTTCATTTGATAATTAAGAGATAAAAATATCAAACCATACCTTTGGCACATGCTATAGACAATTAGAGTGTAAGTACCAACACAAACTTTTATAGAACTGTAATGAAATCATTTGCTTTGGCTTATTTGAGCAAAATCTTTCCGCTTCTGTATACAGCAAGGTTTTTGGGGATAATAAGGATAATATACCATTCAAAATGAGGTATTTTTCTTTTACATAAGAGTATGAAAACAATGTATAACATTAACTTACTGCTTTTGAAACATAAGGTATATTTAATTATCTAGGCTTTTTATATCAATTCATATCACATATAATTTTAAGTGCTATCCATATAGATGACTTGCCCTGTTTTCCAGTGGCACAGTTTTCTCTTTGCTATTGGTAGCTATAAGCATATGAGATAGAATATTCTTTGATTTAAGTAAAGGGGTCCAGAATTCAAATTTAATCTAGTTTACTGAGATAGCTGAGGAAGGAAAAGATAGGTGATATATTCACATTTGGTATTAAACTAAAATCTAGAGCATAAAATAGTGTACTGAGCTACAAGTCAGGGGTTGGGGGTTCTGCCATAAACCAGACGTTAACTATGTAGTTTTCATCTGTTTTTTTTTTTTTTTTTGGAGACACAGTCTTATTCTGTTACCAAGCTGGATTGCAGTGGTGTGATCTCGGCTCACTGCAACCTCCACCTCCTGGGTTCAAGTGATTTTCCTGCCTCAGTCTCCCAAGAAGCTGGGACTACAGGCACACGTCACCATGCCCAGCTAATTTTTGTATTTTTAATAGAGAGGGTTTCACTATGTTGGTCAGGTTGGTCTTGATCTCTTGACCTACTGATCCGCCTGCCTTGGCCTCCCAAAATGCTAGGATTACAGGTGTGAGCTACCGCTCCTGGCTTTTTTTTTTTTTTTTAAAGACAGGGTCTTGCTCTCTTGCCCAGGCTGGAGTGCAGTGGTACAATCATGGCTCACTGCAGCTCATTATTCCTGGGCTCAAGTGATCTGCTTCAGTCAGCCTAGTAGCTGGGACTACAGGCACATGCCATCATGCCCGGCTAATTTATTTTTTTTTCTGGTAGTGATGAGGTTTCCCTGTGTTGCGCATGCTGGTCTTGCACTTCTGGGCTCAGGCAATCCTCCTGCCTTGGCCTCAGAGTGCTGGGATTATAGGCATAAGCCACTGTGCCTGGCCCATTTTTGTATTTTTAATAACAGTTTTGAAACAGAATTTCTCCTAAATCTGAAGATTTACCTACCCCTTAAATGTAAGTTTTCCACAAAGTTCTGTGACCTCCCTGTGGCTTTTCTTCTCTATACTCTTTGAGTGACTACCCATGCCACAGCCAGAGCTTCTGCCATCACCTTTGAAATAAGGACTCTTAAATGGAATCTCCCTTATTCCAGATTAGGGTTTGACATATCCATCTGCACAATGTTTCCAGAATTGTTCCCTTTCCATATCTATTTTCACCTTAATATCTCTTGTCTACATTATCGGAAGTCTGAGGAGTCACCTTCCTGAATCTTATCTTTCTTTTCCATCATTTCATTATTGACAAATCATGTGCCTTTTGCTCAACTATCCTTGTCAATGCACCACTGCCTGCAGAAGAAAATCCAAACACCCTACTATTGCATTCAGGATCAGCCACAACCAAGCCCCTACTTAACATTCTAACCAGAGTCCACTCACATGGAACTCCTTACTGTTAAAAGTAGCTCATGTACTATCCCAATTCTGTGCCTTTGCTCATGATGTTCCATAACCTTGGATTCTCTTGCCCGCCTCAACTATGGAAATCATACCATTCCTTCTAAACTCAAATGACATATCCTCTAAATCACCTTTCCAAACCCTCCTACTTGTAGCATATACTGTGTAGTATTTATAATTCATACAAATGTATATTGAACTTAGTTATTTACATATGTTAGTAGTTTATATTTGTCACTCAATTTTAAGTTCTTCATGGGCCAAAATTGTGTTTCAGTTATCTTCCTTTCTGTGATGAGTAAGACATAGTCCCTATTCTCAAGCAACCTACAGTCTAGCATAGGAGACAATGTACAGTGTGTAAAATGTCAAACTTAAGTGTATGCATGGGAGCTATGGGACCACATAAGAGGGACATTTTCCCTACCTAAAGGTTAGGGAAGGATTCCTATAAGTGGCTTCTAAGTTCTGTTCTAGACACCATACTAGACTGTAAGTTTCTTCTAGATTAGGGGGCTATTTTTTCATCTATGATGTATCCCTAGGGCACAGTATTATATTTAGCACAAAATGGATTCTTGAAAATTACTTGATGAGCATGTAAATAAAAGATGCCCATCTGTTTTTAGTTCTAAGTGTGTAGATTGGGAATCATACTAGTCTTTTGTGATACTTTTCTATTCTACCTATCATGTGGTCAATAAATAATTGGCTAATGAAAACCTAATCAAATAATAACATACTTTTGGCCTTGAGGTTCTAGATAAGTGTTAATTGACATGGTTGCCCAAATAATTTCTAGGAAAAGCCAGAGTAGAACTTCAGTCAAATCCTTCTCAGTACATTAGTTCTAAGAAAGAAGGCTGTGTGGATAGATGAGTTGGTTTGCAATTATAGTCCCACATTGAATCAAACTGCAACATCTATTCTTTAATATCTAAGTTCATCTAAGTTAAAGAAAAACAACAGGCTGTATTATAGCCATTAATGATAGGCTATAATAATAGCTATCAATCATTTACTAAGCACCTTGTATGCATTCTTAATTCTCAAGTACAAAGTACTTCCGTCTCCATTCTTCAGATGAGGAACGTGAGACTCAGTTGAGAATTTGTTACTTGTGTTCAGTCACCCAACCAGGTGGTGGTAAATCCAGAATTCTAACCCAAGTCTATCTGACTCCAGAGTCTGATAACTACCTATGGACAGAGATACTATCTTCTGCTTCACAGTATAACATTATGAAAATAATAATTGGCTTAGATTTGTTCCATTTGCGTATAATTTTTCTTAGCATATGAAACATTTACTAATTTTGATGTTAATGAAAGTTATGACACAGGTGAATCTAAAGTCAGAAGTAGAGTACTAATATGTAATTGTTTTTCATTTAAATTTTGTAAATATTATGGCATTTGTTTTGAAATCTGAATACCACCTACAAATGAATATGATACAAGAGTGCCTATGATACATTCACTGTTGGCTAAAATCACCTTGCTAAAGACACTGTCAAAACTGAGGTATATTTTGAGGTGTTCAGTGGCTCCAATAAGCTTTCTACCTTAATTCCAGATGTAACCAGCAGCATTTGGTAGACAATGTACTTTGTACCGAAAGAGCTAATAGCAAAGAGTCTTTTTGGGTGGGGAAGGGATTATGTCACTGTCTAGAAATCTGGTACGATACACTTGGCTCGTCAGCAATGGCAGGCTGAAGGAAGAATGCACAGCCAAGCAACACATGTGAAGTCCAAGAAATGGGATGGAAAGAGAAGGATAAAATGGGAAAATCTCAAGGAGAGAGCACAATGGAAGAGAAATAAAGTTACAGAGAAATCGTATTAATTCATACCCCAAAAAACATTGGTATAAGACCTAAGAGGCGTGTTCCAACTTGTCTTCTAATCTAATTATAGGGCATTGGGGCAGGAAGTAGTTAGTTACAACCTTTGTGTGCTTGGAATTTATTACTCATGATGGAAGGAAGATGAACTAGAGGGTCCTAAGTTTCTTTCCTTTTAGAGCTTTTATCCTATCATGGTGCAGGTACATAGCCCTTGGGCTTTATGATATAAGAAATATGTTGAAGTCAATAAGATAGGTAGAAATAAATGGATACTTTCTTAACTTTGATAAAATATACCTTGGTCCCAAACTAACCATTAGGCTTACTGGGACAACACTGGAGGTATTCCCACTCAAGTCAGGAACAAAGAAGGATGCTCGTTTGTCACTACCGTTACTTAACATCGTAGACATTAGATATTAGACAATATAATTATTAAGAGAAAGAAACTAGAGGTATAAAAATTTAGAGAACATAAAACTACAGTTTGTGATGAATATAGAAAACCTATGATATTCAAGTGAAAAAGTAAACAATTAGAAAACTTAGTAAGGCAGCAGGATACAGAATTACTATATATATCAATAGATTTTAGATATACAAACACAGAAAGTTGGAAGATGAAATGGGGGAAGACTATTTACAATAGCAGCAGCAAAAGATGAAATATTTAAGAAAAAGCTTTAGAAATGTGCCAGATTTATAAATGTAATTTTAAAGCATTCCTGAAGACACAAAGACTTGTACAAAGGGAAAGACTTACCAAGTTAGATAGGAAGACTCAGCCTTATAAAGTTGTTCTCCTTAAGCTAATTTAGCAATTAAGTATAATTACAGTAACAAGTCCAAAAATTGAAGAAGGGTAGGGATGGGGGGAGAATGAGACAAATTCTAAAGTATATATTAAAAAATAACATAGATCAGTGGAACAGAATAGAAAAGCCAGAAATTAATCCATTTATCTGCAGGCAACCCATTTTTGACAAGGATGCCAAAAGCATCAGTTGGGGAAAAGAAAAATCTTTTCAATAAATGGTGCTGGGAAAACTAGCCACATGCAGAAGAATGAAACTAGACCCCCACCTCTCACTCTACATAAAAATCAACCTCAAGTGGATTAAAGACCTAAATGTAGTACCTAAAACTATGAAATTCTAAGACAAAAACAGAGAAAATGCTCCAGGACATTGGTCTGGGGGAAGATTTTATGATTAAGACCTCAAAAGCACAGGCAACAAAAGCAAAAACAAATGAGATTGTATCAAACTGAAAAGCTTCTGCACAGCAAAAGAAACAATCAACAGAGTGAAAAGGCAACCTATAGAATGGGAGCAAATATTTGCAAACTATTAATCTAACAGGGGATTAATATCCAGAATATACAAGGAAATCAAACAGAACAGCAAAACAATCTGATTTCAAAAATGGGCAAATGATCTGAATAGACATTTCTCAAAAGAGACATACATTTGGCCAACAAATATATAGAAAAAAATGCTCAACGTCACTAATCATGAAAGAAATGCAAATCAAAATCACAATGAGATATCATCTTACCCCAGTTAGGATAGCTATTATCAAAAAGACGTAAAACAAGGATGCAGAGAAAAGGAAACAAACATACACTGTTTGTGGGAATGTAAACTAACAAAACCACTATGGAGAACAATATAGAGATCCCTCAAAAAACTACAAATAGAACTGCCATAGGTTCCAACAAGCCCACTACTCAGCATTAATCCAAAGGAAAGGAAGTCAGTATGTTGAAGAGATATCTGCACCCCCCTGTTTATTGCAGCACTATTCACAGTAGCTAAAATGTGGAATCAACCTAAGTGTCCAACAATAGATAAATGAATATGTAAAATGTAGTATATATACACAATGGAATATAATTCAGCCATAAAAAAGAATGAAATCCTGTGATTCCTTGATGGACAGGACTAAAGAACATTGTGTTAGGTGAAACGAGCCAGGAACAGAAAGTTAAAACACCTCATATTCTCATTCATATGCATAAGCTAAAAAAAAAAAAGGTCAATCTCATAGAAGTAAAAAGTAGAAGAGACGTTACTAGAGGACAGGGAGATAAAAGGAAGGGGAAGATAGATACATTAAAGGACACAAAATTATAGCTGTACAGGAAGAATAACTTCTAGTGTTTTAACAGCACTACAGGGTGACTATATACTTTCAAATAGCTAGAAGAGAGGGTATTGAACTTTTCTAATACAAAGAAATTATAAATGTTTGAGATGATGGATATGCTAATCATCCTGATCTGATCATTATACATTGTATATATCAAAACATCACTATGTACTCCATTAATATGTACAATTATGTGTCAATTCAAAAATTAAAAAATACAGAAAAAAATAAGGATTTCAAGGAAATCTCCAAAAGAGAATAAAATGAGGGGGACAATTCCTAGCATTTATTATAAAATAATATAAAGTTAAAACAATTAAATGTATATTCCTGACACAGGAATAGACGAATCAAGAAAACAGAATAGGAAATTTACAAATAGATCCCAATGCATACAGAATTTGGTGTATGATAAATAGGGTATCTCAGTCAGGCACAGTGGCTCATGCCTGTAATCCCAGCACTTTGGGAGTCTGAGATGGGCAGATAACTTGGGGTCAGGAGTTGAGGAACAGCCTGGCCAACATGGTAAAACCCTGTCTCTACTGAAAATACAAAAATCAGCTGGGCATGGTGGCTCACACCTGTAGGGCCAGCTACTCAGGAGGCTGAGGCACCAGAACTGCTTGAACCCCGGAGACAAAGGTTGTAGTGAACCAAGATTGCACCACTGCATTCCAGCCTGGGTGACAGAGCGAGGCCCATCTCTAAGTAAATAAATACATAAATACGTAAGTTACCTCAAATTAGTGAGGAAAAGATGAGCAACTCAGATTGTCTTGAGAAAACTGGAGAGGTATTTGCAACAAAATTAAGTAGAATTCATGCCTTATACTATATACCAGGTAAATTCAAAAGGAGAGTAAATATTTAAATTTTAAAAATGAAATAATTAAAATACTAGAAGAAAACAAAGGAAACTGTCTGTATTAGCTCAGAGTGGTGAAGGCTTTCTGTCACTTAAAATCTGGAGACATACAGGAAAAGACTTTCAGGTCAGCTGTGGATTTAAAAACAGCAACAGCAACAACTATGGTCACACACACACCGTAACAATGTTTCCATCAATGATGACTATGGGCCTGCCAGTAATTCCAGCATTTTGGAAGGCCGAGGCAGGTGGATCACTTGAGGCTAGGAGTTAAAGACAAGCCTGGCCAACATGGTAAAACCCCATCTCTACTAAAAAAAAAAAAATACAAAAATTATCCAGACACACGCCTATAATCCCTGCTACTTGGGAGGCCAACACACAAGAATCACTTGAACCTGGGAGGCAGAGGTTGCAGTGAGCTGAGATTGTGCCACTACACCACAGTCTGGGCAACACAGCAAGACTCCAGCTCAAAAAATAAATAAATAAAAAAGACAGACTATGTATGTGACAATGGTCCCATAGGATTATAATATATTTTCACTGTGCCTTTCTATCTTTAGGTACACAATACTTGCCATTGTGTTGCCACTGCTTACAGTATTAAGTACAATAACATGCCTTATAGGTCTGTAAAATAGGAGCAGTAGGCTCCACCACACATCCTAGGTGTGTAATAGGCTCTACCATCTGGATTTGTGTAAATCTACCCTACGATATTTGCACAACAAAGAAACTGCCTAATGACACATTTCTCAGAATGTATCCCCATCATTAAACGCATGACTGTACTGGAAAAAAACTTTAAATCTACATGACAAAAAGAATTTTCAAAAGAAAAATGCCAAACTGGGGAAAAAATATTGTCACCTCATATCACAGACAAAGCCTAATCTCCCTAATACGGAGAGTACTTTAAATCCCTTTAATCAATAAATTCATATTAAGCAACTTCTTTAATGGTAAGAAAAGATGTATACCAAAGGGCTGCAAATTAATGATTCAGGAGTTTGCTAATCTGAAGTGCTAACTTCAGATTATACATATAGTCATGCATCATTTAATGACAGGGATACATTCTGAGAAATGTTAGGTGATTACATCGTTGTGTGAACATCATAGAGTGTACTTACACAAATCTAGATGGTACAGCTCACTACCTACCGGGGATATGTGGTATAGCCTATTTGCTCCTAGGCTACAAACCTAGGAGTATAGTGTGGCATGTTACTGAATAATGTAGGCAGCTGTAACACAATGGCATTTGTGTATCTAAACATAGAAAAGGTACAGTAAAAATATTAATTTTAATCTTATGGGACCACTGTTATATATGCAGTTCATTGTTGATCAAAATGTTGAATTTTGTGGCATATGACTATTTTACCTAAAACATCAAGACATTATGTGGAATATGACTGTATATATTTTACCTAAAACATCATGTATATATTCATTCTGCTAAATTTAATCCAATTTTCCATCTTAATGGAGGAAACCAGTAACCACAATGACAAGGCAAAATGGGCAAGATAAGCCTTCAGTTGATGTCACAGGACACTGGTGATGAGCAAAGTCATCTCAGGATTACTCAGTTCTCGAAGGATATTCTATCTACCAAGACTGGTTGTTTGACGTTGTACAGATGATAAAACTGCAATTGCTGCAGACTGTAGTCACTGTGCTGGAATGTCATTTCTGTAATGCTGTGCCTGGTTTGAACAGATTAACTCAAATGTTAGGAATACGGCAAACCTGCCATTACTTTCACCAAGCATATAGCCACGGCGTCTGCACTTTTACTAGGCGTATTATAAATACACAGCTAATTTTCCCCATATGCTATTATTTCAGCTGAAATTTTCTTTTCTTTTCTTTTCTTTTTTTTTTTTTTGGACACAGTCTTGCTCTGTTGCCCAGGCTGAGTGCAGTGGCGTGATCTCGGCTTACTGCAACCTCTGCCTTCTGGGTTTATGCAGTTTTCCCTCCTCAGCCTCCTGAGTAGCTGGGATCACAGGCACCTGCCACCACTCCCGGCTAATTTTTACATTTTTAGTAGAGATGGGGTTTTGCCATGTTGGCCAGGGTGGTCTCCAACTCCTGACCTCAGGTAATCTGCCTGCCTCAGCCTCCCAACGTGCTGGGATTACAGGTGTGAGCCACTGTGCCTGGCCTCAGCTGAAATATTTTCATACTCTTAATGGCATCACATTTAGTAAATAAATCTGGTACAACTGAAATATGGTTTATCCCTTGCAACACTTTATTACATCACTGAAGAGAAAGATACGACCACCTTCAATTCTCCCAGCATAGACGAATCTCTACCTCATAGAGGAGAAAAAAAATACAAAACTTTCTGCAATTCCTATTTGACTTCAGATAGAAACAACACAACAATATCAGAGGTCTTAAAAAGGTTTGAGGGAAAGCCCAGGGTATCATGCGTTGAATTTTTTTCAAGCTAAGCCCATACCTCCTGAGCACCTGAGCGCATACTTCAACATACTTGTTGGTAGAAGGTTTCATTTTTAGGTTCAGTCTCATACTTAAACCAGCTGGAATTTTTAGAACAGGCCAAGAACACACTGTGTTATAACATTGCTATTTCCATGGAAATCTGGATAAGGGTCAGTTGGCATATGTTACAGTTTTCCATGATATCCCTAAATTAGAGATTAATTCAACTTGTAATAATTGATTTCACTTAATTAAAAAATATTTTTCCTGCCTCGTCATTCACAGGCATTTGGAGAGGGAGTGGGGGTGCTCTACACGGGCACTCCTTGCTCCAAGGCTCTTTGGGCCATGTCAGTGGCACTTGCTTGCCAGCCAGCCAAAGGAAGAAGAAAGGAATACTAATAAAGGCTGCCAGATTATAAGCAAACACTTCACCAAGAAAAATAAAATGGTACAAAGTCTAATTACCTCAATGAGAACAGAGATTCATCTCCTCGGCCTAAATGTCTTCCGTCTAAAATTACTAAAGTACAAGATCTTGATTATGTGTCAAAAGTAAAAGGGACCTTATTTTGCAACTTAAGCCACTGAAGCAAGAAAAACAGTCGTCTGGGTCAGAATGTTCGGTAACAGGCACCCTAGGTATAGGCCCCAAGTTGCCTGACTCTTAATTCTGTTTCCTGCCCCGTTTGCCAGACAGCCACTCATCTCACCAGGGAGTTGCTCATCTAAACTGCATCCTTTGTAATACGAGCCTCAGTCTTAGGAATTTAACTTGTCACAGGTATGATGAGGCAGGGAGTGCTGCGAAGACAAAGTTCTGAGGACCAATAAAGTGGGAAAACTAAAAGTTGGAAGATGACCAAGTATTGATGTCTTCAGGGGTGGTACAGGAGCTCTGATTAGAGACAGCCCTTTCCAGTTATTAGAAAAAGAAACATTTCTAAAGTAGAGAAGAATGAGTTCTCCAGGCTATGAAAGTCTGATGTGCTATTTTTTTTGGAAAAAGTGAATTTTCTTTTTTGTTTGTCTGCTCACCAAGAAGGCTTCACCACACATGCAGACTGATTCCTGCATGAGGTCTGTTTTCTACTCTAAAGTTACAAACTGGTAACGAGTTAATTCATTATTTCCTTCTTAGGGCATTGTGACTTCATTCCTCACCTAAATTTAGTTTCTAAAAATGCAACACTAAGATCATGGTGACACCCACCCCGCTCTAAGCCACAGACTCTATGGGCATTCTCAGTGCTACACACCTTCATTACAATAATTCCAGATCTTTCTCAAACATCTACTTGGTCACATAAGGAGAAGTACACCTCTAACTTCGTTCTGAGAAGAAATTCCCACCCCTAATGACATAACTCTAAGCCCCTGGACCATGGAGTCACAATTCCTTCTAGGTAATGCTCTAATTTTAACTGAGAATATGTATAATTTTTATTATAAATACTTTAAATTTAGGGATTACTTTTAAAGTACTTCTCAGAAGATTTTTAAAAATCAAGAAATGAATAGATTGGTATGTAAACCCATGCCATTTGGAAATATTTACCAGTTTCTTCTTCTTTATTCTACCATGAAAACAGCATATTTAGCTTCTTGGTGAGCCACAACTGAGTCCTCTATTTAGAGTTTGTCTGCCATACCACCTTCTTAGGTCACCATGGGTGGTAAAGACAGAATCATATTAAATTTTAGTTCAGCTGTGATAATGCTGTGCCCTTTATAACCTTGGTGGTTTAGACAACCCCACGGAGTTTCTTAGTCATTATAAGCTCAGTGTTTCTAACAGGGACATATGGCACAGCCTCAAACACTCCTCTGGCTCACATCAGATGCTAACAGTGCTATTTCAAGAGTGGGAAATAGGAGGAGAAGTGGGATGGGGCATGCTTTTCTCCTTAAACTTTCTAGGAAGCAGTTCTTGAGATTACTAGCTTCATTCCAGACTAGAAAATACATGGGCAGTGCGGGGAGGCTCTAGGTTGAGGACTTCATCAGTTCCATTTCTGTTTTTAAGCTGCCTAAGTTTGTTTGAAGCTGACTAAAAGAACAAGACAGAGGCCATTCTTGGTCTCTTTATAAGCAGTGAAATATCACAGTATGGCCTCTTTTCTTTTAGGCAGGATCCCTTTGAGACATTCCTGGAAAAGCAGAACAGTCCATTACCATCAGGAAGGCATGCTGACTTTAGGCAATCTGGCAAAAATACTCTGGTGCCAGTGAGGTAAAAACATTATTAGCAGACTCAAGACTTTCTGTAGTTAAGTAGCTCTGACCTACACTACAGATTCCTTCTGAGCAGCTATGACGACTACACATTGTGTGGGTGTGGGTACAATAGGTGGATTTATGATTTATTTAGGGAAAGAAATTTACAAAGACATTTAGAAGATCAGAGTTGGGGTTTTTTGCCCATAGAAAATGATGTGTCCATATGAGTCCTTAAATATCTACACAATAAAGAGATATCCCTACCAACCACAAAAAAATAGGCTAGGCAGTACCCAGCTGCTTGGCCTATTTTTTTGTGGTTGGTTGAGATATCAGTTTTAGCATTTGTACTTATAAGCACTCACAATATTTTGCTAAAATAATAAATTTGCACGTGCAATCACAATTTCATACTATAAAAAAATTGAAAAAGTCTTGAATCTACATATTAAGTCACTGGAAAATAATGCATCTT
The DNA here is from genome assembly GCF_030222135.1 of Aotus nancymaae. Classification (NCBI taxonomy): domain Eukaryota; kingdom Metazoa; phylum Chordata; class Mammalia; order Primates; family Aotidae; genus Aotus; species Aotus nancymaae. The sequence continues at coordinate 53,061,274 of NW_026988471.1, read as the reverse complement.
ATTTGGTAGGTTTAATTTTTTAATTAAAATTAAATGTTCTTAAAAATTTGTGGTCCATATGCCTAAAATAATGAGATGCCAGTTAATTTAAACTGATGAAAGCTGTATCTGCAAACATATTAACATTTCATTTTGCTATTTTAGGTAACATTGATGAACAGAAATACAATCAGTAATACTATCTTTATACTGAAAAGATTAAAATGTAGACCATGCAAATTAAATGACTTGCTTAGTTTGTTGTTCTACCTTCTCCACTGTCTTCACTTCCTATAGAGAACTCTTTCTGCATCTATCATCTATTGTTCATTCATTCACCTACAAATACTTACTGAACATTTACTCTAATCTAGGCACTATTGCAGGGATTGGGGTACAGCTGTGAGGGGGAAAAATAATTTAAAAAAAAAAAAAGCTCTCCCCTCTTACAGAACTTCAGAACTTCTAGTCAAATGGAGAGACACCAAAAATAAGCAAATAAATATTGGATATATAATGTGTCATAGTGTAATAAGTGTTATGAAGAAGCATAAAGCCAGGTAAAGTGCTGGAGAACAATATGGGAGTGGAAAGGTCTGGATGATAATTTTGAGTAAATCAGGGAAAGCCTCTCTGATAACACCACATTTAAGCAGAGACCTGAATCATGTAAGGGAATGAGTCTTAGACATATCTTGAAAACAGTGTTCCAGGCTAAGGAAGCAATATTTTTTAAAATCTGGAGTAAGAAGCATGCTTAGCATGTTAGAAAAACAGCAAGATAGAGACAAGTGAGTAACAAGAGAGAATGGCAGGGGATGGGGTCCGATACCTTGCCAGGGACCATTTATGCATGTCAAGTAAAAATAACAGAAGATATCCAGAAAAGAGAGAGAATGGGAAAGAGGCATATTTGAGAAAATAATGAGACGACAAAAATTGGCAAAAAGCAGAGATTCAAGCAGATCTCCAAACCTAAACCAAGCTAAGGAAAAAGAAAAGCACAGCATAGTAAAAAATGCTAAAAGTAAAAGTTACACAGAAAATATTTAAAGAAACCTGAGAGAAAAGACAGGTTAACATCAAAGGTGCAAGTATTAGACTGACAGCTGACTTCTCGAAATAATCAAGAGAAACCAGCATAAAATGGAATGGTATCTTCATAGTGCTGAAGCTATGAACCTAAAATTCTCTACCAGTAAAATTACTCCTCAATAATGATGTGAAAAAAAAAAAAACATTTTTCACTTCATATAGATAATTTGCACCAACAGTCTAATCTAAAGATAACACTAAAGGGTATATTCAGCTCCCTGATGGAAGCTCAAAGATGCAGGAAGGCATAAAGAACAATGAAAAGGGAAAATGTGGATAAATCTAAATTTTTAACTGAATATAGCAATAGTTTTAATAATATATTGGGAGATTTTAAGTATATATACAATGAAAATATGTGCCAATAGCATATAAGCTATATTTATATCAGACAAAGAAGGCTTTAAGGTATCCATGGGGGATTGGTTCCAAAACCTCCTATGGATACCAAAATCCATGGATGGTCAAGTCTCTGATATAAGACAGCATAGTATTTGCATATAATGCATTCCCATATACTTTAAATCATGTCTAGATTACTTATAATACTGCTGTATAAATAGTTGTCGACTGTATTGTTTAGGGATTAATGACAAGAAAAAAAGTCTGTATGTGTTCAGTACAGATGCAATTTTTTCCCAAATATTTTTGACCCTTGGTTGAATCCACAGATGTGGAACCTATGGATATGGAGGGACAACTGCATTTCAAAATGATAAAAGTTTAAGTTCTCTATTAAGAGATAATAATTTTACATTTTAATGCACCTAGTAACATAGCTCAAAATTATATAGTAAAAAACAATGACAAAACAACATAGAGAAATTTAAAAATCATAGTGAAAAATTTGAATGTACCTCAGGTACACCAGGTAAGATAATTTATAAGGATATATAAGATTTGAACAATACTATTTACATATTTGACCTAATAGTCACATATACAACACTCTACCTTGAAACATCAGAATATACACATTGCTTTCAAATATGCATGGATCATTATCAAAATCAACCATAATAAAAGCAAACTGCCACAAATTCCAAAGAATTGAATTTAAATGAAACAAATTATTTCACCATAAACAAACTGGACTAGAAATCAATAACAAAAATTTACCCAGAAAATTCACAATGCTTATAAATTAAGAAATTACTTTCTAATAACCACGAGTCAAAGAAAAAATCATAATGGAAATTTTAGAACCTATTTGGAAGTAAATGTTCCTTAAAATTTATGAAGTGCATTAAAACTATTCTATGAGTAAAATTTAAGGCCCCAAATTCATATATGAGAAAAGAAAAGCTGAAAAGCAATAAGCTAAACGTTGTTAATAAAAAGTTATAAAGCGAACAACTTAAATGTTAATAAAACAGGCTGTGAACAGTGGCTCATGCCTGTAATCCCAGAACTTTGGGAGGCCAAGGCAGGAGGATCATTTGAGCCCAGGAGTTGGAGACCAGCCTAGGCAACACCGTGAGACCCTGTCTCAAAAAACAAAAAAAACACACACACAAAACCAGAAATCTAAAGAAAATATAAGGAAGGAAATAAAAAGATAACATCAACAAGTAAAATAGTAAACAAAAATACAATAGAGAAGATCAATAAGGCTAAGAGTTGTTCTTTGAAATGATGAATATTTGTAATCCCCGGTGGAAAATAATGAAGAAACACAGAAAGTAAGCTCAAATAACCAATATCAGAAATAAAAGAGGAAACGTCACTACAGAACTTACAGAGTTTTGTTGTTGTTGTTGTTGTTGTTGTTTAGTTGGCTGATTTTGAGACACATCTCACTCTCATTGCTCAGCATCGAGTACAGTGGTATGATCTTGGCTCACTGCAGCCTGACTTGCCAGGCTCAGGTGATTCTCCTACCTCAACCTCCCCAGTAGCTAGGACTACAGGCATGGGCTACCACACCTGGCAAATTCTTTGTGCTTTTAGTAGAGACAGGGTTTTGCCATGTTGCCTAGGCTGGTCTAGAACTCCTAGGCTCAAGTGATCCACCCTCCTTGGTCTCCCAAAGTGCTAGGATTATAGGCATAAGCCACTGTGCCTGGCTGAGCTTATAGATATTAAAGAGATAATAACAGAATACTATGAACAACTTTAAGTCAATAAATCCTCCATTTGTAAAAAAACATCATGGAGCTGTAGGCTTATTATTATGCATATTACATGTCATACTTCAACTAAAAAGTCAAGAAAACATACCTTTTACAAAAACTAACAGCATAAGAAGAAACAAAATGTGAACAATCCCTATTTATTTTAAATTATTTATTTAAAATTAATAACTTAAAACTTTCCAAAAAAAATCCCTCTAGGTTTCACTGGTTGATTCAAACCAAAACTTAAGAAAAAAATAAAAAGTAAAAAACCTATCATAAATAAATTCTTCCAGAGAATAAAAAAAGGAATAGGAAACATTCTCCTCACCCCTAGAGCTCATCTTATAAGACTAGCATAACCTTGATACTAAAGCATGAGAAAGGCATTACTAGAAAGAAAAATTACAGCCCAATCTCATTTGTAAACACAGAAAAAAAATACTGGTTAAACAAATAGAGAAATAATAGGGGTCTTCAGAAAGTTCATGGAAAATGTGTATTTTGAAAAACCTATGCATAGATTTCAATTTTTTTTGGCATCATAATAAACTTATACTAATTTGTCATAAAATGTCTGAACAGGATCTAGTTTGAGGCACTAAGAAGGGTAAGACATCAGTTTGAAAAGAGCCCCTATCAGAGCAACATGAATTCTGCTAAAATTGAAACAAAAACAAACATTAAATTTACGGTGAAGTGTGGGTGGAAGAATGGCTAAATTACTGATGCTTTACAAAAACTTTGTGGGGTCACTCCCCCAAAGAAATCAGCAGTGTACAAATGGATAACTCATTTTAAGAAGGGATGAGACGATGTTGAAGATGAAGCCCTCAGTGCCAGAGCATCTGCATCAATTTTTAAGGAAAAAATTAATCTCGTTCATGCCTTAATTGAAGAGCATCAATGATTAACAGCAGTAATAATAGCTAACACCATGGACATCTCATTTGGTTCAGTTTACACAATTCTGACTGAAAAATTAAAATTGATCAAACTTTCCACTCGATAGGTGCCAAAACCATTGCATCCCTTACCAGCTGCAGACAAAAGCAGAGCTTTCAATGGATGTTGTAAACAACTGGGATCAAGATCCTGAAGCGTTTCTTCCAAGAATTGCAAAGAGATGAATCATGGCTTTACCAGTATGAGCCTGAAGATAAAGCATAATCACAACAATGGCTACCAAGATGTAGAGGTGGCCCATCAAAGCAAAAGCCTATCAGTCATGAGCAAAGGTCATGGCAGTAGTTGCTGAGGATGCTCAAAGCATTTTGCTTGTTGCCTTTCTGGAGAGCTAAAAGAATGATAAAATCTGTTTATTATGAGAGTGTTTTGAGAAAGTTAACCAAAGCTTTAGCAGAAAGGAAAGCTTCAACAGGGGGTCCTTCTCCACCATGACAATACTCCTCTTATTCCTATCATCAAACAAAAACAGTTTTGTCAGAGTTTCAATGGGAAAGCATTAGGCATCCACCTACAGTCCCGATTTAGCTTCTGACTTCTTTTTGTTTCCTAATCTTAATAAATCATTAAAGGGCACCTACTTTTCTTCAATTACTAATGTAAAAAAGACTGCACTGACATAAATTCCAGGACCCTCAGTTCTTTGGGAATGCACTAAATGGCTGGTATCATCACTTATAAAAGTGTCTTAAAACTTGATGAGCTTATGTTGAAAAATAAAGTTTATATTTTTTATTTTTATCTTTTAATTCTTTTTTCCCATGACCTTTTTGAAGTTCCCTCCTATGTGAGAAAGAGAGTTAATACATAATGATCAAACTGGTTTATTTCAGAAATGGAAAGTTGGTTTAACATTCAAAACTTCAATTAGTAATTCAACTAATCTGTAGTGATAGAAAGTAGATCAGGTGTGGGGCAGGCGTGGGAGGGAAGGGCTGGAGAGAGGGATTGCAGAAGGGATAAGAAAATGTTTGGGGTGCGGCATGGTGGTTCACGCCTGTAATCCCAGCACTTTGGGAGGCCAAGTGAGGCAGATCACTTTGAGCTCAGGAGTTTGAGACCAGCCTCAGCAATATGGTGAAACCCCATTTCTACAAAAAATACAAAAATTAGCCAGGTGTGGTGGTTCATGCCTGTAGTCCCAGCTACACAGGAGGCTAAAGCTGGAGAATCACTTGAGCCCAGGGAAGTAGAGGTTGCACTGAGCAGAGATCATGTCACTGCACTCCAGCCTGGGCCACAGAGTGAGATGCGTCTCAAAAAAAAAAAAAAAAGATTGGAAGGGAATTATAAATATGTTCAGTATTTTAATTATTTTGATTATGGTGATAGTTTCACAGGTATATACATATGTCAAAAGCTATCAAACTATATACTTTGAATATGTGTAGTTTATTATATGCCATTATAGCTAATTAAAATTGTTTTTAAAAATCAGTGTAACTTACTACATTAACAGAATAAAGGAAAAAAATCCACATGATCATCTCAACAGTTAGAAAAAAAACATCTGATAAAGTCAACTTCTAGTCATGTTTTTTTTAAAAAAAACTCTTAATTGTGAAGATGATCTCCTTAAACTGAAGAAACCCTCTAGCAAAATATCATAATTAAAAGTGAAATGTTGAAAGCATTCTAATACGGCTTGCCTCTGTGTCTCTACCCAAATCTCATCTTGAATTGTAATTCTTACATGTCAGGGGAGGGGCCTGGTGGGAGGTGACTACATCACAGGGACGGATTTCACCCTTGCTGTTCCTGTGATAGTGAGTTCTCACAAGAGTATGGTTTAAAAGTGTGGCACTTCTGCCTTTGCTCGCTCTCTCTCTTGCCGCCACGTAAGACGTGCCTTGCTTTCCCTTTGCCTTCTACTATATAATTCCAAGTATCCTGAGGCCTCCCAGCCATGCAGAACTGTGAGTCAATTAAACCTCTTTTCTTTATAAATTAACCAGTCTCAAGTAGTTTTTTATAACAGTGTGAAAATGGACTAATACATATTCCCTTTGACACTGGGGCAAGACATCCTTCCTGTACCCATTTCACCTTCTGCTCCATGATGCCCATGTGATTGGGTGACATGGACCACACCCTTGGGTATAGGTCTGAACTAAGCAGTGTAACACCATTCCTCTTGTCCAGTGATTGATTCAGGGAGGGCAGAGACAAGCCAGTCAATGACCCCAACCCCCTGCTCTAAGTGATGGTGTCAGAGGTAGCACAAGACCTACACTGGTCCTGTCGAAGAAAGCCAAGAGCTTCTGTCTGGGAAAACAAACTCTCCGTTCCTCTGAAAAGTGTAAAGATGCCATGTCAGGAACTGCTGCAGTCATTTCTAATACAACCAGCAGGGCCATGGTGGAAGACAGAGTGAAAAGAATCACAGAGATAGAACCCAGTGAAGAATTACCCAATTGTGTGTGTGAAAAAAATTCCCTTTATTTTTTGAGACAGATCAAGTCTTGTTCTCTGTTATTTGCATCCCAGAGCCTCCTAACTAATATGGTTTGATGGCATAAAGTACCATAATTCATGCAAAGCAATGGCTAGAATAAGGCAGGCAAAAGTCAAGAGAATACCTAGACTAAAAGAAAATGCACATAGGTCAAAGTCATGGTAGAAAGTCAGAGACCAAAATTTCCTGAAAGGATTGCTGTTATTAAATGAAATAACATATGTAGATCACTTAGTACAGCGCCAGATATGCCCCAAGCTATCATCATTAACTGCAGATAGCAACAGCTAATGGAGCATCAGGATGTGGTGGAATGCCTGAGAGGCAGGAAACAGACTCTTATATCAAAAGCATTTTCTTATTTAAAATTCTACAGTTCTCTTGAGTGGAATCATCTTAAAGTCTAGACGCCAGTGACTAATAACTATAACTTCTGTTGAAAACCTATATTTGCAACTTTATATACATTTGTTTTCTCATAAGGATGATACAAATTTGATATCATTCTGAACTGATACATGAGGAAGCAAACTCAGAGAGGTCAAACAACCTAGCTGAGGTCTCTGCTCCTTAAATGGTGATGCCTGCTTTTATCAGGTCCCAATTCTTCATCTCAGGCTGCCTCTCTGATGTGAGATGAGACTCAGAGATGCACATTGAATTATATCAATTTAGATAATTTACGTAACAGAAAGCTACTACATTTCTTGGATACGTGCTATATTTTAGTATTTTTCTTTTGTATATCTCAGACCCATTTCATAATGTTGACGAAAAGAGTCAAACTCTGTAAAGTATTTTAAGATATTTATTCTGAGCCAAATATGAGTGACCATGGCCCACGATACAGCCCTGAGGAGGTCCTGAGAACATGTGCCCAAGGTGGTTGGGGCACAGCTTGGTTTCATGTATTTTAGGGAGGCACGAGACAGCAATCAGATACACTTAAAAAATACATTGGTTTCATTCAGAAAGGCAGGACAACTCAAAATGGGGGATTCCAGGCTTTAAATAAATTTCAACATTTTCTGGTTAACAGTTGGTTGAGTTTGTCTAAAGACCTGGGATCAATAGAATAGAATGTTCAGGTTAAAGATAAGGGATTGTGGAGACCATGTTTTATTGTGTAGAGGAAGCTCTCAGATAGCAGACTTCAAGGAGAGCTCGTTGTAAATTGTTTCTTATGGGACTTAAAAGGGTGCCTGGCTCTTAGTTGATTATCTCCTGGATCTGGAAAGAATGGAAGGAAAACAAAAGGGGAAAGGGATTCTCTATAGAATGTGGATTTTTCCCACAAAAGACTGCAGGACAATTTCAAGGTATGACAAGGAAATATAATTTAGGGTTAAGTATTTTTTTCCTTGTCTCATAATATTATGCCAGAGTTAGACTGAAAAGTAAGTCACAATATATAGGGTCAAATAAAACCCATCTCGTGAGAATTTATGGTTTGTGGGGCATGACTCCCTAGACCCCTTAGGTAGGAATTAGGGTAAGATAAAAAATCAGAGCTTAGACCTCAATAATAACAAAGCTATTTAGTGGACAGAACATGATAAATGCCAGACTAGTATTTTTTGGTGGAAACAATCCTGTATGATGTCAGTCACCTGGAAAACAGCTTCTTAGCACAAATGAAACCAAATTGGGTTCTTAAAAAACTGGGAGACTTTTAACAGTATTTACAACTAATTCTAAGAAACCACGAGCTTTAAACCGAACAGAAAAACTGTAGTCTTTGGCACCGTTGTAAAATATGAAGGCAACTGGATAAAAACTACATAAAAGAAAACAAAATGTTTTTGTTTTTCTCTTTCACAGAAAAAAGAGGATGGAACTAGCAAATGAAAACTATTCAAACTACTCTCCTAAAGTACTATCTTGAATGTTTACTCTATCTTTTAGGGTATCAAACAAGAGCTCTCCAAATAATATACATTCTGCAAAAGTTACAAGACTGAGCAAGTGATATAATTAAATAATAATTTCATATCTAATTATTCCTCCTAGTAATCTCCCAAATGACTTCATGAACTCTACAATGAGTATATTACATAACTTATGTTTTTAAAAAATAAAAATATCAATGTAGATTGGGCCATAAAATATGTGAAAGGGTGCTGTTAAATTTTGTAATTATGGTATGAAACTTCCTCTCCCTATTCCACAGTCTTTGGGTATCTAATGTCACTGCTACATGATGCCACGTCCCACAGAAGCAGGGACTGCCACAATAGAGAAATAATGGTAGTAAAGTTAGTAAAGTAAGTCTCTTGCTTGGAACTCTAACCCAGCTGGGCCATTTTGTAATGGCCTACCTGGCTCGGTGCCCTTGCTTCTCTTTGCTTCTGAGCTGACTCTATTAAATTAACCCTGACTTATAGCCATGCATCTGACTCTGGGGCCAACTTCAGCCCTCAGCAGGGGAGATAACATAAGAAATCTTTAGTCAAGATCCTGCCTCTACCTTGAATTAATGTATCTCTGATTTTGCTCTGATTTTATTCCAGTCCACTGTTACTGGAGTTTCCTTGCCCTGTACCCCAGTTTCTACTGGCTGGGTTCCTTACTGTGAAGACTCAGTTTCTTGGTTATGGGCCCATACTACTTTATGGGAGACTGCCATAATATCCAATACCCAGTGCCTGATGGAGTGGGCTTTTTCTTTCCCTCCCTCCTCCCCTCCCTCCCTTGTCCCTTCCTTTCCTTTCCTTTCCTCTTTCTTTCTTTCCACCTCTCTTTCTCTTTTTGTTATGATTACCTCAGTATTTGGGTCACTTCCTAAACAATTTAGAACTTGGCCTCAGGGCTATATTCCACCACCTCCATTAACACCAACTGATGAATTATGAATTCATCAATTCATAGAGGTGTTTTCAAATTCGCAGGAGGTGGTTTGGCATACTGGTTAAGTGTACGGTTTCTGAAGTCAGGTTCCCTGAATCTGAAAGCTAGAACAGATCTGTATGACCTTAAGTAAGTTTCTTAACCACTGTATACCTTGATTTCTTCATCTCCAAAATGGGAATAAAGACACTACCTGCCTCACACATGAATAATCTACAGATGATACATAATACTGTATCTAATAAATAATGAGCACTCAATAAATGTTAGCTGTTGCTGTTATTGTTATGGTTCCTATATATCCACTTACAGAATTATAGGCTGTATTACTATCTTTAGACCTTTGCTCAATGATAAAGATCTACCTGATCCTACATGTCTGCTAATTTCTGATCCACTTCCATACTTAGATGTAAATTCCTCCTTCTTAATGCAGTTTATAGCAAATGTGATCACTTTCCCAAAGAAAGTAATAAGGAATTGAAATTCATCACCTGTAAATATAGCTACATTCCTTCCATTTCCTTTCAAAGAGAAAAGGGCTATCATTCAACCACCCTGCACCTGTCCATACTTCTCTATATCTATGAGATACTACTTTTATAGCTACTCTGTCATCGTGGCTTATCTTGAAGAGCAGTTAGAGTTTAGCTTTCTGAGAAGATGATTTGAAAGTTATGTAAAATCAAGCCAAAATGGTAGTAATTTTGAGTACTGGCCTGGTCCATTCCTGCAAGACTTCAAATGATGTAGCATTGATTGACATGATTCAGTTTTTATTCTATGCAATGTATGTACCACTATTTGTACCTATAACAGTACTTTGGATTGACAAAGCCTTAAAATATCACAACTTACTTTCGATTAATAAAGCCTTAAAGTATTACCACTCTGATACTTTATAGCCTTATCACAGAGTATTATATGTGTGACACTGTCAAAAGCAGGAAGGCCAGAATTAGCGTGCATGTTTTATAAGTGGAATAAAAGAGATGAGGGACAGAGAAATAAGTTATTGACTTCAAACTCTTATAAGTAAAATTTGAATAAGAATCTGGTCCTTGAACACCTAATACTTAGTTTAACTGCTTTTGGAAAAATAGAAGCTTATTACTCACTCTTTGAAAAAAGATATTCTAAACACACACAGGTATTAAGACTGGATTTAAAACTACAAATATCCTAATACTGATGGCCCAATTTGGAACCCTGAAGCAGTCAATTTCCAAATTTAACTCACATTCAGTATGTGTACCCAGTGGGTTGCAGATACATCTTCAGAATAGATGCACCTTCACCAAAAGAACCAATTCTCACCCAATTCCATAGACTCAGGCAGCTTTTCATTATACCAGCCAAATGTGTTGATTAAAATTCTAAATCTATTTAGGAAAAAATACATCACATTTCTTTAAGTATCGAAATGAGTATGTTGCTATGAAGAGTTGGCCTGAGTACTAGGAATGCCGTATAAACTTCAAAATCATTTCTCAAACTCTAATTTAGAAATGATTTTGATACTATGCTTTCATAGTTACTGACAAATGTTGACTTTCTGTAAGGGAGTGGTGGCAAGGGCTTAAAGGAGGAAGGCAGCCGCTGCCAAATCTAAACCTGGGACTGTCAAAGAACATGAGACTGTCGAAGACTCCATGTTCCACTCTCAGGGCTGACCTGTGTCACCTCTTCCAGTATTCTCCTCTCTTCGGTTTCACTTAGGGATTGATTACTCAAATTCATCTTGTGACCCAAGCCTATGAATTACCCTGCTGTTACTTTGCAGGAGTAGATCACAGAAAGTACATTCACAGCTGTTTAACATTAACACTTCTTTCTTATCAGAAATGGCTCCACTCTTTTCCTGACATCAACACATTATTGAAAGTTCTGTACTGTAAATTCTTTGTCTTTCCTGACTCTGCCCTTTCAGGACTGCCTACAGCCAGTAATAACAATGGACTGTCTGTGAGAGGAAAGTGCAGCCTTGAAAATGCACATAAAAATTCCAGACGCTCAATATCTTTGAAAGATGAGTCCAGACTTATCCAGGAGAGTCAATTTTTATTCACTTGGGTATTTAAATGTTTTTTTGTTTTGTTTTCAATTTTGAATATGGGATTGCCTCCACCTCTCAAAACATCCAGTACATCATGTAAATTTATAGTAACACAGTGAGAGTTTGGGCCACACTGGTGCCAGCCTGGGATTTCTGCAGCAAAGGCAAACAATTAAGACTAGCATGTTTATACAAGACTTCATTTTCTCACAAACTTTCCCATATTTTCTCTAAATATTTAAGTTAAAATAGGCACCAAACGAGCAAATCTACTAGAGTAAAGCATTAAATACCATAGAGAATTTAATTCAGTACCATGTCATCTCCTGAATTTCCTGCAACGAGTTATTAATCCTAGGTTAGCACCTTATATTACTTGACATCTTTGGAATGTCCTCCCTCACTCCCTCCCTGTTGTATTCTCAGAAAGTAAAAGCTTATTTTATTATTTATCTAAGAAACAAGTAAAACAGAAATACTTAAGGTATTCCAGACCCCAAAATGATTACCACTAATTGGGAGTAATCTTTGTCAATGGGTCCTCTCATTTAGTATGGATAATATGTTATACACTTATTTCCTTTAAAAACTACCAAAGATAAAGCTCACTAATAATTCAACTCTTCAACACAAAAGACAAAGTTAAAAATGACATCCAAAGAGTTAATGTTGTACAACTAGAACACCAAAAAGCAACAGAATAGAACTTCATTGTGACAATAATGTCTCTAAAACCTAAAATGAGCAAATTAAAATCCCAAAACATGACAAAACTGTAAGACAGATCATGCTTATGCTGTCACTCCACACGTATTAAAAGAAAAACAAAAGTTATTACAGGATTTTGTAATAAACTTTAAAACACCCTTGTTGTTTTTCTCTGTGACTTAAAAATATAAATATGGTGTATTATTTTTAAGTCACTCCATTTAATGATAGAAAAAAACATATCAGACCCAGTCACAATAACCAGCTCCTTTTCTGCTCCAACCATGCTCCACCCAGCCTGTCATATCCTGGCTCACCTCTGCTAGAGACACACAGCCGGGTGTCCACGGCCAGACTGAGAATTTCTTGAGGGCAAAGGAATTCTTGTCATGGTGTGTATCCCTGGTAACTAACAGGGCACTCAGCACTGTAGACACTCCAATATTACCTGAAATGGTTGGAATTGGCATTCAGTGTGGCCGGTTAAAGGGCCCTGTCATTGCTGTGCCCCCAGGATGGTCATCCTTTCCCTATCTTTAAACTGTTTAGGATTTGAGGATTAGTCATTTCCCGCCACACTGCTAGAATGAATGTAACAGCAACCTTGCTGTATCCCTGCTTCCATCCTGCCTTTTTTTGCACCATAAACATAATCACTAATGTCTGTAGGCACTGTACATTACAAAGTACTTTCACATATACTGCTTTCATCTAAACCTTACAACAATGTTTTAAGGTAGGTAAGGCAGATATAATCCTCATTTAACAGATAAGAAATGAGAAGTTTAGGAAGGTCAAATTGATATCAACAGGAGGCAGCCAAATGCCTGGGCTGGCACCTGGTGAAACCCCACCTCTAAGGCAAACACAGTTCAAAGCCTGAAAGCCAAGCTACAAGTTAAATCCTCAGACTTGATTGAGAACTTGTCTTCCTGTTTGGCACACTTTCCTCTGATTGATCCCCACCCCTCACCTATTTTACATATACCTGCCCTTTCCTAATTGGTTTTCTACACTATCATGCCCACCTTTGAGTGGTGTCTTCGCTTTAATCTTTTTTGCATACTCACTAACCAATCAGCACACATTCTCCATTCTGAGCCCATAAAAGGGCCCATGCCCAGCCACACGGGGGACATTCCCACCTTGGAGTAGGGAGACCGCCCCCTCGTCCCTTCTCCACTGAAAACTGTTTCATCACTCAGTAAAATTTTTCTCTGCCTTCCTCTCTCTTCCATGTTCAGCACATCCTCATTCCTTTTGGACACAGGACATGAGCTCAGGAACTGCTGAACGCAGGTACAAGCTATAACGCAAAGAAGCAGGGGCAGGCCAGTGTGGCTGAGTGAGGCCCAGGTGGGGCATTACTGGCTGGGACTTGCAAAGTGACTGAGAAGAAAACTCCTACATCAAAATAATTTGGTCTAAGTCACACAAAAATAAAATGCTGTTTTTGCAATCTTAGTAATAAGACTGGACTAACAGTACTTAGAAGCCTAACCCCAATGTTCCAGTGCAGAACCTTGAGACACCCGATTTTCAAATGAATCTCACATTCAGGGTCTGCCTCATCTTTCACTCATTCTCTTTAATTAGGTATGAATGTACCCCCAAAGAAATGTTTTGTTTAATAAATAAAACAATGTTTGTTACATTAAAAACACAGTGTTACTATAATCTTAGAATATTAAAGATGAGTTTCCCACAAAAAGCATTAAGGTAGTATCTGGTAAGAAACTAATGTCTGCCAAATTGCTAGAAAGATTGTTTCCTAAATTAAAGATGAACCAATTAAAATTATATTAGAAATGAGTAAGAACTAACGTTCTTTTGGTCAAGTGGTATTCAGCTTTTTCCCACTGAAAATAATTCTGACAGGAATTTAGATTTTAGTGGCAAATTTGCAAGATAAGAGAGTAGTCTGGCTTACCCAGAAGTGGAAATCAGTTCTTCAACCATTTCCAACACAGTGTTGTAGAATCAAGCTCTTCAGACTATTTAAATTTATACCAGTGTCTAAATTCTGGGCTCATAAACATACCAAGTTTTCAAGCTCCTAAAATTCACTCTGAATAGCTAATAGGAAAAGTGGTCTGGGAAAAACTACAGAAAAAGCTTATACCCAGATTTATTCTGTAATTTGTATAAGTTGCATTTTTGGAAAGAGGTAGGAAGCAACTAAATTTCTAAAGATAGACTTTTTCTTAGTTATGTAAAGTCAAGTATCTTATTTCTAATCTAAGAAGAAAAGAGTAGCTCTTACATCAGATGCTTTCGGTTTACACCATTTAAGGTTAGTTGAACAACATTGTCAATGTTGAAAATTCAATGAAATTCGATTTTAAAAATTAAAATTGAGCTAAATGGGGGCTGTCTCACTGATGAGACTAATTCCAACTGATGCTGTTTTGTAAGAGAATCTCACTATTTTTGCTTTGTAATGAGACAGAGACAAGGAAGGCACTCACTGACACTTGGGGGTAGAGGCATGACTCCCAAAGTTGTTGGGTATATGGACTATCAAGGCTTCAAAGGAAGGGGAAAGCCATTCTGCCAAATAGAGAGTAAAGAATATGAAGAGGGGCAGGGTGTTGCAATCCAGGGGCAACGGTGAGAGGGAAAGAATGGTGGAAGATCTTGTGTTTTGCATGGAGGTCCTTACCAAAACTCAGAAAATACTTGGTAAAGGTATGTCTGGTAGAACCTGGAAAGGGTGGAGCTTTACACTCAGACTGACACAGCAAATCAAAGTAGCCTCCAAGGATACGTGAAGGGGACCGCATGACCGTAAGGCCTAGGAATTAGTAGAAATTGCACGGAGAGCTTCAGACTTTCACATGCTATAAAACAGCAATTTGAGTCTGAGCTAATTTATATGTAAATTTCTGAATACTAAAGTGATTCTGGGTGACATCTGGGTTATGCAGCAAATGACTAGAGATAGCACACCAACAAATGTTAGGGAAATCAGTTTGTTTTGTTTTGTTTTGCTTTGGTTTGGTTTTGAGACACAGTCTTGCTCTGTCACCCAGGCTGGAGTGCAGTGGCCCAATCTCAACTCACTGCAACCTCCGCCTCCTGGGTTGAAGTGAGCCTAATGTCTCAGCCTCCCAAGTAGCTGGGATTACAGGCATGGGCCACCACAACTGGCTAATTTTTATATTTTTAGTAGAGATAGGGTTTTGCGATGTTGACCAGATTGGTCTCGAATTCCTGGCCTCAAGTGATCCGCCTGCCCCGGCCTCCCAAAGTGCTGGGATTACCGGTGTGAGCAACCATGCCTGGCCTGTCATTCTATTTTTCTCCTAGTTCCACCCAAACACAAATAATACAATGATGATAATAGCATGATTTTTGGAGTCAGATAGATGTGGGTCAAACCCTAAAACTCAGCCCTTTTCAAGCTGTGAGGCTTAAACTAGTCATTTAACTTTTCTGAGCCTCAATTTCTCCATGCAACAAAAATAAGGTAATACATACTTTGCAATACCTGGCCTATGGTAAAGGCTCAATAAATATGTGTTGACTGCCCGACAGATTTGACAGATTTGCTGTGAGGAGAAGACAAGAGAAGAATGCCAAACACATGTGTGGCCGTGCCCTTAACAAATGCTAGCTATGGTTCCTGTCACTTCATTCTGTGATTACTTATAGTACCAGCCAGGTTTTAAAACTAATAAGATGTACTTCAACAACTTATTCCTCAAGTTCCATTTCAAGAATTTTATTCAAGTGGGGTACGGTGGCTCATGCCTGTAATCCTAGCACTTTGGGAGGCCAAGGCAGGCGATCACCTGAGGTCAGGAGTTTAAGACCAGCCTGGCCAACAAGGTGAAACCCCCATCTCTACTAAAAATACAAAAATTAGCTAGGCATAGTGGCACACACCTATAATCCCAGCTACTCAGGAGGCTGAGGCAGGAGAATCGCTTGAACCCTGGAGGCGCAGGATGCAGTGAGCCGAGGTTGTGACCCTGCACTCCAGCCTGGGCAACAGAGAGAGACTCCATCTAAAATCAATCAATCAATCAATCAATAATTCAGTAAAATTTATAATGGCCATTAGCCAAGAAGAACTGTCAAATAATTAGTGTTTTATCACTTTTTAAGTAATAGAGAACTGATAGGTTAGCCATTTATAATTTTGTTTTTTCTTAATGAAAATATATAGATGTGCTTTTTGAAATAGTAATTGCCATATCAGTCAGCTATTGCCATAACAATCCTACATAATAAAACATCCCAAATTCAGTGACTTACAATAGCAAACACTTATTTTTCATGCTCACAAGTCTGTATGTTGACTGCAGTTTGAATGATCTGGGCTGGGCTTGGTTGGGTGGCTTGGCTTCAGGCTGTGGGTTGGGATCAGATTTGCTTCCTCTATGTTATTTCTGGAACCCAAGGTGAAGGGGCAGCAGCTGCTCAGGGAAAGCTCTTCTCATAACAAACGACCAGTGAAAAAAACCTAAGCCAAACCATGCAACCATATTTAGGGCTTTATGTCGCATCACTAGCATCCCATTGACCAAAGCAAGTCCTATGGCCAAACCCAACCCAGTGGGATAGGGCTAAGCAATAAGCAAAAAGTACTCAACAATGAATATTAAATTTTAACTGGTTAGGAGAAACTACAATAAATTATTTCTACATCTGCATTTTTACACAGAGTTAAATTCATATTAATGAGACCCTGAAAGGAAAGATTTTATGGTAATTAAGGAGGAAAGTCTAAAGACACGAGGCACTAATTTTCATATTCTGAAATGAAAATTTCAAATGCTAAATGAGGTAACTCAGGCTTTAGATGTTCATTTATAATTATACAGGAAATCATTTCAAGCATATTTTATGTGTTTCAGTTGAATCTGACTGTCTCTCAAACTATGTCAAACCATCAGAAGTAATTGACATTATTATTAAAATAGAAGATAAAAAAATCTTTACTATTTTATGAGACTTAGAGCTGAATAAATATCTGTCGTTTAAAAAAATTCATAATTATATCTGGGAAATGCTCTAGCACACCTCACTTAAACTATAAAATGTATTAAGATTGACTTAAAAAGGAAAATAAAACATTCAGTCAACATAAGTGCATTGAAATTTAAGTATTTTTCAATAAAGTTAAAATTCTAGATTGAAAAAATAACAGACAATAAAGCACTTTTAGTCAAAAGCACACAAGTGTTTTTAATCATTTTATAAATTATTCAGTGCTTTTTTAATTAAGAAAGATTACAGTTGGGTATTAATATGATAAAATATGCTGACACAATATTTAAAATATGTTGTAATGATAACAGAAGCGAAGAATTCCTTGGCAATATAAAAAATAAATTTAACAGAAAATTTTATTTCTAGAGCTTCACTAGTCTATAAATCAGGGCCTGAAATGTAACAATATCAAATATATATTTTAGATATTGGACCCCTTAGGATCAACTGTTTTGGTCAAAAGTGTTATGAACTTGGCCAGGCACAGTGGCTCTTGCCTGTAATCCCAGCTACTCAGGAGGTTGAAGCAGGAGAATTGCTTGAACCCAGGAGGCAGAGGTTGCACCGAGCTGAGATTGCCTCATTGCACCTCAGCCTGAGCAATAGAGCAAGACTCCATCTAAAAAAAAAGTGCTATGAACTTAACTATTAGGTAGACGATACAACATTAGTGATTAATTCTAATGAATTAATTTGTGAATTATTCTTTTAAACTCGAACATATATCATATCTATTTTAGTCCCTCATATTATTCCTCTTTTCAGAAACTTGCAATAGATTTGCTGATTTGAACAACCTCTAACCCAAACTCTTCATGGTGGCTCCAACTTATTTTGTCCCATTATGTTGTCCCAACTTATTTTCCAACCTTATTTTCTACTGTCCTATAATATAAGTGCATTAACTCTTGCTAAGCTGGTCTAATGATTCAAAAACCTAGATTAAGCATGTTGTTTCTCACTGCAAAACAAGCACTCAATGCCTCTGTATAATATTTAACCCATCTCTTAAGGGTCTGCTCAGGCCCTACCTCTTAAACATTGAAGATTTTCTAGTCAACTCCATCTTCCAGGGAGCTCATCTACCTCTAATCTTTGATAGCACTTACTGTCCAGCTGTGCATATGGAATTTATTACAAAATTGTCTTAATTTGTTGAAATTTTCACATGTATCGTATCATGCCCCTGTATCATGCCCTTGTAGATCCTAATGGCTTTAAATATAAATTCCATATCCGAGATATACATTCTAGATTTCCCATCCAAGATTTATTTTTTCTTTCTTCCTACAAAAAAAAAAAAATCCCAACTTAATGTGGATGGAAAGCACCCAGTTAAAAATATCTTTCAAAACTCCCTGGAAGACAGCGATGCCCGTTTGACCCTACTTCTGACTGAAGAGCTAAGAGCAGAAGTTTATTTGTAGAGACCTCCAGAAAAGCTACTGTTTTCCTAATAGAAAGGACCAGAAACAACATAAATATGGATGCCTGGAGGTGGAAAAGCCTTATGTGATCTCAAGGACAAAACCTACATGTTAAGGACAGAAAAAAACTTGGGACACTGATGAGAACCTAGTACCACTGTACCACCCCTAGACTGACTACCTCTAGGCTTCTTATGATTTGAAGGAAAACACACACACACACACACACACATACACACACACACACAAACCTTCCTGTTTGGTTATGTTACTTTAATTGGATTTCCACCAAAGGAAGCAAAATGCAATCCTAAATAAAACATCTTAACACAATTTTTATGAATAAAAATTTTAAAATAATTGCCAAACAACTGTTTAATGTTAAATATTATGCTATAACACAAAAGATACAAAAATAAAGACATGTGATCCCTGCTCTCCAGAACTTGTCAATTGAATACAAGACATAAATGATTAATACAAGTTGGATTGTGATTCATGTAAGAAATATTTACTGAGGCCGGGCGCGGTGGCTCACGCCTGTAATCCCAGCACTTTGGGAGGCTGAGGCGGGTGGATCACGAGGTCAAGAGATCGAGACCATCCTGGTCAACATGGTGAAACCCCGTCTCTACTAAAAATACAAAAAATAAGCTGGGCATGGTGGTGCGTGCCTGTAATTCCAGCTACTCAGGAGGCTGAGGCAGGAGAATTGCCTGAACCCAGGAGGCGGAGGTCGCGGTGAGCCGAGATCACGCCATTGCACTCCAGCCTGGGTAACAAGAGCGAAACTCCATCTCAAAAAAAAAAAAAAGAAAAAAAGAAATATTTACTGAGCACAGGTATACAATATATATGCAGCACACCAGCAGAGGGACCATGCAGGATAGAAAGGTAAATCAGTCAAGGAGTCAAGGATGAGATCCTCAGAGTTTACAATCTTATAAATATGTTCACAAATAGCATGAAGACAATGTGCAGGACTAAGGTGTATAAAAAAGACACAAATTAATTCTAGCTTTAATGAAGACCAAGACAACTTTTCATTGAGATCAAGAACAAGTGTTTTCATGCAGGAGATACACTTGTGAAGGAACTTGAAAAGTGGGTGAGATATAGGTTGTTGGAATGGGGGTAGAATGAGGGAGGGTTTGCATTATTAAGGGACAAAGGAGAAAAAGAACTCAAAAAAGTGCTAACAAGGTTTTGGACTAGGATATTGGTGGCAATATCACCAGAAGGTAATACAGCAAGAAGGTACATTTTGGGAGGAAAAATAAAGATTTGGATGTGGAGCCATACTTAATCTTAACAAAGCAGACAAAAACAAACTTGCTTTCAATCCTCGTCTCACTCCAGTTATCATGCTATTCTCTACTACCTTTAATATCCTGCTAAACGCATGTGTTTGACAATTATCTACATAACAGTTTTACTTTTTTTTTATGCCATGATCTTTTCACCAAGCTGACTTTATCATGTTAAAAATCTATCTGAAATAAATAATATACTTAATAATGAAATTCTGTCCAGGCGTGTAGCTCATGCCTGTAAGCTCAGCACTTTGGGAAACTGAGGCAGGAGAATCGCTTGAGCTCAGGAATTCACCTGGGCAACGTGGTGAAACTCCATCTATACCAAAATAATACAAAAAATGAGCTGGGCATGGTGGTGTGCACCTGTGGTCCTAGCTACTCAGGAGCCTAAGGTAGGAGAGTCACTTGAACCCAGGAGGTGGAGGCCACAGTGAGCTGTGATTGCACCGCTGCACTCCAGCCTGGGTGACAGTGCAAGACCCCGTCTCAAAATAAACAAACAAAAAACCTAGAGCTGTGCTGTCCAATATAATATTATTTTACCTAAATTAATTAAAATTGAATAAAATAATTAAGTTTTTCAGTATTATTAGCCACACTTCAAGTGCTCAGTGGCCATAAGTATTGGACATTGGGAGAATGCTCCTGTAATTACAGAAAGTTCTATTGAACAGTGATGACCTAAAGCCTCTCTCTCTGAAATTGGAAATAAGGAAAGGAAGCCCTGTTATCACCACCGTTTTTCAACACTTTTCTAGACTAGGTTTGAATCTATGCAGTGGGTCAAGAAAGGAAATTGAGATCTGAACAATGGAATGATTGTCTCTATGGAACACCCAAATAAATAAAATTATATTAAATAAATGATTTAAAAATATGAAACAAATAGAATCAAATTCACATATATTTACACTAGTAATCATCAGAGAATATGAGAAAGGGCTTCCACTTACAATAGAAACAAAGAATAAGATGGAAGGCCATCTTATTCTTTGTTTACAATAGAAACAAAGAATAAGATGGCCTTTTGGAAGGCCAAAGTGGGTGGATCACTTGAGGCCAAGAGTTCGAGACTAGCCTGGCCAACATGGTGAAATCCCATTTCTACCAAAAAATACAAAAATTAGTCAGATGTAGTGGCTCGTGCCTGTAGTCCCAGCTACTCAGGAGGCTGAGGCACGAAAATTGCTTGAACCCAGGAGGCCGAGGTTGCAATGAGCTAAGACTGTGCCACTGCATTCCAGCCCTGATAACAGAACAATACTCTGTCTCAAAAAAAAAAAAAAAAAAAAAAAAAAAAACACACACACACACACAACCCATAAACATAAAAATGTGATTAGGTGCTACAAAAATTAAGATTAATTAATAGAGATATATTTTATATTATTTGATGGGAAAATATTATAAATATGTCACTCTCCCCAAACTAATCTTCACATTTAATATAATTCCAATAAAATATCAAGCTGCAAAAAAGGTCTATAATTTGACAAACTATTCTCAGACATATCTGGAAGATGATCAGCTGTTAGACAAGCCAAAAAACTTTGAGAAGAGGAAGGGTTTTGCTCAACCAGACATCAACTGAAGCATATTATAAATGCTCAATAATCAAAACAGTATAAATCTGGCACAGAAATAGATCATAGAACTAAATTTAAAAGTTTAGGGACAGACCCAATTATTTATATGGATTATTGTTTATGACAAAACTAGCATCTTAAATTAGCAGAGGGATGAATTATTTAACAAAGTTTTTTTAGAAAAAAATAAAGTTAGATTCCTGTCTCGTAACACATAAGATAAACTCTACATTGGCTAAAGTCTTTAGTGTTAAAATAGATGAAAACAGAGCTAAATAATTTAAAAATATTTGTATAGGGGAGGAATTCTTAAGCCTGATCCCAAATGCAGAAACCGTAACAAGAGTGACAGATTGGACTCACGAAAATGTAAAATGTAAATGTAAAATGTTTGTGTTTTTTGGCACAAAGTCCACAATAAACAAGTATAAAAGACAGTTTTTAAATGAAATCAGCATAAGTTTTTAAATCAGCATAATCTTTATTAAATACATTTATTTATTTTATACATAAATATAATGGAATATTTTGTAGCCATTAGTAATGATTACGGGGAAATATATTTACTGACATGGAAAGATAGTCACAAAAATGATCACATCTAACTATGAATAGTATGCTTCCCATTTTATAAGAAAGTATGTACCTTGTTATAAATTTACACAATTTATTGTGAAGTTACAAGTTTGGAAGAATATATGCCCAAACCACAATAGCAGCTATCTACAAGATGGTATCATAACAGGTATTTTTCTTTTGATTTAATCTACATCTTCTGATTTTTCTAAAAGTAAATATGTATTACCTGAGTAATAAATAAAATGTATTTTTAAGTTCTTGTGATAAAATAGCCAAGACACTCAATGAACTAGGCATCAAAGGAACATACTTCAAAGTAGTAAGAGCCATCTATGACAAACCCACAGCCAGCATCATACTGAATGGGCAAAAGCTGGAAGGATTCCCCTTGAAAACTGGCACAAGGATGCCCTCTCTCACCATTCCTATTCAACATAGTACTGGAAGTCCTAACCAGAGCAATTAGGCAAGAAGAAGAAATAAAATAATTCCAAACAGGAGGAAAGGAAGTCAAACTTTCTCCCTTAGCAGACAATGTAATTCTATACCTGAAAATACCCCATAGTCTCTGCCCAAAGCTTCCTAGATCTGATCAACAACTTCCAAATTTCAGGATACAAAATCAATATATCAAAATCAATGGCATTTCTATGCATCAATAACATCCAAGCTGAGAGCCAAATCAAAACACAATTCCATTCATAATAACCACAAAAAGAATAAAATACCTAGGAATATACCTAACCAGGGAGGCAAAAGATCTCTACAACAAGAATTATAAAACACTGCTGAAAAACATCAGATATGATACAAACAAATGGAAAAACATTCCATCCTCATAGCTAGGAAGAATCAATATTGTTAAGATGGCTATACTGTCCAAAGCAATTTGCAAATTTGATGCCATTCCTATCAAACTGCCAATGACATTTTTCACAGAATTAGAAAAAAACTCTTCTAAAATTCATATGGAACCAAAGAAAGCATGAATAGCCAAAGCAATCTCAAGCAAAAAATAGAAACAGAAAAAACAAAGCCAGAGACATCATACCACCTGACTTTGACCTACACTACAAGACCCCAGTAACCAAAACAGCACTACAGTGGTACAAAAACAGACACAAAGACCAATGGAACAGGTTGGAGAACCCAGAAATAAAGCCACACACCTACAGCCATCTGATCTTTGACAAAGTTGACAATAACAAGCAATAGGAAAAGAACTCCCTGTTCAACAAATGGTGCTGAGATAACTAGCTAGCCATATGCAGAAGACTGAAACTCTACTCCTTCCTTTCACCATGTACAAAAATCAATGCAAGACAGATTAAAGATTTAAATGTAAAACTTAAAACTATAAAAACCCTGGAAGAAAACCTAAGAAATGAGATTCTAGACATAGGCCCTGGCAAAGATTTCATGACAAAGACTCAAAAAGCAATTGCAACAAAAACAAAAATTGACAAGTAGGATCTAATTAAATTAAGGAGCTTCTGCACAGCAAAAGAAACTATCAGCAGAGTAAACAGACAACCTACGGAATGGAAGAAAATATTTGCAAACTATGCATCCAACAAAGCTCTAATACCCAGAAACTATAAGGAACTTAAATTAACAAGCAAACAACAAACAACCCCTTTAAAAAATGGGCAAAGATGGCTAGGCATGGGTGCTCATGCTTGTAATCCCAGCACTTTGGGAGGCTGAGGTGGTAGAACTCCTTGAGCCCAGGAGTTCAAGACCAGGGAGATCCTGTCTCTACAAAAACTAAAATAAAAAAATAACCAGGTGTAGGGGCATGTACCTGTGGTCTTAGCTACTTGGGAGGCTGAAGGAGGAGGATCACTTAAGCCCAGGAAGTTAAGGCTATAGTTAGCAATGTTCAAGCCACTGTACTCCAGCCTGGGCAACAGAGTGAGATCCTGTCTCAAAAAAAAGTAGGGGGTGTGGAATGGGGGACAAAGGACATGAACAGATACTTCTCAAAAGAACACATACACAGAGCCAACAGCATATGAAAAAATGCTCAACATCACTAATCATTAGAGAAATGCATATCAAAACCACAATGAGATACCACCTCATACCAGTCAGAATGGCTACTATTAAGAAGTAAAAAAATAACAAATGCTGGTGAGGTTGCAGAGAAAAGAGAATGCTTATACACTGCTGGTGGGAATAAATTAGTGCAGCCACTGTGGAAAGCAGTTTGGAAACTGCTTAAAACAGAACTACTATTTGACCCAGAAATCTCATTACTGGGTGTATACCCAAAGGAATATAAATCATTCTACCATAAAGACATATGCAGGTGTATGTTTATCACAGTACTATTCACAAGAGCAAAGACATGGAATCAATCTAGATGCCCATTAATAGAGAACTGGATAAAGAAAATGTACATATACACCATGGAATACTACACAGCCACAAAAAATGAATAAAATCATGTCCTTTGCAGCAACATAAGTGGAACTGGAGGCCATTATTCTAAGTAAGTTAATGCAGAAACAGAAAACCAAATACCACATGTTTGCTCTTAAAAATGGGACCTAATCACTGAGTACACATGGACACAAAGAAGGGAACAACAGACATTGGTGACCACTTGAAGGTGGAGGGTGGGAGGAGGGTAACGACTGAAAAACTATCAGGTATGAAATAATGGGTACACCAAACAACTGTGACATGCAATTTACCCATGTAACAAATCTGCACAAGTATCCCCTGAGCTGAAAATAAAAGTTGGAGAAAAAGAAAATAGTCATGACATTTTTGGAAAAAAAAAAAGTGAGTGGCAGCTTCTATTTAAATTAGTTTATTTCTAGATGGTGAGATTACAGGTGATTTAAATTTACTTTATATACACTTTTTGAATATTTTTATACAAGAATATACTCTTTTTATCAAAATGAAATAAACATAATTTCTCAACTGCATTTGGCTACTGCCGATACAGATTACACAACTACTTTAGAAAAGGAATCTGCTGACCACATGGGTGAGCTGACTAATGAGGAATGCATATTAGCTCCTCTGTACTACATCCTTGCTGCCTGGGTCACAGTCAATAAGCTATGTGTCAGAAATTAAGCCATTTTCTTTGTATTCGTTGGATATAATAACTCCTGTTTTGATGCTGAAAGCAGGGAAGCAGATAATAAAGTCTGGAAGACAGACCACTACTAAGATGATCATAACTGGGGTTTTCCAGCCCTAGCAAAGCATACAGAAATCCATTCTCAGTCAGCTGTGAGGGAAAAAGGAGATTACAGCTGAGGCCCCAGGATAACAGGTGAACTCAAATTAAAATGGAAAAGCAGAAATTCTATGTGCAATTGGATATGTAATCTATGACACTTATTGTCTACAATGTGAAAGGCAATCCATCCACTTGATTATCCAAAGATCATGCTCAGCATATGTGCATTAGTCAATGAAATTAGCAAAATTTCCAAAGGATTTTGCATCCCCCCCAAATAAATAAAAGCTTAGGCAATATGAAAATCAGTGAGATAAAAGTCTCCAGCTTCAGATTTAAAAAAATCCAAAATTTGTCTCTGCTGAAAAACGAACACTGCCTTACCATCACTACTACTAGTATACCAAATTCATTCATTCTTTCATCTGTTTACCCCTTCATTCATCTACAGTGAACACCTACTACGTGCCAAGCACTATGGCAGGCAATGGGTGGAGCTTACAATCAGCCTCTGGCTAAAATCCTGCCAGAAATAAATCAGCTAGAAATAAGTCAGCAAAGAGAGAGAGAGAGAGAGAGAGAGAGAAAGAAAGAAAGCAGAGTTCCTCGCATCATGAAGCATACAAGTTTGCTCTACCTGAACTTTCAAGCACTGATTATATCTTACCCTGCTGGTCAATTAGAGATGGAAATAATGAGCCTTAAAGTTGCACCGTAATGCAATATATAGACAAAGAAATAAATGGTAGACATCATATAGATATTTGAAACACAAATGTTGAGTCTAGAGTTTGGTAAATAAATCACTTCTTCTAATATTTAAATATTAAAATTAAATATAACCAGTAATACACGAAGATTTAAATATCATAGTTTCCAAAGTAAAATAAAATAAAAATTACATACTCAAACACAGATCTGACAACACTAACCATAGCCAGGACTGGATATAGAGCTTCCCAATCATACTTTAAACCAAACTAAGTACATTAGGATGCCAAGTAGATGGGATTAGCAGAGGAAGAACTAATAGCAGTTAGATTTTTCTCTTAAAATAAAACACGTATCAAAATTACATATAATGCATATTTCACATTATATATGAAACATATATTCAAAATTATATATAATTCATAACTCATATGTCCAGGACATCGACATCAGAGTTAAATATCACTGTAATGCTATACTTTGAGTAGGTTTAGAATTGAAAAACTATTTGCATGTTTAAATACATAGAAATTTGATTTTGGATCCCAAAGTATTTATTTATTTATTTGCCATCAGGAAACTGTTGGGTATTCTGTAACAGTATTTCTCAAACAAAAATTTATGAATCTATTATTAAAAGTCTTCAAATTTTTGATGTTTTAAAAAATATTTTTGTTTTAATGTTTATGATAATCTATAAAAAGGAATTTAAAGATTGTCTGCATCTTTCAGATGACCCTATGCAACTGAGTACTTCATGAGATTTTTGTGCAGTAGTTTGTATGTACAATTGAGTTGACATCAGTTGACATCAGGGAAATCTGTATAACAGAAGAAAGGCCCTATGGTCCAAATAAGCAGAGAGGTGAAAGAGACCAGTGTGATCTTTGCCTGTAGCAATTCATATCAATTTATTGCAAATAAATATGGTCATAAGTATGCAAAAAATAACTTTTCTATTCTTGATCCTAGCAGCAATTATGTCAGATACCTATTTAATGAAGATGTCTAATTATTAGGCTACCTTTACCTTCAATTAACGGAGCTTTAAAGAGTTACCAAATCTTTGCTATTGTGAACTGTGCCTCAATAAACATACGTGTGCATGTGTCTTTATGGCTGAGTGTTTTATAATCCTTTGGGTGTATACCCAATAATGGGATTACTGGGTCAAATGGTATTTCTAGTTTCACATCCTTAATAAATCCCATCAAAGATAGATTGGATAAAGAAAATGCGGCCCATCCTGGCCAACATGGTGAAACCCTGTCTCTACTAAAAATACAAAAAATTAGCCGGATGTGGTGGCACACGCCTGTAATCCCAGCTACTTCGGAGGCTGAGACAGGAGAATTGCTTGAACCCAGGAGGCGGAGGTTGCAGTGAGCCGAGAATGCGCCATTGCATGTCAGCCTGGGCAACAAGAGCGAAACTCCGTCTCAAAAAAAAAGAAAATGTGGCACATACACACCATGGAATACTATGCAGCCATAAAAAAGGATGAGTTCATGTCCTTTGCAGGGACATGGATAAAGCTGGAAATGATCATTCTCAGCAAACTGACACAAGAACAGAAAACCAAACACAGCATGTTCTCACTCATAAGTTGATGCTAAATGATGAGAACACATGGACAAAGGGAGGAGAACATCACATACTGGGGCCAGTTGCGGGGGTGGCGGGGTTAGGGGAGGGATAGCAGGGGGTGGGGGGGTTGGGGAAGGCTAATATTAGGAGAAATACCTAATGTAGATGACGGGGGAATGGATGCAGCAAACCACCATGGCACATGTATGCCTATGCAACAAACCTGTACGTTCTGCACATGTACCCCAGAACTTAAAGCATAATAGAAATAAATAAATAAAAATAAAGAGTTACCGGCCGGGCGCGGTGGCTCAAGCCTGTAATCCCAGCACTTTGGGAGGCCGAGGCGGGTGGATCACGAGGTCGAGAGATCGAGACCATCCTGGTCAACATTGTGAAACCCCGTCTCTACTAATACAAAAAAATTAGCTGGGCACGGTGGCGCGTGCCTGTAATCCCAGCTACTCAGGAGGCTGAGGCAGGAGAATTGCCTGAACCCAGGAGGCGGAGGTTGCGGTGAGCCGAGATCGCGCCATTGCACTCCAGCCTGGGTAACAAGAGCGAGACTCCGTCTCAAAAAAAAAAAAAAAAAAAAAAAAAAAAAAAAAAAAAAGAGTTACCAAGTGATACATCTTTAACCTGCTATTCCAAGACTACTCACTGGTAGAGTTTTACTAAAGATTTAATGAGCCTAATTTCCAATTAGAGATTGAAAATTATTAATATTATTTTGAATAAACAATATTTACAAGTACTTACAATACTTATGCAAGTAGGTATTATAAGTACTTGTAAATATTGTTTATTCAAAATAATATTAATTTTATTAATTTTTTATTATCTCACAAAAAATTAGATATGTATATGTTATCGTATTATCAAAATTCAAATACTGAAACAGATGAACCATAGAACTAGACTTGTGGCAACATCTCTCTACTCTAATTCCCTAAATCAACAACTATTTCAGCAAAGCAGTGTCACCTAGCCCACTAAAACAGATTGGAACTGAATTACAACACTTAATTTGAATTATAAAGGTTGTGTAATCCTATTTATATTTAATGTTTTAGTTTGTATAGGGTGATAAGCACAAAAATTATATGTCTGTATATATTAAGTAATGTAACAAACAATATAAGTAATATAAGCAACATAAAAGCAATTTCAGTCAACACTGGAAGTTCAGGAATTTTATTTTTCTAAAAGAGGATGGGATATATTTCTCAATTTAGGGAACCTTGCTTTATGATATGCATTAGTTTTATCAAGGATTTAAGAGAAAAGGAATGTAGTACCATGGTTCTCTGTTAATTTTTTGTCTGTTTGTTTGAGACAGAGTCTCACTCTGTCACCCAGGCTGGAGTACAGGGGTGCAATCTCGGCTCACTGCAACCTCCACCTCCCAGGTTCAAGCAGTTCTCCTGACTCAGCCTCCCAAGTATGAGGGATTATAGAAGCCCATCACCACACCCGGCTACTTGTTGTATTTTTAGTAGAGACAGGGTTTCACCATGTTGGCCAGGCTGGTCTTGAACTCCTGGCCTCAAGCGATCTGCCAGCTTTGGCCTCCCAAAGTGCTGGGTTTTACTTAACTCGTGATCTCAAAATCAAATCAAGAAATTGATTGCAAACTAATGTTTTTTGCATCCTTGCTTCTGCTTTATTCTCCAACTTCAAAGCTCAACATGGCAGGAATAGAGTGAAGATAGCCAGAAATGATGGGACGCACTCAGAAAAAGGAACACTTTTTTTTTTTTTAAACAGTCTCTATACTGAATTGTAAATGTTTTCATATTTTGTCTCAAACTGAACTGTCAGTTTCTGAAGAGATAGGACGGTGTCAATGCCTGTTACAACTGAGAGGCTTAATAAATATTTGCCAAAGGAAGGAGTGAACCATTCCAGGTCATTTTCTCACTTAGCTTATTCTAGTCTGGTCCAAAGAAAATGCATCCAAACAATGCCTTAATATTACTATTTTAATTATATAAGACATACCTTATAAGAAGTGCACTTGTTGGCCAGATGCAGTGGCTCACGCCTGTAATCCCAGAACTTTGTAAGGCCAAGGTGGGGGGATCACGAGGTCAGTAGATCGAGACCATCTTGGCTAACACAGTGAAACCCCATCTCTACAAAAAATTAGCCAGGCATGGTAGCACGTGCCTGTAGTCCCAGCAACTTGGGAGGCTGAGGCAGGAGAATCACTCGAACCCGGAAGGCAGAGGTTGCAGTGAACCAAGATCACGCCATTGTACTCCAGCCTGGGGGACAGAGCAAGACTCTGTCTCAAAAAAAAAAAAAAAAAAAGAACAAGTGTACTGTTGACTCATCAAAGGGTCACAATTGATTATTAAGTGCCAAGATTCTTGGAGACTAACTTCTGGAGGAGGCTCTCTGAATGATAAAAAACAATTCTAAGATGGTACGAACAGTATATTCACATTTTCTAGAGAAAATAAAACATGAACTTTTATCCCCTTTGCATTAAAATTATGAACTATAAAATAATAAGTACAACAACCAAGAATCAGAAAATAATTGGAATTAAGATTATTATATAAAATAGTTGGAATTAAGATAAGCAGTACATTAAACAGCAATATTAAAAATGCATTAAATATTTTAAAATCCAATAGTTCACAAAAATGAAAAGTTTCCCTATCTCCCCCACAATGTCATATTTTAAGAAAACAGATTTTTTTTTCAGTTTCTGGGTGGTACTAACCGAGAAGCCAGCAAACATTCCTAGCTTCATTCTTAAGAACTGATGAAATACATCTGTAAAAATAAACAGTTTAAAAAGCAGAGCTTGCCAAAAAAAAAAAAAAGCAAAAGCAAATAAATTGTTTTTGTCATTTCCTCAATACTTTAATAAAGGAGAAATCAAAGTAAAATCCAATAAACTTTATATTACAAATTGCCTCAGTTAACATATATGCACACACACACACAAAATCACACAACTGGGTATGAGGACACAATGTGACAAACGCCTTCTCCCATAAAATTTGATTTATGACACAGAATGTTATGCAATATTGTATGCATATGACAATTTTTCTTCTTACTTTTCTCTATAACTGAGACCTATACAGAGCCCTGAAAAAAAAAAAACCTCCCTTTTTGTCAAAATCTAAACAAATTCTTACCAGGAGGCTGTTTAACGAGTTAAGTGAATTACTAAGCCACTCTTTTAATTTGTGCTTCTGCAGCAAAGAGGCCTTTGAAGCTAAGAAAATAATTTCTGTTGTATCTTTTTTTTTTTTTTGAGACGGAGTCTCACTCTGTTGCCCAGGCTGGAGTGCAGCGGTGCAATCTCAGCTCACTGCAACCTCTGCCTCCCAGGTTCAAGCGATTCTCCTGCCTCAGCCTCCCAAGTTGCTGGGATTACAGACACCCATCACTATGCCCAGCTAATATTTTGTATTTTTAGTAAAGACCGGGTTTCACCATGTTGGCCAGTCTGGTCTCAAACTTGTGACCTCATGATTTGCCCATCTCGGCCTCCCAAAGTGTTGGGATTACAGGTGTGAGCCACCACACCTGGCTATATTCTGGTCTTCTAGACAAAAACTAATTTCCTTCCCAACCCTGGTGGCAGGAAATGATGCCAAGCTAATGGAAAGTCTTGTAGCGATTGAGCTTGATCTCTAACAATTAAAGAGAAACACCACCCTCCCCACCCTCGCTCCCCTACACACACGTACACAACAAACCTCCATTCACCATGCTAAGGATTGAAAAACGAAAAACATAGATGGAGGTCTGCCACATAACATAAAAATAAAAAGTGTAAGACTAAGGGTAGTATGCTATTCACATCAGGATCAAACTGAGAAATCAGAGAGAAAGAGGAAAGAAGAGGGCAGGGAAAGAGGAAGAACCACTTTAGGGATATGAGAGAAAATATAGTGTAAATTGTATTACAGAAGACAAAAACTTGGTGATTAAAAAAAAAACAATTAGAGGATTAGTGCGACTAGAAGATTCCGACTGGATCTTGAGAATCAGAGGAAAAGCAAGCTTGACATCAAGCTGAAGGCACAGCAGACCATAACCCAGAAAATACATTGTATATATCTGTGTGAGGTCCTGGAACACTATGTGTTATAACAGGCTTAGGATTGCAGAAATTGCACAGAATGACAAGTTGTCTGACCTTCTCTCTCTAATCTACATTTTGGCTGCTCTTCTAAGTATGCATTCAAAACTGCCCAATATTGAATGCACACACAGAACTTGAAAGCTGAGTTTCAAAGAACAAACTAGAACGATACCATTGCAGAAAACCAAAAAATGTTCTGGAAAAAAATCCAAACTGATAAGAATTATGATTCATGGTATTTATGTTTCATGACCCATTCGCTCATTTTTGGAGTCCTACAATATAATTCACATCTTTATTACTGCAGAGTTGCACTAAATATTGAATCCCAGTTAGTAAAAATGCTAGCTAACATTGTCTTTAATTTGGTTCATCGACAATAACATATGCAAGATGCCTGTGTTGGTACATCTTATGTGTCAACTTGGCTAGACTGTGGTGCTCAATTATTTGGTCAAATTTTAATCTAAAAGTTGCTGTAAAGGTATTTTGTAGATATGATTAACATTTACAATCAGTTGAATTTAAGTAAAGCAAATTACCATCCATAATATGAGTAGGTGTTACCCAATCCAAGAACTTAGCAAAGACTGAGGCTCCTGGGAGAAGAAATTCTGCATCCAGACTACGAGGTAGCGAAGTTCTGCCCATTTCCAGGCTTCAGACTCAAGACTGCAGTATCAACTCTTATTTGAATTTCTAGCCTGCCAGCCTTCCCTACAAATTCCAACTTGCCCGCCATCATAATCGCATGAGCCATTTCCTTACATTCTCTCTCTGCATATACATATACACATATACATATTCATGTATATACACATATATATATACAATAACTTGAGATATAGGCATATATATATGTATACTCGTATCTCTATATATATCTCTAAGTAGATACATTCTATATATATACATATACACACACATATATACTCTCCCTTTACATATATATATATACACGTATACATCCATGTGCACATGTGTGCATGCATGCACACGTACACACACACAATAGGTTCTGCTTCTCTAGAGAACCCTAATACAATGCCCCAAATCATAACAAAAACAAATGTACTGCATTCATCCTAATATTATATAAATTTTAGAACTTGAGAAAAACATTGTCTACCATCGAATTTACAAAGTTTTCAAATCACTCAAAAAGTCTGCCCCAAACGATATGGATGGAGCCCATGAAGTTCCCTCTATGGTTTATAGCTTTTATTACACATATTGAGAGTTTAAAACAGATTGCACCCCCTACAGGGGAACATTTAGTTTGCATTTCTACATTACATTTTGGAGCAAGTAGGTGAATTTTATTTACTCTACAGTTATGGAAAAAAAATCACAAAGAGGATAAGATTGAGCTAAAGTGAAAATGGGTCAGTACACCTGTTTATGGGAAACAAAAAGACACCAATACCATGGAGAGTTTACAAAATGCTAACAGGCACCTGGCATAAGTAAAGGATGTCATTTGTGAAAACTATGAGTCCTAGCTCTGTCAAAGCACCAAGGACATTATCTTATTTTCAAAGTGCCTTTTAGTACATTTGTTCTCAATCAAACACAATAGAGATATCATTTACTAATTAGACCTTTAGCAAAGCAGCAGGTGACCTAATTAAACAAGAACATATAATAACAGGATCTGAATAGGAGCATTTTAGAAACACAGGACTTGAAAAAATTTTTAATTGGATAGAAGAATAATTCAAAGTAGTTTTCCAAGCATGACCAGCAAAGGCGGTAAATAAGAGATCTAAATTACGATTCATGGTATCTGCCTCTAATGCACAATGTCATTTGTTAAGAATATTTAAGAAAACTATTTTCAAACAAATACATTACAATTATATACTGAGCCTAAGGCCTTAAACTTAAAACCCAAATGTGTTAAAGGACAGGAGAACTGACAAAAATGTGGAAAGTTTCAGGTATAAGAAGAGGGTAAGGAGGCAGTGTGCATGCTCCATCAAAAAGCAACCTTACATGAAAATAATACAACAACTTTGTTTCTTCTTAACAGAATGCACCAGTGCCAGGCAGAATGCAACAAGTGACTGCTAGTTTATAATCCTTGAACTAGACAATAGAAGTAAATTAGAATGGTAAATACAGGAATTATTAAAGAGAACATGGCCATAAATATCCAGGAAATATATACTCAAAAGAGGAATTTATGTTTGATAAGTACATTATTCACAATTATTTATACATTTAACCCTAAACCAAAGCTTGTATCACATGAAAAGTGCAAAATTAGCTGCAGATGAATATCCCTGACCCAATTATACAAGACATTTTGGTAAATCTGTGTAGACTAAAGGCTCTAAGAAGGGAGTTAAATTTCAGAGGGGTGAAGGGGGAGAGAATTTCAGAAAACGGATTTCTAAAGGAATGAAATATTTGGAAGAGATTGGTAAAAAGGAGATACTTGGGAAGGTAAATCTAAGTCACTATAGAAAGAGTGTTGAAGAGATGGGTCTTTACCATCTGGGCCCTCTGAAGAAGAGTTGAAAATAACCCACAGCAATAGTGATGTGACGGCTGCCTCATCTGGGAAGAGAGATCAACTGCAGCCACCTCAAAGAGGTAAAATGTAGATGTATAATAGGAGTGAGTGAGGAGAGAAGAATGTATAACTGGTATCAAAAGAGGATATCCAAAGGTTTGTAAGAAAGCAAGGACAAGAGCAGAAAACAGTAGGTCACGCTCTAAGGAACCAAGTCTTCTCTTCCTTGCAGATGGTCTATCTGCTTCTCTCTGGGCATCATCTCAGATGCTGACTGCTTTTTCTGGTTGTTTCCTCTCCGGGCCCAGATGCTGTCTCAGAAGTTTTTAGACCAGCTCCCATGGGTTACTGGCAATATCCACCATGGCCCCTCAGACTTCACCCACCACATCTATGCAGGTGCTTGAGAATACACACTCCTTGACCTAAGAAAGCAAACTCTGTAGACATTTAAGGGACTTAGCAATTCAAAGGAGGGAAGCCAGAATGGAGAGATAGGCAACTTTTACAAAAACCAAATTAATAGAAGAAACAATAAAAAATGTAGTAAGAATGTTTAAGGGTATACACATGAAGGACAACTACAAAAATTGGAGGAGAGGGTGCCTATGAGAAACATGAAATCTGGGGCTTAAGCTCCAAAAGGAAGTAAAATGAATGGCTGGTATTAAAAACAAAGTAGAGCTTGAGTGGCCAAGGCAAGATGGGTCAAAGTCAGAGTGGTGGTCATGGTCCTGGAGGTGGCAAGAAGGATGACAAGGTCAAGAAAAAGAAATACGAACCTCCTGTACCAACTAGAGTGGGGAAAAAGCAGAAGAAAACAAAGGACCAGATGCTGCCAGCAAACTGCCACTGGTGACACCTCACACTCAGTGCTGGTTAAAATTACTGAAGTTAGAGAGAATTAAAGACTACCTTCTCATGGAGGAAGAATTCATTAGAAATCAGGAACAAATGAAACCATTAGAAGAAAAACAAGAGGAGGAAAGATCAAAAGTGGATGATCTGAGGGGCACCCCGATGTCAGCAGGAACCTTGGAAGAGATCATCGATGACAGTCATGCCATCGTGTCTACATCTGTGGGTTCAGAACACTACGTCAGCATTTTGTCACTTGTAGACAAGGATCTGCTGGAACCTGACTGCTCAGTCCTGCTCAACCACAAGGTGAATGCCATGATAGAGGTGCTGATGGATGATACGGATCCCCTGGTCACAGTGATGAAGGTGGAAAAGGCCCCCCAGGAGACATATGCCGATATTGGGGGCTTGGACAACCAAATTCAGGAAATTAAGGAATCTATGGAGCTTCCTCTCACCCACCCTGAATATTATGAAGAGATGGGTATAAAGCCTCCTAAGGGGGTCATTCTCTATGGTCCACCTGGCATAGGTAAAACCTTGTTAGCCAAAGAGGTAGCAAACCAAACCTCAGCCACTTTCCTGAGAGTGGTTGGCTCTGAACTTATTCAGAAGTACCTAGGGGATAGGCCCAAACTCGTACGGGAACTGTTTCAAGTTGCTGAAGAACATGCACCGTCCATCGTGTTTATTGATGAAATTGATGCCATTGGGACAAAAAGATATGACTCAATTCTGGTGGTGAGAAATTCAGCGAACAATGTTGGAATTGCTGAACCAGTTGGATGGATTTGATTCTAGGGGAGATGTGAAAGTTATCATGGCCACAAACCGAACAGAAACTTTGGATCCAGCCCTTATTAGATCAGGCTGCATTGACAGGAAGATCGAGTATCCCCTGCCTGATGAAAAGACTAAGAAGCGCATCTTTCAGATTCACACAAGCAGGATAATGCTGGCCAAAGATGTAACCCTGGATGACTTGATCGTGGCTAAAGATGACCTCTCTGGTGCTGACATGAAAGCAATCTGTACAGAAGCTGGTCTGATGGTCTTAAGAGAACGTAGAATGAAAGTAACAAATGAAGACTTCAAAAAATTAAAGAAAATGTTCTTTATAAGAAACAGGAAGGCACCCCTGAGGGGCTCTATCTCTAGTGAACCACAGCTGCCATCAGGAAAATGGGAAATTTCTCCATCCCTGAAAGGGATGAGGTTGGTGGAGTTGCCCAGAGGAATCCCTGTTCCCATTGGTTTTTATTAGCAAAACATCCTGTGTCTTTTGGAGTACGATGTGTAAGTGCCCATTGGGTGGCCTTCGTCCGTCGGTCACTGTGCAGCAGTCTGCTTCTCAATAAAGTGTGCGTTTTCAGAAAAAAAAAAAAAACCCAAAAAACAAAGTAGTAAACTGAAATATGAAGCAAGGAAACTATCACATCACAGGCAAAAATAATGAGGAAATACCAATCAGTGGTGAAAATATAACAGACATACAGGACAGATTGAGGAGGCCTAATAAGCAAACAGCACTTCCAGAAAGAGTAAAGAACAGAAGCAATAATCAAATAGGAAAACTCTGAAGTGATGAAAGAACTGAGTTTTCAGATCAAAGGAGCCACCAAATGCCAGGCAGTTATAAGGGAAATAAAAGACACATTCTTGACATTTTTATGGTAAAGTTTGAAACTCCAACTAGAAAGAACAGGTCTTTTAGGCTTCAAGATAGCAAGAACAGGATATTTACTTATAAAAGTAAAATAATCTGGCTTCCATACTGGAACCTAGAATAAGCACATAAACTTTTAGAAAACAAGACTGCATTCCAAGAATCTTGTGTCCAGGCAAGAGATAACCCAGGGGTGTCCAATCTTTTGACAGGCACTTATAATCCCAGCTACTCAAGAGGCTGAGGCATGAGAATCGCTTGAACCTGGGAGATGAAGGTTGCAGTGACCAAGACTGCACCACTGCACTCCAACCTGGGTGACAGAGTGAGACTCTGTCTAAAAAAAAAAAAAGAAAGAAAGAAAGAAAGAACTGACCATCATCATCAAATTTTCACCTTTTGTTCTTCAAAAAGATACAACCAAGAAAGTGAAAAAACAGCCCACAGAATGGGAGAAAATATTTGCAAATTCTGTATCTGGGGTTCTAGTATTCAGAATATATAAAGAACTCTTACAATTCAACAATTTTAAAAAGAGAGAGCCCCAATTTTTTAATGGGCAAACAATTTGGATAGATATTTCTGTAAAGAGTGTATTCAGATGGCTGATAAGCACACGAAAGGATTTTAACATGATCAGCCATTAGGGAAATACAAATCAAAACCACGATGAGATACCACTTCATACTCTAGAATAGCTATAATAAAAAAGATAATAACAACAAGTGTTGGTGAGGATGTAGAGAAATTAGAACCTTCATACACTGCCAGTGGGAATGCAAAATGATACCGACACTTTCGGAAAGCAATATGGTAGTTCCTCAAAAAGTTAACATAGAGTTGCCAAATAACCCAGCAATTCTACTCCTAGGAATACACTCTAGAGAACAAATAACATACATCCACACAAAAGTACGTTCATGAATGTTCATAGTGGCATTATTTGCAATAACCAAAAAGTGGAAAGAGCCCAAATGTCCATCAACTAATGAACAGATTAACAAAATGTGGCATATTCCGATAATGTTATTCAGCCATAAAACAGCGTGTATCACTGATACATGCTACTACATGAATAAACCTTGAAAACATTATCCTAAGTGAAAGAAGCCAGACACCAAAGGGCATATATTGTATGATACCATTTAAATGAAATGTCCAGAACAGGCAAATCCATAGTGAGAAACAGTAGATTAGTGGTTGCCAGGGGTTGAGGGTAGGGGGAAATAGGGAGCGACTGCCAGTGGGTATCCAACTCAAGCCTTGTTGACAATTGTTCCATTTCCTCTATAATCTCATTTAATCTTCACAATAGCCCTGTATACAGTGAGGGCATGTGCATATATATATATTTATATATATATATGCATATGTATATATGCACATACACAAATACACACACACACACACACACACACACACAATCATCTCCACTTTATAGATGAAGAAA
The DNA here is from genome assembly GCF_030222135.1 of Aotus nancymaae. Classification (NCBI taxonomy): domain Eukaryota; kingdom Metazoa; phylum Chordata; class Mammalia; order Primates; family Aotidae; genus Aotus; species Aotus nancymaae. Next base: position 53,023,042 of record NW_026988471.1, on the reverse strand, counting down.
CCAAAGATCAAAGCAATTAATTAGCCCAAGGACACAGAGCTAGCAATTGAGAGATACCAAACTCAACTTCAGATTTTTTGACTCCATATCCTCCAACTGAAAACACACTTTCCTTTTCATGTGAATGAGCAAAGCTGTATAAAGATATCCTTTCTACAAAAACAAACATAATTGAGATGCAAAAGAGAAGCTTGCAAGTTAAAGGAATATTTTGTGAACTAGGTTTAAATATAAAACTGTGCTTCAATGTGAGCATGCCTCTGCACAGATGCTCACTGCACATAGTTGGAAGGTCAGAGAATAATAAGATGCAGAACCATCACAACAATCATCAGGCACCCATCAGTGTGGCTCCCACATGACAGAACAGGGCAGTGGTTAAAGGCACTGACTCTGAAGTCAGGCTGCCTGGGCTAAAATCCTGGCTCTACTGCTCCCTGGTTCTTAAACCGAGGTAAATCCAAACTTCTCAACTCTGTATTTCTCTGACTTCAAAAATTATTTCTCCTATGGTCTTTTCCATTTTCCTAAGTAATAAGCCTAGAAGTGAGTCATCCTTGATTTCTCTTCTGTCTCTATCCAAAAGCAGATCCAATCCACAATCAATCTTGGGAATACCATCTAAACCCAAAACTTACTCAACAGTTTGCTTTTCTCCACTTATACCAGCCGAGTCTCTATCTTCTGTCATCCCTCACCAGGAGCTAGGCCTGTACTCATGGGTGTGTGGCCTCTGCAGTGGTTCAGGGCCCCTTACTCAGAACCCAAACTTAGTCTGATGCTCTGCTGTCACCATCCTGAAAATTTTAATTACCTTTGAACTTAGGTAAGTGAAATTTGATGGGACAATGACGCATATGCATGAGCAGAGGAGACATGTGCCATGTGTGTCTGTGGTTCCTCACTACCCCATGTGTGTATGGTGTTCACGATGTCCCATGAGCACAGGATTTTAGTTGACCACAATGCATGGGAGCTTAGTGAACCTGGAAGCCAGTGTGATGTTAAGAGTGTTACATCTACCACTCAGTAAGTCAGGAGTGCTCACAGGGCTGATGGGTCATGCTTGCCTTTCAAACCAGAGCTGACTTTGAGCATAGAAAAAAGGCAGTGGTGTTCTGAGAAACCTAAATGACCAAGGAACCCTATAATATCCTCTCTAATTTGTGTTACTTCCCTGTGTTAACCAACCACTGATGCTGAAAATGACGAGGGAAGGAAAGGGAACCACAGGGCAACCCACAGCTCCTTCTCCTTGCCCACCTCTTACCTATCAGGAAGCTGAAGGGGGAGAGTGATGGTAGAATAGGCATGAAACAAGAAGTGAAATAAAACAGTTGAGCTTGTTTTGTGCCGCATTTCCACAGTTCTGGTAAGAACAAAGTACATAGGCATACACAAACTATGAATTAGGGGTTGGATAATTTCAGTGATTCTGGATATGAACTAATTTTTTAAATTTATTTTTGTTCATTTTTAAAAAGTCTTTTATCCCTAAAAATGTTCTTATTTTGCATTTAAAACCAGCATTGCACAATATACAGAAGAATGGTAAAATTCATGCTAATAATTTTAAGCTTTAATTTTTCTTTACTTAGAATGACATTAAACAACAACAAAAAAAACACCATGACAAGTTGATGGACCGTGAAACAAAACACTTCATAGTTTAATACCTTTAATAGTACTCTTCCTCCTGCTTTTTGAACAAGAGGCCCCACAAAATATGCAGCTGGCCCCATGGGAGCCTATGACAGCCTCCTTCCTAACTGGTTCCTGTCTTCCATGCTTCCCCTGCCACACTCCTTTCTCCACAGCAGCCAGAGTGCTCTTTTTAAAATCGTAAGTTGGCCGGGCACGGTGGCTCACATCTGAAATCCCACCACTCTGGGAGGCTGAGGCGGGTGGATCACCTGAGGTCAAGAGTTCAAGACTAGCCTGGGCAACATAGTGAAACCCTGTCTCTACTAAAAATACAAAATTAGCTGGGTATGGTGACATATGCCTGTAATCCCAGCTACGTGGGAGGCTGAGGCAGAAGAATCGCTTGAACTGGAGAGGCGGAGGTTGCATGAGCTGAGATCATGCCATTGCACTAGAGCCTGGGCGACAAGAGTGAAACTCTGTCTCAAAATAAAATAAAATAAAACAAGATAAATCATAAGTAGATCACTTGAACCCTGCTTAAAACCCTCCGTGTAGGAAGCAGAAGCCACAATAAAATATCAGTTTCTTACCCAAGACCTGACTGTCCCTCCCCAACCTTTTGACCCAAGCCTTCACCACACACCCTCTTCTTCTGAGCCTTCCACCCCACTAGCCTTCCAATTGTTCCTCAAAGAAAACGCATTCCTGCCTCGGGGCCTTTGCACCATGCAGTCCCTCAGCCTAGATTGCTTTTACCCTAGATCTTTGTATGACTGGCTTCCCCTTGCCATTGGGGTCTCAGCTCATCCCTCATCCTGGCCACCCCATCTAAGCAGTTCCACAAGCACTCCTGTCACACAACCTCAGAGCATGCATTGCTATCTGATATGCTGCTTACTAATTTACTGCTTTCTCCTCAAGACTATAAGCTCCTCAAAAGCTGGATCTTTGCATATACTGCTCACTACTTTTATCGGTAAAGGGAAAGGGAGTTAATGCCCCTGGGAAAGATGGGAGTTGGTGAAGAAGTTCCAGCTTTCTCTCCCTCAACCCCCATAGGGAGTGGGAGAAGGAAGTAATTCTGAGATGCATTTTTCACTGATCCTCAGACACACAGTGCCCTGGTGGCCTCTGAGGTAGCTCTCAACCCAACATCAACTCCTTTATTAGCTTTTCTTGCTTCCCTGTTTCATTCTCCCTTCTCTATTATTCGCTTCCTGAAATCACCTCCCAATCAATCACTCACTCTCCAGACTGTGTCTCAGGTTTGCTCTTAGGGAGATCTCAGCTAAAATAACCTCTAAGCCTCATTTTCTCCTCTGTAAAGGGGGTTTATGAGACTACCTCATCTCATTAGTACCTTCTCCTAACACAGCGCTGTTTTAACTCAGTGTTGTGCTATGGGGATTAAATGAGATGATACGCAGACAGTGGGCGGACATGGTGTCCGGCACACGGAAAAATTCCACCAGTACTACTTCACTCATAATACCAACAGCGAGCAACACTTCAAACAACATTTAATCTACCATGATATACTTTTACAGGAACTCAAACAAGCAATTCAAATAAATATAAGGCTATCTTCCAGCACCATGGTCCTCAAATGGGAGCGATTTCATCCCCACCAGGCATGTGACAACGTATGTAGACAAATTTGGTGGCCACAACTGGGGGTTGCTGCTGGCAACTAAGGGTGGAGGCCAGAGAGACTGCTAAACACCCTAATGCACAGGACAGCCCCTCACAACAAAGAATGATCCAGCCTCCAATGCCAATGGCACCAAAGCTGATAATCCCTGTCTAGCATAGTATCCTGATGGTGAGACGAGCTTAATATTTATTAAATGTAATTCACCAAATCTTTAAAAAATGGAAATAATCACATGAGAAGAAGAAAGTGAAATCTTGGCTGGAAGTCTGTGTATGCTGACCACAGAAACAGAGCCTTATAAAGCACATGTCCATGGCTCAGTTGGGGAAAATGACAAATCTGTTTTCTTAAAGGACAAATCTTAAAATAGGTTAAGCCTGTAGTCCCAGTTATTTAGGAGGCTGAGGTGGGAGGATGGCTTGAGCCTGGGAGTCAGAGGTTGCAGTGAGCAGAGGTTTCAGCAAGCCAAGATTGTGCCACTGCACTCGAGCCTGGATGACAGAGTGAGACACTGTCTCAAAAAATAAATATGTTAAGGCCGGGCGCGGTGGCTCAAGCCTGTAATCCCAGCACTTTGGGAGGCCGAGGCGGGTGGATCACAAGGTCAAGAGATCGAGACCATCCTGGTCAACATGGTGAAACCCCATCTCTACTAATACAAAAAACTAGCTGGGCATGGTGGCGCGTGCCTGTAATCCCAGCTACTCAGGAGGCTGAGGCAGGAGAATTGTCTGAACCCAGGAGGCGGAGGTTGCAGTGAGCCGAGATCGCGCCATTGCACTCCAGCATGGGTAACGAGCGAAACTCCGTCTCAAAATAAATAAATAAATAAATAAATAAATAAATAAATAAATAAATATGTTAAATATCAAGATATAGGAGAAGTTCTGGATGCCCATTTAATACACATTCAGCCCTTTCTCCTTAGTAATGAAATCCAATTTTAATTAAGATGACAATGTGGGCTGGGCACAGTGGCTCATGCTTGTAATCCCAGCACTTTGGGAGGCTGAGGCGGGTGGATTACCTGAGGTCAGGGGTTCAAGACCAGCCTGACCAACATAGTGAAACCGTGTCTCTACTGAAAATACAAAACTTAGCTGGTCATGGTGGCAGGTGCTACTCAAGAGGCTGAGGCAGGAGAATTGCTTGAACACAGGAGGCAAAGGTTACACAGTGAGCCAAGATTGCACCATTGCACTCCAGCCTGAGCAACAGAGTGAGACTCTATCTCAAAATAAAATAAAATAAATAAATGACAATGTGCCCCTCTTAAAGAATTATTTAACCTTCTCTCTTGCAACTAAATGAAGCTCATGTCACTGAATGACAGCTCCTAAGAAAAAGCTTTAAACACAGTTAACCCAGTTAGTACAGTTTTTTGTCTGTTTGTTTGTTTGTTTTGCCTTTGGCCAGTCTTCATTCCTGCGGCCTGGGCTGTGGATGTGACAGCTGGGGCTGTGGAGCCATATTGTAACCATGAAGTACCCTGGAGGATGGAGTTTGGGATCCTTGTGAGCAGGGAACTGCCATGTGAGCCTTGAACTGTGTCTCTCTGTACTTCACTTACATAAGAGAAAAACCACCCTCTCTTTTCTTTCAGCCGTATTACTTGGGCTTCCAGTGACACTTACTTAAGGAATTAAATCTATAAACTATAGTCATGAAAGACGATTGAATGTCAAAGGATATATATCTAAAGTATTAATATCACCTCTCAGTTAATTACTACTTGCAACAGAAGTTTAAGGATCTGAGAGGATCTGCGGAGGTCCATGAAGCTGGCTAAATTGGTCTGTGGCTGGCAATGCCCTCTATACCATAGCATCTAACTCTCAGCCCCCTTACAGCAGTGACCACATTCCCAAAGAACCAATGAGGCCAGCAGAAGAGAAAAAACCTGTAGGCAGATGCACACAATGTTCTGTGAAGATCAAAACCTGCCACTGTAAATGTGACTAAAAAGACAAGAGTGAAGCAGTTTAGCCACTGAATTTTGAGGTCTCTATTCTGACCTAGTTTGGGGAGGTACCAAAAATAAGTCAATGCATATGGTTCTCTCCATTCCTACTTCCATCTGAATATCAGAAAACACAACATCCTAAAATAGCTTCTAGAGTTTCCACTAGTGATACCAACTCTGAATATATACAGTTTTAGTAATATACAGTCAAGTGACTGCCTACTATGTGGATAACATTGTAAGAAGATATAAAGATTCATAAAAGAAGGAAACAGTTCATTCCTACCCTAAATCGTTCTCCTGCCTAGTTAGGAATAGCAAACATTACACTTGCAAAGAAACTGATAATAACACGACAATGCAACAGAAAGTGTTTGCAGAACTTGTAAATGTATTAAACAGAAAAAAAATAACCAAATTAAATGTGAGAAATAACATAGGCTTTGATGCTGATGGTACTTATTTCTCAACAGATATAATTTGTACTTTATATTCATATAATATCATATTATTACATAATAATATGGACTTCCTGATAAAAGAAAAAAAATCAATCAATAAGTGCACTCAAGAATGGCATAGCATGCCTCCTGGATGAAAAAGCTGAGTTGAATGAAAGCTTTAACTCAATAAAAGTATGCAGTTAATTTTTTTCACTTCCAATTATTGATATCTTACTTCCTGTAGAATTGACTAAAACCCATTACACAGTGTTCCCAAAAGAAAATGTTGATGGGGACTGGGTATGGTGGCTCACGCCTGTAATCCCAGCACTTTAGGAGGCCAAGGCATCAGATCACTAGAGTTTAGGAATTCGAGATCAGCCTGGCCAACATGGTAAAACCCCATCTCTACTAAAAATGCAAAAATTAGCCCGGTGTGGTGGCACTCGTCTGTAGTCCCAGCTACTTGGGAGGCTGAAGCAGAAGAATCGCTTGCATCTGGTGGGTGGAGGTTGCAGTGAACCTAAATCATGCCACTGCATTCCAGCCTGGGCGACAGAGGGAGACTCTGTCAAAAAGGAAAAAAAGAAAATGCTGATGGGGTGAAAGATGATCAGTCCTGAGGCTTCACATATCATTGCCTATTTGGAAATCCGGTTTTTAATATTTTAAACACAGCACAAATAAAATCAAATGAATGGAACTCTGTAATATAAATTTTAAGCAAATTTTAAACGAATCATAAATGAGAGTGTTTCTATTATTTCCCAACTCATTATGTCAATTACTTTCTAATATGTTACTATTTGTCATTTGCAGATATAAAGACAACAATAATATCCTAATTACAGATCACAAAAATCGCCTCCATTTTGCCAGCATGCGCTATTTGTATAATAACAGTTGTCAGTCATTCCAGGCTACATTCCAACCTATATTATAGGCTTAAAAATATAAGGTTGATTTTCATCACGAGTATAAATTCCCATAATTATTATTAAATGAAAATCTGGCCTTTTGAGCAAAACAAGAACACAACTGAAAGAAAAAAAACAAATATAAAGCTAAATTTTATTCATTCAATACATTTTATCTTTTGAGTACTTGTCATGACTAAGTGTGTGCCAATTCAAGAAATGCATTTGATTCAGATGCAGGGTGGAGTCAGTTCTGGGAGCTCATCCCAGCTCTACCATCCAAAAAATGGTATCTGTTTAAATGAGTTCTTTCACTCTCCCCAAACTTCCATTTCCTTCTATTAACAAAGTTTTATAGTAATTTCCATTTTATAGACCTGTTTTAAGAATTAAATGAGATAATAAAGATTAATGTGATAACAGATACATAAGTATTCAGCAAATGGTCCCAATTCTTCTTCTGTTATTGGAACAAAATAAAACTAAAAAGTACAGTATTTGACAAACAGGGATTGGGAAGTCTCTTTTCCCTTTTAAAAGGACAAGTAACACTTCAATAGGTCTTAAAACAATTTAAACCAGGACCTCAACTTGAACCAAGTGTAGCATTATGTGAAAGGCTTTGCTCAGTTCTGTTTTCATGTTCAAGTTACATTTGCAGTATTTTCATAGGGACTACGAACTGAAGCCTAATATGGTGTGGTTCTGTGTCTCTACCCAAATCTCACCTTGAATTGTAATAATCCCCACGTGTCAAGGGTAGGACCCGGTAGAGAATAACTGAATCATGGGGGCAGTTTCTCCCATTCTGTTCTTGTGACAGTGAGTGAGTTCTCATGAGATCTGATGGTTTCATAAGTGTCTGGCATTCCCCTGCTGGCACTCATTCTCTTTCCTGCTGCCCTGTGAAGAGGTGCCTTCCACCATGATTGTAAGTTTCCTAAGGCCTCCCTAGCCATGCAGAACTGTGAGTCAATCAATCAAACCTCTTTTCTTTTTTTTCCTTTTTTTTTTTGAGACAGAGTCTCACTCCATCACCAGGCGCCAGGCTGGAGTGTAGTGGCGCGACCTCGGCTCACTGCAACCTCCGCCTCCTGGGTTCAAGCGATTCTCCTGCCTCAGCCTCCCAAGTAGCTGGGACTACAGGCGCGCGCCACCATGCCCAGCTAATTTTTTTGTATTTTTAGTAGAGACAGGGTTTCACTAGGCTGGCCAGGATGGTCTTGATCTCTTGACCTCGTGATCCGCCCACCTCGGCCTCCCAAAGTGCTGGGATTACAGACGTGAGCCACCGCGCCCGGCCTCAAACCTCTTTTCTTAATAAATTATCCAGTCTCGGGCAGTTCTTTATAGCAGTGTGAGAACAGACTAATACAAAGCCGTTATTTCTTCTTCTGTTTAAAAAGATCACAAGCCTCTATTTTTGTGTAACAGGCAAGAAACAATGAACAAAGTGGCATCAAAGTGTTTTTTACTAATAACACAACTTCCCAGGTTTTGGCTAGAATTAGAAACTTATATCAATAAAATTGGATACGTTATCTACATTTGTATTTTAAGCAGTGCTCAGACTTTTGGATTTCACAGACTAGTAATTTTTTTTTATTTTGAAAAGCACCATAAGGTTGACAACATTTTATATTTGAAATTGTTTAAAAATTAAAAATAAGTACTGTGTAATAGGGATGTTTTTAAACAGTAATAAAAATAGGGATACTAGGGAAAATTTAAAAACTGTCATCTACTATCTAGAGCATTTAATTAAAGAAAGAATATTCTAACACTATAAAAAGAAGGACATACTTTCAGATACAGGAGAAAAAATCTTTCCCAAGAAAGAATGGCTGGCTTCTATATACTGATATGTGTGTATACCCACATATATACACACATCTTCTGTATATGTATCCCAAATTTTTTTCTCCATGTATTAGTTTTTGGATTTAAATTTGAGAGTCTTCAAGTACAAACAAGATTTTTGACAGATTTAAGATTTTATGTCATTAATTACATTTATCAGTTACTGAAGAAGGAAATGTTATGGGTCAGAAATTCACTTAATTAATAGGTAGTGGGTGTCTGCCATATACCAGGCACCATGAGCATCAACAGGACCCTGGTCTCAGTGGAGCCCACATTCTTGTGGGTGGACAGATAACAGACGAATTATCTACATATGTTTGTTATCTGTCCAATAACAAACATATGCTTAGATATTGCTTCATGCTAAGAAGAAAAATGAAACAGGTTAAGATGACAAAGAATAATGGAGGGGGAGGAAAGGTATTCAAAGAAGTCTTCAATCAGGGAACATTTGAGCAGAGCTCTGAATGAAATGAGAGGGTTATTTGGACACCTCGGTAATAATAATGATTAATCGTTACATAGCATTTACTCCTGTGCCAGTGACTATTCCACCTGCTTCTCATAAATTCATTCAGGTCTCTTAAGGACTGTATGTTGGTACATTTATTATCCTCATTTTATAGATGAGAAAGCTGAGGCTCAGAAAGGTTAAGTAACTTGTGCAAGGTCACACAGCTGGTGAAGAGCAGAGCTGAAATATGAACCCCAGAGGGTCTGGCTCCAGAGAGTCTTGCTCTTAACCACTACTACTATGTTCTATCTGTCAGTGGAAACAGCAAGTGCCTCCCTGAGGTGGCATTAATGTGTTTGTTTGCCAAGATCAAGAAACAGCAAGGAGAAGCAGGCATGGCTGGAGTACAGGGAGCAAGTAGATGGGCATAAAAGATCAGATCAGAGAGGATGGTACAGTGGAGAGCAGGGGGCAGTTTACATGGGGCCTTGAACTGCTGCATGGCAAGGACTTAGGGTTTTATTCTGAGTGAAAGGGGGTTAGGGTGGCTGCTGTGCAAAGAACAGACTATTGGGGGTACAGGGGAAGGAAAACAGGGATCTGAGTCTTACACCCACTGCAATCATCTCAGAAGAGAGTGATGATGACTCAGGCTGAGGAGGGGATCACGGGAGTTGGGGCATGAGAAATTGACGTCTAGATTCTGGATATATTTTGAAAGAACAGAATTTAGTAACAGCTGAGAGAGGGAAGAGAAACAATTCATGGATTACACCAAATTTGTGACTTGAGCAACTATACGAAGGGGACTGGCATTTGCTCATATAGGGAGTACTGGGCAAGGAATGGGTTAGGGGAGAAAATTAAGCCTTTGGTTTTGAACACACTAAGTTTAATATGCCTTTTAGACACTGAAGTGAAGCAGCTTGACATGTGAGTCTGGAGTTCAGGTTTAGATATAAACACTTGGGTATATCCATTTATAGATGAGACTTAAAGCCATGGAACTGTAGAGGGAGAAAAGCACAATACCCCGGGACTCCAACCTATCCAGAAACAGGAGATGAGGCACCATGGAAGGAGATTGGCAGGGGCTGTCAGTAAGAGAGGAGGAAGATCATGGGAGTAGGGTATCCTGGCAGCCAAGGAGAAGAGAGAGTCTTAAAAAGATCAACTGTGCATATGTTGCTGAGAGGTAAAAGTGAGGTATGAGGACAGAGAATTGGCCACTGCACTTAACACTTGGAGGTCATCAGTGACTTTAACGAGAGCCCTATCAGTGGATTAGTGGAGAGAAAGGGAGAAGAGAAAGGGAAGACAATGAGAGATAGACAAGTCTTTCGAGTTTTCCTGGACGTGGAAAACAGAAAAAAAAGGGACAACATGTGAAGAAGACAGAGGTCGGAAAAGTGCATTGGGGTTTTGTTTGTTTTAAAAGATGAGATTGGCTATCACACTAAAAAAGCTCAGGCTACAAAAGCAAAAATAAATAAATGGTACTACATCACACTAAAAAGCTTCTGCACAGCAAAGGAAACGATCCACAAAATGAAAAGGCAACCTATGGATTGGAAAAAAATATTTGCAAACCCTATATCTGATAAAGGATTAATACTCAAAATGTATAAAGAACTCATACAACTCAATAGCAAGAAAACATATAACCTGATTTTTAAAATAGGCCAAGGGACCTAAGTAGACATTTCTCCAAAGAAAACATAAAAATGTCCAACAGGTATACAAAAAGATGCCTAATATCACCAATCATTCAGGAAACGCAAGTCAAAGCTACTATGAGATACCATCTCGCACCCATTAGGATGGCAATTATTAAAAAGAGATAAGTATTGGCAAGGATGTGGAGAAAAGAGAACCCTTGTACACTATTGGTGGGAATAAAGATTGGGGCAGCTATCATGTAAAATAGTAGGGAGGTTTCTAAATAAATTAAAGGTAGAATTGTCATATGACCCAGCAATCTCTCTTCTGGTATATACTCAAAGGAAATACAATTTTCAATTTATAAAGATATCTGCACTCTCATGCTCATTGCAGCATTATTTGCAATAGCTAAGATAGAAGAACAATCTAAATGTCCATTGACAGAAGAATGGAAAAACATATATATATTAAATATAATAGAATTATAGAGAGAATACAGGATCTATAGAATAGTATATATAATAGAATATTTAATTCAGCCTTTAAAATAGAGGAGGTTGTGGCCAGGCGCAATGGCTTGTGCCTGTAATCCCAGCACTTTGGGAGGCCGAGGCAGGTGGATCACAAGGTCAGGAGTTCAAGACCAGCCTGACCAACATGGTGGAACTCTGTCTCTACTAAAAATACAAAAATTAGCTGAGCATGGTGGCACACACCTGTAATCCCAGCTACTCAGGAGGCTGAGGCAGGAGAATCACTTGAACCCAGGAGGTGGAGGTTGCAGTGAGCCGAGTTCATGCCACTACACTCCAGCCTGGGTGACAGAGTGAGACTCCATCTCAAAAAAAAAAAAAAAAAAAAAAAAAAAGAGGAGGTCCTGCCCTTTGCCACAACATGGATGAAGCTGGAGGACATTATGCTAAGTAAAATAGCCAGACACAGAAAGAAAATTTTTACATGATCTCACTTACATGTGAAATCTTTAAAAAGTCAAATATACAAAGATAGAGAATAAAGCAGTGGCTAGGTGGAGGGGGAGGGGGAGGAAACAGGGAAATGCAGGTCAGAGGACAAAAAGTAGTAGATACTAGGATGAACAAGTCTAGAGACCTAATGGACAACATGACTACAGTTAATAATAGCGTGTTATATTTGGAATTTTTGCTAAATGAGATTATGGCTGCTCTGGCCACACACACAAATTGGGCAACTGTGAGATGATGGGTATGTTAATTTGCTTCACTGTAGTAACCGTTTTACTATCTATATGTATCTTAAGGAACATCAGGTCATAAACTTTAAACATACAAAATAAAATTTGTTTTAAAGAATTATGAGAGAGATATCACAGCATGTTTGTTTGTCAGTGGGAATGATCTGGGAGAAGAGAGAGATGACAGGTGCAGGAGAAAGTCCTTGGTTAGGCAGGTGGGATAGGAGCCAGAGCATAAGTGGAGGGGCTGTTCGTTTGCGGGAACAGGAGAAAGGAGAGCATCAGGTACGGACATCAGTAGGCTGGGGATGGGAGCGTGGAGCCTACGTCAGTACTGCTGCAAGCACACATCATCTGGGGATCTTGTTAAAATGAAAACACTGATTCGGGAGGTCTGGGGTGGGACCTGAGAATCCACATTTCTAACATGCTCCCATAGTTGCTGGCCATGGACCATACTTGTGAGTAGCAAGGCTGTATGATTTGTTTCTTTAAACAACAATTTATTTCTGAATATAAGAAGAAATGTATGTTCATCTTATAGTATGAAAAATACTACATAAAAATTCTATACCCAGAAATAATCCTTGTTAATATTTAGATGTATTTGTCAACGCTTTAAAAATGTTTACATGTTTGTGTATATATTAAAATCACTATTATTTTTAAAAATTAGAATACTACTATAGCTACTGCTTGCTCTTTTAACAATATAATAGTGAGCATCTTCCAATTTCTTTAAACATTTTTAAAAATATTTCAACGAAATCAAGATATACAAGCTGAGATATGGAAAAAATACATAACTTTACTGAGTTTCTGTACAGGGCTACAATTTGATCTATAGTTCCCATGTCTGGTAGTGGGGTGGGGGTGGAATCTTACTCTTCAAAATGACTAACATTTTTTAAAGAATAATTTAAATATTTTTAAAAGGTTTTAAAGTGTGTGTTTTAAATAAATATGCTATCATTTAAGGTTCAAACTCTCTATTAGAACTGTATTTTCTCCCTTCCAAAAAGCTCCCTTCCCACTTCTTTTCCCCCAAGATGACATCTGGGTATGAATGTTCTCTGCTGCTATAACAAAATACCTGAGATTACATAATTTATAAAGAAGAGAAATTTATTCCCTCACAGTTCTGGAGGTTGGGAAGTCCAAAATCAAGGCTATAACAGGTTAGTGCCTGGTCTCTCTGCTTCTAAGACAGCAGCTTGAAGGCTGTGTCCTCCAGTGGGAAGAAATGTTACGTTCTCTTGTGCTAGAAGGGGAAAAGAAAGGTAGAACCCACAGGCCCTTTTCATAGCAGCAACAATCCATCAGTGAGGGTCCCCCCCTAAACACCTCCCATTAGGCCCCACCTCCCAACACTGTTGCACTGGGGATTAAATTTCTGACACATAGATTCTGGAGGACACATTCAGACCTAGCAGGGTGCAAAGGAGAGCCTGGCTTATGTTGATAGCAGTGGAAGGCTTTTTCTCTGGGTGTGGCCCTCTGGGTCTTCACCAGCCTCTAATGAGCAGCCCCTTCTCCCCAGTGCTTACCAGGAACCATGCAGTGTTGCCTGCTGTGCAGTGGCTGATTCTACCAAGACCTCAAAGGCACATGGCAGCCCTGATGTATGTTCTTGGACCTTGCTATTTGCTCTGGTCTGTGACCTTTTATCCTTCCCCACATCTCTTTTTGTTACCTGTTCTCTCAGCCTTTTTGTTCTGCATCACACACGTAGGCTGAGAGTCCCTGGACGTACTGTCTCAGGCCATCCAGGTAGACATCTCCCTCCAGCAACACTGCCCTGCCACTCCCAAGATGTGCGGACTATGCCAAGGAAGTACAGACCGCTCCTGGGTTCTTAGGTTCCCCAATGTGGGAATTCACTCAGGGTGGTAGCAAAAATATTAAGGGAAAAATAGTAGAGAAAGTTATAAGAATATAGTCTCAAACCCTTTTGGAAGGCCTAAGGGTTTTTTTCATCATTTCAGTAGAAGTTTCAGTTTAAGGCAGACTAAATCCCCTTTACATTTAGTTAATAAGTAAAGCAAATAGCTAGGGTATGTGAGGGAGTTTACCTTACTAACTTGTTTACTCATATGGTCTTAAAACTAATATTTGAGCCAGATGGCCCTCTGTGGTGGAGGGGAGGTTGACCAGGGATTTTATCCACTAATGGTGTTTGCTTTGGGCATTGGAACCTGTGCTTTAATCTTCAACCTCTAGCGGTGTTGACTCAAGCCTTTGTCAATTAAACTTTACTAAATAAATGCAATCCTCTCTGGCTGGTGGGGGCCGGCAGTTGCAACTGTTTACAGCACTCTCCAGGGTATCTGTAAACCACACAGACCCTCAGCTGAACTGGCAAAGCATAATATCTGTGTGTCAGAGTACTTTATTCATCTGTCATTGAGTCAGGGTCTGCAGGACAGACCCCCACAGGTAGTGACCCTGCCATGGATCATGCCATTGACATCCTGAGGTTTTTAACCCTGGGAGGGCAAGAGAGACACACTGCAATCTGCACCCCTGCTGCTCTCTGTAACAGGCTCCCCTAAGAGGCTTTCTTCCTTCCCTCCTTTGGGAAGGATTGTATGTGCCCTTACATCTTGGCTTATAGTAAAAGTACATATTCAGCCTGCTGAATTTTCCTCCTGACATGTGAAGAAGACTTTTGGGGAATTTAGAAGCAAGGTTGGCTTTTAAGACTATTATTTCCCTGTGGATGAAAAAAATCTAATTTGAAACTTAAAGCTGCAGAATGTGCCTTTGTCCTCTTCCTCTCATGGTATAGTAACTCAAAAATATTACTTGATTATATGATTTTTTAAAATTAATGAACGATATTTTACTATATGGTATACTGTAATTTATTTAACCACTATGCTATGACTGAATAAGAATGATAATATTCATAGTTTAAAAACAACACTATTGGCTGCGTGCAGTGGCACATGCCTGTAATCCCAACACTTGCAGAAGTTGAGGTGAGTGGATCACCTGAGGTCAGGAGTTTGAGACCAGCCTGGCCAACATGGTGAAACCTCGTCTGTACTAAAAATACAAAAATTAGCCAGGCGTGGTGATGGGCACCTGTAATCTCAGCTACATGAGAGGCTGAGGCAGGAGAATCCCTTGAACACAGGAGGTGGAGGTTGCAGTGAGCTGAGATCGAACCACTGTACTCCAGCCTGGGCAACAAGAGTGAAACTCCATCTCCAGAAAAAAAAAACCAACCCACTATTTATATATAAATCTACTATCTGATTATTTCCTAGGTACCTATTTCTACAAATGTAATTATAGGAAGAAAGGAAAGGATATGAATGTTTTCAAGGCTTTATCTACATGCTGTTAGTCTTACAAAATTTTCATACCAATTTACAATGCAAACTGCAGTGCCTGAGAGAAGCCATTTCTCTGTATACTTCCCACTCTGGCTATTACATTACATTCTTTTTTCTCCTCTTTTTTTTTTTTTTTTTTTGGTAAGTTGAGGTAAATTTCATATGTAACATAAAATTAAACATTTTAAAGTGAACAATTATTCAATGACATTTAGTACATTCACAATATTGTGCTGGCATTCTTCTTAATCTTTGCCAATTTGATGGTTTAAAAAAGTTCTCTCTTTATATTAAATTTTCTTAACTACTAGGGATATTAAACATTTTGCATGTGTTTGCAGATCAATGTTTTTTGCTTCTCTTGTGAGCTAACTGGACATTTTTTCTATTTGGATTTTTTGCAGTGTTTTATATTTCAAATATTTAATATTTATAATACATATATTTCAACTCTATTTTAACAAGTCACCTTTTGCTTATAGTATTCCTTGGCATATAAAGTTTTAAATACTTCAAGACTATCCTACACCTTCATATTTTATTTGACTTTCAGCTTATTAGCCCTTCACGAACTCCAAAACTTGGTGTCTATATACTCTTCCGTTCCTTAATAGTTTAATCTTTTAATCTAGATATGATTTATTTTGTAGGAGGAAGTAAATTTATTATTTTTCCAAATAATTATCCATGTTCTCAGCATTGTTTGCCAAATAAATCCATCTTTATCTAGACTTTCTATTTCATTAACCTAACTGGCCTATATCTCTATTAAACTAGACTGCTAAAATTACTGTAAGATTTTTAATACTTCATTCTAAATTTTTGTTGTTTCTTTTTAAAAAATCCCTAGGAGATAAATGACGACTTTATCAGTTAAGATGCTTTAGGCTGCCAATAACCAAAAGCTCAATTCCAAGGGGCTTAAACAATAGAAATTTACTGGCATTGATAACCATGAGTTCAAAGGTAGATCAAATTTCAGGGTTTCCCAAAACAATGGCCATCAATACCATTGAATAACAGATGTGTTTTTATCTCCTATCTTCCAGCTCTGCCATCCACTGAGTCAAGTTCACCCTGCAACTAGATCTCCTCATGGGCATAGAATGGCTGCCAGAAGCAGCCTGAATCATTGCATCCTCATTCACATCTGGCAGAAGAGTAAAAGTTACCAGCAAACCAGTTTTTGTGGGTCACTAATCTGAATTCTGTCATCTGCCCATTCTCTTATCAATCATAACTAAGGAAAGGATTTTAATTATTTGCTTGGATTAATCAGGGGCACCCATACACCTGGCATAGAATGGGTATTGGGGAGACAATCACAACTTACATTACAATTAGAATTGCTTAAATGCATTAGTTAATTTGAAATGAATTTATATTGTTATAATATGGAGTCTTTTCATCTAAAACATAGCACCTTTTCCCATTTATTTAAGTTTTCTGCTTTTCTAACATGTATTTCAGTAAGGGCTTGTAAATTGTCTTCCCATATATTCTGTACATAATCTATTTACCACATTCATTTATTTAATTCTGTTTATCACATTTGTATCTATCACCTATGTTCATTTAATTCTAGATATTTTTATTTAGAGTTCTATCATGAACGGGATCTTATTTTCTGTTACATTTTCTACCTACTTACATGATTTAGGATTTTTTCTTTTTCTTTTTTTAGTTTAAACTAGCTTAAGCATGAAAACATTTACTGGTTTATGTAACTGGAAGTCCTGTCCAGGATGCCCTTGGCCAAGCAAGAGGCCTGCTGCTTGGGGCCCACATTGTATAAAGTCCCCAAGAACAAAGACATAAAAAAATTAACTTACTAAGGAATATATCTAAGTGCCTCTGTCGCTCAGGACATGGCACCCAGAACCGGCAAACACAACCCACAATGCTAACCATCCATTCTCTTGACTAATACTACTCAGGTCCCTGGGAAATCTTTCTTTGTATATCTTGCCCTATGTCCTCAAAATAAAAAAATGACTGTTTCTAAATATTGTATAACTTTGGCCTTGGAGACAGGCCCTGCTTCCAACTACTGGGAGAATCTAAGTAGGAATGCTTAGGTGAAAGAAATGAGAAATTATCTTGTCAAATCCTTTCTCTTAGACAGAACGAATGCAATAGATTCTTGCATAAGGAAGTATCTTTCTGGAAGTGTTGAGCATCTATCATCTTGCTTCTCTTTGGTTTTCAGTGTATGGTTCTAGAGAAATAACTCACATTACTCTTAAATGTGAACATTTTACATGTAGCTATAACATGCTCCAAGTGTGATACCAATTCTTTACCTTGATAACTAATCACTTAGCACTAAAATGAAGAATGATTTTATTTTCATAAAAATATTATAAGATTAAATTATAAGATTTTCAAAAGATTAAAGTTTAAACATTCAGATTAAATTAAATACATTCATAAATTATAATTTGTAGTTCATCTTAGAATAGGCAACTTGAGATATTTTAGAAGATAAATGACATTTCTGAAAAATATAGAATTTAATCTTTCACATTTTTACAATTGCTGTAATTGACTTTTATGAAAATATGTTCAAATTAGGCACATTTTAATACAATTATATTTTTAAAATATTTGAGATCATTACTGTCAATAGAAAAAAATGAAGTTAATCTTTTTTTCTTTTTTTTGAGACCAGGTCTCGCCCTGTTGCCCAGGCTGGAGTGCAGTGGCGCAATCACTGTAGCCTGAACTTTCTGGGTTCAATTGATCCTCCTGCCTCAGCCTCCCAAAGTGCTGGGATTACAGGCATGGGCCACACTCCTGGTATGAATATCTCGATTATAATAAAATTAATGATTTTGCTGAAATAAAAGCAAGGAAAATAAATTTTATGGAATAAATTATAACTCATTATCTTATCACTCATCTAAAAATGCTCCCACATCATCAGAACACCCAGATATGCCTAATTATTAAATTTAATCATTTTTATATTTTGTTAACTTACAGTCATATGGAAACCATAGCTTTATAATTTTGATTTATATGTCATGAAAGGCTTATTTATCAAGGCAGAGATATAGAACATATTTCACATAACAGCTTATTGACTTAAAATTCAAGGTTTAGAAATAAGGATTATGGGCCATTTATGTTAAATGGTGATGATGGCAACTATCTGTAAGTTGTTCCTAGCTTGAGTTATATTTGCCTTTAGCATTTGATCATTATCATGTTCATGTTGGCTTAATATAGATATCCTTTATCCTTTCCATATGACGTTATTTCCAGAGCTGTAAGACCAGGTCTCCCTGCCAAGTTTTGGGAACCCTGGGTCTGCACCAAGATGGGCACTGCCACTGTAAGCAAATAATAAGCCAAGGAAAAGAAAACAAACTGTTCTAAATTCAAGGAGTCACTGCCAATAGTGTGACTTTGCATGACTGACTCTCTGCTTTACTCATACAGGGTCAAGAGACAAGGCTGTCCAGATACCAAACAGTGGACACAAATTTTATCTTCTACCAGGAATCGTCACTCACACCTGTAATTCCAGCACTCCGGGAGGCCAAGGTAGGAGGATTGCTTGAGCCCAGGAGTTCAAGACTAGCCTGGGAAACAGACTCCACCTCTACAAAAAAAAAAAAAAAAAAAGTAGAAAAAATAGCTGGGCATGGTGGTGCATGCCTGTAGTCCCAGCTAGTCAGAAGGCTAAGGTGGGAGAAGCACTTGAGCCTGGGAGGTCAAGGCTGCAGTGAGCCAGGATTGTGCCACTGCATTCCAGCCTGGGCAACAGAGTGAGACTCTCTCAACAACAACAAAATTTATCTTCCCTGTAATCTTAGCACTTAGGGAGGTTGAGGCGGGTGGTTCATGAGGTCAGGAGTTCGAGACGAGCCTGGCCAATATGGTGAAACCCCATCTCTACTAAAAATACAAAAATTAGCTGGGCATGGTGGTGCATGCCTGTAATCCCAGCTACTGGGGAGGCTGAGGCAGGAGAATCGCTGGAAACTGGAAGGCGAAGGTTGCAAGGAGCCGAGATCGCGCCACTGCGCTCCAGCCTGGATGATAAAGCACAACTTCATCTCAAAAAAAAACAAAAACAAAAAACAAAAAACAAAAACCTATCCTCTATTTTTCTGTTTCCTTTGTTATTTTTAGTGGCAGAATGGTAGAAGTTTATCTTAGACACATAAATAAGTATATAGGGTTTTGTAAGAGAGGGTCCATCATATTTTAAGATTTATGGCCTATGTTTTATGCACCTTTTTACATGTTTATTTCACACACAAAAAAAGTTTAACATAAAATGTGCATACCAGTGGGGTAAAAAGTCATTACTACTAGTCAGGAGAACCAGTGACCAGAAATGACTTGAATCGCAGTCAAATAAGATCAATAATTAAACCCTGACAAGGCAGGGATAGTGTTTATTTTATTCACCATCATGTCACCAAAGACTGGCACATGGTAAGTGCTCAATAAATATTTGATGACTTAAATTGATTCAAAGATGTATCGAACAGTTTCTTAAAATTACATCATTGGAAATGGGTATTACGGAATTCAGATTATATGTAATTTTAGGAAAGATTAACAGGAAATTAATATTTATGTGGGGCCTGGCAGAAAGTCATGCTTACAATGCTAGGAGTTTTCTCTGATTTAATTCTGCTACTACTGTGAATAGTAGGGATTATTATTATTATTATTCACGTTCTTGTTATATTTTCAGCCTGTCATGGTGTTCAGCAAGGTTAAGAAACTTGAACAAGGTCATAAAGTTGGATTTCAGTTCGGTTCTCTCACTCCATTCAAACACACTACCTTTCATAACACATAAAATGAGGTTTGCATTATCCTTGACCATCCAATCTGAAGTGCCCTGCCCACTTACTCTCTTTCATCATCCTGTTTATTTCCTTCTAGGACTTGTCACAGTTCACAATTATCTTGTTTATTTGCTAGTTACCCCACTCCCTTGAGAAATGTTTGTACTATAAGAGTGGGTAATTTTTCCAGTTTGCTCACAGCCATATCCCAGTGCTTTGAACACAATAGGTTCTTGATAAATATTTATCAAATACAATGAATGAATGAATACACTTAAGTGCTTTTGTATGACTAAATCAAGTTAACTTAAGTAAAGAGATCTGGTATGGTCTGAATGTTTATGTCCCTCCAAAATTCTTATCTTAAAATCCAATCCCCATTGTGAGGGCATTTGGAGGTGGGTGCTTTGAAAGGTGATTAGGTTGTGAGAGCTGAGCCTTCATGAATGGGATTAATGTCTGTCATATTGACAAATACATATTGGGCTGGGCATGGTGGCTCATGCCTGAAATCCCAGCACTTTGGGAGGCTGAGGCAGGAGATTGCTTGAGCTCAGGAGTTCGAGACAGGCCTGGGCAACATGGCGAAATCCCAGCTCTACAAAAAAATACAAAAATTAGCCGGGCATGGTGGTGTGAGCCTGTGGTCCCAGCTACTCAGGAGGCTGAAGTGGGAGGATCACCTGAGCCCAGTCGGTTGAGACTGCAGTGAGCCATGATTGTGCCACCACACTTTAGCATGGGCAACAGAGCAAGACCATGCCTCAGAAAGAAAGAAAACCAACAAATATCTATTTGGTCTTTGATCACAGTTTTCTGGCATAGAACTCCTAAAATCCTTAGAATCTCCAAAGTGATGTCTTTTTGTATGCTAATGATTGACTGATAACTAGCAACCCCCAGGTGGTAGCATCAGGATGGAGGCTGGTCACTGGAAAGACGAAGGCATGTTGAGAGGTTTAAGATTTTCAGCCCCACCTCCTAACCTCTAGGAAAAGGAGAGGGGATAAAAGTTAAGCTGATCACCAATGGCCAATGATTTAATCAATCATGCCTATTGATTGAAGCCTCCATTTAAAAAAATTAAAAAATAAAAATAGAAATAAATACATAAATAAACAGGATTTGGAGACTTTCCAGATAGCTAAGCACCTGGAGCTTCCTGGAGGGTAGTATGCCCAGGACAGCATGGAAGCTCCATGCCCTATGCATCTCTAATTTGTATCCTTGGTAATATCCTTTATGATAAACTAGTAAATATAAGTTTCCAAGTTCTGTGAGCTACCCTAGCAAATTAACTGAATTCAAAGAGGGGGTCAGGGGAACCCCCACTTGAAGCCAGCCAGTTGGTCAGAGGTTCCAGAGACTCAGACTTGCTACTGATTTCTGGGACTTGGGAGGAAACCTTGGGGACTGAGCCCCCAGCCTGTGGGATCTTGTCAGAGGCATTTGAACCAGAGCAACTCCATCTTTATAATAGGAGCTGGGTAAAATAAGGCTGAAACCTACTGGGCTGCATTCTCAGATGTTTAAGACATTCTAAGTCACAGGATGAGATACCAGGTCAGCACAAGATACAGGTCATAAAGACCTTGCTGACAAGACAGGATGCAGTAAAGAGGCCAGCCAAAACCCACCAAAACCAAGATGGTGACAAGAGTGGCCTCTGGTCGTCCTCACTGCTGCACTCCCACCAGCACCACGAGTTTACAAATGCCATAGCAACCTCAGGAAGTTACCCTATATGATCTAAAAAGGGGAGGCATGAACAGTCCACCCCTTGTTTAGCATATAATCAAGAAATAACCATAAAAATTAGCTACCACCAGCCTTTGGGGCTGCTTTGTCTCTGGAGTAGCCGTTCCTTTGTTCCTTTACTTTCCTAATAATCTTGCTTTCACTTTACTCTGTGGACTTGCCCTAATTTCTTTCTTGCGAGAGATCCAAGAACCCTCTCTTGGGGTCTGGATCAGGATCCCTTTCTAGTAACAATCTGATGCTATCTCCAAGTAGATAGTGTCAGAACTGAATTGGAGGATACCCAGTTGGTATCTACTACAAAACCAATTGCTTGCTCGGTGGTGGGGAGACACTCCTCCCCCACCCACCCACCCCTCAAACCACCTACATTTGGTCACAGGTCTGCACTGATTGTTGTTGAGTGAGAGAAATTTAGAAAGCACTTCTCTAAAAAAATAAATAAATAAAACTCTAAAAAGAGTTTTTTCTCTACCCTTAATGCCCTTATAAGGTTCTAGAGAGCTCCCTCACCCTTTCCACCATGTAAGGACATAGCAAGACAACAGCTGTCTATGAACCGAGAAGGAAGCCCTCACCTGGACTAAGACAAGATCTTACAAAGGGTCACTGAATAATGAAGAGAACTAGCGTCCAGAATTTAAATGTTCATGGTTACTTTGTTCTAGTCTTATTCTCTTTCTTTCAAACCCTACTCTTAGTGTTTTCAATTATGGTGCTATTTTTACTCAAGTTACATGGTGATCAAACTGTATTCTCTTTCAAATCCTTCCCACTAAATGCTTTGTATTTTTTCTAGAATTACAAGTACACAAGGAATATAAAAGGGCCACCAAGCCCATTATCCAATATCCACGCAAAGTCTGGCCCAGAAAACATAAAGGATGTTAGATTCAAGTAAAAGTATTGTTTACACCAGTTTGTTTAGCTGTTTTAATAAACAGCCTTGAACTAGGGATCTTAATGCGGTGGGACTGGGGCACAGCCTTGCTTTCTTTTGTGGTAGCTACAGAGTATAGCCAGCCTCATCATCTTGAAAATATGTTTCTTTAGTCATTATAAACCCTGTACAAAAGAAATCAGATGGATTAGAGCAAATCTCTTACCACTACTGAATAAACAACTCAAGGTTCATGGTCTAGCCATCAATAACAGTCATTTAAAAATGTGTTTATTGGAAGTTTTTAATGGCATAATAAATGCTTTGATGTATTGTGATAAAAATCAATATAAAATGTATATATATACTTTAACAATAGGGAACTAAAGAAATACTTGTTAAGTCTACATGATGAAATTATACACAGCCAATAAAAATCATGTTTTAGAAGAATCATTAAGAAGTAGGAGGCCAGGCACGGTGGCTCACACTTACAATCCCAGCACTTTGGGAGGCCAAGACAGGCAGATCACCTGAAATGTCAGGAGTTCAAGACCAGCCTGGACAACATCATGAAACCCCATCTCTACTAAAAATACAAAAAATTAGCCAAGTGTGGTGGCACATGCCTGTAGTGCCAGCTACTTAGGAGGCTGAGACACGAGAATCATTTGAACCATGGAGGCAGAGGTTGCAGTGAGCCGAGATCGTGCCACTGAACTCCAGCCTGGGTAACAGAGGGAGACTCCATCTCAAAAACAAAAAACAAAACAAAACAAAAGCGGCTGGGCACAGTGACTCACGCCTGTAATCCCAGCACTTTGGGAGACCAAGGAGGGCGGATTGCTTGAGCTCAGGAGTTTGAGACCAGCCTGGGTAACACAGTGAAATCTCGTCTCTACTAAAATACAAAAAATTAGCCGGGCATGGCACCATGCACCTGTATTCCCAGCTACTTGGGAGGCTGAGGCAGGAGAACAGCAAGAACTGGGAGGCGGAGGTTGCAGTGCACCAAGATCGCGCATCTACACTCCTGCCTGTATAACAGACTCCATCTCAAAAAAAAAAAGAAGTAGGGAAATGCTTTCAGTTCATTTTGTATCAGTCCTGGTCCTGCCAGAAAATAGATGGCACACTCAAATGGAGTGATTGAGAAGAGTGACTATTTGCAAAGGTGTGGGCAAGGATAAGAAACCAGGGAGACTGAGGAAGCACCCCAAGGCTGGCAGCACTGGGGAGTCATTTCCATTCCTAGGCATGAAAGGGTTGGAGGAAGCAATTACCAGCACTCAGTAACACCTGTAGCTCTAGGAGAAGACCTCACACCATGAGCTGTGGACTTAGTAGAAGAATGACGCTTCTTTTAACGCACAGCCTGGCAGCAAGGAGGGATACCCCAGTCTCTGTCCTCCCATCATCTGATCTCCTAACAATACCTTCCATTGGCAGCATCCAACTGGAAGGCAGAGGGCAAAGGGGCTCATTACTGTAGCCCATCATGGTCAGCCTCCCAGAACAGAGGTGGATGGAGGGCAGTCGAGTGTGTGTCTGGAAAGGCAAATGGAGACTACCCAGCAAGATATTTAGTGAAAAAGTATTATAATCCCAAATCTCTAAATCTATATATGTCACAGGTTCCCTGGCACATAGATTCTGAGATTTGCATGTGGGTTTGTTATGAAGTGCCCTCGGGAACAATACCTGCCAGAGGAGAGGGAAGCTGGATTGACAGAGGGAGAAGTAAACTATAATGCGGTTGCAAGAGAGACTTTAGTTATTTCTGCGTCGAGCTCTAGAGCTAGGATGGCCCTTCACAGTTGTCCCAACTGAGGCAAGAAGGCTGGACTTTGGTACCCTCTCAGCAACAGATTCTTGGATGTAGGCTGTCTCCGTGAGGCCAAGGTCAACGACTGGCTAGAACCATTAGCAGATAACACTCCAGGCACTGGGCAAGTGAGCATGCCATCGTGAAGGTGGAGGTAGGGATGAGCAACGCCTGGCTAGAACCATTGGCAGATAACACTCCAGGCACTGGGCAAGTGAGCATGCCATCGTGAAGGTGGAGGTGGGGATGAGGCTGAGGGAAGCATGCTACAACTTTCACTAAGATGTCAGTTAACACATGGCTGACTCTGGGTGATACAATTACACATAAGATTTTTCCTGACTTAAAAAAATAATAATTTTCTTTTGTTACAAGTGTTCTAAAACAAGTATTAACATGAGAATACAGAGCAATTCAGATGTTACATAGAGAGACTTAAATAGTGGCTTAAATGAATTATAGTTTATTATTCTGTCCTAAAAACGTTCTGACAGCAGTGCGCAGCTGGTATGAGCTCAACAACCATCAGGGACACTTGGTCCTTCTATCTGGTTGCTCTGCCACCTTCAATGTCTCGCTTCCATCTCATGGTTCAAGATGGCTGCTCCAACTCCTGTCTTCACATTCCAGCAGGAAAGTAGAAAGTAAATAGTGGAGGGCCCACCCTTTCCCTTTAAGGGCACAACTCAGACACTGCACGTATTATTTTCCTTCACATCTCATTGGTGGCCATACAAGCTTCAAAAAGGCTGAGAAATATGGTCCTTATGCTACGGGGCGGTCTAAGTCAGTTTGGAGAACTAAACAAAATACCTTAGACTGGGTACTGCATAAACAATGAAAAAATTATTGCTCTCAATTCTGGGTGCCAGGAATTCCAAGACTGAGGCACCAATAAACTCTATGCCTGATAAGGGCCTGTTCCTCACAGATGGTACCTTCTATGTATCCTCACATGGTAAAAGGGGTGCGGAAACTCTCCAAGGCCTATTATAAGGGTGCTAACCCCATTTGTGTGAGCTCTGCCCTTATGACCTGATCACCCACTCAAATGCCCCACTTCCTTATACCATCACATTGGGGATTGGATGTCAACATCTGGAGGGAGGGACACAAACCTTCAGACCACAGTAGGGACCATGTGTACAGCTTAAGTTCAGCATTTCTATTACTAAAGAAAGAAGGGAATAGTTGGGTGTTGGGAAATAATTGGCAGTTTCTACCACAATTTGTATTAGTTTGATAATCAGTAAATTTACAGTTAAAAATAAAAACACACAGTTGTTTGCTAGTCTGTGTATTCCAAGCAGGCTCAGAACAAACCATTCTTTTTCCTTGTAATTCCTGATGGGATGCAGATGTATGTGGCAGATCTATCCCCCTGTGTAACATTCCATGGAATGGTGTAAGGACCAAAGGGCATAGGCTATTGTCACAGTGTCTAGTAATACTGCAGCTTAATCAGTGTGATATTAAGCAGCTGCCAGTTAGTTTAATTTTTAACGCTCAGAAGGTCAGGTAATTTGCCATCAAAATCATAGTCCACAGGGGTCAGCTAACATTATATTTAAAAAGCGACATTCCAGAGACAGCTTCTACAGATCCTTCTGCCACCCAGGTCAATAAATGATGTTTTGCAAACTGACATGCTATCTTATCAAAAATAGTTTTTTCTTGATGACTTATTAATTAGCATAATAATGTTCAAAATGGATTATCACTAGTGAAATTAAAGGTATTCAAAATATGTGGATTGGGCTGGGCACAGTGGCTCCCAGCACTTTGGGAGGCCAAGATGGGCAGATCACTTGAGGTTAGGAGTTCTCAAGACCAGCCTGGTCAACAAGGTGAAACCTCGTCTCTACTAAAAATACAAAAAAATTAGCCAGGTCTGGTGGTGGGTGCCTCTATTCCCAGCTACTCAGGAGGCTGAGGCAGGAGAATCATCTGAATCAGGAGGTGGAGGTTGCAGGGAGCCAAGATCGCACCACTGCACTCTAGCCCGGCCGACAGAGAAAGACTCCATCACACACACAAAAAAAGTGGATTGGCTCAAATGATTTAGAAACACTCCCCAATCCTGTCACAAACATGATATAAGAATCCAGAGATTCTTATAACATGTACCATGAGGGATAACATCAGAAGTTGCATACTCTAATTGGTCCCATATCCAGCTACTGGTTTCAAAGAAATTCTGACGATATGATCTTTCTTGGTCCTAGAATGTCATGTTTTACCTTCAATGAGTTTTGCATATAACATCAATGCTATGGTCTGAACGTGTCCCTTCCCAAATTCAGGTGTTGAAACGTAATGGCTAATGCGATGGTATTAACAGGTGGAGGCTTTAAAATGTGATTAAGCCATGAGGTCTCCTCTTTCATGAGCGGCATTAAGGCCCTTATAAGAGGCTTCCCGCAGAGTTCAGAGCTCTTGCTCTTCTACCTTCTTCCTGTGAGGACACAGCATCCCTCCCCTCCAGGGGATGCAGCAACAAGGTATACCCTGGAAACAGAGGGCAGCCCTCACCAGACACTGGACCTGCCAACATCTTGATCCTGGATTCCCCAGCTTCTAGAACTATACAAAAATTAATTTTTGTTCTTTGAAAATTACTCAGTCTCAAGTATTTTGTTGGAGCAGCACAAATAAATTAAGACATTTTAAGACAAATTAAGATCATCAGAAGAAAGTTGAAATGAACTTCTTTGGGCCACTTGTTAATCAATGCTTGATTAATAAATGCTTTTATAGCAACAAAAAAAGGACTCCCTATTCAATCAGTGTTGTGGAGATAATTCGCTAGCCATCTGCTGAAGACTGAAACTGGACCCCTTCCTTACACCATGCACAAAAATCAACTCAAGATGGATTAAAGACTTAAGTGTAAAACCTAAAACTCTAAAAGCCCTTGAAGAAAACCTAGGAAATACCATTCGAGATATAGGCCCTGGCAAAGATTTTATGACAAAAGTGCCAAGAGCAATTGTAACCAAACCAAAAATTGACACATGGGACCTAATTAAACTAAAGAGCTTCTGTACAGCAAAAGAAACTATGAATAGAGTAAACAGATAATTCACAGAATGGGAAAAAATATTTTCAAACTATTCATCTCACCAAAGTCTAACATCCAGAATCTATAAGGAACTTAAATTATCATTTATTGTTGTCATTAAAAAGTAGGCAAAGGTCACCAACCAATGAGTGGATAAAGAAAATGTGGTATAGATACACCATGGAATACTTACCCATGAAATAAAATAATGGCCTTTGCAGCAGATTGTGCTGGAGACCATTATTCTAAATGAAGTAAATTAAGAATGGAAAATCACATATTGTATGTTCTCATTTATAAGTGAGAGCTAAGCTATGAGGATGCAAAGGCGTAAGAATGATATAATGGATTTTGGGGACTTGGGGGAAGCGTCGGAGTGGGGTAGCAGATAAAAGACTACATACTGGGCACAGTGTACACTGCTCAGGTGACATGTGCACCAAAATCTCAGAAATCACTGCTGAAGAACTTACCCATGTAACCAAAAATCACCTGTATCCTCTAAAACTATTGAAACAAAAGGTTTTTTTAAGTAGGCGAAGGACATGAACAGACACTACTCAAAAGAAGACATATACACAGCCAACAAGCATATGAAAAAATGTTCAACATCACTAATTGTTAAAGAGATCAAATCAAAACCACAATGAGATACCACCTTATACCACTGAGAATGGCTAATGTCAAAAATTAACAGATGCTCGTGATGTTGCAGAGAAAACGGAATACTTACACATTGTGGATGAGAGTGTAAATTAGTTCAGCCACTGTGGAAAGCAGTTTGGAGATTTCTCAAAGAACTTAAACAAACTACTATTTGATCCAGCAATTCCATTATTGGGTACATACCCAAAGGAATATCAATCTTTCTAACATAAAGACGTATGTTCATTGCAGCACTGTTCACAATAGGAACGACATGGAATCAGTCTAAATGGCTATCCATGGTAGACTGGATAAAGAAAATGCAGTACATGTACACCATGGAATACTACACAGCCATAAAAAAGAATGAGATAATGTCCTTTGCGGCAACATGGATAGAGTTGGAAGCCATTTTCCTAAGTAAACTAATGCAGGAACAGAAAACCAAACTCTGCAAGTCCTTGCTTATAAGTGGGAACTAAACATTCAGTACACATGCACACAAAGAAAGGAACAACAGACACTGGGGCCCACTTGAGGGTGGAGAATGGGAGGAAGGTGAGGATCAATAAACTACCTATTGGATACTATGTTTATTATCTGGGCAACAAAATAATATGTACATCAAATTCCCATGACATGCAATTCATCTCTAGAACCAACCCACACATGTACCCCTGAAACTAAAAGTTTAAAAAAAAAATACAAAAAATAAAGCTTGTACGTATGACTGAATTTTGCCCGAATCTTGCTTTTCTTCTTACCTGGTAGCTGGTTTGTGAGAGAGTGGCTAAACACAACTGCTCTGGAGTGGGAGCAGTATGTCCCTCAAACCTCAATAGTTATTCTTTTTTTTTTTTTTTTTTTTTTGAGACGGAGTTTCGCTCTTGATACCCAGGCTGGAGCGCAATGGCGCGATCTCGGCTCACCGCAATCTCCGCCTCCTGGGTTCAGGCAATTCTCCTGCCTCAGCCTCCTGAGTAGCTGGGATTACAGGCACGCGCCACCGTGCCCAGCTAATTTTTTGTATTAGTAGAGACGGGGTTTCACCATGTTGACCAGGACGGTCTCGATCTCTTGACCTCGTGATCCACCCGCCTCGGCCTCCCAAAGTGCTGGGATTACAGGCTTGAGCCACCGCGCCCGGCCTATTCTTACTCATCAAAAAGAATGTAAGAGTTATGCATGCCAAATTGGTTTAGGCTCAATTTGTAACACATACTCTGCTAGCCAGGCCAAATCCCAGGGATATCAAAAGAGAAGATAGGATTCTTATCATTCCACAATAATCTATTTATTCAGAATTAGTTTAGAGGAATATTTTACTATTCTACTTTTGGAAAAAAATAAATTAATTTCTTCATGTGAAAATTCCTCCCTTTCACTCTACCAATTTGTTCATTTTAATAAGCTTGCACTAAGTGCCAGCAAATCAATGTTCTTCATTAGGGGTCAACAGCCTACAGCCCACAGACCAAATCTGCCTTTCATCTTTTGTATAACCCACAAACTAAGAATGGCTTTAACATATTTAAATGATTAAAAAAAAAAAAATTCATGACACAGGAAAATTATGTGAAATTCATATTTCAGCATCTGTTAATAAAGTTTTATTGTGACACAGCTTCATTCATTCATTTACGTAGGTCTTTGGCTGCACTGGTGCTGTAATGGCAGAGCTGAAGTTGCAACAGAGAATGTTTGGCCCATGAAACCTAAACTATTTGCTATCTGGTTCCTTATACAGAAAAAAGTTTGCTGGCCCTTTTCTTGATGATGGGGATATACCATTGAACAAGTCAGCATATAGGCCCAATTCTTACGGAGCTTCGATTCTTGGGGGAGGCAGACAATAAACAAATAGATGTGAAAATATCCAACAACAGCAAGTGCTATGGTGAAAATAAGAGTGAAGTGATAGAACACCAGCAATGTTCTTTCTAGGGATGTGATATTTCAGCTAAGACCTGAATGGTGAGAAGGAGGCAACCATGTAAAGATGGGTAAGAATGTTCCAGGTGAAGTCCATCAGGGAACTCCTGAAGCTTAGAGTGTAGGGGAGCAAGAAGGTGGGAAATGGGGTGACTGACAGAAGAGTATGCATACTCCTCATTCCTCTACAGATTGTCAGAGACAGTAACAATCTTTCTGGAACATGGTGACAGCCATAAAAGACTTATTAATAACCACTTGGTCAGTGTAAAACACACAGCATCAGAAGGGAAGAGGCTGAAAGATTGCACCATTTCCCTCAGTTCACACCCTGGAACAGGTAGCAATTAAGCTGCAAATTCCTCTCTATCCCCCAACTTGTCCTCTTTAAAGTATCTGAGAAAAGATGTAACTGAGTGGAAATCAGTTTGATAACATGTAACCCTTCCTTGCACAACGCAAGATCCATGAGCTATGCTCTTGGCATATGAGCTAAGAGATTAGTAAAGTTCAATTTCCCCTACTCATCCCCATACTGCTCCCACTCCAGGTGTGGAAGCTAAATTTGTCTCCACACCCTTCGTTCTCATGGGTTACACACATTATTGTGAAAAATCAGTCAGCAAGATTGATATTTCATCAATTTTGATGATTTGGAGAGAAGAAGGAAATTCAACCAAGGCCAACACTTCAGTTGCTACAAATGTGTTCATAAATAAAGAACATGATCATATGAAACAACTTTAATTTTAAAAGCTTTTCCTAAAGTAACTGACTTTTGTCTCTTTGCAAGCACATACACATATATATACATATATATACGTGTGTGTGTGTGTGTGTGTGTGTGTATATATATATATATATATATTTTTTTTTAATGACCACGGTTAGAGGGAATATAATTTTTATTTTTCTAGAGACAGAATCTTGCTCTGTTACCCAGGCTGAAGTACAGTGGTACAATCATAGTTCACTGCAGCCTCAAACTCCTGGGTTCAAGGGATCCTTCCTGCCTTAGCTTCCTGAGTAGCTGAGACTACAGGCACATGCCACCATCCTTGGCAACTTTTACTTTTTATTTTTGTAGAGGTGGGGTCTCCCTACATTGACTAGGCTGATTTTGAACTCCTGGGCTCAAGTGATCCTCCTGCCTCAACTTCCCAAAGTGGTGAGAGCACAGGTGTGAACCGCTGCCACACCCAACCCAAGAATATGAATTTTTAAAACCAACATTCCAATTGGTACAGGGAAAGAAAACTGCACCTTTTTAAAGAAAAACAAGTCCCTTAAAGAGGAGAAAGAACTGTAATTAGAAATGTATTAAGAACTAAAAAGCCGTTTATAACTTGTTTCCTAAGAAACCAAAAAATAGAACTGACAAGTACAACTTTCAAAGAAGCTCAGATTTACTTACTCTATTATTAAAATTTCCAGTTCAAAATTTTTAGAATTACTAATGAAAGGGGTGAAAAAAGCTCTTACAGGAAAAAAATGAAGTCCTTCCAGTTAAATCTGTAATGCTTCTGCTAGTGAAAATTGACCTTCACGAACAAAGAAAACACCAGGGTTGCTCTCAAACCAGTTAATAATATATTTAGCAACTAACACCACATTGTGATTCTTATATAACCAAAAATGACACCAAGATAGTCTCCTAAATTTGCGGACATAGCTTTTTGGCATAACAGCTTTTTGGCAGATAAATGTATTTAATAGAGAAGATGTAAATTTGGTCATCAGGAACTAAAGCTCTTAGTAGAAAGGTAACAGCTCACTCCCTGCTGACATTTCCATATTCCATTCGATATCTTCAGTAGGGGGAGGAAATCTGTGGACTGTATTTCTTTATGTTTGAAGCCCTTCTGAGTAGTTTTATGAGATTAAAAGGGTCATGTTTAGGGCTGGGCAGCAGACGCGAAGGAAGGCCAGCGTGAACCTTTGGGAATGTGCACTCCAGCTCACGCACTCCAGCCTCTCCCCTGCTGATCACATATGGGGGAGGCAGAAGCACAAGCTTAACCTTGAGAGGGGCTCTGGCTCAGAGGTCCCTGCCCAGGATCTGTCACATACACACAGAAGGCAGCACAAAGAGTATGAAATGCTTAGCCCTCCCAATACTCTTGATAGCCTTCCAGTACAACCAGCCACTCCAGTAATTAAACGAAGTCAGCCGTGGCATTTCCCTGTGACCAACTTGGAGGGGGCTGCACCTCACGGGGCAGTGAGGAGGTCATAGTGTCAGGCAGTGGAGAATTGCTGAGACCTGCAGTGAGGTCCACAGGGCAGCAAAATCAGACGCTAAGAGACCTCCTCCCACCTTTGACCGCATAACTATTTCATTCCAGGAGTTCCAGGCCTTCAGGTAAAAGGTCAAAGGACCAAAGTACAAAGCATATCCTCCTTCCTTTTGCCTATCCAATTCCTAACCTTTCCTTTAAAAAATCCCTTTTCTTTATGAAGTCATATTACAATCCCTGCCCACAAGACTTTTCCATCTAGCTGGAGATACAAATATGCTTCCAACCACCTAAGAGACTGTGTCTATTCTGTGATTTAAAGAAAAAAACAAACAAACAAAAAAAAAACAAACTGTTTTACAAAAATTTTTTTAACAGGATTTGGAGATAAAGCTTTTTCTATCACTTGGAATTGGCAACCAAGTATAGCTAAGTATCACCAAATGCTAAAAGAAGAAATGAACTGGCCGGGCGTGGTGGCTCACTCCTGTAATCCCAGCACTTTAGGAGGCAGAGTAATCCCAGCACCTCTGCAGGCAGATTGCTTGAGGCCATGAGGTGGAGACCAGCCTGGCCAATGTGGTGAAATCCTGTCTCTACTAATAATGCAAAAATTAGCCAGGCAGGGTAGTGCACACCTGTAATCCCAGCTACTTGGGAGGCTGAAGCAGGAGAATCACTTCAACCCAAGAGGTGGAGGTTGCAGTGAGCCGAGATTGCGCCACTCCATACCAGCCTGGGTGACAGGATGAGAGTCTGTCTCAAAATAAAAAGAAGACATGAACACCTGGAGCTAGATTCCTCCTTGAGGGCACCTTAGGACACAACTTACATAGTTCTAAAAATATAACAACTGACTGCAGATGCATTAACCAAAAGTCGTATAAAAGCATAATGGGGAAATGAGGGAAGCAAAGAGTAGTTAAGAGTCACATCTTCATCTACCATAATAGAACATCAATAGATTTGTCTATCACAACAAAAAGTCACTAGACAGTACGTAAAGTTAATGATTTAAGAGATACCACTTATTTTGAAATAGGAGGAATACTCAAAAAAAATCGGTAACACTACTGTTGAAGAGTGGGATGTGATGGGTTGAAGAGGTAGAAGTTGCTGGTTTTTTAGTATTTTTAGCACTGTTTGACTCTTAACATGCAGGTTAATAAATTAATAATTTTATTAATTATTAGATTTAAAAATAAATTTATAGAAAAAGAAGGCAATATTATTCTCTAGGGAAAAAATAAATGTAAGTTTCATGGGCCTTTCCTGTGTGCTGTTTGTCAAAAATGTTGTCTAGAATACATGGATATAGCTGGTAGGTCATAGCTAGACTTAAATCAAATTCCTAGAGATTGGCCAGGTGAAGTGGATCATGCCTGTAATCCCAGCACTTTGGGAACCAAGGCAGGAGGGTTGCAGCAGGCCAGCCTGGCCAACACAGCAAGACCTTATCTCTCTTAAAAAAACAATTTCTACAGGCTGAGGATTGTTTATCACATATTATGAAGGAGGCTCCAAATGAAGGTGGGCATGTATGTATTTATTTCAGTAATGTACATAGATCTGAAATTGAAGTCAAAGGGGGATAGGGGAGGCTCTCATGGGTGTGCTCCAAGAATCACCAGAAACAGATCAAAATCAGACAGACCTAACAAAGAAGAATGACACACCAGGACCCAAGAATGCAAGCGTGCAACTCAAACAGCACCACACACGCTAACCGGCCCTGGAAGATTCACTGCTGAAGTTATATACCAGGGTCATCAGAAAAAGGCCAACCTCTGCTGAATAGCTTCCATCCTAGGGGGAGAAAGTAAGTGATAAGTATCGCATACTTTAGAAAGAACAGCATTTAAAATTACTTAGGGAGACAAATGCTTCCGTAACACTCCTGATTGGCTCGTTGGGCAGCAAAACCAAGCTTTACAAATCCTAACAGGTTTAAAGGAATGGAAAATGATGCCTAAAATAAAGCTTTGGCTCATCCTACCAGTGTTGCACCTTGGTTGCCTATTTTATATGCCATTTAAGTGAAAGCCTGCACTAAAAATTTTGATTTTGTCATCCTCAGCTATCCAGAAAATGGCAATACTTAACATTCTACTTCTAATACAATTACAATTAATGTGTTATCTATAATACACCCTCTACCATGCTGTTTTATCATCCATTTTACATTTCCCCAAGAGATAATGCATGTTCATTTTTACCACTCTTTCTCTTTTTAAAATTCAATAGATTTGTTTAATTCAATGATTACTATCATATCTATTTTAAAATAACTTAGCTGATACATAACAATAATTGGCTCTACTATATCTATCTAAATATTATCCCAGTAATGTATTTAAAATTATTTATCAATAACACTTCACTTGGTAATACCCAAATACTTGTTGTGGTTTCTAACTTACCATTCCTGTTGCTTTTTTTCTTTATTGGACATTGAATGTAGCAGATTTATTTTATTTTATTTTATTTATTTTGAGACGGAGTCTCATTCTGTGGCCCAGACTGGAGCGCAGTGGCATGCTGTTGGCTCAATGCAACCTCTGCCTCTAAGTTCAAGCGATTCTCCTGCCTCAGCCTCCTGAATAGCAGGGATTACAGGTACATGAAACCACGCCCACCTAATTTTTTATATTTTTTTAGTAGAGATAGGGTTTCACCATGTTGGCAAGGTCAGTCTTGAACTCCAAACTTCAAGTGATCCACCCGCCTCAGTCTCCCAAAGTACTGGGATAACCGTTGTGAGCCACCATGTCTGCCCTGGGTATGGCAGATTTGACACAGTGGTTTTGTCTGAAGCCACTGTGATGAAGACAATGGAAAAAGTGAATATTTTGACAAAACAGTTTTGAGAAATGTACATCAAAATATAGAAACAATTTTTACAAAAACTTACAGTAATAATTGGGATGGGGAGATGGGATGGAATGAGACTCTGGGGTGGCATGGTGACCAAGAACGGGATGAAAATTTCTGTCTTTCATATTATGTGGTAATTTTTTTTTTTTTTTTTTTTTTTGAGACGGAGTCTCGCTCTTGTTACCCAGGCTGGAGTGCAATGGCGCGATCTCGGCTCACCGCAACCTCCGCCTCCTGGGTTCAGGCAATTCTCCTGCCTCAGCCTCCTGAGTAGCTGGGATTACAGGCACGCGCCACCGTGCCCAGCTAATTTTTTTTTTTTTGTATTAATAGAGACGGGGTTTCACAATGTTGACCAGGATGGTCTCGATCTCTCGACCTCGTGATCCACCCGCCTCGGCCTCCCAAAGTTATGTGGTAATTTTTAAAAAGTAGCTTATTATTTAGAACTTATCAAAATATTCCAGACTCAAAAAATTCCATCACAGACTGAAAAACGATTAACCATTCTCCCTGAACCTCTTTGGATATCTCCTACACAATTCTCTTCCCATTGGATTGTTTATGAAAGCCCAAAGTATTTAAATAAAATAATAGATATCCTAAGATTTCACCCAAGTACTTCAGTATACAGCTATAAAAAAAAGACATTTACCTACATGACCATGATATCACACATAACAAATTTAATACTAATTCCTTAATGTTCTTTAATACCCAGGCCATATTCAAATCCTTCCCCAGATGTCTTTTACAGCAGTTTATCCAAACCGGAGAAAAAAAATCTGTATCTATATAATATTTGTGATACAAATATAGAAAAATACTACAACTGTGAAATCTAAACGTGGGTATTACGCTATTCCCTGTGTTTTCTATGGATTTGAGATTTTGTAATATAATGTCCAAAAGATTTACATCATTATATCTTTATAGATATGATTATAAATGTATTAGAGGAGGGTATCGTCTAGACCATGCTACTGGGCCCTGTCCTGTCCAACGCTGACATCAAGTATTCGGACAATGATATAGAAATGATCCTTATCAAATTTCTCAGTTGATGAGCTAGGAGAAATAATAAACATTTTAGATAATTGAATCAAGATCCAGAAACACTCTGACAAACTAAATATAGCAGACTGGTGAGGAAATGAGTGGCAATATATTGGATGTCTTTTTATGTTTATTAAGAGCTGGAGGCACAAGGTCAGAGGTTGATAGATGCAGTAATCGGGAAAGGACCTAGGGATTACCAATAGCTTTGGTGATGGTCAGATCAAATGGAATTGCCTGAGCCTTAAAAAAAAATTACAGCTCTTTCAGAATTTGTCCAGCAGGTTTTCTGGTTTTTACTGGAAAATACCTCTTCCCCACCCCGCCACACACAAAAACCAAATTTTAAAATAGAGTCCTGCATCAAGAGAGCCCGCTGCCCTCCTAGCCTGTGACCTGCATCTGTCAGCCTTGTGAGATGGGCATTGCCAGGGAACTGGGATGGCAAATGTGAGACTAGGAAGTGGAGGTGGGGGGCATGGAAGGTAGTGATACAAAAGCCAAATTGCTATAGAATCTAGAAGTAAGTTTCCATCGTTATGGGAAATCTTCAAGGTAAGTAGCAAGGTAGCCTAACCATCTTGTTGTGTAATTCAAGCACTTGATTGGGTCTACATTCAGAGATTATCTTATCCTGTTTGGCATATTTCACAAGGACAGATGTGTCGGCCAAACTGGAGATGCGGACATGATAATGAGCAATTTTTTAAAAGCCACAGTATCTGAATGGAGGTCGCCTTGGCATTGACAAGGGAAATGGGAGGATCTCAGTTTGTACGAAGGTTAAAATCCTTTATTCAGTTCCCAAGAGTTTTCTGGATCAAATCCTCCATGCCTTGCTTCATTCTGTAGAAATATTCTTTTGTGTCTACCTATCCATCTCTCCTCAAGTCCTTGAGGATACAGACTATATTACCCATCTTTGTATCCACTGTTCCCAACACTCTCCCTGACATACAGCAGATACTTTATAATATTTGTAGAATGAATAAATGCTTGCCCAGAGGACACAGGTAATAATCAAATGCATCAGCTCATGCTGTATCAGAGACTACATAGTCCTCTGGGTGTTCTCCAGGCAACACCATGGCCGAGTGGAACACACTGACTTTGGTCTCCATGACTGACCAACCAGGCAACAATTGAGGCTGCACAAAGATAAGAGCATTAAGAATGATGCAGCACTAAGCCAGTGGACCAGGGTCTGATATTGCTGGATCGTTGTCTAAACTGAATGTGAAACTTCAAACTTTTAGAATGCAGTGTCACGAGTGTGCTTTGGTGGATTAAGGCAGTATGTTTTCTGCAAACAAGTCAGGCTCTGTAGCTCTGATTCAATATACACACATGGGTTCCTGGGACTTTTAGAGAGATAACCCTCTGCAAAATGGCCAGTAATCATTGATAAAGAACTCCCTGGATCTCCTGCCAGAAGATTCCTTCATCTAGGGTCTATTGGCTTTCCCTTGGGGCAGGGGTAGGAAGGAAACTCACAGGAAGACCTGTTTGCTCTCCTAGCATCCAGTCTCCTCTCCAGTTGAAGGCATCAACGATCAGGTCAGGTCAGCTCTGTGAACCATCCTAACATGGATGGGGCATCATGATACCCGGTATTTTCTTCAAGTGTACTTTCCTCTGCCTCAAATCTTAGAGGACTTAGGTTGTGTTTAGTGTGTGTGTGTGCATGCATGCGTGTGTGTGTGTGTGTGAGAGAGAGGGAGAATGAGAGAGAGAGACCAGATGACTTCTCAGGTCCCTCCTAGATCTAAAATTTTAAGATGATTGTTCTGAAAGTACTAACAATGGATCACTAGCTTTGGAATTTTTGACTAGCATTATTCAAAACATACTCATGATTGCAAGAAATAAGGCAAAGGACACTAAAGGGAGATACAAAACCAGAAAAATAAATGTGAGTAAAATAACATATCAACTTCAACTCATTAGCAAGGTAATACCACTGAAATCAACTAGTTTATACAGTGTCTACAAAATGGTTAGTTAGAAAGTAAGGTTGTTACACTACTTACGATAGCAAAGACTTGGAACCAACCCAAATGTCCATCAACAAAAGACTGGATAAAGACATATATATCATGGAATACTATGCAGCCATGAAAAGGAATGAATTCATGTCCTTTGCAGGGTCATGGATGAAGCTGGAAGCCATCATTCACAGCAAACTAACACAGGAACAGAAAACCAAACACCACAAGTTCTCACTCATAAGTGGGAGTTGAACAATGAGAACACATGGACACAGGGAGGGGAACATCACACACTGGATCCTGTCAGGGGTCAGGGGCAAGGGGAGGGAGACCATTAGAACAAATATCTAATGCATGTGGGGGCTTAAACCTAGATGACAAGTTGATAGGTGCAGCAAACCACCATGGCACATGTATACCTATGTAACAAACCTGCACATTCTGCACATGTATCCCAGAACTTAAATTTAAAAAAAGAAAGAAAGGCTGTTTGCCACAAGCAGCACCTCAAAAGGACAGACATGTGGTCCCAAACACCACGGTTCTCATTATATGGATTAATTTTTCTTAACTTCTTGTAAATGTGTTTACATTTTCAGTGTATATTGCCCCTTTGCCAATTCTCTTCCTTATTGTATTTCCTGCAGTCTTCTTTCCCCACTATGCAACCAGTACAGGTGCCTACCAATGAGTGTTTCTGCCCTCAGTCTGTCATTTCAATTAATCCTAAATACTCCATTAATGACTCCTCCTAAAATATGATTGGGTCTCCCTGTCCCCAGCTCAAAGCATTCTTCAATGATTCCTTGGTGCACAAGGGATTAAGTCAAAACTCAAAAGCCTGGCAGTTAAATCCTCACCAATCTGGCTCCTAGACAAGAAGTCAAACTCCATGTCATCTGAACCTCTCCCCAGTTCCTGTGTGCGTCTGTGATTCACTCCCGGAAGCTGCACTCTGACCCATGCCATCTCTCTTCTGTGGAGCATTCCCTGTCCCCCTCTCCTCTGAATGTCTCAGTTCTACCCACTCTCCAAAGCCCAAGTCAGATCTCTCTTTCAGGTTTACCAGCCATTCGCTATCCTTTGGTTTTCTGAGTTTCTACCACACTTCTTTACCATTTGACAGAATACTCCCTACATTGGTAATTAACTTTCATGGGCATAAGTTTTATTGCCCCCAGTAGATTGCTATCTCCTCAAGGTCAAGGACTTTATCCTTTTTAAATAAAAATTCCTAAAATGCCTAGGACAATGCTCCGCATGGCAGGTGCTCAACAAATAATGACAAAGAGTGAATGATAACAAACTTTTTTTTGAGGGGGGGTGGGGGCAGAATTTCAGTCTTGTTGCCCAGGCTGGAGTGCAATGGTGCAATCTTGGCTTACTGCAACCTCCGACTCCTGGGTTCAAGCGATTCTCCTGCCTCAGCTTCCCGAGTAGTTGGGATTACAGGCATCTGTCAACACGCTGGGCTAATTTTTTGTATTTTTAGTAAAAAGGGAGTTTCACCACTTTGGCCAGGCTAGGCTCAAACTCCTGACCTCAGGTGATCCACCCGCCTCAGCCTCCCAAAGTGCTGGGATTACAGACATGAGCCACCGCACCCAGACGATAACAAACATTTATGAACCACTTCATTTTGTCTGAAAGTATTTTGTCTGAAAACATCTTCAAACTTAAGGACCTTCTCTCTGCCTTCATAATGTTATGAATGAGTCTTAGCTTTTAAAATAATGTGATTTTTCAAGGGTGTCCACTGCTGATTATAATAGAGGGTCTCAGAGACAGATCCTGGCTAACAATACCCTCCTGTAGCATTTACTATGAGTGAGTCACTTTCAATTAGACAAGAGAACATTACATTCTAGAAATTGTCTCTTCCCACTGTGACTGACAAGGAAAAACTGACCTTAGGTATACTAAATCAAAAGCATATACTCATAAATCATAGATAACTCACATGCAGGGATGGGTATGGCCTTACTATGTGTTATTTGGCCTCACCACTCAAAATGTGATCCAAGGACAAGCAAAATCCACGTTGTTTGGGAGTTTGTTAGAGGCAGAATACCAGGCTCCATCTCAAACTTACTAAATGAGAATTCTTCCTTTTAACAAAAGCCCTGGGTGATTTGAAAAGCACTAGACAAACCCAAAACAAGCAAAAGTGACTGTACAGAGGAATTTTTCTTTTTCTTTTCTTTTTTCTTTCTTTTGAGACAGGGTCTCACTCTGGCCCCAGACTGGGGCACAGTGGTATGATCACGGCTCACCACAGCCTTGATTTCCTGGGCTCAAGCAATCCTCCCACCTCAGCCTCCTAAGTAGCTGGGACCACAGGTGTGCAGCACAATGCCCAGCTTTGTGATTTTTGTTGTTGTTGTTGTTGTTGTTGTTGAGATGGGGGGTCTCCCTACGTTGCCCAGGCTGGTTTCCAATTCCTGGGCTCAAGCACTCCTCCCACCCTTTACATTAACAATATTACATACTTTAAAAAGTTATCCTTTTTGTAAAGATTTTTGTAAAAATACATAATTTCAACAGTAATGAAAAGAATATGGATAAAATTTGTGTGCTGGGATTAGAGGTGTGAGCTACCACGCCTGGCCTGTACAGAAGGCATCTTTTTATGTAGGTTTGGTGAGTATAGGATTTTTATCCTTTCAAAACAGCCTATACCAGTGGTTCAACACAGATCGGTGGACCCCATCCCCAGGGTTTCTGGTTCAGAATGTCTGGGGTGGGAGCCAAGAATCTGCATTTCTAACAAACTTCCATATCAATGGTGCTGCTGCTGGCCTAGGAACCACACCACAGGCTTCTGCCATTAAAAAGAACGGGTCTCATAGTTTGCGAATTTTGCTCCTAGTGTACTCCCAACAGAAGAGAGAATACTAAGCTAGTAAAACAGAAAAGAAAAAGAAGTAGCAGCAAAATGTTTCATTTATGTTACAAGAAGGTAGCTGTTAACACTCCTTTGTACACAGTGGGGTAAAAATAGCCGAAGGAATTACTATAGCAACAGCTATGATATCCTCAGAGACTTTCTCCCCTGGCATTATTCATAAAGGGAGACCCATCTTACACAAATTCCATTTCAACTTTGAGACTTATCACAAACAGTAAACATGGGAAACTTATGCCATTCGTTAAATACTATGAGATAAAAAACAAATTTAAGATGGATTTGAAAAATGACTCTCTGAGCCCTGAATCTGGATTTGGTCCAGCAATTAAACAAAAAAGTGTAAGTCTTTATCTATATGGCTGTGAAACAACAAGAAAAGGAGAGCTGAGAAATGCCGAGAACACTTATTATAAAATTTTAAATGGTTTTTTTAAAATCCCAAAATAGCTTCTTTAAAACACTTTCCAAATTATGAATAAAAGAATGTATAAAAACCAAAGAGCTCCCCCTAGAGTTTGAAAAAAGAGTTATTACTTATACACACAAATAAAGCACTGTCTACCCTATTTTATCTGTATTCTTTTCATTACCGTTAAAAATATGTAGTTTTACAAAAATCTTTACAAAAAGGATAACTTTTTAAAGTGTGTAAACTGTTAATGTAAAAGAGAACTGACTTTTCCATAATGTCTGAAACCTATTTTTCTCTTAAAAATGTGGCAGTTGCATTTATCACTGTGAATGATTATCTTCAGGCAAATCATTAAAAAGTTAGGATAGAATATATACACCTACTATGTACCCACAAAAGTTTTAAAAATAATTGAAAAACAAAAAAGTTGGGATAGAGTTTAAAGCATTCATGGACATGACAGTTATGAAATTGATTCAAGAGACCCTACCTGAGCTTGCTATACTTCCTTGAGTAACTCCTCTTCTAATCCCAACTTTTCTCATCAATAGGGGTTAGATCACACCAATGGTTCTCAGACCTGGTTGCTCATTGGAAGCACCTGAGATCACTGGAAATAATTTGATGCATGGGTTCCAGCCCCCAAGATCGTGATTTAATAGTTCTGTGGGTGGAGCAGGAGGCGTGGGCAATTTATCTACAAGGTTAAAAGCTCCCCAGGTGATTCTAATATGCAGATTGGCTATACCAGATTGGGTGATCTCCAAGCTGTCTTTCACCCTTAAGCATCTAATGCTCTAGTTCAGTGGCTCTGAAGCTTTCATGTGGATCAGAGGCACCTGCGGGGCTTCTTAAATCCACTGCTGGACCTTACCCCTAGAGCTTCGGATTCAGTAGGCTCAAGGAGGGGCCCAAGAATTTACGTTTGTAACAAGGTGCGAGGTAATGCTGATGCTACCAATCCAAGGTCATCCTTTGAAATCATTGTTCTACATTATTTTAAAATTACATTTTCCAAACTCTCAAATTATTTTTACTCTCCTTGATGAAACCACAGTATGATATGGTTAATTAATCTCCTTGATTCCAATCTCCCTTCTTCCAGTTTTTAGCCCATACTTTCAACACAGTTAGTAACCTAACCCATAAATCCTACTGTGTCACTTGCTGCCCTGAAACTTTTCAATGACTCCCCATTGCTGACAGAAGAAAGGTCAGATTCAA
This sequence comes from Aotus nancymaae, assembly GCF_030222135.1. Taxonomy (NCBI): domain Eukaryota; kingdom Metazoa; phylum Chordata; class Mammalia; order Primates; family Aotidae; genus Aotus; species Aotus nancymaae. The sequence goes on along the minus strand of NW_026988471.1, from coordinate 52,980,274 downwards.
ATGACATGTAAAGCTTTTCAGTTTCCAGTAGTCTGTCATCTGCCTATGTTCCAGTTACATGTTCCCAAAAACACAATGAAGGCTCTTTCAGCTCAATGCTTTCATACCTGGCAGTCTCTTCTCCTGAAAGGTCCTTATTCCACCTTCTCTTTCTGATGTATTTGTCACCATTCACTCTATGTGCCAGGTACTGTGCAAGGAACCGGGAATTCAAGGAAGAAAAGGACAATCCCTGCCTTTAAGGAGCTTACAGTCTTGAGAAGCTCCCCAGGTGATTCTAAAATGCAGGTTGGCTGTACCAGATTGGGTGATCTCCAAGCTACCTTTCACCCTTAAGCGTCTATTGCTCTAGTTCCTGGCTCTGAAGGTTTCATGTGAATCAGAGGCACCTGGGGGGCTTGTTAAACCACACTGCTGGATCTTACACCCGGGCTTCAACATCAATGAATGGCAAACCCAACATCAGTCTTAATACCTCTCCCCCTTCTCCCTCTCATCTTTACCAGTGGCTGAAAAAGCTAATTATTGCCACGGATGGACGATAGCACATGCATAGAAGTGCACTGCCGCTTCTGGGAAAGAGTTTGCTTTCCAGATAAAAAGGAAAAGACCCAGAGCCATCCCTTCCCCCAGCCTTGAGTGTGGGTGCAACGCCTGAGGCTGGGACAGTCATCTTATAACCATGAGGGAAAGGACAAGAGAATCCTACAGACATGGTCCTGACATTGATGATCAGCTCAACAAGCAACAGTGGCCACTGACCTCCAGTCTCCTTTATATTTGAAAACAATAAACCATTTGTTGAGTCATTTGTTTATCAGTTTTCCGTTACTTACAGCTGAACGCATTCTCTTGGGGTGGAGGTGGGAAATATCCAGCAAGTCATCCTTTCACAGCAGCCGTGCTAAGTGATGTCAGGAAGCAGAGCATGCAGTGAGAGGTTACAACACAGCAAGTGGGGAATGAAAGAGTGGGGAGCAATCAGCAAGGCGTGGAGACAAGAAGGAAGCATCCATTCCAGGCAGAGGAGAGAGCTTCTGGAAAGGTCCTAAGGGAGGAAGAGCACTTGTGGCAGAGGACTGAAAAGCCTGCGAGAGGAGGAGCAGCAGAGGAAGCCGGAAGGAGAGGCGAGGCCTGTCCTCCCCAAGGCAGGAGGAACTCCTCCCACTGTGCCGCCCAGAGCTTCCTTCCCAAATTCTACCCCTGTCCTTACACCCTGTGCTAATTTTCCTGCCTACCTCTTTCACCTTAGTTAGACTGGACTTTTCACAACCGTTTAATCATCTTATGTTCCTTAGCACCTAGCAGAGGGACACAGAAATACACATAATTTCATTTACTGAATGAAAACATTATCATGATAAAATACTTTTTTTTAAGAGACGGGGTCTTGCTATGTTGGCCAGGCTGGAGTGCAGTGGCTATTCACAGGCACGATCCCACTACTGATCAGCACAGGAGTTTTGACCTGCTCCATTTCCAACCTGGGCCAGTTCTCCCCTCCTTAGGCAACCTGGTGGTCCCCCGCTCCCGGGAGGTCACCATATTGATGCCAAACTTAGTGCGGACATCTGGTCGGCATAGCGCACTACAGCCCAGAACTCCTGGGCTCAAGTGATCCTGCAGCCTCAGCCTCCCGAGTAGCTGGGACTACAGGCACATGCCACCACACCCAGCGATAAAATACTTTATTGAAAAGTATCCCGGCTGGGTGCTGTGGCTCATGCCTGTAATCCCAGGACTGGGAGGCCAAGGCAGATGGATTGCTTGAGTCCAGGAGTTCAAGACCAGCCTATGCAACATCGTGAGACCCTGTCTCATTAAAAAAAAAAAAGTATCCTAAAATGTCATAATCCAATGTGAGGGCTGACTTATGAATATTTTTGATGCCCAGTTCTACAACGGACTTGTACCATCACCCAGGTGTGCCACCTTCATGTGACTGAATGAGAAGCTTGTTCTAGAACCTTACTGGAGTTAAAATAGGTGATCTCAGGCAATATTTCCTGATTTTTGAACACTAAAAAAACAAAAAAAAAGCACAGGGAACTTTAGCAGCCCAGCGAAAAGTACCTGCCACAGATGAACGTCTAACCAGGAGTGGTTTGATAGTAGTAAATGACAATCTAACTCTGGAGAATATCAAACCACGCGTTTAGTTAGCTGACCCTTGCCCCGAAAAAGAGAAAGAGAAATAAAAAGTTGCATTATGCATCAAAATATTATCCAAATTTGTTTTCAAACAGTAGGTTTATGAGTGATTTTATTTAATTTCCATTTCTTAATATTTTATAGTTGGCTTGATTCACTTAAATTACTTAAATCAGTACAATTGTTTTCCTTACAAAAATAGGAGTACAAAACTTCCTCAGCCATGAGGCCTTAGTTTACTCAGTATTTTCTGAAAAATGCTTCATAATTTGTATAATTAAAAGTGAATCCAAAGTTTAAATTTAAATTGCAGATAGCCTTTGACCCACGTCCAGGAATCAACGCTTCAAAAATATGGGACTAGTACATACCTCATGTCAGTGGCATGAGGGAAACAAGGCACAGTATTTTATTAGTTAGAATTGCTGGTGTATGGTGGTAATCAACAGCAGACTGTGTTGGGCACAGTGGCTCACACCTGTCATCCCAGTGCTTTGAGAGGACTGGAGGATTACTTGAAGCCAGGAGTTTGACAACAGCCTGGGCAACACCCTGAGATCCTGTGTCTATAAAAATAAAATTAGGGGAAAAATAGGAAAATAATAAGAAAAGGCTGGGGCTCACACCTGTAATCCCAGAACTTTTGGAGGCCGAGGCTAGTGGATCACCTGAGGTCAGGAGTTTGAGACCAGGCTGGCCAACATGGCAAAAGCTCGCCCCTACTAAAAATACAAAAATTAGCTGGAGAATAGCTTGAACCCAGGAGGCAGAGGTTGCAGTGAGCCGAGATCGTGCCACTGCACTCCAGCTTGGCAACAGAGCGAGACTCCATCTCAAAAAAAAAAAAAAATTGATTAAAGAAATTGAAGAAGACACAAATAAATAGAAGGATATTCCATGTTCATGAATTGGAAGAATTAATATTGTTAAAAAGTCCATATTCCCCAAAATGATCTTCAGATTCAATGCAATCCCTATTAACATTTCAATGACATTTTTCACAGAAATAGAAAAAGCAATTTTAAAATTTATATAGAAACACACACACAGAAAACACAAAAACAAACAAACAAAAAACCCTAAGTAGCCCAGGCAATCTTGAGCAAAAAGAACAAAACAAAACTCTACCTGACTTCAAACTATATTACAAAGCCACAGTAATTAAAACAGCATGGTACTGGCATAAAAATAGAAACATCAACCAATGGAACAGGATAGAGAGCCCAGAAATAAACCCACATATTTAGGGTCAATTGATTTTTTTTTTTTACAAAGATGCCAAAAACACACCATGGGGCAAAGACAATCTCTTCAATAAAGAGTAATGAGAAAATTGGACATCCACATGTAGAAGAATGAGATTTGACCCTTATGTCACACCATATACAAAACAGAACTCAAAATGGATTAAAGTCTTAAACACAAGACCTAAAACTGGTTAAAAAAAATACTAGAAGAAAATATGGGGGGAAACTGTGTACCCCATAATTGTATATGATTATAATTTTGAAAAAAATACATTTTTTAAAAAAGTTATCCGTCTCAAAATTGACAAAACTTGGAAGAAACCATCTGAGCATGGTGGCTTGGGCCTGTAATCCCACCTACTTGAGAGGCTGAGGTGGGAGGCTCACTTAAGGCCAGAATTTGAGATCAGCCTGGACAACACAGCAATACCCTATCTCTAAAAATATAAACAAATAAAATAACAAATTTGGAAGCACCAAGGTGTCTTTCAATAAGTGAATATATAAACAACCTGTGGCACATCCACATAATGAAATAGTATTCAGCAATAAGAAGAAATGAACTGTCAAGCCACAAAAATACATGAAAGAACCTTAAAGACATATGTCTAAGTGAATGAAGCCAAGGTGAAAAGACTACATACTGTATTACTCCAACTATATAATATTCTGGAAAAAGCAAAACTATGGAGACAACAAAGACATAAGTGGTTGTCAGGGGCTAGAGGGCGAGAATGATGGATGACTAGGCAGAGCACATGGGATTTTTAGGGTAGTGGAGTGATTCTGTATGACACTGTAATGGTAGACACATGCCATCATACATTTATCAAAACCAGTAGAATGTACAGTATCACAAGTGAACTCTGGCCAGGCACAGTGGTTCATGCCTGTAATCCCAGCACTTTGCGGGGCTGAGGTGGGAGGACTGTTTGAGCCCAGGAGTTTGAAACCGGCCTGGGAAACATAGTGAGATCCCATCTCTACAAAAAAAAATTTAAAAATTAGCAGAGCATCATGCATGTGTCTTTAGTCCCAGCTACTCAAGAGGCTGAGGCGGGAGGATCACTGGAGCCCAAGAGTTTAAGGTTATACTGAGTTATGATCATGCCACTGCACAGCAGCCTGGGTGACAGAGCAAAACTGTCTCAAAAAATAAAAATTAAAAAAGAGTTAACCCTGGTGTAACCTATGGGCTTTAGTTATTAATAGTTTATCAAAACTGGCTCATCAATTGTAACAAATATACTACATAATGCAAGATGTTATTAATGCGGGAAACTGAAGGACCTAGGGAAGTGGGTGTGACGGAATATATGGAAACTCTCTGTACTTTCCACTCAATTTTTCTGTAAACCTAAAGCTGCTCTAAAAAAGAAAGTCTATTAATTTCTTTGAGTAATTAGTTGCTACCTGAGAAAGATGATTAAAGGAAAAAAGATAAAAAGTAATTAGTGCTGCATTATGCATTTCATTTATTAAATATGATTATCTTACTAAATGCATATATATAAAATGTAAACTTTAAAGTAAAAACTATACACTTAAGTCATTTTAATATAGATCTGTTATATTCTAAAGGAAATCAAATGATTAAGTATTTGAGGTCTAAAGCCTGGTGTTAGAATTCCAACTCTACTGTTAGATATGCTTCATGTTCCTAGTTTCCTATTAGAGCAATTTATATCAATTAGGCTAAACTATTCTGTTTCTAAAATTACAGCTCCTCAGTGAATTTTGTTCCCCTAAGAAAATGCCCTCTAAATTTCCATAGAACATCAATAGAACCTTTCAAAATAACTCCATCTTTTTGTGTAAGAAGGAACTTGATGAATAAAGTATAAAAATATTAGCAAAGTGCTTTGAGATTCTCAGATGAAAAAGCAAGGAAAAACTAGCCACTCTGGTTGCACAGACATTCATATCACTAATGCTCTGCTAGAGAAGTTATTTTTTAAAATATTATATAACTCTAAATCTGACACCACCTCATTGTTCACAAAATCCATTTTTGCATTCCAATCTACTATTGTAACAACTGGAAATTCAAAACAATGTCAACTCATAGTTAGGGCAGAAAGCTGTTCAAATTTCATATTTCACACAAATGTCAAGTATTAATATCTATGGAAGAGGTAAACACAACTCTATTGGTGAATATCTCTATTCTAATTCTAACTCTTGAACTATGAACACATTTTAAGTATATGTACAATCATCAACTCTGTATAGAAACAGAGAATCTGATCAGGCGCAGTGGCTCACACCTGTAATCCCAGCACTTCTGGAGGCCAAGACGGGCAGATCACCTGATGTCAGGAGTTCAAGACCAGCCTGGTCAACATGGTGAAACCCTGTATCTACTAAAAATACAAAAATTAGCTGGGCATGATGACCCACGCCTGCAATCCTAGCTACTTGGGAGGCTGAAGCCGGAGAACTGCTTGAACCCAGGAGGTGGAGGCTGCAGTAAGCTGAGACTATAGTACTGCACTCCAGCCTGGGCCACAGGGTGAGACTTTGTCTAAAAAAAAAAAAACAACACAGAAATCTTAGCTGGACAGGACCTCAGAGGTCATCTAGTCTAACATACCATTTGATGAGTTAGACCTTCTATAACACCCTCGAATTGTTTGACATCTGTTACGCAGCAGGCAGCACACTATTTTTTGTAAAAGGCAAGATAGTAAATATTTTAGGCTTTGAGGCCATCCAGTCTTTGTCGCAACAACTCCACTCTGCCCATGTGCCACAAAAGTGGTCAGAGCCAAAACATAAATAAACGGGTGTGGCTGTGCTCTGATAAAACTTCATTTACAAAACAGGCCATGGATTGCCAATCCCTGATCTAGACTCCACTCCTAGGTGTGGATAAAATTCCATTATATGCATTTGATGACTTTACAGGAAAATCTGTTGTCAGGGTGAGCTGAAATAAGCAAATTCACCCATTGCTCCAACCGAGATTATTGCCTTCTGGAACAACAAAGAACATTCACCCTTTCCTGTGTATCAGCCCTTCAAATACTTGAAGGAAGCTATCATGATTCCCTCAAGTATTCTTTACTCCAGCTAAATATCCCTAATACCTTCAAGCATTCCGTGTATTATGACACAGTTCTCCACGCCATGTAACCATTTGATCATCCTCTTGTATACATACACCAGTCCTTTAATAATCCTTTGAAGTGCAGAGGACTGATACATGACATATGGTTTAAAAAATATGTAGCAATCAAGATGCAATTTTAATTTTAGAATTTGGCTCATTGTCTCCAAATACAAATGTGTTTTGTTTTACAAAATTGAGTCTTTATGAAAAATATATTTTGCGAGGACCTATTTAAAGGCTTATGCTTAATGTCATAACACTGTACATTAATTTAAGATGATTACTAAGAAATAGAAAATATTCTTAATTTTGCAAAGAAAAAGGTAGACATAATAAAACAATAGATTCAAAACAGTCCTTATGTATCAAAAAATGTTGGCAGAACTTACCTCTGCAATTGGAATAATACAGCACAGTTTGCAAAAGCAAGCCATCAGTCATTCTTTCTGAGAAAATAAAACACAGAAGGGGAAGAAAACACACACATCCACAGTGTGTTCTTGGATGCTGCTGGCTTGTTAGGAAAGACAGAGCAGGGCTGCTATAATCACAGCCAGGCCATCTCTAAACGATGGTCCCTGTTGTATTCCACATTTTCATGGCTTGTAAAAAAAACCTGTGGTTTTTTTAAAGGCAATCTAATTCTGATTTCTGCATCTTACTGTCATTGCATTCTAAAAAAAAAAAAAAACCAAAAAAACAAAATAAAAAAACCCACCAGTTTTCTTTTTTAAAAAATAGCTATAAAAAGGCCCAGCCAGGCATGGTGGCTCACACCTGTAACCCCAGCACTTTGGGAGGCCGAGGCAGGAGGATCACCTGAGGTCGGGAGTTCAAGACCAGCCTGACCAACATGGAGAAACCCCATCTCTACTAAAAATACAAAATTAGCCCAGCGTGGTGGCACATGCCTGTAATCCCAGCTACTCAGGAGGCTGAGGCAGGAAAATTGCTTGAACCCAGGAGACAGAGGTTGCAGTAAGCCGAGATCACACCATTGTACTCCAGCCTGGGCAACAAGAGCAAAACTCCATCTCAAAAAAAAAAAGAAAGAAAATAAGGCCATGCCTGGCTAATTTTGTATTTTTTGTACAGATGGGGTTTTGCCGTGTTGCCCAGGCTGGTTGAGAATTCTTGAGCTCAAGCAATCCACCCTCCTCAGACTCCAAAGTGTTGGGATTATAGATGTGAGTCACCGTTCCTGGCCTGGCACTATTTATTAGGTTGGTCCAAAAGTAATTGCGACATTTGCCATTACTCTTGTACCAACCTTATATATAGCTACAAATGTGCCACACCAAGTCTGACCCTGCAACTATTTTTGTAACATCTCTTATTGTGGTTCAATTTCTTGATAATTCCAGTACCTTAAATAATATATTGCAATAGAGAAATAAATTCATTTTTTAAAAACCTAAACATGTTTATCTGTAGTAACATCACAACTTATAATGCTGGTGAAGCTTAACTTACATTCTCCAGTGTCTTCCTCCTGCTTGCTTGTCATTACACAACTTCTCCCTGGATAATCCCATCCATGTATGTGGCTTCAAACACTATCCACATACTGATGATAACCAAATTTATTTCTCTAGCCCCATTTCTCTGCAGGGATGACCCATATATCTAGGAGCCCAGTGGCATCTCCACCTGATCAGTCCAATGGCCACAAGACAACATGTACAAAGTGGGCATATGGGTCATAAGATAGTAGCAAATGTTTATTGATTATTACTACAGGCCAGGCACTGCACTAAGTGCTTTATATGGATTTTCTCACCTAATTTTCACCATGCAGTTACACATGACATATTTATCTTGTTTTATCTGAAACCCCATTAAAATGACAGCATCAAAATACGAAAGATGTAGCAGATATTGTCCACTGACTACCTAGTACACACCCATCCCCATCCCCTTCTTTCAGGCCAAGAGAATTTTTTTTCAGAGCATCAATAAACCAAGCCAATTTCTCAGTCTCCCTTGTAGCAAGGAGTAACCATATGACCCTGTTTGAGCCAATGGAACACAAGTAGATAATCTGTTTGGGGTGGGTCAGGAAAAGCAACACAGTCCTTTACTCATTCCTGCCTTAACTGTGGCTATTACGTGCAGCTGCACTTTTCCCTTGTTGACCATGAGGAGAAGGCCAAGACAATCACAGAGACACTGGTCCTGACATTATTGAGCTATGAACTAAGGCCAGTAACCATCTACCTACAAACTTCTTATTACCGAGAAAAATGAACCCCTGTTTTTTATGTCCATTTTTAAGTCATTTTCTATTAACTTGTAGCTGAAAATACTCCTAGCTGGTACATAACTATAACCTGAACAAGAGGTTTCAACAAATAATTAGTAGAACAGCAGATGGGCCAGGTGTGGTGGCTCACACCTATAAAATTCTAACACTTTGGGAAGCCAAGGAAGGAGAATCACTTGAGGCCAGGAGTTCGAGATCAGCCTAGACAACATAGCAAGATCCTGTTTCTACAAAAAATGTAAAAATTAGCTGGGCATGGTGATGCACACCTCAGTACTAGCTACTCAGGAGGCTGAGGTGAGAGGATCACCTGAGCCCAGGAAACCAAGGCTGCAGTGAGCTATGATTGTGCCACTTCACTCCAGCCTGGGCAACAGAGCAAGATCCTGCCTACAAACAAAAGAAAGAAAGCAAATGGAGGAGTAGTAACTATACAGTAAAGCAAAGGATGTTACAGACTAAGTGCCTGCAAAAATAATGAGAAGCAAGTCAGCTCACTCCCATGGACCCCAGAGAAGACTTGGGATTTGGAGACACCATGTACTACAGAAGACAGGACATACTGACATTTGGAGATTCACTAACAAAAATGACAGTTCCCCACCCAGTCACCACCATTCCTCAAGTGCCCAAGTCTACATGTTGGAAGATTTCTTTAAGCTCTGCTTATTGTTCGTTGTTTTGATTTATGACTAAGTTACTAAAAATATGATTGTAAGGAAAGTCGGCAATATAAAAATAAGCAAAACAAGCAAACAGAAAAAAAAAATGGAAAGGAGAAGAGAGGGAAAAGAAAAGTAACTTAGAGGAAACAGAAACAATGCAAAAAGCAGCCAGGTGATGTGGCTCACGCCTGTAATCCTACCACTTTGGGAGGCTGAGGCAGGCAGATCACCTGGGGTTAGGAGTTTGAGACCAGTCTGGCCAACATGGTGAAACCCCATATCTACTAAAAATACAAATATGAGCTGGGCATGGTGGCAGATGCCTGTAATCCCAGCTACATAGGAGGCTGAGGTAGGAGAACTGCTTGAACTTGGGAGGCGGAGGCTGTGGTGAGCTGAGATCTCGCCACTGCACTCCAGCCTGCGTGACAGAGACTCTGTCTCAAAAAAAAAAAAAAAAAAACAGACAATGCAAAAAGCAGAAGAAAACTTCCAGAAGAAAAATACACATAATATCCTCAGAGAGATTTAGGCAAAATGACAACAAGAATAAGATGCTACGAAAGAGAAACAATTAAGATACAGCAGCAGAAACAAAAATAATAGAACGGTTGGAAGACAAAGTTAAACCAATTTCCCACATAATAACATGGAAACTAGGTGAGGAAAGTTTAAAATCAGGGGCCAGGCATGGTGGCTCACATCTGTAATCCCAGCACGTTGGGAGGCCAAGGCAGACCGATCACTTGAGGCCAGGAATTCAAGACCAAACTGGCCCACATGACAAAACCTCGACGCTACTAAAAAAAAAAAATTTAAAAATTAGAGGATCAGGTCCACATAGAGGTTCTAAAAGAAGAGGCCCCTTAGCTGCACACCTGTAATCTCAGCTACTTGAGAGGCTGAGGCAGGAGAATTACTTGAACCGGGAGGCAGAGGAGGTTACAGTGAACAAAGATCACTCCATTGCACTGCAGCCTGGGTGACAGAGTGAGACTCCATCTCAAAAAAAAAAGGAGAAGAAGAAGAGGGCCCAAAAGAGATAGGGAAGGAAATTGGCAAAGAAAAAGCATTCTCCTCCTCCAAGCACATTTAAAGCAAAATTAAAATATGCACAAGCACAAAGGCAGATGGTTATGAAAATGCAGAATTGGGATAGTGGAACATCTAACAAATTTTCTAAGGGAACAAGCAGGTATAACTCCCAATCCTTTGTATTCCAGTGACATCAAACCTCTCAACACAGGAACTATGAAACTATGCTTTCAAAATTCTGAGTGAGATTATTTTTGGCATAGAATTTTCAAAGTCAACCAGTCAAGTACAGGGTAAATGAAGGCATGCAGAGATGCAAACTTTTTGTCTCTCATGGACCTTTCCTTGGGAAGCTTATGGAGAATTATGTTTCTGCAAAATCAAAGAATAAATCAAGAAAGATCAAAACATATGATTAAGGACACAGGGGCCTGCTCCAAAGGAAAGCAGCAAAGAGAAGCACCAGAGTGACAGTTGTGTAGTAAACCCTGACCCAGCCTGGAAGGAAGACAGGCCTCCAGGAAAAAGCATGACTGACACATTGTGTGATGCACTTTGACATTTGCACATAGATCTGCGTGGGCTTTAGAATACATATTGACAGGTATATACAGTTTCTGTTTTCTGTAACAGTCAAACATTAGATTGAACAACATGAAATTGTTGTTTCATAGGTTAAAATTTTGTCAAGCATTGATAGTTTGATATTATTTGACCAAATTTACAGGTGAATAATAGAATGCCGGAAATTTGCTTTAAATTTGCTTTAAATACTCTAACAATGACAAAAAAAAAGTTGGAGGAATATATGAAACAAGAATGTCTGAAAGTACACTTACTGAAACTGGGTAATGGGCATATGAGTTTCACTGTCCTCTTTTCTCTATTCATGTATGTGTTTGAAAATCTCATCATAAAAAAATATAAAAAGAGGGCCGGGCACGGTGGCTCACGCCTGTAATCCCAGCACTTTGGGAGGCTGAGGCGGGTGGATCACGAGGTCAAGAGATCGAGACCATCCTGGTCAACATGGTGAAACCCCGTCTCTACCAAAAACACAAAAAATTAGCTGGGCATGGTGGCGCGTGCCTGTAATTCCAGCTACTCAGGAGGCTGAGGCAGGAGAATTGCCTGAACCCAGGAGGCGGAGGTTGTGGTGAGCCGAGATCACGCCATTGCACTCCAGCCTGGGTAACAAGAACGAAACTCCGTCTCAAAAAAAAAAAAAAAAAAAATATATATATATATATATATATATATAAAGAGAAAAGTATGGCAACACCGAAATGTACATTTCAATAACCTTTCAGACGGTAGGCAGAATTTTCACCTAGCAATGCTCAGACGAAGTTCAGTTGCAGAACCACTGGACACAGAAAAAGAAAAGGTCAATGAAGGAGCTCACGTATACTGGATCTTCACTCACACAGGGTAGTGAATATCAGGACAACTTAGTATGCCCCATTTCATCCCTTCCTTTCTGCACTGTCTCCCCTGATTCTAGGACTGCACTGTGCAACAAAACAGTACTTCTCAAATTCTTTAGATCCAAAATCTGTTGCTCACTGCTCATCAACTCCCTTCCAGTTCATTTCTCTTGTTGCCCAACCCTAAATTCCAGGATTCATCATTCTATTCACACCTTTGTAAATACCCTCAAGTCCCTGCTGTCTTACCCTCTGTCTTTGTAGCTGGAAATCTTTAAAAGTATAGTTATAGTAAATACACAATTTAACTGTAAAACAGTAAATACTGGTTAATAGTAAAGTATACTATTCAATAGTTTAGTTTCTGGCATCAACACTGTAAGTTTGAGATGAGGAACAAGACACAGGTGCTTGTCATCACTACTACTTTTACTCAGTTTTGTTCTTGAGTCCTATCCAGTGTAATGTGGCAAGAAGAAGAAATAAAAGGTTTGCAATAAAAGTCTTACTATTTTCATACGATATAGGATCGTGTACATAGAAAATTCAGAATAATCTGTATATACCACAAAAATAAAAATAAAAAAATTTAGAAAAAGAATCTATATACAAATTATCAGAACCAATAGGAATTTAGCAAAGTTGCTGGAAATAAAGCAATAAACAAAACTCAACTGTATTTCTACATATTTGAAATAAATAGAAAACAAGATTTTTGGGGTTTTTCTATTTTATTTTATTTTATTTTATTTTATTTTTTGAGACGGAGTTTCGCTTTTGTTACCCAGGCTGGAGTGCAATGGCGCGATCTCGGCTCACCACAACCTCCGCCACCTGGGTTCAGGCAATTCTCCTGCCTCAGCCTCCTGAGTAGCTGGGATTACAGGCATGTGCCACCATGCCCAGCTAATTTTTTGTATTTTTAGTAGAGACGGGGTTTCACCATGTTGACCAGGATGGTCTCGATCTCTTGACCTCGTGATCCACCCGCCTCAGCCTCCCAAAGTGCTGAGATTACAGGCGTGAGCCACGGCACCCGGCCAAGATGTTTAAATAAGATAGAGTTTTTAATAGCATCCCGACAATCAATACCTAAGGGAAATATATGCAAGACCTTTATGTAAAAAATTTAATTTATTCTTGAGAGAATTAAAAAAGAACAAAATAAATGAGAGATTTATTACATTTGGGACCTAAATTCTCCTCAAATTTGTCTATACAGTCAATACAATTTCAGTCAAAATTCCAACAGGCTGCTTTGAGGAATCTGACAACTTGATCTAACACTTAGAGGGTAGTGCAAAGGATTCAAATAGCCAAGGCAATCTTGAAGAAGAACAAGTTGAATAACTTGTCTACCAGATGTAAGGACTTATAATAAAGCTACGATAAATGATATGGGATACAAGGACAGACAAACAAACCAAAGAAACAGAATAGAGAATCCAGAAACAGACTCATACATATGGCCCATGGGCACTTGATCTCAGGTGGTACTGCAGGGGAAAGATCTTGGCTTTATACCAATTCATTAACCTGTACATTTATAAATACTGCATTTTTCTACATGTGTGTTACAATTCACTATTTAAAAAACTTCAGAAAACAACACAAACACATACTATGTTGATGATTAAAACTAAAATAATAGTCAATTCAGAAGAATAAAATCAATTGTTACAAATCACTGTTAGACTAAATAAGAAATTAATTGTGTGTATAAACCAATTATTGCACTAAATGTGAGAAGACTAAACTTTGCCGTTAAAAGAGAGAAACTTTCAAACTGTTTAAAAATAAAAACATAGCTATATGTTGTTTACTAAAAAGATCCTTAAAATGACCAAGCAAAAAATGAAAATACAGCAATAGCACAAAAATAGCAGGACATATAAAAAGAAAGAAAAAAATAGCAATGTAGAAATTTAATTTAAAGACATTAAATACATAAAGAAAAACACTATATAATGAAAAGGATACTTTATAAAGATTATATAAGTTATAAAACTGTATATATCAAAACACAGCAACAACAACAAAATTTTAAACTAAATCGTAATGATAATTTGATAAAAGTGTAATTATACAGAAAGACTTCAATATGCCTCTTTTAAAACAAACAGATATAGTTGTCTAAAAAATAGTGGAATTAAATAACATAATCAACAGGTTCAAACATATGTATACGGAAATTTTATATGCCTCAGAAAGAGAATATTTCAGCATTTTTCCAGTTCTCTTTTACAGCAAACTGTTGAGTGCTTCCCTAGCAGACATTCTCTATCTTCCTTCTTGATGCCAAATTTCACCTGCTAGGAGGAAAGCTAAAAATGTGGGATACTCCCTTCCCTAATACCACTTGAAGCCAGGGAGTAGGGCTGAGACCTAGTTCTGTCCAGTCAGACCTATAGGAAAATTGGCTGGGTCTTAAGAAAGAATTTCCTCCCTGAGAAGAGGGAATTGTTGGATGGAAAAGCCTCATCTTCTCTCTGCTTTTGAATGTGATTCTGCAAGGGTGTGCAGGACTGACAGACAAGCAGAAGGGAAAGTAAAGCAGAGAAACTGACCTCAGGGTTCTAATATAATTGAGCCACTGAACCAACTCCACCTAGCCTTTTAGGAATGTGGGAAAAATCAGTTCCTTCATTCAAGCACTTTAATCAGGTATCCTGTTACTTGCAGCCTAAAGCATCCTAATTGAATCATAGTCCCAACTGATCAATCCAAAATACATCATGTCATTCATCACAAGGATTTAACAAAAATTTTTAAGTAGAAATCTTCTAGACCTCATTCTCAGATTATAATCAAACAAAAATGGAAATAAATAATAACAGATGACTTTAAAATTTAACTGAGAATTTTACAAACACATACTTAGAATCCCATTAGTTACAGTATAGTTCAAATAAAAAATGAAATTACAAACTATCCAGAAAGCAATGAAAGAAACGTTTTCTACCAAAACCAATGGAAAAGGAAAAAGCTGTATTCAGGAGAAAATGTCTAATCACCTTCATTATTAACTTAAAAAAAAACTAAAAACAAAGGTAACTAGGACTCATGTTGAAGACTTAGAGGAGCCACAAAGAGAGAAAGAAGAGGAAATTAATAAAGATGGAAGTTGAAATTAATAAAATGTAAAATCCCCCCAAAATATGATCAATAACCCTAAAACCTGTTTTTTAAAAAATACCAATAAAATAGATAAATTCTGTCAGAGCCTGATGAAGGAAAAAGGAGAAGAAATGAAGTTATACAAGATTAGGAATTTTCAAAGGAGATATAAACACAGATACAAAAGAGATTTTTTTTTTTCTTTGAGAAGGAGTCTTGCTCTGTCACCCAAGCTGCAGTGCAATGGCATGATCTCGGCTCACTGCAACCTCCATCTCCTGGGTTCAAGCAATTCTCTTGCCTCAGCCTCCCCCGTAGCTGGATTACAGGCAAGTGCCACCACACCGGCTAATTTTTATATATTTTTTTAGAGATGAGGTTTTACCATGTTGGCCAGGCTGGTAATCTGCCCACCTCCCAAAGTGCTGATATTACAGGTGTGAGCCACTGTGCCTGCCCAAGATTTTTAAAATTATAAAATTTATCACAACAAATTTGAAAGCCTAGAAAAACTGGATAATTTCCTAGCAAAATAAGGAATCCAAGAACATCTGGAAAACTCAACTATATCAGTTACTTTGGGAGGCTGAGGCAGAAGGATTGTTTGAGCTCAGAAGTTTGAGACCAGCCTGGGCTACATAATGAGACCTCATCTCCACAAAAAAGTTTTAAAAAATTAGCTGGGCATGGTGGTGCGTACCTGTTGTCCTAGCTACTTGGGTGGCTGAAATGGAAGCATCACTTAAACCCAGCAGATCAAGGCTGCAGTGAACTGTGATTGTGCCACTGCACTCCACTTGGGTGACAGAGCAAAACCTTTTCTCAAAAAACAAACAAAAACAAATATACCAATTACCATAGAGTAGACTGAAAAGATGGTTAAAGGTCAACATTGAGAAGGCAGCAGGACCAGGTGATTTCCTAATTTGTTTCCACTAACCTAAGAACAGTAATTCTGATATTTTATTCCAGAATGAAGAGAAGGATGGAAAACTTCTTAATATGTTTTATGAAGCCAACAAAACTTTAAAATCAAAACATGATAGAGTACCAAAAAAAAAAAAAAAAAAAAACCTTACCTGACATACATATACAAAAGTTCTAAATAAAATATTTGCAAGCAATACTTGACAATTCAGCAATAATTCAAAAGAATAGCACACTGAAACCAGTCAGAGCTTAATTCAAGGAATACAAGAGTGAAATTCAATGTGATAAAGTATATTCACCTAAAACCAATAGCAAACGTCTTTCTACTAGGTGAGACAACACAACTATTTCAAATAAAATCAGAACCCAAACAGGCACGCCTGCTATTGCTATTATTATTCAACATTGTCATGGCAGGTCTGACAAATGAAGTCACTGAAAAAAAAAAAGATACACCATTTTTACTAATTGCATTACTGTATTTATTTTTTAAAAACCCAATAGACAACTAATAGAATTAAGAATATTTGATAAGGTAATACTATGATATATAACACATATATAAAAATAATTACAGATTCCATATTTAAGTATGAGCAACTAGAGACATAAATGGGAATGAAATCCATACATAATAGTGAAAAAGTCATTAAGATACTTAGAAATAAACTTAGCAAGAAAAGCACAAAAACCTATATAAAGAAAACTATAAAATCATATTGATGATAAATTTTTAAATCTAAGCAAATGGAACATCTGTGTGTTCTTAAATGGGAAGATTTAATATCATAAAAATGTCACTTTTTTTTTTTTTTTTGAGACAGACTACTCTTGTTGCCCAGACTGGAGTGCCCTGACACAGTCTTGCAACCTCTGCTCCCAGACTCAAGCGATTCTCCTGCCTCAGCCTCCCGAGGAGCTGGGACTACAGGCATATGCCACCACCCCCGGCTAATCTTTGTATTTTTTGTAGAGACAGGATCTTGCTATGTTGGCCAGGCTGGTCTTGAACTCCTGACTTCAACTGATCCACCTGCCTCAGCCTCCCAAAGTGCTGGGATTACAGGCATGAGCCACTGCACCAGGTCAAAACGTCACATCTCTTAATATCACAAGAATGTCCAGTTAAAAACCAAATACAATAATGGGATCCCAAAACATAAAATGGACATTAGGTAAAAATTGAAATCTAAATACAGTAGGGATTTTAGTTAATACTAATGTATCCATTCGGTCCATTAATTGTTAACATTATGTATCATATTAATGTAAAATGTTGATAGTAGGAAAACTGTGTGGGGAGTATATGGAAGCTCCCTGTACTATCTTCACAATTTTTCTGTAAATCTAAAACTGTTCTAAAAAGTAAAGCTTATTTTTGTAATCTAAGCACTTTGGGAAGCCGAGGCAGGAGGGGTCATTTGAAGTTAAGAGTTCTATGCCAGCCTGACCAACATAGTGAGTCACTATCTCTATTTTTAAAAAAAGAAAAAATACAAAAATTAGCCAGCATGAGCATTTAGGAGATTGAGGCGGGAAGATCACTTGAGCCCAGGAGGTCAAAGCTGCAGTGAGCCTAGATCAGATAATTGCACTTCAGCCTCAGAGACAGAGCAAGACTCTTGTCTCAAAAAATAAAAACATAAAATTTATTTTAAAAGCATAAGTGTGAGACAATCAGGTAAGTTTTTTTTTTAATAAACAGAATTCCAGTTAAATAGGTAAAAGTATCTTGAAGTCTAGGAAGAAAACAAATGCCCAAGAAAGCAAATAAAAGAATAAAAAAGAACAGTGAGAGGAAATAAACTATAGAGATACTATAATTAAATCAATATGGTATACTCATACAGGAACAGAGAAATAGATCAGTGGAACAGAATAGAGAATCCAGAAATAAAAACCAGTTTATATGAGATTTTAATATATGACAAAAAAATATATTTCAGTGCAATGGGGGAAAGAGTGATTATTTAGTAAGTAGTGCTGGGACAACTGGCTATTCATCTGGTAGAAAATAGTTGGCCCAATAGCTCATATTATAAATAAAAAACAAATTCCAGATGGAGTAAATGGTTAAATGTAATAAATAGAGCATCAAGTTAGAAGAAAACCTAGATGACAACACTTACAATCTGTTTCTTAACCAGAGAGAAAAAATTGCCATTTTTGAGTTAATAAAAATGAAAAACAATTTATGTTGCAAAGCTATCACAGATGAAACTAATAGGCAAATGATAGATTTGGGAAAATACCTGTAAAAGCGGTAACAGATGATGGGTTAGTAACCATGACCAATATACAAAGAGTTTTTAAAAATTGGCAAGAGACAAGCAACTTGATAGAAAAATGGGTAAAGGATGTGAAAAAGGAGTTCATGAGAACAAATCCACAGACACAAGCATAAAGATGCTTCAATTAACTAGTAATTAGAGAAATGCAAATTACAGGAAAAAATAATAATCACTTACAACCAATCAGATAAAAGGAAAAATACAGAGTACAGTACCAGTTGCTGACAGGATGAGGAGGAAAAAAAATGTAAATTGTTTACAGCTGTTTTGTAAAGCAGTCTGACAAATATTTTTACATTAAAAATACACAGACACTTCAACCAACAAATCATACTCCTGGGAATCAATGCAATAAACATAAAATCACCAATAAAATTTTTATTGCAGCATTGCTCTTATTTTAAAACACAACCAACAAAAAAATGAGGTCCCGGCAATAAGATAATAATACATCTATATAGTGTGGAATATTAAGCAGCCAATAAAAAGAATGAATCAGAGCTATACCATTTAACGTGGAAGGATTTTCCTGGATATATCGTTGAGTGAAAAAGTAAGATGCAGAGAAGGGAATACACCACGATCCCATTTTTAAAAAGCAAATATTGACCAAACCCACAAATGTGTGTGTGTGTGAGAGAGAGAGAATGTGAACGTGGAGATAAGCGGAAGAATACACACTAGCTTGCTAACATAAGTTACTTAAGAAGGGTGGTGGAGAATGCAGGGATTGAATAGAAAACATGAGCACAACGGATGAAACTATTTCATTTATGTTAAGTAAATTAATCAAAGACCCTCTACAATGTGGATTAGGAATGTAACATGATTGGTACAAGCTTCTATCTTCCACATAGTCCTCAGTTTTCAAACATTATATTATTTTTTTTTATCGGCTTCTTCGAATCATGGGACATAGTCTCCATTTCAAAACTTCCTCACAATCATTTGGCATTTTTTCTTCCATTGAACTATGAGTTCTGTACAACAAAAGTCCCAAAATTTCTTGTACATTTTGTGACAATTCTACTTAAAATTTTGTTTTTCATTAACAGTCACCCCACAGTTTATTAAACTAAATTTTTGGACCCCACTTTTCAATTTGAGGTGTAGTTTTACACACAAACACAAGTATGTACCTAAACACTGGAAAATTAGAAAAAATAAGGAGTGGGTAATTATGTATTTGCTGTTTACAGAATATCCAGAAACTCAAAATATAAATTATGGAAAAATATGCACAAAGTATTCTATTTTATAAAAACCAGCAAAACCTTAATGACAAATGCATACTTAACTTTTTTTTTTTTCTTGAGAGTATTCCAAGTAAAACTATTTTTAAGTGAAAGAGAAAGCTGTGGAAAGCATTTCTTGTCACAGGTTACATAAAGGAGAGGGAAATAGAGAGGAAAGCACACATTACTAGTTTTGCCTTTATACATCTCAGTGTTACACGACTTCACTTATTACAATAAGCAAAAACTATAACTTTTCTAATCTTAGAATATTAAGTAATGAAAACAAAGATAAATTGCAAACAATCAAATAAATTGAGTATTACTTAGTACCTATCTCATAAGATCTGTTGTGAAGATTACATGAGATAATCCATGTAAGGTGCTTGGCATATTGCCCAACATGTAAATGATCAATAAATGTTAGCTATTTTTAATTTAAAAAAGAAGACTACAGAGAGCAGTGAAAATTACAAAGCTGAAAACACCAGGCTTTTGAAAATGACAATGTGTACACAAGGCACTTTTTCCCCTAGTACTGAATCTGGCCTCTTTTGGACTTCAAGGATTCATATTTTGGTAACCATCCAGCTCATTAAACACACTCTCAATGTCAGGAAAAGTAAAATTACAATTAGATAAATAAGGCACTTAACAATAAAAAGGAGATGACAATCTTTTTGCCTTGAAGGCTACCCTAAGAACTTCACAAACCATCCTAAGGCACTGTGCATCAGTCGCAACACTTCAAATGAGAGCTACTTGGGTCCTGGACATCTCCCTAACCCTGGAGGAGATGCAACAGGACATACAGATTGGAGAGTGATGCAAGAACCCTTCTTGAGGCAAGCCCAAGTGGGAAATTCATTCCTAGACACAGAATGCTACTCCCAACTCTGAGAATTTCTCCACAGGCCTACCTAAAAATATAACAGTTTGATTATAATCTACAAACAAAATCTGGTCCATCAATACTATTCTTACTGCCCAATGAAACATTAAAATAGCCTCATAAGGCGGGCACAGTGGCTCACACCTATAGTCCCAGCCACTTAGGAGGCTGATGGGGGTGATCAGAGCCTGGAAGTAGAGGTTGCAGTGAGCTGAGATTGTGCCACTGCACTACACCCTGGGCAAGACCAGGTTTTAAAAAAATAAAAAAGAGCAGCCTCATAAATGTCATGTACATGTTACTAATTTTATTACTCACATGGAATTGACTTTGTCTTCCGGCCCCTGCACTTGGCCTGTCACGGTGCCTTTGCTGGTATTCTTCACCCAGCCAACCACTCCTATCTTCTTAGCTTCATCTTCTGTATACTGGTTTCAGAGAAAAAACAAGAAAAATAAAGCATCAAAAGTGTGAATTCACAACATACATGACTCTAACATCCAAAAAATGCTAACCTAATAATCTTTTTTTTGTAGGCTATGCCCACAATTGTATAGATGACCTACAGTTAACATTTCTAAGAAGCTTCATTTAAATTGTATCTTTTGTTAAATTCTACTTTCAGTAAAAACAAGTACATGATGAAAAAATAAACTGAGAGTGAGAATTATTTCAGAAACAGTTTCCATGATACATAAATTTAGCTGCATAAGTTTTGGATACATAAATTTAGCTGCATTGCCCTCAAGACTGCTAACACTAAATTGCATTGTTTACCTGGGTTCCAAATGATAATCAATCCAAGATTATCACTGAGAAAAAAAAATCCAATTATGATCAACATAAGGTATTGATAAGCAGAAATAGAGACTAAAACACTTTGAAATTTCCAGTAAAAATGAGGGAAAATCATCTTAATAAGAAAATTATAAACAATCCCATTAAAAAAGTAGGCAAGGACACAAATAGACAGTTCTCAAAAGAAGACATACATGTGGCCAAGAAGCATATGAAAAACAGCTCAATATCACCGATCATTAGAGAAATGCAAATCAAAACCACAATGAGATACCTTCTCACACCAGTCAGAATGGCTATTAAAAAATCAAAAAATAACAGATGCTGGCCAGGTTGTAGAGAAGAGGGAATGCTTATAAATTGCTGGTGGAAGTGTAAATTGGCCAAACCACTGTGGAAAGCAGTGTGGCGATTCCTCAAAGAGCTAAAAACGGAACTACCATTCAACCCAGCAATCCCATTATTGGGTATATACCCAAAAGAATACAAATTGTTCCATCATAAAGACACATGCATACATTTGTTCACTGCAGCAGTATTCACAATAGCCAAGACATGGAATCAACCTAAATACCCATCCATGGTAGAATGGACAAAGAAAATGTGGTACATATACACCACGGAATACCATGCATCCTTAAAAAAGAATGAGATCATGTCCTTTGCAGAAATATGAATGGAGCTGGAGGACATTATCCTTAGCAAACTAACACAGGAATAGAAAACCAAATACTGCATGTTCTCATGTATAAATGGGAGCTAAATTATGAGAGCATGTGGACACAAAGAGGGGAACAACAGACACTGGGGCCTACTTGAGGGTGGAGGGTGGGAGGAGGGAGAGGAGCAGAAAAAAATAACTATTGGGTACTAGGCTTAGTACCTGGGTCATGAAATACTCTGTACAATAAACCCCTATGACACAAGTTTACCTATAACAAACCTATACATGTACCCCTAAACCTAAGTTTTCTCTTAAAAAAAAAGAAACAAAATTAAACTAGCGAGAACACTAGCATAAGCATATTGGTTTGCAGAGTTATGGTAAGATTAAGATTCTGATGTTTTCTGTTGGCTCTGGACTTGGCACAGAAATGTTATAATTGTCTCTGGGTAAATTTATCTCTCCCATTATTATTAATAGTCTTTTAAAAATTCCTTTTTCTAGCTCCAAATTCAGTTATGCTACATAAGTAGCAACATTTTGATTTTGAATTATTTTAACAACATCATACCAAAATTCCTGTTGATCCAGTCTCCTAGAACTTTTTTGGCAGGGGATGGAGTTTCACTCTTGTCACCCAGGCTGGAGTAGTGGTGCGATCTTGACTCACTGCAACCTCTGCCTCCCAAGTTCAAGTGATTATCCTGCCTCAGCCTCCTGAGTAGCTGGGATTACAGGCGTCCACCACCATGCCCAGCTAATTTTTTTTATTTTTAGCAGAGATGGGGTTTCACCATGTTGGCCAGGCTGGTCTCAAGCTCCTGACCTCAAGTGATCCACCCGCCTTGGCTTCCAAAAGTGTTAGGATTACAGGCATGAGCCAACACATTTGGCCTTAGAACTTTTCAAAAACATACTCTTCTCCTGTTTGGAGGCCAGGGTGATCAACATGTCTACATCCCACATCCCCAACTGTATGAAACAACACAAATCAAAATGGTAACAACTAAGACTGATGTAAGAGGTAGCCCTGAAAATAAATCACTTTCTTAATAGATAATAATGAAAAGGGAGACAATCTGAATTTTGGGGGATGGGGCTGCCTCATAATTCAGAGACTTTACTGACAGGAACATATTGGAGCCCTCAGGGGTTTGGAACCAGGGACCTAATCTAGTGACTCAGCTCAGATAGTAGGTGGAAATGCATGCCACATTTAACTTGTAGGAAAGGAGTACTTTAAAAAATTAAAAATTTAAAAGCATCATAGAGCCAGGCATGGTGGCTCATGCCTATAATCCCAGCACTTTGGGAGGCCAAGACGGGAGGTCAGGAGTTCAAGACCAGTCTAGGCAACACAGTGAAACATGGTCTCTACTAAATATAAAAAAAATTAGCCGGCTCCAGCGTGGTGGCTCACACCTGTAATTCCAGCACTCTGGGAGGCTGAGGTGCATGGATCACTTGAGGCTAGGAGTTTAAGACCAGCCTGGCCAACATGGTGAAAGGCCATCTCTACTAAAAATAAAAAAGTAGCTGGACGTGGTGGTGGACACCTGTAATCCCACCTACTTGGGAGGCTAAGGCAGGAGAATTGATTGAGCCTGGGAGGCGGAGGCTGCAGTGAGCTGAAATCGCGCCACTGTACTACAGCCTGGGCAACAGAGTGAGACTCTGTCTCATAAATAAATAAATAAATAAATAAATAAATAAATAAATAAATAAATGCAACATGGAGCTTAAACTGCTAAATCCTGGGAACCACTTCCTTATGCAACATTTAGCGTGTTTTGTTTTGCGATGCACTGTATGTCCCTTTGCCTAGAGGATTTCTTCCATCCAGAACATGTGGAAAATCCCATACTTTGTATTCAATACACCTAATCAAAGCATTTCATTAAAACCACCCCAAGAGAGGTTCTTTTGAATGTAGAGATGTTAAGTAAATACTAAGAAGGGTATAATGTTTTAGCATTAATAAATATCTCAATCAGTAATTTTAAAGAAATACATATATTTCTTCATTTACTCCTCAAGGACAGGGAGTAAACAGTAGACTAGCTCTGAGTAGAAACTGCCCTATCTCTGTAATTGGGAATAACAGTGGAAAAAAACATGGCAAAATAATAAAGATTGTATTGACTTACCATTCTGAAGCAAACACCTGTATAAAAGAATAAAAAATATTGTCAGCTTGTCTACCTTAAAAAGTTATAAATTTTCTGACTTAACTTTTATCTAGGTAGTCCCCATTTATCCTTGGTTTCACCTTCTGCAGTTTTACTTAACCCTCAATCAACTGTGGTCCTATAATATTAAATTTAAAATTCCAGAAATAAACAGTAAGTTTTAAATGGAACACCTTTCTGAGTAGCATAGTGAAATCTCACGCTGTCCCACCCATGAATCATGACTTTGTCCAGCAGATCCATACCTTAGACACTCCCTGCCCGTTGGTCACTAAGTCGCCCTCTTGGTTATCAGATCGACTGACTTGGTGGTACTGCAGTGCTTGTGTTCAAGTCACCCTTATTTTACTTAATGATGACCCCCAAAGCACAAGAGTAGTGATGCTGGCAAATGTGCCAAAGAGAAACCATAACGTGCTTCCTTTAAGCGAAAAGGTGAAAGTTCTCAACTTAATAAGGAAAGAAAAAATTGTATGCTGACGCTGCTAAGATCTAAATTAAAAACAAATCTTCTGTCCATGAAACTGTGAGGAAGAAAAAAGAAATTTGTGCTAGTTTTCCTGTTACATCTCAAACTGTAAAAGTTACAGCCACAGTGTGTAATAAATGATTAGGATATACAGGGTTCTATACTATCCACAGTTTCAGGCATCCACTGGGGTTCTTGGACTGGATCCCCCGAGAAGAAGGGAGGATTCTTGTATTTATTAAATGGTAAGTACATAAAACAAATAAAATGTTTACTATCTGAATACATTTAGAAAGTATTTTTAAAAATTAGTTTCTTTTAAAATGAAAAGAGAAAAGGAAGACTTTCTGGAGAAAAATAGTAATATTCTGAATCCAAAGTATAATAAAATGCTGAACTGCATACTCATTCTATTTTTAAATGCTAAATAAAACAAAATGCTTATTACAGATACAGTTGAGTATATTCGGCACAAAATTTAGCTGTACTCAACTTTTAAGATATCTTCTTAAAATATAAGGACTAAATGCAAATTTAAATGTAATAAAACATTTGTGTTTTTAGTTTATTTCTAGTTACGGAACCAATGAAACTTATATCATGAAATGATATGCTTGACCATAACTTGGCTTCTGAAGCCTCAGCTCTTTTATTTACCTACTTACTTACTTATTTATTTATTTATTTTAGACACAGGATCTTGCTCTGTGCCCAGGCTGGAATACAGTGGTGCAATCATAGCTCCCTGCACCCTCGAACTCCTGGGCTCAAGGGATCCTCCTGCCTCGCCTTCTGAGTAGCTCAAGACTACAGGCATAAGCCACTCTGCCTGGCCCTAAAGCCTCAGTACTAAAGGAAATGAACTTAAATGTAAATGATTCTTGGAATCTCTATGTAGATTACATTACGTTCATACTTCAAACCATGTAGATTGGGAAGTATTGTTGGTCTTGGTTATGTTTTCCCTATCTAGACCAATAAGCTGTTCTATGCTGGCCAACTATGATGGTATCTTATATTTTGCTTACCCAGCCTGAAAAACTATGAAAGCCTCATCTCAGACAGAGGTCAAGAATACTATGGGAGTTCACACCTTGGGGTGTTTGGAACCAAACATTGATACATAGAGAACTGGGCCCTACAGTGGGGGTAACACAAGAGGCAAGCTAGTTTCAAATTATCAGAGATATGCATTTATGATATGGGACCCTTTTAGGGAAAGGGAATGCCTTCTTACATCTCTCCTGGGAATTGCAGCAATGACCCTAAATAACAGATCTCAAGTCATTCCTGCAAATTGCAACTTGGAAAACTCTTGATCCAAAAGGATGAATTAGAACAGGTTTCTCTGGGATAGATATGCCCCACATGTGAGCTCCTACTTGAGAGTTGATTAAAATAGGCCTATGTTTTAAAGAAACATCAGGAATGTATCAGGTGCAGAAATTCAGAGCTTGTTAGTACCTATTATAACTTAGTTTTAATTTCTACCTAGAACACATGGTAAATTTGGAAATTTGCTTGCTAGTACTCAAGAAGCTAAATGACAGAAAAAAAAAAAAAGCTTCAGTTTAGAGGAGAGGGCATAGCAATTAAAAAACATTGGGAATGGATAAACAACTATGATGGATCCACACAATGGAATACCATGCAGCTGCAGTAATGAAAGGGAATAAACCATGAATACAAGCAACAACATGTATGAATCATAAATGCATTAGGCTAAGTAAAAGAGGCCAGACTCACACATACTGTGTAATTCTACTTTGTGGAAAAGGCAAAACTGTAAGGACAGAAAATTGATTATCAGTTGCCAAGGGCCAGGAGTAGAGGGGACAGTGCTACAATGCGGGGGATGGAGATCTTCGGGGTGACAGGACTGTTCTATATTTCAATTGTGCTGATAATTACATGCATGTATGCATTTGTTAAAAATTCATTGGGGCAGGCATGGTGGCTCATGCCTGTAATCCCAGCACTTTAGGAGGCCAAGGCAGGCAGATCACCTGAGGCGTTCAAGACCAGCCTGGCCAACATTGTGAAATCTCGTCTTTACAAAAATACAAAAATTAGCCTGGCATGATGGCGGGTGCCTGTAATCCCAGCTACTCGGGAGGCTGAGGCATGAGACTCACTTGAACTCAGGAGGCGGAAGTTGTAGTGAGCTGAGATCATGCCACTGCACTCCAGCCTGGGCGAAAGAGCGAGACTCTGCCTCAAAAAAAAAAAGTTCATTCAGTTGTACACTATAAAAGGTGAATGTTGCTTAATTTATATTCTATCTCAATTGAAAAATAATCAGAAAAAAATACATTGTTAAGTCACATTGGTAACTCACAGAGTTCAAAAGGTGTTGATTCTATATACAGCAATTGAGCCTGGTTAAGAGGATACAGAAGAAAGGATCAGTAGCTTATTTTATGTAGTTTTATAAGCAGATTTATAATTTCCTGATTTATAATATCCTGATGGTAGCATACTGTAGTACCAAACAAATATGAAGGGAAAAAAAGCAGCAAAGCAATAAAGACAGGATAGTATCACAAATGGAATTTTTATAGGGCTATAAAAATATTTCAAAAGATAGATGTTTAATGTGGAGGAATGATGGGTGGAAAGTATTGATCTGAAAGAGAATCAGAAAGGCAATCTGTTATATAGATGGAGGGAAAGACATTACCTAGTCACTATAAAAGGAAATGGCAGAAAATTCCAGAAACTTCAGATCACGCAGACCATGTAGAAGAGAGACATAAAAGAGGAGAGAAGACAGGCTGCGCTGTGCAGGCAAAAGCGTGCAGTCTTTTTATCATAAGAGTAAGGGGATCCCAGAACACAGTAAGACACTGACAAGGTAAGTAGACTGAAGGTTTTGGTCAAAGCTGTATTGTGTATATTCCCCTCTGAGTTCCTCGACAGCTAACAGTCCCAAATATTAGCGTTATGAAAATAAAAAGCACATGCAAAGGCAGTAAACAGAAATTAGAGACACGTGGTCCATCTCTTTCCCACTAAAAGAGTGGCCCATGAAACAGCAACACCTGAGAGTTTTTTTTTTTTTTTTTGAAAAAGAAATTCTTGGGCCCCTCCTCGAACCTATAAGGAACAGAAACCCTACAGGTGGAGCCCAGTAATCTGGTTTTCACGTGCTTTCCAGGTGATTCTTATGCCCACTAAAGTTTAGAGCCGATGGCTGACTCCCCGCTAAAGAAAGGTCTGAGAGAGATTTGAAAGGGTTTATATTTCAGGTCAATAATTGCATCACAAAGGAGAAAATCTTGTAGGGTACCACCACAGATCTGATGCATGCTCCGTCACACTGTTCAAGCTGGTGTTGGTAATAACTCAGGTATTTGCATGACATGGTTGCCTCACCTTTTTTTCACAAGTCAGAAGTACTACATCATAGAAACCATGGATGAAAAACTCCCTCCTGCACCCTAAAGGGACCTGATGTTGGTGCAGCCTAGGCAGTCTGTCACATAGATTTCTCCTTCCAACTGTACCGCTTATTACTAGAAATACTGGAGCTGCCCAAAGAGGGAAACTGACAACATGCCCCTCAGTGAAGAAAAACGTCCTTTCAACATTTAGGAATCCTGAGCAGCCCTTCCACCATCTATTCACTGATGATGACAAAGACCATTAACTTACGGTGATGGGGTTTGAGAAAATTTTTCAAGTGGGATCAAACACAGATATTACACTATGTGTTGCAGTGTTAAGGAAATTACCTACTCCAATTTATTCATGTAATATTTTATTCACATAAACATAATCTAAGAATTAGTTAATTCAGATACATTTAATAAGCACACAGCTAAACGTTGATTACTCACTTAACATTTTTCAGTTGTCTAATTTTTTCTTTTTTTATTCTTAGTTTCAGTCGTCTAATTTTATAAGACACAGTCTTTGCATCTAAGAGATTACAATCTAGTGGGAAAGATGGACAAATAAACTGGCAATTAAATATGGCAATTAAAATAACGGACAATTTGAAGCTGTAAAATGAATAAACCTAGATACAAATTAGAGTTTATAGTACAGCCACATGACAGACAATCAATCACTCGGGTGATTTTAGGGCAGGTTTGTTGAAAAACTGGTCTTAGAGCTGAGACTTCAATGATGAGAAAAATTAGTAAGATGAGAATAGAACAACATTACAGATAGAAGAGCATGTTCAAAGGCCCGAGGTTTGAGATCAGGGCATGTCTGGATACCACACATGGTTAAATATTCAAACCCATGCATTGTACTCATTTTCTAAATTATTTCTAGGCCTTAGTCATTACTGAAGACTTAACTGAAAAATAGCTTAATTCTGTACCATTCTTCTGTGTCTAGAAGAATGGGCGATAATGTTTTTATACCTAAAGTTATCATCTTTCAACCCATCTACTACAAGAACTTCTTTCGCCTCCCTGCTTCCAGTTCTGCCCTCCTACAGTGTATTCTCCATAAAGCAGCCAACATGGTTTTCTTTTCTTAAGTAAAATAAAATCACTTCCTTTCCCAGCTTAAAAGCCTTCAGGGGCTCCCACTACACTGGAAATGAAATGCATTCTGGTTGCCACAGTCTCCTAATTCCTCTACCTCATGTCCTAGTTCTCCCCTTTTTAGTTACCCCATTCCAGCCAAATATGCCTCCTTTGGCCCCTTAAACAAGCCAAGCCCCCTGGCCTTAGTACTGACTGTTACTTCTGCTTGAATCTTCTTCCCCCGATAGTCTCACTACTGGCTCCTTCTCGTTATTCATCTCTCTGCATAAATGTCACCTCCTTAAAGAAATATTCCCCAACCAATTTATCTACAACAGCAATGCACCCCATGTTTCCTGCATATGCCTTGTTTACTTTTTTATTTTCTATCTTTATAGTAGACTGTCAGCTCCATAAGGGCAGAAATTTTTCCGTCTTTTTTACCACTGTGTCCGTAACACCTAGACCAGAGCTTGGCACATGGTTGTTGAATAAATGAATTTTTTAAAACCAGCTGATAAATATTTATATGAAATATTTAACTATCCTGTAACTTATCATATAAATTATATGTTTATTATGTGTTATAGATGTATAATACAATATAATTGATAATACTAACATATTGATTACATATTATATTTATTGTTAACATATATTGTGAATATACATATAATCATATGTATCAGACTTTACATTCAAAGTGATGGTGCTAAATTTACTGCATTCAAAGTTCTGGAAAGAGTCTCAAGAATTCTATGTTGATTCTAGCAGAACTTTACATAGTGATAATATATTGTGACTGAATATATAATATACATATATATGTAGACATGCTTATATGCTCACATATATATCTATAATACATTTATATTATATATAATAGTATATATACTATAAAGGATAGCAAGAAGTTACTAATAATGCCTAAATTAACACTATACATATACATAACATTAGGCATATACATAGTATTAGTGCCAATCATAATCACAAATGCCATAATCCTATATGTTGAAATCCTGAAAGATCAAAATCCTTAAAGTCAGTCAGCTGTGGTGGCTTACACCTGTAAGCCCAGCAATTTGGGAGGCTTAGGCAGGAGAACTGACTGAGCCCTGGAGTTTGAGACCAGCCTGGGCAACATAGCAATACTTCATTTCTGAAAGAAAAAAAAATTTAATTAAAAAGAACTAAAAATCTCTAAAGCATAAAATCCCTAATGTCTAAAATCCTGAAAATCGCAATCCTGAAAGATTAGAACTCTGAATGGTAAAATCTAGAAAGCCTAATTCTGGGGATGGGATTAGTGCATGTTTGGTTGTCTGCATGATGGTTGCATCATGTTAGTTGCATCACAGTAAAAAGAACTATTACCTTGTTATTGTCTTTATTTGGAAGTGAATTATGCTTGAAGGAGATGCATACGGGTGCCAAATTGACAGGGCTGGATTTGTGAACTTAATATTAGGTATCAATTTGACTGGATTAAGGAATACCTAGAAACTTGGTAAAGCATTATTTTGGGTGTGCCTGTGAGGGTGTTTCCAGAGATTACTGTGTGAGTCTGAGTAGACAAGATGGGAAACATCTGCCCTCAATGTTTTGAGTGTTTCAGAGACGTAAAAATGCAGCCAAAAGATACAAGAAATCTCCCCTGCCAAATTATTTAATCTGTATCTTCACATATAGTGACAAGCTTGCCTTCAAAAAATGTCCTTCTTTTGTAACAACTCAATGTTTTTTTAAAAAGGGAGGAAAAAGAAAAAAACAATGACCTTCATCAGGGAATAAGAAGAATTTTTTTTAAGATACAGGGTATCGCTCAGTTGCCCAGGCTGGAGTGCAGTGGTGTGATCATAGCTCACTACAGTCTCAAACTCTTAGACTTAAGTAATCCACCCACCTCAACATTCCGAGTAGCTAGAACTAACTACAGGTGCACACCACCATGCCTGGGTAATTTTAAAATGTTTTGTAGAGATGGAGTCTCACTATGTTGCTCAGGCTAGTCTCAAACTTCTGGCCTCACTCAATCCAACTGCCTCAGCCTCCCAAAGCACTAGGATTACGAGCATGAGCCACTGCATCCAGCCGAAAAAAAAAAAAAAAAAAGAATTTGAAAACCTCAGCGACCTTCTGAATGAAAGACACTTACTGATATAGAGGTTCCTCCCATGATACAAAACACATTACATGGTGAACTATTCTTGGTTAGGGATATGTCTGTCAGAGAAGATAGACTTCTTATATGTATTAAACTACTTAATCTAACAAAGAAAAACCAGTGCATGCTTCAATTTGGCTACTGTTAGGCACTTTCAAAACCATCTCCACTATTTGTTACCAACTGCATACAAATCATGCCCCTGTTGGATCTCAAAATTCTAGAACTTATCCACTCATTTAAGTGTGAATGACTGGGCAAAAGTGAAGCACTTTATAAAACACTTATTTGAAGATTTGGTGGATGTTGCAAAAGAAAATAGATTCAACTGAATCCCCAAATCATAATGACAGATTTGGAATTAGGTACAATCATAGGTGTGACCAAAGCTTCTAAAAGTGAGTTTCAAGATATCACTAACAGAGTTTGTTTTTTCCATTCAGCCCAATGGAAAAATTTAGTGGAAATTTTAGATGAATCAATTGGTCACGAGATACAGCAATGATGAAAACTTCAATTTAAAAATGTGTCATTTGTCTGCATTGGCTTTCCTTCCAGCTAATGAAATTTCAAGAGCTTTTAATGAAGTGAATCTGCATTTGCCTGAAGAAACCAGCAAAGTTACTGACTGGTTTAAAAACAGTTACGTGCATGGTAGGATTAGAAGACGTACAACAGCGTTGTTGTTTGATCACAGTATCGTTTGCACTGGATTTGTAGTCTGTATATGAGTGCATGCAGAATGAATTTCCACGTACGCAAAACAAAGAAGCACGGCATTGAAGATGGAAAACCGCAATAGGGGACACTCGTGTCAGTGTATGTCAGATCATATAAGAATTTCAAAAAGAGCAGTGCCATGTAGAAAACGAATGTAAATGTATTTTCCAAAAAGAGCCACGTCCTTAAAAGAAAAAACAGCTATTCATCATGATAGAAGACTTCAAAGTATAGTTAATGATTGTGAAAAGTTGGCCAATTCTTATGAACTACCTCCATGCAATTGCCTATAATCTATCACTGTAATATACTTTTTCATATGTGAAATTTTCTTTTTATTTTTTTTAGGGTTTTTTATTTTTGTCCCCACTATTTAAAATTGCCAGGATTCATTTTTACAATTTGCCATGTTATGTATTTCATCCTCACATCATCTCCAATCTTGGAGGCATAAACTGTGTAAAGACTTTTAGAGTTCTAATTTGTTTTATGCTTTTTTGTTGTTGCAAATTTGACTCTACAAGTGTCACCACAACGTTGACTTAGTAAGTACTGTGCATGTATATAAAAATGTTGAAACTTCCTTAGTAAATGATGAGATGTCCTTTTTGTATATTTGCATTTATGAAAGATAAAATTTCTTGACATCTTGGCTTTTTGAGTGACTGCATGTACAGTGGTGATCCATCACAATTTTTGATCAATCTCATCAAAAGTCTTAGGTTGTCCATCAAGGTATTTCAGATGACCAGTTACAAAACTGGTTGCACACAATTGCCAACCATAGTGATGTGCTTTTATACATTTTGCTTTTTGACCTACTTCCTTATGAATATAGTTCATTTGCTCATAACTCTTATACTCATGTGACTGTCATCAGTATACTTAAGTATGTACAGTTACAAAAATATATATGTTATTATTGCCTATCTTCTTGTGTAAAGTGGCCTAGGAAGTTTCTGTTGTGGTTTTATGTTTCTCAAAAACATCTCCTTTTTATTTATTTATTTATTTATTTATTTATTTTTGAGATGGAGTCTTGCTCTGTCACCCAGGCTGGAGTGGAGTGGCACAATCTCGGCTCACTGCATCCTCCAACTCCCAGTTTCAAGTGATTCTCCTGCCTCAGCCACCCGAGTAGCTGGAATTACAGGCGTGCACCATCATGCCCAGTTAATTTTTGGATTTTTAGTAGAGATGGGGTTTCACCATGTTGGCCAGGTTGGTCTGTAACTCCTGAACTCAAGTGATTGTCCACCTTGACCTCCCAAAGTACTGGGATTACACATGTGAGCCACCGCACCTGGCCTGAATCCCCTTTTTAATATGTTAAAAAAAATTAGTATTTTAAATAATTTTTGAATGATTTTTTCCAGATTATATTTTTAGGATTTTGATTTTTCAGAACTGTGATTTGGGGGATTTTAGACTTTAGGGATTTTGATGTTTTGGAATTTCAACATGCAGGATTATGGCGTTTGGGATTGTATCTTTCAGGATTATAGCCCAAACATACATAGTATATACATAATAAAGACTTAAAAACCACAAGACTTTAAAAATAAATAGTTAAATTGGTTGTTTTGTAGAATATACAGGATTTGGGGTTGGAAACTGGAACAGGATATGGTAGTCGTTGCTTTTCATCACCAGCTTTACCATACGACTTGAATTTTTTTGAATCCATGTGCATGTTAATTTGATTTAAATTTTCAAAGTTTTAAATTTAAAAGCATTTGAGGCAGGGCATGGTTGCTCATGCCTGTAATTCCAGCCCTTTGGGAAGACAGGGCAGATGGATTGCTTGAGTCCAGAGTTCAAGACCAGCCTGGGCAACATGGCAAAACCCCATCTCTACAAAAAATACTAATACAAAACTTAGCTGGGCATGATAGTACATGCCTCTAGTCTCAGCTATTAGGGAGGATAGGGTGGGGGAGGATCAATTGAGCCTGTGAGGTTGAGACTGCTGTGGACCATGATCACACTGCTGCACTCCAGCCTGGGCAACAGAGCAAGATTCTGTCTCAAATAAATAAATAAACAAATAAAAGCATTTTTAACCATGAATGGTAAGGACACACACATACATTTATTAAACAAATCTTAAAACAATGGAGCTACAGGATGTCATTTAAGTTTGAGGCATAATTTTAGGTTAAATTCATACAGCTTGACAAACTGGGTGGATAATAAAGGTGTTACCCATTGCTTGAGGCAGTGATAGATGGAAATAAACAAGGCTAAGATAAATTATATACAAAAGATTCAATATGAACTTAATAGAAATGTAGGTTGTCTTGGTTACGGATCCAGTGTTTTGTGGTAGAGACCATAAACACCTTGCAAAAAGATCACGATCTTTTTGTAATGTGTCTTTTTGTGTTACTACTTGGAAAGAAACATCAAATGTAATAATTGTTTAGAACTGTATTTAATATATGAATGTCTGTGGCAGGCACAGCTAGTTGCATACCCCAAATCCATTCTCCCATTCTTCCTTTCTAACAGAAACCTGATTTTACGTGGGGCAGCAATGTGGCAGTAGATGTTTCCCAGACTTCCTTATAATAGGGATGGCCAATGAAATGTAAGCCAGGTCACTGAGTGGGGCTTTCAAGACGCTCTTCAACAGTGGCTGATTTGGCCAGGGATGGTGCACTGGCACCCTTTCTTCTCCTAATCCTGCTGTGAACATTATGATTGGAGCTAAGCAGCAATCTTGAAACCTTGCGGGAGCGGCCAAGGATATCAGAGACTTTGGCCCTGACTTCCCTGAGGAACTTTAACATGCCAAGGGATGGAGGAAAAAGTGAGGAATGGAGGAATGAGGTGGGGAATGGGGGGAATGAGGTGGGGAATGGGGGAATGAGGTGGGGAATGGGGGAATGAGGTGGGGAATGGGAAACAACTGGTAAAAGGAAGGAAGGGTGATGGAAATGTTCTGGAATTAATGGTAATGCTGCCAAACACTGTGAATATACTAAAAACTACTGTATATTTAGTGTTATGAAATTATACCTCAATTTTGTTGTTCACATACACACACACACACACACACACACACACACAGAGAGAGAGAGAGAGAAAAGCAGAAAGCAGGACTGTGCTGTGTAGTCCTTCCTCCCTCTATTTGTAGAACGGGCAGTCATTATTCAATTTGGCTTACCATACAACCTCCCTGACTTTTTCCTATCACTCCATACCAAAGTAACTGCAGTGAAGCTCCTCTCCAAGTACTGCAAGTAGAATTAAATGACCGTACTCTCTCCAGATTTTACAACTTATTTCTGCAGGAGAAAGCATCTTTCTCTCTAGCAGAAGTTCCTTCCGTGAGAGGGAGTATCGTTAGTGTGACATTCCTGGCTACTTTCTACCCTGCCCCTGTCACAAGGACATGATGCAGTGACTCATCTATTGGGTAAATTTAGAAGGAGAAACATGCAAAGCCCAGGCATGTCCTCTTCTTCCTCCTGCTGGGAGCAAGGTACCCACAGGGATCATTCTTCTGGCTCTGACCTAGAGCAGCCTCCCTGTGCCTGGAGTTGGGGGTGGCCAGTGTTTAATTCTGCAGTATACGTCATTATAAAGTCCACTTATCTGCAGATAGACACCACATTCCTAAAACTCTGCTTTATTCTTTGTCTTCCTTGTCAATAACTCATACAATGAAGAGGGGTGTTATTTGTTGTGCACCTCAAACTACAACCCTTATTTCAAAGCCTTGGGAGGAATGTGTGTCAAGGAGTCTCAAGACTTCCAGCCCATTAACTCTGCAAAGCAGTGAACTATGCAGGAATCAACTGCTCAAAGTTTCATAAGCCACCTGGAATGTTCCCAGAGTCTTTCTAAGAGTCCTGATTCCTAGTGTGAAGCATACTGCACAACAGATAGACTTCTTTTTTTTTTTTTTTTTTTTTTTTTTTTTTTTTTTTTTTTAGAGAAAGAGAGAGAGAGAATAGGAAGGAGAAAAAAGGAAGAGAAAGAGAGAGAGAGAATGGGGAGGAGGGAGAAGGAAAAGAAAGAGGGAGAGAGAATGGGAGTATTGCTTTCTTGCCCAGGCTAGAATGCAATTTAGTAATGGGTATTGAAAACCTCTTTTATACTGATAATTATACTTAATGATGTAATCAGGAAGGAGTAAGGGAAGAAGATAACAAACAAACAGCCAACCAATATTTAATTTAAACCTATGAAATGCTATGCGATTACTGAGGAGTGATTTACTTCCAATTATATAGTCACCTTTGGAATAGGTGTGAGGTGGTAATGTATGTTTTGTGTATTTGAAGTGGAGAGTACTATAAATATTTATTAAGTTTACTTGTTCCGGGTCTGAGTTCAAGTTCTGAATATCCTTGTTAATTTTCTATCTCGTTGATCTATAGAATCGTTAGCTCTTCTTGTTGCATTGATCCTTTTGCCATTATGTAATGTCATTCCTCGCCTCTTTTGATCTTTGTTGCTTTAAAGTCTACTTTATCAGAGGTGAGAATTGCATCTGCTGCTTTTTGTTTATTAGTTTATTTTTACTCTCTGTTCAATTGGTAAATCTTCCTCCTTCTCTCTGAGTCTTTGTGTATTGTTTCATGTAAGATGGGCCCGGATGCAGCATACCGATGGGTTTTGGCTTTTTATCCAATTAAAATATATGTAAGTTTAATACCAGCATTTGATGCTAGCTGGCTGTTTTGCCCATTAGTTGATGTGAATTTTTTATTGTGTTAAAGTTCTTTGCTTTTTGATATATTTTTGGAAAGGCTGATATTGGTTGTTCCTTTATATGTATAGTGCTTCTTTCAGAAGCTCTTGTAAAGCAGGCCTGGTGGTGGTGAACTCTCTAAGTACTTGTTTGTTCGCAAAAGATTTAATTTTTCCTTCGCACATAAAGCTTAGTTTGGCTGGATAGGAAATTCTGGGTTGAAAGTTCTTTTCTTTAAGGATGTTAAATATTGGTCCCCACTCTTTTCTGGCTTGTAGGGTTTCTGCTGAGAGATCTGCTGTAAGTCTGATAGGTTTCCCTTTATGGGTAACCTGAACTTTCTCTCTCGCTGCCCTTAGTATTTTCTCCTTCATTTCAACCCTAATAAATCTGGCAATTATGTGCCTTGGGGTTGGTCTTCTTGAAGAATATCTTTGTGGTGTTCTCTGTATTACCTGGAGTTGAATATTACCCTGCCTTGCCAGGTTGGGAAAATTTTCCTGAATGATATCCTGAAGAGTATTTTCCAACTTGGATTCATTCTCTTCATCACATTCAGGTACACCTATCAAACATAAATTAGGTCTTTTCACATAGTCCCATATTTCCTGGAGACTTTGCTCATTCCTTTTCATCCTTTTTTCTGCATTTTTGTCTTCTCGTTTCATTTCACTGAGCTGGTCCTGGACTTCTGATATCCTTCCTTCCGCTTGATCAATTCGACTGTTTAAACTTGTGCATGCTTCGCGAAGTTCTCGTGTTGTGTTTTTCAGCTCCATCAATTCACTTATATTCTTCTCTAAATTGTCCATTCTCATTAACATTTCGTTAAACCTTTTTTCAAGGTTCTTAGTTTCTTTGCATTGGGTTAGAATAAGTTCTTTTAATTCACAGAAGTTTCTTATCACCCACGTTTGGAAACCTGCTTCTGTTATTGGAATACCGGTGTAATCTATTAAGCCTTGTTCCGTTACTGATGAGGAATTGCAATCCCCTGTAGAGGGAGAGGCATTCTGATTTTGAGTATTCTCTACCTTTTTACGCTGGTTTCTTCCCTTCATTATATATTTGTCCGTCTGTCGTCTTTATAATTACCGACTTTCTAACTGGGTCTCTGACGTCCAACTTGTTGATTCCCTGCGCCGAAATCTGAGCAATCCACTGAGCCGGCCAAAACAGCGGTGTTAAGATTGATGGTGCTTTTCTGCCCGGGAATCTCCGGACTCTGCACCAAGAACTGGCGTGCTAAGGCACCAGCAAAACCGCCACGCCGGCCACAAGAGTCACCCTGGCGACCCGTGGAGCTCCTCCACTGGGAATCTCGTGGTCCGTGAGCAACTAATATTCGTCTGAAAGTGTGGCGTCCTCTCGTTCTTTGCGCTTTCACTGGGAGGTACGTGCCCGAGCTGCTAATCATCAGCCATCTTGGATCTCTCTCCTAGACTTCTATATAGAAAGAAACAGTGGATGTGGAGACATTTTTCTGTACTTTATCAGTGGTGGCTGGAACACAGCCCTCTTGGGACAGGACTTCTGTAGATTTATCTATGGGCTTTTGTGGCCTCCCTACACTTTTTCCACGTCACTTGCTGAAGAGAAGGGAAGTTGATATGACACATGCAGGTTTTTTTACAGACACACTGCTCCGGAAACTGGAGCAGACACCAGCCCCTTTGGTGATGAAAGACTCCAACACAATATGCTGCTCAGTCAAGGTCCAGTCCGCTACAACTGCACCTCACTTTGTGGAAAGAGGTGTCAGTGAGAAACCCTGAGGGGAATGTTTGCAAAGTAAATCATACTTTGAATTGACAAAGACACACTGATATTTAAAGAAACCTATGATGAGTTTTAAATGTCAGCATCTTTTCATGTAAAACCATATTTTTTATGTTGTAACCTATCAATTCATCCTGTGATCTGACTGCATGTGTCAATTTTGAATGCAATTTTGAATCTACATGCTACCTTAGACTGTAAATATCTTTAGTTGTTACAAGGCTTTCCTTTATGTGGAATAAAATTCTGCCTCACTTAATCTTTTGCCATCAGTCCAGGGTCTGTTCCCTGGAGCCATATATCATGGCATCTTTCAAACAGTTGAAACAGCCATCACACTAGTATTTCTTCTCCAAGCCAGCTATCCTCAAGCACTTCAATTTAATTCAGTTCACTTCTGAAGTCTCCACTAGAGGTGTAGGGAATATGATGTCCCCACTAGAGCCCTTTAGGGGATATAAAAACAAGCCACCAGCCTGACCTTCAAAATACTGTTGTTATTGTCTAGTAAGAGACACATACATGTGTACACAGATAGCTGTAGCTGAAAGCAGAATGATTAAAAGGAAAAACAAGAAGTACAACTATAAATAAATGCTATAGGAACAAAGACAAGTGAGGGAATTAGAGTTAACCATATTTCTGTTTCTTGATTTTAATGGAAATACTTATATTTTCAACTTCTAAAACACAGCTTTTCCATTTGTCTACAGAAGGAAAAATGTGTACATCTAAATCATGCATTATCTGACAAAGCCATTTAATAATTCATCCAAGTTTTCATTTTAGGCAATATTCAAGAAATGTGGTATTCATCTCAGTGACAGCAGCAGGAGATAGACAAATTCCTAGGCAGACAGGGACGGATCCCCAGTGAAACCTGACCTTCAAGTGAAACCTGAAACTGAGTTGCCAGTTCCAGGTGGAGTCCATGACCAGAGTGAGAACTTCCTTGATGCCTTTTAGCCAAGTGAATGGTGCTTTTTCCAGGCCCACCCAGGGATATACCCCATTCTGAGTCCATAAAAACCCCACATTCAGCCTCACAGACGGCTACCCACTTTCAGGCCCCCTCTCACACAGAGGGCAACCCACTTCGGGTCCCCTCTATTTATTGAGAGCTTTTCTGTCACTCAATAAAATTCTTCTCTGCCTTGTTCACTCTCGAGTGTCCACACACCTCATTCTTCTTGGTCATGGGACAAGAATGTGGAACCCACCAAATGGCAGGTGCAAAAAGAGCTGTAACATGTGCTCCTGCTCACCGAGCTACAGTGGTGAAAAAAACCACTGGGTGCCAGCATGCCCCCATTTGCTGAGCTGCAGGCAGCAGGACTCAATGAGTTGTAACATGCTCCCATTCACCAAAGCTGCAGGCAGCAGAAATGAACGAGAACTGTAACACTTTCTGGGACTCAGACCTCAAGATTCCCCAAGAAAAAGCTGTAACACCCCTTGAGGCTCTGTGGTTGCTAGCATCTCCAAGTTATTAGGCTCTGCCATGTCCCCCTCATCCAGACACCAGCACCCAAGGTAGAAGCCAGTCATGGCACTCCTGGACCAGCTGTGGGCTCACTGCAGAGCCAAGGCAAGTGCAGGATCCAGACCAGTAGCACGAGCAGAGCGCAGCCTGCTAGGTCTAGTGGGCAGAGCAAGCCCAGCAGGCCCAAATGAAGCCTGGGTGGAGGCGCCACTGGCCAAGGAGGTTTTCCACTGGCAAAGTGGCACTGAAAGAATTCTGTGTCATCAGTACTCAAATAAGCTACTCTTATTCTAAAACTGAGTTAATGCTGTCAAAAAAAAAAAAAAAAAACTCCCACAAGTTTCTAAGCACATGTAAACCAATAGATTGTCAAAGTGCATTTCTGGGAATGTCATTAGTATTCCCCAGAGAGCTGGTAAAGCATCAAAGCATCTATACACAGCATAATCAATTTCCCTTTCAAATTTTCAGATTATATTATCCTAGATGTCAACATAATGAAACATCTATACAAGCATTGTAAGCCAGGCCATAGTTACAAACACTCTAAAAGCACAGAGGCTCCATCCCCAGCTCTCTTAACCCTCTCTCAAAGCCCTCAATGCAAGAGAATTTGGTGGGGAAAAACGTGGAGCTTCTTGAGAATGTGAAGATTTTTTAAAGTAGAGGATGAAAAGAGAGA
Source organism: Aotus nancymaae (assembly GCF_030222135.1). NCBI lineage: Eukaryota > Metazoa > Chordata > Mammalia > Primates > Aotidae > Aotus > Aotus nancymaae. The sequence continues at coordinate 52,939,772 of NW_026988471.1, read as the reverse complement.
GAAAAAATGAGTAACTTTAGAGTGGAGAAACCAAACACTATCACAGGCAGGTAATCAAGGTTAACAGCAACAGTGATAAGTCAGATTGACGGTATACACCCTTGATAGGTGTGACAAGAGCAGCACTTTACCGCTGTGGTCATCCTCCCAATATCCCATAACAGCAGTCTTATCAATATCAGACAAATCCCAATTGGGGAGCATTCTACAAAGTACTTGAACTCAAAGTATTCCTTAAAACTGCCAATGTCATCCACAACAAGGTAAGTCTAACAGAATGTCACAGCCTCAAGGAGCCTAAGAAGGCAAGGAGGCTAAATGTATCCTGGATGGGATCCTGGAACAGAAAAAAAGACATTAAATAAAAACTAAGGAAACCTGACTGGGCATGGTGGCTCACACCTGTAATCCCAGCCCTTTGGGAGGCCGAGGCAAGTGGATCACAAGGTCAAGAAATCAAGATCATCCTGGCCAACATGGTGAAACCTCGTTTCTACTAAAAATACAAAAATTAGCTGGGCGTGGTGCCATGTGCCTATACTCCCAGCTATTTAGGAGGCTGAGGCAGGAGAATCACTTAAACCTGGGTGGTGGAGGTAGCAGTGAGCTGATGTCACTGCACTCCAGCCTGGGCGACAAGAGCAAAACTCTGTCTCAAAAAAAAAAAAAACCAACTAAGGAAACCTGGATTAAAGTATGGACTTTAGTTCATAATAATGTATCCATATTGGCTCATACCAGTTGTATGGTCCCTATACTAACAACACATCATTTTTGGTTGGAAAACGTTTTCTACAATAAACTCAAGTAAGCCAATTTAGTTCATTGATCAATTTTCCATACAGGAAAGTTAAAACATTTTCCATTTTTCACGTGTTCACTTTAATGTCATTGAAACCATTTTCATTGGGAATAGTTTCCAGTAAAATATTTTAATGATGATTTTATCAATCCATATTTTGTCCATATTAAATGTTCCCAACTATAAGTTCTTCCATTGCAAATTTGCTTTCATAGCCATTATTTCTAACAAGCCAGTTTTCACTAAGATTTTACCATTCCATATTTTACTTATTTATTTTATTTTATTTTTTCTTTAGAGACAGTCTCACTCTGCTACCCAGGCTGGTGGCTCCTGCCTATAAGACCAGAACTTTGGAAGGCCGAGGTGGGAGGTTTACTTGAGGCCAGGAGTTCAAAACTAGCCTAGTCAACATGGTGAGACTCCATATTTACAAAAAAAAATTTTAAAGTTACTTGGGCATGGTGGCTCATACCTGTAGGCAGGAAGATCATGTAAGCCCAGGAGCTCAAGGCTGCAGTGAGCTATGATCCTGCCTCGGTGACAGAGTGAGACCCTGTCTCAAAAAAAAAAAAACCAAAACAAAACACTATCAAGGTTTAAAATCTCAGCCCCACCTCTTAACTCACTGTACACCTGGGAAAGAAGTTACTTCCCCATGCCTCAACGCCTTCATTTGTTAAATGAGGAAAACCGTTGCAGTTACAGGGATGAGGATTAAATGAGACAATGTATGTAAGATATTGAGTACAGAGATTGGCACATTCTAAATTGTCAGGGCATGTCAGTGTTGACGTGTGTAAATATGTGACGGTTAGTTTTTACTACATACTATGCCTTGATAAATCAATAGAGGGCATGTACTCTCTTCTATTTAACATACCACAAACTACAGGAATTATTGCCCTAAAGTTGGCTTTTTAAGCCCCATTATTTAGGTATAGTACATTTCTCTTTTCCGTATTTTTACTGCTGTTCCAAATTGATTATATACTGTGTTATCACCATGTGTACAAAAGTGGAATTGTATAGTTAATATAAATATATAATGTAATAGCAGAAAACATCATATAATGGGAAAGCACAAATTTTAAAGTCAGATAGATGTAGAATCAAATCCCATTTGTCAGCTAAAGGCTTGTCCAAGTTACTGAATCTCTGTGCACCTGTTTTCTCCTTGTTAAAACAGGAATAAGGCATGCATCTCAAAAAATTGTGATGAGGATTAAGTAAACAACACTAAAATGATCACCTAAAGAACACCCACAATAAATGTCATTCATTCTCTCACACACACATACACACACACGCATAGTCCTTAACTACTGCCATCTCTCTACAGTGGACCATTCTGTCAGGTGATCTGTGCCACCACTTCCGTATTTTACATTATGTGTTTTGGTGACTTATTGTGGCAGTTTTTAAAGCAGGATACCTTACCCCTGGGTGCACTCAAAGACTATCTAAAGAGTACAGACCTATGCATAATGTTAAGGGAATCAATTTCCAGATCTTCAACTTCCACATATATTCTTTCCTAAAATTGACTTGAGACTCCTTTCCTACCTCCCTTTGCACGATCACCCTTTGAAAGAAAGGTCTCCTATTATCCCAAGTGAAGTAACTCAAATAGAAAACCAAATATTGTATGTTCTCATTCATAAGGGGGAGCTAAGCATGCAAAGGCATAAGAATGGTACAATGGACTCTTGGGGACTCAGGGAAAGGGTAGGAGTGAGTGAGGGATAAAAGGCTACACATTGGGTATAGTGTACACTGCTTGGGTGGTGGGTGGACCAAAACCTCAGAAATCAGCACAAAAGAACTTATTCATGTAATCAAACACCACCTGTTCTCCAAAGACCTATTGGAAATAAAATTTTTAAAAAAATGATCTCTTTACAAAAGGCACACTTTTACCCATTCTTTTTTTTTTTTTTTGAGACGGAGTTTCGCTCTTGATACCCAGGCTGGAGCGCAATGGCGCGATCTCGGCTCACCGCAATCTCCGCCTCCTGGGTTCAGGCAATTCTCCTGCCTCAGCCTCCTGAGTAGCTGGGATTACAGGCACGCGCCACCGTGCCCAGCTAATTTTTTTGTATTAGTAGAGACGGGGTTTCACCATGTTGACCAGGATGGTCTCGATCTCTTGACCTCGTGATCCACCCGCCTCGGCCTCCCAAAGTGCTGGGATTACAGGCTTGAGCCACCGCGCCCGGCCTTTTACCCATTCTTAATCTTACTCTGGTACACTGCACCAAAGTGTAAAAAACTCTAGAGTGCCAAATACAAGGATAATTCAACTCTTCCTCTAGCCAAGATTTCATAAACACCCCCAGCCTTCTCATGAATACATTTCTGGCTGAGTGCAGTGGCTCACGCCTGTAATCCCTGCACTTTGGGAGGCCAAGTGCAGGAGGATCACTTGAAGCCGGGATTTTAAGACTTGCCTGGGCAACAGAGACCCTTTCTCTACAAAAAATAATTTAAAAACTAGCCATGCGCAGTGGCGCAGGCCTGTAGTCCCAGCTGCTTAAAAGGCTGAGGCAGATCTCTTGAGCCCAGGAGTTCCAGGCTGCAGTGAGCTATGATCCTGCCCAGGAGTTCCAGGCTGCAGTGAGCTATGATCGTGCCACTGCACTTGCTCCAGCCTGGGTGACAGAGCAAGACCTCATCTCCTAAAAAAATAAATTTTAAAAAATACATTTCTAACACAAATTTACCTTTAAAATTTAATAATGTTTATCATACTGTTTGTATTATTTTCGTCTAGTATTCTAATAATAATATCAATAGAACTCCAGACAAAAAAAAAATTTGATACATGGAGCCTTATTGTCAAAGGAAATTTTTAAAAAGCATTTCATTTATTCATACATATGAATATACACACATATACATAGTGTAGAAAAGTATGATAGAGTAAGCAAAAAAAAAAAAAAAAGTCCTCAAGCAAAACAATGGGGTAATTCACTGGGAGAAGAGGAATGAAGATCAAATTCAAAGAGGAAAAGAAATAAGTAAAATTTCCCAATGTCAAAGGGCTTTATTGTTTCAAATGAAGATGGTGTATATTAAATCACTACCGTATTTATATTCCACTGAATAAATTTCAGAGTGATTTAATATTTTGATTTATAAACAGCAATAATTACAATAATCCAGACGTTACAAACTTTGCAACTATTTAAACTTAGGATGAAACAAAAATTAAGTAACAACTGAATTCTTTTAAGAGCTACACAGGGGTCTAAAAAGAGTCTGACCTCTGAAAAGTTAACCTTAACCCATCGAAGTGTCCTTCCTAAAACTCAAGTCGAGCCCAGGTAATTTCAATGGCAAGCAAGCAAACCACTAGTGCAAAGACCCTCTTCTTTCCCTCTTCTTACCCAACTTGAACCTTCCCCTCTGTGCCGCACACTCCCGCCTTCCCCTCTGTGCCGCACACTCCCGCAGCCCCCAGCACCCCACAACCGCCCGCTTCTCTTCCTCAGCAGTCCCCGCTCTCCCCCTCCTCCTACTTCCCTCCCCCTTTCCCTACTTCCGCCCGTCCCAGTCCTCTGGCGCAAGCGGGTTTCGCCTGTTTCCCCGCTGCCGCTGCTGTGTCATGGCTGGGCGGAAGTCCCTGCCACCACGAGAAAAGGCATACTTTAGGTGGGAGGCGCTTCTTACAGCTTTCTCCCCTTCTCCCATAACCTTTTTGATCTCCCACCGTAGAGGGGTCCCCTACCCTGAACTCTCCCGAACACCTCGTAGTCCACGGATGTGAGTGGCCGGGCGGTAGACATGGCGGCGGCGAGCCCTCTGCCGAGGAGCCGGAGCGGGACTCGGGGCGCGGCAACTGCGGCGGCCGCGAGAGGGAGAGGGCACATGGGACCGCTTGGCGCACCCCGCGCCTGTCACCCGTCCCGGACGCGAGTGCGCCGGGGTCACGCGTCGGAAGTGGCAAATGAGACTGCAGGGCCTGGGAGCGAGGGCTGCCGGGCCCCAGGCATCCTAGGCCTACTTTCCCTGTCTCTCTTCCGGACTGGGGAGGATCCTCTCCACAGCGCTCCCTACCATTTAATTGATCAAGGTGCTAAGTTCTCAAAGTTTGTAAATAAAAGCCGGATGCTGTGCCCAAAAAAGAGTTGCTTCCCTCAGCTTTATTAAAGTGTAATTGACAAAAGTTGTGTGTATTTGTGGTGTACAAGGTGTTGTTTTGATAGATGTGTGCATTGTGAAATAATTAAGTCAATGAAATTAACATATCCACCGCACCATTTTTTAATGAAGAGAACATTTAAGATCGCTCGTCAATTTTTAAGGATACAATACATTAACTACCGTCACCATGTTAGACAACAGATCTCCAGAACTTATTATTCACACTAACTGAAACTTTGTACCCTTTGACCAGTATCTCCCCGTTTCCAACCCTTTTCATCCCCCTATCCCAGGTCCTCTGCCCCGCTCCATCCCAGCAAGATTTGCTTTTGAAGTCAAGGGCCTGCCTGTTGAGTGGTTGAGAGGTAATAAATTACTTATGAAATCTTTGGATGACCACCAAATCCAGAAATTTGGGCCAGTTTTTAAGATGAGGTCTGCATCATCTTGAGCTCTTCTGTAGTGTCAGGAAGGAGTTGGGCCTGAACTCACATTCTAAATATATTGTGATATTTTCTAGGATAAGAAACTTTTTAAAAATATGAAGTCTTTTATGCTAGTGGAAACAGAAAAAAGAAAAACACTGTAGTCATCTTGTCTGCTGTTCAGTCACAGTTCGGTTTTTGTGTGTGTTTTTTTTGTTGTTGTTTTGAGACAGAGTCACTCTTGACACCCAGACTGGAGTGCAATGGCACGATCTCAGCTCACTGCAACCTCCACCTCCCGGGTTCAAGAGATTCTCCTGCCTCAGCCTCCCAAGTAGCTAGGATTACAGGCGTGTCCCACCATGCCCAGCTAATTTTTGTATTTTTAATAGAGACAGGGTTTCACCATGTTGTCCAGGCTGGTCTCAAACTTCTGACCTCAGGTTATCCACCTGCCTCCGCCTCACAAAGTGCTGGGATTGCAGGTGTGAACCACCGCTCCTGGCCTTTTTTTTTTTTTAATGGTCTTGATTATTTATCAACATCCCAATTGTCTAGAAGGTTAAGGCTGAATTTTATTTCCTGGTGAGCTATTAAAAAGTTTTATTATTGGCTGTGCTTAGTGGCTCACGCCTGTAATCCCAGCACTTCGGGAGGCCGAGGCAAGTGGATCATGAGGTCAGAAGTTTGAGACCAGCCTGGCCAACATAGTGAAACCCCTTCTCTACTAAATACAAAAATTAGCTGGGCGAGGTGGCAGGCGCCTATAGTCCCAGCTACTTGGGAGGCTGAGTCAGGAGAATTGCTTGAAGCCGGGAGGCAGAGGTTACAGTGAGCCAAGATTGTGCCGCTGCACTCCAGCCTGGTGCCTGGTGAAAGAGCAAGACTCTGTCTCAAAAAAAAAAAAATTTTATTATAAAACAATCTACCACTCCAAAGGATCTGGATACAGCTATTGATACTCTGCCACCTTCTAGAATTCCAAATCTGTTTACTTGTGAGAATTTGGATTTCTCCACTTATTTGTTGGCCTCAATACCTTTACGTATTTCTCTGCATCTAGCCACAGAGTTAAAATAATCCACTACAATCTGATTCAATATACTGTGCCAGTTCTATTAGGGAACACCAAAAATTATCTAAAACTTGGTTAGAATGTGGGTACGTTGTATTGGAGTGAGCATAGAAAGTCAACACCAAGACAAAAGTATGCCAAATTGCAGGGTCTTTATTGCCAGCGGCCACGGAGGACTCACGTCTCTCCAACCCGTGGCCCCGACAGGAGGGTGTCAAGACCTTTTATGCCCGTAAACCACCTTGGGGGTGAGGGTGAGGGGTGGGGGTGAGGGCTTCAGACATTCCAAGGTCCAGTGGATTCCATAAATCACCTCCTGGGCGCAGATGAGGGTGAGGGGCTCCGGACATTCCGAGGGCCAGGGGACTTTGGATATTCCGATTGTTACTTAAGTGGTTTACAGAAGTCAAGATAAGTGTTAGTTTACACATTGTCTGTGTATGGGTGGAAATTACAGACCTTAGTTACTTATTACAAGTCACGGGGGCCAAGATGGCGTGGGTTTGGACTGCTTGCCTGTCACATTTGGGGTTACACAGAGCAGTTTGAACAGAAAGCCGAGGTATGGTTGAGGTACGCAGTTTTATGGGGCTTTTACCATGTCACAGTTAAATCATTTTTAAAGTAAAATGTATTTTGGAGATGCTGATGCAGTTAATTTATGTAATGAAGGTCTTGGTTTATTGCAGATATTTCACAAGTTATCTCTTCCATCTCCCAGTTTACTCCATGCAGACTCTAGATTCAACATAAATTTTAAGTCATTCTTCTTAATATGTTCAAAATAGAACCTAACGTCTTCAGCCTCCACTACCTGCTTCTGCAAATCCTGCATTTAAACTATAGTCAAGACACTCTTGGTTATTCTGCTGTCTCAATAGAGAGGTTTAAAACAAAGAACCTCTTCTCTTGGGTCCGCTCTATCTGGAATGCCTCCCCCTTCTCCAAAATCTTCTATCCTGCTCGGTCACCTCCGTGAGTGGTTACCAGATTTTATCCTAGTTATTTAGTGTGTCTTCCCCACTAGTACAGTCACCATACTGGTGGGTTCTGTGTCCATAGATTCAACCAACCTCAAACATCTAGATATAGATAGATATATCTTTTTAAAGCATATTGGCCAGCATGGTGGCTCACACCTGTAATCTCAGCATGTTGGGAAGCCGAGGCTGGTGAATAGCTTGAGCCCAGGGTTATAGACCAGCCTAGAAAATACAGTGAAGCCCCACCTCTATAAAAAATACAAAAATTAGCCAGGTGTGCTGGCCTGTGCCTGTAGTCCCAGCTACCCGGGAGGCTGAGATGGGGAGGAGGATCCTTTGAGCCCAGGAGGTGAAGGTTGCAGCCTGGGCAATAGAGCAAGACCCTGCCTCAAAAAAAAAAAAAAAAAAATCTTTACTGAATAAGTGCAGACTTTTTTTCTTGTCATCATTCTCTGAATAATACAGTGTAATAGCATTTACATTGCATTAGGTATTATAAGTAATCTAAGAAATGACTTAAAAGTATACAGGACAATACGTGAATGTATGTTTCTATCAGGAACTTGAACATGCCAGGATTTTGATATCCAAGGGGAGTCCTGGAACCAACACCCTGCAGATAACAATGGACAGCTATACTGTATCTTCTAAGTAGTCACTGACGGGGGAGGTGGACATTCTCCTTTTCTTAATCAATCTTTGACTTTTCTCCATATTTACCCAAGAGTACCCCTGCCAAGTATTAGGTAGGTTTATTTGAATTTTACAAGTGCTATAGCAACAATTGACATTTGCTTAGCTGAAAAATTTGCTGTGTCTGCCAACAGTCTAACATTAGCAAACGGAAATTTTTATGTACCATTTCAGCATGGATTGCCAATAATATGTGAGTCTAAGTCTTTAGAAGATTTAAGCAAATGTTTCTAATATATGTTTTAAGTAATAATAGTATGAATTCAACTTTTATTCTTCTTTTCCGTGTTTGTCTTTCCATTGAATATTTTAATAAATCATATTAGGTGAATAAACCACACATTTACCTACTGAGTCCATGTTCACATTCAGGCTGCTTCTCATGTTTCACTACCATAAAAAATATTGTAAAGAAAATATTTATGCATGTAGCTTCCTTCCCACATATTTTTAATTGAAGTTAGAATATCAAATCAAGAGTATAAGCATGTAATTGTTCTTGACATATATTGCCAAACTGTTTTTCAAAGGGCTGTGCCAATTTAAATATATTACTACTAACTGATTAGTATGATTATTTGGCTTTTTATATAAACAAATGTATGCAGGTCCTTCACATACAATGCATGATTGAATTATATGAAAAGCTTTGGTTTTGTAACCTGAGCAACAGCTTTGGAATAACTAGGCTTTGTGTTACTACTGGTTGAAATTAAAACCTGTCAGAGAAAGGATTCCCTTCTTCAAACCCTTTAAGACAATTTGTTTGTGATCTAGAATCATGTTTAAAGTAATACATAGAAACGGAAAATTCTGCTTATATAATATGACTGTAAAAGATGACCAGGCACCAGAACCTGTGAAATAAGGATAGATAATACAGTCTCTGTGTCCAAATGACATTTGAACTGAGGAGGTCCTACCTGTGACTCTTGAATTCATCACCACATAGGGACATTTGAAAGTGATTGCTAGGGTTGTTTGTCAGAAATTTGATATTAAAATATGATTGATTTCAAGGACAAGCAAAATTACTTTATCCATCAACATATTTCTGTCCTTGAAATATTTTTGTAATCATTATGTTGAAAGTGCAGGACCCAACAGGATACAAATTGTTAATTTCCACAAGGGAAAAGGCCTAAACAAGCCATTCATTGATCACTGTGGAAGGAATACTTTATAGGTAAAAATAAATGCTTAATTATTCCTAAACTGGATTCAAAATTATTAGACAGCAGACTGTTGGTCAACTGAGTAAGTAGCTGGTTTCCCAGAAGAGGCTTTACTTTTATTACAAGTTATCAGAAAATTGCTTAAGCGTTCTATCAGCAAAGAATAATTCTTTCCAGAAGAAGATTCTGTCCCAGGTTTGAACCAATTTTTCTTTGTCACTATCCATTTCACTATTAAAAAGTCCGAAGGATATGGAACATTAAAGCTTCTTCCCTCTCCCGGCTTGGTACTGAGTATGCTGAAGTGAGAAGAGGGCATGATTGGTCTTTCCACTTGCCTTAGTTACCCCCTGCCTAGCTGAAAATGGAAAGAAACAAGTACTTTTGAGGTCCATTTGGGCTCTTTGGGATTGGTGAATGTTCAAAGCTGATTAATTATTTTGTAGGATTCTTTTTGTGGGGACTCAGAGCTTCACCCCACTAAGAATTCCTGACTGCTGCTCCCTTGTTAGGCAATTCCGGTTCTCTCTGCAGCCTCATCCCAGCTTGTATTAAGTGCCCCATCCCAGCTTCTGTATTAAATGCTACACCTCCAACCTCTTTCTGCTGAAAGAGACTAGCCCCCAGCAAGAAGGCCATCTGGATGGGATCCATTTTAAACTGACTACAGGACCACATCCCTCCCTTCCATCACATCTAGTTGTGGAGACTCATATCTCTGCCCTACCAGTAATAGAAGTCACAGATTGCTCTGAACTCAACCACCTCTCTGCTCTGCTTGGCAGTCATTTTTCAGACATCTCCAGCCATACCCTTTCCTCTTTCTTTTCTTCAGGTATGGATCAACCTGTTTATTCTAGCTCCAAGGGGTAAACACTGAGTTCTCAGAAAGGTTTTCTTAAAGATTGTCCTACTGGGCTTCGGGTGAGGGGGAGACATCTTGCTTCTCTCTCTCACGGTGGGAGGAAAAAGCCACAGTTCCCCAGTGCTTTTCCCCAAAGAAATGCTCTAGAGCCTGAGGTGGGCGTCGGACTAAAAATCTTAAAATGCTTTTTAAATGCCCCTTTTGCACAACACAACACAGCACAGGGAGTTTAGCACCTCATCTCAAAATGTAGCTATAACTATGGTTTTTGGTTCCATCTCAGGTCTCAGTCCTGTTTTTCAAATCAACAGAATTCAATACATAAACCTTGTTTGGACCCTGATTTGAGGACGTAAACTTGAACAAGACATTTTTTAGACCATTGGGGAACTTTGAACATAGGCTGACTATTAAACATCACAGAATCATCATTAACTTTGTCACTGTGATAACGGTATTGTGGGTATATTTTTAAAGGCCTTATCTGTTAGAGGCATGTACTGAAATATATAAGGGTGCTATGATATAATATTTGGGGCTTGATTTAAAATCCTCAGGGGTTGGGGGCAGGCAGGACACTTTCTAGATAGAATAAACCTGGAAATGATGATAGTTTTGAAGCTGGGTCTTGGGTAGATGGGGATTCATTATATTATTCTCTAATTTTGTGTATGTTTAAAATGCTTATGTGAAGTTTAAAAATAAAATTAAAAATTGAAGAGAATTTCTTTTTATTCTACAAAATGCCTGACTAGTAATCCTCAAAAGTGTCAAGGTCATCAGAAACATGAGGAGCATCTGCGAGGCACCTAAGGAGACCTGATGACTAGATGCAATGTTGGTATCCTTGATGGGATTGCAGGACAGAAAAAGAACTTTAGGTAAAAACTGAGGACATCTGAATAAAGTATAAGCTTTAGTTAATAATGAGGTATCGATATTGGTTCATTAATTGCAACAAATATACCATTTATCACTAATGATGGTACAAAATACTATTTAATAATATGAAGATATTAATAATATGGTAGCTGGATTTGGGGCATATGAAAACCCTGTACTATATTCACAATAATTTGCTAACATCAGTAATTGTCATAAAATTAAAATTTTTACTTTCTAAAAGTTTATTTTAATAACCTATTATATGTTTTAATAATATTTCAAAATAATTTCTCAATGAGTGCATGAGTAGATTAACTATTTCAATATATGGGCATTTTTTTTTTACTCTTAAATTTGTTTTATTTCAATAGGTTTTGGGGGAACAGGTAGTGTTTGGTTACATGAATAAGTTCTTTAGCAGTGATTTCCGAGATTTTGGTGCACCCATCCCTCAAGCATACTGCCCCAGTATGTAGTTTTTTATCCCTCACCCCCTCACACTCTGCCCAGAGTCCCCAGAGTCTCCAAAGTCCATTGTATCATTTTTATGCCTTTGCATCCTCATAGCTTAGCTTCCACTTACGGGTGAGAACATATGTTTGGTCTTCCATTCCTGAGTTACTTCACTTAGAATGATAGTTTCCAGTTCCATCCAGGTTGCTGCGAATGCCATCGTTTCATTTCTTTTTATGGCTGAGTAGTATTCCATGGTGTGTATGTATACACACACACACACACACACACACACACCATGGAATATATATATATACACACCACATTTTTTTTTAATCTACTCGTTGATTGATGGGCATTTGGGCTGGTTCCATATTTTTGCAATTGTGAATTGTGGGCATATAACTTAAATTTCTAGTCAACTCTGAAGTCATGCTCAGGCAAAGATAGGACCTAACAGCCTACTTTCAAAGCACTAAAGCAGATCTTAACTGGCATAAAGAAGAACAGGTAGATAATCAAATATACTAAAACCTTTATTAATGAAGAGAATGTGTTACAGAAATAGTTCATTTCCAGAGGAGGAAATAATATAAAATGCCTAAGAACACATCTAGAAGTAAGGAAAAGTATAGGAAAATACCATTATAATTAGCATTGAGTCCTTTAGAAAACAGGAAATATGCATCTGAAGGTATTAAATGAGAAAAAGGTAAAGTTAAAATTAGATAAGGAGGGACTCATCACAGATACCACTGCTTGGACACACCAAGGAAGCAACAAATGGCAAAGTCAGATTTTGAACAGAGTGTGTCCAGACTGAGCTAGAGCACCAAGATAGGGAAGGGGAGAAAGAGCCAGGCACCAGCTCATACAAAACGTAGGCAACACAGACCCCTCCCTTCCTAATATTCCCCAGGCATGGACTTCAGCAGGTATCAGGTTTGCTTTTCTTATAGGAGCCAGGAGCCTATCCAGGGGAGAGATTTGTCCTGATTACTTCTTAGTTCACACACACTTAGTCCCTAAAAGGCTTGAATCAGGTTTGCCCTCAGGTCTGAGCTAGTGCGACAACAAGGGTCTCCGTGTCTTTAAAATAACTCATATACTTCATGATGTCCTTGGTGCAACAGTGGATTAGTACACACATCCATTGCAATCTCTTTCTAGCTGGATTTCCTGTTTCTATAGGGCTGGAAAGCTTAAAGCTACAACCCCTAGATATTCTTGCAATTAAGATTCCTCATGTGATAGAGTTTCCCCCAGAGAATTACCATTGTAGATGTAGAGGGAGGATGGAAGTGAGGCAGAGACCATGTGCTGCTGGTTCTGTGATAAGCATAGTCATGGAGGAGTTTAGTTTTTCTGTGGCATTGTCAACTGACTGTTCACTGGCTTCTGGGGCACCAAGAGGCAGGGCACAGGACGTTTGTTGCACTAATTAATATCATAGCAAGCGTGGCGGGTCCGGGAGTGGCAGCTTTTTGGATGTTGCAGTTTCCAGGCCATGGCAGCTTCTGATGATGATGACAGGGGATGCATTGTTTTGAATCCGGTAGCTATGGCAACAACTTCCCAGTTCAGCAAATGGTTTCCTATTGCAAAATCAGTAGATCCCTTAATGGCCCAGTTGTTCAGTGAAAGTCTATCCTAAAACTTCAGCTTCAAAGTGGATGGATCTCAACTCTGATCTCGACATTTGAATTGTCAGGGGAGCTTATTAATGCTACGTATACACATGACCAAAGATCTTGATTCAATATGTCAGCAGTGGATTCCTGAACTGACATTCTAAAAAAGCAACCCAGATGCTTGTGATACGAAGCTCAGATTGAGAGTAAGTGACTAACAGTGTCTTTCATTGGCCCTTCCAACATTTTCATAAGCCATTTAATGCCTGATGTTACACAATTTCTGTTCAAACTGTCTAGAATGGATTATTTTTCAGTAACTGAACTTTGACCAATGCAACGTCTGGGACAAAATCTTCACAATAGGAATAGAACAAAGGTTAGGCAGAAGAAAAGTTCAAACATGCCATTCCTTCTGTCAATAGAGGAGCATTAAAATTTTCGGTACTTACAAAGAGAAGAAATAATGATTGTAACAAAAAAACAAGCTAAGAATAGTAATGAAACCCAGCCTAGAGTTGTTGAAAAGTAATTTGCTGTTGAAAGATTATAGAATAAATAAAGGTTTAGGTAGCCTGTATTCTGCAAATTAGTCACATCCTGCTTGTTTATTTTTACTTCTACTTGATTTGCAGCTATATTATTTTATTTTGGAAAAAAATGAAAGAATAACATTAAAAATAACACTTCCCTGATCTTGGGCTTCTAAGTACCATGACAAATGTTAGAAGCCACCCAATTTTTGGCATTTCATTATAGCAGCCCTCAGCGGACTAATAAGAGAACCACTTGAGAGCCTGCTCAGAACAAATCTCAGTATTGTTCTCTGAGGCATGCAGAAGCTATGGGGGGTAGTATTTAACCATTGGCCCCATCTTTCATAGGGGTGGGGTCGGTGGGGTCGTCCCTCAGGGTATTAACCTGTAAGCACTCCTGGATTGCTGTGTGTGCTTCGAGATGCTTATGGCCAGAGAAAAGCCCTCAGACTTGGGTGCTTTAAAAAAAAAAAAAAAGAACACTTCCAGCACGCAAGTTTAACAAACCATAATTTCTGGTCTGTTGCTGCCACCTACCAACAATCCAAGGCAAGGCAGTTTCCTTGGGTAGGGTTACTCTTTCACTCTTCAGGAATGTTAGTGCCACCTAAATCGTCTCTCATTTCAGTGACACACTTCTAAAACACTTTTAGGTACATTCTAAACCCCTAAATGACAAGCAGTTTAATTGCTGTTAGGACCCTTCACTCAACGGGTGACTTAAATAGGAAAGTATCTTGACCATGAATTACTGTTAGATATGAATGTTATAAGAAAAGCAAAACTTACAAGAAAATTTGTCTGGTAAATGTTGGTTAAACTCCTATTATACGAGACATTATGTTCACAGTATACTCATCTACTTCCTCCTTTAAAATTAGCTTTTCTTAAAAACTATGTGTCTCAGAGATCTCTTGTTAAGTAAATAAGATGGTTTTAACCTGGATATAGAAAACTTTTTGCAGCATAAATCTATTTCACTTAGAATTATTTACTTTGCATCCTTAATTATAAAATCTTATATTTGTCTGGGAACAGTGGTTCACACCTGTAATCTCAGTGCTTTGGGAGGCCAAGGCAGGAGGATCACTTGAGGCCAGCTTGGACAACATAGCAAGACCCATCTCTATAAATAAAATAATAATTTCAAAATTAAATAAACAAAATCTTATCTTTAAAGGGTTGATAGTGATGAATGCAATAAAGTGTCAATAATTCAGCACTTAAAACACATTTTGCTGATTGACTATATGTGATTTCCTTTTGAGTCCATGAATAGTACATTAACTTATATTTGCAGTGGCATTTTGTGATTACTATGACACTTTTATATACCAACTCCTATATGATATTTATAGGAACCCTATGAACAAAGTAGGGCAGGTACTATATTTTAAAGAAAAGGAATAGTCTTAGACCATTTAAGGGATTGAACCCCAACTAGAATCTGGCCTTTTGTGATAAAATTCAATGTTCTTTCCACTCTGCCACACTGCCTTCAATGGTCTTTCATTCACTCATTCAACAGATGTTAATTGAATACCTAGTGTGTGCCATGTGGAGGTGCTGGGGAGAAGGTGATGTTTGATTTAGTAACTGGGGCCAGGCGCGATGGCTCACACCTGTAATTCCAGCACTTTGGGGGCCTGAGGCAGGAAGATGACTTGAGCTCAGGAGTTCGAGACCAGCCTAGGCAATATGGCAAAACCCTTCTCTACAAAAAATACAAAAATTAGCCAGACACGTGGTCTGGCTGTAGTCCCAGCTGCTCAGGAGGCTGCACCTGTAGTCCCAGCTACCTGAGAGGCTGAAGTGGGAGAATCGCTTGAGCCAGGGAGATAAGCCGTGATCGTGCCACTGTACTCCAGCCTGGGCAATAGAACAAGAATGTGTCTCAAAAATAAATAAATAATTTTTAAAAATTTAGAGATGGGGGCAGGTTAGGGCTTAGAGACGTTGTCTGGGAAGGTCTCTGGGGAAGTGATCACTGAAGAATGGATAAGATGAAATCAAGAAGAAAGGTGGGAGAACTTAATCCACACAGAGGGAATAGCATGCAGAAAGCTCGAGTTTCCCAAGTAGGAGAAACTGAAAGAAGCCCAGTGTGGCTGCTGCATTATAAAATGTGGGATGGGGGCTGGGCGCGGTGGCTCACGCCTGTAATCCCAGCACTTTGGGAGGCCGAGGCGGGTGGATCATGAGGTCAAGAAATCGAGACCATCCTGGTCAACATGGTGAAACCCCGTCTCTACTAAAAATACAAAAAATTAGCTGGGCATGGTGGCGCGTGCCTGTAATCCCAGCTACTCAGGAGGCTGAGGCAGGAGAATTGCCTGAACCCAGGAGGCGGAGGTTGCGGGGAGCCGAGATCGCGCCATTGCACTCCAGCCTGGGTAACAAGAGTGAAACTCCGTCTCAAAATAAAATAAAATAAAATAAAATAAAATGTGGGATGGGCCGGGCGCGGTGCCTCACGCCTGTAATCCCAGGGAGGCCGAGGTGGGCAGATCACGAGGTCAAGAGATCGAAACCATCCTGGCCAATATGGTGAAACCCCCTCTCTACTAAAAAATACAAAATTAGCTGGGCCCACTGCTGGCGCGCGCCTGTGGTCCCAGCTACTAGGGAGGCTGAGGCAGTAAGTAGAATTGCTTGTACCCGGGAGGCGGAGGTTGCAGTGAGCCAAGATCGCGCCACTGCACTCTAGCCTGGCACCTGGCGACAGGGCAAGACTCTGTCTCAAAAAATAATAATAAAATAAAATGTGGGAAGGTGGCATTAAATATGGCTTTCAGTCCAGGCAAGGAGAAGGGTCACGCCAGGTAGAATGCATAAGCCACGGTGGAGTCTGGTTCCTGTTCTGAGCACAGTGGGAAGCTGGGAAAGGGCGCTCTGGCTCTATGTCCCATACTGCAAATCAGAAGTTTTCCTGAAGGGAAATGTCCTGAATCGTTTTCAACAAAATAGTATTCAAAAAAATCTGAATATTTTCCCAAAAATGTCTTCCAGAGACCAGTAGATAGTTTGCTAACAATTGTGTAGGCTTGGAAGGGAATACTTGAATTATTATACCCATGCCTCAGCTTGTAACAGCATTACACTGTGCGCAGTTAGCCTCAAGTACCTGAATAGACCCCACTTTTTGTGCAATCCCTATCAACCCCTTTTGTCTAGTTGCACGTTATGTTCACTTGGGGAGTGTTCTTCCAATCTCTAGAAATTTTAATGTAATTAACATGGTGTTGGGCCAGCCATCAGCAATCGTTAAAAAGCTTCTCAGGTAGTTCTAATGTTTAGCCAGGGTTGAGAATTGCTGATCTAAGGGATTGTGACAAATGGCTTTTATGCAACACTTTCTCATTTTGAAAATAATTTTTATCAAGTGTAGCATACTCAGACTAAAATAAGACTAAAACAATAGCTTTCTTTGGTTTATCACTCAGGCTCCAAAGTCCCGTATCTAGCAGTTTGGTAAAATCTAACTACTTCAAAAATGTCTACTTAACAAAAGCTGGAAAAGTTCTTTACAAAGGTGACAAAAGGACGTGAGCTACATGACTAAGCTTGCCCTTTTATGGTATATCCATTTTACTACATACCAATTTTTAAATAAATATATAATATACGATAATACCAAAGGTACATAGTGGGAGGCTCTGATAATTTTCCCTTCTTCTTCATGAAGAAATTTATGAACACTTAATCATTATAATCAAAGGAATACTTTCTTTCCTCATCCTATCTTAATTCTGTTCTCTAAGACTACTGATCTTTATCCATGCATCAAGGTACTCTTGTTCCACACCAGACTGCATCTGTATATATCTCGCATCAGAATCCTTATTCTACATGCCAGCTGTTCTTAATCTGTACATTTGGAACTGCTCAAAGTTCATTTTAAGTACCAGGTCTTTATCGCCAGTGAAGTAGTGCCCACAGTTACACTCAGGAAAACACTGGCTGCCTGCTTTCTTGTTGAACCTGGGGCTGGCTTTGGTCTGTTTAGCTTAGCCTTGTAGCATTCTCTATAACCTGCAGGCTCTGACTGGCATCTGTATTCTCTGTAGCTGCAGGCATTTCCTCTGCCTGCTGCATGTCCTGGCTGGCTAGGGCAATGGGTGGGAAAGGGGTTTATTCTGCTCTATTTGGCAGCAGAGTAACGTCAAGCTGCATATGAATCACTCAGGGTACTCCCTGTGGGATACCATTAGTGATCCTCTGATATTTAATACTCAGAGCACTATTCTCTAATATTTCCTATTCACTATCTTGAGCTCTATACTTTGAAATAAATAAATCTTATTTCACAGTCATAAATATGTTAGAAGAATAGGAAGAAAAACAGTGGCCCATTTTACAGATGAGAAAACTGGGCCACAGAAGTTAAATCAGAGTAATAACTAAGGCATAAAAGTATTTTGTGTTTAGAATTAGGATCAACGAAAGCATAACACCCATTCATGGATCTACGTGCAATTTAAAACAGTAATCTTGAGTAAAAAAGTAAATCACATAGTTAAGAAACAAATGACAAACTGGAAAAAAAAAATATTCTCAGCATGTATAATTGAAAAGGATTAAGATCAAGGTTAAAATGTTAGGAACTCTTGCAAGTCAAAAAAAAAAGCACTGTCCTAATAGCAAAATGGACAGAAAATTCATAAAAGCCCAAATACAAATGGTCAACAAATATCTGAAATAATGTTTATGAATGAATGTGAGATAAAACAATGATGTGGTAGACATGGGTTGCTTTTATCTATGCATTATTCCTTCTCCCCACTTTGATAGGAAACTTCTTTCTTCCACACTCCAACCATGTGGTTGTGGGAGGGCTGATGATTCTTGTAATATACATGTTTTCTTTTCCTGGCTCAGTTTCTACTCTCCTTTTTTTGTCTTTTACAAGCCCTCTTTCTCCCCTATTAATCCTTGTGATTTTAGGGGTGCTAATACCTGCCCTTACCCTTGTGCAGGGGTGGCACATGACCCAATCCTAACTCATCAGATTATTTCATCCCTCTGCTATAATGAGTGGCAGCAATGGACACAATTTGGAAGCCAGGCCAACCAAAGTCTTCCTCAGAACCTTTGTTGGACCCATTAGAAATGAGGTATTCCCTTTGAGACCTATGAGACTGCTGAGCCATTTTAAGCCTGGAGCTACAAGAAATCATTTTGCCAACAGGCAGAGAGAGAAAGCCTGCCTCAGAATGAAGCCAACAAAGAGGAAAGCAGGGCAAAAGATAAAAAGCAAGTCCTGATTATACTGTTTGAGCCCCTGTTCCTGAAAGAAAAACTCTCAACTAGAATTTCAGTTGCATGAATTACATTCACTTTTTTCTTTCTTTCTTTTTTTTGCTTAAGCCAGCTAAAATTGGGTTTCTATCACAGCACTTAAATGAACTCTGATTAATGTAGGATTAAATCAGAGACAACAAAGATGTCTCTTTCCTCTAGACCTCCTTAGCTAAGATGATATAAACCTAGAGCTGCCTGCAACTGCAACCACGTCTCCCTCCTTAGAAAAAAGTGTCTGCAATAGAAGAGGAATGAGGCACAACACTTCTCTGACAACGCTTGAATTCTTGAATCGATCAACCCTGAGGCCAGCACCCAGATGCCTGAGGCAATAATTCTCATTATTTGCTTAAGCTGGTCTCTAACAAATCCCTCTTATTGTAACGATGCCATTAACTCATTGTATAGAGTTCCAACACAATTATCTTATTTACATTTGTCCTAATATAAATGAAATATCAATTTTCCTAACATTAAAAATAATAATACCCAGTGTTATTGATGATATGCTAAAACAGACTTTCCTAACATTAAAAATAATAATGCCCAGTGTTATTGATGATATGTTAAAACAGATTGTCACACACACTGCTAGCATTTGGATACAAACATTTTGTAAAGCAATTTGACTGTAGACCTCAAAAGCCTTAACATGTAAATACATCTGGGGGAGGAAGGGACGAATAGGTGAAGTGCAGGGGAATTTTTAGGGCAGAGGAACTATTTTGCATGATACTAAAATGGTGAATACATGACATTACACATAGCCAAAACCCATAGAGCTGTAATGCAAAGAGTGAACCCTAATGTAAACTGTGGACCTTAGTTAATAATGTCAATATTCACTAATCTATTGTAATGACAAATGTATCACACTAATCTCAAATGTTAATAATAGGTGAACATATGTTGGAGGGGGATGTATATGAGAACTCTCTGTACTTTCTGCTTAATTTTTCTGTAAGTTAAAACTGCTCCAAGACATAAAGCACACTAGTTTAAAAAGGAAAGAGAAAGAGAGAAAAGAAAGAAAGAAGGAAGGAAAGATAGATTACACATGCATTACCTGGCAGTTCTTAAATTATAAATCTCTCCCACAGGGAAGAAAATAAGCAAGAATGCAAAGATATAAATAAAACAATTGTCATTACAAAGTTGTTTATTACAGCAAAAAAAAAAAAAAGAATTGGACGTATTCCAATATCCATCGATTTAAATAAAATTAAATAAATGATGATTCATGTGCAGTCTTGGAGGATGATAATGTTGATCAAGGGTTCTTCCCTACAGTCCAGGCCTGAGCTTCAGGGGTTCAAATGCAGCTCTCTCACAGGGCTATTGATGGATTCTTTGGAAGCTCCATGGGGTCTTCTGACCACACAGCTCCCTGATGTGGTGAGCACTGTGGGGGCAATTAGTGGTACTTCCCTCACCCGCTAACTGCTGGCATTCCCTTGCCCTGGCAGGCCACCCTCTTTGGTGGATTATTTCCAAGAAGGTTTAGCTCAAGTACCTTGAATTCCTTAAAAACCTTCAGGAGTCTCCTAGGACCCACAAAGTCTAAATCTCTTGGCATGATAGTTAAGACATTTTATTATGTGCTTGAGTTGACTGTTCCAGTCTCATTTCCCATTCATAGAAGACTATTTTTGGTTCTTTGAAAATACCAGGTACTTTCCTCTATCATTATTTGAAAAATAGAAAATGATTCCCTGTGAATGGGCTGAGGCATGAATGGTCAATTCAAACTAGTCTTAAATACTATTCCTGACATGAACCAAATAGGAAACTAGTTAAAATGTAGGATGATTTTGTGCAATTGGTGGAGTATTAAAAAAGGAGGATCTAGGGTGAGTGTGGTGACTCAGCCCTATAATCCCAGCACTCTGGGAGGCCAAGGCAGGAGGATCTCTTGAGCCCAGTAGTTCAAAACCAGTCTGGGCAACATAGGCAGACCCTATCAATAACAAAAAATAATTTTTAAAAAATTCGCCAGGTGTAGTGGTGCACAGCTGCGGTTTCAGCTACTTGGAAGGCTGAGATTACAGGATTACTTGGGCCGCAGAGGTTGAGGCTGCAGTGAGCCGTGATCACGCCACTGCACTTCAGCCTACACAACAGAGCAACACCTTGTCTCAAAAAAAAAAAAAAAAAAGGAAGGCTATGTTTTAATGTAAAACTGGAATGTAAAACTGGAAACATTCTTCGACTGGCAGAGGCATTCTAACATTGACCCTATAAAGTGGAAAGCAAAGGGTAGTTTTTGGTTATACAGTGAACTAAATCTGGAAAGTCATAACACATAAATGTTCATTTATTATTTTTTACACTTCAAAATAAATTCATAGACAAACCACCGAAGGCTAAATTGTGATTACAGAAAAGAGTATGTTATACATCTGGAAGACTTACAATTAAAGGTGCAGCTGACAGAAGTAAAACAGAAGAACAGGGAAATGCAAATGAAAACCACAGGGAAGTATCATTTCACACCTGTTAGAATGGCTATGATGAAAAAGACAAGACAGAGTTGGCGAGAAACTGGAGAAAAGGGAACACTGCACATTGTTGGTGAGAGTGTATATTAGTACAACCATTATGGAAAACTGTATGTAGGTTTCTCAAACAATTAAAAATAGAACTGCCATACGATCCAGCAATTCCACTTCTGGGTACGTATCCTAAGGATATAAAATCAGTATGTTAAAGAGACATCTGCATTCCCATGTTCATTGCAACATTTTCACAGTAGTTAAGATATGAACATAAAAATAAAAAATAAATTTAAAAAGATATGGACCTGAGTGTTCATCAGTGGATGAATGGATAAAAAATGTTTGCTTTATACACATAATGGATTACTGCTGAGTCTTAACAAAGAAGGAAATCCTGTGATTTGTGACAACATGGATGAATCTGAAAACATCATGTTATGTAAAATAAGCCAGGCACAGAAAATATTGCACGATCTCACTCATATGTTGAATCTAAAAACACTCATCTCATAGAACCAGCAAGTAGAATGGCGGAGACCAGGGGCTGCAGGTGGGAGTGGACACTGGGGAGATGTTGGTCAAAGGACGTGAAATTTTTGTTAGACAGAAGAAATTAGTTCAAAAGATCGATGGTAAAACGTGGTGACTATAGTTAATAACGACATGTTGTTTACTTGGAAAATTGCTAAGACAGTAGATTCTAAGTGTTCTCACCACACAAAAGTAAGTATGTCAGGTAATGCATATGTCACCATTCTGCAACATATACATATATCAAAACATATTGTACACCATAAATAGATACAATTTTTATTTGCCAATTAAAAGTAACAGTTAAAAAAAAAAAAAGGAACAACAGGTGAAGGGAACCATCCCAGCACAAACATCCTCAACTCTTGGTTGATGGAACAGCAAATAGAGGTTCAAAGATATTGTCTGCAATCAGCCAGGCACAGTGGCTCATACCTGTAATCCTAGCAGTTGGGGAGGCTGAGACAGAAGGATCTGTTGAACCCAGGAGTTTGAGACCAGCCTGGGCAACATAGCAAGACCTCATCTCTGCAAAAATTTAAAAAATTAATCTGGTGTATTGGGGCATGCCTGTAATTCCAGCTACTCAGGAGGCTGAGGCAGAAGGATCACCTGAGCCTGGGAGGTTGAGGCTCCAGTGAGCTGTGATCACATCACTGCATTCCAGCCTGTCAGAGTAAGACCTTGTCTAAAAAAAAAAAAAGGCACATTGTCTGAAATCAGAAAGGACCAGCACAGTAGCAGAGGTTAGAGGTTAATGATCAAATTATGTTGGGAGGAGGGAGGCAGGGCAAGCACGCTAAATTTGTATCCATCTTGGTATCTAAATCAAGTAACAACACATTTGGAGATATCAAGCTAATCACATAAAGAACTAAAAGCGGAAACTGTTCAAAGAAATTGCCTCAGGAGAACAAGTTAAAGGACACTATGAGAAAGCAATCAGTCAAATCCAGAATATAGGACATTCCATGGGACAACTGCCCTCATTTCTCTAACAAATCAATGGCAGGGAAAGAAAATGAGTTATTTTTTAAAAAGGACATTTAGGAGGCAATGAAACAATCAAATTCAATGTGGGCCCTTCATTGGGGATCATTTATTAGAATTTTGAGACAATCAGAAAAATTTAATTATGAACTGGATATAAGATAGTGTTACAAACCGGGCGCGGTGGCTCACTCCTATAATCCCAGCACTTTGGGAGGCCGAGGCCGGTGGATCACAAGGTCAAGAGATCGAGACCATCCTGGTCAACATGGTGAAACCCCATCTCTACTAAAAATACAAAAAAAATTAGCTGGACATGGTGGCGTGCGCCTGTAGTCCCAGCTACTCGGGAGGCTGAGGCAGGAGAATTGCTTGAACCCAGGAGGTGGAGGTTGCAGTGAGCCGAGATCACGCCATCGCACTCCAGCCTGGGTAACAAGAGTGAAACTCTGATTCAAAAAAAAAAAATAGTGTTAAGAAACTGGCCAGGTGCATTGACTCACACCCATAATCCTAGCACTTTGGGAGGCTGAGGTGGACAGGTCACCTAAGGTCAGGAGTTTGAGACCAGCCTGACTAACATGGTGAAACCCTGTCTCTATTAAAAACACAAACTTAGCCGGGTGTGGTGGCGCTTGCCTGTAATCCCAGCTACTCAGGAGGCTGAGGCAAGAGAATCTTTTGAACCGGGAGGCAGAGGTTACAGTGAGTCGAGATCACACCATTGCACTCCAGCCTAGGTGACAGGGTGAGACTCCATCTCAAAAAATAATCACAATAGTAATAATAAAAATAAAATAAAATATTTTGTGTGGCCATGGTAGCTCATGCCTGTAATCCCAGCATTTTGGGAGGCTGAGGTGGGCAGATCACTTGAGGCTGGGAGTTTGAGACCAGCCAGGCCAATGTGGTGAAACCCCACCTTCACAAAAAAAATACAAAAGTTAGCTGGGCATGGTGGCACATGCCTCTAAGTCCTACCTACATGGGAGGCTGAGGTGGGAGGACTGCTTGACCCCAGGAGGCAGAGGCTGTGGTGAGCTGAGATGGTACCATTGCCTTCCAGCCTTTGCGATAGAGCAAGACAATATCTTAAAAAAAAAAAAAAAAAAAAAAAAAACTGGTCCAGGCACCGAGGCTCATGCTTGTAATTCCAGCACTTTGGGAGGCCAAGGCAGGTAGATCACCTGAAGTCAGGAGTTGGAGACCATCCTGGCCAACATAGTGAAACCTGTCTCTACTAAAAATATAAAAATTAGCTGGGCATGGTGGCACACGCCTGTAATCCCAGCCATTCAGGAGGCTGAGGCAGGAGAATCGCTTGAACCCGGAGGCAGAGGTTGCAGTTGAGCTGAGATCGTGCCACTGCACTGCAGACTGTGCAACAGAGTAGAACCATCTTAAAAAAATTTTTTTTTCTCCCCACTACCTCTCCTTCTCTGCCTACCAAAATCTTCCTTTCTTCTTCAAGCCGACCATGCGTGATCCTGCCTTCATGAGGTCTTTTTCATCCCCAGCCAGAATTAACCACTCCTGTGGTTTTCGTACATTGCCAGTACCTCTAACATGTACTTCATTCTCCTATGTAGGACGGCTCTTCATAGCTTTACGAAGCATTTTCACTTTTCATTATTTTATTTACACTTCACTATGATATAGAGAGGTTTTCATTTAATATCATTGTTATTCCCACTTGACAGATGAGAAAACTGTCTCTGAAAGAGGAAGTGACCTATACCCAGACACAAAAACAGCACCTGAAATCTATGCCACATCCTCTGAATCAAACATTATTACTTCTCTCTGCCTCCCTCACTACCTCTTTATCATTAGTTGTTTCCAAGAGTCTTGTTTTAATGCTAAAATTAGATTTGAGTCAAAGTACTATTTGCATATGATATTAATTTCGGTAGTTCAGAAAATCTAGAAGGAAAAGCAAGTCTCCCACCTAATCAATCCGCAGTCACATTTTACAGAGACAATATTCTTTTCATCATTTCTATTTTCAGTTCTTCTGGCGGTTGTCTGTGTAACTCTAGAGAATATGCTTACACCTTTACATATTGATTTTTATCACCCTTAGATATTATCTGCTGACTTCCTCCTGTGAAGGGGGAGGATTTAGTTCATTTGCATTGCCCTAATGTCTTAGGTTAGGTTCCCTGGGAAACAGACTTACATGCAGGAGGCACACGACTCTGGAGCAGAGAAGGCAGCAGAATTGAGCTGCAGGAGGAGTTGACCTGCTGTGCAGTTGACAGCGGAACCCTCAGCCCAACCAGCAAGAGCTCAGAGCTCCCTACAGAGTTGTCTACGCTGAGCAATTGTTCCCCACCATCAGTGGGTCATTGGATGCAGTCTGGGGGACATAAACTTAGAAAGCCAAGTCTCTTTGGCTGAGGACAATTCTAGAAGAACGCACAGTAAGTTGTAAAGCAGCTGGTACTTCTGGCAGCCAGAGAATGAACTTCATGACAGTGGGAATCTAAGCACAGCACCACGGCATGTGTCCCTGCACACCCTCTATGTCACTGGAATACACCCGCTTCTACAGGAAGTTCACCCTATTTGAGAACAGCTCCCCCGGATTTCTGGTTTGTTCCTTCATTAGGAGAATCTTACAAGAATGTCAGGGGGCCAAGTCTGCAGCTGCTCCCAAAGCCACATGAGACGCTCCATTTCCCTCCTCTACTACCAATTCTAGACTAGCCTCACCCTCAGATAGCACCTCTACTGCTCTAGGTGGCTTAGCTGGTGGATGACCCCATTCCTCATTCCTGATAATCTTAGCCCCTTGTCACCCAACCCTGTTCAAGGGCTGATTATAGGATAATATAGGTTGGCTACATTGTTCACTTACCAACAAATTCGGGCAGGGGAGAAAGAAGAGATGCTCCTGTGGATCATAGGAGTGTCAAACATATTCTTCTCTGTCCCACCATGAAGCAGAAATCCCCAGCCTCTCCTCATTATCAGAATTCATTATTACTGCTGAAATGTGGTTCCTGTCCCTATTCTTCCCTCTTTCATAACCCACTTGTAAATGAAAGTGTCTATAAGACAGCTCTATTCCATTGTTTCCCAGCATTGAAAATTCAACACCTTCAAAACTGAAATCACATTTTTTTCCCCTCTTTAAACCTTTTCTTCCTTCTTAATCCCTCCAGCACCTCTGCTGGAAACTTGGTTCATCTTTGGGTCCTCCAACTCCCTCACCATCCATAGCTACCTTATAGTAGCTACTCTGTAAAGTCTCCCTCCTAAATGACTTTTAAAGCAGCCTCACTCTCCCTCCCCACAGTTGCTGTCCTTGTCCGGGGACCCCTACTTTCACACACAGACTGTTACAAACACTTCCTTTCTCCAGTCTTGCTCATACCCCTCCCACCAGCACCTCTGCAGTATAACAACAAGGGGAAATAAAGAGACCTGGAATTAGAAATGAGTCTATCTAGAGGGGCCATTTAAAATCAAGAGAGTTGGCTGGGGTGGTGGCTGATGCCTGTAACCCCAGCACTTTGGGAAGCTGAGGCAGGTGGATCACTTGATGTCAGGAGTTCAAGACTAGCCTGACCAACATGGTGAAACCCCATCCCATTAGCCGGGCATGGTGGCACACACCTGCAGTCCTAGCTACTCAGGAGGATGAGGTAGGAGAATCACTCAAACCCGGGAGGCGGAGGTTACAGTGAGCCGAGATGGTGCCACTGCACTCCAGCCTGGGTGACAGAGTGAGACTCTGTCTCAAAAAATGAATAAATAAATAAATAAAATCAAGAGAGTGAGGTGTGCTCCAAAAGGGACTCAAAGAGAAAAGAAGTAAGGGCCTTTGTAGAGGCCATTGAAGACAAAAAAGAGTTCTTTTGTTATATAACTTCATGGATATAAATATGTTTATGCTGCAAATTTTTTTATCTTTTTTCCATGTTAGAAAGTATATATTGCTTTCCTATTATTTTGGAAAATGAGGATTTAGCTTTCTTCCTGTGTTCTCCACCCCAATATACACATGCTTTCCCCTGTCCTCCAACATAGCTATATTACACATGTACTAAATCAATATTCAGAGATTGCTGCTTTTCATTCGATAAATACTCCTTTGAGCTGCTTTGAAATTTTTAGTTAAGACATGTAATAACCTCCTTTGTCCTTTCACTCATTCCAGGCAGGCTCCCGTAGGTGTTGCCTTTTGAGAAACATTAGTAGAGTTTCTTCTCTGTCTATCTAAAAAATAGAAAAATCTATTTTAAATCAATCAACAATTACATCAACGTTTATTGTGTCCAAGGCAACGTGATGGAAACAAAGCTGTCTAGTGCAGAATCCCTACCCTCAAAATACCAACACGTAGATGGTAGAATCATGCAAGTACATGGAAAACACAAACAAGTCTATGCAGGTGCTGCCTGACAGATCCCAAGAGTCAGAGGAAGAAGTCCCCATGGATGGAGTACTCCAGGATAATATTATAGAGGAGGGGAACAGAGACGAGGGATTTGATAAACTGCAAAGGAAGATGGGGCAAAAGGCAAAGAGGAAGAGTGGTCTAGAGTGGTCCAGGCAGAAGAGAATCCTGGAGTACTCTAGGCAGGATTGGCAACGGCAAGAAGGGAGGAGACACTGTTTTTAAGGATGCTAAGAAGCCCAGTTTCACAGCAAAAGAGGTTCATGGAGTAGAACAGCAGGAGATAAAGGGGAAAGGCAGGGTGAGAGCAGAGTGTGATAGTTCTGAATGCCAAGAAGAGGATTCCCAACATTTTCTGATCATGTGGCTCTATTCAAAGTTATTAGACAGTGAGGAACACATGAGAAAACTTTTTTTTTTTGAGACAGAGTATCACTCTGTCACCCAGGCTGGAGTGCAGTGGTGTGATCTTGGCTCACTGTAACCTCCGTCTCCCAGGTTTAAGTGATTCTCCTGACTCAGCCTCCTGAGTGAATGGGATTACAGGTGCCCACCACCACACCCTGCTAATTTTTGTATTTTTAGTAGAGATGGGGTTTCACCATATCGGCCAGGCTGGTCTTGAGCTCCTGACCTCAAGTCATCCGCCCACCTCAGCCTCCCAAAGTGCTGGGATTACAGGCGTGAGCCACCATGCCCTGTCAAGCAAATTTTTTAATAGTTAAAAAGTTCTTAACTCAGTGGGAAAAAAATTCTGAATTATTAGGTGACTTGATGAATATGTTAAAGAAATATTAAGTTGGTGCAAAAGTAATTGCCATTTTGTTTTAAGACCAGGTCTCACTCTGTTGCCCAGGCTGGAGTGCAGTGGCACAATCACGGCTCACTGCAGCCTCGACTACCGGGGCTTATGTGATTCTCTCACCTCAGCCTCCTGAGTAGCTAGGACTACAGGCATGTGCCACCATGCTCAGCTAATTTTGTATTTGTTTTGTAGAGACAAGGTCTCACCATGTTGCCCAGGCTGGTCTCGAACTCATGGGCTCAAGTGATTCTCCTGCCTCAGCCTCTCAAAGTGCTGAGATTACAAGAGTGAGCCACCACATCAGCCATAAAATCCAATTTGTATGTTGGAAAATAGTAATAAACTTAATAAGAAGGAGAAGCATATATCTGAACTTCTGGCCTCAAACCATCTCCTCTCCTGCCTTGACCTCACAAAGTACCAGGATTACAGGCATGAGCCACTATGCCTGGCCAATGATTTTAATATTAAAAATAAATACATAGTTAATAAATTAACATACTGATTTAACTAGTAATTGTTATTCAAGGTTCATTAACTGTTTAGTGTTATCAGCTCTGAATTCTAGTAATTAAGCTAAATACTGGGAAATAAAATTATAAATAAGAGCTAGCCCTTTGCTGTGAGGAGCTAATAATCCAATGATAGAACAAACCTCCATTTTCAGAGCAGCTCTTGTTTTCTCAAGAAATATCTGAAACTTACTAGCATAGAAGTCCTGTTAATGCACTTTATTGATCTTTTTTCCTATCTTATCTTTCTTACTTTCTTTTCTATGAGTCTTATCTAACACTCTTTCAGCTGTTTGTTGAACAGGCAATTGTGGGCTGTGGGGCTTCACAACAATACAGATAAAACAGAATCTTTTATGATGACCAATAAAGATGTGTATGGTGAAAACACAACTTCATCCCTGTCTTCACTGTACTCTTCCTGATGTACTTACTACGTGGAAATAACCTTTCCCCGATCTGAAATGAAAACTCTGGCAGACTCCGTAACTTTTCAGCTCAATCTTAATTAACATGCCAGTCTATGGTCACTTTAAGCCACAGTCTCAATTCAATAATTAGAATATCCAGTCTAAGATGTTGAACAGAATTCTGAACTTGATTTAAAGGCGATTCTTCTTCCTGCCCAGCTGGGCCCTGAGGCAGACTGGAAGCTTGCCATGAGAAAGGGCGTGGCCGGCTTCTCTTCCTCCACCTCCACCCCAGGTTGTTTGCCAGCTAGTCTCTGACCCCTCTGAGAAGGTGGAGAGGGCAGAGTAAGAGGCTTTGTGTTTGCAGGCCTGGGCAGATACCTTAGGTTGACTCTCCGGTGAATTCACTTTGATGGGCTTCTCTGAGACCCCCTGTGGGGTCCCTTCCATTACAGCAGGAGAGGACAGTGACCCATGACTGGTTCCACAGTAATCCAGTTCGCCTCCTGCTGAGGTCCCTCCACTCCTCTAAGCAGTTCTGTTGAACGTGACCCAACATGACCTCATGCTGACTTTCTCTCTCTGGTCCTCTTCTAAATCATGGGGAAACACACACACTTCGCCCTAACATTCTCTGGAATACAGGCTGGTTCTAACATAGCAGCACTCTTTTGGCTCCACCAGAAGAGTTGCTAATCCTTCCTCTTCTCACCTTGGAGTTAGAGGAGCCCTTGTGCCAGTCCACAGGGACTCCCAGCTGCTGGGGCCATGTATTAAACTGTCCAAAGAGTCTAATGGAACTACCCCTTACTTGGTGAGGTAGGATCTGTGTCACGGCATAGCCTTCTTCAAAGACCTCCTCCAAAAAGTTCTCCCATCTTTCCACACTCTGACCACTTTTCTTCCCCTGTCACTTTTTATATCCTTAATCTGTGTGAGTCTTAGAAAAATTTACTTTGTAAATTTCACATTAGGGAATCTGTCTCTAGCATCTTACATCCATTCTTTCTTAGTATCTTGGTTAGAACTTCAGCTTTAATGTCAATTCCAATAGAAGTTGGGCTTTCCTGTTCGGAGGTGGGGAAGGAGTGAAGGTGTTCTCTTTCCGGGTCCACAAGAGGGTGTAGTTTTAAGGGCAAGAACTTCCTCGCGCCATGTCCCCTTCCCATCTCTCTCCATCTGGGAGATTTAACGGTTTATGTTTAAATTCTGTGGGTGCAAAGAAACAGAGTCAATCACTTCAGCGGAAGTTCTAAGGAACTCCTTTCATTGGCTCGGGGTCTTAGAAAAGGTAGGGGTTCCTCCCAGGTTAAAAGTCCCCTTCTTCCACATCCCTTCAGACTCCATGTTTGGGTCCCCTTCCATGAACACTCCCTTCGTGGAAGCCATCTTTCTCTCTCCTGGATTTCCCCTCTGGAGTCCCCTTCCACACTCTCTCATGGAAGCCTGTCTTCCCCTCCTAAACTCCATCTCTCTCTCTTCCCTTCCACTCAGGGTAGAAGCTGCTTTCCTCTCCTAGATTCCATCTTTCTGGATTCTCTCACTCAGTGTGAGAGAGTTAGCTGTTACTTTCTCTCTCCTTTTCCTGTTTCTCTCTCTCTCTCTTTAAATAAATCACTTTCTACAAACACTTTTGAGTACGACATTTACTGCACACTGCGCGGTGGTCCCCTCTCTCATTCTTGAAAGGGCAGAGACCAAGAACCTGGAGAAACATCCTCTCAGGGGAGCTGAGGTCACCCTGAACCCCTGAACCCCAATATTACACTGCTACCTATTCGTCCGCCTATCCATCCATTTATCCACTTATTCACCCATCCGTGTCTTGAGCAATACTTTTAAGGAAGACTTGGGGGCAATAATGAAGAAGATAATAGCAGGAAGAGATGTACTGAAGAATAAAATTAGGTGACTCGCGCCTGTAATCCCAGCACTATGGGAGGCCAAGGCGGGCAGATCGCCTGAGCCCAGGAGTTTGAACTAGTCTGGGCAACATGGTGAAACCCAGTCTCTACAAAAAATATGAAAACATTAGCCAGGCATGGTGTCACATGCCTGTAATCCTAGCTACTCGGGAGGCTGAGGAAGGAGGAGGATCACTTGAGCCTGGGGAGATCAATGGCGCCACTGTAATCCAGCCTGGGTGACAAAGTGAAATCCTATCTCAAAAAAACAGAAAAGAAAAAAGTGAATGAAACTATCAGGTTAATGCCAAGAAGATTAGAAACATTTAGCATCCAAAAATAACAAGTGTAAACTTTAATTTCTAAAACAGACACGTCTTGACATGTGTACAAGTGTGTTTCCCTAATGCAAACTTTCCCATGGATTAATATTATAATTTTTAAATGCTTTGTTTTCATTGATGATTTCTGTTCATGTTACATTGGTTCCTTAAACTTTAATTGGACTATTCTTACCTGTACCTTATACACAAAAGTGTGTTGTACAAAGCCTGTTTCTGAGGAAGTAATTACTGTCATAGACTGTCATTTAATAGCAATAAATTTAGTAGAAAACATTAACCTATAATTACTTAAAAATAGCTCTACTAGTTGCCTGTAGATCTGGGTTTTTATAAGTATCTTGGTAAGTTTGGAAAATCCTAGGCTAACCCATTTACCCAGGCTTCCTTTTTGTGGGACTTCCCAGAATTTTAAATGAACAAATATGCTTTGAATCTGAAGAAGATAATATAGTATGTAGTGCCTCCAAACACTTGACCACAAACAATCCTTTTGTTTAAACGGGAACAAGAGTTTAGGAAACAATGACATCATCTATGAACCTGTAGTAGTCTGCACTTGTTTCAAATGCCTAGCAAACACACATGCGCGCACACACACACACACACACAGACACACACACACACACAATTTGTCTTTCCCATTGGAAACTCCCAGGATGCTAGTTCCTGCTCCTTGATGTAACAAGTTGCTCTTTGAAACAAGGGAAACAGACCTGGCTCTCAGTCCAAAGAGATAATAAATGATGCAGCAAAATACAGAAGAGGGAAATATATTAATCTCCTAAATACCTTATTTTCTTTGGAGAATACTTTATGCTTAACTACCCACTTCCCATATCCACTTGTGAGACCCATGAGCCAAGGCAATAGCCACCCTGGGCTCTCCCTCTCCCACCTGAGGTCCTACCCATAGCTCACTCTCCCCTGCCTGCCCTCCCTGTCTAGGTTTTAGAGGAACAAGGCCTAAACTAATCAACACTTGACCACCACATGTCTGGTGCAGAGGTCTTTATGAGTGTTAGCCTTCCAGTTCTGCAGAAAATGTAAAAGTGACTCGACTGGGCCCTGTGGCGCACACCTGTAATCCCAGCACTTTGGGAGGCCGAGGCGGGTGGATCACCTGAGATCAAGAGTTCAAGACCAGCTTGACATGGTGAAATCCTGTCTGTACTAAAAATACAAAAATCAGCCAGGCCTGGTGGTACACGTCTGTAGTCCCAACTACTCCAGAGGCTAGGGCAGGAGAATCGCTTGAATCCGGAAGGTGGAGGGTGCAGTGAGCTGAGACTGTGCCCTGCACTCTAGCCTGGGCAACAGAACAAGACTCTGTCTCAAAAAAAATAAAAAGAAAAAGAGACCCAAAGAAACTTCTAGAGTCACCAGAAGTCAGAGACTAACAGTCTTTTAATATATATTTTCCCTCAACATTTTATTTTGAAAAACTTTAAGCTTTCAAAAAAGTTGAAATAATGATACAATTAACACCCATATATTCTTCACTGAAATCAAATAATTTTAACTTTTGCCACATTTGCCTGTCTCCCCCACCTTTCTCCCTCTCCCTCTCTCTCTCATCCTCTCTCATCTCTATCTCTTTTTCCATATATAGTAAGTCCTCACTTAAAGTTGTCAATAAGTTCTTGGAAATTTCAGCTTTCAGAGAAACAACTTATAACAAAACCAATTTTACAAAAGTTTCTTCAGCCTATTTCTTGTCACAAAAACACCAAACTTCTAAAGCCCAAAACACTTATAGTATTAAACATTGAGATAAATGCGAGCTATATACATATTTAAGAAAGATGAATTTTTAAAAAAGAAAGAAAGATGAATCAAAACTAGTAAGATGATTTGCCCCCTTATTCCAGTTTAAGGTTATAGGTGACCAGAGCCCATCCTGGCAGCTCAGGGCTCAAGGTGAGAAGCAGCCGCAGACAGGCCACAGTCCCATGTCAGGGCACACTCTCACACCCCCGCAAGCTCACACTCACTCAAACCGTGACCATGTAGACATGCCAGGGAACCAAATGTGCACATCCTTGGGATGTAGGAGGAAACTGGAGCACCTGGAGAAAAACCCTGCAGACGTGAAGAGAACGTGAAACTCCACACAGTGGCCCTGGCCAGGAATCTATTTCTAGGAATGACTTTTTTTTTCTCATCAATGTTATAACAAACTCACATCGAACAAAACAACATTGAATGAAGAGACTTATTTGAGGACTTGCTATATTGTTTTTTTGAAAGTTGAAGACATAGAAAATTCCACCCCAAAACATTCCCTATGCCTCACCTAAAAATAATAATATTCACTTGCATTATCACATGACAATGCCATCATCACAGCTAAGAAAAATAGCCTAATTTCAATATTATCATCTACTATATGGTCCATATGTAACTTTTCTCAATGAAGGATTCCCTGAGCACCAGATCTTTTCTTGCTCAGGCTGGACACAGATGGCAGGAAGAGGGCAGTGCAAGGCAAGATGCTGACAGTGACAAAGCCCCGGGAAGCTGGGCCTCATTTTGCTGACTCTTACAGCATTACATTCTTAATAAGTAATACTGTTAATTGTTAAAAGTAATCAAACATCTGGCTTCAGTGATCGTGAATATGATTTGTGCTTCCAGCAAACCCGTAAGAGGAAATCAAATCTGAGTTATTTATGAGCAGGAAATAAACTGAGGCTGAGCACAGTGGCTCACCCCTGTATTCCCAGCATTTTGGAAGGTGAAGGCAGGCGGATTACTTGAGGACAGGAGTTCAAGACCAACTTGGCTAACACAGTGAAACCCCATTTCTACTAAAAATACAAAAAATTAGCCAGGCGTGGTGGTGTATGCCTGTAGTCCCAGCTACTCGGGAGGCTGAGGCATGAAAATAGCTTGAACCTAGGAGACAGAGGTTGCAGTGAGCAAAGATGGTGCCACTGCACTTTAGCCTAGATGACAGAGCTAGACTTTGTCTCAAAAAAGAAAGAAAGAAAAAAAGATAAATAAACCGAATAACAAGATTTGCATTTAATCCTTGAGCTGACATTCCCTAAATGGATACATTCTCTAGGCTTTGAAGAATTCTGACATAAAAACCATTATTTTATTTTTGGAGTAGCAGAACCTGATTTATCAGTCACCTCTGACCTCCACCAAAGCCCATGTAAGGAGCTGAGCCCTTAGAGACGGCAGAAACATTATACTCTGGGGGAAAAATAAAATGGAAATTATACTTTAAAAAAATTATCATTGTTTTAGATTTAGGGATATTTGGGACAGTTCTCATCTTTTCAAAATTTAGTCTGGTGTGATTTCTTGTTCTGTTTAAATATTCACTTTTGTACTTAATTTTACATTTGTAATCTTGTATTCTTTTTCTAAAGAGAGCGCTCAAAACTGTACAAGCATCAGGCTACTCCAAACTGAAACCTGGATCTGCCCTGGGTCAGGTTTCAAGGCCAATTTTAAGGGATTTGATCAGTGTTATGTAGAATTTGGTTTGGGTTTTAAAGATGTTTATGCCCCAGGACCTGGAGGGGATGTGAGAGCATATTCTGTCCAGGTTGTGCCTTTGGGGGTGATGGGGGGACAGTAATTATCAGTAGGACTCTGGAGCTTTGTGTCAGTTTCTTGACAGCAGGTCAGACTCTGCTAAGGTGTTTGTGTAGAGAGTTGTCTCCATCACATGCGTTTGGTCCTCCGGGGTTCACTATTCTTTCCCATCTCCCTGTTTGCTGCTGACCACTCCAACAATGGCTGTTCTCTGTAAACTTGGGACTTTGATTTCTCTTGAAAGTAGCAATCCACTGGGTTTCGTCCCAGTCGAACATTTTGGGTCAGCTGTGGGAACAAAAGTCTTTACAGCTCACAGATAAAATGTCACTAAACAAAGAAGACCGGTGTGCTGCCATCAGAGCTTCAACTAGACTGGGAAATAAAGATAATGTGTCAGCTTCACATGGCTTGCCATTGCTGTGGTCTCCATCTGGGAAGATAGCATCTGTATTGATTAGCCCTCAAGAGAGACATCATTTGCAAACTGACCCCGGCTGGTGGCAACAGACTAACATTTGTGCTCGCTTCAATAACAGATTCTGTTGCTGGGAACACACGGGCAGCTGTTGCCATGGCAACACATCATTCAAGTCTCTAGTTTCCTCTGTAATTTTCCTGAGACAATAGTGACTCTTCCTTCCTTCCTTCCTTCCTTCCTTCCTTCCTTTTCTCTCTCTCTTCCCTCCTTTCTTTATCCTCCCTCCCTCCCTTCTTTCCTTCCTTCCTTCCTTTCCTTCCTTTCCTTCCTTCCTTCCTCCCTTCCTTTTTTTGATGGAGTCTTGCTCTGTGGCCCAGGCTGGAGTGCAGTGGCATGATCTTGGCTCACTACAACCTCTTCCTCCTGGTTCAAGTGATTCTCCTGCCTCAGCCTCCCAAGTAGCTGGGATTACAGATGCATGCCCTCATACCCACCTTTTCTTCTTTTTTTTTTTTTTAAGTAGAGATGGGATTTTACCATGTTGGCCAGGCTGGTCTCAAACTCCTGACCTCAAATGATCCACCCCCTCAGCCTCCCAAAGTGCTGGGATTACAGGTGCGAGCCACCGTGCCCGGCCATGACTACTTCTCAGTACTACCTAGGAACTTGGGTTTTGCCTACAAGACCATGAATGTCAGCCCATAAACTCAAATACGATAGGTTTGTCAGTACTAGGAAATGTATAGATTTAGGTTGCAAAGTATACAAAACAAGCTTAAAGACATGTGAAACCATGATAATGCAGAAATTGTTTAAAAATTGATTATTGGAGGAAAGTTATCTTATTTTGTTAAGGAAATACTTGTCTTTTAAAAGAACCATAGGCTGGGCGTGGTGGCTTAGGCCTGTAATCCCAGCACTTTGGGAGGCTGAGGCAGGTGGATCACTTGAGACCAGCCTGGCCAACATGGTGAAACCTTGCCTCTACAAAAAATACAAAAATTAGCTGGACATGGTGGTGTGTGCCTTTGTAATCCCAGCTACTCAGGAGGCTGAGCCAGGAAAATCGCTTGAAACCAGGAGGCAGAGGTTGCAGTGAGCCAGGATCGCACCACTGCATTCCAGCCTGTGTGATAAAGTGAGACTCTATCTAAAAAAAAAAAAGAAGAAGAAGAAGTAGCCAGACGCAGTGGCTCATGCCCATAATCCCAGCACTTTAGGAGGCCAAGGAGGGTGGATCACGAGGTCAGGAGTTCAAGACCAGCCTGGCCAGCGTAGTGAAACCCCGTCCCTACTGAGACCAAAAAAAAACTATATATGTGTACAAATCATGTTTCCTGACATAAATGAGCAATAATGAAAACTGATTGGTATTTTAAATTTCAGCTGCATCATTAGAGATCCTAAATGTCCTATCCCTGCTCCTAATTACTGTGATATGTCTGTCAGATCAGGGTTAGGATTCAGGGAGAGCAGTTCCAGGCTGGGGCAGGACAGGGGGTTTATAAATTTCTTGTGGTACCATAGATGAGCAACCTGAGATTTGAAAAATACTTGTGCTTTAGGCCTTAGAATATAACTGCCCTTTAAAGAAGCTCATGCAAGCTTCCTGGAAGATGACAGACATGTGGCCTAATTATCCCTGTTACCTCAGCTCAGCTGATAGCCAGCCAAACTCTAGTCATGAGGGTGAGGCCATCCCAGATGATCCTGCGGCCAGTCAACCCTCCAGGTGGCCACACATGGGTGAGTGACATCAGCTGAGCTGACTCAGAACAGGAGAACCACCCACCCAACAGATCATCAGGCATGTAAAAGCAAAAGCAGATACCTAATGAAAACAGAAAATCTGTTTCGTGAGGTATATAGAGTGATGCATCACTTAACATCAGAAATAGGCTTAACGTTGGAAATGTGTCACTAGTCAGTTTCATCATTGGGCAAGCATTACAGAGTGTGCTTACACAAACCTCGATGGTGTAGCCTACTACACACCTGGGCTATGTGGTATAGCTAATTGTTCTTGGGCTACAAACCTTTACAGCATGTGACTGTACTGAATACTGTAGGCAATTGTAACCCAATGGTGTTTGTGTATCTAAATATATCTAAATATAGAGAAGGTACAATAAAAATATAATCTTATGGGACTACCGTTTTATATGCAGGTCATCCTATTAGAGGTCCATTGTGGATGGAAATGTCATATGCCCTGCAGGACTATACTTGATAGTGCTGCCTTTATTATTACAAATACACCGTGCTTTTTATCTTTTTTGATGGGGATCTTTTAAGACACAGTGTTCCAGAATTCCAGTACTCATGGAGCACAAACTATAACAGTATTATAAACAGAACTGAGGGAAGCCACATGTAGGCAGACTCCTAAAATACTAATTTCAATGAGGATAACACAGAATTCATTGTCTGTCACTACAAAAATAATATTGAGGACAACTGGTAACTAAATATGATGAACTCAAAGTGTATTTGAGTTACTGTTGCTCAAGAAAATTTGAAATGTCCTGAAATGGTATAAATCATATATGAAATATGATACTTTCTCAAATTTGACAAATCTCTACGAAATGCTATAAAACCAAAAGAAAGCTTTTAAAGCTTTAGAAACAAAACAGCCAGGCATGGGAGCTAACCCCTATAATCCTAGCACTTTGGGAGGCCGAGTCGAGAAGATCACTTTAGCTCAGGAGTTCAAGACCAGCCTGGGCAACATGTGAGACCTTGTCTCTATATAAAAAAAAAAAAAAAAAAAAGACCAGGCACGGTGGCTCATGCCTATAATCCCACTTTGGGAGGCCAAGGCAGGCAGATCACTTGAGGTTAGGAGTTCGAGACCAGCCTGACCAACGTGGTGAAACCCCATTTCTACTAAAAATACAAAATTAGCCAGGCGTGGTGGTGTATGCCTGTAATCCCAGCTACTCAGGAGGCTGAGGCAGGAGAATCACTTGTACCCGGGAGGCAGAGGTTGCAGTGAGCTGAGATCATGACACTACACTCCAGCCTGGGTGACAAGAACAAAACTCCATCTCAAAAAAAGAAAAAGGAAAGAAAGAAAAATAATAAAACAAATTTTGATCAACTACAGAAGAGAAAACCTTGGATTCTTCCCATAATAAGATTACAGCATTTCCGTAATGCTAATACAAAAGCACTGTTTTATGAAGAGAACATAAGAGAAACTACATCCCAAAAAGAAGAGAAAAAACAATGTGTCAGGCAGATAACAAAACAATGAAAATAGTGTTTTTAGGTTCCTTGCTTCCAAGATGACAAAGAAAAGAAGAAACAATGGTGGTGTCAAAAAGGGTCACAGCCCTGTGCACCCTACGAATAAGGCTATTAAGTTCACCATTCAAAACATAGCAAAGGCTGTAGCTGTTAGGGACATATTCTGAAGAGTGTCTTTGACTTCTATGTGCTTCCCAAGCTGTATATGAGGCTGCATTACTGTGTGAGTTGTGTCATTCACAGCAAGGTAGTCAGCAATCAATCTGGTAAAGCCCACGAGGACTGAATGCTCCCATCTCAATTTAGACCGGCAGGTGCTGCCTCATTACCTCCACCAAAGCCCAGTAAGGAGCTGAGTCCTTAGAGACCAAAGAAACATTATTCTCTGGAAAGGAAGAAAATGGAAAGTATACTTTAAGATATTATTGCCGGGCGCGGTGGCTCACGCCTGTAATCCCAGCACTTTGGGAGGCCGAGGCGGGTGGATCACGAGGTCAAGAGATCGAGACCATCCTGGTCAACATGGTGAAATCCTGTCTCTACTAAAAATACAAAAAATTAACTGGGCTTGGTGGCGCATGCCTGTAATCCCAGCTACTCAGGAGGCTGCGGCAGGAGAATTGCCTGAACCCAGGAGGCGGAGGTTGCACTGAGCCGAGATCGCGCCATTGCACTCCAGCCTGGGTAACAAGAGCGAAACTCTGTCTCAAAAAAAAAAAAAAAAAGAAGAAGATATTATTATTGTTTTAGATTTGAAGATATTTAGAGTATTTGATATCTTTTCAAAATTTATAGTTTGATATGATTTCCTTTTCTGTTTAAATGTTCACTTCTGTACTTAATTTTGCCTTTGTAATTTTGTATTCTTTATCTTAAAGAGAACTCTCAAAATTGGGTAAACATCAAGCTACTCCAAACCTAAACCTAGATCTGCCCCAGGTCAGGTTTTAAGGTCAGTTTTATGGGAATCACTTGACATGGACTCAACCATGTCATCAAGTATTTCCATTTTTCCATGTTCCATAGATTTCCTCTGTTCTGAAATCTATGATGTCAGCATCACCCTAATGCTGACTTTTTGATGGTGACAATGGAGCTGACTTCCTCCATGGAACTGTAGCAGTTCCAAGCTTCCATCTGTATTCTGTGCCATCCAGAGGAGAGAGACAGCTGGTTTCTCACTGTTCTGTCGGAAGAATGAGAAACCTCAAACAGAAGCTCCCGTCACTAATGTGATTCCTAACTCAGTCATAAGCCCCTTCCTGAATGCTGCTTGGCTTAGGTTTGATTACCTGAAGAACTTAATGGTGGCAAGGTGGATGGAATTACTAGGATGGGGTTAACCCTCTCCCCAAGTCTCCAGGCTGGTACACAGTAAAGGTGAAAAGCATGCTTGGAAGACAACCACAATGTCCAGTGGAGGGAAGACATGAGCTCACCTTAGATATTCAATGCACTGAATTCTATGTCAAGTATCAGTCATCTGGGAGACAAAGATAAACAAGAACAACATACCTCCCAGCTCCTCCTCACTGGGACAGTCTTCATTTTAAGAGATTGTTTTGGTTTGAAATATTTGATTCTAATACTACTACAAAATGAACTTAGAAACTATAATATATCTTACATTTAAGTCTTTACTCATTCAGTAAACAAACAACATAGGCCTACTGCATACCCTTCATGGAGAAGGATGCAAAATGAAATTTCTGACATCATGAGTTAAAAAGCTTATTGAGAATCACTTGATTCTTATGGGAGCTTACAGGAATCACTTGATGTGGACTCAACAATAGCATCAAGAATTTCCTTTTTTCCATCCCTCTGCTGTGAAATCTATGATGTCAGTATCACCCTAATGCTGCCTTTTTGATGGTGATAATAGAGCTGACTTCCTCCATGGAACTGTAGCAGTTTCAAGCTTCCATCAGTGCTCTGTGCCATCCAGAAGGAGAGGGACAGCTGGTTTCTCATTGTTCTTTCGGAAGCCTAGTGTGGTGACTCACGTCTGTAGTTCCAGCACTTTGGGTGGCTCAGGCAGGTGGGTCCCTTGAGGTCAGGAGTTCCAGACCAGCCTGGCCAACATGGTGAAACTCCATCTCTACTAAAAATATGAAAATTAGCTGAGTGTGATGGCACACGCCTGTAATCCTAGCTACTGTAGAGGCTGAGGCAAGAGAAGCACTTGAACCCAGGAGATGGAGGTTACAGTGAACAAAAATTGCGCCACTGCACTCCAGCCTGGGCGACAAAACAAGACTCCATTTAAAAAAAAAAAAAAAGCTTATTGAGATTTCTTAAGTGAAAAGTTAAAATAATAAAAGAAAAAAATTGTTCAAGATGACAATAGAGGTGATGATGCAAGATAGTATAAGAATAGCTTCCAGTGAGTTGTACAGATAAGAGCTACAGGAGTTGGTTTGCATATACATATGCTATATATATGTGCTATAAATATATACACACACATATTTAGAAGCTATTATTTTGGGTTTTTTTTGGGGGGGGGAAGATATCACTTCTTACTGGGACAGTACGTGGCTGTCCTAGCATTGGCCTGAAATGTATACTTGAACTTACGCTTTCAAGTTTATTATCAGTTACTTTCAATCTGAGTAACAGATAGGAAACAGACATAAGTATGCACTTTGACTTGCAGTATTACTCTCAGTACTCAGTTCTTTTGTTGTTCATCATACTTCCCTGTGTCAGAGATAAGACAGAAAGTGCAATCATTGGCCAGGCACAGTGGCTCACACCTGTAATCCCAGCACTTTGGGAGGCCAAGGCGGGTGTATCATTTGAGATCAGGAGTTCGAAACCAGCTTGGCAACATGGTGAAACCCCATTTCTACTAAAAATGCAAAAATTAGCCGGGTACGTTTACGGGCATCTGTAATCCCAGCTACTCAGGAGGCTGAGGCAAGAGAATGACTTGAGCCCGGGAGGCTGAGATTGCAATGAGCAGACATTGTACCATTGCACTCCAGCCTGAGTGACAAAGTGAGGAAAAAAGAAGGAAGGGAGGAAGGGAGGAAGGGAGGAAGGGAGGGAGGGAGGTAGTGAGGGAGGGAGGTAGTGAGGGAGGGAGGGAGGAAAGGGAGGGGAGGGGTGGGACAGAGAGGGGAGGGAAGGAAGGAAGGAAGGAAGGAAAAGAAAGAAAAGAAAAGTGCAATCACGACTGCTTCAGTAGACTGAGGGGGTTTGCTTAGAACATAGTCCTAGTCTAGCATTTCATAACTCAGTCTCTTAATAGCTAAAGAAGGTGAAGTGGTACAAGGGAAAGAGCGCTAGTCCAGGACACAGAAGACATGGTTCTACTTTCAGCATTGGGACTAATTTACATAACACCTTAGAAAAGTCACAGCCTTTCTGAGCCTTAGTTTGCTGAGAACATAAGCCAAACTCCCATAGAGATTATTCCCCTATTCTGTATTTTCCAACCTCTTTGAAGGGCTGTTTCCCTTGCAGAACCATTTTGCTGGACACTCTAATGATCAGTTTATCCTCACAAGCCACTTCTCTGCTGGGTTACCACTTCCTCTTCTCAGAAGTCCCCTTTCCTTGTACGGCTGTCTTGCCCTTGTTGATAATTATCTACCCACCACCAGCAGCCATGCTGCAATATTCCACGCACTGATAATTTTTTAACCTTCATCACTAGCTCAGTAGTTAGTCTTTGGATTCATTTTTTGCACAAATATTTATGAGTCCCTATATATGCCAGGCAGAGTTAGAAATAAAATATTAAACAAGAACAAAAAAAAGTTTGCCCTCGTAAAGCCAACAACAGATAGATGTACAAGGAGCTTATAGTGGTAGAGGGGAGTCATAAACAAGGGTCTTTTGCTCCAACTATGAGAACTTAGGCAAGTCCTTTGAATTATTAGGTTAGGTTAGATGAGTCTAGGACTTCCTCCAATTCCAAAAATCTCTAATTCTGCTTCAACCTTGTTCTATTTTGTGAAAATGTATCTTAAATTTCAACAACAACAAAAACAAAAACAAGATAGAGAATCTAAATGCATTAAGTAGTAACTCAAAGTGAGGGTAGGTTTTATTAGCTCTGTATACAAAGAAAAACACATTATTGAAAACCTGATTTATATGTTTGTTTAGTAAAATTAAATATGGTTTTGTTTCCAAGTAACAGTTATTTAGAAGACTCTGAAAACCCAATTCAGGGTTACAGTTAAATAGAAATAATTTATAAAAGTAGTTAAGGCTCACAGAGGTGAAATTACTAAAATAACTTTCAGTACTCAGTATAGGCAACTGCTAAGTGTTATCTTTTTCACACACTATGCAAGCTATATTTGATCACTCCTAAGGGGCCCTGGTCTAGCCACCACCTCCACTCCAGGCCAAGCCAAATGGCTCTGTACCTTCTCCTCTCCCTCCCTGATCCATCTCCAGGACTATGAGTGCTTCAAAATTCCATCTCCAAAACATTCTGGCTTTTTTTTCTGTTGGTTCTGAAAAATTAGATTCATCTTCTAAATGAGATTCTATATAAAACTCTATTAAACTTCTAGACTAGTTAATATTTTTGTATTCAATATTTTTTAAATGCCTATTTTGATGTTTTCAGCACATCACTGTCTGGGTAGATTACTTAGTTATGGACTGGACCACTGGAAACCTGGCTGCCAGTCTTGCCTCTGCCATTAACTAGCAGTGCGATCTTCCATGAGCTTCTCAATCTCTTTAAGCCACCATTCTGCAAACTGCAAAATGAGGAAATCAGACCAGATATATTATTTTTAAATTGCTAATTACACAAGTAATGCAGGCAATATATTCTCCATATAAATTTTAAGTACAATGCAGGTAAGTTTGAAGTCCCCTTTGGACTTCCCCAGCATTTTCTCAAGCCCAGTACCTTTTCATCTCTCTGGTGTTACCAGTTTGCCATATCTTCTTCCAGAATACTTTCCTTACATTTACATAAGCCCCCCCGCCAGATTTAATATTTTACATATGAAAAACTAAGCAGTTATTATGCAAAGAAGTAAGAGTTCAACTTGTGTTCAAATGCATCATTTTCCAGATAGGAACATCTTCATTTTTGGTCCTAATGAATGTTTTAAAAACAATGTTAAATCTAAAATCAAAACACTTTTTAT
Organism: Aotus nancymaae; assembly: GCF_030222135.1. NCBI lineage: Eukaryota > Metazoa > Chordata > Mammalia > Primates > Aotidae > Aotus > Aotus nancymaae. The sequence continues at coordinate 52,896,058 of NW_026988471.1, read as the reverse complement.
AATGCAAAACTCAAAATATCTGCTACAAAGAACTTACAAAATAAAAATTTAATGAAAAGGAGAAATGTCAATATAAGTGACATATTTTATAACCTTTAGTTATGTAAAAGGTTTATGAAAAGAGGAACTTCTAGAGGTAAATACTATATCTTTTTATTACTAGAAATTTCATTTTATTTTTATTTTGAGACAGAATCTCTCTCTGTCACCCAGGCTGGAGTGCAGCGGTGCCATCTCTGCTCACTGCAACCTCCACTTCCCGGGTTCAAGCAATTCTCATGCCTTAGCCTCCCCTCTGAGTAGCTGGGATTACAGGCATATGCCACCATTCCCAGCTAATTTTTGTATTTTTAGTAGAGATGGGGTTTCACCATGTTGCCCAGGATGGTCTCGAACTCCTGAGCTCAAGGGATCCACCCTCTTCGGCCTCCCAAAGTGCTGGGATTTCAGGTATGAGCCACCGAGCCTGACCTATTAGGAATTATTTTTATCACCTCCATTACTAACTCTATTAATAGCCTAAATAACCTATCAGGCATACACTGTCCATTGACCTTTTGTTGTTAATAGCTACTATAGCTAGAACTGATTTTTAGGTGAATCAACAATGCCACTTCCTAAAGTTATCCAATCACCAGGACCAACGAGAAAGTAGAAAAAATAGACCATTTTAATGATTAATTTTATGTGTCAACTTGGCTGGGCCACGATATGTGATAAAGCATCATTCTGGATGTTTCTGTGGAGGTATTTTGGGTAAGATTATGACTTAAATCAGTTGTTGTTTTTTTTTTTTTTTGAGACAGAATCTCACTCTGTTGCCAGGCGCCAGGTTGCAGTGCAGTGGCATGAACTTGGCTCACTGCAACCTCTGCCTCCCCGGTTCAAGCAATTCTCCTGCCTCAGCCTCCTGAGTAGCTGGGACTACAGGCGCATGCCACCACACCCAGCTAATTTTTATATTTTTAGTAGAGACAGGGTTTTACCATGTTGGCCAGGATGGTCTCGATCTCTTGACCTCGTGATCCACCCGCCTTGGCGTCCCAAAGTGCTGGGATTACAGGCGTGAGCCACCGCACCTGGCCTAAATCTGTGGATTTTAAGTAAAACAGATTGTCCTCCATAATGTGGGTGGACCTCATCCAATCAGTTGAAGGCCTGACCTCCCCTGAGTAAGAGTAAATTTTGCAGCCTTTAGACTTCAGGTGCGTCTCTAGCCTGCTGGCCCATCCTGCAGATTCTGGACTTGTCAGTCTCCATAATAGTGTGAGCCAATTTCTTAAAATACATTTCTTTCTATGTATAAATACATCCTGTTGGTTCTGTTTCTCTGGAGAGTCCTGTCTAATGCAGTCACACACACACGCATGCACACACACATACACACACACACATAAATTCTGTTCTATTTATATATAATTCACATGTCATAAAATTCACCCATTTAAAACGTACAATTCAGTGATTTTTATAATAATCACAGAGTTGTACAACCATCACCATAATCAGTTTGTTTTTTTATTTATTTACTTATTTAAAATAAAGTAGAGATGTTTCACTGTATCGCCCAGACTGATCTCGAACTCCTGGGCTCATGTGATCCTCCCACCTTGGTATTTATTTGTTTTTAGAGATAGCATCTCCTACTGTTGCCTAGGCTGGAGTATAGTGGCCCAATCATAGCTCACTGTAACCTTGAACTCCTGAGCTCAAGTGATCCTCCTGCCTCACCCCACCAAGTGTAGCTAGGACTATAGGTTCACACCACCAAGCCCAGCTAATTTGGAAAAATATTTTTGTAGAAATGGGGGTCTCACTATGTTGCTCAGGCTGATATAAAACTCCTGGCCTTAAGCAATCTTCTCACCTCAGCCTCCCAAAACGCTGGGATTACAGGTGTGAGTCACTGCACCCAGCCTTGTTTTCATTTATTTTAGGTATATACCTAGGAGTGGAATTGCTGAGTCACATGGCAACTCTATGTTGAAACTCTCGAGGAACTGCCAGACTGTTTCCAAAACATTGCACTATTTTGCATTCCAACAAACATTATACGCAGGTTCCAATTTCTCCACATCCATGCCAACACTTGTTATTGTCCATCATTTTTATTTTAGCCATTCTAATAGGTATGAGTTGGTATCTCTTTGTAGTTTTGATTATTATTTTTCTAATAATAAATGACATCAGACATCTTTTTAGAATTTTTTTCTACATCAAACATCTTTTCATGTGCTTATTGACCATTCATAAATCTTTTTTGAAGAAATATTTGTTAAGAACTTTTGTCCATTTTTTTAATCATTGTCTTTATTACTGAGTTGTAATAGTTCTTTACATATTCTAGATACGAGTTCTTTATCAGATATAAGGTTTGCAAAAATTTTCTCTGGTTCTATGAGTTGTCTTTTCACTTTCTTGATGGTGGTATTCTTTGAAACACAAAAATTTTAAATCTTCATGAAATCCAATTTATTTACTTTTTTCTTTTATTGCTTGTGCTTTTGGTGTCAAACCCAAGAAACCATTGCCTTTCCAAAGTCATAAAGAGTTACACCTATGTTTTCTTCCAAGAGTTTTGTACTTTTAGCTCTGGTAGTTAGGTCTTTCATCCATTTTGAGTTAATTTATTTTTTTAGGCGTGGTCTCCCTGTATTGCCCAGGCCGGACTCGAACTCCTGGGCTGAAGAGATCCTCTCACCTCAGCCTCCCAATAGCTGGGACTACAGGCATGAACTACCACACCTGTCTCATTTCGGTTTATTCTTACATATGGTGTGAAGTCAGAGTCCAACTTCATTCATTTGTATGTAGATACCCAGTTGTCCCAGCACCATTTGCTGAAAAGACTATTCTTTCCCCATTGAATTGTCTTAGCACCACTGTCAAAAATCAATTGGCCATAAATATAAGAGTTTATTTCTGAACTCTCGATTTTAATCTATTGATCATATGTCTAGCCATTTGTCAGTACCACACTGTCTTGATTAATGTACCTTTGTAGTAAGTCTTGAAATCAGGAAGTGTGAGCCTTTCTACTTTGTTTTTTCTCAAGATTGTTTGAGTACCTTGCATTTCCATATGAATTTACCATCAGCTTCGATTTTCCACTTTTAAAAAAGGTAGCTGGGAGCTGGGCTGGGCAGCTCACATCTGTAAACCTAGCATTTTGGGAGGCTGAGGTGGGCAGATCATTTGAGGTCAGGAGTTCAAGACCAGCCTGGCCAACAGGGTGAAACCCTGCGTCTACCAAAAATACAAAAATCATCCTGGTGTGGTGGCATGTGCCTGTAGTCCCAGCAACTAGGGAGGCTGAGGCATGAGAATCGCTTAAGCCCAGGGGGCAGAGGTTGCAGTGAGCCAAAACTGTGCTATTGCACTTCAGCCTGGGTGACACAGTGAGGCTCTGCCAGAAAGAAAGAGAAAGAGAAAGAAAGAAAGGAGAGAAGGAGAGAAGGAGAGAAAGAGAGAGAGAAAGAAAGAAAGAAGAAAAAGAAAGAAAGGAAGGAAAGAGAAAAGAGAGAGAGAAAGAGAAGGAAGGAAGGAAGGAAGGAAGGAAGGAAGGAAGGAAAGGAAAGCAAAAGAAAAGAAAAGAAAAGAAAGGTAGCTGGATTCTAGAGACTGAGGTGGGAGGATCGCTTGAGCTGAAGTGGTCAAGACTGCAGTGAACTGTAATCATGCCACTGCACTCCAGCCTGGGTACAGAGTGAGACCCTGTCTCAAAAACAAAATAAAATAAGGGAACTAGGATTTTGACAGGAATTGCATTGTATCTGTGGATCGATTTGGAAAATACTGCTGTCTTAATGTTGAGTCTTCTAATTCATGAACACGGGAGGTCTTTCCATTTACTTAGGTCTTCTTTAATTTCTTTCAACAATATTTGATAGTTTTCAGATTGTAGGCTTGCATTTATTTTAATTTATTCCTAAGTATTTTAATTCCTTTTGATCTTTTGCATATGGAATTGTTTTTTTATTTTTTTTATTTTTTTACTTTATTTTTATCTTTATTTATTTAAATTAAAAATTTGTAATAAAAAGATGGGGTTTCACCATGATGGCCAGGCTGGTCTTGAACTCCTGACCTCAGGTGATCCACCCACCTCAGCCTCCCAAAGTGCTAGGATTACAGGCGTGAGCCACAGCACCCAGCCTGGAATTGTTTTCTTAACACCCATTTTAATTTTATTCCTTTACGTATTTTTTTGAGACAGAGTCTCGCTCTGTTGCCCAGGCTGGAGTACAGTGACACAATCTTGGCTCACTGCAACCTCCGTCTCCTGGGTTCAAGTGATTCTCCTGCCTCAGCCTCCCAAGTAGCTGGGATTACAGGCAAGCGCCACCACATCCATCTAAGTTTTGTGTTTTTAGTAGAGATGGGGTTTCGCTATGATGGCCAGGCTGGTCTCGAACTACTGACCTCAGATGATCCACTCCTCTTGGCCTCCCAAAGTGCTGTGAGCCACCATGCTCCGCCTGACATCATTTTTAAATTGTTCACTGGAGTATATAGAAATACAATTGATCTTAGACCAGCTGGGCAACATAGTGAAATCCTGTCTCCACAAAAAATTAGCTGGGTGTGGTGGTGCACACCTGTAGTCCCACTTACTTGGAAGGCTGAGGTGGAAGAATCACCCAAGCCTGGGAAGTCAAGGCTGCAGTGAACCGTGACTGCACCACTGCACTAGCCTGGGCGATAGAGCAAGACCCTGTCTCAAAAAAAAAAAAAAAAAAAAAGGAAAATACAATAGATCTTGTATGCTGCAACCTTGCCAGAATTATACATACAAGATTGTGCCATTTATAAGCAGAGATAGTTTTACTTCTTCCTTTCCAAGATGAATGTTTCATTTCTTTTCCTTACACAATTATCCTGGCTGGAATCTGTAGTACAATGTTGAATAGAAACGGTGAGAGCAGATGTCCTTGTCTTATTCCTATCTTGGGAGGAAAGCTTTCAGCCTTTCACTATTAAGTGTAACTGTGGGTTTTTTGTAGATGTCTTTCTCTATGTTAAGAAAGTTCCCTTCTATTCATAATTTATTGCATGTTATTATCATGAAAGGGTGTTGGACTGGACAAAAAAAGAAAAGCTTTTGAGGCTGCGTGCAGTGGCTTATACCTATAATCTCAGCCCTTTAGGAGGCCAAGGCAGGCAGACTGCTTGAGCTCAGAAGTTTGAGACCAGCCTGGGCAACATGGTGAAACTCCATCTCTACCAAAACATATGTATATATATAAAATATAGCTGGGTGTGGTAACACACACCTGTGGTCCCAGTTACCAGGGAGGCTGAGGCTGAGGCTGGGGTGGGAGGATCACTTGAGCCCAGGAGTTGGAGGCTGCAGTGAGCCACAATCACACCACTGCACTCCAGCCTGGGTGACAGAGCCAGAGCCGAGACCCTGCCTCAAAAAAAAAAAAAAAAAAAAAATAGCTTTTGAAAATAACTTGAATTATATTATATTATATTTTCATTTAGATATCACTAAAAATTAGAGCACAGCTTGTACAGTAACTAGAATTATCAAGAGGGTTTTCTCTGGAACTCAGAAGGCTTAATTGATGCAGTGTTCACTGATTCTGGAATATATGTTCAATAACTCTGGGGTTAAGTAAGTGGGGAAAGATCTCATCCATAGAATCACAATAAACAATGCAGAGGCACAGCTGATAGTGTGCTCTGGTTAGGTGGAAAATTCATCCTCATGAAACCACTTAACCAGCATTCGACTTCAATGTAAATCACTGCCATGATTTAACTCAAATAAGAATTTCGGAATCCTTATTACAAGCCATTCTGTCAATTATGACTGGACACTTGCAGAGCAGATTCCAAATGTATTTTTTCTTAAGTAGTAAAACATCTTGAGATTTAACTTACCCCACAGAAGTATTTTAGGTTAAATATTCCCAGCACAATATCTTCTCTGTTTCATTAAAATCTGCATATTTTAGTGACTAATGTTTTTAAACACATATAACTTGCTAACTATAATTATGTCAATCACATAGCTGAATTCAAAAAGTTACTGGCCAACTAGCATATTCATCAGCTGGTCATTCTCAATGTGTTCAAAATATGGTAACATCATGTGAATCTTTCCATTCATTCCATATTTTGCTTTGTTTTAGCAGTGGGAGATGTTTATGCAATTTCTTGGGAAAGTGGGGAGGTAAATTATCCCCATATATATGACAAAACTGAATCACAGTACCTCTTGGTTTGGTTATATAAAAAAACCTCATCCCTGGCTGCGTGCTGTGGCTGACACCTGTAATCCCAGCACTTTGGGAGGCCAGGGCAGAAAGACTGTTTGAGGCTAGGAGTTTGAGACCAGCCTGGGCAACAAAGCGAGACCTCACCTCTACAAAAAATATTTGAAAAAATTAGTCGGGTGTGTGGTGCCACCTGTAATCCCAGCTACTCAGGAGGCTGAGGTGGAAGGATTCGCTTGAGCCTAGCAACTTGATGCTACAGTGAGCTGTGATTGCCCCATTTCACTCCAGCCTGAGTGGCAGAGCGAGAACTTGCCTTAAAAATAAAATAAAATAGGCCGGGCGTGGTGGGTCACGCCTGTGATCCCAGCTCTTTGGGAGGGAGGCCGAAGCGGGTGGATCACTTGAGGTCAGGAGTTCTAGACCAGCCTGGCCAACATAGTGAAACCCATCTCTATATAAAAAAAATAAATAAATAAAATAAAATAAATGAAAAGTGAAAATAAAATAAGGTAATTAATTTAATAAAAGGATAAAATTTCATTATACTACCTAAAATGGCTATACCAATAGCCATTGCTTCTCCTTCAAACACAGGCTGTTTGAGAAGAAGAATGTAGCTTCCCTCAAACAGCCTGTGTAAAATTATTTTCTTAATCACAACTAAATAGTGTATTAGTTAAGATGCTTTTGGGCACATGTAGCAGAAAACAACTCATGTTACCTTTAGCAAAAACAAAAAAAGAGACTTTATTATAAGGACACAGACATTTTACAATATCCAACATCAGAAATTCGAACAGGCTGGAGGGAAGAACTGAAAAACCATCAGAGCCCAAGCAGTTCTCTTTGGACCTAGTATATGCTTCTCTATCTACAGAATACCTATTTCTTCTCAATCCACATGAGTTGAAAGCAAAGGTCATTCTGAGTTTACACACATATCATGGCCAGATGTATTCTTTCATCCTCTCTCAAATCCTTGGAGAAAATCTCATTGGTCCAGTTTGGATCAGAAGCCTACCTGTGACCAGAGGTGGACATCCTGCTACCTGCAATCCAGCCCCAAGAGCCAGGAGATACTCAATAGGTCCTTTATAAGGGAGGAAGATACACTAAACAGTGACTACAATAAATGGATTGGGCTGTACAAACCCAGTTCCTCTCTCTAATTCAACAAAAACATGAGTCATCTCTTCTCTCCTGGGATGAAACAACTAAAGGCACAGAGAAAATCCCAAGAGCATTAAAGAAATCAATCTCCCTCCACACAGAAATATCAGTTCTAGTGTAAGAATAAGCAAACTGGCTTATCAGTGACACACTCCGACTGGACAGCTGCCATGCCAATATACACCCGTAAAGTCAAATGCCACATTAAACAATGTGTGCTCATTCTCCTTCTCTCAATATTTTGCTTAAATCTTACAGGTTATGTAAACAGAGCTAAAAATATTTTATGCGTAAGATACGTGAAAGCATTTAGGCTAATAATAAAGCAATTTGTGCTTATAGCCTTTATTTGAGAAAGGCCAGTGATTTAAATGTTAACTTTCGGGAGTCACTGAAAGGATAACTATCTATTGTTTTGTTATGTTTTACTTTCCCCGAAGGGTTTGCTAGCTTGTGGATATATAAGCAAGTGTGGGTTATCTTGCACAGGAAAAAAGAAAGTTACTTTCAGATATAAATTTAAAGTTGAGATGTTTAAAAAATAATTTTAGATACAGTTACCACAGACTTTCCCCTTAGTGATGAATAATTTGCTAGACTGAGTTCTAGGAATACCTAAAACACATCTTTTTCCCTAGCAGATAACAATTCATGTTAAGTAGGCACGGTCTCTAAATATATTCTCCTAGTCTCATCTTTCAACATTATCTGCTAAATTTAACCACAGATGCTTAAGATACATTTTTTTCCATAAATGGTGTTAAGCAAAGGTATTCTAATGTGGGAAGTACATAATGCAAGGTAAAAATAATCCTGATTTTATTTCTGATGCTCTCTTTGACATTGGAAAACTTATTTCAACTTCTTATTCCGTAAATTTTATACAATGACAATGCTTTACAGCTTTGTGGTCAGAAAAAAACGTGAAGATATAGGAAATATAAAAATTACTATGACGGTTGACACTGTTGTTGATGATCTTGCTCCACTTATAGGAACACAGGTATCATTTGCCTTAGATTTAACTTTCAGAAATTCAACCTTTAGGGCCTCAAATAAGTTAACAATAATACCTGCATTTGTATGATGCTTTATAGCATATAAATAATTTCTGTAAATGTTATTCATTTACTCCATGTAAATGTTACATGACAAAGGTGTAACCATCAGAGGAGACAGAGGTTCTGAGATGTCAACCAATCTGCCCAAGTTGGCACAACTGGTAGTAAAACTAGGATTCAAATCTCAGATTCAAACTCCATCTGTTGACTCAAGGTCCAGCATTTTCCCTTATTTGTAGTGGAGCTAGTCTGATGTTTTTAAAAGCTTCTGATCCTTTTTCTCACCCTAATTTATAATACAGGAGTCAAGTGGAGAAATTCACCAAAGAGTGGCCACAGTGTCTGGATTGGTCAGAGATCCTGACGGCTTCCTTCAGTCATTTAAATTTTATATTTTTTAAACTATTTCTTTAACTCCTCACCCTACTCATTTGTCTATGCTTTTGTCTCTACTAAATAGAGAAATCTTCAATTTCAAAATAATGGAATACATCCTGGATTGATATCAGTCGAGGGAACACAGAGTAAAGGAAAGAAATAAATGATAAGTAAGATGATTTTGTGGCACAGTGGTTTGGCACAGGCCTAGTAATACATAGCTGGGTTCAAAATCAGATTTCTAAATGTGAACCTCAATTTCCTTACTGGAAAATGAGATCAGCAGTATCTATTTCATGTGGTTGGAGCGTGCATTAGTTTGTTTTCACACTGCTATAAAGAACTATTTAAGACTGGGTAATTGATAAAGGAAAGAGGTTTAATTGACTCACAGTTCTGCTTGGCTGGGGAGGCCTCAGGAAACATAATCATGACAGAAGGCAAAGGGGAAGTAAGGCATGTCTTACATGGTGGCAGGAGAGAAGACAGGGTGACCCACCACACACTTGTAAACCATCAGATCTCGTGAGAACTCCCTCACTATCACAGGAACAGCATGAGGAAAACTGCCGCCATGATCCAGTCACTTCCCACTGGGTCCCTCCCTCAACACATAGGGATTATAATTCGAGATGCGATTTGGGTGGGGACACAGAGTCAAACCATATCAGAGTGAGTTGAATAAATACATGACGAATGGAGGGATGTATGATGTGTGTATAAATATATATTTATTAGTTGTTGGAATAGTAATTGGTACAAAATAAGTGCACAACAAATAAAAACTGCATGACTTTGGTTGGAGAAATTTGTAAATAAGTCATGTTTGAAAGAAGAGGCGCTGAGCACTGGTAAGCAGCATGTGTTAGTTTCACAGTTTCCTGTTGTTCTATCCTGTTGTGTAAGTGCTGATGACAGTGGACTTTAGGCAATAATTTATTCAGCTAAGGATGCATAAACACAGCACAGAGGACATTTAAACAATGTCCTTAAACAGAAAGCAAAACGTAGAGTTTTCTCATGAATGGAGATGCTGCCTATCACTTTCCAGCTACAGCCTGTTAAACATTTTATTCACCAATACGTGTAAGGAGCAAAGCCCATGCATGACAGATGGCAGCCCAATTCTGGCTTCTCTAAAATGGCTTTCCACTCACTCACACCAGCCCAGGGATCTGTTGAATCAAGCACTGCAGATGAAGCCTCAGCTCTGAATATTACTTCACAGTGTGACTCAGAGGCCAAATGTGTTTTTCCTCATCAGTGACAGCCAAGCACTGAAACATGCTCTGAATTCAGAGTCTGGATCTAAAGAAAATGAACGTGCAATTGGTCATCCAACTCCAACAAGTTTATGCATGTATTTAAACGCATAGAAGAACAGAAAAATCATTTTGATCAGCCATTAAATTGATAGCAATCAGGATTTAAACAAAGTAGCTGGGCTTCATATAGTCAACATCCAGTTCAAACAGCAAAAATCTAAGGACTTGATGCTTCTCTTTTCCTTAACCTCCCCCACATCCAAACATATAAATTTCAGTTGTTAAATAACCCTTTAATCCAGGCACTTCTCTGTGTTACCACTGCAACTCCTACTCTAAGCCAACATCATCTAACCCTTGGTCCCCCTACATTTAACCTAGACCCTCCTTAATGCAGTCTGAAAGAGTTCTTCCAAATACAAGCTTGGTCCTGTCACTGCCTCCACATCATTCTTGCAGCTTAAAGCCTTAAATGCTTTTCTTTGTACTTATGATTGAGATTAAAACACTTAGCACGGTCTATAAGGTACAGTGTTCTTAGCTACCACAGTGTACAACTAAGTACACTCAGGGCTCTTAGTTACTAAGAACAGACGTGGACTCTGGCTAATTTAAAAAGCAAAGACATGTATTAAAAAGATATTGCCACTAGGAAGAAATGGACTCTGGCCCATTCAGACAAGAAAGAAATTAATAAAAGGATACAGCCCCCCAGGAAGGCTGGGGGCCAAGCTAAGGAAATAGATGCCACAGCTTGTACTGCCAACACCCTGGAAACCACTGCCAGAGCCACTGCCACACCTGCCAAGGCCAGAGGAGAAGCCCTTACTGTTCTGCTTCTGGCTCCCGACCCAGATACTGGCTGGGTTCCACTGACTGGCTGAGACTAGGTCCTGTGCCCACACCTAAACACCTGAGAGCTGAGCTTCTATAAAGGGAAGACAGTGGGCCTCCCACCAAGACCCCTAAAGTGGGGAATTTCCCAAACACAAGAAGAGGTTTCAAAAATTGCTGAGTAGCCAAAAAAAAGTGGCCTGGTGTGGCGGCTCATGCCTTCCGTAGTCCCCGTACTTCGGGAGGCCAAGGCAGGAGGACCACTTGATCCCAAGTTCAAGACCAGCATGGGCAATGATAGCGAGACCCTGTCTCAAAAAGGAAAAAGAGAAGGAAAGAAAAGAAAAAGAAAAGCATCTGTTGCATCCTATAACCCATGATTTGGCCCTCACCTCCCCCTTCAACACCATCTCACCCCTCCTTCTCTACACTCCAGCTACACTGTCCTTCCTTCAAACATTTCCCCAGAAGAGCTCTTGCCTCTGCCTAGAATGCTCCTTTCACCACCAGCAGCCCCATCCTCTCTGGTCTGGGCTCATGTCAGGGTCCTGGCAGGAAAAGGATGGCATACTCATGGGTGAGTTCCATAAGAGGACCATTTACAAAGGTGTGAGCATAGTTAAAGGAAGTCAACTAGCTATAGTGAAATATTCTGAGCTAGCAACAGCAAGAATCCTTTATCACCCCCTCACCTAAAAAATAAGTGGACGGTTGGTTCCCAGAACCCAGAGAGAATAGCTGTGGCCTTTAGCAAAGAAAAGAAGTTAATCTATAGCCTGACTGGGAAGAGGAGTAAATCGCCTGATTTCACTCTGCTCCCACCGCCCAGTATCCTACTGATGGCTCTCCTGGGTCAAACCCAGCCTGAGGCCAGAGGGACAGCTTGCTTGTGGATGCAGGCCACAAAGCTTGCCTCCTAGAGCACACATCAGGGTCAAGAACAATGGAGGGTAGATCTAAAAGGGTCAATGGAAAAAAAAATCCAGTGTCTTTTGGTTTAGGTTATTTTCCCTAAAAGCACTTCACTTAACTTGTATCAATATTATCCTAAGTGATTTAAATATCACACCATATTATCATAAGTGGTTTAAAAATTATTATTATGTCTAGGTACAGTGGCTCACACCTGTAATCCCAACAATTTGAAAGGTAGAGGCAGGCAAATCACTTGAGCCCAGGAGTTCAAGACCAGCCTGGGCAACATAGTGAGACCCTGACTCTATTTTTAAAAGTAAATAAATAAATAAATAAAATTATTATTATTATTTTCTATCTTCCCCACTGGACTGTATTTCCTCAAGGTCAGAGATTGAGTCTAACTTTGCTTACCATTGTACCCCAGGAACGCCCCAGGAACTAGAGTGGTACCTGACACACAGATGAACTTCAGTCAATAGTCAAATTAATGAAGGTGTCTGAATATGGGATATTGTGCTTTAAATAGTCGAATTCTTAAGCTTTTAATAACTAGAATAGTGAAGTCATGTCTTTCCACTTCCTTGTCAGCCAGGCTGTTCCCAGTTTTTTCTTCTTTGTTCATCCAGTAAAATGGGCTTCAACTGCAAAATCTCTGTGACCTTGCCTAAATTGAGCTAAAATTCTAATAGTTTACTTTTCTTTTGCCCAAAGTTCATCTTGCTAAGTTAACTTTTCTACATAATTTTTGAGAGCTCATTCTATGGCATAAATGTAGAAAGCTAACTTAATCAGGCTTCATGATAACCAGAAAGTCTAAACCACAACACACAGCAGACATTTCAGTTTAAAACTCTTTGCCTTTGTGCTATATTAAAATATGCCTTGAAACAGGCCTGATGCCATCTGATGAATAACATATGGTACACAACAGTCCCTATTCGTATGGAAAATATGTTAATGATATCCTATATAGGAAGTAAAAGTGGAACCAGATTTATTTTTCTATATAGGTTGATCTGGTCTCAGTATCTAAAAATACCGATTTTCAATGTCACAGTGGAAATGAGATGGAGGCTGAACAGAGATGGCTGGTGTGTGAGGTCACTTACAAAATAATCTACTGGATAAAGACAGGTGTATGATCGGGAAGGTCAGATTAAAGTAATGTTAAGGGCTAATAAGAGATGTTTAGAGAAGCCCCTGAGCCATTCAAGCCTAAGTTCTACCCCAGGTCCAGAGAACCCATGCCTTCCTATGAGAAATAGACTCCGTATCCCCCAGATCTTACTCCCTCCAGGCTTGTGGATTCTGCTTATTTTTTCTGGCCAGAGCTCTATGAGAGCCAATGCCCCCTTTTAATAACAATAGTTTGTAATATCTCCTTTACTCTTCTGAAATGGAATTCAGAGGCAATGTAGTTTACATGAAACACTTTAAAGCCAATATAGTGATCTAACTATGTAAGGTATAAATAAAACACATTTATAGGCTAGGTGCAGTTGCTCACATCTATAATCTGTGCCCAGCTAATTTTTTATTTTTTGTAGAGGCAGGGTCTCATTATGTTGCCCAGGGTAGTCACGAATTCCTGGGCTCAAGAAATCCTCCCACCTTGTCCTCTCAAGATGGGATTACAGCTGTGAGCCATTATGTCCAGACCAGACTTTAATTTTATACTTCTCACATCCAGAATTATAAGAAAATAAATGTGATGTATTACATCACTCTGCTTGTGGCCACTGGTTACAGCAGCTATAGGAAACTAACACAACATTGGTAACTGATTATTTTCTAAGCCTGATTCTAAAACCTTATCATGAATTTCATGAACTACCCAATAGGCTCTCATTAAAACCCTTTTATGCTAAAGCCAATCGGAGTTGGTTTCTAGTATGTCCAACAAAGGACCGAGGCTGATACAATCACAGATCAGCTCTCTAAGGTTCACCAAGGAAAAAACAACAGCAGCAGCAACTTTGGTCTCTGTTCAGGAGTTATACTCCCATGGGACTGAAACTAATTTTCCAGATTAGAGCACATGTCCACCTCTGTGGTCAGAGGGCTGATGTCTGGTGGGCAGCCCCACCAGAACCACACAAATTGGGGAAGGTGAAGTTTGCTCAAAGTAATGAAACAAGTGTTTCTACCAAAGGAAGGAGGAACATAACTCCAGTAAGTCAAAACCAACATATTTTTAATAATTTAATATTTCTAAGACATAAAAGTCATCTTCATATCCATGAGTGGAATTGACAAAATAAAAAAGCCAATAAGGAACTTCTGGCTAAATATGGCAGACTGGCCAGACATGGTGGCTTGTGCCTGTAAACCCAGCACTTTGGGATGCCAAGGCAGGAGGAGCACTTGAGCCCACAAGTTTGAGACCAAGCCTGGGTAACATAGGGAGACCATGCCGATGTGGAAAAAATAATTAATTAATTAATTAATTAGAATATATATGGCAGATAAATTAAATATGTCTACTTTTTTTCTGAAATTTCATCTAAAAATGATATAAATCATAAGGGCAGATAGGAAATGAATATCAGCGGACAAAAAGCAAATATTTGAAAAGATACAAATGAAAGAATGGTAACTAACATTGCTAAGCAAAAGAAGCTAAAAATCTGTTTTCAAAGCTTTGAATCCCAAGAAGCAGCCAAGCACTTTATCCTGCAGGCATTCAGAAAAGCTGAGGACTTAAGAGTGTTTGAGAACACCCTGTGCATAAAAAGCAGCATTTCGTGCCTTATGACTATACATGGGTGGCTACAGAATCTGATAAAATTCTATCATGCCAACATAAAATCTATTTGAGCAAAAAAATTAGTAGATCCTACTTACCTCTGAAGAAAAATAAAATAGGTTATTAAAAATAGAAATAGATAACTAAAGATTATAAGATATTTGAGGAAAGCCTCCAATCCAACCTCAACAATAAATCCCAGAAGAAACAAAGACAATATAACGAACAAAACAAAACTTTACCAAAATTATAATGGAGATCATCAGAGAGATCAGAAAACATCCATAAAATAAGATGATTATTTTTTAAAAAAGGAATAACCAGAACAATAAGTTTATGGAAATTAAAAATATAGCCATGAAACAAACAAAAAAGTCAATAAAAGGATTCAAAGATAAAAGGCAAACAAATCTCCTAGAAAGTAAACTCAAAAAATAAAAAAGATAGATAATAAGAGAGAAAAAATAAGATGCTTAAATAATTATTACAGGCTGTGCAATATCTGACTCATAGGATTTTCAGAAAAAGAAAAGAGAAAGAAGAATAAATCACATAAATCCAAGAAGAAAATATCCCAGAGCTGAAATAATACAATTTAGATATACAATTTCAGATTGGAAGGTCCCACTAAGTGCCCAGCCCAGTGAATTAAAAAAAACTTACACCAAGTCAGAGTATGTAATTTCAGGAAACTAAGAATAAACTTGGAATTACTAGGGGATTGGGGGTGGGAGGCAAGCACATTAAAAGAATGTGGAATCAGAATGGGCTTCAAACTTGCCCATGGCAACTGAGTTCAGAAGACAATGAAGTAAATGCTTTCCCAGTTCTAAGGGGAAGTTATTTTTATCTTAGAACTCTACTTCTATCCTTAAGTAACAATCAATTGTGAAGGTAAACATACAGGGCCTTCGTGCACTCTTGCTCACCCTACTGAACGATGAGTCCTAGCACAATTGTTACCAGTGGAGTGACCTACCCAAAACTAAGAAAAACTGGAAGATGGAAAATGGGAATGTCCTGGAGTGACAATCCAGACAGCAACCGGTCCAGACAGGAGCAGGAAGACAGAGACAACAAATAGATTATCTGAAATGTTGAATGTAATATTGGTCAGCATCTGAAAATCTAATGAAATATTTGGTTAAATTGATAGAAAAATGATAAGATGCTGGCCAGGCACAGAGGCTTATGCCTGTAATCCCAGCACCTCGGGAGGCCAAGTTGGGTGGATCACCTGAGACCAGGAGTTCAAGACCAGCCTGGCCATCATGGTGAAACCCTGTCTCTAATAAAAATACAAAAAATTAGCCAGGCGTGATGGCAGGCGCCTGTAATCCCAGCTACTCTGGAGGCTAAGGTAGGAGAATCTCTTGAACCTGGGAGGTGGAAGTTGCAGTGAGCCAAGATTGTGCCATTGGACTCCAGCCTGGCAACAAGAACAAAATTCTGTCCCAAAAAAAAAAAAAAGAAAAGAAAAGAAAAGAAAAATGATACAATGGAAAACTAAGTAATTCTTAACTCAAAAGAAAACAAAATGTTGTGAAAGAGCAGGAACATCGCCATCTTGGACAAGCCCCTCATTCTAAAGTTCACCTTAAAAAAAAAAAAAGCCTAAATCCAAAGGGCATCAGCCTAATGGCTAAGGTCAACATGACCATAAACCACAAATAACATCTCCAACCAGAAACATTCCAAACTCCTCCCCAACCAGAGACATGCTAGCCATGAGATAATCCCCCTCCAGTGGGGAAGATGCCAGCCTTAAATAACCCCTATCCAGCTGCAAAGATATCTGCCCCAAGATAAACACTCCCCCTCCCAGAGACATTCCAACCCCACCATAAAAATTTTCCCTCTATTCAAATAGGAAAAGAGGAAGTCAGATTACCTATGTTTGCAGATGACATGACTGCATTTTTAGAAAACCTCATCATTGGCCAGGTACAGTGGCTCATGCCTGTAATCCTAGTACTTTGGGAGGCCGAGGTGGGTAGATCACAATGTCAGGAGTTTGAGACCAGCCTGGCCAGCATGGTGAAACCCCATCTCTACTAAAAATACAAAAGTTAGCCAGGCATGGTGGCATGTGCCTGTAATCCCAGCTACTCAGGAGGCTGAAGCAGGAGAATCACTTGAACCCAGGAAGCAGAGTTTGCAGTGAGCTGAGATCGTGCCATTGTACTCCAGCCTGGGTGACACAGTGAGACTCTGGTCAACATGGTGAAACCCTGTCTCTACCAAAAATACAAAAATTAGCCAGGCATGGTGGCAAATGCTTGTAATCCCAGCTATCCAGGAGGCTAAGGCAGGAGAATCGCTTGAATGTGGGAGGTGGAGGTTGCAGTGAGCCGAGACTGTGCCATTGCATCATATCATGTGTTAACACCAAAACACTCCATTTAGTGTGAATTCTTTTCAAAGACCCAATATTTACTAAATTTAGGAAGAGATCAATCATTGCTTCATAAGCCCTACCTCCCTCAGGGACCAATATTTGATTTTTCAAAGAATTATTCACAAAGGGAAAAACACTTTCTCCTATTTTCTGTGTGTGTGAGTGAATATTGCAAAGCATGAAATATGATTTTAAAATATTTCTTTTCCAAATGTTCATTTATTCTTTACATTTATTATACTACATCTGTTTGGCATTTAATAACCAAATCAAAAGCCTCTCTTGCTCTGCACTGCCTTGGCCTGGTTCTCTATCAATCCCCTCTCAAATGGTGACCTCATTACATCATCTAGGGCCTTCTCTGCTTCGACTCCTCATTTGAGTTATTCCCACATTTCACCTTATAAATTGCCAAATATTCAGTCTCCTACAAACAACAGTATTATATATATTTTTGCTAACAACAACATATATATACATACACACATCTATCTATCTATCTATCTATCTATCTATCTATCTATCTATCTATCTATAAACAGTAAAGAAGTTTCAGAACCTAGGCAGGGCGTAGTGGCTCACGCTTGTAATCCCAGCACTTTGGGAGGCTGAGGCAGGCAGATCATGAGGTCAGGAGTTCGAGACCAGCCTGGCCAACACAGTGAAACCCCGTCTCCACTAAAAATACAAAAAATTAGTCAGGCATGGTGGTGGGCCCTGCAATCCTAGCTACTTGGGAGGCTGAGGCAGGAGAATTTCTTGAACCCAGAAGGTGGAGGTTGCAGTGAGCCGTGATCGCGCCACTGTACTCCAGCCTGGGTGACAGAGCGAGACTCCAATTCAAAAAAAAAAAAAAATTAGAACCTATTAATCTAGAATAAACAAATTTAGTTTGCATCTAATAAAATGTACTTCTCTGGTAGATGGAACAGTCTGTCAGTGTTTACATGACTGTAAAAAACTATCTTAGAATTGAATCAATCAAATATAGACTCAATATTTGTTTCTTTTACATGGGCACTTTTTTCCTCAAAATATTTCTAACAGCTAAGTTCTGCCATCCTGAGGCTAATTTTACACACCAGAATGTTCTGATGAACTGTAAAAGGTACCTATTCATTAAAATAAGTATTTATTTTAAGAGTCACTTAAGCAAATTGTTGATTTTTATGAAAGTAGTTGATGAGCAAAGTGTTCTCCTTCCATGGTCCTTCACTCACAAGTATGACTCGGCCAAAAACAAACTCTGATAATTGTATAAATTTATAGCTGGAAACCAAATATGTGAGAACAGTAGGAAAAATTTCATCACCAAGAAACCCCAAGGGCAGGTTGCATAATTATGTCATGAAATCAATCAATCTAGACAATCTAGTTTGTGGTTCAAGCCAAAATTTATAACCCTTCCTTATAAACCCAAATGCTGAAGCAAAAAACACACTAGAAAGATATTTTAGCTGAATTATTGGGATAATAGCTGTAATTTTCACATAATTTTGCAAATGGAATTAATGTTTTAGTATGAGCAAGATACTGACAAATTATTCATCATATCAGTTAGATATATTAAATATGTAAATGAAAAAATAAAATAAAAATTATTTGTCTTACATAAATAATTAAGTTTCTTTATGTTCTTTTTAAAACTATTTTTTTCTATTTTAGATTTGCAGAAAATTCATTATATTCTTAGCACAGGAATCAGCAGGTAATACAGTAGAAAGCTGTTAAACCACAGGTGACGAATGGCAAATAAAATACAGATGACAGGAGGCACCACATGCAATGTAGTTACTATTTTCCGAATAAAAAGTCTGGACCAAGATAAGACTTTCCATGGGAAAAATAAATAATTTGAAATCAGAACGATCTTAGAAAATCCAGAATGTGTCATTATTAAAAATATACATCCTTATAAACACAGAGATATAATTTAAATAAAGAATACAAAGAGGATCCATTTTATACTCATTTAACCATCTAGAATTCAACTGCACATTCTCAGCAAAAATATGTTTAAAAGAGAAATGGAAATATGAGTAGTACAGGCCATTGTGCTTCTGTTAAACTCAGTGAGCATGTGCCCTTGCCAATGGATACCATCAAACCTAAATTGGTCAATGGATGTTGATAACCTGTGGAAAGAATGTATGATTTTATCTGAATTGTATCCTCGATGGTGGGCAAAGATGGCAGAAACATTGCCCATGTCACCAGGCCGTGAATGGCGACATCTTTGCTGCCTATCAGATCAGTAGATAAACATATAAACTTAGGGTGTCCTGCTAGGGTGGCACCCTGATTAGCTCTACTAGTGCCTGGTTCCACTCACTAATCCTCAAGAAGGTGGAAGATGACCAGCTCTATTTCTCTGCTCCCTGGAGGACCTTTCCATATGGACATCTCTTTTGAAAACAACTACATTAATCCAGAAAGAGCAGCATTTTGAAATCACAGAAGCCTGGTAAAAATAATTTATTTAACTTCTCTGAGCTTCAGTTTCCATAGAGTGAAAGAAATCATATTTACAATATGTCTATGGGAGTACTATATCTGACAGTAATACTATACTACAGTATGTCTATGGGGGTACTATATCTGAGGGTACTACACATTATAACACTCTATGTTTATCACAATACATGTTATAGAATACATGATTTTAGTATGTGTCCAATCTTTCTCTAAGTTCAGAATTAGATTCATAACTGAACACTTAGAAGCTCTGTTCTCTCTGCCAAATTGAACCTCTGGGTGCGTGTAACTTGTTGAACAGTAGATAAGCTTAATATGTCTTTGGCTATTATGTAGTATATGGAGGGTGTCATAATGTGTTAATAATGTAAAAAAAGATTCTTTTGCTTCTTTCTCATTCCTGCCAACGATGCATTCCCGTTTCTCTTTTAAAGAAAATTCCCTGGGTCTGAAAAGGAAGTTTGAAGTCCTTGTGAGATTCTGCTGACAGACTGATCTTGTTTTGATTTTCTTGAATGTTTTTCTTCAATGTTTCTTTAATGATTTTCTTGAATGTTTCTTGAATTTTATACCTCACTGTAATAATGTTCCCAGTATAACTTATCTTATTCCATTGTAGACAGAAGGCTAGCAAACATCTTAAACCCTTATCATCCAGGTTATTATAGGCACTCAGAAGTTGTTCCTTTATTGTATAGGAAAATCCCTATCTTGAAACTGTACTTGAGTAACAGCTGGGTACTGGGACCTAGGGGCTGAGTTACTGGTTAGATATGATTTAGAGTTAAGAGCTGGAATCGGCCGGGCGCAGTGGCTCATGCCTGCAATCCCAGCACTTTGGGAAGCTGAGATGGGTGGATCACCTGAGGTCAGGAGTTCGAGACCAGCCTGGCCAACATGTTGACACCCCATCTCTATTTAAAAAAAAAAAAGAAAGAGTTGGGATCAAATTCAACCTCCACCATCACATCCTAAGTAACTTCTCTGAGCCTCTATTTTCCATATGTAAAATAGTAAATTAACACTTCTTCCATCTACCTCACAAGGATTTTTGTGGGAATGAAATTGGACAATATATGTCAAAATGCTTTGTGAATAATAGAATGCTATATAAATACAAGTTGTTTTTATTGTCACAATTATTACTGTGAGTAATGGAATTATTATAAATAATATTTAATTTTATTATTCCTGACAGATGATTTAGGAAAAAAGGAAGAAATTATCTCATTCAAGAAAAACCAGGCTGGGCGTGGTGGCTCACGCCTGTAATCCCAACACTTTGGGAGGTTGAGGCGGGTGGATCACTTGAGGTCAGGCGTTTGAGACCAGTCTGGCCAATATGGTGAAACTCCATCTCTACTAAAAGCACGAAAATTAGCTGGGCGTGGTGGCGCATACCTGTAATCCCAGCTACTTGGGAGGCTGAGGCAGGAGAATCACTTGAACCCAGGAGGCAGAAGTTGCAATGAGCTGAGATCGCACCACTGCACCCCAGCCTGGGTGACAGAGAGAGACTCTGTCTAAAAAAGAAAAACCAGTTGTTGTGTAGCCAGCTGTTTCTTCTTTTTCTTTTTTTTTTGGAGATTGAGTTTCACTGTGTCACCCAGGCTTGGGTGCAATGGTGAGATCTCAGCTCACTGCAACCTTTGCTTCCCAGGTTCAAGCAATTCTCCTGCCTCATCCTCCCGAGTAGCTGGGATTACAGGTGCCCACCACCCCACCCAGATGAGGTTTCACCATGTTGGCCAGGCTGGTCTTGAACTCCTGACCTCAGGTGATCCGCCCACCTTGGCCTCCCAAAGTGCTGGGATTGCAGGCGTGAGCCACCGGGCCCAGCTGCCAGCTCTTTCTTATATGAGGAAAAGATAAAGTTAGTAAGTTAATATTTACGTGGAGCCAGAGAGTTAAAATACAACTTCTAGTCTGCACACTACTACTGACAACTTGGACAAATCTCCCTAATTTCTCTAGCCTGATTTTCTTATCTCTAAAGTAATTTCCACCTCATTAGATTGCCATGAGGACAAACATGGGAAAATAATGGGAGATGTGTCAAATCCTTTAGAAAGAAGTCTCTTATATTCAGATGAGCAATGTGTTCCTTCCTTCTTTAGATATATGATTGTGGACAATCACCTCACCTTGGTAATACATCTTATTTTATGAGTAAGACTGCAGATATCATTATCAGAAATTTATAGGTATGGTGGGGTTAACCATGAAAATCTTTAAGGAACACTGGAGAACCTCAGCTTCACTCATTAATTAGAGCATGGTTAATACAGTCTGTTATGTTAAGAAGACTTCAAACCACAGTTAAGTAAAATCCAGAGACAAAAATGACCCATTGTTTGCAGAAGAGAAGAAACAAAACATTCAAGAAAATCAACACAAGATCAGTCTGTCAGCAGAATCTCACAAGGACTTCGAGCTTCCTTTTCAGACCCAGGACATTTTCTTTAAAAGAGAAACTTAGAAATGCATTGTTGGCAGGAATGAGAAAGAAGCAAAAGAAGAACCCTTTTTACATTATTAACACATTATACCTAATCTAGAAACTATCTCGTCTCTTATGCTATTTTTAAGTGCCACCTCAACGAAAAGAAGGTGATTTTTACATCTCATTGTAAGTAATAATGTTCCCAGAATAACTTATTCCATTGTAGGCAGAAGTCTAGCAAACATCTTAAACTCTTACCAGCTCTGGGTTATAACAGGCACTCAGAAGCTGTTCCTTCACTGTACAGGAAAATCCCTATTCATTTTTTTGTTCTCTTTTTTAGAGACAGGGTTTCTCCATGTTGGTCAGGCTGATCTCAAACTCCCGATCTCAGGTCCACCCACCTCAGCCTCCCAAAGTGCTGGTATTACAGGCATGAGCCACTGCAGCTGGCCTGAAAATCCCTATCTCAAAACTGTACTTGAATATACACCAGGTTCCCAAGTTTATTATACTGCTCAAGTAAAAATTAAAATTAAAATTAAAAAAAAAAAGAATATATGCCAGGATCTGGGGCCTAGGGCCTGAATTACTGGTTACAGTTTTTATACCAATTCCATTCTCTACCCATAGAGTCTGTGCTAGTATCAACATCAAGTTTCTTGACAGGAAATTGCTCTCTTCTCTTTCTTGAAATGAGATTTAATGAAAGACCAGAACACCTGTTGCCCTCTCCCACCGAGAGTAAACTTTAATTAGTTAGGGTCTAATCAAGAGCAAAAACCACACAGTAATTTAAACAGGGATGTTTCATATAAAGAATTATTAGCAAAGAATGGTAGGAGAGTGACTCTAAGGACAGAATGAAAGCTCTAAACACTGGTGTAGGACTGAGGGAAAGTTCCAAAAAAGGACAAACTTGGAGGAAGGAATTAGAGCTCATTGAAGGTGTGGTCACAGCCTACTTGGTGGCAGAGGATTTCCTAAGTTCCACAGCACAGAGATGGCTAAGAGTTGCCAGGAAAGGAGGAACTCTTTGGGGCAGGCAAGTCAGAGCTTGTGGGCAAGCTGGGTGTACAGAGAGGGACGGCTACAGAGAGAGTCAGGGGGTCAGCGTAGGTGTGAGGCCTACACTGTAGGTATGAGGGCTCAGGCAAGCTGACCTTGATGAGTGGGTGTGCAAAGTGAGTTGGGCTGCCACTGTGGGTGCTGGTGGGACTGAGAACTGGGGAGGCCTCCTTCCATAGCAACTGAGTGCACCCCTGCATATGACTTAAGCCAGAGCAGTTCTGAGCCAGTGGATGAAGGCTGGGCATCCAGTTCACTAGACAGCCAGCCCTATGGGGACCCTGGCATGCCTATGCAGAGTAGCAATCTAGGACAGAGTAAAAGCCACACTGTCTGGGTCTCCTAACCATACTCTGCTGGTCGAGAAAAGAGCTGAAGAAGTCATACAGCCAAAGCAATGGCCTGTAGGCACTTATACTGAGCCAGCAGTGAAGTAAAAAAACATGCTCTTCAGGGGTCTGGCCAACAAGCCACCAGGACCAGGAAGGAAAACACCTTTTTTCTTCACTGCCTTTCTCCAGCATCCTCTACTGATGAAACATTATGCCAGCTAGTAAAAGGAAAAACTCTTTAAAGGGCCCAGATCTATTTTAATAGATTAGTCAGTGAAGGGAGCTGAGAGGCAATAAATTGAAAACTGGCATATTCTCCCTCTGGGGGAAGCATCCCCTACAATCAGACGTCCCTAGTTAGTTGCTGTCTCTCCTGTTCTCTAGAGGGTATCTTGTCCTCATGGGCCACATGCTTCCATCAACTTCCCAATGACTGATTTTTCTAACTGAGCCATTCTAGCCATTTTCAGTTGGAAACCTCAGAAATCTATTGCCTTTCTTGATGGTGGCACAGATCTCAGTTATCCTCTGGTGGCAGATAGTGTATTGCACAGCTCTTTATTTTTTAAGGATAACAATACTCATTTTAAAAATTGTAGTTACTTAAAAGCATTCAGAATGTTAACAAAACAGCTGCGACTCTTTTTTTTTTTTTGCAATTACAGAGTGGTATTCAGTTAACAGAACAATTGTTTTTATAAGATGCATCAGAGACAACTGAACATGAAAAACTACCATCAACATATATAACTAATTTGTGCTGTGCACAAAGAAGAACCTGCTTTAAATTTCCATGCCAATTTACAAACCCCATACTGTACCAGGCAAGGTATAGTTTTAGCCACATTTTCAATAGTTGCTATTAAAATTACCACCAGGACCATGCTATCTAAAGACATGTTCAGTCATGTGTTAACTTCAAAACAAAAGACACTGTATAGTTTAAAAACAAATCTTACACAGCCTTACATTTCAATTTTTTTCTTTAAAAGAAATGAGTTGTATACAAGGGGGTTAAATGCTTTATAGACAAGAAAAAAAAACTGTGCTAAAACCAACTTATTTACATCATCATCTTCTTCATCTTCATCCTCCTCCTCATCCTTTTCATCTTCCTCCTCGTCTCTCTTTATTTTTATTTATTTATTTATTCTGAGACAGGGTCTTGCTGTCACTCAGGCTGGAGTGTAATTGTGCAATCTTGGCTAACTGACACCTCTGCCTCCTGGGTTCAAGTGATTCTCCTACTCAGCTTTCCAAGTAGCTGGGATTACAGGAATGCACAACCACGCCCAGCTAATTTTTGTAATTTTTTAGTAGAGACAGGGTTTTGCCATGTTGGCCAGGCTGGTCTCAAACTCCTGACCTCAGGTGATCCTCCCGCCTTGGCCTCCCAAAGTGTCTGGATTACAGGTATGAGCCACCATGCCCGGCCCTCTTCCTTCTTTTTCTTGCCTTTTTCAGCCTTGATGATTCCTTTTCTTCTGCATCAGGCTTTCCTTTAGTTCCATATGCAGCAATACCATCTCCGTATTTTTCCTTCAGTTCTCAGCCTTCTTTTTTTTTTTTTTTAAAGACGAGGTTTCACCATGTCAGTCAGGCTGGTCTTGAAATCCCGACCTCAGGTGATCCGCCCGCCTTGGCCTCCAAAGTGCTTGGATTACAGGTGTGAGCCACCACGCCCGGCCCCTCACAGCCTTCTTTTCATAAGGCTGCTCGTCACCTGCAGCAGTGTCATTCCACATCTTTCCCAGTTTCTTCAAAACATCACCAATGGACAGGCCAGGATGTTCTCCTTTGATTTTTGAGCGATACTCAGAACAGTACAGAAAAAAACCCAAAGGAGGCCTTTCGGGTGCATTGGGATCCTTGAACTTCTTTTTTGTCGCCCTTTAGGAGGGATATAGGTTTTCATTTCTCTTTCTTAATGGGCCTTGTCTACTTTTGCCATGTCTTCAGTTTTCTTTTCTCTTTAGCAGACATGGTCTTCCACCTCTCTGAGCACTTCTTAAAAACTCAGAAGTTGACTGAAGCATCTGGCTGCTGCTTCTTATGCTCCTCCCGACAAGTTTGCACAAAAAGTACATATGATGGCATTTTGCCTCTAGGCTCCTTAGGCTCCCCTTTGCCCACTTTTAGTTACTTTTCCTCAGCAAAGCACAGAGTCGCCCAGTACCTACTTGGTTCTCCCCTGCCGGGTTCTGTTTCTATGGAGCTCAATGTACTGCAGTAGCTGTGAGAGCCACTGCATAGCTCTTTAACGGGATTTGTGGCTCACAACGGTTGGCTCACATTTCTAATCCCAACAGCATTGGAGGCTGAGGCAGGAGGATAGGATGAGGTTTGGAGTTCTAGAATAGCCTAGGTAGCATAGTGAGACCTCATATCAAAAGAAAGAAAGAGAGAGAGAGGAAGGAAGGAAGGAAGGAAGGAAGGAAAGGAGGGAGGGAGAGAAAGAAAGAGAGAGAGAGGAAGAGAGAAGGAGGGAGGGAAGGAAGGAAGGAAGAAACAAAGAAAGAATTTAATTAGCTGGGCACATGCCTGTAGTCACAGCTACTCAGAAGGCTGAGGCAGGAACATTGCTTGAGCACAGGAGTTCAAGGCTGCAGTGAGCCATGATGGTGATACTGCACTCCAGCCTGGATGACAGAAAAAGACACTGCCTCAAAAATAAATCAATAGATACAATTTTTAAAAGACAAAGGAATTTGATAAGTGCAATCAAAAACTGAACTAGAGACTACAAAGACAATTTTTGGTGAGATGAAATTGTTTTGTACAGCACTGCAGTGGTCTACATGTGACTGCATTTTTTGAAACCCATAGAGCTTCACAGCAGAAAGAATGAACTTTAACATATGCAAGTTAAAAAAATTTTTTTCTTTAGTTATCCTCTTTGTTTTTTTCAGGGATGGGGTTTGACTCTGTCACCCAGACTGGAATGCAATAGAGAGCACAGCTAACTGCAGCCTCCAACTCCTAGCTAGGCTCAAGAGACCATCCCACCTCAGCCTCCCACACAGCTGGACTACAAACACGTACCACCACATCTGCTAATTTTTTAATGATCTGTAGAGATGGGAGTCTCCCTGTGTGTGCTCAGACTGATCTCAAACTCCTAGCCTCATATGATCCTCCCACCTCAGCCTCCCAAGTAGCTGAGATTACAGGCAAAAGCCACAGCACCTGGCAGACTTTGCAGCTTTAAATGAAACAATATACACCAGGTCCTCAAATAACGTTTAATTCAACATCAGTTTTTAGACTACTGATGAAAAAAATTGTTTCCTACCATTGTATCATGAGGTCCTAAAGAAAAAAAAATTGGATCCTTTATATGTCATTTTGCTTAAAGTTGCAGTTTCAAAGAACCTATTGATGACATTAAATAAGGACTTACTGTACATAGAAATACACGCATTTATTTCCTAGCTCTGTCCATTGAGAAGGCCTAGAAGCAGTGTCCACCCAGGAGCAATGAGCACACTCGTGCCTAGATTTGGGTTTCTAAAAACCATTCTCCAATGAAAGACACCAGGGCTCCTTGGAAAACAGCTGACTCTAGGACTGGACCAGGGAAAATACAAGATAAGCTTGGCAAAAAGTAAGTATAGTGCCAGGAAGAAAGGAAGTGCTCAGAAAACAAGAGGGACATGGAGCCAATCTGAAAGAGCTCCCAATGGCCAAAGCTGGAACAACATGAGCAAGCTTGTTATTCTGAGATGACGAGATACACTTAAAAAAAATACTGGTTGAAAGAGTAGAAAGTATTCATAGTTGTTTGGGAGAAGTAAGAAGCAGCAGAGGGGCAAGGACTGGTGTTTTTGTCAAAGGCCTTGGAAGACGATTTGACACTTGTAACCATGCCCATGCTTGCACAGATTTGAAAGGAAAAAAGAAACCCTACATTAAAGAGTAAGCAGACACAAAAAGACTATAAAGTTAAAGGGAAGATTTTGACAAGGGAGGGTTTTATTTGCTCAGTTGGTTTATTTTGTTTTATTAAAATGGGCAACAGCACATTTACATGTGGCTAGGAAGCCAATAGCGAAAAAAAGGATTAAACCATAGGGAAGAAAAAGACACAATTGATAGGGGCAGGTGTCTGAGGAGGTAAGGCAGTCTTATAATATGGGGGAAGAATTCACAAAAGATCAGGGGCGGCACTAGTCACTTCGTTATTCCTTTTTTTTTTTGAGACGGAGTCTTACTCTGTCACTTAAGCTAGAGTGCAGTGATGCAATCTCAGCTCACTGCAGTCTCCGCCTCTGGGGTTCAAGCGATTCTCCTGCCTCAGCCTCCTCAGTAGCTGGAATTACAGGCATGCACCACAATGCCCAGCTAGTTTTTGTATTTTTAGTAGAAAATACAAGGTGAGCCCAGGGTTTCACCATGTTTCCCAGGCTGGTCTCGAACTCCTGGCCTCAAGTGATCTGCTCACCTCGCCCTCCCAAAGTTCTGGGATTACAGGTGTGAGCCACTGCATCTGGTCCCAGTTCATTATTTCCTTTTCTTTTCTTTTTTTTTTTTATGAGACGGAGTCTCGCTCTGTCACCCAGGCTGGAGTGCAGTGGTGCCATCTCCACTCACTGCAACCTCCGCTCCTGGGTACAAGTGATTCTCCTGCCTCAGCCATCTGAGTAGCTGGGATTACCGGCACCCACCACCATGCCCAGCTAATTTTTGTATTTTTAGTAGAGACAAGATTTCACCATGTTGGCAAGGCTGGTCTCAAACTCCTGACCTCAAGTGATCCACCTGCCTCAGCCTCCAAAGTGCTGGGATGACAGGCGTGAGCCACCACGTCCAGCCGCAGTTCATTATGTCTAACCTGTCCCAGAACAAAGACCGAAACATGGCAAATTCTCAGAAAATCTCTGTCCTTGTCCCTGCTCTTGCTTCCTGCTGAGCCCTGAGGTGCACCTACCCTGGCCTGGTATGAGATGCTCTCTCATAAACCCTAGAAGTGCACTCCCTGGGAATTTCAGAGCCAAGTCTGTCACTGCCTTTTGTCAGTGTCTAAATTAATTATCTAAAAGATTTGGAAACAATTCTGCATATTTAGGCACTGAAGATCTCTTTGAAAATGCCAGATATGTGAATGCATTTAATGCTATTGAACTGTAGACTTTAAAAATGATTGTAGGGCATGGTGGCATGTGCCTGTAATCCCAGCTACTCTGGAGGCCGAGGTGGGAGAATCCCTTGAGCCCAGCAGCTGAAGGCTGCAGTGAGCTATGATACTGCACTAGAGCAGGGTGACAGAGCAAGACTCTCATCACTGAAAAAATAAACGAATTAATTGATTTAATTTTTAAAAAGTGACTGTAATGGTGAATTTGTTATGTAGCTGTTAACACAACTTTAAAAAAATTTTTTTTTGAGATAGAATCTCACTTTGTTGCCCAGGCTGGAGTGCAGTGGCACAATCATAGCTCACTGCAACATCAAACTTTTGGACTCAAACGATCCTCCTGCCTCAGCCTCCTGAGTAGCTGGGACTACAGGCATATGCCATCATGGCTGGTTAATTTTCTTTTTCTTTTTTTTTGAGACAAAACATACACTGTCACTCAGGCTGAAATGCAATGACACAATCACCACTCACGGCAGCCCTGATCTCTCATGCTGAAGCAATTCTTCCACCTCAGCATCCTGAGGAGTAACTGGGGCCACAAGCATGTGCCACACCACAGTTGGCTAAATTTTTTTTATTATTATTTTCAGTGGAGACGAGAGCTTCTTGTGTTGCCCAGACTGTCTAAAACTCCTGGCCTCAAGGGATCCTCCTGCCTTGGCCTCCCAAAGTGCTGGGATCGCAGATATGAGCCACTGCGCCTGGCCTACAAAAACTTTTGTAAGCAAAATATAAAATTAGGAAAAATCATCTTTAAATTCATAATATTACATTTATCAGATTCTAATGACTTAAATAATAGAGTGAAACCCAAGGTTACAATGTTAGTGAGACCTGAAAGACTAACTTGATCTTCACGTGCGACCATGGAACCAGCCTTGGTTGGGGGAAAGAACTCGCTTCCCAGATCACAGGGTCAATTCTATCTCCCTAGCCAATGACAACGTTTCTTCCAGAACTATGACTCCACTCTTCAGGAGAGCACTTCTTATCATGGTATGGTAGCGGAGGTCTTTTTTCTAAGTAGAATGTTCATGATATATTTCGTGTATTAAAACCTTTTAAAAAATCCATTTCACACTTTAAAAATTTGTTCCCAACTTCAGAAATGATTTTAAAAGAACAAGTACTGACAAAGACTACATTTAATTACAGTAATAAGCAAGGAACTAATAGGGAGTATTCAGTCAAAAAGGAAGAAAATGCTTCCATTTGGCCTCACCTCCACATTTCATTCCTAACTTAGCCCAAACCATATTCTAATACAACACAATCAATTTATTCATGGCAAGGTGGTAATTAGTACGTAGTCCTAGCAAAATGGGTCTGATGATATTTTTTGATTTGCACCTTCTTTGGTTGGGAATATTGCATTCAATAACTGTATGGCAAATAAAATGATTCCACAGGCCCACGCAGCAGAAGTAAGTATTTTCAATAGCAAGTTGCCTTTATATGGGCATATTTCTACATTCTAAAATAACGTCTCCATTATCTTGGTTAGAGTTCAACTCTTTTAAATTTATAAGAAATATGCTGTGCATGAGTGTGTGGGGATGATTCACAGATTTGAAATAACACCTACTCTCCTGCGGTTCTGGCACAAAATGTGTCAGTGAAGCCTGCAATTAGGAAAATTATCTTGGCCTGTCTTGCCACAAGATGGTGACGTCAACATATACATCCACAGTAGAAATGTGTCCCAAAAATGGGCTTAGAAAACAGTTATCCAGCCTTGCTTGGTGCCTTTGCAATATCATCTAAATCTTTGTTATTGATGATAACATGAATAATATCTACTGAAAACTGCAATATAGTTTATTTTAGTCTTCACAACAGTCCTGTGAAATAGATTATGGTTCCTATTTTACTGATGAAAAGAGGTTAAATACGTTGCCCAAGATTATACAGGCAGCTAAGGGTAGAACTTGGATTTGAACCCAGGTCTCTCAGAATCAGATGTTCACTCTTTTGACTAGGACTGGCTATATAATTTGTAGGGTCCAGTGCAAAATAAAAGTGTGGTGCCCCCTTATTCAAAAATTATTAATAATTTCAAGATGGCAATAGTGAGGCATTAAACCAATGGCCCTTCTAAGCACAGGGCTCTGTATGACTGCACAGGGCATACACCCCTGAAGCTGGCCCTGCTCTTGACTGTATCAATTCCCTCTATCATGGCCTCAACCTAGTTCAACAAATATTTTGTCCAGGCCGTGCCTCCACTGCAAGAGGGCCTATGTTGATCCATGAGAGATACAGATTCAGCCTGGAGACAACATGTATTTCTCAACCAATTCTTTTTTTTTCTTTTAATTACTTTTATTTTCTTTCTTTCTTTCTTTTTTTTTTTTTTTTTTTTTTTGAGATAGAGTCTCGCTCTGTTGCCCAGGTTGGAGTATAATGGTGCAATCTCTGCTCACTGCAACCTCCACCTCCCGGGTTCAAGTAATTCTTCTGCCTCAGCCTCCAGAGTAGCTGGGATTACAGATGTGCGCCACCATGCCTAGCAAATTTTTATATTTTTAGTAGAGATGGGGTTTCACCATGTTTGCCAGGCTGGTCTCGAATTCCTGACTTCAAGTGATCCACCTGTCTCGGCGTACCAAATTGCTGGGATTACAGGCATGAGCCACTGCACTTGGCCTTTTGTTTTGAGACAGAATCTGGCTTTGTCACCCAAGCTACAGTGCCAGTGGAAGCTCTCTGCAACTTCTGCCTGCTGGGCTCAAACAATCCTCCCACGTCAGCCTCCCAAGTAGCCAGGACTATAGGTGTATGCCACCATACCCAGCTAATTTTTGGATTTTTTTAGAGATGGGATTTTGCAATTTTGCCCAGGCTAGTCTAGAACTCCTGAGCTGAAACAATCCACCCACCTTGGCCTCTCAAAGTGCTGGGATTACAGGAGTGAGCCACCACTCCCAGCCTAGCCAATCCTTTTCCTTGTTGAGATTTCACATTGTACTCAACAGCAGAAAGTGTTCCACAATTTTATGAGTTTTGAGTATCAAGCCTTCTCTTTGGTTGATCCCTAAAACCCCTCTTTTAATTAGCCTGCTTCCCCCTTAAAAACAAAACACAAACCATTACAAGACCAACAGTTCCATAACCCCACTGCACAGTAACATACCAATACACTGAGACAGCAGGGCTTGCAGCAGAGAAGAACTTAATGATTGCAGGGTGCTGAATGAGAAGATGGGAGGAGACCCTTAAATCCACCTCCCCAAGGAATTATAGGCTAGGGTTTTTAAGGGGATCATAGAGGGTGAGGGCATAGAAAATAGGGGTCATTGATCGGTTGGAATAAGGGGGATGAAATCATTAGGATATATAAACTGCATTCTTTGGTAAGTCAGTTCCTTGTGGGGTCCTTCAGACTAGCTGAGGTCAGTAGTTTCATTGGTATGCAGGACCTGAAGGAACATCTCAAATGGAAAAACCTAACATTTTATAATGTTCAAGTTGTTTTTTTTTTTCTTTTTAGTTTGTTTTTGTTTTGTTTTGTTTTGTTTTTTAAATAAAGACAGGGTTTCACCATGTTGGTCAGGCTGGTCTTGAACTCCCAACCTCAGGTGATCCACCTGCCTTGGCCTCCAAAGTGCTTGGATTACAGGCATGAGCCACCATGCCTGGCCTTTCTTTTTTTTCTTTTTATTTTTTCAAGTTGTTATCTACAAAGCAGTTAAGGGGAACTACAATCTTGTAACAGGATCTATGAAATTCTAATATAACAGGCACTAAACAACTATGAGGAAGTATCAAAGAGTGAGCTGACCTTATGATTAATGCTGAATATCCTGCCAGCTTGGTTTATTTTTATTTCTGTCCCTCCCTTCTTTCCTGATTAATTTTTCAAAGTTTATAGGGATGGTTTCACAACAACAACAACAACAACAACAACAAATTTTCAGCTATTTTCCACTAAAATTTCTAGCATAAAACATGGCAGCAGATATGACAGGAAGTCACTGCTGAAAAAAAAATATTGGTGTCATGTGTTATTCCCTCCTACTACGAATATTTGCAGCTGCTTCACCCTAATTATGGGACAAGGCCTCATTGTAATTGTAGGGTCCTGATTAACAAATCCTTTGCCTCCCAGCATCTTTTTTTTTTTTGGAGACAGAGTCTTACTCTGTTAACCAGGCTAGAGTGGAGTGGCACAATCTCGGCCCCACCGCAACCTTCACCTCCCAGGCTCAGGTGATCCTCCCACCTCAGCCTCCCGAGTAGCTGGGATTACAGGCACCGTGCCACCACACCTGGCTAATTTTTTTTTGTTTTTTTAGTAGAGACAGGGTTTTGCCATACTACCGAGACTGGTCTTGAACTCCTGGTCCCAAGTGATTCACCCGCCTTGGCCTCCCAAAGTGCTGGGATTACAAGCATGAGCCACCACACTCAGCCCTAGATCTTCTTTTGAAAACCTTTCCAAATCCTTCCCTTGGCACCTTTATTCAGTGGAATGTCTGGAGCTGAGTGGATGACATATTCTTGTGTAAACACATATCCTGAGAACAAAGAGAGTCTGTTTGTGGTGTGTATGGAGTAACTGTGATGTGCAGTTTACATTTCTAGAGACAACAATAGGCTCTGTGTGTACATCCGAGGCAAGGGAGTGTTTGGAGGTGGAGGTCTAGAAGAGAGATTCATCTGTGTCCTTGATGGGGTTTCCACCTAATTTGATGCCCAGCCCTGAATTCTCCTTTCCCTTACTCTGCTCACCAACTGGAGCTTCTTATTTCCCATCCTCACACACATTTTTACTGCGATTCCCTTTTCCCTAAAAAATGTGGGCAGTTCGCATTTTTAGTTTCCTCCTAATTGGGATAAGGAGGAGGAATCACAGCTAGCCCCCAACCGAGACTCTTCACACTTCAGGATTTAAATGTGGACTGCAAGGGTTGATGCATCACTACCTCTTACGAGTAAGGTTAGATGTGGTTATAGATAACCTGTAAATCCGTCCATGGACGGATGTCTAGATGCATACAAGTATCTAGCATGGTGGTTCTCCATCATATCAGACCCATTATCCCTTTTATGTAATAAAACATCCCCTTTATGATTTTAAATGAAATTCATATATCATTTAATCTACTTCCACACAGGAAAAATGTTTTAATTAGCATAATGCCCTAAGTGTAAAATAATGAAGAAAGAAAATTGGAGTTAGGGACTATGTTGAAATAATTATAAATAGATTTTTCACCCATATCAATACCCTGCAGGGCATTTGAAAGTCAGGCAGAACAGCTTCTTTGTTCTATGGAACCGTTCCACATATCTGTCAGTCCTGGCCCCAGCCACCAAATGCCAGTGAGCATGCCCTCAATCACTGTGATAACCAAAAATGCACCCACAATTCCCAAACCACATCCAAAAAGTGGTCCTGCCCCTGTTGAGAATGACTGGTCTGAGTAGGAGTGCCTGTATATTGGATTCCTTTTGATGTCCTTTGGTTAAGATTTCCAAGTAACAGAATAAGATATATTATACTTGTCATCCTCCCAAGCTAAGAGTTCTGGGGTTTGACAATTCTGAATTCAGCCACTCAACCAGCATGCATTTTCTATTTATACACAACTATTTTTAGGTCACTAGTTTTAAAATAGCACACACACACACACACACACACACATCCCATATTCACCAAGGTCCCTGGCCACATTCAGTAACAAGGTTTCGGTCAGGGAGTGGCCATGCTATGCATGGACTAATGGCTATGTAGAGCAAGGTAGACATTTATTTTGTGCTATATCTAAATTTTAGGGAGGTAGAAATGGTGGATGTGCTGATGTGGTTAGGTCCCAAGAAAGAATGGTTGGTCTTCCACCTAGCTTCTTGGTTCTTTCTGATCTCCAACTTGGATTAGTGAAAGAAGAGTCTGCATTGTAAATATGTTTTCTTTGGCCAAGGACAGATGGTAGCTTTTGCCTCTCTTTCAGCCTCCTAACACAAATTTGGAGCCAAAGAGGGACCCAAAGGGAATAAGGGTCCCCTCACCATCGTGCCCCTTGACACACACCCCGAATTAGTAATTAGGACCTACTCAAATATCATTTACCAGACACTAATAAAAATATTGAGTCCTGACCAAAAAGAAAAAGAAAAAAAAGTTGTATGTTTGTGGAAACTTCTGTGAGTCACTCTCCAGCATCTATCCTGGGTCAGTGCGTTTTGCTCCCAGAATGAGCTAAAATTTTAACAGAAGAAGAATTCTAAACAATCGAAGGGAGAACTTAAACAGAATAATCCCTGTACACCATGACCTATGATATAAAATTTGCTTCTCTTAAATTATTCTGACTCAAGAGCAACGTCTACTGGCTTAACACTAAGCTTGTTTCTGGGAGGGACAGTTCTTATATGGACCATTAAGAATAAAGTGAGTTTGAAGCAATCAGGAGATAAAAAACGCATTCCAGAGCTGGGTGAGGTGTCTCATACCTGTGGTCCCAGCAACTCGGGAGACTGAGGTGGGAGGACTGCTTGAGCCCAGGATGTTGAGGCCGCAGTGAGCTGTGATCACACCAGTGTACTCCAACCTGGGTAACAGAGCAAGACCCCACTCTGAAAAGAAAAATAAATGCATTCTAAGTGGGGAATCAATTTATTCTTTCATGTATGCACTCATTTGATAACTTGCCCAGCTTAAATTCACTTACTTTATGTTGCATGTCCCCTCAGTTCCCCTGCCCCCTCTGACACTGAGATACTCACTGGACTGTTTGTTAAAGAAAACATTCCCCATAGTCCAGTCCTACACCTGTGCAGCTAAATGCAACTGGTGACGAACCAAACCATACTAAGAGATCTCACTTTAAATTCATGATTATAAGTTTTGAGTAGGTCCTTAATGCTGCTAACAATCATGCTGTATTTCCTGGTCCTTTCATTCTCCCACTCTCCTGGGTGACTATTTCACACCTTCTCTGTCCTCAAACCTCAAATACCTACTCACCACCTCTCATCATTCTGATGCCCTTGCTTCCTATTTCACTGGGAAAATAGAATGAATCAGAAGAGAGCTCCCACAAACACCCACCAATGCATCATGCCCATATTCTGGGTGTCTTTCTTTTGACTGTAGAGAAATATTCTGTGCCCCCACTGCTGGCCGGGTGTGATGGCTCATGCCTGTAATCCCAGTACTTTGAGAGGTTGAGGCAGGCAGATCGCATGAGGCCAGAAGTTCAAGACCAGCCTGGGCAACATAGTGAAACCCTGTCTCTACAAAAAATACAAAAAAGAAAAGAAAATAAAAGGCCCCCACTCTCCTTTTGAACTAGACGCCACCTACTCAAGGACATCACTCCAGCAATTTTCCTCTCAATCACCTGCATCAGTTCATCCCTTTCCACTGGATCTTTTCCACCAATCTACAAACATTATTTCTCCCAGTTTTGAAAAATCCTCTGTTGACTTCACTTCCTCCTCCAGCTACTATCTCCATTTCTTTCTTTCCTAGGGGTTGTCTATATTCCCCAAGTCCGATATATATCTTAAACCTAATATAGTCAGTTATTTTTCCAATCCACTTCAATTAAGTTGCTCTTGTCAAGTTCGCCTCCACTTTCCTGTCGCTATATCCAACAGCCATGTCTCAATTTTCATCTTATTTGATCAAGTAATAGAATGTGATTACTCTTTCCTCCTGAACCACTTTCCATAAGCCTTTTAGGAGGACACATACCTAGTCTTTCCCTTATCTCTCTGGCTGCTCATTATCAGTCTTCTGTGTTGGGTCCTCTTTAACTCTCCAACCTCCAAAACTTGGAGCATCCCAAGATTCAGCCCTTGCACCTCTTCTTTTTCCTGTCTTCACTGACGCTTTTGGTAATCTCCTCTAGTCTCATGGCTTTAACTCTCATCTAGGATGTACTAACAGTGTCCAGTTTGCATGTCTCTCCTAAACCCCAGATTCACATATCCAGCTATCTCCTTAATATTATCACTTGGATAATAGACAGCTCAAGTTTAACAACTCCTAAACTGAACTCCTGATTGTCGCTTGCCACTGCCTTACCACCAAACCCCCATTCCTTTTCTACTCTTCCCCAGTTGCAGAGTTCAAAGCCTTGAAGACGTACTGTACACTTCTTTGCCTCCCACACCTCACATCTGACCTATTGGCAGATCTGTCTGATGAACCTTCAGCATACGTCCAGAATCTGACCACTTCTCACCACCTCCACTACTACCACTGCTGTCTTTCACCTAAATTACTGTGGGAGCCTCCCAACCAGTCTCCCAGCTTCCATCTTTGACATGTTCAGATTCTTCTCAACACAGAAGCCTGGGGCAGGCACAGTGACTCATGACTGTAATCCCAGCACTTTGGGAGGCCAAGGCACAAGGATCTCGTAAGCCCAAGGAGTCTGAGACTGAAGTGAGCTATGATTACAGACCGTACTCCAGCCTGGACAACAAAGCGAGACCCTGTCTCAAAAAAAATCCACACAAAAAAACAGAAAACAAATAGAAAACACAGAAGCCTGAGTGATACTGATAAAAACATAAATTCAAGAGGGTCACTCTTATGCTCAAAAATCCTCCAAACTCTGCAAAGGGCTGGATGTGGTGGCTCACGCCTGTAATCCCAGAACTTTGGAATTGCCAAGGCGGGTGGATGGTTTGAGCCCAGGAGTTCGAGACCAGCTTGGGCAACATGATGAAACTCCATCCCTACAAAAAATGCAAAAATTAGCCAGGCGTGGTGGTGTACACCTGTAGTCCCAGCTACGAGGGAGGCTGAGGCAGAAGGATCGCCTGAACCTGGGACACAGAGGTTGCAGTGAGCTGAGATCAAACCACTGCCCTCCAGCCAGGGTCACAGAGTGAGACCCTGTGTCAAGAAAGAAAGAAAAGAAAAAAGAAAAGAAAGAAGGAAAGAAATAAAGGAGAAAAGAAAAACTGAAGCATGATGTAGGCTGATTTAAAAAAAAAAAACCTCCAAAGATATTTTTAGTAAAAGTTCAACTCTAAAAATTATTTTAAAGCCCCACATGCTCTGCTCACTGCCCATTGCCTCCCAGCTTTACCCTCTACTTCTTTCCCGCTTGCCTGTTCTATTCTAGGAGCACGCTCCCCACCCTTTACTGTTCCTTGAACATTCCAGGCACCTCAGGACCTTTGTACTAGCTGTTCCTGGGATGTTCTTCCCCCAGACATGACTAACTCACTCACTCACTCACTCACTTAGTCACTCACCTCCTTCCCTCAAATACCTCCTTCTCACTGAGCCCTTCCCTGTTAACCCATCTAAAATTGCAACTCCAAGCGCTCCTTTTCCCCGTTCCTGGCTTTTTTTTTTCTGCTGAATTTATTGCCACCTATGGAACAAACATTTATTTTATTTATCTTTTTTTTTTTTTAACCAATGTCTGCCAACCAAAACATGAGCTCCAGAAGGGTGGGGTTTTTTTCATCTTTTTTCATTGCTGTATCTTGGCACTTAGAAGAGTACCTATATATATACATTAAGTATTCAATGAAGATTTATTGAATCAATGAATGCCTACTATAGGCAAAGAATCACCTTTAGGTTCTGGTGAAACAGAGAGGAATAAAGCTACCAAACACTCTGCACTTCAGGTTCCTCATCTACCAAATGGAGATGATAATAAACCTCATGGGACTATGACAAGGATTAACTAACTGAACACTTATGTGATGCTTATGTAGTGCACCTGGCACTTAATAAGTACTATGTTAAGTAAATAAAATACATATATATATTTAAATCCCTGCCCTCAAGAAGCTCACATATATTAGAAAGTAAGATATATTTGCAAAAAATACAGAGTATGCACTGTTAGCAAAGAAGACGGAAAAAGGGTCAACTTGCCCTTAGAGTGAAAGAAGTCTTCACAGAGAAGCTGATATTTAATGTGAATCCTGGAGAATAAGGAGGTGTTTCCAGGCCAAAAAGAAGGGCATCCTAGGCCAAGGACAACAGAACAAATGCTTGAATCAGAAGGCTCAGAGGTTAGAATAAATTTGTCCTCCCACCTTCCAGGAAGTGTTGATCCAGACTTGTTTCAATATATCCAGCTTGTTTTTCCGACTTTATGCTTTAATTTCCTTATTATGTAAGGGAAGGTGTTGGTAACACTGAATATTAAATTGTAGTCATTTCACTGTGTAGGAGAGAAAGCTTCGGAGATTGTTACACCCTGGGGAAATATTTATTCCAATCTGCTTGATGCACATGGTGAAAAGCACCTGCTGGCTGTAAGTCACCTTCACATTCCTGAAAGAATTTTCAAGTTTCTTATTGATATTTATAATATTGATATTTTCAATCTTCTGATATGACCATTGATAACCATCTGGCTTAAGAGTCTTACATTTCAATTGTTTCAAAAGCACTCTGATTTCAATTTTACTATATATTGTATTCACTTTTTAAGTTAATCAAAAGCATGTTTTAGGCTGAGCATTATGGCTCATGCCTGTAATCCCAGCACTTTGAGAGGCTGAGGTGGGAGGATCACTTGAGGCCAGGAGTTCAAGACTAGCCTGGGCAACATTGTGAGACCTCATCACTACGAAAAATTTAAAAATTAACTGGGCATAATGGTTCACATCTGTAGTCCTAACTACTCAGGAGGCAGAGGTGGGTGGATCGCTTGAGCCTAGGAGGTTGAGGCTGCAGTGGGCCATGATTGTACCACTGCACCTCAGCCTGGGTCACGGGACAAGAACCTGTCTCAAAAAAAACAAAACAAACTTGGTGTGGTGGCTCATGCCTGTAATCTCAGCAATCTGGGAGGCTGAGGCAGGTGGATTACTTGAGAATAGGAGCTTGAGACCAGCCTGGGCAACATGGTAAAACCCCGTCTCTTCCAAAAATACAAAAAATTAGACAGGCGTGATGGTAGGCGCCTGTGATCCCAGGTACTTGGGAGGCTGAGGCCAGAGGATCACTTAAGCCTGGGAGGTGGAGACTGTAGTGAGTCAAGATTGTACCACTGCACTCCAACCTGGGTGACAGAGGGAGATCCCATCTCAAAAAACAAAATAAAACTCTAATGTCCATTGAAATATTTTTTAAAGGACTTTTTCTCTACATTAAAAAAATGTTAATTAGGTCTTTTGACCAGAAGCTCAATGTAAAATTATATATATATATATATATATATTTATATATATATATATATATAAATTAGGAACTTTGACTAAGTCCTCTTAAGTGAGTGATTTAGAAATCAGAGGAGAGGGGCCTGATGGTGAAGTGGTCAAGGCATCATCCAGGGAAGATTGCAGGCACCATGCACAAGGTATCAGATCACCACAACTGGATGTCCAGTTTTCAGGATATGACCTAGAAACAGTCCTGCCAATGTCCTGGGTGCAGGCCCTGAGAGATGGGAGGTAGACATCCAAATGCCACTTTATTCATTTACAATGAGAAATTAAACTCTCCCACGGACCAGAATTTTCTCACTTGCTAATTAGTGCATTTTCTCCTTGAAGTCAAGGCAAAGAGAAGCCAATTCACCATCAGAAGACACTTTACTAACTTAACTTAGAGAAATCTCTGTCATGGGGACAGAAACTTCAAGATGTGAATGCTCTGTGCATTTTCTCCCTGTAGACAGCCTACATGGGAAGTCAAATCATAATTTGAATCCTGCTCGGTATTAAGAATAAAGATAATCAAATATATAGAAATGGGCTAAAAGACCCTGTCGCACACTGAATAAGGCCCCCAAAGATGCCCACAGAAACTGTGAGTGTTATTTTACATAGCAAAAGGGACTTTGGGCAGAGCGCAGTGGCTCACACTGTAATCCCAGTACTTTGGGAGGCCAAGGTGGGCGGATCACCTGAGTCAAGAACTCAAGACCAGCCTGGCCAACATGGCGAAACCCCGTTTGTACTAAAAATACAAAAATTAGCCAGGTGTGGTGGCGTGCTCCTGTAATCCCAGCTACTTGGCGGGGCTGAGGCAGGAGAATCGCTTGAACCCAGGAGGTGGAGGCTGCAGTGAGCCAAGATCATGCCACTGCACTCTAGCCTGGGTGACAGAGAAAGATCCTGCCTTGAAAAAAAAAAAAGGAAGACTTTCTTTCCCCTACTCTGAGCTTGGAGAGGTACTGCCAGTTTTATCTATATGTTTACCTAGGTCAATCAATCCTTTTTTGACTGATATTTTTAGATATATTAATATATATTCAATCCTATTATTGACATTTTACCTGGCCTAAGGGTCAGTCTGTCTCCTTCAGAAAATTTAATATTTTTCTGCTCTAATCTGACAGTTTATTCTCAGAGGGCAATCTAATTTCCTCATTCTCAAGTCCTTAGAAGGTACTTCTCCATCATCCCCCAAAATGTTAACAAATTATAAAAAGAAAACATCTACCATTGGGTTAAAGCCTGGTGCTAACAGATAAGTTCACTCTCTTCTATAACCTCAAAATATAGGCAGCCATTCTAATCTTAGAATTGTCTGAAATTTGTCACAAATGGGTCAAACTGTGATCATGTAGAGGGTCGAGTATAAATTCAATACCCATACTCAAAAGATAACAGAAAAATTTGCTTTTGACATTGTCTCTAGCTAGCGTCCGGGCTGGTCTAAAAAGCAGATAAAGTGAATACCTATCCTCATGAAATTATAACATAGTAGCAACAGTTGAAATCCCCATTTTGCTGAAAAAGAAACTGGGGCCTAGAGAAATTAAGTGATTTGCCCAAGACTGGAGCTCTTAAATGTCAGAATGTGAGGACTCAAACCTCGTAAACAGAGTCTAGGCTCTTAACCATTACACTACTGATACGATTTGAAAAATATGGGAAATATCCCTGATGTAAACATACTATCATGTGTCACTTAACATTGAGAATATGTTCTGAGAAATGCATTGCTGAGCAATTTCATCGTAGTGCAAACATCTTAGACTGCACTTAGACAAACTTACATGGTATTTCCTACTACACACCCAGGTGATACGGTAGAGCTTATCACTCCTTGGTTACAAACCTGTACAGCATGTTACTATACTAAATACTATAGGCAACCGTAACACAGTGGTAAGTATTCATGTATCTAGACGTACCTAAATATAGAAAAGGTACAATAAAAATGCAATATTAATAGTCTTTTATTTATTTATTTATTTTGAGATGGAGTCTCACTCTGTTGCCCAAGCTGGAATGCAGTGGCATGATCCCGGCTCACTGCAACCTCGCCTTCTGGGTTCAAGCAGTTCTCCTGCCTCAGCCTCCTGAGTAGCTGGGATTACAGGTGCCCACCACCATGCCTGGCTAATTTTTGTATTTTTAGTAGAGATGGGGTTTCACCATGTTGGCCATGCTGGTCTTGAACTCCTAACCTCAACTGATCTGCCCACCTTGGCCTCCCAAAGTGCTGGAAGTCTTTTATTTTGGTCTTGCCAGCAAAAACTTGAAAGCCTGCCAGACAAATTCTAAAAAAGCTGTAACACTACTAGTATAGTCTTATGGAACCACTATCATATTTGGTCTGTCATTGATCAAAATGTCATTATGCAACACAAAACTGTATTTCCCTGTTATCTTTCACGATGTCTGAAATATTATCATTCATTTGGTCTTAACAGCATATACTTCTGGGAAAAGCAAAGCTAGATAATCTAAGGAGAAAAAATCATTATGTTCTTTATTTCTATTACTGACACCTTACTTCAGGCCACCATCATTTCTCACCTGGATTACTGCAACAGCCATCCAGCTGGTCTTCATGCTACCTTGGTTGGCTCCTTACAATCTGTTCTCCACATGACAGCCAGAGTGATCTTCCCAAAATGCAGGTCTGACTATGTCACTCCCCTGCTTGAACGTTTTCAGGGGCTCCTGTTTGTCTTCAGCATGGTCTACACCGGTGGTTCTCACCCATTAGGCAAAACCTAATATAACACATAATTTTCATCATCCCCCCAACCCCTTAATCTCCTAAAAGGAAATTCATATAGAAATGTGTGGATAGGCCAGGCACGTTTATTCACACCTGTAATCTGAACTCACTGGGAGGCTGAGACAGGAAGTTCGCTTGAGCCCAGGAGTTTGAGACAAACCTGGACAACACAGTGGGACCCTGTCTCTATTAAAAAAAAAAAAAAAAAAAAAAAAATTATCCAGGCATGGTGGCACATACCTGAGGTCCCAAGTACTTGGGAGGGTGAAGTTGAAGGATCACTTGTGCCTGGGAGGTCAAGGCTGCAGTGAGCCTTGATTACACGACTGAGCTCCAGCCTGGGAAACAAAGCAAGACCCTATCTCCCACACTTAACATCTCTAAGAGTTTTTTTTGCAGACCTCACAAAGCTCAGACTGCTCTGAGCTACTTTTCTTTGTTCACACTGATCAGTTTGCCTTGGGCTTCACTCCTCCTAAACTACCTGAATACGCAACATAATACATGCAATGGTTTCTCTCACTAGTCTTTGTGGAATCCACTTTCTCTGCCTGGAACTCTTTCTTACCCTCTTTCCAGCTTTAACTGGCTAACTCCTTCTCATTCAGGTCCCTGCTTAGAAGTGCCTTCCTCCAACAACCTTCCCTGACACCAATGAGACATGACCTGCTGAACTTCCTCTATTATAGCACGTGTCACACTGTGTCTGCGCCCCTGACTGCTTTGGCCACTTCCTAGGGGATGAGTTTCTTAAGGGCATAGAGTATGTTGTGGTCACTGTCACAGCACACAATGATTGGCACAGACTTGACATTCATAATGAAAAGGAAAAGGAAGTTGGAGAGCTTCAATGACTAATTTAGGTGAACTTGTTCATATTTCTACTAAAGGAAACTTTGGGAAAGGAAAACAATGAGGCTGGGAGCACTAAAGGTCAGTTATTTTTTAGAAACATTATTTTGGAAATGTATAAACATGAAAAAAAATAATGGCAGTTCAGCGGTCCTGCGGATCTGTCTCCTGCTCCAGCAGTATTTGGATGGAACAGATCTAGGGCCTCTTTCCTCCAGCCTCCTACCGCCCTCCCATTTCCTCTCCACTTGGAACCTCTGGGACCATCTTCTCGGCCGTCTCCTGCTTATGGCACCTGCCAACACCGTTTCTGTGGTTAGCTCCTTCTTGCCGACCAACCATGAGCTCCCAGATTCATCAGAATTAGTCCACCGTGGTGGAGGCAGCCGTCAACCACCTGGTCCATGTATGCCTACACGCCTCCTACACCCACCTCTCTCTGGGCTTCTATTTCGACCGCCATGATGTGACTCTGGAAGGCACAAGCCCCTTCTTCCGTGAATTGGCCGAGGAGAAGCGCGAGGGCTATGAGCGTCTCCTAAAGATGCAAAACCAGCGTGGCGGCCGCGCTCTCTTCCAGGACATCAAGAAGCCAGATGAAGATGAGTGGGGTAAAACCCTGGACGCCAGGGAAGCCGCCATGGCCCTGAAGAAAAATCTGAACCAGGCCCTTTTGCATCTTCATGCCCTGGGTTCTGCCCGCACGGACCCCCATCGCTGTGACCTTCCGGAGCATCACTTCCTAGATGAGGAAGTGAAACTCACCAAGAAGATGGGTGAACAACTGACCAACCTCCCAGGCAGGCCGGGCCGCAGGCTGGAATGGGCGATATCTCTTTAAAAGACTCACTCTCAAGAAGGACTAAGAGTCTATTGAGCCCAGAGACTTCTGAATGGGCCCTTGTAAAGTAACACGGCTTCTGCCTAAGCCTCTCCCTGCAGCCATTAGGCAGCTTTCTAACTACCTTAACAAGCCTTGGACCAAATGGAAATAAAGCTTTTTGAAGCAAAAAAAAAAAAAAAAAAAAAGGAAAAGAAAGAAAGAAAAGAAAAGAAAGAAGAGATAGAGAAAGAGAGAGAGAGAGAGAAAATGAAAGAAAAGAAAGAACGAACACATATTTTGAAAGTAATAAAATGGCGTTTTGGGTGGAACTACCATCTTCCAGTAATTTGCCAAAATAATGAGCACAAACAGAAAGAGGAGAGGCACCCAATAGATGTTCTCTAGGCCTCTTAGAAAACATTAAGTTGTTCCTTTAGCTTTGTATATGCAAACATGTGTCAGACCAATTGTCCCTGACAGTTGCACAGACAGGCCTGCATAGCACTGCAGTTACACAGACTGATTTCCACAGTGCTGCCGTAACATTGAGCAAATAATTAAACCTAGGGAAATCAATGCCCAGACATCAAAGCTAGAAATGAAACATATTGTCAGCAGGAGCATTGCATGGGAGCA
Organism: Aotus nancymaae; assembly: GCF_030222135.1. Classification (NCBI taxonomy): domain Eukaryota; kingdom Metazoa; phylum Chordata; class Mammalia; order Primates; family Aotidae; genus Aotus; species Aotus nancymaae. The sequence goes on along the minus strand of NW_026988471.1, from coordinate 52,851,383 downwards.
AACCAAAATAATAGAGACAGTCTCACATTCCTAATGTCAGGACCCATCTAGAGTCGACAGAATCTGAGACAAGTCAAGGTAACAGAGGCGGCTGTTTGAAAAGATTCATTGGAGAGTCTAAGGCAGCTCTTCCAACCAAGCTGTAAAGGAGATAAGATAGAAATAATCACTCCAGTATACCACAGTAGAAAGGCCTTGAAGGTACTGGGACCCTCACAGCTTAATTGGACCTAGCAAGCATTTTTTGCCTCTGACTTTATAGTTGAAACAAAATTAGTTAACAATAGACTTAGGCAAATGCTATACTGCACTTAGGTTCATAACCTCAACCTACATAAGCACTAAGAAAATTATAGGCCAGGTGCAGTGGCTCATGCTTGTAATCCCAGCACTTTGGGAGGCCAAGGCGGGTAGATCACGAGGTCAAGAGAACAAGACCATCCTGGCCAACATGGTGAGACTCCATCTCTACTAAAAATACAAAAAAATTAGGTGAGCGTGGTGGTATGTACCTGTAGTCCCAGCTACTTGGTAAGCTGAGGCAGGAGAATTGCTTGAACCCAGGAGGCAGCGGTTACAGTGAGCCAAGATCGTGCCACTACACTCCAGCCTGGCAATAGAGCAAGACTCCATCTGTAAAAAAAAGAAAAAAGGAAATTGTAGCACTTTGAGTTGGTCTGGTGGAATTATCTCCAGCCTTCTCCCTGTATCTGGTTACAGCAATAACCCTTCCTTCCTAGTCTGTCTGCTTCTCGTTATTGGTGGGCCTTGAGAAAAGCAGTTGGACCCGGCTTGGTTCTGGGAACAAGTCTGTAAGAAAGGTGATATTGTAGACATCAAGGGAATGGTCACTGTTCAAAAAGGAATGCCCCACAAGTGCTACCATGGCAAAACTGGAAGAGTCTACAATGTTCCTAGCATTCTGTTGGCATTGCTGTAAACAAACAAGGGCAAGATTCCTGCCAAGAGAATTAATGCAGATATTGAGCCCATTAAACCCTCTATGAGCCAAGATAGCTTCCAGAAACGCATGAAGGAAAATGATCAAAAAAAGAAGGAAGCCAAAGAGAAAGTTACCTGGATTCAACTAAAGCACCAGCCAGCTTCACCCAGAGAAGACACTGGGTGAGAACCAGTGGGAAGGAGCCTGAGCTGCTGGGTTCCCTCTTCCCTATGAATTCATGCATATACATATATGACCTCTGGACTGAAAAAAAAAAAAGAAAGTAACAAAATGTGTCTGGGCACAGTGGCTCACGCCTGTAATCCCAGCACTTTGAGAGGCCAAGGCAGGTAGATCACTTCCGGTCAGGAGTTAGAGACCAGCCTAGCCAAGATGGTGAAACCCCATCTCCACTAAAAATGAAAAATTAGCCAGGTGTGGTGGCATGTGCCTGTAGTGCTAGCTACTCAGGAGGCTGAAGCTGAAGAATCGCTTGAACCTGGGAGGTGGAGTTTACAGTGAGCTGAGATCACGCCATTGCTCTCTAGCCTGGTGACAGAGTGAGACTCCGTCTCAAAAAAATAAATAAAATAAAATAAAATAAAATGTAAGAAAGCTGGCAAATATGAATCTTAGGTAGGTAGGTCGTCAAGATAAACATCGACAGTGAGAAGCCATGCCGGTAGCATGTACCCTTGATATGTGTGATGAAAATAGTACTTCACCTCTGTGGTCTTTGTAGGAGTGAAGGGAAAACTTCCCCTTCACCCTCTGAAGGTTCACTGAAAAATCAACTGATAAGAGGCAGATTTTTTTTTTTTTTTGACAGGGTTTCCCTCTGTCACCTAGGCTAGAGTGCAGTGGTGTGATCATGGCTTACTGTAGCCTCAACTTACCAGGCTCAAGCCATGCTCCTACCTCAGCCTCCTGAGTAGCTGGGACCACAGGCAAGCACCACCATACCTGGCTAATTTAAAAAAAATATATTTTATAGAGATGAAGTCTCACTATCTTTTTTTTTTTTTTTTTTTTTTGATACAGACCCTCACTATCTTGCAAAGGTGGTCTCAAACTGCTGGGCTCAAGTGATCCACCAGCCGCTGGCTCCCAAAGTGCTGGGATTACAGAAGTAAACCACTGTGCCCAGCCAGATTAACAGGGGAAATGGTGTGCAAATTTATTAGCATGTGCAGAGAAAAACTACAGTGTCTCCCAACTATGCAATGAATTACAGATGGCTATATGCCCTTCTTTTTAGGGGAAGGGAGATGGGGAAGAGTGGATGATTATAGGAGAGTAGTAAATGATTTCTAGGGGAATTCAATGGGACTGAAGAACATACAATGGCCTGGGACAAAGTCTATTGGATCTGCTGAGAAGACAATCGTTTGTGGCAAAAGTCTGTCCATCCAGCAGCGTTGACAGACTTCGATCTTTCTTCCTGTGATTTGAGTTCAGTTAATAAAAACTCAGAGAAGGGACCAGAAGTAACTGTTTTCTTCTTTGGTGGGTCCAGAGTTTAAGTAGATAAGGGAACTTCAGAAAACATCATCCTGTGCTTACCGAGAGAAAAAAAGATTGAACCGATCATCAGAGAAATGCAAATCAAAACCACAGTGAGATACTTCAGAAAACATCATCCTGTGCTTACCGAGAGAAAAAAAGATTGAACCGATCATCAGAGAAATGCAAATCAAAACCACAGTGAGATACCATCTCACATCCGCCCGATAGAATGGCAATCATTAAAAAGTCAGGAAACAACAGATGCTGGAGAGGATGTGGAGAAATAGGAATGCTCTTACACTGTTGGTGTAAGTGTAAATTAGTTCTACCATTGTGGAAGACAGTGTGGCAATTCCTCAAGGATCTAGAACCAGAAATACCATTTGACCCAACAATCCCATTACTAGGTATATATGCAAAGAATTATAAATCATTCTACTAAGAAGACACATGCACACATATGTTCATTGCAGCACTGTTCACAATACCAAAGACTTGGCACCAACCCAAATGCCCATCAATGATAGACTAGATAAAGAAAATGTGGCACATAAACACCATATGCAGCCATAAAAAAGGATGAGTTCATGTTTTTTGCAGGGACATGGATGAAGTTAGAAACCTTCATTCTCAGCAAACTAACACAGGACCAGAAAACCTAACACTGCATGTTCTTACTCATAAGTGGGAGTTGAACAATGAGACTACATGGACACAGGGAGGGAACATCACACACTGGGGCCTGCTGTGGGGCGGGGGGCTAGGGGAGGGATAGCATTAGGAGAAATACCTAATGTAGATGACGGAGTGATGGATGCAGCAAACCACCATGGCACGTGTATACCTATGTAACAAACCTGCACGTTCTGCACATGTAACACAGAACTTAAAGTATAATAAAAATATAAATAAATAAATAAATAAAAACAACAACAACAAAAAAGATTGGGAGCCGGGGGCTGAGGGGGATTAGGGATTGGGGGAAGGTCAGAGAGATCTTGAGGCTTTTTCTTCCGTTCAGCATGTAAGAATGCCATGTTTTGGGGTATTGGTTTCTGAGCCCCAACATTCTCTACCCCCAACCCATAAACCCAGTCTAATAATAAGAAAAACATTAGACAAATTCCAGTTGAAGAACATTCTACAAAATATCTGATGAGAAGTTTTCAAAACTATCAAGGTTATTAAAAACAAGAAAAGTCTGATAAACTGCCACAGCCAAGAGTAGCCCAAAGAAACATAATGACTGAGGCCAGGCCCGGTGGCACATGCCTGTAATCCCAGCACTTTGGGAGGCTGAGGTGGGCAAATCATCTGAGGTCAGGAGTTTGAGACCAGCCTGGCTGACACGGTGAAACCCCATCTCTACTAAAAATACAAAAATTAGCCTACTGTGGTGGTGGGGACCTGTAATCCCAAATACTTGGGAGGCTGAGGCAGGAGAATCACTTGAACCTGGGAGGAGGAAGTTGCAGTGAGCCAAGATCATGCCACTCCAGCCTGGACAACAGTGTGAGACTCCATTTCAAAAAAAAAAGAAAAAGAAAGAAAGAAACATGATGACTAAATATAATCTAGTATCCTAGATGGGATTCTGAAACAGAAAAAGAATATTAGGCAAAACATAAAAAATCTGAATAAAGTATGAACTTTTATTCATAATAACGTATCAATATTGGTTCATTAATTATAACAAATATACCAAGATATAGGGAAAAACAGATTTCCTCACCCATTGCAGGGTTTTTAGCTGAGACCTCTATAACAAAAGACAGATTAACAAGAGAAAAGCATAACAAAATTATTTAATAGAAGTTTTACGTGACATGGGAGCTTTCAGAAATGAAAAGACCCAGGAAAAACTGTATTTTTATGAATAGTCAGACGTATGATTGGAAGACAAACAGGTATGATGTAATGGTAATAAACTGGGAGGAACTAGGCTTGTTTGTTCAGTTTCTTCTTGGCATCCCTGTGTGGTATTTCCTCCATCCGGGTATAAGGCAGGACACCTGTTACATGGGGGCCTTCGTAGGGGGAAAGGAGGGAAAAGGCCAGAGAGTGACCTTCCAGGTTTTTATGGTCTGCTTCAGGGGAGAAAAACAGTGAAGGAAATTCTAAGTTTTTATGGCCTGCTTTAGGGAGAAAGGCACAAAAGAAGGTCAGGGAGACCCTCCTGCTTCTGCTGTCTTCTCAGTTTTCAAACTATCCTATTTCAGGACAATGTGTTCTGAGCTCCAACAATGCTAATGCTAATAATAGAGGAAACTGGCTGCAGGATATATGTGAACTTGCTCTACTATCTTGGCAATTTTTCAGTAAACCTAAAACTGTTTTTTGGAGAACAGATGGTGTTTGGTTACATGGATATGTTCATTAGTGGTGATTTCTGAGATTTTGGTGCACCCATCACCCGAGCAGCGTACACTGTACCCCATGTGTAGTCTTTTATTCCTCGCTCCATTCCCCCCAAGTCCCTAAAGTCCACTGTATCATTCTTACGCCTTTGCATCCTTATAACTTAGCTCCCACTTTTAAGTGAGAACATATGATGTTTGCTTTTCCATTCCTGAGTTACTTCACTTAGAATAATGGTCTCCAATTCACTCATTGATCGATGGGCATTTGGACTGGTTCCATATTTTTGCAATTGCAAACGGTGCCGCTATAAACAAGCATGTGCAAGTGTCTTTTTCATATAGTGACTTCTTTTCCTCTAGGTAGATACCCAGCAGTGGGATTGCTGGATCAAATGGTAGGTCTACTTCTAGTTCTTTAATGAATCTCCACAGTTTTCCATAGTGGTTGTGCCAGTTTACATTCCCACCAGCAGTGTAAAAGTGTTCCCTTTTCACCACATCCATGCCAACATCTATTATTTTTTGATGTTTAAATTATGGTCATTTTTGCAGGTATCATATTATGGTTTTGATGAGCATTTCTCTGATAAGTAGTGATGTTGAGCATTTTTTCATATGTTTGTTGGCCATTTGTATATCTTCTTTTGAGAATTGTCTATTCATATTCTTAGCCTACTTATTGATGGGATTGTTTTTTGTTTTGTTTTTTTTTTTTTTCCTTGCTAATTTGAGTTCCTTGCAGATTCTGGACATTAGTGCTTTGCTAGATGCATAGTTTGCAAACATTTTCTCCCACTCTGGGTTGTCTGTTTTTTTGTTTGTTTTGTTTTGAGACTGTCACTTTGTTGCTCAGGCTGAAGTGCAGTGGCACAATCTCAGCTCACAGCAACCTCTGCCTCCTGGGTTCAAGTGATTCTCCTGCCTTAGCCTCCTGAATAGCTGGGACTACAGGCACCTGCCACCATGCCCAGCTAATTTTTCTATTTTTAGTAGAGATGGGGTTTCGCCATGTTACCCAGGCTGGTCTCAAATTCTTGACCTCAGGCGACCTGCCCTCCTTGGCCTCCCAAAGTGCTGGGATTACAGGCGTGAGCCACCACGCCCGGCCAGGGTTTTCTGTTTACTCTGCTGATTATTTCTTTTGCTGTGAAGAAGCTTTTTAGTTTCACTAAGTCCCACCTATTCATCTTTGTTTTTGTTGCATTTGCTTTTGGGTTCTTAGTCATGAAGCTTTGTCTAAGCCAATGTCTAGAAGGCTTTTTCTGATATTACCTTTCAGAATTTTTATGATCTCAGGTTGTAGATTTAAGTTTTTGATCCATTTTGAGTTGATTTTTGTATAAGGTAAGAGATGAGAATTCAGTTTCTTTCCTTTTTTTTTTTTTTCTTTTTAGACATGGGATTTCACCCTGTTGGCCAGGTTGGTCTTGAACTCCTCACCTCAGGGGATCCACCCTCCTCGACCTCCCAAAGTGCTGGGATTACAGGTGTCAGCCACCTCACCTGGCCGAGAATCCAGTTTCATTCTTTGACATGTATCTAGCCAATTATCCCAGCACCATTCGTTTAACAGGATGTTCTCTCCCCACTTTGTGTTTTTGTTTGCTTTGTTGAAGAGCAGTTGGCTATAAGTATTTGGCTTTCTGGGGTCTCTATTCTGTTCCACTGGTCTATGTGCCTATTTTTATGCCAGTACTATGCTGTTTTGGTGACTATAGCCTTACAGTATAGTTTGAAGTCAGGTAATATGATGCCTTCAGATTTCTTCTTTTTGCTTAGTCTTGCTTTGGTTATTCAGTTTCTTTTTTGGTTCCATATGAATTTTAGGATTGTTTTTTCTAGTTCTGTGAAGAATGATGGGAATGGCATTGAAGCTGTAGATTGCTTTTGGCACTATGGTCATTTTCACAATCTTTATTCTAACCATTCATGAGTATGGGATGTGTTTCCATTTGTTTATGTCATCCCTGGTTTCTTTCAGCAGTGTTTTATAGTTTACCTTGTAGAGGTCTTTCACCTTCTTGGTTAGGTATATTCCTAAGGTTTCGTTTTGTTTTGTTTTGCAGCTATTGTAAAATGGGTGGAGTAATTGATTTCATTCTCAGCTTGGTTGCTGTTGCTGTATGGCAGTACTACTGATTTGTTTACATTAATTTTTGTATTCTGAAGATTTACGAATTCATTTATCAGTTCTAGGGACTTTTAGGATGAGTCTTTAGAGTTTTCTAGGTATATGATCGTATTATCAGGAAACAGCGACAGTTTGATTTCCTCTTTACCAATTGGATGCCCTTGATTCTTTCTCTTGTCTGATTGCTGGCTAGGACTTCCAGTACTATGTTGAATAGAAGTGGCGAAAGTGTACATCCTTGTCTTGATCCCGTTTTCATGGGGAACGCTTTCAACTTTTCCCCATTCAGTATGATGTTGGCTGTGGGTTTGTCATAGATGGCTTTTATTACCTTAAGATATGTCCCTTCTATGCTGATTTTGCTGAGGGTTTTAATCACAAAGGAATGCTGGATTTTGTCAAATGCTTTCGTTAAATGCTTTTTCTTTGTCTATTAAGATGATCATGTGATTTTTGTTTTTAATTCTGTTTATGTGGTATACTACATTTATTGATTTGTGTATGTTAAACCATCCCTGCATCCCTGATATGAAACCCACTTGATCATGATGGATTATTTTTTTTTTCTTTTGAGACAGAGTCTTGCTCTGTTGCCTGCGCTATAGTGCAGTAGCACAGTCTTGATTCACTGCAACCTCCGCCTCCCAGGTTCAATCGATTCTCCTGCCTCAGCCTCCTGAGTAACTGGGATTACAGACACGTGCCACCATATCTGGTTAATTTTTGTATTTTTAGTAGAGACGGGGTTTCGCCATGTTGGCCAGGCTAGTCTCAAACTCCTGACCTCAGGTGATCCACCTGCCTCGGCCTCCCAAAGTGCTGGGATTACAGGCATGAGCCACTATGCCCAGATTGAGACAGAATCTTGATCTGTTGTCCAGACTTGAGTGCAGTGACATGATCTTGGCTCACTGTAACTTCTGCCTCCCAGGTTCGAGTTATTCTCCTGCCTCAGCCTCCCAAGTAGGTGGGACTACAGGTGCATGTCACAGCACCCAGCTAATTTTTTGTGTTTTTAGTAGAGATGGGGTTTTGCAATGTTAGCCAGGCTGGTTTCGAACTCCTGACCTCAGGTAATCGATCCACCTCAGCCAAAGTGCTGGGATTAAAGGCATGAGCCACCGCACCCGGCCTGGATTATCTTTTTGATATGCTGTTGGATTCAGTTAGCTAGAATGTTGTTGAGGATTTTTCTATCTATGTTCATCAGGAATATTGGTCTGTATTTTCTTTTTTTGTTATGTCCTTTCCTGGTTTGGGTTTTAGGGTGATACTGGCTTTATATAATGATTTAAGAAGGATTCCCTCTTTATCTTTTGGAATAGTGTCAACAGAATTGGTACTACTTCTACTTTGAATGCCTGGTAGAATTCAGCTGTGAATCCATCTGGTCCTGGACTTTTTTGTGTTGGCATTTTTTTAATTACCATTTCAATCTTGCTGCTTGTTATTGGTCTGTTCAGAGTTTCTATTTCTTCCTGGTTTAATCTAAGAGGATTGTATGTTTCCAGGAAAAAAAAAATCTTTAAGTTTAATTTTAAAATTTGGCAAGCCTTTGAATACATACAATACCCAAAAATGGTGTATAAATCCAGTATGCCCATAAAGATACTCAACCCCTTTAGTCACAGACAAATGCACATCAAGTCACAATGCAATACTATTAGCAATACACTAAAATGGTAAAAATGTAAAAGACTGGAAAACTCTGTAGCTATAAAGCACCTGAAATTCTCAAACACTGACAGGAAAACAAAACGATACAATTGCTCTAAAAATCAGGTTGGCTGTCATCCCAGATACTTAGGAGGCTGAGGCAGTAGGACTGCTAGAGCTTAGGAGCTCGAGATTAGCATGGACAACATAGGGAGACCCCCTCTCTTAAAAAAAAAATTAGTGTGGTATTTCTTATAAACACATACTTTCCATAACAGCTAGCAATTCCACTCCTGGGTAATTGCTCAAAAATAAAATACGTGATCACACCACACACAGATACACACACATACAATGCAAAATGAAATGATCAACAACAAAAAAGCATAATCACCTGGAAATGAATGACAACTCTTTGAAAGGTTATGAGGCTATGCATACTGGCCATAGGAAAGAAAAAATATTTTTTCTTCTACCTTTTTGGTCTAGGCTGAGTCTCAAAAACAAAAGACAGATTAGTAAGAGAAAAGAATACAAATTTATTTAATGGAAGTTTTATGTGATATGGGAGCCTTAATAACGAAAACCAGAGCTGAACAGTTAAACCTGTGTGTTTTAACACTAGGTTTGATGAAGATTGGAAAGTCGTGAAAAATAAGATAGGACAAAATGAGCTAAGGAAAATAAACGGGGGGAAAGAGCAAGACCCGTCCATTTGGATTCCTCTTGGAGGGAGTCTCTCCATCTTCAGAGACAAGGGGAATGGAGAGGCACCCCTTGCATGAGAGTCCTACGACCTGCCTCAGTGAACGGTCAGAGTCCTTTCTGCATCTACTACTTCTCAAATTCCTTCAGCTTAAAATATTAAATATGGGCCTGGCACAGCAGCTCATGCCTCTAATCCCAACAATTTGGGAGGCTGAGGTGGGAGGATTGATTAAGCCCAGGAATTCAAGACCACCCTGTGCAACATAGGGAGACCCCATATCTACTAAAAAAAAAAAAATTAGCCAAGCATGGTGGCACCAGCCTATACTGCCAAATACTCAGAAGGCTGAGGCAAGAGGACCACTTGAGCCCAGGACTCCAAGACTGCAGTGAGCCGTGATCACGCCACTGCACTCTAGCATCAGTGACAGAGTGAGACTCTGTATCAAAACAAAATAAAAGCCCAAAATATTAAATATAACAAGGCACCCTATTTTGGGGTAGCGAATCCTGAACTCTGTCAGGGCAAGATATCACAATATCTACAACTTCTCAAATCATTTAACAGAAGAAAAAAGGAAGGCAGGAAGGAAGAAAAGAAGGGAGGGAGGAAAGGAGAGAGGGAAAGAAGTAAATGTGGCAAGACATTCAAAACTGGTGAATCAAGATGACAAATATATGAGCTGTTATTCTTGCAACTTTTCTATAGGTTAGAAAATTTTCAGAATAGGAAGTTGTTGGGTAAAGCAAGCTCACTAATACTACTGGTAAGATGATAGAAATTGCTCTAGAGGTCATTTTTGTATTTTTTACTTGGCTCACTGGCTCGAGGCTGGCCAAAGCATTTATGTTGTCCCAATACTTAAAATGTGCCTGTCTTCACAGAACAGTCTGTTCTCACTGTTTATTAAGAGTTGCCCAGATGGTTCAACTAAATTTAGGATTATGTGTTTAACACCAGTACAATCCAGTTGCAAAATAAAAAGCTCCCTCATACAACTTTTTTTGTACTCTACGACTCCAAATAATGCTCAATTTATTTGTCCAGTTGTTTCAGATTATGTGGACATTTGTATTCAGGACCAATTTTAAAAGAAAGCAGAGGAGGTAATAAATATGTTTATGTAACAATGTTACTGTTGCTTAGACATTTCTGGGAACCCCACTTTTGTGCTACAGCATTTTTTGTTTGTTTGTTTTGTTGTTTTTAAGACAGAGTTTTGCTCTTATTGCCCAGGCTGGAGTGCAGTGGCACAATCTCAGCTCACCACAACCTCCACCTCCTGGGTTCAAGCGATCCTCCTGCCTCAGCCTTCCGAGTAGCTGGGATCACAAGTGTGTGCCACCACACCCAGCTAATTTTGTTTTTTTAGTAGAGACGGGGTTTCTCCATGATGGCCAGGCTGGTCTCGAACTCCTGACCTCAGGTTATCTGCCCACCCCAGCCTCCTAAAGTGCTGTGATTACAAGTGTGAGCCACCACGCCCTGCCGCTTCAGAGTCTTTTAAGAACCTCATAATAAAATTAGTGTAGTTATTTTAAACACATCCACATTTTATTTTGGATGAAATAGGATCAGAACAGGTGATCATCCAACTTATCTACCTTTCTTTAACACAAGTGACCATTGGCATTTCTGAAAAATCAAGTCTATCTTAACAAATTAAAATTTGCAACATAGGTGCTATTCAAAAAAACTTCCCATGTTTCTAAAATTAAACAAGAAATAAAATAAGAGCTCCAAAACTATTTTAGGCCAGGGATTGGTAAACTTTTTCTGTATAGATTCAAGTAATAAATATTTTAGGCATTGTGGGTCATATGATTTCTCTCACAACTAAGCAACAGTGCTGTTGCAAGAACACAGCTGTAGACACTACTTAAATGAGTGAGTTTAGATGTGTTCCAATAATTCTTTCTACTGGAGCAGTTTGTGGATATTTGGCCCACGGTCAGTAGTTTGCCAACCCTTTTTTTTAGGTAATGATGGGATAATTGCACTAACTTTGTAGCGTTCCAATGTGACAGCAATTACTGAGCTACATAATATTTGGCTTTTTTTTTAAGCAAACATTTGACCCACTGTTTTATAGTCACTGGTAGGGCTTTTAAACTCTTGCTTAGGAGCATTATTTTTTAATCGCATTTAAAGAAAGTGTTGTACTGATGCTTTTTTTCCCTACAGGGAAAGCAATTACAACACAATTACACTTTTACCATTCAATCAGCAGGAGCAGTATTCAGATTAAGAAGCATCATTAAAAAGAAAAGGCCAGGTGTAACTGTTCATGCCTGTAATCCCAGCACTTTGGAAGACCAAGGCAGGTGGATCACCTGAGGTAAGGAGTTTGAGACCAACCTGGTAAACATGGTGAGACCCCCAACTCTACTAAAAATACAAAAATTAGCCAGGTATGGTGGCTCATGCCTGTAATCCCAGCTACTGCTCGGGAGGTTGAGGCAGGAGAATCGCTTGAACGCGGAAGGCAGAGGCTGCAGTGAGCCAAGATCACACCACTGGACTCTAATCTGGGTGATGGAGTAAGACTCTAATAATAATAATGATAATAATAATAATAAAAGCACAGGGGCCAGGAATGGTGGCTCATGCCTATAATCTCAGCACTTTGGGAGGCTGAGGCAGATGGATTGCTTGAGTCCAGGAGTTTGAGATTAGCCTGGGCAATATGGCAAAATGACTAGGGAGGCTAAGGTGGGAAGATCACTTGAGCCCAGGAGGTCAAGCTTGCAGTGAGCCATGATTGCACCACTGCACTCCAGCCTGGGTGACAAACTGAAACTGTGTTATCAAAAAAAATAAATAAAGGCCAAGTTCAGTGACTCATGCCTGTAATCCCAGCTCTTTTAGTAGCTGAGGCAGGAGGATAATTTGAGGATTGGAGCTCAAGACCAGCCTCGGTGACATAGGGAAATCCCCATCTCTACAAAAAATATTTTTTAAAATTAGTTAAGTGTGGTGGCATGCACCTATAGACCCAGCTATTAAGGAGATTGAGATGGGAGGATTGCTTGAGCCCAGGAGGTCGAAGCTGCAGTGAGCTATGATTGTGCCACTGCACTTCAACCTTGGTGACAGAGCAAGGCCTTGTCACCAAAAAAAAATGATAATAAAATAAAATAGGTTGGGCATGGTGGCACACACCTGTAATCTCAGCACTTTGAGAGGCCAAGGTGGTTGGATCACCTGAGGTCAGCAGTTTGAGACCAGCCGGGCAAACATAGTGAAACCCCATCTCTTTAAAAAATACAAAAACTAGCCAGACGTGGTGGTGCACACCTGTAATCCCAGCTACTCAGGAGGCTGAGACAGAAGAATCGCTTTAACCCAGGAAGCGGAAGTTGCAGTGAGCTGAGACTGTGCCACTGCACTCCAGCCTGGGCAACAGAGTAATAGTCTGTCTCAAAAAATAAATAAACTAATTAAATTAAATTAACAGTATTTACTCAAATAGAGATTGATTTTGCAAATGCTTGATATAAAGAGCAAAAGCCATAAGCAGTTCTATTCTGTATTTTATTTTTACTTATTTATTTTTGTAGAGAAGGGGTCCTGCTATTTTGCCCAGGTTGTTCTCAGACTCATAACCTCAAGTGATTCTCCCACCTCAATCTCCCAAAGTGCTGAGATTACAGACATGAGCCACCACACCCAGCTCCCCCATTTTTTTTAACTGTGCCTTTTATTCTGTTCATCTTGCAATGATTATTTGAATTATTACAATTTTCACACTGTCAAAAGAAAAAAGACATCACAAAGAGCCTGATTTAAAATTTTGTGTTCATTAGGTTTTTTTGTTTTGTTTTGTTTTTTAATTGCCCTCTCAACTCAGCTTTTCCCAACTCCAACTCTGGGAAGAAGCGGGAGGAGAAGACCCATTAGTTTCTTTTTTTCCCTTTTGATGATTTCTTTCCCACCAATGATTTCTTTCCTACCTATACCAGCAGCTCTCAAGTATGGTCCCTGAATCAGCGACATCAGCATGACAAGGGAACCTGATTGAAATACAAATTCTTGGGCCCCACCCACTTCATACCTGCTGAATCAGAAACTCTGGGATTGGGGCTCAGTGACAACCCTCCAAGTGATACTGATGCTTACACAGGTTTGAGAACTACCAGTCTACATCTAGGCAGATGGCTACCCAGCTATTGCAATACACAAGAAAACATGCTCTGGGTTGCTAGGTTCCAGCACAGGTCTATTGTCTCCCCATGTTCAATAGATCTAAAAGAGGGGAGCTCAGATCTAAAGAGGGGGAGAGTGAAGATGGGCTTTCAAATAGGAGCAATGGCCAGGTGCGACGACTCACACCTGTAATCTCAGCATTTTGGGAGGCCAAGAAGGGAGGATCATTTGAAGCTAGGAGTTCAAAACTAGCCAAGACAACAAAGTGAGACCCTGTTTTGAAAACAAATTTTAAAAACGAAACACATATTCACTCATAACTGCTACTCCTTCCGCTTACCCCTGACTACCAAACCCACATACACTTAATATAGCAGCATGCAAGGTGCCTACACTTTCTCACTTAGCAAAAGGTCAAGGACCAATAATGCAAGATGGGGATAAAGGAATATTATTTTTCATAAGAAGAATTATAGAGCCACTGACTCCTGAACTATGTCTGTCTATAACACTGAATGCGAGACTATCAGAAATATATTTTAAAGAAATTGGTATGGGCTGAATGCATTTCCCAAAATTCATATGTTGAAACTTAATAGCCTGGCCAGGTGCAATTCAAGCACTTTGGGAGACTGAGGTGGGTGGATCACTTAAGTTCAGGAGTTCAAGACCAACCTGGCCAAAATGACGAAACCCCATCTCTACTAAAAATACAAAAATCAGCTGGACATGGTGGTGCATGCCTGTAATCCTAGCTACTCAGGAGACATGAGAATCACTTAAACCCACGTGGCAGAGGCTGCAGTGAACTGAGATGGTGCCACTGCACAGAGTGAGACTCTGTCTCAAAAAAAAAGAAAAAGAAACTTACTGGCCAATATGAGAGTATAAAGAGTTGAGACCCTGCATGGATGGGATAAGGGCGCTTACAGAAGGGCTTGAGGGAGTGGGTCCATTTGCTTCTGCTCCTCTGCCACGTGAGGACAGTGCTTGTTCCCTTTTGTACTTTTCAGCTCTTCTGCCATGTGAGAATCAGCAAGAAGGTCCTCAAAAGACACTGAAGGCAGGCGCCTTGACCTTGGACTTCTCAGCCTTCAGGACTGGCAGATATAAATTTCTATTTTTTATAAATTACCCAGTTTGTGGTGTTTTTAAATAGCAGCACAAACAGAGTAGGACAGAGGTCTGTTAGAACCTTCATTTTTAGAACTTTTACTTATATAAAACTCTTCTTTGGATAATAATGCGTAGTCAAATGTCTCTGAAATAATTGCACCCTCATTAGGGTGTGATGAAAATCTAAACAAAGACATGTGAGCACAACGCTTCCAGTTTCTTCCCATTTGACCTAACTCCTGCTTGGTCAGAGAAATTAGACGCCTTAGGAATTAACAAGCCTCTTCTGAATTAAAAAAATTTTAATAAATAAGAGTGTAACCAATAAATCAAAAAAGTAATATATGCACTGTATTGGAATAGGTATTCAGGAATGGGCAGGACTATATATATATGTGTATATATATATATATATATTTTTTTTATGGCACTGGGACAGCTATAGATGTTTAGAGAATGAGACAGTGCTGCGAGCTAAGTTAGGCAGCAGTGGCCTCCAAACAGATGTGGAAACTGAGCAGACAGACAAATGCCATGAGCATAGGTCCCAAAGACGCTTAGCATATTTGGAGAATAATTAAGTCGAGCAATTTAGGTGGAATAAGATGTTAATATAGGAAAGACTGGAGAAGTAGGTAAGGTCCATCTTACTATGGCCTAAATATTAGGCTGGGGCTTATGACTTGTTCTGAGAGCAATGAGAAACATTTAAAATTCTAGTTGACAGGATGTGGTGTCTCCCACCTGTAATCCCAGCACTTTGGGAGGCTGAGGAAGGAAAATCACCTGGGCCAGGAGTTTGGAAACCAGCTGGGCAATAACAAAACCCCATCTCTCCAAAAATGTAAAAGTAATTCAGTGTAATCTACTCTAGATTACATAGTAGATTACATCTGGGTCTCTCAAACTGTCACATGCATCTGAAATCACCTGGGATCTTATTTAAATGCAATTTCTAATTCAGTATGGGATGCAGGCTGAGATTCTGCCGTGTGTGTGTGTGTGTGTGTGTGTGAGAGAGAGAGAGAGAGAGAGAGAGACAGAGAGAGAGAGAGAGAGAGACTCACTCTGTTGCCCAGGCTGGAGTGCAGTGGCACAATCATAGCTTGCTGAATCCTCAACCTCCCCAGGCTCAGGTGATCCTCCCATTTCAGCCTCACCGGTAGCTGAGACTACAGGTGCACACCACATCTAGCTAACTTTCTGTATTTTTTTTTTTTAACATTCATGAAAATCATTGATTTAGGATCCATTTCAGAGAGCGGATTTGGATAAGGAGCAGAATTATGGCACCAGAGGAAATGAGCTATGAAGATGGATAAATGGGTGAAAGCGAAGTGAGGGCACAGTGAAAACACCTGAGAAACCTCCCCTGTTTTCTGAAAAGGGGTTCCACTCCACAATGACTATGCTGAATGGAAGGAGTTGCAGACGCAGGGTCCTTGTCTTCCCTGCCTGTTCTCCAGGGCACTGCCCCTTGGGAACAGGTGATGACCCATCCTGGCCTCAACATGAAGCAGAGCATTTCCAGGCTAGGGAAAAATGGTCATGTCTCTTGTCATTCCTTTATCCAAAAAGAAAAGAAAATGACTAAGGTTACTAGGGTTCCAAGGAATTCACATACGGATGTGAAGGTAGGGCAAGTAATGTGTGCTCATGCGGTTTTCTTGTTAAGGAGCTGTTGCTCTCTGAAGTTTGCATGTTCTCATTTGCTTTCTTCTTGCCTTTTCTTCTTGGCCCACCCCCACCAGTCCAGATCTCCAGTCAAGGGGAGGGGGAACGTACAGCAGAAGTCAAGGGGAAATGAATTGAGGTGTTCTGGGGAAACTGAAAAAGGAGGCCCAAGGCTTCCTGCAAAAGGAGAAGACTACTCTGCAAGTGTTAATGAGGAAGACTGATGAGAGGGTGCCCCAAGGCCAGGGAGCAGTGCCTGATCCACCCCCCACAGCTCAACCTCTTCAACAGCCCAGGCTGTCCCACTGCAATACTGCAAGAGAATCACACTCACACCTTAAGGTCATCTTTGGAGAGGGATATCACCTATAAATCTATGGGGTTCTACAAGATCCTACCTAATCTATATCTTTAATCTGAGGCAGGTAAGATGCCCTCCCATCCTCCTCAGCTCCTGGGACTTCCCAGCTCTGCTACAAAAAAGATTGAGTTGGAAAGGCTGGCAGGATGCTGAAAGTCCAGTCCTCTCTGCACTGGGCCTGAGAATGTGATTTAGATCTAGGGGCCCCCTGAGGTTGATTGAATCCCCTGAGCTGAGTGCTGCCAGTCTCCTCCCACCTCACCCTGATCCATCCCAGTTTAGGCCAGGAAGTGACTCAAACTAGATCTAAAGCTCCAGAAACAAAGAGTGTAGAGGAGCCCTGACAGCTGACCAGAGGCACAGGCTGTGGCCAGAGGCTGTCCAGTGGGCAGGCAGATAAGACCCTAAAAACACCTAGGCCCCAGGGACTCATGCTGGCTCCCCAGGGACCACAGAAGGGACTCGGGACTCAGGTGGAGCAGTACCAGGTGGGGCGATGGCCTTGTACCAGTCGCCTCTGCAGAGGAGCCCAGGTTGTCTGGCCCAGCTTCACTAGCAGCTTGACTGGCTTCAGCAGGGTCTCCACTCTGGGAGCCCTGAGCAGCCACACCCTCCAGTCCTTTGCTTGCTTCCTCAGCAGGGAGCTGGGCATCCACTCCGACTTACAGCACTCAGATGGTCTCATGACTTGACATCACGATGACCTGCTCATTGACAGAGATGACTCTGACCCAGCTCCAGGATCCATGGTCACTTGTCAGGGTTGGGTGGGGGCCGGCCCACACCTCGCACATCCTGTAATCTCAGCTACTCAGGAGGTTGAGGTGGGAGGATCACTTGAGCCCAGGAGGTTGAAGCTGTGGTGAACTGTGATTACACCACTGCCCTCCAGCCTGTGCAACAGAGAGAGACCCAGAGCCGGAGCCCAAGCCGCCTTCTCCCCGGGTGCCCAGCGGCCACTGATTAGAGATTCATCTCACAGCCCGGGCCACGGCGGCTGCTGCCAGCAGACAAAGAAGCCAGTGCAGCTTGGCTGCACTCAGCTCGGCCTGGGAGCTGGTCAGGACCAACCGCCGCCCCCAGGCCCCTAGCCTGGGCTGGGCTATTTTTTTTTTTTTTAGCAGAGACAGAGTTTTGACATGTTGCCCAAACTCCTGACCACAGTGATCCGCCTACCTCAGCCTCCCAAGGTGCTGGAATTACAAGGCGTGAGCCATCAAGCCCACCAAGACTGACTTTCTAACACACTCCCAGTGATAACTATTATAGTGTTGTGCCCCAGACCCCACTTTGAGTAGCCAAAGATTAGGGTGTTATCCTAAATTCAAGGCATCTACTGCAATATAATAGTGAAATAGAGAAAACACACCAAAAACATGGGGGCTGGACACAGTGGCTCACATCAGTAATCTCAGCACTTTGGGAGGCTGAGGTGGGAGGACTGCTTGAGGCCAGGAGTTCAAGGTTGCTGTAAGCCATGATCACACCACTGCACTCCAGCCCAAGTGACAGAGCAAGACCCTGTCTCAAAAGATAGATAAATAAATAAATAAAGACAGAAAAGAAAAAAATAATTTTTTACAAATTTATTATTCTAGTTTGCTCATTTATTTGCAAGGAACAAGCATTTCTCACTCAACCACCTAAAGTAAAAAGATCTTATCAAAGAAAAAAATAGGAGAATCTTGCAGAAACAAATACAGAATGTCTGCTGGGAATTGGAACATTAACAATACTGCTCTCTCCATCTCTCTCTGGCTATAAATTTTCCAGTCTCTTTGTGCTTTCTTCTCCTGTTTACTTATCAGTTTGTCCACTGGGACTCTCAGGCCTGACTCTGAATGACTTTCTGTTCAAGCATCTATCACCATCTTATTGTAGTCCGAGTCTTAGTTCAGATTTTCAGGAGAGAATCACCTTGGACCAATTTTTGGATTGGTCCCCAAGATCAAGAGTCCATCTCTAGGCCAGGCCCAGTGGCTCACACCTGTAATCCAAACACTATGGGAGGCTGAGACAGAAGAATCACTTGAGCCCAGGAGTTTGAGACCAACCCGGGTAACATAGTGAGACCTCATCTCTATTAAAAAAAGAAAAAAAGGCTGGGCATGGTGGCTGACGCCTGTAATCCCAGCACTTTGGGAGGCCGTGGCGGGCAGATCATGAGGTCAAGAGATTGTGACCAGCCTGGCCAACATGGTGAAACCCCATCTCTACTAAAAATATAAAAATTAGCTGGGCATAGTGATGTGCACCTGTAGTCCCAGCTACTCAGGAGGCTGAGGCAGGAGAATTGCTTGAATCCAGGAGGCAGAGGTTGCAGTGGGCCAAGATAGCACCACTGTACTCCAGCCTGGAGACTCTGTCTCAAAAGACAAACAAATAAGAAACTTTATAAAAAGAGTCCATCTCAGGGCCGGGCGCGGTGGCTCACGCCTGTAATCCCAACACTTTGGGAGGCCGAGGCGGGTGGATCACGAGGTCAAGAGATTGAGACCATCCTGGTCAACATGGTGAAAACCTGTCTCTACTAAAAATACAAAAAATTAGCTGGGCATGGTGGCGCGTGCCTGTAATCCCAGCTACTCGGGAGGCTGAGGCGGGAGAATTGCCTGAACCCAGGAGGCGGAGGTTGCGGTGAGCCGAGATCGCGCCATTGCACTCCAGCCTCGGTAACAAGAGCGAAACTTCGTCTCAAAAAAAAAAAAAAAAAAAAAAGTCCATCTCTAGTTCATTCACTTAGTCATTTTTCTTTTTTTCAATGGCTCAGTTTGAAATGGGATGACATGGACAGGGTCTTTTATATCATATTTAAGGATTGTGAGTAAAATGAAAAGGGAGAGTTAGGCATGGCAGGCAAATTGCATTGATCTGCTAAAATGCCTGGTAGGAAAGCTTTGCAAGTGTATGGCAGAGACACCTGACAGCAGTAACTTAAGCACACCCTGAGAACGACCCTATAATCTAAGAAGAATGTGTGTTCAGAGTTCCAAGCTAAGGAATCCGGGTGTGCCCACTCCAGAGATTCACTCCTTATCTGTGAAGGTTATCTGAACCCCTGGCTGATCCCTTGGAATGCAGCCCATCCAGGAGTTAAATGGAGGTTGGTATGTGGAGGTTGCTAGGTGGAGGGTGCTAAGTGAACATTGCTGTATAAACTACATGCTTTTTACCTATGGTAGCAGTTGTCCAGCCCAGCCTGCTGCCATTGCATCATCCCTGTATATAAGTCCTCAATAAACTCTATGTCTTATTCTCTGGCTCCAGGTCTCTTTTTCAGCTTCTCAGACATGGTGCCATCTCTATTGACTCCAATAGGTCTGGCATGCTATCTGGTTCAGCTGAGGCCTCTCTTAACTACACAATAGATGTCAAGTACTTCCCATGTTCTCAAAACGTTAAAACATTGAGAAATCAGTTCTGTCAGCCGTAAGCTATCACCCACCACCAGACTATGTATGAGTTGGTGACAAACTCACTGAGGTTGAAGGTGATGTGCATTCTATTCCCCCAACCCATGTGCCACGAGACTGCAGAGAAGGCTTCTTAGCACTCACCTCAAAGGAGGGAGTTTTCAAGAGAGTCATTTGGAGAACTTGACTTGTGTCCCCTGGAATTCAGGAACACATAGAGATTTCGATGAAATCTCTTTTAGACTTTTCAAAGTCTCACCTTTCCCATATTTGCACTGATATGGAGATGGGGTGGGACTTGGACAAAGTGGGATCCTGCAGGAGGTGTAACTGCAATGGGTTCATTTTGCCTGCTGCCCTGATAAAGCCAATTTATCAAGACAGAGGAATTGCAATAGAGAAAGAGTTTAATTCAGGCAGAGCTGGCTGAACAGGTGACCAGAATTTTATTATTACTAGAATCAATCTCCCTTAAAATTCAGAGGCTAGGGTTTGTGAAATAATAGTTTGGCAGGCAAGGGAATGGATGTTACTGATTGGTTGGGGGTGTAAGAGAATGGGGGGTAGAAAATGATCCTCCTGAGCAGTGGGTCCACTTCTGGGTAGGATCGCAGGACTGGTTACTGGGTCTTGGTAATCAGAAAGGCAAAAACCTGAAAAGGTATCTCAAAAGGCTAGTCTTAGGTTCTACAATAGTGATGTTATCTGCAGGAGTAATTGGGGAAGTTACAAACCTTGTGACCACCAAAATAATGACTGGTAATTGTTTAGGTCTTTCAGGCTCTTTTCAACCTCCTAACTTGGTAGGGTTTTTGATTGTTTGTTTTTGTTGTTTGAGACAGAGGCTTAAAAAAAAAAATAAGAAAGAAAGAAAGAAAGAAAGAAAGCCTCCATTGCCCAAGCTGGAGTGCAGTGGCACTATCATAGCTCACTGCAGCCTCGACTTCCTAGGCCCAGGTGATCCTCCCACCTCAGGCTCCTGAGTAGCTGGGACCACAGGTGCACACCACCACATCCAGTTAATTTTTTCCGTTTTCTTATAGAGATGAAGTCTCACTATGTTTCCTAGGCTGATCTCCTGGGCTCCAGCAATCCTTCTGCTTCAGCCTCCCAAAATGCTGGAATTACAGGTGTGAACCACCACTTGCCTGTTTGTGGTAGTCTTTCATTAGCTTTACAAAAGCATGTTATTTTGGAGGAAGTTCTATTATCATTTAAACTATACATTACATTTATCCCAAAGTTTGCTTGGCCCAAGCCCAGGACTGCCTAAGAACAGGTTGGAGGTTAAAAGCAAGATGAGGGTGTTGGTTAGACCAGATTCCTTTCACTGTCATAATTTTCTCACTGTTACAATTTTTGCAAAGGTGGCTTTGTCAAAGGCATTGGAGCCAGAGCAACTCCATCTTGAATACAGGCTGAGTAAGATGCGGTTGTGACCTGCTGGATTGCATTCCCAGGAAGTTAGGCATTCTTAGTCATAGGATGAGACAGGAGGTGGGCACAAGATACAGGTCACAAAGAGCCTGCTGATAAAACAGGATATGATAAAGAAGCTGGCCAAAACCCACCAAAACTGAGATGATGATGAAAGTGACCTCTAGTCGTCCTCACTGCTTGTTATATGCAAATTATAATATATTAACATACTAAAAGTCACTCCCACCAGAGCCATGGCAATACCTGGAAGTTATCATATATGGTCTAAAAAAAGGAGGAACTTGGTCAGGCATGGTGGCTCACTCCTATAATCCCAGCACTTTGGGAGGCCAAGGTGAGCAGATCACCTGAGGTCAAGAGTTCAAGACCAACCTGGCCAACATGGTGAAACCCCATCTCTACTAAAAATACAAAAATTAGCCAGGCTGGGTGGCAGGTGCCTGTAATCCCAGCTGCTTGGGAGGCTGAGGCAGGAGAATTGCTTGAACCCAGGAGGCGGAAGTTGCAGTGAGCTGAGATCGCGCCACTGCACTCCAACCTGGGCAACAAAGAGCAAAACTTCGTCTAAAAAAAAAGGAGGAACTCTTAGTTCCAGGAACTCCCCAGCCCTTTCCCTGAAAACTCATGAATAATCTGCCCATTGTTTCACATATAATCAAGAAATAACTGTAAGTATACTCAGTCAAGCAAGCCATGCCACTGCACTGCTTATGGAGTAGCCATTCTTTGATTCCTTTACTTTCTTAATAAACTTGCTTTCACTCTACTCTGTGGACTTGCCCAGAGTTCTCTCTTGCGTGAGATCCAAGAACTCTCTTTGGGGTCTGTATCCCTTTCTGGTAAGAGTTTCAGAGGGAGCTGGCCTTTCTTAAAAGGGTCTCTGACCAAGAGGTGTGCTGGAACAGCCATGCCATCTCAAAAATGGACCTCTAATGTGGACTAGCTCTTTACTATCTGAGAATTACCTGAAAGGTATAAGATAGGCCCAAAATCCTTTTTTCTTTTTTTTGAGATGGAGCCTCGCTCTGTTGCCCAGGCTGGAGTGCAATGGTGCGATCTCCACTCACTGCAACCTCCGCCTCCCAGGTTCAAGCAATTCTCCTGCCTCAGCCTCCCGAGTAAGTGGGACTACAGGTGTCTACCACCACACACAGCTTTTTGTAGTTTTAGTAAAGATGGGATTTCACCATATTGGCCAGGCTGGTCTCAAACTCCTGACCTTGCGATCCGCCCACCTCGGCCTCCCAAAGTACTGGGATTACAGGCATGAGACACCGCACCCGACCGACCTGCCCAAAATCTTATCCAAAATGTGGGGAAGAGTGAATCTGCAGAACTGGCTTGAATGGAGACTGCGGGGAGTGGTCAGGTGAAAGATGTGAAGGGTTCCTTCACTCTACTAAACCGGCTACATATACAAAGGTAGGTCCTTTCAAAGGTGGTTGCAGATTCCAGGGTTGATTAATTGGAGAATAGACTAGCAGCTTGAAAATAGAACTTGGAGGTCACGGTTTGTTAGTTTTTCAGTTTCTGCATCTTTCCAAAGATAAAAGTGCTTCACTTGGGATTTAGGACCCAAGAGAAAGCTCTCTAGAAGTCCCAGTGATGTAGATCTTTAGAGAAGGGATTCATGGGCCAGGTGTGGTGGCTCACGTCTGTAATCCCAGCACTTTGGGAGGCCAAGGTGGGCAGATCACTTGAGGTCAGGAGTTTGAGACCAGCCTGGCCAACATGATAAACCCCGTCTCTACTTAAAAAAAAAGAAAGAAAGAAAAGGACAGAAAGTGAGGGAAAAGGGAAACAAATATTCCCATTTCTATAAAAATCACAGAATTCCTAGTGAAGGTCGGGTGTGGTGGCTCACACCTATACTCTCAACTCTTTGCAAGGCTAAGGCAGGAGGATACCTTGAGCCTAAGAGTTTGATACCAGCCTGGGCAACAAAGCAAGATTCTGTGTCTACAAAAAAAAAAAAACTTTTAAATTAGCTGGGTGTGGTGAGGCATATCTGTCTGCAATCCTAGCTACTTGGGAGGCTGAGGTGGGAGGATGGTTGATCCTAGGAGTTCGAGGCTACAGTGAGCTAAGTCTACTACTGCACTTCAGCCTGGGTGACAGAGCAAGACACTGCCTCTTAAAAAAAAAAAGAAAGAAAATTTATACCAGACTGGAGAATTAAGTCAGCAGAATAGTATTTAATACCTAATGCAACACCTAAGGCCTCAATTTGGCTTAAAGTGAAGATAATCCTTAGCTTCCCAGAGTTCAAAGAAAATGTAAAGGAAAAAATTTAAAAAGCTGTAGCAGTGGCTCACTGTAATCCCGGAACTTTGGGAGGCTGAGGCAGGTGGATCATGAGGTCAGGAAATAGAGACCATCCTGGCTAATACAGTGAAACCCCGTCTCTACCAAAAATACAAAAAATTAGTCGGGCGTGGTGACACGCGCCTGTAGTCCCAGCTACTCAGGAGGCTGAGGCAGGAGAATCACTTGAACCTCGGAGGCAGAGGTTGTAGTGAGCCAGGATTGTGCCGCTGCACTCCAGCCTGGGCGACAGAGCAAAACTCCCGTCAAGAAAGGAAAGCAAAGGAATGGGAAGGGGAAGGGAAAGGGGAAGAGGAAGGGGAAGGGGAAAGAGAGAGAAAGGAAAGAAAAGAAAAGACAGAGAAAGAAAGGAAGAAAGGGAAATAAAGTGAAGATAATCCTGACCTTAGTCCCGCCCTCATCTTCACCACAGGAGGTGAAGAGGAAGGACAACCACAGAAACTGAAAGGTTTGCATTCCCCTGCCTGCCCCGCCTGCCTTGAATCCACTGACTTACTTTTTTTTTTTTTTTTTTCAGACAGTGTTTTTTTCCTCTTGTTGCCCAGGCTGGAGTGCAGGGGCGCAATCTCAGCTCACTGCAACCTCCGCCTCCCAGGTTCAATCGATTTTCCTGCCTCAGCCTCCCAGGTACCTGAGATTACAGGTGCCAATGACCACACCCAGCTAAGTTTTGTATTTTTAGTAGAGATGGGGTTTTACCATGTTGGTCAGGCTGGTCTTGAGCTCCTGACCTCAAGTGATCAGCCCACCTCAGCCTCCCAAAGTGCTGGGATGAGGCATGAGCCACCGTGCTCAGCCTCCATGGAGTTTCTTAAACCTTCCATTGTAACCACAAATTGTTATCCAATGTTCCCAGTGTGTTACTTCATTTAGTACAATTTCTCATTTCTCATGCTAACTACTAAGTGAATTCACTCACCTCTCTCTTGTTTTTGTTTTCTTGTAGTGCCTCTGTGTCTCTGGAACTGTTCAATAACCTCCTCATAGAACTAAGAGTCAAGGATTTGTATGGCAGTGCAGTCAATAAATAATACATCACTTAAAGTATATTAGATGGTGGCCCTGTGCGGTGGCTTACACCTGTAATCCCAACCCTTTGCAAGGCAGGAGGATACCTTAAGCCTAAGAGTTTGATACCTTTTGGAAGGACAAGGCGGGTGGATCACCTGAGGTCAGGAGTTTGAGATCAGCCTGGCCAATATGATGAAATCCCATCTTTACTAAAAATAAAAAAATTAACCAGGCATGGCAGCGTATGCCTGTAATCCCAGCTACTTGAGACTGAGGCAGGAGAATTGTTTGAACCCTGGAGGCAGAGACCGCAGTGAGCTGATATCATGCCACTGCACCCCAGCTGGGCAACAGAGTAAGACTCTGTCTCAAAAAAAAAAAAAGTATATTAGATGGTGGTAAATGTTATATTGACCAAAACATGGCAGGGGAAAGAAACAGAAATTGCTAAGGTTGTGGGGGATGGGGGGGAGTTTAAAAGGGGCTCAGAGAAAGCCTGCTTGGGAAAGTGACATTTTGAGCAAAACCTTGAAGAGGTGAGGGATGGTGTCATGCTAGCAGATAGATATATCTGCAGAAGGTGTTCCTTGCAAAGATAGTGCACGTCTTGAGGTAAGAGCATGTTGGCATATTCAAGGAACAGCTAGGAGCTGATGTAGCCAGAGCAGGCGGGCGGGGGGACGTGAGATCAGAGAGGAAGACAGGACAGAGCATTCAGCGTCATAGGCTACGTGAACACCTGCTTTCACTCTGAGCAAGATGGGAAGCCACTCCAGCGCCAAGAGTGACATGACCTGGCTTAGCTTTTAATAGAAAAACTCTGGCTGCTAGTTGAGAAAGAGGATACAGTTAGGAGTGCCAACGCTGGCCAAGCAACTGGGAGGCCCAGGAAACAACCCAGGCCAGACAGAGCTGATGGAGGAAAGGACTGTAGCTCAGAGGAGTAACAGAGGAGCTGAGGATGGAGAAGTCACTAGATTCTGGTGACTAACGGCCTCAGTGCTGTACCAAGACGGACAGTGTCATGCTTCTGGTCAGCATAGGGAAAGCAGGAAGACAAATGCAAAGCACTTTAAAGATTGGTTCATTGAGACAGGGTCTTGCTCACGACTAGACTGGAGTGCAGAGGCACAGTCATGGCTCACTGCAGCCTCAACCTCCTGGGCTCAAGTGATCCTCCTGCCTCAGCCTCCTGAGTAGCTGAACTATAAGCATACACCACCATGCCTGGCTAATTTTTATTTATGTATTTATTATTTTTTTAGTTCATAGGAGCGAGTTCTTGCTAGGTTGCTCAGACTAGTCTTGAACCCCTAAACTCAAGCGATCCTCCCTCCTCAGCCTCCCAAAGTGCTGGGATTACAGGTGTGAGCCACAATGCCAAGCCCAGGAGTATTTCATTTGTTTTTTGAGACAGAGTCTCGTTCTGTTGCCCAGGTTGGAGTGCAGTGGCACAGTCCCAGCTCACTGCAACCTCCACTTCCCGGGTTTAAGTGATTCTTCTGCCTCAGATTCCCGAGTAGCTGGGACTATAGGCACGTGCTATCATGCCTAGCTAATTTTTGTATTTTTAGTAGAGACAGGGTTTCACCATGTTGGCCAGGCTGGTCTTGAACTCCTGACCTCAAGTGATTCACCCACCTCAGCCTCCCAAAGTGCTAGGAATACAAGCGTGAGCCACTTCACTTAGCCCTAGGAATATTTTAAATCAGAAATGTTTACAGGTAAATCTCAAGTTCAAAAACTTTCTGAGGTAGACATCTTAAAAGCTAGATGAGACTTGAAACCATTTAAAATCAAATTCTCTGAAAGCATTTATGAATGTGCCAAGATAACTTACTGAGCTACTCAAGAAGAAAACGCCCTGGAACGGAGAAACAAAGATTAGATGTTTTTTGAAAACTATACCAAAAAAGATATGAATATAAAATGGCTGAAAATACACTGAGGTGTCCCAATTTGTCAGAATATCTTTTGTTATTTCTAATAGGGAAGCTCATTGCTAAATGACACAGACCATTTTCCAATATGGAAAGGGCAATCAATAGAAACAAAAAGGTTCTCCAAAATGCAAAATACAACATTAAATGTCTGTAACTTTAAAAGAGATTAATAAATGCATATCAGTTATCTTCTCCAATTATGAGAACTACAAAAAGATGCTATGTATTCCTGGAGGAAAATGTAACACAAATCTAAGAATGGAAGCAGGAGACACTTTCGAAATGTCATCAAACAGTGCCAATGAATATTATTTCTGCTAAAGAACAGCAGGAGAGAGAACGTTTTATTCAAAAATATCTAAGGAAATAAAAATTACATTTAAATGGGATGTGTCAGCAACATCAAAAAATTTTAATGAAAAACAGAAAAGGAGCTACTGGGAGTAAAAGCATTCTATTTTTATTCTGGGAAAAAAAGTGTTTTATTTCCTGTATATTCTTTTTTTTTTCTTTCTTTTTTTTATTTTCAGACAGAGTCTTGCTCTGTTGTCCAGGCTGGAATACAGTGACACGATCTCAGCTTATTGCAACCTCCACCTCCCAGGTTCAAGCAACTCTCCTGCCTCAGCCTCCCAGATAGCTGTGATTACAGGTGTACACCACCATGCCCAGCTAATTTTTGTATTTTTTTTTAGTAGAGATGGGGTTTCACTATGTTGAACAGGCTGGTCTCCAACTCCTGACATTGTGATCCACCTGTCTCGGTCTCCCAAAGTGCTGGGATTACAGGGGTGAGCCACCGCACCCGGCTATATTCTTATAACTGATTACCTAGAAATTTAACCTTGAGTCTCCTTTTCAATTTTTTTTTTAAGCTTGATTCTCAGTGCTAAAATGAAACAAGCCAAGCAACAAAGATTTAACAATTTATTGAGACTTTTTATTTGACTTTGTTACAACTAGCCAAGATTATTAATAATGTGACATGCCTTTTAGCCTTTCTTTGTTCTTCACCTTTCTCTTATATAAATAAAGGAGGCGTGTGCATTCCAAAAATAGAGGGAGGGGACAGGCACGGTAGCTCAGGCCTATAATCCCAGCACTTTGGGAGGCCAGCATGGCCGGATCACCTAAGGTCAGGAGTTTGACACCAGCTTGGCCAACATGGTGAAACCCCGTCTCTACTAAAAAAAAAAAAAAAAAAAATACAAAAATTAGCCAGGCATGAATGCTCAAGCCAGTAATCCCAGCTACTCAGGAGGCTGAGGCAGGAGAATCACTTGAACCCGTAGGTGGAGGTTGCAGTGAGCAAAGATTGGATTACATAGTCTCATTTGAAATTTAATACAAATACTGCCACCATTCTCTTCTCTTTTCTACCAAATTTGTTCATGGATGACATGACTGTCTATGCAGAAAATCTGAAAGCATAAATTTAAGAAAACTTCTAGAACTAATAAGTGATTCTACCAAGGTTACAGGGTGCAAAGTTAACCTACGAAAGTCAATGGCTGGCTGGGCAGAGTGGCTTACACCTGTAATCTCAGCACTTAGGGAGGCCAAGGCAGGTGGATCACAAGGTCAGGAGTTGGAGACCAGCCTGGCCAACATGGTGAAACCCCCTCTCTACTAAAAATACAAAAATTAGCTGGGCATGTTGGCACGCACCTATAATCTCAGCTACTCAGGAGGCTGAGCCAGGAGAATTGCTTGAACCCAGAAGGTGGAAATTGCAGTGAGCTGAGACAGCGCCACTGCACTCCAGCCAGAGTGACAGAGCAAGACTCTGTCTCAAAAAAAAAAAAAAAAAAAAGAGAGAGAGAGAAAAGTAAATTTCTTTCCTATATACCAGCAGTGAACAAATAGAATTTGAAATGAGAATCAATACCATTTATATTATCCACAAAATTGGAATACTTAAGTATAAATCCAACAAAATATATATAAGATATATATAAGAAAAACTACAAAATTCTAGTGAAAGAAATCTAAGAATTGGGCGGGGGGAGGTGGTAGGGAGGATGAAGAGAAGTTGGTTAATGTTTGCAAAACTACAGATAGAGGAAATAAGTTCTAGTATTTGATAGTATGGTAGGGAAATTATAGTTAACAACACTTTGGCCAGGCGCGGTGGCTGATGCCTGTAATCCCAGAACTTTGGGAGGCTGACGCGGGCGGATCGCAAAGTCAAGAGATCGAGACCATCCTGGCCAACATGGTGAAACCCCATCTCTACTAAAAGTACAAAAAATTAGCCGAGTGTGGTGGTGCATGACTGTAGTCCCAGCTACTCAGGAGGCTGAGGCAGGAGAATTGCTTGAAACCGCAAAACAGAAGTTGCAGTGAGTCGGGATCATGCCACTGCACTTCAGCCTGGTGATAGAGTGAGACTGTGTTTCAATAAAATAAAATTAAAAAAAAATACTTTATTGTTTGTTTCCAACTAGCTAAAGAGAAAAACTGTTATGTATTCAACACAAAGAAAAGATTAATGTTTGAGGTGATCGATATGCCAATAAGCCTGATTTGATCATTACACATATTGTATACATGTATCAGATAACACATGTGGCCAGGTGGGCTGGCTCATACCTGTAATCCCAGCAATTCGGGAGGCCAAAACAGGAGGACTGCTTAAACCCAAGTGTTTGAGACCAGCCTGGACAACATAGTTAGGCTCCTCCAAAATATGTAACTATGTTATATAAATTAAAAACTAAAAAAAAAAAAAAACGTGGCTGGGCACCGTGGTTCATACCTGTAATCCCAGCACTTTGGGAGGCCAAGGAGGGAGGATCACCTGAGGTCAGGGGTTCAAGACCAGCCTGACCAATATGGTAAAACCCTGTCTCTACTAAAAATACAAAAATTAGCCAGGTGTGGTGACATGCGCTTGTAGTCCCAGCTACTCAGGAGGCTGAGGCAGAATAATTGCTTCAACTTGGGAGGCGGACGGAGGTTGCAGTGAGCCCAGATGGTGCCACTGCACTCCAGCCTGAGTGACAGAGTAAGACTCTGTCTCAGAGAAAAAAAAAAAGGCCAGGGTGGGAAGATTGCTTGAAGTCAGGAGTTCGAGACCAGCCTGGTCAACATGGTGAAACCCCATCTCTACTAAAAATACAAAAATTAGCTAGGTGTGGTGGCTGGTGCCTGTAATCCCAGCTATTTGGGAGGCTGAGGCAAGAGAATTGCTTGAACCCAGGAGGCAGAGGTTGCACTGAGGTGAGACTATGCCAGTGCACTCCAGCCTGGGTGACAGAGCGAAACTCCATCTCAAAAAAACAAACAAACAAAAAAAGATGTATGAGTGTGCTGGGTGTGGTGGCTCACACCTGCAATCCCAGCACTTTGGGAGGCTGAGGTGGGCAGATCATCTGAGGTCCAGAGTTCGAGACCAGCCTGGCCAACATGGTGAAACCCCGTCTCTATTAAAAACACACACAAAAAATTAGGCAGGCGTGGTGGTGTGTGTCTGTGGTCCTGGTTGCTCAGGAGGCTGAGGCAGGAGAATCCTTTGAACCAAGAAGGCGGAGGTTGCAGTGAGTGGAGATCACTCCACTGCACTCCAGCCTGGATGACACAGTGAGACTCCTTCTCAAAAACAAAACAAAAACAATGAGGCACCACTACACATCTATGGGAGTGGCCAAAACCCAAAACACTCACAACAGAAAATTCTGCTGAGGAGCTAAATCAACAGAAACTCTCATCATTGCTAATGGGAATACAAAATGGTATAGGCACTTTGGAAGATAGTTTGACAGTTTCTTATAAAACTATACATACTCTTTTTTTTTTTTTTTTCTTTTTGAGACGGCTTTTTTTTTTTTTTTTTTCTTTTTGAGACGGAGTCTCACTCTGTCACTAGGCTGGAGTGCAGTGGCACAATCTCAGCTCACTGTAACCTCCGCCTCCTGGGTTCAAGTGATTCTCCTGCCTCAGCCTCCCGAGTAGCTGGGATTACAGGTGCGTGCCACCACACCCAAAATACAAAAATCTACTAAATTTTTGTCTTTTTAGTAGTGACAGGGTTTCACCATGTTGGCCAGGATGGTCTCAATCTCTTGACCTCGTGATCCGCCTGCCTCAGCCTCCCAAAGTGCGGGGATTACAGATGTAAGCCACCGTGCCAGGGCTCAATTATACATACTCTTACCATACAATCCAGTAATCACATTTGGTATCAGTATTTACCCAAATGACTTGAAACATGTTCAAACAAAACCCTACACGCAGATGTTAATAGCAGCTTTATTCATGCTTGCCAAAACTGGGGAAAGAAAACAAAATATTCTTCAATAGGTAAATGAATATATAAACTGTGGTATATCCAGACAACTGAACATTATTCAATGTTTTTTTTCCTAAAGACGGGATTTCACCATGTTGGTCAGGCTGGTCTTGAACTCCCGACCTCAGGTGATCCATTCACCTTGGCCTCCAAAATGCTTGGATTACAGGCATGAGCCACCACACCTGGCCTATTCAATGTTAAAAAGAAATCAGTTCGGCCAGGTGTAGTGACTCACACATGTAATCCCAGCACTTTGGGAGGCTGAGGCAGGAGCATCACTTGAGGCCAGGAGTTCGAGACCAGCCTGGCCAACATGGCAAGACTCTGCCCTTATTAAAAATATAAAAATTAGCCAGGCATGATGGCACACACCTGTAATCCCAGCTACTCAGGAGGTTGAGGCAGGAGAATCGCTTGAACCTGGGAGGTGGAGGTTGCAGTGAGCCAAGATGGTGCCATTGCACTCCAGCCTGGCAGCCTGAGCAACAAGAGCAAAACTATGGCTCAAAAAAACAAACAAAACAAAAAAAAACTAACTCTATTTAAGGCTTAAGAATCCCTCTAATTAAGATTGGGTAAAATCTAGAGAGGATGAATTCTGAACATTAATTTCTTTGAAGTTTAAATCTCAAGGGCAAGTGAATTTCCCTTCAGACACTAATTCCTTTGGACTTAATTTATATGAGGTTTTAATCTTTGCACTTTAATTTTCCCTGGGAATGTGATAATTGGAGAGAGGGTCTCTATGTTGACTGTATTTTATTATTAAAGTATTCTAATGGTGCCAGGTAGTCTCGTTGCAAGCTCTCTGAAATGTGAGATTGGACAATGCTACTGAATATGATTGTTATGGAAAATAGACTGGAGGATGAATTTTCAGATTTGAAGTTTCTTTAATTAATGTACTCTTTGTGGTGATTATAAAACAGGGCTTGTTTTATGTCTTCTCCTAGCAGCGTCTCTCCTATGCAGGGCTTCATCCTGGAAGGGTGGTTAGGTTGGTTTTGAAAATACATTCTAGCACTGACCCAAAAGGTCTAGAACATTCTAGCACTATCCAATCTTCCCACAATTCCCTTGGGTTCACCTGCAAAATGGAGCCCATGAAGTTCCCCTCTGATTTTGACTGCTATCCTCAGATGGGTCCTCTACGATTTCACTCACCAAGTGGGACTCCTTCCTTCCTGGACATGTTTTGGTAACTTGGCTTTTTGCTTTGTTTTATTTGGCTCCCTCTGCCTCTTCCCACCTGTGAATCTTGCTCTCATGACATCTCCCCGTATGTATATATTTTGAGGGTTCATAAACTTGCTATTGATGTTGTTTGCCGGTTTTAGGTTTTGCCATCCAAGTTACTCTTTCAGTGTTTGTGACAAGCTACGGGACTATTAAAAACCTGTGCCACTGCCAGTCACCCAGAATTCCTTTTACTTTTTCTCTTAATTTCTTTATGTAGCAAAGATCATTATGTCCTCACCACATCCTTTTTTTGTATTTCCTCTACACTTCCCTACCCTTCCCCAACAATTAAGCACTGCCATGTGACAAGTTCTCGAAAGTAAAACATGCGTGGAAGTAACAGGTGTCACTTCAGAGCAGTGGCCGTGGGATCCCTCCCCATGACTCTCTAGTCTCTTCCCCTTCAGTCATGAACAGAGAGTCCACAGACTGAAGCAGCCTGGATCCGTGAATCTCAGCATAGAGGGCAGCAGTCTACACTCCAGGTTGCATTGGCAGGGAAATTTTTTCTTTTCTTTTTTGTAAACTCCATCCCCCAGACTGGAGTGCAGCAGTGCAGTCTCGACTCACTGCAACCTCTACTTCCCAGGCTCAAGCCATCCTCCATCCTCAGCCTCTCAAGTAGCTGGGAATACAGGTGGACACCACTATGCTTAGCTAATTTTTATACTTTTAGTAGAGATGGGGGGTCTCCTTTGTTGCCCAGGCTGGTCTCGAACTCCTAGGCTCAAATGATCCGCCCTCCTCAGCCTCCCAAAGTGCTGGGATTACAGGCATGAGCCACTATACCCAGCTGGAAGTAAACTTTTATGTGTTAAGTCATCAATATTAGGGAGCTGTTGCCACAGCGTAAATCCACACTACCCAGACACCTTCCCACCTAATTTGCTTAGGATTCATCCCCTTTCACTTTTTTCTTAATACGCTCAAGTATCTCCCATCCAAACAAAACAAAATCCTTCCCCTGATCCTACAGTTCCTTAAGTTATCATATAGATTTCTTCTCATTCACTGATATATTTCTGGGAGGAAAAGTCTATATCGGCTACATCCACATCCTCACCACTCACTCACTCTTTAATTCCTGGTGATATGGACTCCTGCTTTCTTCATTCTTCAGAATCTATTTGCTTTAAGATTACCAGTGACCCTGTACTTGCCAAATCATGCTCAAGCCTGCTTGACTCTCTTCCTCTAAGGCCCCAAATTCTGGTCAAGTGGTTTTAAAACCTTATATGATCACAGACCCCTTGAAAATCAGGTAAAAGAGACAGATCCTATTCCTAGGAAAAAATGTACATACACATCTATACAAGGTTTTTTAAATATACATTTCAAAGAGGTTTTGATCAGCAAATGCCACCAAAGTCTGTTTATAAATAGCCTCAATAGGTCTGTACCTTTGGTAAAGAATTCTGCCCTGGTCTGTATTTAGGAAAAAAACAGAAGAGGAAGAGGGTCATTCATTTCCACAAAACAGTCACATGGAGTATTCTTTCATTTCCCAGTGTATTTTCCTCTAACACCCTGATATTTTAACTCACTCTATTTTATTTTTTGCATTTCTGTGGTGGCTTCTTACCATCTATTCCCCATCTATCTCTTTATTCAATCATGGAGTTGTTGCTAAGCTATAAAACCTGTGTTCTAGGCCGGGCGCAGTGGCTCAAGCCTGTAATCCCAGCACTTTGGGAGGCCGAGGCGGGTGGATCACGAGGTCAAGAGATCGAGACCATCCTGGTCAACATGGTGAAACCTCGTCTCTACTAATACAAAAAATTAGCTGGGCATGGTGGCACGTGCCTGTAATCCCAGCTACTCAGGAGGCTGAGGCGGGAGAATTGCCTGAACCCAGGAGGTGGAGGTTGCGGTGAGCCGAGATCGCGCCATTGCACTCCAGCCTGGGTAACGAGTGAAACTCCGTCTCAAAAAAAAAAAAAAAACCTGTGTTCTTATTATACCAAAAGAAATGACATAGAGCTGAAAAAGAGTTACTGTTCACATTAAAACTTTAGTACTAAAAGAAGAAAAAATATGGCCAGGTGTGGTGGCTCACGCCTGTAATCTCAGCACTTTGGGAGGCTGAAGCGGGTGGATCACCTGAGGTCAGGAGTTTGAGATCATCCTGACCAATATGGTGAAACCCTGTCTCTACAAAACTTAGCCGGGTGTGGTGGTACACGCCTATAATCCCAGCTACTCAGGAGGTTGAGGGATGAGAATCGCCTGAACCCAGAAGGCAGAGGTTGTAGTGAGCTGGGATCACACCACTGCACTCCAGCCTGGGCAACAGAACAAAACTCCATCTAAATAATAATAATTTTAAAAAGAAGGAAAAATGTGAACAAGGGAAAGACATATTGATCTACTTCTGAGGAAGGGTCAATACTACTTTCCATAGGAGAGGAAATGTAAACTGTTCCTTCAAAGACAGGTTTGTTTTTGATAGGTAGAGAGAACAGAGAATGGTTTGTCAAATGGGGTAGAAGATATTATGTGAGCAACAAGAGATCTGTAAATATAAATGCATTTTGAGGAGATAATGAATAGGTTCCACACAGGTTGACCAGACAGGACACAAAGTTACATAAAAACAGAATGGTAGGTTGGGGCTAGGCTGGGGAAGATTGGTTAACTGGCTTTTTGTCACTGAGTTTTAGATGTTCTGTTTTAGAATAATTTGGGAATAAAATTGTTATCCTATAGAGTTTTGAGCTATCAAGAGCCTTGAGTATCAGGCTAAAGAGTCTGGGCTTTATTTTGTAGATGATAGAGAGACACAGTATTTTTGAGCAGAAGACTGACAAGACAAAAATGATCTTTTAGAAAGATTAATCTGCTAAAAGTAATTAATAGAGAGATGAGGAAATGGTCAAAAGGGGAAGAATTAGAAGACAGTGCAAGAGTCCATGCTCTGAACTTAGGAAGCATAGATCTAAAATGCGTGAGGAGAGCAACATTAGCAAAAGGGGCACAGCTGATATAGCAGGTGTGAAAGCATGTTGCTGGGATCTTCTTTTAGCTGAAAGAAAGCACTTAGCTAATGGCCATCAGCTGTAGCACCTTTGGACTCTATCACAGCAGCTTTCAAGCTGAGGTTATACTCTTCCCAGGCAGCCCATACCAGTGGCTGATCATGGCAGCATTAACAGGACCAGTTCTACCCAATGCAAAACTTCTCTAACAGACAGTCTTTGCTCTGCATCTCCCCATGAAGTAGGCTGAGACTTTACTCAATATACATCGAAGCCTGAGGCTCTCCCAGCCCAGTCCTGTTTACTCCCCTCTTTCCTTTCACAGATATCAGATCAATATCCAGATAGGAAGCCTTTCTTTACCCAATTCTCCATCCTGCTTTTTTAACTCATAGGTGTACATTCCCACCCCCATCCCACCCCCTAAACCTCTTGCACTTCCAAGTTTATTTCAGTGTCTGCTTGCTGAAGGACCCAAAACTACACAACTCTAAATAGAAAGTTTGATTCTATCAAGGAATCTTTTTCTCCTAGAACCTCTAGAACCTACTATGCCTAGAATAGCTCTTTATACACTGTGGGTCATTTTTTGGGGGGAGGGTGGGTGGGGATGGAGTTTCACTCTTATTGCCCAGGCTGGAGTGTAGTGGCACAACCTAGGCTCACTGCGATCTCCACCTCCCAGGTTCAAGCAATTCTCCTGCCTCAGCCTCCCAAGTAGCTGGGATTACAGGTGCTGACCACCACACCTGGTAAATTTTTTTGTATTTTTAGTAGAGATGGGGTTTCACCATCTTGGCCAGGTGGGTCTCAAACTCCTTACATCAGGTGATCCACTTGCCTTAGCCTCCCAAAGTGCTGGGATTACATGCGTTAGCAACCATGCTCGGCCCATTGTGAGTCTTTGATAAATGTTAAATATAAAAACACTTTAGAAATATGTGGGAAGTTATACACTACAAAATTTACACAAGTAAAAAATTAATAGCATTGAGGCCAAACGAGATGGCTCATGCCTGTAATCTTAGCACTTTGAGAGGCCAAGGCAGCTGGATCACTTGAGATCAGGGGTTCGAGACCAGCCTGGCCAACACAGTAAAACCTTATCTCTACTAAAAATACAAAAATTAGCTGATAATCGCTGGAACCTGGGAGGCAGAGGTTGCGGTGAGTCAAGATGGTGTCACTGCACTCCAGCCTGGGTAACAGAACTAGACCCCCATCTCAAAAATAAATATATAAATAAAAATAATAGAATTGAAATAATTATGTCTAGAATTAAAGAACATATTTTAAGTTAATTATTTCATGCACTAGAAAATTAAGAAATGTGATTTACGCATTGAGAAAAGCACCAAGGTCACTGAAGATTTGGATGTTTTATACATGCTGAAATCTTTTCTCTGATTTAATTTGAGATTAAAGAAGAGAATTGTGTGACCCCGGTTGTGGGACCCCGACCCACGGAGGCAGGCAGGCGCTCGACCGACACGAGGCAGGAAGCATGGTGACCAGTACCGACTTTATTGGGATCTCCGGGCGACTCCGGCGGGCAAGGAGGAATCGCGCGCGCTTTCTTTGTTCAATCTGTTTTATAGGGGCAGAGGGCCTGGGGCGGCGGGAGAGCTGATCTGGCAGGTAGTGATAGGCTAGGGGGAGTTGACCTGGCGGGTAGTGATTGGCCAGGTTGGTTGCTAGGCAGGAAACCTGCCGGGCGGGAGTTTGTGGGAGGGGAGGTTACTGGAGAGCTGATGGGGTGGATGGTGATTGGTTCAGTGACCGGCCGGGCGGGAAGGTTGCTGGTCTCGGGCTGGGCCTGGATGGAATGAGATAAGGGCCCCTCCCTGCAGGGGAGGAAGGGCTACCTTTGTAGGGAATTAGGCCCTTTCCACATGGCCAGGGAACGGGGCCAAAAGTCCCCTACCAGACAAGAATAAAGTAGCTATTTGGACATTTCTTTATTTAGAGAAATCAATTTTTTTTTCAAACAGAGCATCATCTCACAACTGAAAGTAATAATGGGATAGACGGGCAGGGCAGAGCAGTTCTCTGAGACAAGTGCTGCAGCTAGAGTTTAGCAAATAGCAGAGACAATATGCACTAAAGATATGTCCTTCAGATAACAAAGATTATTGAAATTTCTTTTGAATATTCTTTATGCCTTGTTTGCATGAGACACTGATGCAAAAATAGAAAGACACTCTTGTCATGGCAGTGTTGAAAACATATACAGAAAGAACTGTCACGTAGTATACCAACTTAAATTCAGAATGTAACGGAAACGCTACATGACAGACCATCTAACGCTGTCAGCTAAACACAACCACTCTTCCTGTTTTGTTTGATGGGGGAACTTATCATATAATGCTAGAGGTATATTTTGTGTGTGTGTGTGTGTGTGTGTGTTAGACTGGGGAAGACTGGTTGAGTGGCTTTTGGTCACTGAGTTTCAGACGTTCAGTTCTAAAATAATTTGGGAATAAAATTGTTATCCTACAGTAGTTTTGAGCTATTAAGAACTATTTGAACTACAAACTGCTGCTCAAGGAAATAAGAGAGGACATAAACAGATGGAAAAACATTCCCTGCTCATGGTTAGGAAGAATCAATATCGTGAAAATGGCCATACTGGCCAAAGTAATTTATAGATTCAATGCTATCCCCCTCACACTACCATTGACTTTCTTAACAGAATTGGAAAAAAACACATTAAATTTCATATGGAACCAAAAAAGAGCCTGCATAGCCAAGACAATCCTAAGCAAAAAACAAAAACCAAAGCTGGAGGCGTCATGCTACCTGACTGCAAACTATACTACAAGGCTACAGTAATCAAAACAGAATGGTACTGGTACCAAAACAGAGATACAGACCAATGGAACAGAACAGAAGCCTCAGAAATAATACCACATATCTACAACCATCTGATCTTTGACAAATCTGACATAAACAAGGAATGGGGAAAGGATTTCTTATTTAATAAATGGTGTTGGGAAAACTGGCTAGCTATATATAGAAAGCTGAAACTGGATCCCTTCTTTACACCTTATACAAAAATTAACTCCAGATGGATTAAAGATTTAAACATAAGACCTAACACTATAAAAACCCTAGAAGAAAATCTAGGCAATACCATTCAGGATGTAGGCATGGGCAAGGACTTCATGACTAAAACACCAAAAGCAATGACAACAAAAGCCAAAATAGACAAATGGGATCAAATTAAACTAAAGAGCTTCTGCACAGTAAAAGAAACTATCATTAGAGTGAACCAGCAACCAACAGAATGGGAAAAAGTTTTTGCAATCTACCCATCTGACAAAGGGCTAATATCCAGAATCTACAAAGAACTTACACAGATTTACAAGAAAAAAAAACAACAACCCCATCAAAAAGTGGGCAAAGAATATGAACAGATGCTTCTCAAAAAAAGACATTTATGCAGCCAACAAACATATGAACAAAAGCTCATTATCACTGGTCATTAGAGAAATGCAAATCAAAATCACATTGAGATACCATCTCACATCAGTTAGAATGGCAATCATTAAAAAAAATCAGGAGACAACAGATGCTGGAGAGGATGTGGAGAAATAGGAATGCTTTTACACTGTTGGTGGGAGTGTAAATTAGTTCAACCATTGTGGAAGACAGTGTGGATATTCCTCAAGGATCTAGAAATACCATTTGACTTAGCAATCCCATTACTGGGTATATATTTAAAGGATTATAAATCATATTATTATAAAGACACATGTACACATATGTTTATTGTGGCAATATTCACAATTAGCAAAGACCTGGAACCAACCCAAATGCCCATCAATGATAGACTGGAGAAAGAAAATGTGGCACATAGACATCATGGAATACTATGCAGCCATTAAAAAGGATGAGTGCACGTCCTTGCGGGGACATGGATGAAGCTGGAAACCATCATTCTCAGCAAACTGACACAAGAACAGAAGACCAAACACCACATGTTCTCACTCATAAGTGGGTGTTGAACAATGAGAACACATGGACACAGGGAGGGGAGCATCACACACCAAGGTCTGTTTGGGGGTGGGGGTCTAGGGGAGGGTTAGCAGGTGGTGGGGGTAGGGGAGGGATAGCATTATAGCATTAGGAGAAATACCTAATGTAGATGACAGGGTGATGGATGCAGCAAACCACCATGGCACGTGTATACCTATGTAACAAACCTGCACATTCTGCACGTGTACCCCAGAACTTAAAGTATTTAAAAAAAAATAAAACTACTGGGCGCAGGGGCTCACACTTGTAATCCCAGCACTTTGGGAGGCTGAGGCAGGTGAATCATGAGGTCAGGAGATCAAGACCATCCTGGCTAACATAGTGAAACCCCGTCTCTACCAAAAAAAAAAATTAGCCAGATGTGGTGGCACAGGCCTGTAGTCTCAGCTACTTGGAAGGCTGAAGCAGGATAATTGCTTTAAAAGGAGGTGGAGGTTGCAGTGAGCTGAGATCACGCCACTGCACTCCAGCCTGGCAATAGAGTGAGACTCAGTAACCAAGAAAAAAAAAAAAAAAAAAAAAATTAAAAAAGAAAAAAGGGGGCCAGGCGCAGTGGCTCACGCCTGTAATCCCAGCACTTTGGGAGGCCGAGGCAGGTGGATCACAAGGTCAAGAGATCGAGACCATCCTGGTCAACATGGTGAAACCTCGTCTCTACTAAAAATACAAAAAGTTAGCTGGGCATGGTGGCGCGTGCCTGTAATCCCAGCTACTCAGGAGGCTGAGGCAGGAGAATTGCCTGAACCCAGGAGGCGGAGGTTGTGGTGAGCCGAGATCGCGCCATTGCACTCCAGCCTGGGTAACAAGAGTGAAACTCCATCTCCAAAAAAAAAAAAAAAAACACTATTTGGTTGAAGGTCTGATATCTTATTTCATTCTTAACTTGACACAATATTTTCCTTTTGAAGTAGGTCTTGATAGAGGTTGAAGCATTTCAATGATATAATTTCATATTACTGCCTCTTATAAATACAACATTTAGAAAATAATTCCTCACCAAGTCACTCTTCAATCCTCTCTAATCCACCTTCTCTTTATCTCTATGCCTCTCAAATTGTGTCTGTCAAGGTCACCAATGACCTCTATATTGCCAAATCCATTGGACACTTTGGACCTTATCTTACCTGATTCATCTCTATTAAAAATACAAAAATTAGGCCAGGCATGGTGGCTGACACCTGTAATCCCAGCACTTTCGGAGGCTGAGCTGGGTGCATCACCTGAGGTCAGGAGTTCCAGACCAGCCTGACCAACATGGAGAAACCCCATCTCTACTAAAAATACAAAATTAGCCAGGCCTAGTAGTGCATTCCTGTAATCCCAGCTGCTCAGGAGGCCGAGGCAGGAGAATCACTCGAAACCAGAAGGTGGAGGCTGCGGTGAACTGAGACATGCCATTGCACTCCAGCCTGGGCAATAAGAGCAAAACTCTGCCTCCCAAGTAGATGGAATTACAGGCGCCTACCACCATGTCTGGCTAATGTTTGTAACAAACACTTGACCAGCAGCATCACCTAGCAACTTGTCAGAAATGCAAATTCTTAGGTCATCTCCAGACCCACTAAATCAGAAACTCTGAGAGTAGAAACTCTCTCAACCACTGCTTTAGGCTGATTTGCCCCCAGATTCAACAGATTTTCCTGCCTCAGCCTCCTGAGTAGCTGGAATTACAGGCGGCCGCCACCACGCCCAGCTAATTTTTGTATATTTAGTATAGATGGGGTTTCACTATGTTGGCCAGGCTGGTCTTGAATTCCTGACTTTAGGTGATCCACTTGCCTTGGCCGCCCAAGATGCTGGGATTACAGGTGTGAGCCACCATGCCTGGCCAGGATTCTTGATATATCAAGTATCTCATCTAGTTACACCTCAGCTGACATTGGTATTGGCTTGAGTTTTGAGATTGTAATGAGCATTCAAAAATATCAATGAAATGCAAAAAGAATGAAACTACAGATTTTGCAACAGGTAAAGGAAATACACAATGCTATTGGCAAGTCAGGCTCTGCAATTATACCAGTTAACAGTAGAAGCAGAGAAAATAGAAAAGGAATGTGCTTCAAAAAGGAATAATTTGAATTCAAGCAATTAAAACAACCTATTAGGAAAATTAATGAGGCTTTTGATAATTTTTGTTAAAATGACTCTCTATCAAGGGAATGGGAGTGGGGAAGGCCACGAAGTGGGAGAACATATTTGCAAATCACGTATGTGGTACAGAATTTATCCCCAGAATACATAAGGAACCATTGAAACTCAATAATGAGAAAATATTAGTCTCCCAAAAGGAGACTAAGACCGGGTGCAGTGGCTCACGCCTGTAATCCTAGCACTTTGGGAGGCTGAGGCCGACGGATCACCTGAGGTCAGGATCACCTGAGTCAGGAGTTGGAGACCAGCTTGGCCAACATGGCGAAAACCCATCTCTACTTAAAAATAAATAAATAAATAAATAAAAATACAGCAGGCTCAGTGGCTCATGCCTGTAATCCCAGATTTGGGGAGGCTGAGGCGGGCAGATCACTTGAGGTCAGGAGTTCAAGACCAGCCTGGGCAACATGGTAAAACCCTGTCTCTACTAAAAATACAAAAATTAGCCAGGTGTGGTGGCACATGCCTGTAGCCCCAGCTACTCAGGAAGCTGAGGCAGGAAAATCGCTAGAACCAGGGAGGTGCAGTGAGCTGAAACTGTGCTACTGCATTCCAGCCTGGGCAACAGAGACAGACTCTGTCTCAAAAAAAAAAAAAAAAAAAAAAAGGCGACAAAGGTTTTAATAGACATTTCATCAAGAAAGATATACAGATACAAGCTGGGTGGAATGGAATGCACTTGTAGTCCCACCTACTTGGGAGGCTAAGGCAGGAGGATGGCTTGAGCCTAGGAGTTCAAGTCCAGCCTAGATAACATAGTGAGATTCCATTAAAAGAAAAAGATATGTAGATATTAAGTGTTTTTGTCTGTTCTCACACTGCTATAAAGAAATACCTGAGACTGGGTAATTTATAAAGAAAAGAAGTTGAATTTGCTCACAGTTCTGTAGGCTATACAAGAGGCATGATGCTGGCATCTGCTTGACTTCTGGGGAGGCCTCAGGAAACCTAGAATCATGGCAGAAGGCAAAGAAGCAGGCTTGTCTTGCATGGCTGGAGCAGGAGGAAGGTGAGGCGGAAGAGCCACATGCTTTTAAACAACCAAATATCACGAGAACTCACTCACTATCAGGAGGACAGCACCAAGAGGGAAATCCGCCCCCATGATACAATCACTTCTCACCAGGCCCCACCTCCAACACTGGGAATTACACTTAGACTTGAGATTAGGCAGGGACACAGATCCAAACCATATCACTAAGTAAGCACTCAAAAAGATGCTCATCATTATTAGTCATCAGGAAAATGCAAATTATAACCCACAATGAGATAGATACGCTGCACTCTCACTAGAATGTCTGTAGTTTAAAAAGACTGATGATACCTACTTTTGTATTGACCTAGTAAAAAAAAAAAAAAAGACTGACCATACCAAGTATAGGCAAGGATGTGGAGCAACCAGAATTCTCATACACTGTTGACAAAAGTGTAAAATGGCGTAACTACTTTTTTAAAATTTATTTTCCTGAGACAGAGTCTCACTCTGTTGTCCAGGCTGGAGTGTAGTTCGAAGTAGATGGAATTACGGGTGCCTACCACCATGTCTGGCTAATGTTTGTAACAAACACTTGACCAGCAGCATCACCTAGCAACTTGTTAGAAATGCAAATTCTTAGGTCATCTCCAGACCCACTAAATCAGAAACTCTGAGAGTAGAAACTCTCTCAACCACTGCTTTAGGCTGATTTGCCCCCAGATTCAACAGATTTTCCTGCCTCAGCCTCCTGAGTAGCTGGAATTACAGGTGGCTGCCACCACGCCCAGCTAATTTTTGTATATTTAGTATAGATGGGGTTTCACTATGTTGGCCAGGCTGGTCTTGAATTCCTGACTTTAGGTGATCCACTTGCCTTGGCCTCCCAAGGTGCTGGGATTACAGGTGTGAGCCACCGTGCCTGGCCAGGATTCTTGATATATCAAGTATCTTGATTGTTAGAAGTGAACTCTGCCTAACTTAAATGGAAGGTGAGTTTACTGAAAAGTGTTTCTTTAAAAAAAATTTTTTTTTTTTTTTTAAATAGAGATGGGGTTTCATCATGTTGGTCAGGCTGGTCTCGAACTTCTGACCACAAGTGATCCACCTGCGTCGGCCTCACAAAGCGCTAGGATTAC
Source organism: Aotus nancymaae (assembly GCF_030222135.1). Classification (NCBI taxonomy): domain Eukaryota; kingdom Metazoa; phylum Chordata; class Mammalia; order Primates; family Aotidae; genus Aotus; species Aotus nancymaae. The sequence goes on along the minus strand of NW_026988471.1, from coordinate 52,807,840 downwards.
AGGCGTGAGCCACTGTGCCCAGCCTGAAAATTGTTATATGCCGAGTATGGTGGCTGACAGCTGTAATCCCAACACTTTGGGAGGCCAAGGCAGGCGGATCACTTGAGGTCAGAAGTTCAAAACCAGCCTGGCCAACATGGTGAAACCTTGTCTCTACTAAAAATACAAAAATCAGCCAGATGTGGTGTTGCACACCTGTAGACTCAGCTACTACGGAGGCTGAGGCAGGAGAATTTCTTGAACTCAGGAGGCAGAGGTTGCAGTGAGTTGAGATCGCACCACTGCACTCCAGCCTGGGCAACAGAGAGAGACTCCAACTCAAAAAAAAAAAGATTAAGTAACTCATGGAAGTAATGAGAAATAATGAGAAACATTCTCAAACAATTGGCTGGAACCAAGGGAGTAGGAGTGGCAGGAACAGTCTGGTGGAGATGCTGCTGCCACTACCAACATATGACATCTCTAGTATTTGACATAGTGACCACTGTAGGTGGCACTGCTCACAATAAACACAGCCACGATGCCAAACTGCTAATAACATAGCTACCACAGATCCAGTATCACTTATCATCCCTTCATCTTGGCATCGCTTACTCAAGACTCAAAGAACACAGTGGCTAAATCTGGGTCACAAGGCTGTCAGGGGAGTTAATAGAGGGTGAATCTCATCCCTTAGGCTTCTAAAGTTAGAGGTCAGAGCCTACATCCCACCAAGACCTAGATAATGGGAGATGACCCAAATCTAGCAAGTGGGTTCAGATGCCGGGCAGCCAAAAACAATTACAGATGACCACTACCGTAAGTGACCTAAATACATACATTAGGTGTATTATAGCAGGACTATGCCCTAAAGGAACTGGGCAAATATATTCTTTGTTTTACTAATATCTGACTCAAGAATTGTCAGCTGGGGCATGGTGGCTCATGCCTATAATTCTAGCACTTTGGAAGGCCGAGGCAGGTGGATTGCTTGAGCCTGGGAGTCCTTATCTGTGGAAAAAAAAAAAAGAGAGAATTGTCTACAAATCTTTCTTTTTGTTATTGAACGGTATGTCTTCTTATTTAAGTACTGGCTTACAGTAGATCATAATGGTGGGTGGTGCCAGCAGGCACATGCGGACCTGATGGTCTTTCCACTGCATGTTTGAATAACGACTGAAAAGAAATGGCTGGGTTTACAATAGTCCTACTGGGACTAGACTCTTGGTGGCCTTCAGATGGTGTTATTTAACATGGAATTATAGGCCGGGTGCAGTGGCTCACTGTCATCCCAGCACTTTGGGAGGCTGTGGCGGGTGGATCACCTGAGGTCAGGGGTTCAAGATCAGCCTGGCCAACGGGGCAAAACCCCATCTCTACTAAAAATACAAAAAAAATGAGCCAGGCATGGTGGTGCTCACCTGTAATCCCAGCTATTAAGAAGCCTGAGGCAGGGAGAATCTCTTGAACCCAGAAGGCAGAGAGATTGCATTGAGCCGATACTGTGCCACTGCACTCCAGCCTGGGGGACAGAGCAAGACCCTGTCTAAAAATAATAATAAATAAAAAATAAAACTGAATTACTTGGACATTCATAGACAAAACATAAACCTTGAACTAAATGTCATGCCACATGTAAAAATTAATTAAACAACAACAAAAAGTTAACTAATGATGAACCACAAACTTAAATGTAAGACATAAAACTATAAAACTTTTAGAAAAAAAAATTTGGAATCTAGGACCAGGCAAAGAGCTTTTAGATTATTATTATTGTTATTTTAATATGAGATGAAGTCTTGCTATGTTGCACAGGTTGGTCTTGAACTCCTGGACTCAAGTAATCCTCCTGCTTCAGCCCCTTGAGTCACTAGGATTACAGGTGTGCAACACCACATCCAACCTAGTTCTTAGATTTCAGACTAAAAGTTTGACACATTAAAGGAAAAATTGATAAACTGGACCTCATCAAAATTAAAAACTTTTGCTCTGCAAAAGACCCCATTAAGAAAATGAAAGACGGCCGGGCGCGGTGGCTCAAGCCTGTAATCCCAGCACTTTGGGAGGCCGAGGCGGGTGGATTACAAGGTCGAGAGATCGAGACCATCCTGGTCGACATGGTGAAACCCCGTCTCTACTAAAAATACAAAAAATTAGCTGGGCATGGTGGCGCGTGCCTGTAATCCCAGCTACTCAGGAGGCTGAGGCAGGAGAATTGCCTGAACCCAGGAGGCGGAGGTTGCGGTGAGCCGAGATCGCGCCATTGCACTCCAGCCTGGGTAACAAGAGCGAAACTCCGTCTCAAAAAAAAAAAAAAAAAAAAAAAAAAAAAGAAAAAGAAAATGAAAGACAAGCTACAGAAATAAAACATTTGCAAACCACATATCTGACAAAATAATAGTATCTGGACTATATAAAGAACTCTTAAAACTCAACAGTAAAAAAAACAAGCAATCCAAAAACCAAAAAAAACCAAGCAATCCAATTAGAAAACATGCAAAAAACATGAGCAGATATTTCACCAAAGAGGATATAAAATGATAAATAAGCACACAAAAGCATGTTCTTGTTCAACATCATTACTTATTAGGAGAATGCAAATTAAATCCACAGTGAGATCACCGCACACTTATCAGAATAGCGTAAATAAAAAGTAGTGACAACACCAGGTTTTGGCAGAGAAACTGGATTGCTCATACGTTGCTGATGAGAATGTAAAATGATACAGCTACTCTAGAAAACAGTTTGGCAGTTTTTTCTTTACAAAATGAAACACACAACTACCGCTTGACCTAGCAATTGCACTGCTGGATATTTGTCCCAGAGAGACTAAAACTTGTGTTTACACAAAAACCTGTAGATGAACTACTTTGTCCTCTTTGCTAAATGGGAATTAGGAGCCTACACTTCGTAAAAAAGTCTGGAACTGCTTCCTTTTCTTTTAACTTTGTATATATATATAAAAGCATGATCCACATCTATAAAAAGGTATGTATCATAAATGTATAGCTCATTTAACTTTAACATACTAACCACGCTCATGTAACCAGCTCCCAGATGGAGAAACAGAACATAACCAGAACTCCAGAAGCCCTTTCCATGTCCTCTTCCATTCTGTGCCCTACCCTCAGGCGTGACCACTTTGTGAACTTCTCATATCACAAATTAGTTTCGCCTGCTATAACACAGAAACAGAATCATGCAGAACATGCCCTTGTGTGTCTGCTTTTGCTTCAACATTATGTTTTCAAGATTCATCCATATTATTGCATGTATTTGTGCATTTTTTAATTAATTAATTAATTTTTTAAATATGAGGTTTCACCATGTTGGCCAGGTTGGTCTTGCACTCCTGACCTCAAGTGATCTGCCCGCCTCAGCCTCCCAAAGTGCTGGGATTACAGGAGTGAGCCACCGCGCCCAGCCATATTTGTGCATTTTTTATTCTCATTGCTGTGTAGTTGTCCTAGTACATTTGCATTGTTATAAAGGAAATCAGAGACTGGATACTTTATTTTAAAAAGAGGTTTGGCTGGGTGCGGTGGCTCACACCTATAATCCTAGCTCTTTGGGAGGCTGAGGCGGGCGGACCATTGTTCCCTGGCCTAACTGGGCCCACTGAAAACTCTTGGTCTTTCTACATACTGACGCCTCTGCTGGGAATATGCTTATCCACTTGCCTTCAAGACTTGACCAATCAAATGTCACCCCTTCAGCTTCCTCCAAGTATTTGGTTACTACCCAGAGCACTGTATTGACATATCTGAAATAGCTTTTCAGGAAAAATCCAAAATTCTTAACCCAATTTATAAGGTACTACATGATCTAACTCTGCTTCAGCCATATGTACTACTATTCTTAATATTGGCTTGTATGAGAAATTAAAAATAAAAACACCTGTGAAAAACAGGGAGAGAGCACATAGGTGTTTTTATTTTTAATTTTTCATACAAGCCAAATTCTTCCTCTACCTCAAGCTTCCATTCACACTCCCCCCTCCCTCTCCCCCATCCCTCCCCTCCCTTCCCCTCCCCTCCCTTCCCTTCCCTTCCTTTCCTTCCCTTCCCTTTCCTTTCCTCTCCTCTCCTTTTTTGAGAGAGGGTCTTGCTCTGCTGCCCAGGCTGGATTGCAGTGTCAGCAATCACAGCTCAATGCGGCCTCAACCTCCTGGGTTCAAGCAATTCTTCTACCTCAGCCTCCCAAGTAGCTGGCACTACAAGCACATGGCACCACACCCAGCTAATTTTTGTATTTTTTATAGAGTTGGGGTTTTGCTATCATTTTCAACTCCTGGGCTCAAGTGATCCTCCTACCTTGGCCTCCTAAAGCGCTGGGATAACAGGTATGAGCCACTGTGCCTGGCCCACGCTATTTTCTTAGCTGCATCATTTCTAATCATCCTTCTCCCCAAGTCTTCATTCATCAAATGTTGCTTCCTCAAAGAATTTGGTCTAGGCCTCCTATCCTAGTCCAGGTCCCCCTGTTCTACATAACCAGAGCAACATCTATCCTATTAAAGCATCTAACAAAATTATAACTAAGTACCTATAAAGTAGCTTGTTCACTGTCTGGCTGCCCTTCTCTAACCAGTGAACTCCATAATAACAGGAACTATGCAGAAATGGATCCTTAAGAAAAGGATTATTTCATGCTAACTTTTAGGTTGTTCATAGTTCCAGCATATAAATCTCTGGTTCTCCCTTAACCTATTTATACACACACACACACACACACACACACACACACACACACACACTTCCCTGAATCTGTTTATATTAGACACACACACACACACACACACACACACACACACACAGTCTTGTGTGAAGGATTTGTTGTATGGAAATTGTGAAAATCAAGGAAAATAGCCAGGTTTAACGTTTGGGTTGAAGCAGTGCCAAAGTGTGACAACAGAAGCCTAATGCTAAGACAATCACTTAACAGGGGTAGTTTAGCAGGAGTCAAAGGTTAGAGATGAGAGTGACCATAAAAATACAAGTCTCATCTTTCAAAATAGACAAGACTATTGGATAATGGATTGAATTGTAGACAGTGGGTCGAAGGGAGTGTGAATTAGTTTTATCTAGTGATCTTAAGATGTGGGAAAATCCCAGATGACATTTGGTTATAATTTTGTCTGTTTTCATATCCGTCAGTCTACTGGAAAGTGAACTGCTTGAGGACAAGTACTGTGTCATTCATCTAATGATCTCTGATTTGGCACTCTGGGGGCACAAATAAATGTTTATTGAATTAATGGATATATGATACACTCTGGAGAACTAGGGATTTGATATATTAGCTCTCTTATGTGTCTGTAAATTTCAAAAGATATTCTGCTTAGTATAAAGAAACAGATTGGAAATAGTAGCATTTCAAATATCAGATGTGATCAAGTGTGAATGTCTTACTGGCTATTCAAATTATGCATACAGATAATCCCATTGTCTGCCTGTGAGCAAAGCCTGTTCTATTTATACATATAAAAACTGAGGGGTAGGTGGAAAGAGTGTATGTCCTTTTTGTGCATTAGTTATTATCTCTTCACTGACTCTATTGTAAATTTCTTCAACTACCATTAAAAAATACAGTATATCTCTTTACTATATTTGATTATGAGGGAAGCTGTCACCTCCTACATTATTCACAGCTTGTCAAAAAGAAGAAACACAAAGAGCCTTGGTGATGCTGAAAAACTTTTAGTATTTAAATATCAAATACATGTTTTAATAAATTTTTTATCATTAAATAAGCCACTTAACGATGGAGCTATGTCTTTGAAATGTATTGTTAGGTGATTTCATCATTGTACAAACATCAGAGTGTACCTACACAAACCTGGATTATGTGTCCTAATATACACCTTGCCTGTATGGTGTAGCCTATTGTTTCTGAGGCAGGAGAATAGGGTCTGCTGGCAGGTAACCTAAGGCCAATTCATGCTGACTTCCTAGAACTAAATCTAAAGGAAAACCCCAACTTTTCAAAACTAAGTAACAAAAGGACCAGAGGCTACTCCCTTTGCAAACTCCCTTCCCTTTTTCTATGCCACAAATGGAAAATTGAAAGTTGCACCATTGGTTGCTTTCTGCAACCAATCAGACTGATTGCAGGCCAAGCCTTCTTTTGCATAGGGGTGTAACTTTGTAACTTCACTTCAACCTCTGATTGGTTGCTTTCCAAAACCAATCAGACTGATTGTGGCCACTACTTTATTTACATAGAGTGTACACCAAGCGACCAATGGGAAACCACCAGAGGGTATTTTAACCCCAGAAAATTTTGTTATGGGCCTCTTCAGCCCCTATGCTCAGCCCACTCCCACCTTGTGGAGTGTACTTTCATTTTTAATAAATCTCTGCTTTTGTTGCTTCATTCTTTCCTTGCTTTGTGTGTTTTGTCAAAAGCATTATTTGAAATGCCAAAAACCTCGACACCCTCCACCAGTAACACTTCTAGGCTACAAACCTGTACAGCATGTCTGTACTGAATACTGTAGGCAATTGTAACACAATGGTAAGTAGTTGTGTATCTAAACATAGAAGAAGTGCAGTAAAAATACAATATAAAATATAAACAATGGTACACCTGGCCAGGTATGGTGGCTCATACTTGTAATCCCAGCACTTTATGAGGTGGAGGTGGATGAATGGCTTGAGCCCAGGAGTTCGAGACTAGGCTGGGCAACATGGAGAAATCCCATTTCTGCAAAAAACAGAATATTAGCAGGGTATGGTGGTACACACCTGTAGACACAAGTACTCAGGAGACTGAGGTGGGAGGATCACCTGAGCCTAGGGAGGTCGAGCCTGCAATGAGCTGTGATTGCACCATTGCACTCCACCCTGGGCCACAGAGTGAAACCCTATCTAAAAAGAAAAGAAAAAAAAGAGTACACCTATATAGAGCACTTACCATGAAGGAGTCTACAGGACTAGAAGTTGCTCTAGGTTGGGTCAGTAACTGAGTGAGTGGTGAGTGAATGTGAAGGCCTGGGATTTCACTATATACTGCAGTAGACTTTATAAACACTGTACGTTTAGGCTACACTAAATTTATAAACTGTATTTTCTTTATTTTTTTAAAGTTTTTCTCACCTCATTGCCCAGCCTGGTCTTGAACCCCTAGCTCAAGCGATCCTTCTGCCTTGGCCTCCCACAGTGCTGGAATTACAGGTGTGAGCCACAGTGTCTGGCCTCAGTATTTTCTTTCTTCAATAATAAATTAAATTTAGCTTACTGTAACTTTTTCATTTTATAAAAAAAAAAAATTGTTTTGAGGCAGGGTCTCACTCTGTCTCCCAGGTTGGAATACAGTGGTGAGATCCTGGCTCACTGCAGCCTCCATCCCCCAGGTTTAAGCAGTCTCCCACTTCAGCCTCCCAGGTAGCTGGGACTACAGGCACATGCCACCACTCCTGGCTAATTTTTCATTTTTTTATACAGTTGGAGTATTGCTATGTTGCCAGGGCTGGTCTTGAATTCCTGGGCTCAAGTGAACCTCCTGCCTTGGCCTCACAAAGTGCTGGGATTACAGATGTGAGCCATGGTGGCCAGCTATGAACTTTTAAATTTTAACTTTTTGACTCTTTTGTAATAATACTTAGCTTAAAAAACAAACACATTGGCCCAGGTGTGGTGGCTCACACCTATAATTCCAGCACTTTGGGAGGCCAAGGTAGGTGGGTCACTTGAGGTGAGAAGCTCCAGACCAGCCTGGCCAACATGGTAAAACCTTGTCTCCACTAAAAATACAAAATAGCCAGGCATGGTGGCACATGACTCTAATCCTAGCTACCAGAAAGGCTGAGGCGGGAGGACCCCTTGAAGCAGAGGTTGCAGGGAACCAAGTTTACACCACTGCACTCCAGCCTGGGCCACAGAGTGAGACTCCATCTAAAAAAAAAAAAAACACCAAAAAACAAAAAAACACACACATTGTACTGCTGCACAAAATATTTTTGTATCCTTACTTTTTATTTTCTTTCCTATTTTTCTATTTTTATATATTCTTTCTTTTTAAATTTTTTTTTGTTAAAAATGCAGACACAGGCCGAGGAGGGAGGATCATGAGGTCAAGAGATCAAGACCGTCCTGGCCATGGTGAAACCCTGTCTCTACTAAAAATACAAAATTTAACTGGGCGCGGTGGCACGCACCTGTGGTCCCAGCTACTTGGGAGGCTGAGACAGAAGAATCGCTTGAACCCAGGAGGCGGAGGTTGCAGTGAGCCGAGATTGTGCCACTGCACTCCAGCCTGGTGACACAGCAAGACTCTGTCTCAAAAAAAAAAAAAAAAATGCAGACACAAACACACACATTAGCCTCAGCCTACACAGGGTCAAGATAATTGATATCACTCTCTTCTACCTCCGCATCTTGTCTCACTAGAAGGTCATCAAACATGGAGCTTTCATCTCCTTTGATAAGGATGACTTCTTCTTAAATACCTCCTGAAGGACCTGCCTGAGGCTGTTTTACAGTTACCTCTTTTTAAAAAATAAGTAGAAGGAGCATAGTCTAAAATAACAATAAAAGGTATAGTATAGCAAATACATAAACTAGTAACAGTCATTTATTATCAAGTATCATGTACTGTACATGAGTAAATATGCTATACTCTTCTTTTTTTTTTTTTTTTTTTTTTTTTTTTTTGAGACAGAGTCTCACGGTGTTGCCCAGGCTGGAGTGCAGTGGTACAATCTCGGCTCACTGCAACCTCTGCCTCCTGGATTCAAGCAATTCTCTTGCCTCAGCTCTTGAGTAGCTGGGACTACAGGCATGTGCCACCATACTCAGCTAATTTTTTGTATTTTTAGTAGAGATGGCTTTTCTCCGTGTTAGTAAGGATGGTCTTGATCTCCTGACCTCATGATCCGTCCACCTTGGCCTCCCAAAGTGCTGGGATTACAGGAGTGAGCCAATGCGCCCGGCAGTACAACAAATTCCTAACAGGAATTCTACAAGGAGAAGAATACAAAGAAATTACAAAAATATAAGAGTGAAAATTTTGAATAATTGATGAATTCAAAAAACACAAATCCCCACAAAATAAAAAGGAAACCACATCTCGGTACATTTTAGTGAAATAACAGAAGGTCTAACAAATTTCTAAAATAATGAGAGAAAAATTCATTCTTTTAGCTATGGTTTTCCTTAGGAGAAACTGAACTCCAAATATACTCTAGTTCAAATGAAGTGAAGTGGATACAATGGCTGGAAGAAAATGATTTTGGAATGAAAAATTCAAAACTTGAAAATCATACAGGAACTAGAAAAAACTCAACATTTCTCAGCCAGGTATGGTGGCTCATGCCTGTAATCCAGCACTTTGGGAGGCCAAGGCGGCCTTTTTTCCTCCTAAATCCTCAGACCAGATCTTACATTCTTGTTCTTTTAATAACTGCAATTCAGCAGAAGTCTGGATATTTGATTACATTAGAATGAAGCATTCTAATATAATTAAAATACTTCTGAAGATTATGTTTCTGACCGGGTGTGGTGGCTAACCCCTGTAATCCCAGCACTTTTCAGGGCTGAAGCGGGCAGACTGCTTGAGCCCAGGAGTTCAAGACCTGCCTGGGCAACACATTGAGACTCTGCCTCTACAAGAAATTAAAAATTAGCCAGGTATGGTAGCATGCACCTGTAGTCCCAGTCACTTAGGAGGCCGAAGTGGGAGGAGATTTCTCAAGGGCCCCATTTTCTCATATTGTATATTTCCTTCCCTTCTGTCCACCTACAGTCTAATCTGCATCCCAGTTTAGATCACCCTCCTGATACATATGTCAACATACCCATCCCATAGGCATTCTGCCTCCTAAGTTGTTCCTGCTGTGTTCTTTATCTCAGTGAAGGACTTCACTATTTACCTTGCATCATCTTGTCTTTCCTTTTTCATTTTTCACATTCAGTCAACTACTAAGCCCAAGCCATTCTGCTGAAGTATCTCTCAATTTCAACTGACATTCAGGCCATGATTATGTCACACCTTAAGGGGTCCTCCATTTCCCAATCTTGTCAGTTCCAACCCATTTTCCAGAAGAAGGCAAAGTGATTTTTTTTTTAAGAGGATCAAGTCTAATGGAGTGATTCTTAAACAATGTAAATTATATCATTCCACCGCTATGCTTAACATCGTTTGGAAGTTTGTCTTTAGGATAAAGCTCTGAATTCCTCAGGATTTCCTTCTCAGTCTCATTTCTCCCTATCCTGTCTTGCGCTATTTTGAACTTAGAATTTCTAGAATACATGCTTGCAGCTTCAGAGCTGTTCTCTCAGCTGAAATACATGTTCTCCTCCCTCCTTTTACTTTTCTTTTTCTTTTTTTTGAGACGGAGTTTCGATCTCCTTGCCCAAGCTGGAGTGCAATGGTGCGATCTCTGCTCACTGCAGCCTTCGCCTTCCGGGTCCAAGCGATTCTCCTGTCTCAGTCTCCGGAGTAGCTGTGATTACAGGTGCGAGCCACCACGCCTGGCTGTATTTTTGTATTTTTAGTAGAAACGGGGTTTCACCATGTTAGCCAGGATGGCCTCAAACTCCTGACCTCAGATGATCCGCCCGCCTCGGCCTCCCACAGTACTGGGATTTCCAGCGTAAGCCACCATGCCCAATTCTCCCTCCTTTTTCTTTTCTATTCTTTTGAGACTGAGTCTCGGTCTGTTGCCCAGGCTGGAGTGCAATGGTGCTATCTCGGCTCACTGCAGCCTCCACCTCCCGGGTTCAAGCGATTCTCCTGCCTCAGCTTCCCGAGTAGCTGGCATTACAGGCGTCTGCCACCACGCCCAGCTAATTTTTGTATTTTTAGTAGAGATGGGGTTTCAGCATGCTGGCCAGGCTGGTCTCGAACCCCTGATCTCAGGCGACCCTCCCGCCCCGGCCTCCCGAAGTGCTGGTATTACAGGAGTGAGCCACCGAGCCTAGTCCCTCCTTCCTTTTTCTAACCAACTTTGCACTCAACCCTTACAGCTTAATTTAAGTATCTCCCTCTCAACTCCTTTGTTTAAACTTCTTTGTAGAGTTCCCAAGGCTTCCTGTACTTATCTAGCAATTAAGAGCATTATCTTGTAATTCACGTCTTTATTTCTGCTAGACTAAGTCCTTGGGAGGGCGGAAACCAAGTTAAACTTTCCATTTCAATAGCCTAAACGGAGCGCCTTACACACAAAACAGTTGTTCAATTAGTATTTATTCAGTGAGTAACTATTTTCTTTGGAATGATGGCGGCCAGAATACCAGAAAGATGGGGTCTTAAAAGGGACAGAATTATAATTCTAGAAGGAATAAGTGGGATGGAGTAAATAAATCTATAAGGAGCAAGTGGGTACGTGGACTTTTTCATAAACCCCTGTAACCTAGAAGCTGGGGGTGCCCGGCTAGGGGGACCAGGCCAACCCGGCTGCCGACCGCCGCCTGCCGCGGCGACTGGGGCTCCGGTGGGCTGCTGGGGCCAGTGCGCGACCCCCAGCGAGGCAGGACAATAGCTTGGAATTCGGCCTCGTGTTTCCGGTGGGGCAGCCTCGCGCTGGTCCAGTGAGGCCGGGGGCTCGGGGCTCGGAGCCGTGCCGACAGCGAGGAAGGCGCGGACCCCTGCGCTCCAGCGGCAGCTACCGCCTCCTCCCACTACGCCATCGCCCCGCCCCGCCCCGCCCCGCCCCGGAAGTGACTTGAGGCCGGTCCGGAACCTCTGGGCCTGGTGGCTGCAGCGTCACAAGCCGAGCCGGTGCGGGGCGGGCGGAGCGGTCGCTGCTGCCGCCAACGAACCGGGAACCGCGCGGGGCCCAGCAGCACGCCGGCCAGGGAAGGGGCCTAGCGATCGGTCCCAGGACGGCGGCCCCAAGGCGACGACGACGCGGAGGAGGCGGAGCCCGGAGAGGGGTGGGGGTCGGGGAGGGCTAGGGTGGGAGGGGGTGGGGGGGGTGTCCCTGGGCTCATGGAGCCGGCCGAGCGGGCGGGAGGCGGAGAGCCCCCGGAGCCTGGCGGGCGTCCCGAGCCACGGGGCTTCGTCCCGCAGAAGGAAATCGTCTACAACAAGCTGCTACCCTATGCCGAGCGCCTAGACGCCGAGTCCGACTTGCAGCTGGCCCAGATCAAATGCAACCTGGGCCGGGCCGTGCAGCTCCAAGAGCTATGGCCCGGGGGCCTCTTCTGGACCAGGAAACTCTCCACGTAAGTGTGCCCGGGCCTGCGGCCCAGGCGAGGGGGAAAGGCTCAGTAAGAGGTATCGGAGGTGGGTGCTCTTTGTCCAGAGGACTGGACCCTTAGCTCTGTCCTCGCTGGAGCTGTCCCCGAGCGGTTGTCCCACGGTCATGACAGAGCCAGTGGAGCACTCAAGCCGTTCTCCTTGCCACATTCCTATGGGACTTCCCGGGTCCTCACCGGCCATCTATGTCCTCCCCAGCTGCTTCTCCCGAAGCGTTCGGTTTGTTTTCTTCCCACTTGTGGGGCCCTGGGGAGCCCGAGGGCTCCGGGCCCCGAGGGAGAGAGGTGAGCCGTTCCCAAGAGTCCTCTTGGACCTTGGCGCATGGGAGAGGCGGGGCAGAGAGGATTTGTCTTTGAGGGAGTTCCTTGACTTCTTCTGTCTGTGCTTCCTCTGGTTCTTCCTTCCCCTGCGATCCCCAGCTCTTCACATCTCCATTGGCGTCTAGTAACTTTCTGAATGGGAAGGAAGCCATAGGGAAACTTAGGGGTTCTGCTTTTTTGGGGCCCGCTCAGACCTGGCGGAGTTGATTGAAAAGGTTGGTTTAAAGTTAGACCTCATTCTTGAGCTTAACGTCTTTGACGTTAATGTTGACAACGTTGTTTAAGATTCTAAGGATTGTGTGTTGCTCCTGTCGTGACATTTCTTTTGGAAAGACCTTTAAGATACTGAAGAAAACAGGGAATAGCGCTATCAGGATGTTTAGGGCGATATTGGTATCAGGCTTGAGTTAATTTGTTGAGTTGCTCAGATTAACGTAGATTACCTAAATCAGCTTCAGGAGTTACGTTGTTCTTTATAAACTATCTTCAAACTATAGTGTCAATGAAATTAGAAAAAAAAAAACTAGTAAAAATACAGTCGGGGGAAAAAAGTTTAGATTTACTTGCTGGATGGGCGTCTTTACTGTGTCCGAAGAACTTTTTAAGAAAGAATTTTGCTGTATCTCGTTTGGTTAACTGTACATAAACTCTGGTAACATGGTATGTTCACGCATGTGGATATGGATGGGTGAACACACAAAACAAAGTCACTTATTCAGTGTTTACCCAAATCTGCTGATTGAACTGAGTGATGACTCAGGGTTTTATAATAGTCTTGTCTATATTTCTTCACTGGATGATTCTTATTTGCCAGTTATTAGGGGGCCTCTGACAAATTTCTCATTTCCACTTGAGGGGTGGGTGGGAGTAATTACCTTTTTAATTAAAAAGAAACATAGCTAAAACATGTAATTTGCCCTCTTCCAAGAGGGATCATGAAATGTCAAGGTTAACTCTCTTGTTGACTAGAGTATAAAGAAGTTTTTGGTGTTAGGATTCTTAGGAGAATGGGGGTGAGGGGCAGAAGCAGGAATGCAACAGGGAAAAGAACCACGGTTAGTCAAAAAAGAATATAAATAGTTACAATCCAAATGCTTTTTCAAGTGAGCCTCCTAGGTTTTTGTGTTACTCAGGCACAGTAAAAATAGTCACTTTGTCACAGTAATTCCCCATTTTAATCACTTGAATTAGACTTGCCAGAGAATACCTACCATTTCTGGGGACATAAACAGCCTTTTTTTAGATGTACAGTATATAAATATGCCATGGTGTGAAGGCATGTCTGGTGTGGATTTATGAACCTAGAATCTACCAACTCATAATTAAGCATTGTTTTCTGAAGTATTTACTGTTACCAAGTTTGGTAAGTTAGCACCCGAGTTTTGTTATTGTTTGGCTTATTAGGTAAAAAGTTTTTACCTAGAAAGGGTTAAAAATAACAGTGGAGCTAATGTTTAGTGTTTAGAGCTGAACTGCAGATAGCTTGATGGCTTAATACCCATGAACCCATGGTATTAAGTTTATATCTAAATAACCAGCAAGAAATGCTATCGGGTAGAATTTTATTTTGGAATAGTGGTTAGATGCTGGAAGCTGATTGGTGGGATTGCACTATGAGACATTTTGAACGCAGTGGGACATGTTGTGATCTTGGTTGGGTGTGTTTTTTTTTTCTCCCTAAGTCATGTTAAGGTGACCTGTTTATAGTTGTGCTTGTTGTTTTTTCAGTCTTCTGTGTTGCATAAGTGAACATCTGAATAATGCCAAAACGTGTGATGAAAGCTGAGTGGTCATATTTAGTTCTTCGGAGAATAGAAAGTGGTAATGAAAAGAAAATCTAGTTTCTCCCACTAGCTCTGAGACTGTGGGAAAGTTACTTAATCATGTGTTTCAGTATTCTTGTGCTTGAAATGAGGGGACTAGACTAAATAATTTTTTTTTTTTTTTTTTTTTGAGATGGAGTCTCGTTCTGTCACCCATGCTGGAGTGCAGTGGGCTCACAGCAACCTCTACCTCTCAGATTTAAGCGATTCTCCTGCCTCAGCCTCCCAAGTAGGTGGGATTATAGGCAAGTTCCACCACGCCCAGCTAATTTTTTTATTTTTAGTAGAGACAGGATTTCACCATGTTGGTCAGACTAGGCTTGAACTCCTGACCTCAAGTGATTTGCTTGCCTTGGCCTCCCAGAGTGCTGAGATCACATGTGTGAGCCACTGCACCTCGCCTGGACTAAATAATTGAGAACCGTTTCTGCTGTGGTATTCTGCAGTTTTATTTTTTTAATCCTGTCAAGCTTCACATCAGTCAATGTGTGTATCTTTGTACAAGAACTGTTTGAAGAATTTGTAAAGTACTGGTAAACAGTTGCACAGGTCAAGTACATTCTAAAGACCAAAGTGTAAATGCAGTTGAGAGGCACTGGGACTATCTCCCCTACCAGAAATGTGCACCCCCTAATCAGGACATCAGAGGTGTGTCTGGGACCAAGTTCTGGTTTGGGAGATTCTCAAGCTTTACATTTGTTCCCTCTTTTTGGCTTTTTCTTTTTTTTTTTTTTTGAGACAGTCTTGCTGTGTTGCCCAGACTGGAGTGCAGTGGCACAATCTCGGCTCACTGCAACCTCTACCTCCCTGGTTCAAATGATTCTCCTGCCTCAGCCTCCTGAGTAGCTGGGATTACAAGTGTGCGCTGCCATACCAGACTAAGTTTTGTATTTTTAGTAGGGACGGGGTTTCACCATGTTGGCAAAGGGTGGTCTTGAACCCAGGTGATGTGCCCCCGTCGGCCTCCCAAAGTGCTGGGATTATAGGTGTGAGCTACTACACCCAGCCTTTTTTGACTTTTTTTCTTCATTTTTAATAGTTTAAATCCATTTTGAGACTTTCAGATGTTTTTAGCATCTCTGAAGAAGGTTATTTCTATAGATTTAAATACTTGGCCATGTGATATAGGCTCTCCAGTACAGACAGTTTAAAGTACTAGAACTGTCTGATCAAGAGCGATTGTGTGATGTAATAACTCACAAAGCAAATTTTTTTTTTTTTTTTTTTTTTTTGAGATGGAGTTTCTTTTGCTCTTGTTACCCAGGCTGGAGTGCAATGGCGCAATCTCGGCTCACTGCAACCTCCGCCTCCTGGGTTCAGGCAATTCTCCTGCCTCAGTCTCCTGAGTAGCTGGGACTACAGGCACGCGCCACCATGCCCAGCTCATTTTTTGTATTTTTAGTAGAGACGGGGTTTCACCATGTTGACCAGGATGGTCTCAATCTCTTGACCTCGTGATCCACCCGCCTCAGCCTCCCAAAGTGCTGGGATTACAGGCGTGAGCCACTGCGCCTGGCCCCAAAGCAAATTTTTCATAAAGCGGTAAACAAATCAGAGAAGTTGAGGAAACAGAGAAAGTAGGAACAAATTAACGGTCTTTGGACAATAGCAGACAGCTCATGGACACTGTAAGTGAAATATGAGAATGAAGGGAATTGAAAAGTATTCTTTTTTTAAAATTTAAATTTAATTAAAAAAAATTTTTTTTAAGAGATGGGGTTTCACTGCGTTAGCCAGAATGGTCTCTATCTATCTCCTGACCTTGCGATCCGCCTGCCTCAGCCTCCCAAAGTGCTGGGATTATAGGCGTGAGCTGCGCGCCCAGTCTAAAGAAAGGTATTCTTAAAACTTGATTTTGTCACGCCTGTAATCCCAGCACTTTGGGAAGCCTAGGGGGTCAGATCACGAGGTTAGGAGTTCCATGCTAGCCTGACCAACATGATGAAAAGCCGTCTCTACTAAAAATACAAAAATTAGCCTGGCGTGGTGGTACGCACCATAATCCCAGCTACTCAGGAGGCTGAGGCAGGAGAATTGCTTGAACCTGGGAGGTGGAGGTTGCAGAGAGCCAAGATCATGCCACTGCACTCCAGCCTGGGTGACAGATCAAGACTCCATCTAAAAAAAAAAAAATTAAACATGAAATTGGATTCCTCAGGCAAATTAAAACCTTACTGCTTAAAAAAAAAAATTCTCCCTTGATAGTAGAACTCCTGAAACTTCCTCTGGGCTCCAAAACATACTATTTGAAAAATCACTTGGGTGCTCTGGGTATGGTGGCTCAATGCCTGTAATCCTGCCCTTTGGAAGGCTGGGATTATTTGAGGCCAGGAGTTCCCTGGCCAATGTGGTGAAACGCAGTCTCTACTAAAAATACAAAAATAAGCACTTACCTGTAATCCCAACTACTAGGGAGGCTGAGGCAGAAGAATCGCTTGAACCTGGGAGGCAGAGGCTACAGTGAGCAGAGATCGCGCCACTGAACTCCAGCCTGGGCGACAGAGGGGGAGACTTGTCTTAAAAAAAGAAAAAAATCACTTGACCTTTCTAGCTCTGTGTTCCTTTTCAACTAGTCTGGACGAAAGGGAGGGAAAAGGAGGGAGAGTAAGTGAATGGGTAATTATTTCCTACAACTTATCCCATCTATGATTCGTGTGTGCGCGCGCGCGCGGGCGTGCGTGTGTTTTAAACAGAATTTTAGTAAAGTATGTGGGTTTGGTGTAATATGAAGCAAATTTAGATCCCTTGTTTGCTACAGTGACATGTTCTGTATTGTTTTATGATTAAGTGCCTGCATTATACTGTGAAGTCATTTTATTTGCTAATTAAACTGTGGCACCCTTTAGAATTACAAGTACAATTGTTTATTATTACAAATATTATATAGCCTTTCTGAATCAATTATCCCAGTTGATACCACATACCATATTTAATTAGATTAAATAACCACCAGAAACTTAAGTGTAGTCAAGGTATGAGTTGTCAAATACACAGACCTCCTCTTGTGGAAAGTAACAAGTGGCCACTGGAGCACCCACATTCATATCTCTGTGTTGGGAAAGAAAGGAAATACTAACTGCGGAATCTGCATTTTCTGTTATGAGGCACTTAAGAATATCTAATGATGCCGAGTGCGGTGGCTCAAGCCTGTAATCCCAGCACTTTGGGAGGCCGAGGCGGGTGGATCACGAGGTCAAGAGATCGAGACCATCCCGGTCAACGTGGTGAAACCCCGTCTCTACTAAAAATACAAAAAATTAGCTGGACGTGGTGGCGCGCGCCTGTAATCCCAGCTACTCAGGAGGCTGAGGCAGGAGAATTGCCTGAACCCAGGAGGCGGAGGTTGCGGTGAGCTGAGATCGCGCCATTGCACTCCAGCCTGGGTAACAAGAGCGAAACTCTGTCTCAAACAAACAAACAAACAAACAAACAAAAAAGAATATCTAATGATTATAGTATTGAAATTGAAGTACACAGTAAATGCAAGTGGTTTTATTTGTAAAAGAATCTTGAAATCTTACAAATTACCAAACTTATCAGTGAGAACCAGTTACAGAGAGTGATAGCAGAGGTTTGTTAGTTAATAAGTGTTCATTCGAAATGAGAACCAAGGTTTCTTTGTAGTGAGAAAGTTGATTTTCCATAGGGAGAAAAAAAGTAAGTGATTTTGGAGAACATGAATTTTTTTGACAAAGTTGTATAATAGCACAAGAAGACGCATTTCATAATGATTTTTTCAAAAATAATAAATTTTATTGCTGAGAGCAGTTTTTAGGTTCACAGCAAAGTTGAATGGAAAGTGTAGAGTTCCCATATACCCTGTGTCCCTACACATGCACACATTTGACTTTTCATGACACTGTCATACATATACTTTTTTCCAAAAATATTTGAGGCCCTTACCATTTTCCAGAAACCTCTCAATAATTTCCTGAAAACAGTTTGTCAGTTTTCTTTTCACTAGTTTATTGGCTATTTCTTCCTGAACATCACTGGCCAATGAGCATATGTGTGTTTCTGATTTGAAGATTTTAGTATTTAAACTCTATTCATTAAACATTTTTTTATTATGAATAATACCAAAAATATACAAAAGAAGATAATAATATAATGAGCCTTGTCACCCATCATCAGTTAACTCATGGCAAGTTATATTCTTTTTATCATCCCCTTTCCCCATTGTTTTTGAAGCACATTACTTTATTCATAAATGTTTCCAGTATGTATCTTTAAAGGAAAAGGAATTTTTTTTAAAAAAAGTAATACCAATACTATTATAAAACTTGAAAATACTAACATCTATTATCACTTTGATCAATCTCATGAGGTTCTGCTTCTTCGCCACATTTGTGGTTTTACTATTGAGTTTTCATTTTATTTGTATTGTTTTGTCTAAGGTTTACTATAGTAGTTGATTAATGAACATTTTCCCATTATGACATCTTTCATTTCTGCCTCTTACCTTTGAAGACTTAGACTGAGTCCTGGGGTAACAGGTACTCTTTTAAGTTACCTTCATTAAAAAATGACACAGAGGCTCATAGGTTAGTGCACAGTCATGGTTAACACGATGTACTAGAGACAGATGTCAGTCTTCTTTGAACACATTTTTTTTTAGTACATTGCATGAGCTGGGCACTGGTTTTGGCATTTGAGATGTATCAGTGAAAATTTTCTGCTCTCTGGAAGTCCCAATGTGCTCTTTTTGTGTGTGTGGTTTTTTTTGAAGAGACAGTCTTGGTCTGTCACCCAGGCTGGAAACATAGGGAGTGCAATCATAACTCCCTGTTTTAGCCTTGAGCTCCTGGGCTCAAGTGATCCTCCCACCTCAGCCTCCTGAATAGCTTGGACTACAGACATATGCCACCACGCCAAGCTAATTTTTAAAGTTTTTGTAGAGACAGAGTCTTGCTGTGTTGCTCAGGCTGGCCTTGAACTCTTGGGCTCAAGAGATCCCACCTTGGCCTCCTGAAAGTGTTGGGATTACCTGTGTGAGCCACCGCATATGGTATGTGTGCTTTCTTTTAGTGCATATTTTTGTTCATTTAGGACAGACCAGGCTAGGTGGTAACTTCATCAAAAAATTTGAAGAAAATAGGAATTCTGAATGTATTGTTTGAAAAGAAAATCTCATTCTGACCAGTGCGTTTTAATGCCTTACTTTGAAACACTAAGAAAGGCAGTTAGAAAAAAAAAAAAGTATCATTTGATGTTCTTCTGAGATCTGAATGTCATTTAAGAATGGTTTTCCTAGGTGTTCTTTCTGCAGTGCTGAGAATAAAATTGTATTTGAAATATATGTCTTTAATTGAAATGGAGGCAAATTTTTATTGTTTTTTTAGGCAAGCTTGTAAATAAGCATATAACTTCTAAGAACTGTTTTCCTTTTTTTTTTTTTTTTGAGACAGAGTCTTGCTCTGTCGCCAGGCGCTGGGCTGGAATGCAGTGGCGTGATCTCGGCTAACTGCAACCTCCACCTCCTGGGTTCAAGCAATTCTTCTGCCTCAGCTTCCCGAGTAGCTGGGACTACAGGCGTGCTCCACCACGCCCAGCTAATTTTTGTATTTTTAGTAGAGGGGGGGTTTCACCATGTTGGTCAGGATGGTCTCGATCTCTTGACCTTGTGATCTGCCTGCCTCGGCCTCCTAAAGTGCTGGGATTATAGATAGGCGTGAGACACCGCGCCCGGCCATAACTGTTTTTCTTATCATGGAACCTGGGAATTAACTTTTTTCTGTTAAATGAGACTTACTTTTTAGAGAATCCCCTTCTCCCTCTTCATACCCTTATTTTGAGACAGTGTCTTCCTCTGTCACCCAGGTTGGAGTGCAGTGGCGCCGTCACAGCTCACTGCACCCTCAACCTCCCAGGCTCAAGCAATCTTCCCATCCCAGCCTCCAGAGTAGCTGGGACCCTGGGCATGTAGCAGCACACCCAGCTAGGTTTTTATTATTTTATTTTTATTTTTATATTTGTAGACACAGGATCTCACTATGTTGCCAGGGCTGGTCTCAAACTCCTGGGCTTAAGTAATCTTCCCACGTCGGCCTCCCAAAGTGCTGGGATTTCACACATAAGCCAGTGCACCTAGCCCCTCTTCACTTCTTTTTAAATACAAAAATTCAAATATGTGTTTCTCACTAACCTTTGTAGAAAATTAAATTAAAACCTCATTCTGTATAAACACCAAACTGAGAGCATGGTAATAAAAGCAACAGTAAGCAAACAGCAACAAAAAACCCCTACATTTATTGAGACCCCTACTTGAATGTTAAAAGAGCACATACTACAAATATTCCCATTTGGAACCTTGAGGTTGGCTGCTTCCATATTTGGTTTACACTTAACTTTTCTTCTCTTTAAGTATACTCTCTCGATCCCTTGTTCATGCTTTTGTATTTTTTGTATACTTATGTTCCATTCTCTTTCTCTTTTTTTTTTTTCTGAGATGGGATCTTGCTATGTTGCCCAGGCTGGAGTGCAGTGGCTATTAACAGGCGCGATCCCACTACTGATCAGCACGGTAGTTTTAATTTGCTCTGTTTCCAACCTGGGCCGGTTCACCCCTCCTTAGGCAACCTGGTGGTCCCCCACTCCCGGGAGGTCACCATATTGATGCCGAACTTAGTGTGGACACCCCATTGGCATATCGCACTACAGCCCAGAACTCCTGGACTCAAGCAATCCTCTCACCTCAGCCTCTCGAGTAGCTGGGATTACAGGCACGCATTGCTGCACCCTGCTTATGTTCCATTCTTTACAGTGAGGTTTTTTTTTTTTTTTTTGAGACAGTTTCGCTCTGTTGCCCAGGCTGGAGTGCAGTGGCGTGATCTCGGCCCACTGCAACCTCTGCTTCCCGGGTTCAAGTGATTCTCCTGCCTCAGCCTCCCAAGTAGCTGGGATTACAGGCAGGTGTCTGCCACCATGCCCTGCTAATTTTTATGGTCTTAGTAGAGATGGGTTTTCTCCATGTTAGCCAGACTGGTCTTGAACTCCTGATCTCAAGTGATTCACCTTCTCAGCCTCCTCAGGTGCTGAGATTACAGGGACGAGCCACCGACCTGGCTAGTATAATTTTTTGATAGATAAATCATAAAATTTTAGTAGTGGTCATCATTGTATTATGCCAATTTGGCTTTTTTGGTGATATGCAGATCCTAAATTTTTTAGATTAAAAATATAATACTTTTTATCCTTTTCAAAAAAAAAAAACCTAACACCACTGCAGCTGTGAAGTGGGTATAGGAATAGTATTATAATGCAAACAAGTTGAAGACTGGTTAAGAATTATTAAAAATGAGACTGGATGAGGTTCTTCATGCCTGTGAATCCTAGCACTTTGGGATGCTGAGGCGGGTAGATAACATGAACTCAGGAGTTCAAGACCAGCCTGGGCAACATAGTGAAACCCTGTCTCTACAAAAAATACAAATATTAGCTGGGCATGGTGACATATGCCGGTAGTTCCAGTTATTCGGACGGCTGAGGTGGGAGACTGGCTTGAATCTGGGAGGCAGAGGTTGCAGTGAGCCAAGATTGTGCCACTGCACTCCAGCCTGGGCAACACAGCCAGACCCTGTCTCAACAACAACAACAACAACAACAAAAACACTAAAAAGAATTTTAAAAAATGCTTTAAATCTTCTAATGGTAGACAGTCTAAGTGGAATGTGTTTGTAATCTTTGGACTGTTACATGTGCATGTTTCATTTCATGTTTTGGCACTTTTTAATTAAATTAATTAACTTTTTGCAACCCTGCCACTGATTTTCTTTTTTTTTTTTTTTTTTTTTTTGAGGCGGAGTTTCGCTCTTGATACCCAGGCTGGAGCGCAATGGCGCGATCTCGGGTCACCGCAATCTCCGCCTCCTGGGTTCAGGCAATTCTCCTGCCTCAGCCTCCTGAGTAGCTGGGATTACAGGCACACGCCACCGTGCCCAGCTAATTTTTTTTTTGTATTAGTAGAGACGGGGTTTCACCATGTTGACCAGGATGGTCTCGATCTCTTGACCTCGTGATCCACCCGCCTCGGCCTCCCAAAGTGCTGGGATTACAGGCTTGAGCCACCGCGCCCGGCCTGATTTTCTTTTTTAAGCCAATGTTGAAGTATAAGTTTTTAGAGCAGGAAGTTTTATGAGTGCAAACTTACCATGTGAGTGTATGTATTTTCAGGCAGAAATTCTTTTATTTCTCTACTCAGGTGGCTTTTGAATGAAGTTAGTAATTTTGGGGCAGATTTATGAAGAGTTTAGTTGGGATGGATAGGTCACTTGCAAGCATCAAATCATGTCCGTTTTTGTAAACATAAAACAAATGGACATTTTCATTCTGTGTATGGCAAGTGGAATATTATTTAACAAGTTCAGGAATGATTTAGAAAGGTGATTTTTAAAAAAACAATCCTCATAATTTAGTAGGCAGAATTATCTTTTCACTTTGTGTTTTTCTGAGGGTACCTCAGTCTTGTGGACCCCAATGTAAAAACTATGTATATTATATATTTTTCCAAATTGTGGGTCACAAGAAAAGGGTTGTGAAATCAATTTGGAAGATACTGACCATTTTTTGTTTCATTTTGAGTGAACAAGATTAGAGTCATTAGAATGCATTTGGAAGTGGTGAGGTTGAAAGTTCATGTCCTTTGGCTCAGTTACATATATGTGTATGTGTGTACTGGGTTATGATATATTTATTACTATGGGTTATGGCTAAAAACTTTGAAAGCTGCTGGTTTAACAGGTTTCTTTCTGTACTTAAGACCATATAGTGAACACTTACTGAGATTTAAGGATATAAGGAATGAAAATGAAAGTTATAACAGTTTTTATAATATCAATAACCTGAGGGATTATAAAAGAGAACATTAATAGAAGGTTAAATGAGTGACATAAATACTACCTTATATTTAGGGGTCATAATGTGCCAGCACTGTGCTAAGTGCATTATTTCATTTTATTCTCATCTACAACCCTATGAACTAGTTGCTTTTTTAGAGGGGCCACCTGCCCAGCTGCCTTGCCAGGCCCCTGCAGGCCTGTAGGCATATTTGTTATCATAGTTTTAGCATGGAAGAAATGAGACTTAATAAGGTTGTCTTAGTCGGCTTGGGCTGCTATAACAGAATACCATAGACTGAGTAGTTTAAACAGCAGACATTTACTTTTCTCAGTTCTAGAGGCTGGACGTCCAAGATCAGGGTGTCAGGATGAAGGGGGTATTGGTGAGGGCCCACTTGTGGCAGATAGACAGCCTTCTTGCTGTCCTCACCTGACTGGGGGCAGGGGAGGGAATGGAAGCAAGCACTTTGTGACTCTTCTTATCAGGTAGTAATGCCATGATGATATCAGGTAGTAATGCCACAGTGCCTTCTTGCTGTCCTCACCTGACTGGGGGCAGGGGAGGGAATGGAAGCAAGCACTTTGTGACTCTTCTTATCAGGTAGTAATGCCACGATGATATCAGGTAGTAATGCCACAGTGCCTTCTTGCTGTCCTCACCTGACTCGGGGCAGGGGAGGGAATGGAAGCAAGCACTTTGTGACTCTTCTTATCAGGTAGTAATGCCACGATGAGGTCTCCACCTTCAAGACTGCCTGCCAAAAGCCTCATTTCCAAATACTGTCATGTTGGGGATTAGGGTTTCAGCATGAATTTTTGAGGGGATATAAGCATTCAATCATAGCAGAGGCTATGTTACAGCCAATTAGCCTGATAACCTCAAAGGTCTTGCCCTTGACCACTCTGTCCATAGAAAGGAAAGCTGTATAGCCTGAGAAATTCTACCCAGAGGAAGGCTGACCTCTAGTTTTGAGGAAGGATTTGGTTAGATAAGGAGAAATTCAGAGAAAACCATTTAATTTGGGGGAACAGAGGCATTAATGGGCAAATTAACCAAACAGCTATTAAAAATCTGTTCTCCTGGCCTGGTGCAGTGGCTCACACCTGTAATCTCAGCACTTTAGGAGGCCAAGACAGGAAGATTGCTTGAGCTCAGGAATTTGAGAGCAGCCTGGCCAACGTGGCGAAACCCCGTCTCTACAAAAAATACAAGTAGCTGGTATGGTGGTAAACACCTGTAGTACTAGCTACCTAGGTGGCTGAGGTGGGAGGATCACTGGGCCCAGTGATTAAGGTTGCAGTGAGCTGTGATTGTGCTACTGCACTCTAGCCTATCTCAAAAAAAAAAAATTGTACTCGAAACATCACGTTGAAATAATCAGTTACTTGTCTCTCTAGGCTGTAAGCCCCAGGGAATTTGTTATTTATTTTTATATTTCCATTGCCTGTTGCCATATCTGTCTTATAAATGACACACAGAAAGCATTTCAAGAAATCATTCCCTTTATCCTTGCCTCAAGAGAGAAACAACTGGGAAAAGGATAGTGGGATCTTTATTAGGTATTAATGGTGAATTACTTGATTAGTTCAGAAATTGTGTTAGTTTTTGAACTGCAGTATGCTGAAACTTCAGTAAGTATTGATTAGCCTATGGTGGGTGGAGATAAAGAGAAGTGTATGCCTTTGAACTCTTTGTCTCTTTAGAGCCTTTCATCAGGCTCACTGCAACCTGTGTCTCCCAGGTTCAAGTGATTCTCTTGTCTCTGCCTGCCGAGCAGCTGGGATTACAGGCATGCGCCACCACACCTGGCTAGTTTTGTATTTTTAATAGAGATGGGGTTTCTCCATGTTAGTCAGGCTGGTCTCGATCTCCTGACAGGTGATCTGCCAACCTTGGCCTCTCAAAGTGCTAGGATTACAGGTGTGAGCCACCATGCCCTGCCAATAGACCTGTTTTTTTAAAGTGCTTTTTAGAAACCTCCACATTTTAAACCCAATTTGTTTAATGTGGTTGAATATTTATTGTTAGTTAGAGATTTGTGTGTGTATGTATTTTAAGAATTAGTCCTGGCCAAGTGTGGTAGCTCATGCCTGTAATCCCAGCACTTTGGGAGGCTGAGACGGGTGGATCACAAGATCAGGAGTTTGAAACTAGCCTGACCAACATGGTGAAACCCCGTCTCTACTAAAAATGCAAAAATTAGCCAGGCGTGGTGGTGCACTCTTGTGATCCCAGCTACTGAGAAGGCTGAATCCCAGCTACTCAGAAGACTGAGGCAGGAGAATCACTTGAACCCAGGAGGCAGAGGTTGTGATGAACTGAGATCGCACCACTGCACTCCAGCCTGGGCGACAGAGCGAGACTCGTCTCCAAAAAAAAGAATTAGTCCTAGTAAGATCTTTGCAATTATATAAGCCAGTATATTCTTCAAGGTATACTTGTACATTCAGTCATTTAAAAAATGTTTCTCAGGTCTGGGTGCAGTGACTCACACCTGTAATCCCAACACTTTGGGAGGCCAAGGCAGTTGAATCATGAGGTCGGGAGATCAAGACCATCCTAGTCAACCCCCTCTCTACTAAAAATACAAAAGTTAGTTGGATGTGGTGGCTCCTGCTGGTAATCCCAGCTACCTGAAAGGCTGAGGCAGGAGAATCGCTTGAACCAGGGAGTCGGAGGTTGCAGTGAGCCTGAGATCGCACCACTGCACTCTAGCCTGGCGACAGAGCGAGACTCCGTCTCCAAAAAAAAAGTTTTCTCAGAATGTTCCCCTTGTTTAATCTCTAGAGTTCTGGATTTCTTAAGCGAGTGTAGAGCAGCATGATCCCTTTCCCCAAGTAGCTGTCAGTCATCTAAAGAAATAAAATCATATATACATATTTAACTGTAGTATGAGTTAGAATGTGAAAAATACTCAAGTTTGGTACAAGCTATTAAGGGGAAGAGGACAGATAGGGCATTTGGTTGGGAAGACAATGAAGAAGGGAAGTCTTAAAGGATAGATAGGCTTTCAAGGATAGAACAGATAATTCACATGAAAATATATATAGTGAGCAAACTTCTTAAAATCTATTTAGCTTCATAACTAAAGACATATATTGAAATGGGTTGTATTTAGTATCATTTTTTAAATTTTTTCTCACCTCCATGGCAAAGTGGAAGTGTCATATTTTTAATGATTTAAATAGACTTTTAAAAGCATGCACAATAGGCCCTCTGTATTTGTGGGTTCTGCATCCATGGATTGAACCCAGAATTGAAAATACCCAGAAAATGGCCAAACGTGGTGGCTCATGTCTGTAATCCCAGCACTTTTGGAGGCTGAAGCAGAAGGAGTGCCTGAGCCCGGGAATGTAGGACCAGCCCTGGCAACACTGTGAGACCCCAACTCTATAAAAAAAATTTAAAAATTAGATGGATGTGCTAGCCTGCACCTGTAGTCCCAGCTACTTGGGAGGCTGAGATGGGAGGATTGCTTGAGCATGAGAGATTGAGGCTGCAGTGAGCCATGATCGCACCACTACATGCAGCCTGGGCAACAGAAAGAAAAATCTACGGAATTCCAGAAAGCAAAACTTGAATTAACCACATGTCATATACGATGTTGAATGTACATAAATAAAGTGAGTGATGTAAAGGCATTTTATTAAGTGTAAGTAATCTAGAGATTATTTAAAGCATATGGGAGGATGCATCTAGGTTTTATGCAGATAATATACCATTTTACACAAGGGATTGAGAATCTGTGGACTTTGGTGTCTGTGGGAGGTCCTGAAACCAATCCCCATGTATACTTAGGGATGACATTATTGTGTTCTCATCACTTCACTAGATTTCATTGGTTTTCAAACCAACTGATACATCTGGGGAACATAAAAAAAAATTGAAAAGCAACTGGTACCCAGAGTCCCACTGAAAATCAGTTAAGTTATAGCATCTTTCATGTACTTTGGTCAGTCTGTCACCATAGCCTTGTGGAGAAAGCCAGATTTTGCAAAGATTAAATGACTTCCCAATGGCTGACAGAGCAGTTTGAGTTCTTAACAGACTTGAAGAACCATGCTGTTTCTGCTCACTTGGCTATGTTGAAATCAATAAATGTTCTATCCAGAGTTATGTTGATAGTTGCAAAGCAAGCTAGAATGGAAACATATGACATTCTGTTCTGTTAGTTGTTTCTCCTTGCCACAGAAATAGCGTTTTTTTTGTTTTTGTTTTTGTTTTTTTTGAGACGGAGTCTAGCTCTGTTGCCCAGGCTGGAGTGTAGTGGTGCTATATAGGCTCACTGCAACCTCTGCCTCCTATGTTCAAGCGATTCTCCTTCCTCAGCCTCCCAAGTAGTTGGGATTATAGACGCCCACCACCAAACTGGGCTAATTTTTGTATTTTTAGTGGAGATGGAGTTTCACTGTGTTGGCCAGGCTGGTCTTGAACTCCTGACCTCAGGTGATCCGCCCTCCTCGGCCTCCCAATGTGTTGGGATTACAGGCCCAAGCCACCTCGCCTGGCCTGATTACTTTTAAAAAGTGAAAAAACTGAAAATGTGTTTTCAAAAATATGAAAATCACTGTTTTACCACCCAGAGGTAGTTAAAAAAAATTTTTTTTTTTTTAGGGCTGGGCACGGTGGCTCACAACTGTAATCCTAGCACTGTGGAAGGCTGAGGCAGGTAGATCACAAGGTCAGGAGTTCAAGACCAGCCTGGACAAGATGATGAAACCTCATCTCTACTAAAAATACAAAAATTAGCTGGGTGTGGTGACAGGGCCTGTAATCCCAGCTACTTGGGAGGCTGAGGCAGAGAATTGCTTAACCCAGGAGGTAGAGATTCCTGTGAGCTAAGATTGTGCCACAGCACTCCATGCTGGGCAACAGAATGAGACTCTGTCTCAAAAAATATTTAAATTTTTGTAGAGATGGGATTTTGCTGTGTTGCCTAGGCTGGTCTTGATCTCCTGGTCTCAAGCTATCTACTTGTTTCAGCCTCTCAAAGTACTGGAATTACAGGCATGAGCCACTGCATCTGGCTCCCAGAAATAATATTTTATGGTATTTACTTTTTTTTTCTGTGTGTGTGTGTGTGTGTGTGTGTGTGTGTGTGTGTGTGTTTGATACTAAGGTCTCACTGTTGCCTAGGTTGGAGTGCAGTGGCACGATCTTGGCACATTGCAACATTCGCTTCCCAGGTCCCACCGATCTTCCCACCTCAGCATCCTGAGTAGCTGGGACTACAGACATACACTATCATGCCCAGCTAATTTTTGTATATTTTGCAGACATGAGGTCTCTCAATGTTGCCCAGGCTGGTCTCAAACTCCTGGACTCAAGCAATCTGCCTGCCTTGGCTTCCAAAAGTGCTGGTTTTGTAGGTGCAAGCCACCATGCCTGGTCTGCTTTATTTCTTTTTACTTGAATGATTATGTATTTTTATTTAATTATGGTCATATTATTTTGTACTTTGCTTTAAAAATATTATATTTCATTCCATATTCTACTAAAGTTTATTTGAAAACATAATTTTAAATGACTGCCTTATATAGTCTAAAGCAGGGGTCTCTAATCTTTTAGCCTCCCTGGGCCGCATTGGAAGAATTGTCTTGGGCCACACATAAAATACATTAATGCTAATGATGGCTGATAAGCTTAAAAAAATTGCAAGAAAAGACAGGGCTCCACACCTGTAATCCCAGCACTTTGGGAGGCTGAGGTGGGCGGATCACTTGAAGTGTTGGGAGTTTGAGAGCAGCCTGACCAACATGGTGAAACTCCCTCTCTACTAACAATGCCAAATTAGCAGGACGTGGTGGCACATGCCTGTAATCCCAGCTATTCTGGAGGCTGAGACAGGAGAATTGCTTGAACCTGGGAGGAGGAGGTTTCAGTGAGCTGAGATTGCACCATTGCACTCCAGCCTGGGCAACAAGAGCAAAACTCCGCCTAAATAAATAAATAAATAAAGATATTTCCAAAAAAAATCTAAATGTTTTAACAAAGTTATGAATCTGTGTTGGGCCCCATTCAGAGCAATCCTGGGCCATGGATTGGACAAGCTTGGTCCAGAGGAGTAACTTTAACAAGCCATTCTCATATAGATTTTTAGACTTTTTTTCAGGAAATTTTGAAACTTATGTGCATTTGCCTTTTTAAAAATTTTTTATTGTTTGATAGTCAAGCTCTTACTCTCTTACCGAGGCTGAAATGCAGTGGCAAGATTATGGCTCACTGCAGCCTCGACCTTCCAGACTCAAATGTTCCTCTGCTTCAGCCTCCCAAGTAGCTGGGACTACAGGCATGTGCCATCACACCTGGCGATTTTTTTTTGTAGAGATGGGGTCTCCTTGTGTTGCCCAGGCCAGTCTTGAATTCCTGGGCTCAAGTGATCTTTCCTTCTCAACTTCCTAAAGTGCTAGGATTATAGGTGTGAACCACAATGCCTAGGCCATTTTGTCATTTTGACTTTGATATTCTGAATTATTATTATTATTATTTGATACAAGTCTCTCTGTTACCCAGGCTGGAGTGCAGCAGTACAATCTTGGCTCACTGCAACCTCCACCTCCCGAGTTCAACAGATTCTCCTGCTTCAGCCTCCTGAGTAGCTGGGACTACAGGCGCCTGCCACTATGCCCAGCTAATTTTTGGATTTTTCAGAAGATTCGGGGGTTTTGCCATGTTGGCCAGGCTGATCTTGAACTCCTGACCTTAAGCGTTCTGCCTGCCTTGGCCTCCCAAGGTGGTGGGATTACAGGTGAGAGCCATTGTGCCTGGCCTGAATTATTTACTCAAGATATATTGCTAGATGTAGAATTTTTATTAATTTTTTATTAAATTTTTTAATATATGTAATAGAGATGGGGTCTCACTGTGTTGCCCAGGCTGGTCTTGAACTCCTGGGTTCAAGTGATTCTCCTGACTCTGCCTTCCAAAATACTGGGATTTCAGGTGTGAGCCACGGCGCCTGGCCCCCTGTCTTTCTTGTGATTAAAAATTAAGTCATTTGATTAATACACTGCAGGGCTGTGAGGAGGAAGCAGCTGGAATTGCTATTGTATTATCTTTTACTACCTTTTTTTCTTCCCCTGTGGGAGGATGGAACAAACTGACTTGTCATCCATATATTCTGGATAGTTGAAAGAAATACTCTGTATCAATCACATTCAATCATGACTATTACCAGGGTTTTCAGATATTTTGGGACACCTAATAGTAATATTTAGTTCTAAAACCTAATGTGAAAATTGACTGGAAAAAGGGAATGGACCATCTGTAGTTACAGTCTAAAGTAGGGTTTTGGAACTTAAATGTACACAAAAATCAAACCAGAGTAGTCTAAAAAATGAAGATTGGTAGTCTCCACTCTAGCATTCCAGGAATTTTTCAGTCGCCTTTTAAAAAAAAAAAAGACAAACAGCTTTACTGAGATTTAACATTCCTAGGATTTTTGGATCCCAAGAATATGCATTTTAAAGTTACCCTGCATAGTTCTTCTTTTTTTTTTCTTAAATAGCGATGGGGTTTCACCATGTTGCTCAGGCTGGTCTTGAACTCCTGAGCTCAATTGATCCTCCCGCCTTTGCCTCCCAAAACACTGGGATTGCAGGTGTACTGCGCCCAGCCTTTTTTGCCCATTTTTAATTGGATTGTTTGTGTCTTTTTCTTAGTTTGTAGTAGCTCTTTATGTAATTTGAATGTGAGTTCTTTGTCAAATATATGTATTTTAGATATCTGACTGGACTTTTTACTTTTAATGTTGTCTTATTGTGACTGGAAGTTCTTTATCATAAAGACCAATTGACTAATTTTCTTTTTATGGTTAGTACTTTCGTGTTCTTTTAAAACAAATCTCTTTGGCCACATTTTGATAGAACCACTTGCTGGTTGGCAAGGAGCTGGGGGAAATAGATTTCTGAGAAGTCCCTCCAAAATCTTTAGATTTGTCAACAGCCCTAGGCTTTCTGGGAATCCTCCTATTGGGCTCTTTTATAGTATTAAAATTTGAGCTTTGTTAATTTTATGTCCCCAATTAACGTTAAACGTATAGTTGTCTGTCTGCTGAAATGAAAACAATGGGCTGTAGCTAAATTACTTAAGTGGCTTAGAGCAGGGGTCCCCCCAACTCGAAGCCTGGGGACTGGTATGGGTCCGTGGCCTGTTAGGAACTGGGCTGCACAGCAGGAGGGAGCAGCGGGCAGGCGATTGAGCAATACTGCCTGAGATCTGCCTCCTGTCATATTAGCTGGTGTTAGATTCTCATGGGAGCTCAAACCCTGTTGTGAACTGCCCATTGCAAGGGATCTAGGCTGTGTGCTCCTTAAGAAATTCTCCCTGGTGCCAAAACGGTTGGGGACTGCTGGCTTAGAGTACAGTGTTTCTCCAGTTTTCTACAGAAGTATCCTAACCACAGGGGAGAATGAGTGCATGACTTCAGGGGCATCTGGAACCTTTTTGTTTGTTTGAGACTGCTCGCTCTGTCACCCAGACTGGAGTACACTAGCACGATCCTGGTTAACTGCAACCTCTGCCTCCCAGGTTCAAGCGATTCTCATGCCTCAGCCAAACAAGTAGCTGGAATTGCAGGTGCCCACCACCATACCTGGCTAATTTTATTTTATTTTTTTTAGATGGAGTTCACTCTTGTTGCGTTGCCCAGGCTGGAGTGCAGTGGTGTGATCTTGGCTCACTGCAACCTCCACCTCCTGGGTTCAGGCGATTCTCCTGCTTCAGCCTCCCGAGTAGCTGGGACTACAGGCGTGCACCACCATGCTAATTTTTGTATTTTTGGTAGAGATGGGGTTTCACCGTGTTGGCCAGGATGGTCTCGATTTCTTGACCTCGTGATCTGCCTGCTTCAGCCTCCCGAAATGCTGGGATTACAGGCGTGAGCCACCATGCCTGGCTGGCATCTGGAATCTTGACAAGGCCTGCAGCAGCCACTGAAAGCAGTCTTGATGTCTTCTGTCTGTATCTTAAACATGTGCCAGTTTTTAGGGAGATAGTTTGTTTTCATTTAAAATAAGATTTTAATGATTCTGGATTTTGCTCCTAAATTTAGAGTGAAATTGAGGGAGGTGTCAGAAGGCTGTATCATTATGCTTATTCAACAGCCCAAAATATTAATATCTTTAGATGTGGGATCTTTTGTCTTCAGTAATCTATGTGCGTTACCATTTTAGGGTATTTAAGAAACTTTAACAATAATTTGAATATCCCTTATCTGAAATTCTGGGACCAGAAACGTTTAGGATTTTGGATTTTGGGGGGTTTTGTAATATCTGCATTATATACTTACCGACTGAGCATCTCAAATCCAAAAATCAGAAATTGGAAAACTCCATGAGCATTTCCTTTGACTGTCATGTTGTTGCTCAGGAAGTTTTGGATTTTGGAGGGTTTTGGATTTTCAGATTAAGAGTATTGAACCTGTACTGGCAGAGTCAAAACAAGATCTCGGGTCTCATTGCTCTTCCCTCTATACTTGCTGGCTCATAGTACTAACATGAGATCATGAGATTATACCTTGAAATGACAGAAAAGAGCTGAATAAATTCAGAACAGCATGAGAAAATAGTCAGTGAACCAAGAACTTTGAAGAATTTATGGAAGATAAAAAAAGCAGTTAGATGCCCTAATTTTAGAAGTTAAATATAAGTGCTGGGCATGGTGGCTCACAGCTGTAATCCCAGCACTTTGGGAGGCTGACATGGGTGGATCACAAGGTTAGGAGTTCAAGGCCAGCCTGGCCAACATAGTGAAATCCTGTCTGTACTAAAAATACAAAAGTTAACCAAGTGTGGCGGCAGGCACTTATAATTATAGCTACTCAGTAGGCTGAGGCAGAAGTGCTTGAACCTGGGAGGCTGAGGTTGCAGTGAGCCAAGATCGCGCCACTGCGCTCCAGCCTGGGTGATAGAGCAAGACTCCGTCTGGAAAGAAAAAAAAAGTTAAATTTAAGTTTAATTTGATCTTAGGTGCTAGGGGAGCGTTAAAGATCTTACGAGGAATACTAATGCTCTTTTCCCTATTGACTTATATATTTAATAAAATAATCCCCCTCAAAGGGTTTCATGAGATACAGTAATTTGTTTGGATCAGTTACTTCTGAATTCTTAAATATGCTGTGATTTGTTGTTCTTGGGTTTTAGGACACCTTTTTCTTAAAGTTGGTGCTTTTGATTACATTGTTTATAGAAATTAAAATTTAATTTTGAGATAAAATATTAATTTCTTAAATTATTTATATTAATTATAACTAATATATAATTAATTATTATAAAAATATTCTGTAAGTTATTTTTGGTAGTAACCTAATTGTATTGTAATTATAAGTTAACAATTAGAAACAAATAGAACAATAAGAGAGCAGTGTTTTAATTGGTAAGTAGATGTTGATGACAGCCAGTTATTATTATAAATACGTTATTAAAATAATTATTTGGTAATCTCTCTCTCTCTCTCTCTCTTTTTTTTTTTTCTTTTGGAGACAAGGTCTCACTCTGTTGCCTAGGCTGGCTGGAGCACAGTGGTGCGATCACAGCTTACTGCTCCCTTGACTTCCTGGGCTCCAGTGATCCTCCCACCTCAGCCTACTGAGTAACTGGGACCACAGGTGCACGCCATCATGCCTGGCTAATATTTTGTATTTGTTGTAGAGATTGGGTTTTGCCCTGTTTCCCAGGCTGGTCTTGAACTCCTGGGTTCAAGCGATCATCCCATTTTAGCCTCTCAAAGTGCTGGGATTACAGGCATAAACTACTTTGCCTGGCCTGCTAATCTCTTGATTAAAGTACAGAATAATTCCTTCCTGCATAACAATGAGAATAGATAGACATAACCATCAAAGACATTTGAAATCGTTATACCTATTTTTAAAAATTATTAAAAATATCAAATTTATGTGCAGTATTGTTAACCACATATATATTGCTGTATGACTTTTTTATTTTGCATGACTGAAACTATACCCATTGAATAGCAGCTCTCCATTTCCCCTTCCTTTCAACACCTGACAACCACTATTCTACTTTCTGTTTCTATGAGTTTGATTACTGTAGATAGCTATGCAGTATTTGTCTTTTGTGACTAGCTTATTTCACTTAAGTTTCATCCATGCTGTAGCTTAAGATTGCCTTCTTTTTTAAGACTGAATCATCCTCATCCACTGGTTCTAGCTGAAGTATGATGGAGTCATCCTTCCTGGCAAATAAATTCCCATTTCTATCCAGAAAACCAATAAAGTTTTCCATGAAATGTTTTTTTTAAAAAAGGAAAAACGACAATAATCCATCATATTACATATGCAACATTTTCTTTATCCATTCATCCTTCTGTGGACATTCAGGTTGCATCTACGTCTTGGCTTGTATGGATAACGCTGCAACAAACATGGGTGTATCATCATACCTATTTTTAAAGGGTATATCTGTTTTTCTCTTGCAGGTATATTCGACTTTATGGGAGAAAATTTAGCAAAGAAGATCATGTTCTTTTTATTAAGTTATTGTATGAGCTGGTATCAATTCCAAAACTGGAAATCAGCATGATGCAGGGATTTGCCCGCCTTTTGATCAACTTGTTAAAGTAAGTCTATTCCAAAGATTTCTGTTAAGGTTAGTTTGTTTCTTCAGGGTTTTAGGGAATGAGGATTAAGTGCTTTTGGTGAGAAGACCAAGTCTCAACTTGCCAATTTGGAAAATGATTGCAGAAACATTATCATAAGTTTCATCCAATGTGTTAATTAGCCTTTTAATTAAAATTCCATCTCTTCCATGATGCAGTCTCTTCTCTAGCACCCGTTGAACTTCCCCTTTTATAGATTGTTAAGTTCCTTGAGAAGACAAAACAAGGATCATAGACTCTTTCTTTTTTTGAGACTGAGTCTCGCTTTGTTGCCAGGCTGGAGTGCAGTGGCGGGATCTCGACTCACTGCAAACTGTGATTCTCCTGCCTCAGCCTTCCTAGTAGCTGGGATTACAGGCACGTGCCACTACACCTAGCTTATTTTTGTATTTTTAGTAGAGGCAGGGCTTCACGATGCTGGTCATGATAGTCTTCATCTCCTGACCTTGTGATCCACCTGCCCTGGCCTCCCAAAGATTCTTTTGCTTATTCCGACGTATCCAGCTCCATGCTGGAAACATTAAATATTCCATAGTGTGGGAAAACATGAAATTTCATCTACAATAATGGTGACACAAATTTAAATGCCCCGTTGTATCTGGCGCTCTTTGAGGTTTGAGCAGCAGCAAGAATCGGGTGCGTGATTCTTCCTAATACTATGTTCTGCCAGTGAGTAGCCGTGGATGGGGAAAAGCAAAACCCACTGTAATGAGTAGCAACATTGAACTGTCCCTGTATAGTATTTATGGTATACACACATCTGTGCATATAAGCATACATAGGTATTTAATTTTACTTTTTAGGAAAAAGGAACTTCTTTCAAGAGATGATTTGGAGTTACCCTGGAGACCACTTTATGACATGGTAGAAAGAATCTTATATTCCAAGACAGAGCACCTGGGATTAAATTGGTTTCCTAAGTAAGTGTTTCCATTTAAAGCACTTATTTGGGAGCACATGGGGTCTTTTGGGGGATTGGTCGTGATTGAACAACATTGGGTTGTTTGAAAGAAGCAGTGGGTATGTTAATGTGCCTGTTGCTATGTAATTTGACTGCTGAACCAATTCATTGCCCTCTGTAAACTGTATCTGAAGCTGCATCTCTT
Source organism: Aotus nancymaae (assembly GCF_030222135.1). Lineage (NCBI taxonomy): Eukaryota > Metazoa > Chordata > Mammalia > Primates > Aotidae > Aotus > Aotus nancymaae. The sequence goes on along the minus strand of NW_026988471.1, from coordinate 52,771,957 downwards.
GCAGATCATTGACTCGCACCTCCATCCTGCCTCTTTGAGACCTAATTTTTGGTTCTATATTTTATTCTGAGTTTATATAATAAAGTGTCATTTGCCTTTTTTGGTTAATAGTGATTTCATATTTGACTGACAAGTATCATTTCTGTCTAGTTGTGGTCTAGCTTTTAATTTTCACAGTTTTAGCATGTTTGGCTTATCATTTCTTTTTTTGTTTTTTTGAGACAGAGTCTCTGTCATCTAGGCTGGAGTGCAGTGGCACAATCTCAGCTCACTGCATCCTCTGCCTCCTGGCTTCAAGCAATTCTTCTGCCTCGGTCTCACAAGTAGCTGGGTTACAGGCACATGCCACTATGCCCGGTTAATTTTTGTATTTTTGTATTTTTATTTTAGTAGAGATGGGGTTTCACCATGTTGTCCAGGCTGGTCTCAAGTTCCTGCCTCAAGTGATCCACCTGCCTTGGCCTCCCAAAGTGCTGGGATTATAGGCGTGAGTCACCACGCCCAGGCGGTTTATCATTCTTTTAAATTTGTGATTTTTTTTTTTAAGGAAATTTTTTCTTCTGTTTTGTTTTGAGACCGTGTCTCCCTCTGTGGCTCAGGCTGGCGTGCAGTGGCACGATCTTAGCTCACTGCAACCTCTGCCTCCTGGGTTCAAGTGATTCTCGTGTCAGCCTCCCGAGCAGCTGGGATTACAGACGCACACCACCATGCCTGGCTAATTTTTGTATTTTTAGTAGAGATGAGGTTTTACCATGTTGGCCAGGCTGGTCGCAAACACCTGAACTCAGGTGATCCACCCAACTTGGCCTCCCAAAGTGCTGGGATTATAGGCGTGAGCTACTGTGCCTGGCCACTTCAGTTTTTAATAACTGTTTTCTCTCGTTTTTTACAGTCATTTATCATATACTTATATACTCATTTCTTGAAGAGCATTATTCTAGAAGCCTGTATTAATTTCCTTTTTCTTTTTTATAAACTAAGTCCCTCCTTCCCTCTCTCTCTCTCTCTCTCCCCCTCTCCCCTCCCTTTCTTCCTTCCTTCTCTTTTCTTCTTTCTTTTTTCTTTCCTTTCTTTTCTTTCCTTGCTTGCTTGACAGAGTCTTGCTCTGTTGCCCAGGCTGGAGTGCAGTGGCAAGATCTTGGCTTGCCACAGCCTTGACCTCCTGGGCTCAAGCAGTCCTGCTGCCTCAGCCTCCTGAGAAGCTGGGACCACAGGTATGTGCCACCATGCCCAGCTAATTTTTAAAATTTTTGATTCATAGCAACAGAGTCTCACTGTTGCCCGAGCTGGTCTTGAATTCCTGGGCTTAAGTGATCCTCCCGCCTTGGCCTCCCCAAGTATTGGGATTACAGGCATGAGCCACTACACCTGGCCCAAATATTTGTTATTAAAACTCAAAATTCAATATAAAAGCTTTGTTTGCAAAGATTCCTTTTGGGTGTTATTTTGCCACAGAGACCATGACCTATACTGGTTTGACTGAGTCTTCTTTAAATATGAAGTCGGGCCAGGTGCGGTGGCACGTGCCTGTAGTCCCAGCTACTCAGGAGGCTGAGGTGGGAGGATCTCTTGAGCCCAGGAGTTCTGGGCTGTAGTGCGCTACACCCACCGAGTATCCACACTAAGTTTGGCATCACGGTGACCTCTTGAGAGCCGGGGACCACTAGGTTGCCTAAGGAGGGGTGAACCGGCCCAGTTTGGAAATGGAGCAAGTCAAAACTCCCGTGCTGATCAGTAGTGGGATCACGCCTGTGAATAGCCGCTGCACTCCAGCCTGGGCAACATAGTGAGACCCCTTCTCAAAAAAAAAAAGAAAAATATGAGGTCAGGGAATTGCTCACTGGCTTTACCATTTCAGATGAGAGTGGGCACATTCACGGTGGTATGGCCATAGACAGGCTTCCCGTTTTCATAGATCTCAGGGACCTTTGAACTGTGTTCAGAGAAGTTATCTTTCTGAGATTTTTCTTGCTGATAATTTTGGCTTCCTCTGAAAGTACTTTGTAAATGAAAGGAGGAGGTGAGGCACTTTCTTCAGTGATACCCTGTTCTTCAGTATGTCTTCTTACTTAACGGCTTCATAACCAATCGTCCTACTTTCCTGCCTTAAGTGTCTACCTTTGCAAAGGCACTTGCTGCTTTTAAAGTCCTGTGTGATCCTGAATATATATCTGTGGCTTTCCTCTTCAGTGATAAGAGCTGTTGTCTGGAAATTTCTATTAGTATTGGTCAGTCAGTGCTTATTAGTTTTGTTTACCATGTCTCTTCCTAAAGTGTCACATCATCCTTGCCCTTAAAAGTTTTGCCATAGCAGTTCTTGATCTTTTGAAGAGACATTGTGACTGAAACACTGACTCTCAACTCTTAACAGACTCAGCATTTCATTTTGTAATTGTAATTATTCTAAATTAAAATTCATAAATCATGTAACCTACCTATACTCTTTACCTACTCTCTGACAATTTTGAGTATTTTCATCTTAGATATATTCTGCCACATTTTGAAACACTTTCGTCAGCTGACTGCATGTGTTCATACTATTTTTAGAATGCTATTTTAATAATCAAAAGTGAAAGATTGCTTCATTTGTTAAATGTCTTTCAAATTTTAAAATCATGTGCCTTATGTTTTTGTCCTTATTGAAATCACTGCTTAGAGTGGCATGTATTTCAACATGATTTTAAAAGCTAATTCTATTGATTGAAGCAAAGATTATCAACTTTGCTCTCTTCCCTTCCTCTTTACCTTTCCCTTCTTCCCCATCCCTTTTCCTACCCTGTTTCCCTCCTCTCTCTCTTACTTCCTCCTTCTAGTTTTCTCTTTGCCTCAAGGGCAAAAGACCATTTTTAGTCTCTTTATTCTCTCTTTTTTAAAAAAAAAATTATATTAAAAAATTTTTTATAAATAAAAATTTTTTAAATACAAAAAATTTTTTTTTTTTTTTAAGATGGGCTTTCACCATATTAGTGAGGCTGGTCTTGAACTCCTGACCTCAGGTGATCCACCCGCCTTGGTCCCCAAAGTGCTTGGATTATAGGCGTGAGCCACCCCACCTGGCCTTAGTCTCTTTATTCTCATCTCACTCTACTTTCTACTGGAGAAAGAATTGATAATGTTTTTTATTCAATAGAAGATGTAAAATTGAAAAGGGGATGAGTGTGAATTAATTATTAGTGATATAAGAATTATTATTTACTTCATAAATGAAGCTTTTGAATCTTAAGGACATGGTTTTAGTTCATAAAACAATGTCCCATACACTTACCTTGAGTAGCATATTGTAAGTTATAGTTTAGGAAGCACACTAATGGTGTTGCTATTAACAAAATGTGGGAGAAATTATACATAGATGTACTTTTACAAATGGGCACAAACAATTCATATTTCAATTGCTATGTGTATATAAATTTGTTTATTTAGCTTTATTTTATTTTATTTTTTATTTTTATTTTTTTGAGAGATGGGGTTTCACTATGTTAGCCAGGCTGATCTTGAACTCCTGACCTCAAGTGATCCACCCGCCTCGGCCTCCCAAAGTGCTGGGATTACAGGCGTGAGCCACCATGCCCGGCCGTTTGTTTAGTTTTATTACCACTAATTTGGTTTTTGTGAGTGGTAGTAAAGGTTTTCATATTTGCATCATGAGTAGCTTGGGCCTACATAACTTGTTTACTACTCTTTTTTTTTTTTTTGAGACTGAGTCTCGCTCTGTCACCCAGGTTGCAGGGTAGTGGCACAATTTCGGCTCACTGCAACCTCTGCCTCCCGGGTTCAAGCAGTTCGCCTCCGGAGTAGCTGGGATTATAGACACCCGCCAACATGCTCAACTAATTTTTGTATTTTTAGTAGAGATGGGGTTCTACCATCTTGGCCAGGCTGGTCTTGAACTCCTGACCTCATGATCTACCCACCTCAGCCTCCCAAAGTTCTGGGATCACAGGACTGGGCCACTGTGCCCGGCCTACTATTTTTTAAAATTTATTTTTAAAAGTATTTTCTTTTACATGTATTGTTCTAAGGGTATCATATAGTATTATTCTCTTTTTTTTTTCAGCCTCTGGAGAAATCTGATATTTTCTTTTTCTGGTACTTGTTTATGCATTTGTTTTTCTATCGATCTATCAAAGAGCCCTTTGAATTGGTGCTCTTTAAGATACAGTTAAATCCTTTGTCCTGAGCTTCCTGCACTCACCACATGGAAACTACATTTTCTAGACCTCTGTTTGGGGTTTCTTGGCACATGTGATGGAGTTTAAATTACTACCAGAAGCTCAAGGAAGAACTCTAGCTACAAAATTTAGTATGATAATCAAATGATGAGAGTAATTTCTCTGAGAACCTGTTGAAATTTAAAAGATTTTGTGGTTGTAAACCATGATTATTAATATGGTATTTGCAATGATTTTTAAAGGTAGTATTTGAAGAACAACCTATTTGTTTTTAAAAATGTTCTTTTATTTGGAAATTTAAAATTTTAACAAAATTTGACCGTGTGTGGTGGCTCACACCTGTAATCCTAGCACTTTGGGAGGCTGAGTTGGGCAGATTACCTGAGGTCAGGAGTTCAAGACCAGGCTGGCCAACATGGTGAAACCCCATCTCTCCTAAAAAATCTAAAAATTAGCTGGATGTGGCGCATGTACCTGTAATCCTCAGCCCGGGAGGCTGAGGCAGGAGAATCGCTGGAACCAGGAAGGCCGAGGCTGCATTGAGCCGAGATCACACCACTGCACTCCAGCCTGGTCAAAGAGTGAGACTCCATCTCAAAAAAAAAAAAAAAAAAATTTTTTTTTAAACAAAATTTTATTAATGATTTTGATAGTATTTCTTGTAAAAGTTGTTTCTGTGCTACAATGATCTTTCTTTAAAAACTGATCTTTTTTAAGAGCAATTTTAGGGGCCGGGCGTGGTGGCTCACGCCTGTAATCCCAGCACTTTGGGAGGCCGAGGCGGGTGGATCACGAGGTCAAGAGATCGAGACCATCCCGGTCAACATGGTGAAACCCATCTCTACTAAAAATACAAAAAGTTAGCTGGGCACAGTGGCGCATGCCTGTAATCCCAGCTACTCAGGTGGCTGAGGCAGGAGAATTGCCTGAACCCAGGAGGCGGAGGTTGTGGTGAGCCGAGATCGCGCCATTGCACTCCAGCCTGGGTAACGAGCAAAACTCCGTCTCAAAAAAAAAAAAAAAAGCAATTTTAAAAATTAATTCAAGTTGATCAGGCTTATTGTCATTTAAAACAATTATGCATGCTCTTTTTACATGAGTGGTAAGGATTATTATAATTTCCTAACAGTTGCCATACAGGTATACTTTTTAAAAGTAATTTTAATGAAAAGTCAACATTAATGTGCATCAGTAAGGAAAATGTTGCACTTATTATTTATACCTTTCTTTATGGTGAAATTATCTTGGCCCTGATTTTGAGTGAAGTGGCTACGAAAAATGACTACTTGCTAGTTTAACTGAGCAGTATGAGATTTTGGAGGTTAGATATGAGATGGATAATGTTTAACTAACTTATAGTGGATTTGTTTAGATATAGAGAAAGGAAGTAAAACTGACTTCTAGATGAAGGGTTTGGCACAGGTTCAAGGAAAACATACTGTATACATAGTTAGCATTAAATTTTAAGGGGATAAAGGCATATATATATGGAATATTCCATTGGTACAATTAACCAGTTCATTTATGAAAAAGCAAATATTATTCTGAAGTTTAACTTTAGTTCAAGAACTGTCAAGTATAGCTGCAAGTACTTCTGGCTATGAGCAGTCTAGTTTACTCTCACGTTGAATGTTACCATTTGCTATACTTTTCTCTGGTTTAGAAGTGAATATTGTCCTAAAAAGGCCAAGGAGGCAGGAAGCATAAACCTCCAAGTTTAAATGAGTTAACTGTCTCAGTAACTGGAGGCTAAGGCTATTGGCTTTCCCCAGGCTTATCTGCTAATATTTGACGTTTACTTCGTAAATGTCATCCTAAGGAAATTGAGGTCCAGAGAGGAATATTAACACATAATCATTTGTTGAAACTGGAATAAGAGCTTAAGAACTGGGACAAGAACTCACTTTCTACCTTTAATAATAGGGTGGCAGTTGTGAAGGAATTTCCTAGTTTGATGTTATCTCCTAAGTTGTAAATTAATAGTTACTCAGAGGCAGTGGAATCAATGTAAGAGCAAAATAAGCACAACATTTTAATTCTTAAGGAAATTGAGAATACAATTTATTATGGCGGAGTATGAAATAATAATTAACATTTATTGTCCTTAATTCTGGGCCACATAACTGCTTTCTATACATTATCTCATTTAATTTTTGTAACAGCTTTATGAGAGGTAGGTATTATTGCTCATATTGATGAGAAAACTGAGCTATATTATACAACTAGGAAGTAGCAGAACTGTCTCACATTCAGATCTGTCTGACTCCAAGCCCAAAATGTAAACCATTATATGCTCTACTGTGGCTTTCTTTTTCAACCTAACATATCTTTTTAAAGAGGAAATAGGGTGTGAGAAAACCCATCCAAAGCTTAGTCACTCTGTAGATCCCTTTTGATTTAAAAAAGAAAAGTGTTTTGAATTGTTATCACTTTAATATTATACATTTCCAACAGTTGGAAAGTATTTAGTGATTGTTCACTCCCTCTAAAAATTAGTGAAATATAGTCTAGTAGCGTCTAGCCTTAACCTTTTATTTTATTTTTAAACAGAAACATTGTTCCTTTCATCTTGAGAGATTACAAGAATCACAAAAGGTCACTATACAGATATCACAGGTTAGAGAGATTGTACCCCTTCCTGGATAAACAGCATAAATCCATTGGTACATATGTAAGAAGAGGTTGAAACTGACTTTATTTAGATTAACTAAATTACATTCCCACATACCCTAATCCTCTAATAAGTGAAGTGACTCTATCAAGTGTTATAATTAACTTCCTATTCTTCTGAAGCTTGAAGGGAACTGGAGAAAACATGTAGCTTTGCAGCCTTTTATGACTTGCTTTCTAGAATCATTTTTTACATTATGCGAAAGTATGTTGGTATAGCAAAGTTCCTAAGTGAAAACAGCAGGTTTTCTGTGTAGCACAGAACCAATAAAATAAATATAATGTTAATGAGAACACAAACATTAGGACTGATACAATTATATGTCTTATGCTCGTTTTCATGATAGAAATTAACAATTGTAGAATTACCTTTTAAAAATCAGGATGTAAATTGAGCAATGTAGTTTAAAACTAGATGGCTCTTTAAACTTTACGTTTTAATTCTATACTTCATTACTAAATGGGATTCTTCAATCCCATTTAAACAAAAAGAATACCCAAGATCTATACTTTTTGTTGCTCTGTTATAAAATGTTTATTGAATATATAAATCAACAGATAAGTATAGATATACATGAGCAGATAGCCTTGTTATAAGCACTTTGAAAATGCCCAGAAATAAAAATCACAGCTGTGGTCTTCAGGGAGCTTTAAATGTAATTGGATAGAAGTTTGCTCTTTTTTTTTTTTTTTAATTTTATTTTGCTTTTTTTTTTTTTTTTAACTGGCAAACTTAGATGTTCTCTAAAGTGTGTTTTTGAATTGCTTAGCCTTTTTGTGAGAAAAAGTAGAACCTCCCTCTCATGATCAGAGACAGTGCTTATTGATGGCCCTTTGGCTGCATGGTTTCTTTTTTATTTTAGAAGTCATCTCATGAGTTGTAGCCTGGTTGCCTCTTCAGGTAATTTTTCTCTGAGTAGTTTTGAAATTAAAGAGGATTTCTACTGCTCTAAGTAATGAGATTATAGTTTTCTTTCTTGGTTATATAGTAGATTGATTTTTTTGTTGAGTTTGCTTTTTGTTATTCCTTGGAATTTCTTTGCATATTAGTTCCTAAACATTCAGAGAAGTTGGATAGACTTCTGGACTTAAGAATTTCAAAAAGCTTAATGTGAAAGTGTCAGGTCAGACATTGCCTGAAAGTTACTCTGTTTCCATAAATAAATAAATGTTTTTGAGATTTGGGGAATTTTATTTTTACTTGAATATATCATACTGTAAGTAGTCACACAGGTGTTTTAAAATTCCAGTTCAAAATTACCTAGTGCTCCATTGTTTGTATTGTTTGTTTGCATTTGACCGCTTGACTGTGATCTAGTAGTAAATATTTAAATACTCCATTCTGGTCATGTGTTTAAACCAGTACGCATTGGCCTTTTCATTAAAACAGAAATGTTGATTATAAATTCATACACACATTTTTGTGTTGGTCTCTTATATTCACTTGAGGCAACTGTATGTTGGAAAGTAAGTTATAATTTTAAATGTTACTCAACTAACTTTATAAGTACCTGCTCAAAGAGATGCTATTGCTCTTATTGATAATTGTTGCTGGCAGTAAAGTGCCTTGGAGGGTTAGAGAACTCTCATCAATTGGTTGTGAAAGCTAATTTCTGATGGAAACACCCAGATTTTGGTATGTCTGTTGCTTGTGTTTTGATATAAAAGTATTTTAGTAAAAATTATTTGAATTTTTAAGCCACCGTGTTGATAAGTATGGTGTATAGTCATTGCTGCCTACTTTGTAAAGACTGAAAACAATTTGTCCTTTCCCTAGTGTAACATTTTTTTTCTTTAGTTCATACCAGAGACAGTGAAATGAGGGTAAAGGAAAGAGTAGATTAAGAAGTTTAGAGTTAATCCTTGTAATTCTGTCTGTATGAAAGGGAAGGCTTAGTTATTACATATAAACAAATAATAATCTGAATGTATGAGCTTATCTTAGAGATTATTAATTGAATTAGATGTGTTCTTAAAATACACCAATCTAATTTATCAAATGGCTTTCCCCTCCAGTTCTGTAGAAAATATTCTCAAAACGCTCGTGAAAAGCTGCCGACCGTAAGTAGCTTCTCAATTTATAAAGCCTCTTGTTGTTTCTGTGGGCTTTTTCACATCTTTAGTATGGTTTGAAGAGGAAATGAAAAGTATAAATAGTTCCTGACTTTGTGATGTTAGTCACTGAGCACAACATACCATTTCCAGTTCGTGAACCGAGCTTCTCAGATTTCATTTAGAAATTTAGAAATTTTAAAGTCATCCATTATAAATTAAGACTACCGTACTTAACATACAATCATCTTTATTTGGAAGCATTTCCTAGAGTATTGTTATTTGTTATTCAGATAGAAAATAGGAGGAATGCCAAGAAGGTGGTTCATAACTTTTTTCAACTATGTTCTGTTTCAGTAGAATATGTAACTTTGAATATCCCGTAATCTTTCCTTTTTATTTTAATATTTTTTGTAGAGAGTGGGGTCTTGCTGTGTTGCCCAGGTTGGTCTTAAACTCTTGGCCTCAAGCAATCCTCCCACCTTGGCCTCCCAAAGCATTGAGATTATAAGCGTGAGCCACCACTACCAACCAATTATCATATTCATATGATTAAAGATGAGTGTGGATAAAATTTAATTTTAATTATTATTTTTTGGGTTATCTTTAATTTTAATTAAAGCTCAGTTTTATGTACTTGAACCTTTATTGTTATCAAGTAAGTCTAAGACTGTTTAGATGGTATGGAATCAGTGAATCCTTTTTGGTAAAAAGCATGATATGCTTGTTATATGAGTTTTAAATACATATTTACTAAATCAGATATTTGTTGCTGACCTTCTGTATTACTTAGTGTGGGGCAAATGTATTTTCAGAATATGAGATAACTGTCTCTCAGGTGACTTCAGATTGACCCTGAGTCATAAGTCAGCAATGAACAGTGTCATTTTATGGGAGGCAGTTACCCTCTTGGCATGTGTTTCCTCACTGGAAACTTGATTATCACTTCAGTACTTACTGGTTCATAGGTAATTCATAGAACTCCTAAGTTTTTATTGTGGATTACAGGGTTAACAATTGACTCAGAAAACTTAAGAAGTGGAATTGATATTAATCTTTGAAGGTGGAGCATAGTTTGTTATTGGTTTTTTTTTTTTTTGAAATTCCAACCTGTTACACAGGGACCTGACACATAAACACTTTGTGAACTCAAGAGAAGTATTATTAGACATGTAAGTTTATTTTTCACATAGAAGATTGCAATATGATTTTAATTCACTCAAGTATATGCAGGTACAATGGGATTAATAATATGATGTGTGGGCCAAGCTTATGGGTGTATTTGAAGGGATTTCCTAACTTCTTTGGGAAGAATCAGAATTTCTCATATGCTAGTCGTATTTTAAACCTCTTAAGGCTGGGTGCAGTGGTACTCGCCTGTAGTACCAGCTACTTTGGAAGCTGCAAGCCTAGGCAACATAGTGAGACTCTGTCTTTAAAAAAAAGAATAAAATAAACCAGTTAAGGTGTATTTAGCAGTTATACATGTATCCTCTTTATTTGCCTTCATTTTGTGTGTATATGCACACTTTGGATTTTAATTTTGTAAATCTACTCCAGGGACATTCCTGCCCATTTCATACATTATGGAATATCACAGCCTGTAGACTTCTCATATAGGGAACTGGTCCAAGGAAGGTAAATGGTTTATCCAATATGCCTAGAAATTGCTGGGCTGATATTCTCTTTCTCATCTACTGGTTATCCTTTTCCTTTTTAGACTGGATTTTTTGTTTGTTTGTTTTTGTTTTGTGTGTGTGTGTGTTGAGACAGAGTCTCGCTCTGTTGCCCAGGCTGGAGTGCAGTGGCGTGATCTCGGCTCACTGCAACCTCTGCCTCCTGGGTTCAAGTGATTCTCCTGCCTCAGCTTCCTGAGTAGCTGGGATTTACAGGCATGCGCCACCACGCCCAGCTAATTTTTTTGTATTTTTATTGGAGACAGGGTTTCACCTTGTTGGTCAGGCTGGTCTCTAACTCCTGACCTCATGATCCATCCCCACTCGGCCTCCCAAAGTGCTGGGATTACAGGTGTGAGCCACCACACCCAGCTAGACTGAATTCTTTATGTCAAGTTTTTTTTTTTTTCTTTTTTCTGATTGCTGTTACATAGCACAAAGGAAGTAAAACAAAAAATCCTGTTTAATTTTGTAGGTAATTTGAGTGACTCGGATTTTATCTGAGTTTTATTAACTTCATAGTGTTTAGAAAAGTTCCCTTAGACAAGAGGAGAATTTATCCAAGTATGATGGGGAATTTTTTTTTTTTTTTTTTTTTTTTGAGACAGAGTCTCACTCTTGTTTCCCAGGCTTGAGTACAATGGCGTGATGTTGACTTACTGCAGCCTCGATCTCCTGGGCTCTAGTGATCCTCCCACCCCAGCTGAGTAGCTGGCACTACAGGTGTGCGCCACCATCTCATCTGGCAATTTTTTGTAGAGACTGGGGTTTGCCATTTTGCCCAAGCCAGTCTTGAACTCCTGGGTTCAGGTGATCCACGGACCTTGACTTCCTAAAGTGCTGGAATTACAGGCATGAACCGGTGTGCCTGACTGGGGAATTTATTTTAGTGTTGTGAAAATGTTTAATTGTTTGGACATTTGTAGACTGTGTTAAATCCTATGACATATATTCTCCTCCTTCCCTGGCCTTTTGGTCAGTTATTGCTGTTGTAGAGCTTTTAGCCAATGATCAGATACATGAAAACCTCCTTTTTCTACTAGATACTTTCCAGCAGATGCCACCGCTGAGATGCTAGAAGAATGGCGACCTTTAATGTGCCCTTTTGATGTAACAATGCAAAAGGCCATCACTTATTTTGAAATATTTCTTCCTACCTCCCTTCCTCCAGAACTTCATCATAAAGGTTTTAAGTAAGTATATGCATATCTTGACAAATTCTAAAAATACAGCAGGAAATACAGATGAAGAAGCTAGTAAAGCAATAACAAGTAGAAAAATCCTTTTGCAAACTCAGCTAGTGTTGTACTTCATTTATTACACTTGAAGTATGTTTTTTTCTTTTCTTTTCTTTTTTTTTTTTTTTTTTTTTAAGACAGGGTTTCTTCATGTTGGTCAGGCTGTTCTTGAACTCCCGACCTCAGGTGATCCGCCCACCTTGGCCTCCAAAGTGCTTGGATTACAGGCGTGAGCCACCTTGCCGAGCCTATACTTGAAGTATGTTAAGGCTGAAACGGTTAAACATAAAATAGAAAGTAAAGAGAGAATAACACTTGAATGACACCCAAATAAGATGAGGGCTTTAATTTAAAAAATTAAGAGAAAGAAAGAGAGAATTGCCAGAAGCGGTAATAAAAGGAAAGCAGATAAAGGAGAAAGGCAGGGAAAAGGAAGTAGAAAATTGAAAACAGTTGTTAAATAGGAAGGGACAGTATTTAGTAATGAAGCAGAAGTTTAATATGTGAGATCATATTTTTTAGCATAAATCAGGAGAGGAATATTTAGACAAGAAATACTCCTTTGTTTTATTAAGTTTGTAACTATCAGCATTATTTCTTCTAGTTATGTAGTTATCAGTAAGAATAATATTGTAAAAAAGACAAAGGATACCTGGCATTGAACCACTTTCTAAAATCACTTCCTATTCATAACATTTTTCTTCTTTAGACTTTGGTTTGATGAATTAGTTGGCCTTTGGGTTTCAGTGCAGAATCTCCCACAGTGGGAGGGGGTAAGTATCCCTTTTTTCTCCCTATACTTTTTAATTTGGAGATAAATACCACTTGATAAGTAACTTGAAGTTCCTTAGGATTGGCTGTTAGCCATGTCATGATAATTTCTTTTCAATTTTATGTTATTTTATTGTGTTCTAACAGTATACATTTATTTTGGTTTTATCAATATTTAGGAGTATAAGGATGTATTGTAAAATGCGTGAAATGTAAGATCCTGTTTGTTTTCTTTGGTACCTGTGCTATCATGGTGCTGGACATATAGTGGTGTTTTTCTGCATATTTGTTGGATTAAAATTTCCTTTTCTGTCTTCATTGTGGATGGTGCTTTGTCATTTTCCCTTTTAGAAGCATTTTAACTGCAACTGAGTTAAATGTGTGACATGAATCAATTTAAATTTGGAGGCTTTAAAAAACTTAAGTCATAAACTATATATTTAAGTGGATTGCACTAATGATTGCTGAAAAGAACAAATGGATGAGGGGTGTGACTATGACAGTTAAAAAACAACAAATGTGTTAACTTTGTGTTTTTTTGTTTACTTTCAGCAACTAGTAAATCTCTTTGCTCGATTGGCTACAGATAATATAGGGTACATAGATTGGGATCCATATGTACCAAAGGTAATTAAGAATGTTTTTGGGGAAAAAAATTACAAAAAATAAGCTGGTGGTGGACGCCTGTAATCCCAGCTGTTTGGGAGGCTGAGGCAGGAGAGTAGGTTGAACCCAGGAGGCTGAGGTTGCAGTGAGCTGAGATCACACCACTGCATTCCAGCCGCCTGGGTGACAGAGCGAGACTCCATCTCAAAAACAGAACATTTTGATCATAAATACAATAGCACTGACAACAATTTTATGTCATAAAGGAGAAATGTTTTTTTCTATGCTAATTCCAAGTGGCACATAACATTTTCTTTGATCATTGGTAAAAACATATATAAATAATTTACATGGCTGGGTCCAGTTACCTTTTCAAAAGGTAATTAGAACATACTAAGCTATCATAAATGTGTGTTTTTTTCTTATGCATTACATGAATTATGAGTGACAGAGTAATTTATAAAGTACTCACTGTATTATTGAGAGCATCATACATTTGTACCTTCCAGTGGATTTTGTGTATTGTAATTGGTTGGTACTGCACAGTGTTGCCCACTTTTTAGATCACATTATTTATTTTCCTAGAGTAAATAAAGTTAGATGCTTGAGGTGTAGTGTTTCTTAACATTGCATGTTTAGTATTATTTCACTTGCAGTAGAATCACTGTGCTTGGAGTTTCAGTAGTGCTGGGGTGGGATCTCCTGGTGATTCTGTCGCACACACTTACATTAGAGCGAAGCTGGGGAGCAGCTGAAAACAAATGCTCTGTTCGCTTTTTGCTTGCGCTGTCTTCCTCTGTTGTTTGGCCATTAGAAACTAATTGAAGAAGAGAAATTGTCCTTCCCCACCTTTGGGCCCCTACGTATTGGTAATGATAAATTTGGAATTTAAATTTAATTTTGTTAAAATATAATTATTAAGTGACTGACTAAAATACAAATTCTCTAGGGAAAAAATCAAATCCACATTAAAATTTTGAGGGGGAAAGCAATCTGCTAGAAGATACTTGAATTTAGGTTGGTGCTATTCTGCATGCTTGACGTGGAATAGGAGCTTAGGAAAAATTATTTGTGCATTCGGGACAGGAAAGAAGTCAAAATATTTCATGTTTAGCCATAGTATGTATGTTTTTGCTTTTTATATTTAACCATAAATACAACATTTGTCTGTTCTTTGGATACATGGACACAGCTGCTTTATGTCCATGTGCCTGTGACCTCAGAATGTCATACAGCACATCTGTTTACATGTAATTTTTAAAGAATAAAGTTACTAAATACTATGTAATTCTACTTAAAAACCCTTGTGATAAAATAAGAATGTCTTCAGTAACACTAATACACAGCACTTACTGATTTAAAGAATTATTTTGATACCTGTAAATGTCCTTAATTTTTTTTTTTTAAAGATATTTACAAGAATTCTGAGAAGCTTGAACCTCCCAGTGGGAAGCAGTCAAGTGTTAGTCCCAAGATTTTTAACAAATGCTTATGATATAGGTCATGCTGTTATATGGATCACCGCCATGATGGTTTGTAATACATTATATTTGTTTTTTATAGTTTATCCCTATTTTGTGTTAACCTTACAAAAATTCTGTATAGTCATAGAAGTTGATAATAGTAACTTGGTTGGTGACTTGATTCTTGGATATTTTCTGATGTAGCAAGCTCATGTTTATCAAATCCAGAATATAGTCGTACCATTTCTAAATCTCCCTAACCAACGGACATTATAAATAGAGTCGGAAATCAAGAATTTTGAGGGATTCACAATGTCTAACGTTTTTACTGTCTGGGAACCAGACTTGTAGCCCAAAAGACTTTCCCAAGGTAGGATTACAACTTGGGATTTGCACGTGCTCAGACTCCATTACTTATACTCACTGTTAATGTTCACATAAAACACTACATTGAGCGTAAAGCTTACTAACAAAACAATCTTAGTGAAGGGAGATATGCGAAGGATTATTTTGTTGACGTCGTTAAAGGAAAGTTAAGACATCCACAAGCTTAGATTTCAGTGTCATCTTTCAAATAAGAATATCAGAACAACTTTCTATTATAATTTCCTAGCTTATCATTCATATTGCTTCTGCAGCTATTTGTGAATTATTATTCTGTTTTACATATTAGCTTGTTTCTGGGGAAAAGACAATTTTTTTTTTTTATTTAGAAGCTTACCTCTTAAATTTCATTGTAAGAAGAACAAATTTAAGCTCCCTTGTTTTTGCCATTTTATTGTTAAACAGAGAAAAAAATCCCATTTTTCTTAATGAGTAGGAGCAAACACTGAAGGATGTTTAATAACTTACATATGCAGAGTTGAAACTGGATTTTTGGGGGCTGCAGAATTGGGTGGTGATTAGTATTATTATTTGAGTGAATTTCGCTCTGCTTTCTCACAGAGTTCTCATCAGCAGCTTGATTTTGTGTTAAATGTGAAAATATGGCCAAGTGCCAAGACTCACATCTGTAATCCTAGCACTTTGGGAAGCCAAGATGGGAGGATAACTTGAGCCCAGGAGTTTGAGATCAGCCTGGGCAACATGGCGAGAGCACAGGCATGGTAGCATGTGCCTGTGGTCCTAGCTCCTCAGCAGGCTGAGGTGGGAGGGTCGCTTGAGCCTAGGAGGTTGAGGCTCCAGTGAGCACCACACTCCACCCTGGGCAACAGAAGGAGACACTTTTTTTTTTTTTTAAAGACAAAGTCTTACTCTGTCACCCAGGCTGGAGTGCAATGTTGTGATCTCAGGTCACTGCAACCTCCACCTCCCAGGTTCAAGTGATTCTCTTGCCACAGCCTCCCCAGTAGTTGGGACTACAGGCACCTGCCACCATGCCTGGCCAATTTTTGTGTTTTTTGTTGAGACATGGTTTCACCATGTTGGCCAGGCTTGTCTTGAACTCCTGACCTCAAGTAACCTGCCCACCTCAGCCTCCCAAAGTGCTGGGATTACAGGCATCAGACACTGCACCTGGCTGATGCTTTTTTTTTTAACTGAATATGTAATAAAAATCAATACTGCTAATTATGTTAGAATTTTGAATATTTTGTGGACTTTTTCTTACGGTATTATGGTCTCTGAGTGGTTACCCTATTCTAGTTAGTAGATTGGGAAACGTACGTGGATTTCATTTTGGCAGGAAGACATTTATTCCTAATATAATTTGACATTTTATTTTAGGTCTATGCTATTTCTTGAAAGAAGATCATCATGACACAGATAGGAGGTTTGAAGTCCGAGTTGTAGTCCTTTATTCCAGGGCCATTCAACTTGATAAGATGAAAACTAGGTTTTTTCCTCATTTGTCTCCCAGGTTATGTTGTTGTTGTTTGATTGGTTGTTTTGTTTGTTTGTTTGGGCAGTAGATCAAGAAATAAAAATATTTTTCTTTTGAGTTACAATGTGGTCAAATATAACAAGTTTGATCATTTTCAGTCATTTAGAAGTAATCATTTGAATACATTTATTTAACTCTCCCCTCTCCATTTCATACACTGAAAAATTTACTTATTGAGTCATTTCAAAAATGTTTTTTATGCCTGATGTTAGCATTCTTGGTAATTTTAAGATGCTGATCTTAGTGATAAATTTTAGTATCCAGGTTATATACTGCAAAACAGTAAAATACACCGTTATCCTAAGTTGACAGGTATTTTTTTAGTTTTTTATTTTGGTTCAAGTAAGCTGCCCTTATTTGTAGTAGAATATTTTGAGTTGATTTGCATGAAGTTCATCAGAGAATTGTTTTTGACTCTTATTTAAAGATAGAATTGATTTTTGTCAGCAAGTTGGCTAGAAACCACAGTAGTGATTTATATATAGGCTTGCTCCTGTTGACCTCTTTATTTTTACAGTATGATGTGGGTACTGACAGTTTTACTCTTTTATCTGGACAGGGTGGACCAAGTAAGCTAGTGCAAAAACACCTAGCTGGTTTGTTTAACAGCATCTCATCTTTTTACCATCCTTCAAATAATGGGCGCTGGCTGGTGAGTAACTTCGTTTTGCATTATAGGGCTTGGAATTTTTAAAGATGTAGTCATACTTGACTGTTGCCTATTGTGTGACCTGTAATACATTTTCTGTTCTCCATAGCTTTGGCTATATGTAACTGCTTACACTTAAATTAAAATACTGTGTTGTAGAACATATAACTTAAATAAGACAATATTTATGTGGTAACTGCTGAAAGCATGCCTCATTTTAGTAAAAAAATGGTAACAAAAATGCCATGGAACCTGGAACCATCTTTCCAGTTTTATCCAGTCATCTGTTTTTGTTGTTTTTAAGTTGTCCAGTTAAAATGGCTTTCATGTAATGGAAAATTTATGTGCTAGAAATTTTTTTAGACTGAAATTTGCAGCTCATTTTTGTTAATAGGAATAATTCATTGGTAACAGTGTTTTAATTCTATCTAGTTATGCTGTGTGCAGTTCTTTGTAATAAGATAATAAGAACTGTTATTTTAAAAATCTTCTCGAGAAGCTGGAGAGCAACCATGAATATCTATGTGGGAAAGTAGAACCTGCTTAGAACTTTTGCTTCTGTGTCCCCAGAACAAGTTAATGAAACTACTTCAGCGGTTGCCAAACAGTGTTGTTAGAAGATTGCATCGTGAAAGATACAAGAAGCCCTCTTGGTTAACTCCTGTGCCTGATAGCCACAAGCTTACTGATCAAGATGTTACAGACTTTGTACAATGCATTATTCAGCCTGTCCTCTTGGCTATGTTTAGCAAAACTGGTAGTCTAGAAGCAGCCCAGGCTTTGCAGAATCTTGCACTCATGAGACCTGAATTAGTAATACCCCCTGTACTTGAAAGGTAAGTGTTTAGTGGGAGTCTCAGCCATAGCTGTGTTTTTCTTTTGGTTCATTCTGATTGATTCTCTTCTCTTCTGTGGTTTCTGTTTTGCTTTTTCGGTGCTTATTCCTGTTCCTAGAGGAGAAGCAAGACATTATAATATAATGATTGGTAACTTGATAAAGGTTGGAGAGGAAAATATTGAAATAAAATGGGTAACATACATCTTTTTTTCTCCGAGGAAAAAATTGAAATAAAATGGGTAACATACATCTTTTTTTCTCCAAGGAAAAAATTGAAATAAAATGGGTAACATACGTCTTTTGGGTTATTGACACATTTTAGTTACCAAAATTATTTGCTTATGAATTAAGATCTGGCTTTTCTTTTAGATCCAAATGTTGAGTGTCACTAAGGATTGAGAAGATGGTAGTGAAAGTGGTTTTTGGATTTCTTTTATTTCTTAGAATCAGTGATAGAGAAGAAAATTACTATTTTTATGTATTGTATATTCAGGTGTGTTATTTTTACAGTGTAAGTTTTATTATATTCATTTTGTTTTGTATGTTGAAATAGTAATGAAAATAACTCTTTTCTTGCCTAGCCATTGTCACAGAGTAAGCATGATGTACTTACAAAGAGAGAGACAGCTACTTTGCTTTTTTTTGAGATGAAATTTCACTCCGATTGCCCAGGCTAGAGTGCAGTCTTGCAATCTTGGCTCACTGCAGCCTCTGCCTTCTGGGTTCAAGGATTCTCCTGCCTTAGCCTCCTGAGTAGCTGGGATCACAGGCATCCACCACCACACCCAGCTAATTTTTGTATTTTTAGTAGAGGTGGTATTTCACCATGTTGGCCAGGCTGGTCTCCAACTCCTGACCTCAGGTGATCCACTTGCTTTGGCTTCCCAGAGTGCTGGGATTACAGGTGTGAGCCACTGTCCCCAGCCTACTCTTAATTTTTGAGAATAATTTTTAAAGTATTTGTTCAAGAGCAAATTACTCAAGCTTTCTGTTGTACCTCTGCTTCCTCTGCTATCTGAACTTAAGCTTTGTGATCTCTCTTTAAATGTCTTCGTCAAATAAAGAAAAAATATGTTAAGTTTTTTAGAGCTCAGAAGGATCTAGCCATTGAGTTCCATAAAAATTTGTCCAAGATCCCTAGTGGTAGAATTCCAATTATAGCCTAGTTTCTGACTTCCTATTGAGACGGAATAATTATTGGCAGTTACTGGGGAAGAGTACCATTTTCAAGATCTTAACCAAAGTGGGCCTCCATTATCTGTAATTTTCAACTGTTTATGGTGCCTTACCTACCCTCATTGCCATTTTTATTCAAGTTAGGTTGTACTTCATTTTCCCAACCTCTTATGTATGTACGTATTTATGTATGTATGTATGTATGTATGTCTGTCTATCTATCTATCTATCTATCTATCTATCTATCTATCTATCTTGGGGCATTGAAACTCTTCCAGCATATAGAACTTAATTAGGAAATGGAGTGGGGGAAGATAGGCAGTTTCCTGTCTGTCCGCACCCTCCAGTATTCTTTGCTTCTTGGCTTCCACAGAATAGCAGAAGCTAACAGTTAATGGCAGTTTCCCTGATGCTCCTTGAAGAGGAGGGACTTCATCTGTTTTGCTTAGCTAAAATTTTGAAGTTTGGAGTGTTTTGATGTTTCTTTACTTCTCCTTTTCTTTGTGTTTTTCAGCTGATTAATTATGAATAGTGAGCTACGTTTTTAGAAAGAACAAAGCTTATAAATAAATAGACTGATCACATTTTTCTTTAGTCCTAAAATTTTGGACAAATTTAATATCAGCATATTAAGTGATATTGAATGTTTGGCCAAGATAAATATTTAATAGACCAAATTGACAATACGATGACATTTTTTTGAGACTTTCAATTGTAATTTTGTGCTGCTTTGAAGTGGCATGACTTAAAAAAATTTTTTTTTAAATATATATTTTTTTGAGACGGACTCTGGCTCTGTCACCCAGGCTGGAGTGCATTGGCACAATCTCAACTCACTGCAACCTCTGCCTCCCAGATTCAAGCGATGCTCCTGCCTCAGCCTCCCAAGTGGCTGGGATTACAGGCGCCTGCCACCAGACCCAGCTAGTTTTTGTATTTTTAGTAGAGGGAGTTTGACCATGATAGTCAGGCTGGTCTTGAACTCCTGACCTCAAGCGATCTGCCTGACTTGGCCTCCCAAAGTGCTGGGATTACAGACGTGAGCCACCATGTCCAGCCGAAGATTTTATTTTTAATAAAAGCAAAACTTTCTAAAAAATTAAAAATGTAGAAAAGAAATTTTAGACACTTAGTTTAACATCTCTAAGAAAGCTTCTATTTGAGAGTTTGGTATGTTTTCTCCATTAAAAAAAATAATAATAATAATAAGCGACTGGGTGTGGTGACTCATGCTTGTAGTCCTAGCACTTTGGGAGTCTGGGGCAGATAGATTGCTTGAGCTCAGGAGTTTGAGACCAGCCTGGGCAACATGGCGAACTCTGTCTCTACAAAAAAATATAAAAATTAGCCGGCAGTGGTGATATGTGCCAGTAGTCCCAGCTACTCAAGAAGCCAAGGTGGATTACCTGAGCTGGGCAATGTGAAGGCTGCAGTGAGCTGTGACCAGGCCACTGCACTCCAGCCTGGGACAGAATGAGACCCTGACTGCAGTTTTGGGGTTGCTGGGAGGAAAGAAAGAGTAAAGTATTTGTGGCCGAGCGCAGTGGCTCACACCTGTAATCCCAGCACTCTGGGAGGCCGAGGTGGGCGGATCTTGAGGTCAATAGATTGAGACCATCCTGGCCAACATAGTGAAACCCCATCTCTACTAAAAACACAAAAAATTAGCTGGGCATGGTGGCACGCACCTGTAGTCCCAGCTACTCGGGAGGCTGAGGCAGGAGAATCACTTGAACCCAGGAGGCGGAAGTTGCAGTGAGCTGAGATTGCGCCCCTGCACTCCAGTCTGGGTGACAGAGCGAGACTCCATCTCAAAATAAAAAGAGTGGAGTATTTTAACTTGTTATTCCACAGAGTGACCATTAGATTAGTATAATGATATTAGGATGGCTGAAGCAATGCAGTATCTACCAGTTGATGTTCTTTTTGTTTTGTTGTGTTTTGAGACGGAGTCTTGCTCTGTCGCCCAGGCTGGAGTGCAGTGGCATAATCTTGGATCACTGCAACCTCTGCCTCCCAGGTTGAGGCAATTCTCCTGCCTTGGCCTCCCAAGTAGCTGGGATTATATGCATGCGCCACCACACCCGGCTAATTTTTGTAATCATAGTAAAGACAGGGTTTCACCATGTTGGCCATGCTGGTCTTGTACTCCTGCCCTCCAGTGATCTGCCTGCCTTGACCTCCCAAAAAGGTAGGGTTACAGGGGTGAGTCATCACACCTGGCCTCTACCAGTTTGTGTTCTTTTTTTCACATAGGATTTGCATGGAAAGAGTTGGTAAGGTGGCAGAGGATGGGGGACATATACAATAAATAATCTGTGTATCTTGCCTTTATTTGTGTACAGTAGTGTCTTCTCTTATTGGTGAGGGATATGTTTGAAGACCCCAGTGCATACCTGAAACCATGGATAGTACTGAACCCTATGTATACTATGATTTTTTTTATGTATGTGCATACCTGTGATAAAGTTTAATTTATAAATTAGGCACAGTAAGAGGCACAGCAATCATAAAATAGAGCAATTATAATAATATATTGTTAATATAATACAAGTAATGTGAATATGGTCTCTCACTGTTAGGACACTGTAATTGATTAACCTTTGTTAACTGAAACTACAGAAAGTGAGACTGCAGATAAGGGGGACTACTGTAATTCTGTTAACTTTGAAAGCAGATTTTCACTCTAAGTATTTTGCTGACTATAAGTCTTTAAGTCAAAGTGCAGTTTAGGAATGTATTATATTTAATGTATTATGGCATTATGCATATCTGTGATTGAAACTTTAAAAAATCTGTTTTCAAACTGTAGAACGTATCCTGCATTAGAGACATTAACAGAACCTCACCAGCTTACAGCTACTTTAAGTTGTGTAATTGGAGTAGCCCGCAGTTTGGTATCAGGGGGCAGATGGTTTCCTGAAGGTCCAACACATATGCTACCTCTGTTGATGAGAGCATTGCCTGGGGTGGATCCAAATGACTTTAGTAAATGCATGGTGAGTATATTGGTGATTTTGCCTAATTTTAGAGTCATAATTGTGTAAATTGACATATTTTAAATTTCTCTTCAGATACCGTTAAAACATAGTACAGTATAAAAACTGTTAAAAGTAACAGTGTTGTATCTGTAGATGCCCAAGTTTAGATCTATGGACAGTTGGTCTGTATAAAGCCTTTCTTAGTAATTTGCCATAACCTATATACATTTAATGATTATACAATGATATTTTAAAGCTTATTATATATTTACTATTTTTCTTAAACAGGGACATTAAAAATCATAGTGTATGATCAGTTTTACTTCACTTACACTGGTTATGGGGTATAATGAAAAGTTATTGGGTATAAAGTGCTAGATCATGCTTACACATGTCTTCTGACTTAGCACTTTGGTCATCTACCCTTTTTTTCTGGTCTCTGGCTTCTGCATTAGCATGTTCTATTTATCTTTAGTTAAAGCTCCTTATTTAGGTGGGAGGCAAAGTAACTTCTCATTGACAAAAGGTTGGAGAACTTTGTGCTTAAGCCCAGTAAATAACTATATGAAAACAAATGTTGTATAATTTCATTACTTAAGTAACAGCTATCTAGCATCTGTCTTTCTATCTATCTATCTGTCTATCTATCTATCTATCTATCTGAGACGGAGTCTTGCTCTGTCACCCAGGCTGGAGTGCAGTGACACTATCTTGGCTCACTGCAGTCTCCGCCTCCTGAGTTCCACTGATTCTCTTGCCTCAGCCTCCCAGGTAGCTCGGATTATAGGCACATGCTGCCACGCCCGGCTAGTTTTTGTATTTTTAGTAGAGACAGGGTTTCACCATGTTTCCCAGGCTGGTCTCGAACTCCTGACCTCAATTGATCCACCTGCATCGGTCTCCCAAAGTTGTGGTATTACAGGCATGAGCCACTGCGCCTGGCCGACTGCTAGTTAATTATGAAGAACCTTAAAGTGTTCAATTCTAAGTGAGGAATATCCAGAAAAACTTGTAGGATTTTGATTGAGGAAATTTACTGGGATAATTTATTGTAGTTCCTGGTATACTTGTATTTCTGAATTAGAATTATGTAATGTGTTGAACATCATTTATATCTTTCCACAGATCACATTCCAGTTCATAGCAACATTTTCGACTCTGGTGCCTTTAGTAGATTGTTCATCTGTACTACAAGAAAGAAGTGACCTCACAGAAGTAAGGACGTTTTATGGTTATAAAAGAGTTCATGATGTTCTGATTATTATTGCATATGCATAGCAACACTTGACAGTTTAGAAACAACTTTGGATAGGTTCTACAAAGTAAAATTACTATTTTGTGACTAGAATGGCACATACAAAGGGCCAAGCCATCATTGGCAAGAGAGCCTGCAGAGCACCCACCATAGGAGGTGGCTCAAAAATAGGCCATTTCTGTCAATATCTGACATCTGGAGGTATATTTCAGTTTAATGTCACTTTTAAATGTTTTGTTAAGCAAAAGATGGTGGTATTTTATTTTTCCATCATCTTAGGTTGGTAATCTATCCAAGAGATTGACATCTAATGAAGATAGATTTTATTCTTCCCTATTTGACTCTTTCAAAACTCCTTTTTTTTTTTGAGATGGAGTCTTGCTCTGTTGCTCAGGTTGGAATGCGGTGGTGCCATCTTGGCTCACTGCAACTTCTACCTCCCGGGTTCAATTGATTCTCCTACCTCAGCCTCCCGAGTAGCTGGTACTACAGGTGCGCACCACCACACCTGGCTAACTTTTTGTATTTTTAGTAGAGACGGGGTTTCACCATGTTGGCCAGGCTGGTCTCAATCTCTTGACCTCATGATCTCGCCTCAAGTAATCCTCCCAACCCCTCCTAAAATGCTGGGATTACAGGTGGGAGCCTCCACACCTGGCCCTCAGAACTATTTTCTTTATTGGAAGCATGTCGCCTAGGCTGGAGTCCAGTAGTGCCATCTTGGATCACTGCAGCCTCTGCCCTCCTGGGTTCAAGTGATTCTTGTGCCTTATCCTCCAAAGTAGCTGGGATTACAGGCATGTGCCACCACGCCTGGCTAATTTTGTGTGTGTGTATTTTTAGTAGTGACAGGGTTTTGCCATGTTGTCCATGGTCTTGAACTCTTGACCTCAAGTGATCTACTCACCTCAGCCTCCCAAAGTGCTAGGATTACAGGTGTGAGCCACAGCATCTGGCCAGCCAGCCAGTGTCCCCAGTCCGAGCACGTATGTTTTTTTGGACATTCAGGTAGTGAGAGACTAGACTTTACATATATCAGCAGTTTGAAAACTGAATTTATAATAAAGATAGCTTCTTCTGTATTTGGCTCTTGTAAATTAACATTAATTGCTTCTTTCTTTGATTCCTAGAAAGTAGTAGATCAAGTTGTTCTAAATTGATATGCAAGTATGGTGCTGTTTCTCATAGTACCCAATTTAATAATTTAGTGTAGATACATTTGGCAGGCAATAATTGAGTTTTGTTAGTTCAGGAAATAAACAAAGGCTATATGTAATCTTTCTCCACATTGGAATATTATAGGTGGAACGAGAACTTTGCTCAGCCACAGCTGAATTTGAGGATTTCGTCTTACAGTTTATGGACAGGTGAGCTTATAACCAACACCAGTGTTTAGCTGACATTCAAGAAAATGACTCTTCTATCCCCAAAACTTTAGTTTATTTCTGCATTATAACTTTTATTTAGCTACTACGGGTGCTCCTGAAGTTATAGAAGGGTAATTGATTTTTGAACCATGTAGAAATTAAGTAGCTGTCACTAGAATAGTCAGGACAATAGAGAGTTACCTGATCACCACCAAAAATGTCAAACCAGATTTTACTTGCTGAATTATGCTTTGTTTGGATTATTTAGATGCTTTGGACTTATAGAAAGTAGCACATTGGAGCAAACAAGAGAAGAGACAGAAACTGAGAAAATGACACACTTGGAGAGTTTGGTCGAATTAGGTCTGTCTTCTACGTTTAGTACAATCCTCACCCAGTGTTCCAAAGAAATATTTATGGTAAGAACATTGCTGGAAAAAATAAACTTCCAGCTTTTAAGTTTCATTTGATGTTTTAAAATTGACTTCAAGTTACTCTGTGTATATCATGCACTTTATCATTTACATTTATACTAAAGTTTTAAAGAAATGTACAGTTGTTCCTCATTATTTGCAGATTTCATATCTGCAAATTTACCTACTTGCTCAAATTATTTGTAATGCCAAAATCAAAGCTTTTGTGAGTGACAAAAATTTAGTTACCTAAATTTGATCTCAATTTGATCTCATGTATACCTGATGTACGTGTTCTCAGCTGAGAGCAAACAAGGCACTCTGCCTTCTTATATCCAGCTCCACTTAAGCAACTGTCCCTTTGCGATCTATTTAATGCCACATTTTTACATTGTTGTTGTTGTTGTGCTTTTTGTTGGTGATTCTGCTGTTTAAAAATGTCAAAAAATGGCCCCCAAGAGTTTAGTGTTTAAAGGGGTTCTAGGGTTTCTAAGCGTAAGAGAGTTGTGTTGTGTCTAATGGGAAAACACTGTGCTAGGTAAGCGTCGACAGGCATGAGTTATAGTGCTGTTGATTGTAGATTAAATGTTAGTGAATCAGCAATATGTGTTAAATAAATTGTAAACAGAAACACACTCAGGATTATGTATTGATCAGTTTATGAAAATGTTGTGACTGACCATAGGTTCACAGGAACATAATCCTGTATTTCCCCAGGAGCAGTGGTTCAGTATTTACTAGTTCAGTGGTCACAGCAAATTTATAGAACATGACTACCATGAACAACAAGAAACAACTGTATTTTTTAATTTTACAATTAAAAATAATTAGCTGAGTTTTAGAAATTGCTTATGATATCACTCCCATGATAGAAATTAAATCCTAAGATTAACTGATGGATTAGAAGTAGTTATCCTCATAAGACATTCAGTAAGCATTCACTTATTCCATATTGATTGGTACCTGTTATCTGTAGTATGGTACCTATTATCTGTAGCCTTTAAGACTACACTTTATTTTCGTTTCTATTCTCCCATCATCTGTAATTATCACTGTTAAATATGTTAATCCTGGATAAAAGCCAAACTGCCTTGCAGCTGGGTAAAATAAATACTATGATTATATTAGTATAAAGAAATGAACACAAATCATCTCTTCTTTAACCAATAGGAGTTGTTTAAACTTTTCAGTATTGTTAACCCAGGTTTGGAACTCATTCTTTCATTGAGCAAGTAAATTAAAGTTTTGTGACATGATTGTAGAATAAATAGACTGCTTGTAGTCTTTTAGGGTAAGAATAGATGTCTGTTTGTAGTTGTCAGGATGACAAATTGTATTAGGCATTAAAAAATTTTTTTTGTTATATTGAATTAGCCAAAAAGATAATTAAATTGCATTTGCTTCCACGAGGTATACTTTTATGTGTAAGGTTTCTTTAGCAAGTAAAATCTTGTACCTCAAATTTTTTATTTATTTATTTATTTTTTTTGTGAGACAGAGTCTCACCCTGTCACCTGGGCTGGAGTGCAGTGGTGTGATCTTGGTCACTGCAACCTCTGCCTTCCAGGTTCAAGCCATTCTCATGCCTCATCCTCCTGAGCAGCTGGGACTACAGGCATGCACCACCATGCTTGGCCAATTTTTGCATTTTTAGTGGAGACAGGGTTTTGCCATCATGGCCAGGCTGGTCTTGAACTCCTGATGTCAAGTGATCCTTCTGCCTCAGCCTCCCAAAGTGTTAGGATTACAGGTGTGAGCCACTGCACCCAGCCGGTACCTCAAATGTTTTGCTTAAGTTTGGGTCATGGGGAAAGATTGTTATTAGACCTGAATGTAACATTATTAAGCACGTTCTTATAAAATCAGATAGTTAAAATTGCCTATTTGCTTATTTTTGGAATCGTCTATTTATAATTTTCTTTTAGGTTCCATAAAATGTTTAATTTTCTAAAAAATGCTCATTAGACATTTTCATTTCTTACATATCTTAACAGGTGGCCCTTCAGAAGGTTTTTAATTTTTCTACTTCACATATATTTGAAACAAGAGTGGCAGGTCGCATGGTGGCAGACATGTGCCGTGCTGCTGTAAAGGTGAGTTTAGTTCTTTGAACTGATGAATTCATGACCCAACAATCAACAAGCTTATATGGTTAATTATTTCAGAGGTGCTGGTATGCTTAAAATACATAGTTTTTCAGTAGCTGCTTATTTACAGTCTTTAGTTGCCACTGAATATATGCTAGTATATATTTGCCTTTAAAAAAACTTATTTGTACAAATACGTTTTCAGTGCTGCCCAGAAGAATCTTTGAAGCTCTTTGTTCCTCACTGCTGCAGTGTTATAACTCAGCTTACAATGAGTAAGTCATAAGATCATCATAAGTTTTTTTCTTGGTTTCTAAAACTCTTGTTAATGACATTAGCTACACAATATTTTGATTTGCAATTTGGGGAGAAATTGTCTCCAAAAAAGGTATCATCCAAGTTGACAGTAGCTTTAAAATGTTACTTTACTATTATTATTATTATACAACAACCATCCAGAGGTTAACTTAAAAAATATCAGTTATTTTGTAAGATACAGAGGGGCAGAAGTTTTGGTTGGTGTGTTTATTTTCTTGAAAATTCTATCTCCTTTTGGGAAGACTTTTTATTTCTTCTTCATGAAGCTCATCTTATAGAACATAAAAATTATTTTCATGAGGAAAGTCTTCCTAAAAGAGGCTTCCCTCAGCTATTGGAAATATTAAATAGAAATATTTAAAAATGCTGTATTTAGTCGAATGCAGTTTTTTCCCCCATGATACTATTTTGCTGTTTTTAGATGATGATGTATTAAATGATGAAGAGCTAGACAAGGAATTACTGTGGAATCTTCAACTTTTGTCTGAGGTATTGTAAATCTTCGGATTAAGAAATATGACTGTGAAAACATTGACTTGCTTTTAGGATATAGCTCTTTCTGACAAAATGACTTTAAAACATATGGAAAATCAGAAGTTTTGGAAAATTCTTGATGAGGCTTCAGAAAGAGTATTTCATACTCTCATTGTCAAATAAGTGGTGTAGCTGATCACTGCATGTTCAGCCATCTACTTAACTTAGTTTTACTGGTTAGTCCTAATATGGTAACTTATTAATTGAAAAAGTTGATTCGATTTGGGAATTTTTTTGGTCTGCATTTTAAATTTGGCCATCAATCAAACTTCAGTTTTCTTTATCAGTATTTTCAGAAGTTTAATTAGGTTTAGTCTTCTTAGGAGAATAGACTCGTTTGAAAGGGATGTTACTATGGTGCATGAAAGCTTAGTCTCAGAAAATGTGTTTGATTTTAAAAAAGAATTAATTATTAGAATGCAGTTAAAACGACAATCCTAAAATTAATTGAAGTCATTTAGAGAAACACTATTTTAGACTATGTTAGTGGCTAAACGTTGAACTTTGCATTAATTATCGGTTCTTGGTCTTTTAACCCAAATATCTTCAACTATTTTTTCTCCCTTTTTAGATTACTCGAGTGGATGGAAGGAAGTTGCTTCTTTATAGGGAGCAGCTTGTAAAGATTCTCCAAAGAACCCTACATTTAACCTGTAAGCAGGGTTACACCCTGTCTTGTAACCTTTTGCATCATCTTCTTCGTTCTACCACACTTATATACCCTACAGAATACTGCAGTGTGCCAGGTGGCTTTGACAAGCCTCCTTCTGAATACTTTCCTATCAAGGCAAGCATTTTCAATCATTTAGGATTCAAGGATATGTTGATTTCTTGTTTTAAGGGATTCAAAGTGTTATTTTTTTTCTTGCATATAAAGATTTAGTTTTTTATTTTTAAAATAGTTTAAAACTATGAAGTGTATGGAACTTGTGCTGTCTCACTTTGCATGGAACTGAAACTTTTTCTTTCCTAGTGGTATGTGAAACAGCTTGGTATATATGCCATATTTAATGTCTATAGTTCCATATAATTTTATTGCTTAAATAAACAGCCTCGCATTAACTTATCGTCACTCTTAGAGCAAACTTTTATTGTAATGAGTACTCACTCTTCAGGGAGACTTTTTTCAGAAGTGATAATGAAGAGGCAATAAGATGTTGTTTTCATGCTACTTTTTTGTGTATCATTTGCTAGCTTGGGTTTGGATTATGTGTCCATTTTCTTTTAAATTTTAAAAATTGTGTATATGTATGTGCCAGGTGGGTTTGACAGTTTCTCAGCTTGCTGAGTAGATGCTGTTCTATTCTAGGACTGGGGCAAACCCGGGGACTTGTGGAATCTGGGAATCCAGTGGCATGTTCCTTCTTCAGAAGAAGTATCTTTTGCCTTTTATCTTTTGGACTCCTTTCTTCAGCCTGAGCTCCTCAAACTCCAGCACTGTGGGGACGGCAAACTTGAAATGTCTAGGTTGGTTTTATTTTATAAGTAGAGGTATTCAGTTGCAGACTAAAGAAATCTTTTTGCCTTTATTCGTGCCATATATCGTGTATTCATTTTCAATGTGTGTTTCAAAATCTACTGTACATGTACTTAGAAAACCATTTAATGTAATGTATAACAGAAAATTTGACAACACTTAAACCTTTTAAACACAAAAATTCTGGGTTTCTTTTTCTAATTTTTTTTTAGTACCTTCTACTTAGTGGTTTCACTTGTGTATCTTTTGGCAACTGTGTAGATATGCCCCCTTTTAAAGGAATACCTGTTTTCTTAGACTCAGCTAAGATTTTATTGGGTTGTTGTCAAAATGCTCTTTACTATTAAGTTGGTAAACTGAAGACGTTTGTTATTTCTTTACCTTAATCATTTATATCCCCATATGATAAAACTTTTGTGCTAGACTCTGACAGACTTGTTAAATAGGAATTTGGAATCTTCTAAAATAAGAAAATGTCTTTTGTTTTTTCTAGAGATGATATTCTACAGAGTCTGACTATAGTGCACAACTGTTTAATTGGCTCTGGAAACCTCCTACCTCCGTTGAAAGGAGAGCCAGTTACTAACTTGTAAGTAAAAATAAGTACTTTATTTTGCAACTTAGCATATATTTTAAGTCTTAGTCACTTAATGAGTTATTGGTTTGTTATTGTTATTGCTGTTATTTCTGTATTACTTTAACCATTTTATTTGTCATTGTTAAGGTCAAAAATAACTGAGGCACAATTTAGGTCTATAAACCTGAAGGATTTATTCAGATTTTCACATGGTACCAGGATAGAATAACTTTAGTTATTAATTTTAAAATACCAACGGTGGAGATAATAAGTTAATTTGTTAGATTACTTAGTTAATTAAGATAAATACTGTTCTTTTAAAAAGGAAAAATACTGCTTTGTTTTGTCTGCAGCAAATGTTGAATTAGGATTTTGTAGCAAAAAAACTTTTTTGAAAAATAAAAATTTCGTAAATCTTACTCATTATGATTTTGAACTTTTTGTATCTACCAATTTGTTTTTATGATTTTTAAGTGCTTTTCAGAGTATTCTTACTTTAAATGAGTAGCTAAATTGAATCCATTGTTAGTTCTGCCCCTTAAGGTAAAAAAAATTAAGTTAGAATAAAATCAGCAGAGACCCCGGTGTGGTGGCTCCTGAGGCATACGGATCCCTTGAGTGCAGGAGTTTGAGATCAGCCTGGATGACTTGGCAAACCCCTGCCAGTACAAAAAATACAAAAATGAGCTGGACATGGTGGCACATACCTGTAGTTCCAGCTGAGGTGGGAGGATTGTTGCGTCCGGGAGGCATAGGTTGCAGTGAGGTGAGATCATGCTGCTATACTCTAGCCTGGGCAA
Source organism: Aotus nancymaae (assembly GCF_030222135.1). NCBI lineage: Eukaryota > Metazoa > Chordata > Mammalia > Primates > Aotidae > Aotus > Aotus nancymaae. Next base: position 52,740,958 of record NW_026988471.1, on the reverse strand, counting down.
TAGAGTGAGACCTTGTCTCAAAAACAAAAAAAAAGAAAATAAAAGAAATAATAAAATCAGCAGTATATATTAATTTTAGCTTAATTATTAAGTAGATAATAGTCTAAGTATACTAAGATCATTTTTTTCAACATCAATATCTAATTACTAAGCCAGTTAATGAAAATCACGTACAAATCACATTCTAATGAGTAAGTGCTCTCTCTTCCCCCTCAAAAAACACAAAAGGGAAAATGATTTACTAATTTTGCAACAAAAATGCTAAAAACCCTCAAGAAGTGGTTTCAAAATGTGGCTTACATGTCTTCCCCATACGTTGTATAGTCATTGTTTGGAGTCATGCATTTCCCTTTTTTTTTTTTTTTTTCCCACTTCAAATGTTCTTGGGCATTGAACTTCTTATAGTATTAAGTTTAAGAAGGAGAAGTTAGGGTCATTTCAGGTAAGGAAATCTGTGTTAAATGTTTCTAGGAATTTGCCAAATTCTTTTTAAAGAACTTTTGTTTTTCATTAGTTTTGTTGTTTGATATAAGAGCAATTGTACCAAAATTCACTTTTGTTAAAAAAGATTAATTTTGAACAATATTTTAAAATAAGAGGCTTAAAAGTTTTGATTTTTACCTATGATCTTAACAGTGTATAATACAGTAAGAACTTGACTTGAAGGTGTCAACAGTTTAAATTGTGGTCATTTAATCCCATAATTTACTTTAAAAACATGTATTTTTCATGTTAGTAAATTTTTAGTACTGAGTGATCATTAGGATGCACTGCAGAAGGGTCAGCTAAAAAGGCCGAGGGACTTTTCTTGCAGTTCGTATCACCCTGTGTCTCGATGCCATGTACATTATAATAGTGAATTGAAACGAAAGGCTTTATCCTTTGAAATAAATGTGTATCATGACAAAAGCTTCATATATTTGATTATTATAAAGCCAGTTAGGTTTTTGTATAATGCAGTGCATTTTAATAAGGAAGAGTGTATTATGACAATCTGATGAACACCCTAATATAAACTGTTAGTTTATATTACTGCATATTATAAGCTATAAAATTGATATTGAGTATTCTTTCGTAGGCTTTTCCCAGAAAAGTTAAAGAGGAAAGATAAATTTAGCCTGAAAGGTTTTGCGTTTTAGCACTTTCACATTTAGAGTGAACATTTAATTTAATAATGAAATGAAGTAATAAAAATCTATGTTAAATATACTTACATAATGTTTATGTATTTAAACATATATAGATAAAAATATAAAATGCTTCCTAATACATAAATAAAACAGTAAAACTTCAATTTTTAAAAATCATTGAATAATACATATTTTTAGAGTTCTTTTTAGTTACATGTATATATGGGGGATAATGATTATATAAAGAGAATTAAGAATAAATGAACAGCTCTTTGGCTTTGAATTGCCAAAAGAGGGCATCTTTTGGCAATTCCTTTGGCTTTTAAAAGTTCTTAATAGAATTGTATTTAATTTATAACCAGCATTACCTTCAGCTGAAACTTTTTTTGGGCAAAGTGTAACTTTTTACATTTATTTCCTATGTCTTAACATTTTTACCTTTTTTTAACAGTAAACTCTCACAAAGTATCATAAAATAAAATAGCCTTTAAAATTTCTAAAATGCTTATTTTAACATAGGCTAGTAATTATTAAAATCTTCTAAATCTAATTTGATTTGAAAAAACTAATAGAATAATTTCAATAGATGGTTCCATTGTTCTATGATAAGAGTTCATACTGCCTGGTGTGAAGAATGAATATCTGTAGCATAATTTATGGTGATTATTAGCAGATCAGTTTGAAACTAGTAGAGGAAGAGAAAACTCTTACGGCATTAGTTACTTCATAGGAAATGGGAAAATATACGAGAGAGAAAATGAAACACCTAAGTGTAAAGAATATTTTAGTAAAATGCCTAAGAATATGTCTGAGAAAAATATCTATTGTTAACAACAGTTTGGCTGTGGTATTATGAGACATTATGCATTTTGTGAAATACCAGACCAGTTTTTAGAAGCACATAGTAACTCATGATTGTTTTTGGTTTTTTTGTTTGTTTGTTTGTTTTTTTGAGATGGAGTCTCGCTCTGTTGCCCAGGCTAGAGTGCAGTGGTGTGATCTCGGCTTACTGCAACCTCCACCTCCCGGGTTTAAGTGATTCTCCTGCCTCAGCCTCTCAAGTAGCTGAAATTATAGGTGCCCACCATCACGCCCGGCTAATTTTTGTATTTTAATTTTTCTTGAGGTGGAGTTTTGCTCTTGTCATCCAGGCCAGAGTGCAATGGTGCTGTCTTGGCTCACTGCAGCCTCTGCCTCCTGGGTTCAAGCAATTCTCCAGCCTCACCCTCCTGAGTAGCTGGTATTACAGGCATATGCCACCACGCCTGGCTAATTTTTTTTGTATTTTAGTAGAGACAGGGTTTTACCATGTTGGCCAGGCTGGTTGCAAGCTCCTGACCTCAAGTGAATCCACCCACCTCGAACTCCAAAAGTGCTGGGATTACAGGCGTGAACCACCACATTTAGCCTCATGTAATTCCTTTTTAAAACATTTAAACTTACATAAATCTTAGTTATGTAAAATTCTAGCTGCTATAATTTTTTTGTCCATTACTCAGTATTAAGATTGACTTGTGCATGTATTAGTAGTCTTTGTCTTCTAGAAGAAAGAATACAGTGATATAAAAAAATTTTAAAAATACCTAGAAGCTTAGTTTACCTTTTTATTTTTTCTTCTTAAAAAAAAAAAATAGAGACGAGGTCTCACTATGTTGCTCAGGCTGGTCTCTGAGCTCAAGTGATCCTTCTACCTTGACCTCCCAAAGTGTTAGGATTACAGGTGTGAGCTATCACACCTGGCCTTTTTTTTTTTTTTTTTGAGATATGGTCTCAACCTCTTACCCAGGTTGGAGTTCAGTGGCACAGTCTTGGTTCACTCACTGCACCTTCCATCTCCTGGGCTTAAATGATCCTCTTGCATCAGCTCCTGAGTAGCTGGGACTGCAGGCATGTGTCATCATGCCCAGCTAATTTTTGTATTTTTTGCAGAGGCAGGGTTTCATCATGTTGGCCAGGCTGGTCTCAAACTCCTGACCTCAAGTGATCTGCCCATTTTGACCTCCAGAATTGCTGGGATTACAGGCAGGCATGAGTCACCACACCCAGCCAAAGTTTAGTTTTACTTTCTAGTTTTCCTGTGAGAATATCTAACTTAGTCCTATTAGGGTATGTGGGATGGTTTTAAAATCTCTTTATTCAGGAAAATGGCTACTAAATGGGAAAACCTATCTTCTGTGCTATGTTATTATATTAGAGACTGACTAAAAATAAGCCAAGTCCTAAGCATAAAAGTAAATGATCTACCTAATGATATCCGCTTTGGGGATACCATGTACCTTTAGGCCTCTAGCAGTGTAGGGTTATTAAATATCTTATACTTACTGTAAAGTTTACAGTTTGAAAGGATGGATATAATAAAGTCATGATGGGTAATTAAGGTTAAATTCTTCTCTTATTTAGTATCATTGAAAACAATTTGAGTTTTTAACAGTTTTGTCAGATACCACAGGTTGCTGAATTAATCTTAAAATAGGACCTAGTTTGCTCTTGGAACCTTTAGATAGTGTTTTAAGAGAAATATTTGTGGTATAGTTTATACTCATAGTTCTACCTTTATAGATGTGGAAGTTGGATTATGTCTTTCCAGAGTCACAGGAATTTTGGACACTTGCCTTTAATCCTGAAATTGTCATTAATTTTTTCTTTTGCAGTCCATTCTCTAAATAATCTTTTAGGTCTAACCAGCTATCACAGGATGCAAAGAACTAACATCTAAAAAACAGGGTTACTCAAGGTAGAGGAGTCATTTGTCATCTCAAAATATTTCTTTACTTTGTGCCCCCTTTCCTCTTATAGATTTATTACATCATTTTTAGTTGAATCATCCTTAGGCTCTCAGCTTTTACTAACTTTTCACTGAAAGAAATTCATACTTAAGGTCTAATAGTGAGACCATTTCATTGATATGTGAAAGGATGTGTTGCTTATGCAATGAGGGGCAGGGCTAGCTAACCTCTCTTGGCACCTCCAGGAAACTACCCAGCTCTGCTGGGGGAGCTGCACACAGAAAAGGAAACAGTTACTACTCCACGGTGAGTAACCCTGTTTTCTCCTTATTTCACCTTCTGACTGTTTTCATTTATTTTTAAAAGCTTGTGTGTCAGACATGGAAATAAAATAGTTCTTATTTTCAGAGTTAATTTAAAATCTAGCAGTGTGTAAGCTTTCTCTTAGCAACTCTTTGTTCACTTGGCAGCGTAAGAGCCAGCTTTTTGTTTGTGTTTATAGTTGTTACTGCTACCTAGGATTGAATTGGATAATAGAAAACTAAAATAGGCGTAATTGTCTCTTGTGAAACAGTTGTCCTTTGAAGGGAAAAAAATCTATTAGTGGCTTGGTTTTACATCTTTGACGTTTTTTTTTTCATTTGGAAGGGGAAGTGTTATTGAGAAGATAGGATGTTCTTTCACTTATACACAGGAAGTATTTTATATTATTATTTACAGGGGTTGGAAGACAATTCACCCAGCCTTTATTTACATATGTGATTTGTATTATATATTTTGTTTTTATGTTACTATTTCTTTTTCACCATCCCTTTTTTCCTAGCAGTGATTATTTTCATAGTTCTTCTCTAATCATATCTAAAGAAGATTGCCATCTAGTGGTATGAATAGTATGGTAAATTCATAGGTCTTTTTTTAGTGGTACAAATATTTTAACACATTTTATTATAAGTTAGGTGGCTTGGTACTATCTAGAAGCTATGAAGCAGATTTAACTTTATTATTATTATATAGATGGTGTTATTTACAATATGTGGTGCTGGAATTTTTTTTTTTAATTGTATTGTTCCTTAGATTAAATGATACTATGGTTTGTAAAATGAACCAATGAATGAGTACAATGGATTTCACATGGGGAAGGGGGAGGTGATGATGGAATTTGATTTCACTTGCACATATTGTTACTATTGCTTTTAGTCAGAATATAGATCTGTAAGACAGTGCCTTAAGCCTATTCACTTAAGGTTATGTGCATAGCTAAAAATTACCAGAACAGTTTGATATATCAGAGATTACATCCTGGGCACAACTAGATCTATAATGTCACAAAGAGAGACAGTCATAATATTTTATTTGGGTAATGGATAGAGATTTCTTTTAGCAAAAAATCTTCTAAAGATCAGAGAGGTAAGGCATTGTGGCTCATGCCTGTAGTCCCAGTGCTTTGAGAGGTGGAGATGGGATTACTTGGGGCCAGGCATTTGAGACCAGCTTGGGCACCACAGGGATACCCGGTCTGAACCAAATAAATAAATATATAAATTAGCTGGCGTGGTGGTGTGCACCTGTAGTACCAGCTACTCAAGAGCCTGAGGTGTGGGCGGGTCCACTTGAGCCTGGAAGGTTGGGGCTGCAGTGAGCCATGATCATACCACTGCACTGAAGCCTGGGTGGCAGAAGGAGACCCTGTCTTGAAAAAAATTAATAGCTACACTTGCTGAGAAACATTTACTGTAAAACATGTTAATCCAGTTAATTTGTGGTAGGCAAGAAGAGATCAAATTATGGTGGATAAAAATAAATAAAAGCTGTAATGTATACTACCCAGATAGGTCCTATATATAGTCTTCTCTCAGTGTAGTTGGGAGATTGGACCCCGGCATACCAAAATCCACTCATACTCAAGTGCCACAGTAGGCCCTGAAGAACTCACATACACAAAACGCCAACCCTCCATATGTGTAGATTTCTTATCCTGCTAATAGATTTAATTGAAAAAAATCTATTTGTAAGTAGATCCACGCCTGTGTTGTTCAAGGGTCAACTATGTCAAGAGATATGGAAGCTGTATTTTAATCCAAGTTTTAAAAGTACAGGAAGAAGATAAGGCTTTTATTTAAGATACATTACTTAATACTTTACAATCTTACACAGAATTTTTTAAAGTAGTCAGCATAAGTGATAATTTTTCAAATGCCCTGATAAGGAAACAATTCAAAGTGTCACATGGATTTTAAGGTATTTGGTGTCAGGACTCTTAGAGGAAAAGCTTCGAATTCTCAAATAAGAGGCTTTTTTTATATGCTAAAAACTGTGGAGAATAATTGACTATAAAGAATGCTTTCTCTTATTTGTGTAATACAACAATAACTAAAGTGACAGTAATTAAAATTCCTGCTTGATTTAATATTATATGGCATTAGATACAGACTGGGTAAGCTGCAGACTCAGACTATGTATTTCTACTTCAGAAAACTAAGTGTTTATGGCAGCAGTGAGGCGACCATAGTCTAATGGGATGGCTCATGGCAATCACTTCCCCTTGCTTTAACAATGGGTGGGATGGGGAAGAGTGGGAACCCTCCTCTGCTTTGTTCTTGTTACTGTTGAGTACAGGCCTTTTCTCTTGATGAAATTTAATTTCAGTAAATACTTGAAGTTCTTGTAAAGGAATCTGATTTTATTTTTTACTAACAGATTTTGGATATGTAACATATTTTTGATCATGCAAAAAGATATAGAATGCTCAAATTTGCCAGTGGTTGAAGGAAAACCAAATTTTAAGAGGAATTTGATCTTAAAAGTCTGAAAAAGCAAATTGACGTTTGATGATGCTATTAATATAAAATCTTAATGAGCTTTGAAGTAAGTTAGTGAAAAAGAAGCCATTCTTTGTCTCTGTAGGCTTGGTTTTGAAACTTGAGAAGGTATTGTTGCTGTCCTCAGTACTAGGTTATGGCGAGGAACATACTGACATTTTAGAAATATGTTTTTACTTGTTACTTAAATAAATACCTGAATTCATAACTGTCAAATATTAAGGTAGAGATAACCCATTTAATTCAGCTACTTGTTGGGGGTAGACAATATACCTGGGGATGTATTGATTTAAAAATGTTGTTTTCTTCATGGTAAGTGCTGTGCAGTGCATTGGTGATTAGCAATAATAATAAGATTGCTGTTTATTAACCCTGTATATGCTTGCCTCATTTGTGCCTGTTTTTCCTTTTAGAATGTATCTCTTTGTTTAAAAAAAGCTTTGAATTTAATCTCATATTTTGAAATAAAATGTCGAAAATTGAGGTATATTTTTTCACTGAAGAAAATGTAGATTTCAGATATATAAATTCTCATTTGACTATAAAATCTGTTCTTGCATATGTAAAAAGTGACTTTTAACCCTTTATTGAATTTAACTACCTGGGTCTGCTTGTGGTAGCCTTGCGGAGCAGGGCTACCCCTTATAGGCTCAGGGTAGTCTCTGATTGTGGCAACATAATTCTTTATGGCAGATCTTAATTAGGAAACAGTGATTTTTAACCTCTGAATTTCTTTGAAAAGAGTGTCTTTTTACTGCACGTGTTAGGAGAAATGCATTTGACTGATTTTAAGAGGAAAGGTAATGATTATCTGAATAAGTCTGTCTCATTCATATGCTTCAGTAAAATTTGTGAGTTTTGGCAGGTCCGAAGGTAGTGAATTATCTCTGATTGTTCAGTCAGTTACAGATCGAACTCCTTGTTCTACTCTTTCCCCCCTTCCCACTCTGCACTTGACTAGTCTTAAAATAAAAAAAAATAAAATAAAAATTTGTGAGTTTTAACTGTTGTACCATTATTAAGCTGACTTTTCTTTATATCAATGTTAATCACCACACTTAATCTTTTACATTTGAATATTGGATATCAATATTATGTTCCTTTAGGAGGCCTCCTGAAGTGACTAAATTTTTCCTTTAAGATAAATAACGTGATTCTTACTGAAACAGCATTAACCTTGAGAAAGGTAGATTGATTTTTCCCACTGAAGGTGGGAAAGAACGTTATCTTTGTTTTGGTTTAAACACTCCAGCAGTGAAACTTTTCCCTTTAATACTTCATATTGGTATTATTAATAAATGCAAGCACTCTTGTTTTTATACAGAGTACCAAGTATGGTGTCCTTGGAAGAGACAAAGTTGTATACTGGACTTGAATATGGTATGTGAATCCTAATCTGAGTAAATCTGTGTAGACTATGTTTGGTAGTAACTCCACAAGGACTACAATGAAGTATGAAGTAGTTTTTTAGTTTGTTTGTTTGAGACGGAGTCTCACTCTGTTGCCCAGGCTGGAGTGTGATGACGAGATCTCCGCCCACCGCAACCCCTGCCTCCCAGGTTCAAATGATTCTCCTGCTTCAGCCTCCCAAGTAGCTAGGATTACAGGCGTGCGCCACCAAACCTGGCTAATTTTTATATTTTTAGTAGAGACAGAGTTTCACTGTGGTGGCCAGGCTGGTCTCCAGCTCCTGACCTCAAGTGATCCACCCACCTCCACCTCCCAGAGTGCTAGGATTACAAGTATGAGCCACCATGCCCAGCCTAAAATGAAGTAGTTTTGTATTGTGATATTCCTAATCTGTTTTTTGATATATAAAAAAATATTAATTACACAGCAGTCATTTTTGCCTGTTTTGGAAAAACTGGAAAATTATTATATAAAGAACAGTCAGTAAGAAATTGGGTCAATCTGTATTTGAATGCTTTCTATGTACAAAGGTAGGCTTTTATATATTGTAATGTTAATTTATGTTTAAAATTATTTTAGCACTTATATATTACACTTGTTGTCAATAGGAATATTGTAACCCTGTATTTGAATGAACTTTGTACTTTCCTAGTAAATTAAGTTTTATAATAACATTTACATAAAACATTTTATTGTTATTGATCTGAGTCTAACATTAAATAGAAATTTAGCACCCTTTCTTATTGCTGGATTAACACTAAAGTTAGTTACATACATTAATTGCTAAGGTGTGATTGCTTGATTTAGGTCACCTACAACTAATCAGAAAATTCCATGGATTGGCTAACGCCCTTTTCAACCTTAGCCCACCTGCACCCAGGTGAATAAACAGCCATGTTGCTTACACAAAGCCTGTCTGCGGGGGTCTCTTCATTCAAAGCGCAAGTTTTAACATTTGGTTCCGGAAACCCTGGATGGGGGAACTCCTACAGGAGACCAAACCCCCGTCCCTGTTCTTGTGTTTTCTCCATGAAGAGGTCTACTTACCTACCTGAGGTCATCAGACCAGCCCACAGACACACACCACCTGAAAAAAAAAAAAAGAAGACAATTCGGTGGATTTTTATCTCTAATTAGTGACTAGAGCCTTTGAAATATTGACAAAGATAAGATGGTTTTTATTCCCCTTGCCCCTCCCACCTCCTTGCCCCTTGAAGTTTTATAAGCAGGTCGTTTTATTTATTACTACTTTTTTTCTTGAAACGTGACAGACAGCTCATAAGCAGGTAATTTAAATGTAGAGGTTTTAGAAGTTTCTGTAACATGCCTAGCCACTAATCCAACTATGTAAAGGCAGACACATTTGTTTTTTTCTCCAATACTTGATCCCTTCTTGACCTAACCTGTTGATATAAACTTTAATAGTCTGAGGAGCATTCAGTGTCTAAAATACCTTCTTTTATTTTTCCCAAAATAGATCTGTCTCGAGAGAACCACCGAGAAGCAATTGCTAGAGTTATAAGGAAACTTCTTAGTAAGTATATCTGTACATTTAACTTTTTTGTTCTTAAGTATTTTGGAATTTTAATCTATAGCATGCACATATTTATGTTTTTTATTCCAAATGGTGAGAATATTGGCAGTGATTTTTTTTCCCCTTAACTAATGGATTCTTGACTAATGCCTCAAGATTCTTATGGTAGTTCAATATTTTAAACAAAATCCTTTTCCTTCCCCCATTATAGACCACATACTTGCTAATTCAGAAGATGATACCAAGTCATTGTTTCTTATTATAAAGGTACAGTTGTCATTTAATAGTTGCATAATTATTAATATGATCAGGCTTGGATTGATGACTTGCAAATACAATTTGAAACTCTTTGACACAGATCATTGGAGACCTTTTGCAATTCCAAGGATCTCACAAGCATGAATTTGACTCCCGATGGAAAAGCTTCAACTTAGTAAAGAAATCAATGGAAAATCGGGTCAGTATTTTCACCTGAAAGTCTGCACTAATTTTTTTTAAAGGTATATATAATAACCTCCTAATTTGGGTATTATTCAGCATATAGAGGAAATTTCCCTAAAAGGAAAAACAGTAGATTTAAAATAGGTAAAAGGTGACTGGGCGCAGTGGCTCATGCCTGTAATCTCAGCACTTTGTGAGAGGCTGAGGCAGGCAGATCACAAGGTCAGAAGATTGAGACCATCCTGGCCAACATGGTGAAATCCCAACTCTACTAAAAATAGAAAAATTAGCCAGGCGTGGTGGCGGGCGCCTGTAATCTCAGCTACTTGGGAGGCCGAGGCAGGAAAATCACTTAAACCCGGGAGGCAGAGATTGCAGTGAGACAAGAAAAAAATGTATTTTTTTTTTTTAATACAGAATCTTCTCTCTGTTTCCATGATAGTCTCTAAACTTTCAGTGGGAATTTGGACAATACCATTGAGGCTATCTTGTAAGAACTTGAAGGAATTTAAAAATAGGGAGGAATTATCTACAGGCATGAATTTAAAACATTTTACTTTATGTAAATCTGCGAAAAAGATGTATTTATGCTGCATAGAAGACAGCTTCTTTGGGACTGTGGAAGAAAGTGTATCATCATAAGCCAGGAGATGTTTATGGCAGTTTTCTTATACTAGAAACTTTTAACTGAAATTGAGTCTAAAAAGGTTGTGTGAGTTAATTCTTTAGACAACAGTTGCTAGATACTTTAGAAGAATGGCATGTAAAAAGGGCAAGGAGATATGAAAACATGACATGCTTTAGGGGCAAGTGGCTGTAGGGGGTAAACTAGATTGTTTATACTTTGTTATGAGAAAATGTTTTAGTTTTATATTCATCAGTGGGAGTTACATTAACAGTTCTTAAGTAGATCTGATTTGAATATTGGAAACGTCAACATTCAACTCACTAAATGTTAAAAAGCTCTGCCACCACTGTGATCAATAATTGCAGAGAGACTGGTACTGTAAGTAAGAAGGGAAGTTAAACTATTACAGTCCAGGTGAAAACCACAGCCTGAGTCAAGTCACTGGTGTTGAATTGGAGATCACATGTTTTGAAAGTGGTAGAATTTGCTGGGTATGGTGGCTCATGCCTGTAATCCCAGCACTTCGGGAGGCCAAGGCAGGCAGATCACCTGAGGTCGGAAGTTCAAGACGAGCCTTACCAACCCTGTCTCTATTAAAAATACAAAATTAGCTGGGAGTGATGGCTCATGCCTGTAAAATCCCAGCTACTTGGGAGGCTGAGGCAGGAGAATCACTTCAACCTGGGAGGCGGAGGTTGCAGTGAGCCAAGATTGCGCCATTGTACTCCAGCCTGGGTAGCAAAAATGAAACCCTGTCTCAAAAAAAAAAAAAAAAAAAAAAAAGAAAGGAAATGGTAGAATTGAGAGGTTTGATGATCAATAAGCTATGGTATGAAAGAGGAACAGTTTTGAGCCTCAACTATCTGCCTCTGGTGACTGGGTAGAAGATTATGTGGCAAAAGCTTAAATGATACCTTTTAGAAATCTGAAAAATACTGTATTTTGTAGTAAACATTTATGCTTACCCTGAAAAGCTGTGGCTATTTATAGATTTAACAGAGTTGAACAATTTTCTTAGTAGGCTGTTTTTGTACTCTTAATATTTTACTGAATAAGAACACAACTCTGTTGCTCTCCCCTGCATGGGTGTAATGGTAAACTATTAGAGAAAAACAGGGTGTTGGATGGGCTATTTAAAAGGGGGATGTTTCTACTATTAGCCATAAAATTAATTAAGATAGCTTATTTTTATATAAGCCGGATGTCTTTAGGATAAAGGAAACAACCACCACCACTCACCAGCCTACCATGGGCCTTTTTGATCCTTATTAAGGTATTTAGAGGCATTCATTGTTGAAGTCATTTAGCGAAAATGTTGAAGTGTTTCTTGCTACTTTGTTTTCCAGCTCCATGGGAAAAAACAGCATATCAGAGCACTGTTGATTGATAGAGTAATGTTACAGCATGAGGTAAATATTTTTTTCAGTCATGGTGACTTTTTAAATGCCAGTTTTCCAGATGAGTATTTAGTTTTGTTGTCATAATTAAATTCTAGTAAATACTTTGCACTTGTTTTCTTAGCTACGGACGCTAACTGTTGAGGGTTGTGAATATAAAAAGATACATCAAGATATGATCAGAGATCTTCTTCGCTTATCTACAAGTTCATACAGTCAGGTAAGACTTACGCAAACACTGTACTCCCCTTCCCTCCCATTTGATTACATGCATTCTTACTATCCCGCTTTTAACAAGAGAGTAAGTAATTTCTCCCATAGGTCACACATCCAGGAAGTAAGAAAACCAGAACCAAAAGCTAGGCTCTCTTAATTCATATTAGCATAAAAAACAGCTTTCAAATTGTAAATATATTCAAGCTAAGTTTGCTAGTCATTTTTTTGTAATGCTTAATGTTTCTGTTTATAATTCTTCTCATTTTTTTTAAATTTGAAAGATAGTGCTAGTGTGATATTGTTGGCACTTCAATCAGATTTTGAAGTCCAGTCTATGAAGGCCACATAATTCCTTCTAGATATTATGCTTGGGTTTTAGGAAGCTGCTACCACATGAATTGTGAGGTCCATCCTTTAAGATAGTGTAGGAACAAGAGATTATCTCCAAGCCCAGAGAACTGGAAAAAGACATGTGTAACCAATTATTCTATCTTTGTAAAATAATGTAAATTAGCTACAGGTTGAGCATTGGAAACTCAAAATGCTCCAGTATCCAAAACTTCTTGTTTATTAGAGCATTTCAGATTTCAGATTTTTGGATTTGGGATGTTCACCCACTAAGTTTATAATCCACATATTTCAAAATGTGAATAAACCTAAAATCCAAAACATTTTTGGTCCTGAGCATTTATTTTACTTTATTTTTTTTTTGAGACAAGATCTCTCTCTGTTACTCAGGATGCAGTACAGCAGTGTGATCACAGCTCACTGTAGGCTTGAACTCAAGCTTTGAGCTTGAGCTTGAGCTCAAGCGATCATCTTACCTCAGCCTCTGGAATAGCTGGGATTACAGGTGTGCACCACAATGCCAGACTAATTATTTTCAATTTTAGTAGAGACAAGGTCTCGCTTTGTTGCCCAGGCTGGCCTCAAACTCCTGGCCTCAAGCAATCTGCCCGCCTGGGCCTCTCACAGTGTTGGGATTACAGGTGTGAACCCCCATGCCTGGCCAATTGAGCATTTCAGATAAAGGATACTCAACCTGTACCTAGCCTCTAACTCAGAGACTCTCTAAAGTAATGTTTAAAATGAATTTGAGGCCAGGCATGGTGGATCACTTGAGATCAGGAGTTCAAGACCAACCTGGCAACATGGTGAAACCCTGTCCCTACTAAAAATACGAAACTTAGCCGGGTGGGGTGGCATCCACCTGTAGCCCCAGCTACATGGGAGGCTGAGGCAGGAGAACCACTTGAACCTGGGAGGCGGAAATTCCGGTGAGCCAAGATCATGCCACTGCACTCCAGACTGGGTGACAGAGTGAGACTCCATCTCAAAAAAAAAAAAGTTTGAAATATGTGCAATGTGTTGCTTTTACTATAACCATTTATTTTCCGTTACTATTTAACTAGTTCAAAGGTTGTAAATTTATACTGAATGTTTTGTTTGGGTCAAAAATATGTGAGACTATACTTAAGATTTGCCTTAAAAAGGTTAAGTTGTTGTGTGTTTGTTTTGGTTTATTTAAGTTCCTGGAAATCCTTTAATTTTCTTTGTGTGGACAGAAGTGAAAATCTGCTCTTGATATCAACAGTAATTGAGAATAAAAGGTGTCGTAGTATGCTGATGACTTGCAGCTATGTTACTGAGCAAATGCACATTGCTTCTATTCAGTCTTCCCTCTATCAAACACATTTCAATCAGTGTAACCTAAACCATGGATTTGATTGGTAGTGATGTGCTCCCCTTTTAATATGTAGATAAATCATTTTTTAGGGTATGTGCTTTCAAATTTTTTTTGTTAGTTAGAAAAACATTTAAATTATCACTGTTTTTGATAATTTATAGTGCTTTGTACTTTACTATTTAATAAAAGTCTTTTGTTAATAATACTTCTTCCAGGTGAGAAATAAGGCTCAGCAAACATTTTTTGCTGCCTTGGGAGCATACAACTTCTGTTGCAGAGATATAATTCCCTTGGTTTTGGAGTTCTTACGGCCTGATAGACAAGATGTCACACAGCAGCAATTCAAGGTATAGGAATTTTTTTCTGTTTTACTGTAAAAATTTTCAAACATACGGAAAAGTTGAAACAGCTCTACAGTAAACATCCATATCTTCACCATTGACATTCTGTATTTAAGATGTTCCTGTATTTGCTTTATCGCATCTGTTCATCCATTTTATTTTTTTATATAATCAACTTTTTTTATACCAATATGAGGAGACTCATTATTTACTTATTTACCTCTGTGATCAGTATTATGATGAAGAAAATATAAGAAGCAGACTTCCCTGAGGAAAAGAATTATTTATCTTGAGTGCTAGTGGCCAAGTAGCTTGGCTGGCCTATTGGAGAGGGGGATGAAGGACCAAAAAGTTTAGGGAAGCATGACCAGCATGAAGGAAGGGTTTAAGACAGGAAGGAAGAAATACGATAAGTTTGAGCGATGGTATGGAAGCTTATGTAACTGGAGTAGAGAAGAAAGGAAATGATACAAGATAAGGCAAATACTACATCCTATGGGGATGTAATAGAGTATAGGTAATAGATAATGATTACTTATACTGTCAGGTAGAAAGAAATAGATTGAGAGTGATTTAGGAGTGAGAACAGATAGGACTTGGTGATTGAAAATGAGGGAACTGGAAAAAGGAAATGTCAAAATGACTAAGTTTTTGGATCGTACAGTTAGTCATTGGGCACATCAGAGAGAGAGTGTGTGTGTGTGTAGAGTAGATGACATAGTTAATTTGGACTAGTTTAATTTGAAGTGGTTCCAGTGAACTAAGAGGAGCATCAAGTGGACAGTTAGACATCTGAGTTTGAAGATACCATTTCCATGTATGTTGATGATGATTGAAAGCTATGGGCATAGATAAGAAAGCCTGGGAGGAGATTAAGAAGAGGAGCAAGGGGCATATATTGAGAAACTCCTTTAGAAGCCAAATAGAAGAGCTGAGTGACACTGGAGAGGTCAGAAAGGTATTAAGAAATAAGGAAGATATCAAGAAATAAGAATCACAGAAGGCAAGGAGAGGTCTTTCTAGAAGGAAGACTTAATGTGTAGAGTCACTGCTTTTTGTAGATAATTAAGATGAGCCCTAAACATGTTCCATGAAGCTTGTAAGACAGATGTCAATAAACTATAGCTTAGGCTCAGTTGCTGGCTTTTGCAAAACTTTTATCGAAACATAGCCATGTTCATTACTTTATGTATTATGTGTGGTTACTTTCATTCTACAGTGGCAGAGAAGAGTAGTTGAGACAGAGAAAATGGCTTTGCTGTTTACTCTCTGGCCCTTTATAGAAAATACTTGCTGACCCCTGATGCAGATGTGTAATTTGAGAGTGTTGTAGGTTTGACTCATTGACTATTCTGTTGTTGACCTTAATGAGAGCAGTTTAAATGGACAAAATTAGAGAGATTAAGTACGGTCAAAATAGAAAAATATCTTATTAGGTCAACAAAATCAGGATTTTCAGTGACCTTATGGAGAACCTGTAAGAGGAATGGAATACAAGGTGGGTAACAAGCTAGATTGGAATCAAGTGAGGTGAATTGGAAATCAAAATGTTTTGATACTAATAACTCTTTTTAGGAAAAAGGAGCATTTTAGAAATGATAACCTGCTGTCATCAAAGGATACTTGGTGTCATCAGAATCATTGTGATTAATTGGACTTTTATGAGTAATAAATATGCAGTATAGTTTAGTTTTGTGTACTTTGTAAATTACTCAGCAACCCATGTTAACTATTTACTAAATTATTTCAGACATCAAATATTAGACTCTAAATTTTTTTTTTTTTGAGACGGAGTTTCGCTCGTTACCCAGGCTGGAGTGCAATGGCGCAATCTCGGCTCACCGCAACCTCCGCCTCCTGGGTTCAGGCAATTCTCCTGCCTCAGCCTCCTGAGTAGCTGGGATTACAGGCACGTGCCACCATGCCCAGCTAATTTTTTGTATTAGTAGAGACGGGGTTTCACTATGTTGACCAGGATGGTCTCGATCTCTTGACCTCGTGATCCACCCGCCTCGGCCTCCCAAAGTGCTGGGATTACAGGCTTGAGCCACCGCGCCCGGCCTAGACTCTAAATTTTAAGAGTGGCACATTTTGTGGTTTTTGTGATATAGTTGAAGAAAATTAGAATGGAATATATGTTCTTAGAAACATCCTTACATTTCTTTATTACCTTACTAATAGGCATTCTTTGAGCAAACTTTTTTTTTCTTTTTGGAGACAGGGTCTCGCTGTCACCCAGACGGGAGTACAGTGGCGCAAACATGGCTCATTGTAGTCTCGACCTCTTAGGGTCCAGTGATCCTTCCACCTCAGCCTCCTGAGGAACTGGGACCTCAAGCGTGTGCCACCATGCCCAGCTTATTTTTGTATTTTTTGTGGAGAAGAGGTTTCGCCATGTTGCCCAGGCTGATCTTGAACTCCTGAGCTCAAGCAATCTGTCTGCTTTGGCCTCCCAAAATGCAAGAATTACAGGCATGAGCCACCTCACCTGTCCCAAACTCTGTATTAAATGACCTAGAGAAAATATTAATGGATGCCACTTAAATTTGTCAGGCTCAAGTTTCTAAAAGTAACATGTTAAATATGTGAACATATTTTCCTAACCAATGTTAAGCATTTAAGTAATCAATACACATTTAAAACCCACATGTAGGTGCGTTGGCTACACCTACATGATGATGCCTCTTATTTCCCATATAAACTTTTTTTTTTTTTTTCCCTGCAGGGTGCCTTGTATTGTCTCCTTGGAAATCACAGTGGTGTGTGCTTGGCAAACCTCCATGATTGGGACTGTATTGTACAGACTTGGCCAGCGATTGTTTCTTCAGGGCTTAGCCAAGCAATGTCCCTGGAAAAGCCATCAATAGTGAGACTGTTCGATGATCTTGCAGAAAAGATTCATAGGCAGTATGAAACAATTGGCTTGGACTTCACAGTAAGCAAAACCATTCTTTCATTCAAGTTTTAGTGGAAATCCTGCCTTGTTAAAATGCCCTTTATTTTCTTGCCTTTTTCCCAGTAATATTCTTGGCATTTGATTCCAGTGTTTGTTTTTTTTTTAAAGCATTTGTTACCTGTTTGCTTTTTGTACTTTCATTGATCATTATTATAGATAACAGGATAGAGTAGCAAGTCGGAGCGTGGTGGGGAGACAGGTAGGGCTCCACAAAGGGTTATTAATTTGTTGTATTCACCCTTATTTTGTGTGTAACCACAGCTTCATTTTTTCATAGAATTAATTATATTTTAGGAGGTTTACAATGCTAGCCAGAGTCACAAAAGATCAACTACTAAGTTCGTAATTTATAGTGAAGAAAACTAAAATAGAATGATTTGACAAATGAAAGACTAAAGAATATAACTTTCAATAGTGCTCAGGTTGAGAGTTATAGCAGATTTTCTAAGAACTTGCAAATCTGTATTTATACCCCCTCAGAACGTGGGGTGAGTGTATCAGAATCCCTCTCTTGCCTAAAGTGACTATGGTTGACATCCCTCCCCTGTTTTAAAAACCGCTGGTCTAAATATATGCCTTTTTAAATCAAGCACAGGCTTGCTATTTGCGACTGTCATTAGATTCTACTTTTTTTTTTTTTTTTTTTTTTGAGATGGAGTCTCCCTCTGCTGCCCAGGCTGGAGTGCAGTGGCGCAATCTCGGCTCACTGCATCTCTCCTGCCTCAGCCTCCGGAGTAACTGGGACTACAGGTGCGCACCACCACACCCAGCTAATTTTTATATTTTTAGTAGAAATGGGGTTTCACCATATTGGCCAGGCTGATCTCGAACTCCTGACCTTGTGATCCACCCAAAGCGGCCTCCCAACGTGCTGGGATTACAGGCGTGAGCCATCGTGCCTGGCCTATATTTTTTAGAAAGAAAATGTTTAATTGAGATATAATTCACATATCATAAAGATCACCCTTTTAATATATACAGGTTGTATCCACAATAGTATAGTCACAGCGCTGTGTAACCACTCAAATTCCAGAACATTTTTCTTTTTCTTTTTTTCTCATTCTGTCCTCCAAGGCTAGCGTGCAGCGGCATAATCATCCCCTGCCTCCACTTTGCAAGTAACTAGGACTGTATGCACCACCACGCCCAGCTAATTAAAAAATTAAAATTTTTTTTTATACAGACAGGGGTCTTGCTATGTTCCCAGGGCTGGTCTTGAACTCCTGGCCACAAGCAGTCCTCCCACCTTGGCCTCCCAAAGTGCTGGGATTACAGATATGAGCCACCATTTCTGGCCTCCACAATGTTTTCATCACCCCAAAAGAAAACCAGTAACTAATAGCAGTCGCTTGCCATTCTTCAATACCCCAAGCCCCTGGAAACCACTTTCTCGCTCAACAAATTTGCCCATTATTAAATATTTCATATAAATAGAATAATAAAATATGTGGACTTTTGTGTCTGGCCTCTTTCACTTAGCATAACATTTTCCAGGTTCATTGACATAGTATGCATCAGAACTTCATTTTTTTTTCCTGCTTTTTTCTTTTTAACAAGATTCCAAAATCATGTGTTGCAATAGCGGAATTACTTCAGCAGTCAAAAAACCCCTCTATCAAGCAGATATTGCTTAGCCCAGAAAAAATTAAGGAAGGAATTAAACGCCAACAAGAAAAGAATGCTGATGCCGTAAGGTAATTGATGAATGGTGTGCTTCGGTAGATGACATTATAGATAGTAAGTTTTGGGTTTTTTTGAGACAGAGTCTTGCTCTGTCGCCCAGGCTGGAGTACAGTGACACGATCTTGGCTCACTGCAACCTCCACCTCTCAGGTGTAAACGATTCTTGTGTGTCAGCCTCCCAAGTAGTTGAGATTACAGGCATGTACCACCACACCCAGCTAATTTTTGTATTTTTAGTAGAGATGGGGTTTCGCTGCATTGGCCAGGCTGCTCTCAAACTCCTGACCTTGAGTGATCTGCCCACCTTGGCCTCCCAAAATGCTGGGATTACAAGCGTGAGCCAACGTGCCTGGCTGATAGTAAGCTTTTAACATCTCTAAAATATTGATATATACCATAACTGCTTAATGATGTTTACACATTGACTTCTGAAAAAAATATGAAAAAGTTCAGAGATAATTATTACAAAGGTTCCTACTTTTCCTTCTTAAGCTCTGGAGTTATAAAACACCATCTTAAAAATAAGTCCAAATGGAGTGGCTTATGCCTGTTATCGCAGCACTTTGGGAGGCTGAGGTGGGAGGATCGCTCGAGCTCAGGAGTTTGAGACCAGCCTGGGCAATAATGGTGAACCCCTGTCTGTACAAAAAATACAAAAATTAGCCAGGCATGGTGGCATGTGCCTATAGCCCCAGCTACTCTGGAGGTTGAGGTGGGAGGATCACTTGAACCTGGGAGGTAGAGATTACAGTGAGCAGAGATCGTGCCATTGCACTCCAGCCTAAGTAACAGAACTAGACCCTGTCTCAAGTAAACAAAGCATAAAGTTATTTCACTATCATATCTTTTTTTCTAGTGAGTTATCTTTCATTTTTTAAAGGTAGTAATATTTCAGAAACTACATAACTGGTACACATCAGTCATTAAATCCTAAATTCAAGTTTAGCAAATGTATCATTTTATAGTTCTTGTATAAGAGTAATGACTTTTTGGTCAAATTTGGTATCAAGGATTTTAATAATTGTTTTTGGATTCTTGGTACCAAAGCACTTAAATGCTTCAGTGATGACCCTCAAGCAAGGGTCTTCCTAACTTGATTTTGTCTTTGCCTTAAAATTAGTATATGAGTATGCCTATTTGTTGTTTTATGAAATGTCTATATATAATAAACTCTTACAGCCTACCTAATATATTTCAGATACCTGGTGTACTGTGTGTGTGTGTGTGTGTGTGTGTGTGTACCACTGCCAATTAATAGATTACTACTTACAGAGTTACTTGTGCATATCACTCAGGAAAAGTTGAGTTTCCTCTCCCTAGCCCTTCATGAGCTTTTCCCAGCATCTCTGTTCACCTGTTTACTTTCATTCTGGCTTGCTTCTCACCAGGTCCTTTACGGTCAGGTGGTGAGAAATGAGGAAGGAGGGTGAATTTGGCTAGAATTTGAATTTCTGTAATATTTTTTGATGTTCATTTTAGAATTATAGTAGAATAATACCTCACCTGATTTCTTTTTTTTAAGGAACTATGAAAATTTGGTAGATACCTTGCTAGATGGTGTGGAGCAAAGAAACCTGTAAGTGGAAAAGATTTTTATAATTCTCACAGCATTTATCTTAAATACTACAGGTGTTTTCTACATGGAAGGCTATGAATGACTGTGTCACCAAAAAAAAAAAAAAAAATTATACTCTGGTTTGTGTATTTGGCAGCAGATTAAGAGGAGAGGAGATGGAGGGAAAGTTTGAGATTAATGGTAGGAGCAGTGTTCTTCAGTAGACCTTTTTTAATTCTTAAGCAACTTAAAATTATAATGTGTTTCACATACAGTTTTTTTTATTCTCGTGATTTTATGTGTGATATACTTTGTCATTTCTCCCTCTTTTAAGGCCCTGGAAATTTGAACATATAGGCATTGGGCTGCTGTCTCTACTGCTGAGAGATGACCGAGTCTTGCCTCTTCGTGCCATACGGTTTTTTGTTGAGAATCTCAACCATGATGCAATCGTAGTTCGAAAGGTAGGTACCTTGTTTTAGCTACAGTCTTGGATTTAAGAATATGTACGTACTTGAAGTCTTTAAATTCTTCACAAACAATACACACTTGGTTAATAAATATCTTGAAGTATATTGATTTGAGATCTCACCCCATTGGTTTAGAGATGATAATGATTCATCTAACAAATATATAGGGACATGTTTAGTCCCTGTGTTTGAACACTGGGGATATAGCAGGGAATAAGTTTATAGGCTAATGGGAACGATTGAAAAATTAGAAAATTAGGTGTGCAGTGTTTCAGGAGGGGCAAGAAACCTAAGGGTATGGGTTTTTACTCTCCCAAGTGTTAGAGGTGAGGTAGGGGTTGGGGAGATGGCCTAAGCTGATGCATTGGAGAAAGACCTTTACATATACCCTGAGGCTAAGATTTGAAGAATGAGCAGGTATTGGTTTAACAAAGAAAGTGTCACTCTCATGGACCAAGATTGTGGAGTAAGAACTGCAAATATTTCATTCCAAGTCAGATTTAGCACTCATATATGGCTGTACTGCCAGATATCAATAGGTGAGGTGTTTTTTTAAAGAAACAGAATCCAGTTGTGCTTTGAGTAAAGGAGGCAAACACTGAAGTGATTTAAAATTTTTTTATGAATGCGTACCTTTACCTGTTTTCTTTTCTAGATGGCTATCTCAGCTGTTGCCGGTATCCTTAAACAGCTAAAAAGAACCCACAAAAAGCTGACCATTAACCCTTGTGAAATCAGTGAGTACTACCGAAAGCAATTAATAGTGCTTTCCAATAAAACTCAGAAAATTTTCTTGTAATGTATAAATTCTAGTTCTTGACCTCAAATATTGTTCTACAGATATTCACACAGAATATGAAATAAGATTATGAAGGAAACAGTTGACTTAGCAAAAACTAGTGATAAGTATTTACAAAAATAGATTGACTGTTTCTGTCTTCATATTATTTATCTCACCCACTAAACAATTACACTAATTATTTCATCAACTGTATTTCAAAGACTTAAATTCCTGCTATTAGTTTGTTAAATGTTTCTCTCTGGGTTGTGGGATTAGGGGCAAGGTGAATTTTCTTTATACCTTACTGTATTACCAGAATTTTTCAAAAGAATAAAATGTTTCTGGTCTCCAATCCAGGATTAAAACTTTACATTTAATTATATGATGTCTTTATTTTCTTTAATGCAATGTTTAATCCTGGATTGTAGTCTAGAAGAAAATTTTTAAATTTTTTTTCTTTTTTTTTTTTTCCATTTTGTGGAGAGTGGGGTCTCACTATATTGCTCAGGCAGGTCTCATTCCTGGGCTCAAGCTATCCTCCTGCTTCTGCCTCCCTAAGAGCTGGGATTACGGGCATGAGCCTCAGTGCCTGGCCTAAATTTTTTTTTAATATGTAAAAAGTACATTCAGTGGGACAGCTGTCAAAATTTGAGTACAGTCTGTTGATGAAATAATTTTACTGTGTTAATGTAAATTTTTTTGAGAATTATATTTTGGTTATTTGAGATGGTGTCTATAGTTTATTCTCATAGTTTTGATAAGCATGTGTGTGTAGAGAGAGAGAATATCAAACTATGCATGGTACAATGTCAAAATTTGGGGTGCCATGGTGAAAGATATGTGGGAATTCATTGAGCCCTGTAAGTCTGAAGTTATTTCAGATCTAAATAGTTTAAACAAAATTATGTTTCATACTTGATCTTCTCCCCCAAAATAAGTGACTCAACACAATTTAGTAGATAATCCCATCTTCTCTGTTTTGAAATGTGCCCCCAATTTCTCATATTTGTGTGGTCTTGCCTTGAGAAAATTTAATAGTGTTGTATTGTGAAGACAAAGTTACACTGGTACTGTTGATTGAACTTTGAAAATAATTGTTGGGTGAATGTTTTTAAATTCATCAAAATGCGATTGTCCTTTCCTTAGGTGGATATCCTAAACCCACCCAAATTACTGCTGGTGATAGGCCAGATAATCATTGGTTGCATTATGATAGCAAAACCATACCAAGAACTAAAAAAGAATGGGAGTCAAGTTGCTTTGTGGAAAAAACTCATTGGGGATACTACACCTGGCCAAAGTAAGTAGTAACTTAATGCAGACCTTATCATTAAATGCCTTTGATGTAACTGTTTTATCATATTTCGATTCTGGGGGAGGTTCCGAGGCACTTGAAGGTTCTTTTCTCTTTCCCCTTCCCTAGTCCTCTCTTTCTTTTGCTCCTGCCAATGCTGTGCCTCATTCCTGCCTCTTTCCTTGTACTAAAACCCTTAGCCTTTCTGAATCCCATGGTTATATGGCTAAGGAGGTTGTTAATAGCTGCTCTAAATTATATTCCTACCTATTGATAATACATATGCCTAAACCAACCCAGAGAAATACATATTTTTCTCTCTTACTGACTCTATTTGTTATTAGGACACAGTGATCTGATAGATTTTTAAGACCTAGACTGTTATTGCTCTACTAATTTCCCCAACTTAGCATCTAGTTAGAGTTCATTAAAAGTGCCTTCTAATGCTTTTATCCATGAAGCTCTAATATTTTTTTCTATGCGTATTATAAATACGAACTCTTACTATATAGGAATATGGTTGTTTATGCTGGTGTGGAAGAGCAGCCTAAGCTTGGCAGAAGCAGGGAGGATATGACAGAGGTAAGCATTCCATTTCACCATGGTTAAAATGCATCTTATTTTTGGCCACTGATCTATCTCAACCTCACTTCAGTTCTTCTTTTTTTTTTCTTAATACAATTTGTGTTTTTCAGTATAGCACTGCATAAATATTGGTGACTGTGTAATCCTTTCTCCCCAACCCCTTTATACTAGCGCCAGTTGACATAGATCTTGATGGATCTAAGATTGAGTTACCACCCCATCCAGCACTCCCTTGGCTACTGCATTGTGTAGTTTGCTGCTCATTCCTTGTATCAGTTCTGATACAGGCTTTTTGAAGGAAAAGTTAATAACTGATTTTTAGTTTTCTATTGCATATAAATTATGGGTACTCCATAAATACATGTTGGTAGGTTTTGGTTAAAACTTCTTAAACTTCTTTTAATTTACTTCACTTTGAAAGTTGACTTGACTTGGCTGGGAACCATGACGCATGACTGTAATCTCAACACTTTGGAAGTGTGAGACAGGTGGATCACTTGAGCCCAGGCATTTGAGATTATCTTGAGCAACATGGCAAAACCTTGTCTCTACAAGAAATAAAAAAATTAGCTGGGCGTAGTTGTGCATACCTGTATTCCCAGCTACTCGGGAGGCTGAGGTGGGAAAATCACCTCAGCCAAGGAAGTTGAGTCTGCAATGAGCCATGATTGTGCCACTGCACTCCAGCCTGGGTGACAGAGTGAGACCCTGTCTTAAAAGAAAAGAAAAAAGAAAATTGACAAAGGATTTTTAAGTTTATATATTCCTAAAGGT
Source organism: Aotus nancymaae (assembly GCF_030222135.1). Taxonomy (NCBI): domain Eukaryota; kingdom Metazoa; phylum Chordata; class Mammalia; order Primates; family Aotidae; genus Aotus; species Aotus nancymaae. The sequence goes on along the minus strand of NW_026988471.1, from coordinate 52,716,531 downwards.
AATGGTGTTGTAACAGTTTCTGATTCTGAACGGGCTACCTTTTAACTTCTGGTGTTTCTTAAATATAGAAATGATTTTTGGGGCTTGATTTATAGTTTTGGGGATTTTAATAAATTGCACACCAAGTGTCACAGTAGCTTTTAGTCTTCATTTCCCAAGCAGAACATTTGTTGATTTTTAATTCACAGTGTGAGAAACAGGATTCAAACTTGAGAATGTGAAGGAAAACTTTTAGCTTATTCTTACTGATTTAGGTTTTTTAGAGGGAGATATTTGGTTTTAGAAATCATTGTAATCTATGAGAACTAAAAATTCATTGAAACAAAAATACAGCCTACATTTGAGTATCAAAATCTTGTAATTTTAACTTTTTCAGAATAATGTTTTTAAGTGGATTTTAAACCCTGAATATTGTTCTTCTTTTTAACTTTATAGGCAGAACAGATTATATTTGATCATTTTTCTGATCCCAAATTTGTTGAACAGTTAATTACTTTTCTATCATTAGAAGACAGAAAAGGAAAAGATAAGTTTAATCCACGACGTTTTTGTCTCTTTAAGGTAAGTGTATTATTTACGTATCCTCTTTGTAATGCTTAGTGACTATTCAGTTTGTAGGTTCATAACTTTTAAATATTTTATTAAAGTCTGTCTTTATCTAAAATGGCACTGGAGTTTACACTGAATATGTACAGAGTTATTTTCTTGTCATTATTGTCAGTCATTATTCCCTCAACAACACATTATAACAAGTATTTACATAACAATACATAATACAATTAGGAAACATTGTAGTAGGTATTGTAAGTACTCATAAGATGATTTAAAATACACAGAAGGGTGTATATAGGTTATATGCAAATACAATACCATTTTATGTAAGGGACTTGAACATTTTAGAATTCTGGGGTGGGATCTTGAAACCAGTTACCCATGTACACCAAGGGATGAATGTATTTATGTTTAATGTTTGTTGTAATTGGCACTAGAAAGAAAAAAAATAACTTTGTGTTTTATGTTTAGTTGCTTTTTTTTTTGAGGTGTGATATTTTAATCAGAAAGATTATTAATGTCTGTTTCAGTGGTTACATTTTAATGTGATGTGTAAAATGACAGTATTCTTAACTATTTAACTTACCGGTATTGTTAAAGCAGTTAGTTCTAAAGGGGAGAGCGCTTAGAGTTTTGAAGCACATTCGTAATGTACAGAATAATTATAGGCATATTATAATTATAATTGAGATCATAGTCATTTGAATACTGAAGAGCTGTCTTTGTTTTTATAGGGTATATTCAGGAATTTTGATGATGCTTTCTTGCCAGTTCTGAAGCCCCATTTAGAACGTTTGGTTGCAGATTCACATGAAAGCACCCAGCGATGTGTTGCAGAAATTATAGCTGGTTTAATCAGAGGTTCTAAGCATTGGACATTTGAAAAGGTGATGTCTTAATATTTGTACAGAACATTTCCTGTTATAGCTATATTATCTATTTTGGTAACAATTCCCAACACATTAGATACTGATAATTAAAATATGAAATGTTCAGTGATATGAAGTAAAATATGCTGATACGTAGACGTTGCTTTTGATTACCGATTACAACCTAATGAGTATTTACCCATATTGGGGGGAAAAAAAAGAATTCCAGTTTGTCTTGAAGAAGAGGAAGATAGATCCTGGAACTCTGGTCCTACATTATTGCACTGTATCACTTCGCTGATGGTACATGTGTGCTTCTCTCTTCATGAAGCCATTCCAGCTTCTCATTAAGTCCTTTCTCTTAGCCTCCTTATCATTTATATTACTTGCCTAGTCTTCTAGATAGTTGGCGTTTGACTCTCCCTTTTAGAATATCCCTCTTTTTAATTGTAAGATTTAGTTTTCATACACCTGCCTTAAGGTTAGTTTGTTAGCAAAATGCACCAGACTAAAAATAACCTGGCCAAATGTCAGTAATACCTGAACAGAAGCTAGACCACTATTTTATCAAAGAGGAAACACAAATAGGGGTTTTGGTCAACTTTTAGGAGGACTGTGAACACTTTTGCTTATAAGAAGCAATTTTATTTTAAAATGTCACGTGTATTCTTGTCATTTATTACATTACTAAAGCCACTCTTGAGTTACCTGTTCTGCAAAACAAATCTCCTTTCCTCGTAACTTCTTTGAGTAAAGCTTTTTTTGGTAAAATCAAAACAGTGCTGCCACTGGAAATTTTGTCTTAAACCCTTCTTACTGATTAATTCTTCTTTTTTCTTTTTTCTTTTTTTTTGTAGACAGAGTCTTACTCTGTCACCCAGTCTGGAGTACAGTGGTGTGATCATGGCTCACTGGAACCTCCACGTCCCCAGTTCAAGCAATGCCTCAGCCACTGAGTAGCTGGGATTACAGGCATGCACCAGCATATCAGGCTAATTTTTGTATTTTTAATACAGGTGGGGTTTCTCCATGTTGGCCAGGCTGATCTCAAACTCCTGGCCTCAAATGATCCGCCTATCTTGGCCTCCCAAAGTGCTGGGATTTCAGGTATGAGCTACTGTGCCTGGCCTTCATTCATTTTTTTTTTTTTTAATTTTCATATTTTTTAGGAACTTAAAAAATTAATAATAGTAACTGTTCATGTTTATGGGGTATATGTAATATTTTGATACATGCACACAATGTAATGATGAAATCAAGGTGTGTCCTTTGTAAAGTACAATCCATGGACCTGCAGCAGGGTTAGCACTTGGGAGCTTGTTAGGTAAGTAAGATTTCAGGCCCACCTGAGATTAATCAGTCTACTTTTTTTTGTGTGTGTGTGTTTTTTTTTAATTATAAAGACGAGGTTTCACCATGTTGGTCAGGCTGGTGTTGAACTCCCGACCTCAGGTGATCCGCCCGCCTTGGCCTCCAAAGTGCTTGGATTACAGGCGTGAGCCACCATGCCTGGCCTAATCAGTCTACATTTTATCAAGACCTCAAGGTAATTTGTATGCTCATTAACCTATAAGAAAATCTGTGTGTATAAATGCAGTCTCTGTACAACTGTACATGTTTTTAAGGGCTGTTTATCCAAGACTTGGAATTTGAAGATACGTCTCAGGCTAATTACTAAATTAAGTTAAAATACCATTGCCTCTTTTAAGATTTAATCAAATGATCTTGATAAACATGGAGAACTTGATTGAGGTTTTGTTTCAGCCTAGTGTACTATTATACAAGATTTTTAAGAATATCGGTCATATGAGAAATTTTTGTTTTGTTTTTTTGAGACGGAGTCTCGCTCTGTTGACCAGGCTGGAGTGCAATGGGATGATCTCAGCTCACTGCAACCTCTGCCTCCCGGGTTCAAGCAATTCTCCTGCCTCAGCCTCCCAAGGGATTACAGGCATGCGCCGACACACCCAGCTAATTTTTGTATTTTTAGTAGAGACAGGGTTTCGCCATGTTGGCCAGGCTGGTCTCAAACTCCTGATCTCAAGGGATCCCTCTGCCTCGCCCTCCCAAAGTGCTGGGATTACAGGCATGAGCCACTGCACGCAGTCAAGATATTTTTTTAAAGAGCCATATAAAGTATTTACTCTTCTCTGAATATTTTTTTGGGGGAAAAAATTCACCTATACTTGGATGTGTGTGAGGATAAGGAAGTAAGGTACTTCCCTGGATTATTTGGGTGCTTTAAAAAATAATTAGGGCCAAGCATGCTGGTTCATGCTATAATTCCAGCACTTTGGGAGTCCAAGGTGAGAAGATTGCTTGAGGGTAGGAGTTCAAGACGAGCCCGTCTTTTTTTAAGTGGGAGTCTCATACTGTAGCCCCGACTGGAATGCAATGGAGCAATCTCGGCTCTGCAACCTCCGCCTCCCAAGTTCACGTGATTCTCTTGCCTCAGCCTCCCAAGTTGCTGGGATTACAGGCACACACACTACCACACTTGGCTAATTTTTTATATTTTTAGTAGGGACAGGGTTTCACTGTGTTGGCCAGACTGGTCTCGAACTCCTGACCTCGTGATCCGCCCACCTTGGCCTCCCAAAGTGCTGGCATTACAGGTGTGAGCCACCATTCCTGACCAGAAGATCCTATCTTTACAAAAAATTTTTTAAAAAATTACGGGGCATAGTGGCACACACTTATGGTCCATGCTACTTGGAAGGCTGAAGCGAGTGGATCACTTGAACTCAGAAGCTTAAGGCTGCATTGAGGTATGATTGTGCCACTGTACTCTAGTCTGGGCAATAGAGTAAATGATGTAGGGGTGTGTGTGTGTGTGTGTGTGTGTGTGTGTGTACATTTCCAGGTAAAGAAAGATATTTGAAGAAAAATGTTCTGAGTGTCATTAACTCTTACCCATATATTTTGTTTTGAGTAGGTGGAGAAGCTTTGGGAGCTTCTGTGCCCTCTGCTTAGAACAGCACTGTCCAACATTACTGTAGAAACTTACAATGACTGGGGAGCTTGTATAGCAACGTCCTGTGTAAGTTCTCCAGCATCTTTCTTTGTCTAACTCATCTATTCAAACTGTTTGATACTGTCTCTCAGAGTGTGTGAAATCTCATAACACTTCTTCAGTCTTTTTTGGTTTTGTTTTTTAATTTTTTATTTCCATGAGATTAGAGACTTGGTTTTTTGTTTGTTTGTTTTTTGTTTTTTTGACGGAATTTCACTCTTGTTGCCTAGGCTGGAGTGCAATGGTGCAATCTTTGCTCCCTGCAACCTCTGCCTCCCAGGTTCTAACGATTCTCCTGCTTCAGCCTCCCAAGTAGCTGGGATTACAGGTGACAACCACCACACCTGGATAATTTTTGTATTTGTAGTAGAGGCAGGGTTTCACCACGTTGGTCAGGCTGGTCTTGAACTCCCGACCTCAGGTGATCCCACCTGCCTTGGCCTCCTAAAGTGCTAGGATTACAGGCATGAGCCACCTCGTCTGGCCTAGAGACTATTATTCTAAGTGAGGTAACTCACTTCTTGAATCTTGAAAGTTTGTTCATACTTTTGTCATCTTATGTAATTGGAGATGGTTCTATTTAGCCTTTCATATAAGTCTTGAGAGATAACTCTTAAGTGATTATTGTGTATTCTCTGCTGTGGTAATGCATTTTAAAATTAAGTGACAATCATGTATTTGGAAATGTAACTTACATATAGTAAAAGCCACATAATACAAGTTTATAGATTTTTTTTTTTTTTCTTGAGACAGAGTCTTACTCTGTCACCCAGACTGTAGTGCAGTGGTGCCATCTCAGCTCACTGCAACCTCTGCCTTCTGGGTTCAAGAGATTCTCCTGCCTCAGCCTCCCAAGTAGCTCGAACTACACGTGCGTGCAACCGTGCCCAGCTAATTTTTTGTGTTTTTCATAGAGACGGGGTTTTACTGTGTTAGCCAGGATGGTCTCAATCCCCTGACCTCATGATCCATCCACCTCAGCCTCCCTAAGTGTTAGCATTACAGGCGTGAGCCACTGCACCTGGCCTAGATATTATTTTTTTATACCAGATACATCCATAGCTTGTGTACTTTGACTGAAGATAATCCATTTAGCTGTCAACAGTTTTCTCACTGTTAACTTGAGCTGTGATAATTATATTTGAATTTGAGTCACCTATCAGTTTTCGTTTGATTTTCTTCTTCTATACTGCCAGCCTTCCATATCCATGAGTTCCACATCTGTGGTTTCAACCAACCTGAGATGGAGAATATTTGCGGGGGACTGGGGAGAAGGATGGTTGTGTCTTCAGTGAACATGCACAGACCTTTTTTTCTTGTCATTATTCCATAACCAATACAGTATAACAACTATTTGCATTGTGTTAGTATTACAAATATTTTAGAGAAGACTTAGTGTACAGGAAGGATGTGCACAGGTTATTGTAAATACTACACCATCAGACTTGAACATTGTGGATTTTGGTATCCTGAGGGAGTTCTGGAACCAATCCACCACAAATACCAAGGGGTGACTATACTTACATATGTTTTTAGTATTTCTAAAATACTTGAATATGGCCGGGTGCAGTAGCTCTCACCTTTAATTGCAGCACTTTGGGAGGCTGAGGCAAGAAGATGGCTTGGGGCCAGGAGTTGGAGACCAGCCTGGGCAACATAGGGAGACTCTGTCTCTACAAAAAAAACCAAAAAAGTAGCCAGGTGTAGTGGCACATGCCTGTCATCCCAGCTACTTGAGAGGGTGAGGCTGGTGGATTACTTGAGCTTGGGAGGTAATCACGCTACTTCACTCCAGCCTGGGCAACAGAGTTAGATCCATTCTCAAAAATAAAATTAAATAACTGAATATGATTTATTTACAGAATTGTAGATCCCCTGTTTAATTGTTACTTCATATTTTAAACATAGGAAAGCAGAGATCCCCGTAAACTTCATTGGCTTTTTGAACTGCTGTTGGAATCACCATTGAGTGGAGAAGGAGGATCCTTTGTAGATGCGTGGTAAATTTTTTTAAAAATCTGTGAGGTTAACACAAAAAATCTATGAGGTATACAGCAGTTTGTGTTAACTGGTGTATAAACGGAAATGAATGGTCTATACTTGTAAAGTCTAGATGAAATAATTACTTTGTTCTGGAAGGTGATGTGATCTGGTTCCATACAACATATGATACTTAGTAAGAGTTATTTATCAGTTGGATAAGTAAGTAAGATGTAGGGAACCTGAGCAACTTAAACACAAATTACAGTCAGCATTCTTTGCTGTCATATCTTTTATTGGAATTGCCTTTTGTACCATAACAATATTAAATTCATCATATCTTATTTTTCATTTTTTCCTGCTTAAAAGATACAAAGAGAAAGTAATCATTTTAAGGAAAAACTGCCTTGGTTGGGGCATATGGTGTTGTAGAAAGTTAGACAATAGAAATATGGATAATTTCATTAAAAAGAAGAAGTACTTAATTAGTGAGAAAACTTGAATTCTGATGCTTAAAGATTACTCCCTGAATATTCTTAAGTCAGTATTTCAGTTGTCTAGTAGTGGAGATGAAATGTGAATACAGAGAAAATAATGTAGGAAAAATAGAATCTTCATAAAGAGGCTATTTTGAATTGTAGATATTGCATTATTTATTAGGTGAAAAAATGAAAAGGTTTTAAGTGAAATACAGATATTGTCTATCCATATTGCCAATAAAGGCAGAAAGGGCCTCCAATATAATGCTACTATGCTTTAATTTTAGTCGACTTTATGTACTACAAGGTGGCCTTGCCCAGCAAGAATGGAGGGTGCCTGAACTATTGCACAGACTACTGAAGTACTTGGAACCCAAACTCACCCAGGTTTACAAAAATGTCAGAGAAAGAATAGGAAGGTAGGTACTGTTTTCTCTCTGGTATACCTCTCGAATTCTTCTTTTTTTTTAATTGTAATTGTAATAGCTAATAATACATGCTGATTATGTTGTCATTGGGTTTCACGGTGTCTTCTTCAAATTGTTTGCTATTGTGTCATGGGAAACAAGATGAAACACTCTGAATATAAGCTAGGACAGCAGTGTGCTCAGAAGCCAGAGATGAGCAGTCATAATACCTCAGTTTATAAGGCTTCTTTTACACACAGGCATAATCTAAGACCCACTGCAGGAATTGTCTTGGGATGCTCTACTTTGACTGGGTCATAACTTTTGGTCCTCATTTTTATTTATAATGTGGCACCTTTTCCTATTATTATTTTATTTTGCAGTGTGCTGACCTACATATTCATGATAGATGTTTCTTTGCCAAATACCGCGCCAACCACGTCACCTCATGTCCCTGAGTTTACTGCTCGAATTCTGGAGAAATTGAAACCTCTCATGGATGTGGATGAAGAAATTCAGAACCATGTTATGGAGGAAAATGGAATCGGTGAAGAAGATGAACGAACTCAGGGCATTAAACTCTTGAAAACCAGTGAGTGGGTAAAAGTAGTAGAAACTCAATTGAAAACATCTATGTGATTACCCTGTGGAGTTTTTCCGCCACTTTTTTTTTTTGTGGTAAAATAGACATAATGAAAAATGTACTATTTTAACCATTTTTAAATGTGCATTTCAGTGGCATTACATACATTCACACCCTTGTGCAACCATCACCACCATTTTTCTCCAGAATCCTTTTCATCATTGAAAACTGAAAGTCTGTACCCTTTAACAACACTCTTCATTTTCCCCTCCCCACATCCTTTGCAACCACTGTCTACTTTATGTCTCTGAATTTGCCCATTCTAGGTAGCTCACATAAGTTGGATCATAAATCTTTTTGTCTCTGGCTTATTTCATGTTACATAGTATTTTCAAGTTGAATGAATGAATTTCTCATTCATGTTATATCATTCATCTGTTACACATTCATCTGTTTGATGGACATTAGGGTTGTTTCCACATTTGGCTATTGTAACTAATGGTGCTCTGAACATTGATGTTTGTATAAGTACCTGTTTTTAAGTTCCTGCTTTCAGTTCTTTAGGTTATGTACCTAGAAGTAGAGTTGTCAGACCATGTGGTATTTCTGTGCTTACGTTTTTGAAGAGCGGCCAGACTCTTCCACAGTAGCTGCACCATTTTACATTCCAGTCAGCAAATGCACAAGGGTTCTGTGTTCTCACCACTTGTGTTCTGTTTCTTCATTTGTTTGCTTGCTTTTTTAAAGTAGAGCCGTCTTAGTGGATATGAAGAGGTATCTTGTGGTTTTAGTTTGTATTTCCCTAAAAATTACTGTTACAGAGAATCTTTATTGGCCATTCATGTATCTTGTTTGGAGAAATACCTACTCATGTCATTCGTTACCCACCCCTCTGCTGCCTTTTTTTTTTTTTTTTTTTTTTTTTTTTTTTTTTTTGAGACAGGGTCTCACTCTCATCCAGGCTGCTCACTGCAGCCTCAACCTCAAGGTCTCAAGAGATCCTCCCATTTGAGCCTCATAAGTAGCTGGGACTACAGGTGTGTGCCACCACATCCAGCTAATTTTTTTTATTTTATAGAGACAGGGTTTCTCCATGTTGGTCAGGCTGGTCTTGAACTCCCAACCTCAGGTGATCCGTCTGCCTCATCCTCCTAAAGTGCTGAGATTACAGGAGTGAGCCACCACGCCTGGCAATTTTAAAATATTTTCTAGAGGCAGTGGTTTTCGTATGTTGCCCAAGTTGGTCTTGAACTCCTGGGCTCAAGGATCCTCCCACCTTGGCTTCCAAAAGTGCTGGAATTACAGGCGTGGTGCACACCTGTAGTCCCGGCCCATTTCTGAATAGATTGTTTTGTTGTTTTTGAGTTTTAGTTCTTTATATATTCTAGTATCAATCCTTTATTAGATAAACAATTTAGAAATATTTTCTCCTATTCTATGGGTTGTCTTTTTACTCTCAGGGTAGTATCTTTTTTTGCACAAAAGCTTTAAATTTTAATTTGGGTGCTGTTATACTGCTTCTCAATAAGTGTCTAATTTATGAAATAACATAGGTGATCTCTTTTGTAACATCGAAGAGCTATCAGAGTGGCTGACACTAACATTACAGTATTGTTCTACTTTGTGGTCTGTAAATGAATAGCAAAGACTTACTCTGCGTCTTTGTTTTCAAAATAGTATTGAAATGGCTGATGGCAAGTGCAGGAAGATCCTTTTCTACAGCAGTCACAGAACAACTTCAGCTTCTGCCTTTGTTTTTTAAGGTAAGTTTATGGCTGAAATTAACAACGTATCTCTTTTTGACCTTCATAAGGAATTTGTGTTCATCGTCTGATGGTTGAAGTTCTTCAGACAGTGTGTAAATATTGCTTAGATCTCTAAAAAGTAGAATGATCACAGAAAAATCATTAGTGGATAGTGGTTTAGTATTTGTTGAAATCATGTTTTTAATATTAGGTGATAGCAGGATTTTGACAGATATATTAAAATTTAACAGAACATTGTTTTACCTGATAGCAGGTTTTTTTCTGAGTAATAGCAGATTAGAGGGGCTATTGATAGTTAAAAGCTACAAAGAAAATTTTTAATATACCCATTTCTGACTTCTTTACTCAATGTAATCTACAAATGAAAGTATTCAGTATATTGTGTTTATTTTACAGTGTTAAAGGGCCTATAACTGTTTCTAACAAATATCTGCAGGAAATCATTTGCCTTTGGTATCACATAATGCCATTTTGTTAATGAAAGGCATGGCTTGAAGTGGTTTTATCTAACCATCCACTCAGGGGATGTAGTTAATACAACTAAAGTCACAGGTTGACTCATTAGTTTCCAAAATCATAGTTTGCAATAATAATATGGTTGGCTGTATATTTGAAAGGCTTCACACAAACATCACCACTTTCTGATTTTTATTCATCGGTACAGTTATTACCTAAGGAGGAGGGCCTTTATTATTGTTGATTAACAAATGGTATGCTAAACTTTTGATTTGCTGTAGTATACTTTGTCTCTAGGAAATTGCAAACAGATAACTGTACCAGTAACTTTCAAAGATTGTATTACTAAAATACACTTAAGAATGCTATGCGCCGGGCGCGATGGCTCACACCTGTAATCCCAGCACTTTGGGAGGCCGAGGCGGGTGGATCACGAGGTCAAGAGATCGAGACCATCCTGGTCAACATGGTGAAACCCCGTCTCTACTAAAAATACAAAAAAAATTAGCTGGGCATGGTGGCGCGTGCCTGTAATCCCAGCTACTCAGGAGGCTGAGGCAGGAGAATTGCCTGAACCCAGGAGGCGGAGGTTGCGGTGAGCCGAGATCGCGCCATTGCACTCTGGCCTGGGTAACAAGAGCGAAACTCCGTCTCAAAAAAAAAAAAAAGAATGCTATGCAGAGAATGATACCCATGAATGTCCCTGGGATCTTTTGGGGTATAAAAGTAGAGACAGTAGTTGCTAGTATATAAGTCTTTCTTACCTGTAGGTCTTTGGTGTACGTAGGATTTGTCTGCCCAGTACTTAAATGTTTTTCCTCTGTCACGTAGTAAGCGGATATAGAACATTTATAAACTCATAATGTGCAATGATTGTTAGGATAGCTGGGGTTCCATCCCTTTTCTTTCATTCAGAACAAATACAGGCAAGTATGTAAGAGTGAGGTTGGTAGAAGGATGATTTGAATCCACTTGAAGTTTATGAAAAACTTAGATCATTAGAGATCTGTACAATATAAGTTGCTATTGAGAAGCCTCACATCTCACCTGGATACACTAACATTGAGGTTTAGAATCTCCTAGGCCATCATGATGAATGGGGCCAGATGTACAAAGGCATCATATCGTAGTTATTTTGCACGTAAATCAGATGTGTAGAGTGTCAGGATAGAGAGAGGTATTTAAAAGAAACCTGTTTACTAAACCATGAGAGGAGCACAGAAGGAGTTGAAGAGGAGGTCAGAAATTCCCTTTTCAACGTATTTCAGATGCTTATAGGACCTCTAAATGAAGATGCTTTTAATGTGATGCTGCTTATAAGTGAAGATAATGGGTGAACATTCAGAGTTTAGTGGAGCAGTGCAGCCTGGTGGTACAGACTTCGATGTCATCAACATAGATGGTGTTTAAAACCATGAAATTGAATGAGATCATCAAGGGAATGGGTATAGATGGGGAAAAAAAAGAAGTATAAGAATTTAGCCAGTGTTCAGAGGTTAGGGTGATGAAAACACAACGAATAAAGATGATTCAGTTAGCATATGTCTCATAACTTTATATGAACTAAATTAGAACCATCTAAGAGGACTAGATTAAGGCTGGGCACAGTGGCTCATGCCTGTAATCCGAGGACTTGGGAGGCCAAGGCAGGCAGATCACCTGAGGTCAGAAGTTTGGGACCAGCCTGACCAACATGGAGAAACCCCGTTTCTACTAAAAATACAAAAAATTAGCTGGGTGTGGTGACGTGTGCCTGTAGTCCCAGCTACTCGGGAAGCTGAGGCAGGAGAATCACTTGAACCTGGGAGGCAGATCACGCCATTGCACTCCAGCCTGGGCAACAAGAGGTACTTGAAGTTTGTGGAAAATTTCAGTAATAGTGTAAATTTAATTTCTCTCCTTTTAAAAGAAATAAATACCTATTGAGAGAAAGTTTAGAAAGTTGGAGGGAAATATTCATTAATAACTACCATTACCATTAATCTTTCTTAAATATCTTTTCTTGAAATTACTGTGAGTTTATAAAAGCAGTACGTACTCATACAAAATCTTTAAGATAGACTGAAAAGACTAGTTGTGTATAATATCTGACAGCTACTCTTCATAGTTGTATTTATATTTCCTCAAATGTTACTTTTCTACACAGTTGTTTCTCGCTAGGGTCATGCCAGTAGTTCTGCAGCTTTCTTTTTATTAACCTAATCAATATCTTTTACGTACCTTTCCACATGAGAAAGTAGATATCTGTATTTCTTATGCGGCTTTTAGAATTTAAAATCCAGTGTGCTCTCTAGTAGTAGATGTTTGGTTTTATCACAGTTGTTCACTAGATAGACAACAAGAGAGGCAGTGAGTGGAGTCATTAACAACATGAAGTTTTGAGCCAGGCTGCCTGGATCAGACTCATCTCCATGGCCCATGAACTAATTATGTAATCATGGGCAACTAATTCAACCCCTTGGAACTTTATCCCTTTCATCAGTAAAATGGTGATAATAATACCACCCATCTCCTGAGGATGTTATGAGGATTAAATGAGTTAATACATGACCCTCATTATCCAAATTGAGGAGTGAGTGATGGAGTCTGATTACAAGGAATTATGTGCATTTTCCAATTCCTGGGTTGCCATTAGCAAATAGCAAGAGTTTAGATTAAAAGATATTGCATCCTAAATTAAGAGAATAAGGGGTGATTGCATATGCGAAGTCCTTAAAGCAGCATCAGGCACATGGTAAACATGGTGGACATGTTCCTCATTAGGGATACAGTGAACATCTTGTACATATCTTTCGTACTTTGCACATATTTTTTATAGGATAAATCACCATAAGTGAAAATGCTGGATCTACTTCAGCTAACACATTGTTGTAAGAAACATATGGTACACTGGCTGTTCCGTTAAAAAATCTTCTTTATCCTATTCCATAAAAAGCGGTGTTGTATCTATTAAAAAACCTTGAAATATATATGTATTAAATTTATATTTTCTATATATAAACTTGCCTATTCTGGTCTAAGAGTCTTCATATTCTTAAGATTAAAGGAAGAAGTTTTCCAACCAAGAATATCTTACAAAGCCTTGGCTTTGGGGTAAATAGAGTCCTAGTTTAAAATCCTACCTGTAGATTGGACACGGTGGCTCACACATGTAATCCCAGCACTTTGGGAAGCCAAGGCGGGCAGATCACTTGATATCAGGAGTTTTGAGACCAGCCTGAACCACATGGTGAAACCCAATCTGTACCAAAAATACAAAAATTAGCCACGCATGGTGGCACATACCTGTAGTCCCAGCTACCCAAGAGGCTGAGGCAGGAGAATCACTTGAACCTGGGAGGCGGAGCCTGCAGTGAGCTGAGATCTAGCCACTGCACTGCAGTCTGGGTGACAGTTTAAAAAAAAATCCTGCCTGTAACAGGTGCTTTCTTTGTGACCTTGCACAAGCTTTTGAACTTGTCTCTTTTTCTAGAAAGAGAGTGAGTTTAATATCAGTATCCCTCACAGAATTGTTAGAAGGATGAAATGACATACCTGTAAAGCAGAGAGCATAGTGGTAAAGTACATACTTACTATTTTACTACTCTTTAGCTGAATTTTAATTTGGAACAATTAAGGACTCAAATAGTTAGCTGAATTTTAATTTGGAACAATTAAGGGCTCAAATAGTGGTGGCCAGGTGGGAGGAGAGGTATTTTATCCTGTTTCAAACTTCAGGAAATGCTCATCAAAATCCACCACTATAGTTTTGTATATGTGAAACTTAGAGAAGAATGTACAAATACTGTGGTACATTAGATACAGTTACCTCACATTGATCCTATTTCTTTAGAAAAATTATTTTTTCAATAATCAGGAGAAAAATATAAGATGATTCCTTTGCTAACTAAATGGACAGCATTTTCTACTGGTTAACATAGTTTAGTATGTAATCTCCATAGTGAAATTTATTGGGTTTTAGAATTTTACTATTTTTAGTAGAACATTTTCGTCAATGCTGTAGTTGAGAATATTGTCTTAATTTCGTTAGAAAAACACATTTTTTTCATAATAGTAGGAAGAGAGACTGCTGATTCAAAAGACGAGTGAGTCATCTTAAATTCTGGTGGTAATAGACCTTGCCAGCAAATGAATATCTTCTTTTTTATACTCCAGTTAACTACCCAAACTGTAAATCACCTCATATCTACTGTGGTGTGAATAAAATGACAAGGAAAACAACTCTACCTGTAATGCCTAGAGATTTGAACTGTTGAGTATTTACCATTTGTACCCTGACTTGGTTGGTGTGTGTCCTTTTATACCTTTGACTATAATATAAATGTGTCTCTGCTATAACCTACAAATGTGTTTGTGAAATTGTTTTATGAATAGCAATTATTTAATTCTGCAAGTTGATTTTGTTTTTTAACTCAGTATATCATGTCTGTCTTTTCATATCAGTACACAAAATTGCTTCTTTTTATGATGAAATTGTACCATCATTTAAAAATCTAACCAGTTTTCTGTTTATGGAACCTCTGACTCTTCTTAAGTATCTTGCACATATGAGCATATTTGTAGGATACTTCATAGGTATCAGATTGCTGGGCAAAAGAGATGTATCTGCATTTTTTTTTTAAGAGATGATGATATCTCACCATATTGTCCAGGCTGGCCTCAAACTGCTGGGCTAAAGTGATCCTCCCACCTCAGTCTCTTGTGTAGCTGGAATTACATTCGTGTGCCAGTGCCACCACACCCAGCTAATTTTATTTTTTGTAGAGATGGGGTCTCGCTAACAGTGGTGCAGGCTGCTCTCAAACTCCTGGCTTCAAGTGATCCTCGTGCCTTGGTCTCCAAAGTGCTGGGATTACGGGCATGAGCTGCTCTGCCCAGCCCAAGTTTACCACTTTTAAGCTTTTGCATACCTCTTTGTGTCTAAGGAAATGCCCTTATACTGCTCATTTTTGATTTTCCAATTTAAGTTACTTTACTGTGGATGTCCTGCCATTATGGAGATGTGGTTAAATTATTTCCACCATGTTCTTCCTCACCCACACCAACAAGGCAGGGTTTTGAATCTTGTCAAGTTTATACTTCTGTAATTTTTTTTAACCTTTAAAAACGTAATTCCTACTGGAATGGAATTAAATTCATGAAGTTAATTTTTGTCACATGCCAGGGATAAAAAATAATGTATTTTGATATTGCACCAATTGATGTTCAGTAATTAATGTTCAATGTTACTTCTTTTTTTTTTTTTTGAGACAAGGTCTTGCTCTGTCACCCAGGCTGGAGTGCAGTGGCAGGATCATAGCTCACTACAGCCTCAATCTCCTGGACTCAAGGGGTATTCATTGTTACTGAGTTGATTAGTGTTTCTGGGCTTATTTGGTAGACACAGCACATTTTCTAAAGAAATATGAGAAATAGCTCATACTGACATTTTCAATTTAAACTTGTGATTACTAAGATTTTATTGAACCACTTGTATTTTTGTATCTTTTACCTCTCATGTGAAAACCCTTGGTTTCTGTTGACAGTTACTATAAATTTGATTTTTATACATCCCACAAAGCATATATTACCATTTTTAAAAGTCACTGTTCTAAGTATGTATCCTGCCAGACAGTTAAACAGTGAGGTTCACATACTTCATTTTGCTTTTGCTTTTTTTTTCTGAAGAGATTTTTAAGGGATTACTTCGTAACAATAGGAATGATTCATACAATAGGATATCTAAACTACAAGGATGTACTACAGTTTATTTAACCAGACACTCTCCAGATCCAGTAGATATCTGAATTATTTCGTCTTGTGCTTTTGAAATAGTGCTGCAATATAGATCTTGGTGTAGTCATTTCATACGTTTGCCAGTGTATCTGTGAGGTAGGAGCGTAGACGTACATTGCCAGTAGAAAGTAAATGAATATGTGCTTTTGCTAGATGCTGCTCCACACCCCTCTTTATTGGTTATTTCCTCAGATACTCAGCTTTACAGTATGATATTAAACATGATTTTTGCCAAAAGGACAGGTGAAAATACATAACTCACTGTGGTTTTAATTTGCAAAAAGAAACCATTTTTTTTTTCTAAAATACCAAGGATTATATCAACTGAGGTAAAATATTAAAAACTCAGCATTATAAAATGTCTTCGCTTACCTAAAACAAACAAGAACTTCATCATGCCCTTGTTATGACAAAGGCTCTCCTTGACCAAACTTTCATCAGCTGTTCTGAGCCCTCTTTCTGACTACATCTCATCCTTGGGCTCTGTCTTTGGCCTGTCTGTCTTTGGTCCAGTTTTAGCAAGACTGTCTCTAATTTAGTTTAGAAAGAATCCCCCACCCTTGGTATCTGATTGCCCTGTTCTGCCTTTCACAAGAATCCTGTTAAGTTGGTTTAGGAGGAATCCTCCTACCCCTCATGTGTCTGAATAAAGTTGTCCTTATGATTTAACAAATGTCAGAATAATTTTTTTAACAATAACTTCAAGCTGAGTGTATTAATTCACTGTGGTGATTTGTCCAGTGTTTGATAGACATAATTTACCTTAGCAAACTTTTTTTTTTTTTTTAGATGGAGTCTCGCTCTGTCACCCAGGCTGGAGTGCAATGCAGTGGTGTGATCTCGGCTCACTGCAACCTCCACCTCCCTGGCTTAAGCAATTCTCCTGCCCCTTGCATAGCTGGAATTAGAGGCGTGTGCCACCACACCCAGCTAATTTTTGTATTTTTAGTCAAGACGGGGTGGGATTTCACCATGCTGGTCAAGCTGGTCTCGAACTCCTGACCTCATGATCCACCTCACCCTCCCAAAGTGCGGGGATTATCAGCTCGAGCCACTGGTGTTTTGTTTTTTTGTTTTTTAACAGACAGGGTACCAATTTGTCACCCAGGCCAGAGTGCAGTGGTGTAATCAAAACTCACTGTAACATTGAACTCCTGGGCTCAAGCAGTCTTCCCACCTCACCCTCCCAAGGACTGTAGGCATGTGCCACCACGCCCAGCTACTTTTTTTTATTTTTTATTTTTTGTAGAGACCAAGTCTTGTTCTATTACCTGTGCTGGCCTAATGATATCCCTCTAACTTAGTGCCCCAGAATCGCTTAGCAAACTTGATTAGAGCTTTCCCCTACTGAATATGCAAGGGTATACTTTTAAGACATTTAAAACGAATTTAAGGCATCAAACAGCATACATTCCTAATCAAAGTATGGTACCAGACAAACCTGATTTCTTCATTAAAACAAATAAGGGTACTGGGTACAGTGGCTCATGCCTGTAATCTCAGCACTTTAGGAGGCCAAAGCAGGAAGATTGCTCAAGCCCAGGAGTTTGAGACCAGCATGGGCAACACAGTCTCTACAAAAAATTAAAAAAAAAAAAAAAAAATTAGCTGGGCATGGTAGTGCGTGTCTGTGCTCCCAGCTACTTGGAAGGCTGAGGTGGGAGGTTCACCAACTCCAGAAAGTTGAGGTGGCTACAGCCATCAGATTTGTTGGAATTCATAACGATACTCTTAAAAAATTGCCATTTACTTTTGGAGGACAGAAGGGAAATCATTATTCTGAATGAGGGAAAGCTTTTGTATATTTAAGTATTCTAGCTAATTATGAAGAAGGAGTGACCATTTCTCGAGCCTCTCTTTTCGTAATGGATTATAACAGGAAGAGAAAACTAAATATCAATGAAAGAAATACACAGCATCACTTAATGTTGTGCCCCAAAAATGCAACTTGGATAAAATCAGACCTTTAGATGTAGTAGCCATTTTATAGAACTTACTGGGACCAAGGAATATCACTGCAGGGAGTAATCCGGGAAGGCCACAATGGCGGAAACTACAAAACAACAGACACAGCCTTTGTCCTCTAAGGAAAAAAAATACAGAGCAAGGGATTTTAAAAGATGGTGTGGGGAATGTATGCATCGAAAGAGCTTTATGAAACGTACCAAGTAATTACAATATGTGGTCATTATGTTAAACCTGATTTCAAAAAATGGTTGTAATAACACATGAATGTGATAATAGGGGAAATCTGAGTGCTGCCAAATACTTCATATTATTTTTTTATTTTTTATTTTTTTACTTTATAACTAATGAAGTTTTATGTGTCATGATGTCTTTTACCTTTTAGAAATAACATAAAATATTTAGGATAAAATAGGGATTTGTTTCAAATAATTTCACTGGGGAATGGAAATCAGAGGCGAGCAAAAAATGAAACAAGATTATCTATGGGTTTGTCGTTTTTGAAGAGGTGATTGGCTCATGGGGGTTCATATACTATTCTGTAGTTTTGTATATATTTGAAATTTCCCATAAATATTGTTAAAAGTAAAAATGTGTTATCTCTTGTGTAGGATGCCTTTGTACTTACTGGCAATTATTTTTCCATTTTTGTCCTTTTAACATTTTTTTAGATTGCCCCAGTGGAAAATGACAATAGCTACGACGAACTGAAAAGAGATGCAAAGTTATGTTTATCATTAATGTCTCAGGGGTTGCTTTACCCTCATCAAGTGCCTTTGGTACTTCAGGTGCTAAAACAAGTAAGACTGTTTATAATATTTATGTCTTTTGATTAGGATTTTGGTTTACCATTCTAAGAATTTCACAGTCAGCTACAATGCTCACGGTACCTGATTTTTGTTTGTTTTGAATTTTCTTTTAGTATAAGAGAAGACATACATATTGACCAAAGAAACAGACCTAGATTCTGTGCCTGGCTCTGCCACCATCTTTGTGACCTTGGGCAAGTCACTCAAGCCAAAAATATGCAGAGAGCTAATTCATTATTAAGTGCTTTGGATAAAAAGTACTTAAGAGGAAGGGGGATGGTGATTCCTTTATGCCAGTTCCCCTTTGTTTTCCTCACTTCTATGACCTGGTCTATTCTAGAGAGACCTATAGTGAATGTACATTTTCTGCCTGCAATGTTATTATACCGTATGGTCAGCTTTATCCAGACGTTTCACATGTTATATAGAAGTAGACATCTCCCTATAGCTTTCACATTTTAAATTTAATAACCACACTGGAAAATATTTTTAACAACCTAAAACGTTATTTCTTTGTAGTAGAATTTAAGTCGTTAATAATTTGCTTTCCAGACCCTACTGCTGCTACCAAAAATAAAATTTTATGTGCCACCCTCAGAGGAGTTAAGAGCCATTAATCATGACTAATTGTCTCTTCTGAAATTGACTTTTACCTTTGTGTGGTTTTTTGTTGTTTGTTTTTGTTTTTGAGACAGAGTCTCACTTTGCTGGCCAGGCTGGAGTGCAGTGGCACCATCTCTGCTCACTGCAACCTCTGCTCCCCGGGTTCACGAGATTCTCATGACTCAGCCTCCCAGGTAGCTGGGATTACAGCTGCCTGCCACCACACCCAGCTAATTTTAGTATTTGTAGTGGAAGTGGGGATCTCACCATGTTAGCCAGGCTTATCTCGAACTCCTGACCTCAGGTGATCCACCCACCTCACTCAGCCTCCCAAAGTACTGGGATTACAGGCTTGAGCCACCATGCCCAGCCTCATTCAACCTTTTATTTATAAGGAAATAGAAGATGAGCTTGTCCTAACTATACCTGTGAAAATAGAGTTAAATTAGAATATGACATTACTTATGTTTAATGTTACTATCTGTCATCTCATGTTTTCATCAGTACTGCTTTTATCGTTTCTATTTATTTCTCATTCACAGACAGCAAGAAGCAGTTCTTGGCATGCAAGATACACAGTACTGACCTACCTCCAGACCATGGTATTTTATAACCTCTTTATTTTCCTAAACAATGAAGATGCAGTTAAAGATATCAGGTGGCTGGTTATAAGTCTTCTGGAGGATGAACAACTAGAGGTAAAATTTAATTTATAGAAAATGGAAATTCAGTCAATTTTGAAAAAACCATCATGGTTCCCTTTTTAAGAAGTACTTGTGGCCAGGTACAGTTGCTTATACTTATAACCCAAACACTTTGAGAGACCGTGTCAGTGAGATCACCTGAAGCCAGGAGTTTGAGACCAGCTGGATAATGTAGCAAGGCTCTTTCTACAAAATACTCAAAAATTAGCTAGATGTGATGGTGTGCGCCTGTGGTCCCAGCTATTTAGGAGGCTGAGGTGGAAGGATCACTTAAGCCTGGAGGTTGAGCTTTGATTGCACCACTGCATTCAGCCTGGGCAGCAGAACGAGACCTTGTCTCAAAAACATTAAATAAAAGTAACTTTAATTTTAACATAGCTCTGTGTGAGTAGTTTTGATACCCTAATCATGATTCCTTACAATACAAATGGAAGAAAAATTGGGCATGTTTTCATTCTGTCTTTGCAATTGGGCAAATAATACTTGTGAACCCAAGTTTTCTTAACCATGAGAAATTGGGCATGATGATTATAATTGCCCGACTAGTTCTACTGATTTTTAAGGAATTAATGAGAATGTTCATGATGGCAGTTGGAAAGGGAGTAAAAATCTGCACATAGATACTGCTATCCAGTAGACTTAAGATGAAGTTGACGTTCTTTCTTTTTCTTTGGTAGAGAAATTAAAGGTAACTTTTGTGGTGAGGTTTCATTAATGTTTTGTACAAAAAGATAATGTATTATCACATACAGTCTAATGTAAGAAGCATGTTGGTAGTAAATGTGGCATGAGATACTACTTCTTAAGTTGGCATTAAGAAAAAAAATGTAATTTTTTGTGAATATTTTGCTTATTTTGTGGACTTTATAGTTTTTTTCTTGTAGTACTCACAGTATTTTATATACTTATCAGCATTGAAAATAGATTTATTCACAGGAAACTAGGAATGGAAATTTCTCCACCTCCCTAATGAGCCTATTCAGATTTCTTACATTCTGAGAGTGCGTATTTTCTAGTTCCAGTGGTACTCACAGTCTGGTTATAATGACTCCAACAGGCTTCAATTAAAATATTTACAGCTGTGATTTTTTTTCCTAATTTTTTATTGTATTCTTTAAAAACTATGCTAAAGGAGTGGGAAAATTGAGACTATGTATGTCATTGTTTCCTACAAATTATTATACAACTTGCAATAAAAATGTAGTTTTTAGGAGCTTCTTTTAGAACATTTTTATGGGTTTTGTTTGTTTGTTTGTTTTTTGAGACCGAGTCTTGCTCTGCTGCCCAGGCTGTAGTGCAGTGGCACAGTTATGGCTACTGCAGCCTCTACCTCCTGAGCTCAAGTGATCCTCCCACCTCAGCCTCCTGAGTAGCTGGGACTCTGGGCACTCGCCACCACACCGAATTACTTTTTTTGTATTTTTATAGAGGCGAGGTTTCACCCTGTTGCCCAAACTGGTCTCAAACTCCTGGGCTCAAGCAATCTACCTGCCTTGGCCTTATAAATTATTTTTATATTTTTTTCCATAATATAGAGGTTTAAACACAGCTGTTATATAAACATAACCATGATGTTCATTAAAACTATCATATTTTTAAAGCAACATGTAATACCAAAAAGCAGTAATAATTAAATTCTATTCATTGATACTATGGGGGAAAGAACTGTGTTATATAAATGAGAACTGTTTAAAGAAAATCTTACTGTATTTAAAGGAAAATTCTTAGAAATAGAGGAAAACAGTATGTTTTTAGCTGAGAAGGCTAAATGTATTCTTCTTTCCTCACTTTTTAAAGTTAATTATAGACATTTGCCCTGGAGTAAAATATCTCAGAAGTAGACCCTACCACTGGGAAAGAGCATAAATCAGTTGGAGGTGTTGGGGATGACTTGTTAGCAATTTGGAAAAAAAAATAAATTAAAACATCTCATATTACAATATACTTTTGATATAGTAAAGAAACTCCCCCCCCCCCGCATTTTTTTAAGTTAAATAAATTAGGAGAAAGTGGTTTTGAATATTATTTATAGGAACATAATAGGAGCAGAGGTAACTTTCTAAGCCTTTGGGTTAATAGGTGTCACATCAAAACATGTACATATCTGACTACAAGAATCATGAAGACTTTGTAGAATAGTGGTGGTAGTGTAATAATGTATACAGATAAAGACAGTATATGCTATGAACAATGAAAAGTTATACCTCTCAATGACTAGGAAAATGCAAACTTGAAATAATGAGGCATTTTTACCTCCTCCCAATTTAGTGTTTTCCTCCCCTCAGAAAACAAAAATGTGTAATAATGATAAGCAGTGTAAGGTATAACTTCTAGTTCACATTTTGTGTCATGTTAGCACTAGCTTTTTTGAAAAGCAACTAATAGCCATAAAATTAATAGGAAAATTGTTGTATCTTTAAATATACTAATCCCAGTTTTTGCAATCTAAGAAAATATACTGCAGGCCAGGCACAGAGGCTTACGCCTGTAGTGCCAACACTTTGGGGAGGCCCAGGCAGGAGAATTGCTTGAGCCCAGGAGTTCGAGACCAGCCTGGACAACAAAGTGAGACCCTGTATCTACAAAAAATAGAAAATTAGCCGAGTGAAAATATATAATGTGAAAAGTTACACAAATTAAGAATATTTATAGCATAGTATTGAGAATGTGAAAGCCATCTAATCAGTAGTTAAGTATGCAAATAAGTTGTGGCATATAAGCTTTATAGGAAATAACACAACCAGTAAAACATTTTATAATGTATTTCGCATGCTAGTGTAATGAATGTAGCAAAGAAGATGTTATGTTCTCGACAGACGATGATGATAAACTTGTGAACAACCTTTTGAAGGAATGCAACAGAGCAAAACATTTGTTTTTTAAAATTATTATTGTGTATCATGAATATTAAACAGAAATGTTTGTAATTTATATGTGAGACTTTTTAGTGCTTTTTTTGTTTCCCCAAAAGTTGAGTCACCGTTCCAATTTGAAATGGACTCTGTACACACTTCATTTAATACTTGTATATATAAACTGTGTTTATAGTCTGACAACAGCTTGTGAAATTCCTAAAAATTAACCAGGATATAAGTCTCTGTGATGTATGCCAATTACAGAAATTAGGTTGGTCTGTGTCTTTGCTACTATAGCAGTAGCCTTCTACATGTAGAGTCTAGGAACACTTGATCTTAATGTCAGGCTCTGGCACTGCTTTTACAGTTACAGCCCTGATGAGAGCTATCAGCAGGGAAGATAATTTATGGAGAAATGTAATTTTGCTAAAATAAATAAAAGTTTATGCTCATAACCCTAATGTAGTTTTTATCCATTATGAGGCCACAAACCCTTTGAGAATCTGCTGAAATCTCTGTTGAGAAACTGCCAAAGAGCATACACAAAATTCGGATGCGATTTCAGGAAGGTTTTCACCCCAATTCCCACACTACCCCCTATCCTCCATTATTCCCTCAGAGTGTCAGTTCTCTTTTTTCTTTTTCTTTCTTTTTTTTTTTTTTGAGACAGTTTCGCTCTCGTTACCCAGGCTGGAGTGCAATGGCGCAATCTTGGCTCACCGCAACCTCCACCTCCTGGGTTCAAGCAATTCTGCATCAGCCTCCCAAGTAGCTGGGACTATAGGCGTGCACCACCATGCCCAGCTAATTTTTTTTTTTTTTATTTTTAGTAGAGACGGGGTTTCACCATGTTGACCAGTATTGTCTCGATCTCTTGACCTCGTGATTCCACCCGCCTCAGCCTCCCAAAGTGCTGGGATTATAGGTGTGAGCCACTGCGCCCGGCCTAGAATGTCAGTTCTAATAGAAATTATTATCTCTACAGGTTCGAGAAATGGCTGCTACCACCTTAAGCGGCCTGCTGCAGTGTAACTTCCTCACCATGGACAGTCCTATGCAGATTCATTTTGAGCAACTTTGCAAAACAAAACTACCTAAGAAAAGAAAGCGAGACCCTGGTTCTGTAGGAGATACCATTCCTTCTGCAGGTAACGTTGCTGGTAGAAAACACCCATATCCTTTTGGGGATGAATGAGGGCTAACCAGGCTTACTCAACAAATATTTATTGAATACCTGTATGTGCCCATGTCTATGCTAGGTACTGGGAAGTTTTCCCTTCTTTTGAGGAACTTTTCATATAGAAAGCAGGACTTGGAGTGTAGAAAAGCTAAAATTGATGTAGATACAAAGCAGGTCCATATGTAGAACTGCTACCTAATTATAATCAGTCTACCCTACAACCAAAATAGCTTCATAAAAAAGAGAGATCCAGAATTAGTTGTTTTGGAGGGTCTAAAAAACCTGTTTTTGGAATTTAGAACTTACATGTAGATGAACTAACAGAAAAAAACAAGTAAACAAAGCAAGCCTTGTTTTTATTGGAGAGGGGAATATTTGGGACTTCATTAGTCATTTGGTGAGAGGGTTCGGAGTCATTGCAGGAGCTTCCAGTCTAATTGAATACAGACACAAGATAAACATGAGAATAAGATCTGACTACTATGTCACAAGAGAAATGTAAATGTGATTACAAAGATGCATCGTACCTTGCCACCGTTAACTGTAATCATAATAAAAATACATAAAAAGGTTTATAGTAAGTAGGAATTTTATTGAATTTAGAGGAAGTGCTTAGAATATCAAGCTTTTACTGCTGGTTAGTGTCTTAATTATGTCACAAAGTTACCTAATAACAGAATCCAATAAAACATCAATGTACATTCTAGTATCTTTGCTTTTTGGGATATATATATATATAATATTATAAATACATTTTATAATATGTATTTTTTCGAAACAGGGTCTTCCACTGTTACCCAGGCTGGAGTGCAGTGGTACAATCTCGGCCCCCTGCAACCTCCACCTCCTAGGTTCAAGCGATTCTTATGCCTCTGCCAGCCTAGTAGCTGGGATTACAGGTGTACTACCACGCCCGGCTACTTTTTTGTAGAGATAGGGTTTCACCATGTTGATCAGGCTGGTCTTGAATTCCTGGCCTCAAGTGATCAGCCCACCTGGACCTTCCAGAATGCTGGGATTACAGGCGTGAGCCACAATGCCCGGCCTGAGAATTATATATATATATATATTTAATGATAAAGTGCCCAAGTGTTTTTAGGTTTTTGTTACACCAAATGGTATTGTTCACAATTTTGACCAGTTCAAATTCTCTTTTCCTTACTGTCAGCTTCCTACTTTCCATACACATGTAATACATAATATGCTTTAAAACATATGAATACATACAGCTTTATTGAGAAACTGAGAATTTGAAAGCACTTTAACTTACACCACTACAGAAAGAATAGAGATCCTTTAGCATATAGACATGCTGCAATTCTCTGTTTTAAGAAATAGATGTTCTTCATACATTATGTGTTAAAAAACTAATGAATTGATGTATTCTGGGTAGGGTTCTCACATCCAGAAAAAACACTGATTTGGATTGGAGATTGTTTTAGAATCAGGGATTGCACTGGCCTAGGTACAATTATGCTGTCATTGATGAACAACTATGGAAATCTTTTTTTTTTTTTTTTAAGTTAAGATCTTGCTCTGTCGCCCTCCTTGGAGTGCAGTGGTTTTGAACCTGGCTCACTGCAGCCTTGACCTCCCAGGCTCAGACAATTCACCTGCCTCAACCTCTTGTCCAACTGGAACCACAGACATGCACTGCCATGCCCAGCTAATTTTTTCTTTTCTTTTTTGATACAGAGCCTTGCTCTGTCTCCCAGGCTGGAGTGCAGTAGTACGATCTTGGCTCACTGCAACCTCTGCCTCCCAAGTTCAAATAATTCTCATGCCTCAGCCTCTGGGTAGCTGGGACTACACATGCTATTACATCCAGGTAATTTTTTTATTTCTAGTAGAGACAGGGTTTCACCATGGTGGCCAAGATGGTCTTGAACTTCTGACCTCAGGTGATCCGCCCACCTTGGTCCCTCAGCATGCTGGGATTACAGGCATGAGCCACCCTGCCTGTCTGCCAGCTAATTTTTCACAAATTTTTTTTGGAGAGATGGTCTCACTTTATTGCCCTGGCTGTTCTCAAATTCCTGGCCTCGAGTGATCGTCCGACGCTGGCTCCCAAAGTGCTGGGGTTACAGGTTTGAGCCACTGTGCCTGACTGACAATTTCTTAAATACAGGATTATTTTCAGTTTAGCCTCAAAATCAAGTTTTTGATATGGATACATGTAGATTCATTTTAAATGCAGAAATTCACATATCGAAAACAACACAAACTAATTTTATCTCACTGTAACAAGGGCATTCGAGACATGTAAATATTTGCACATATGTTGCTGTTTTCTTTGCAGAGTTGGTCAAACGCCATGCTGGAGTGCTAGGACTTGGTGCATGTGTCCTTTCTAGTCCTTATGATGTTCCCACCTGGATGCCCCAGCTCCTCATGAATCTCAGTGCACATCTAAATGATCCTCAGCCTATTGAGGTACAATTCTTATTAGTTTGTACCTGTAGTATCAGTGATGTTTTATAAGAAACTATAATAATAATAATTTCCTATATTCTCTGAACTACTGCTTTCATAAAGCTACTGCCTCTGCCAGGGCTTAGTCTGCTCACCATTGTTTATTTAAAAATTACAGAGACCTTGCTCCCATATATATGAGATTTTTTGGTAGTGAGGAAATTATTGTAGCTTCTATCCCTCCTAGTCCAATGGAAGTAAAGTACTGTCAATATTGTGATAAATTTTATGTTTCTATGGCCCTGACTGAAGACCAACAGTTGTTCTGTAGCTGCTGATTTCAAGCAGAGGCCTAAAGGACTCTCTTCCTATGGTCTGTTGGCTGTTCTGGGACCTCAGCAGGGAATGGCTTTTTCATTTGGAAGAAACAACTTACAGCTCTCCATCACATTGGAAGATCCTCAGGAATAGGCTCTTCCAAGGGACAGGGATAGCTAATATAGGGAAGAGCATCTGCCCAGAATTAATTTATTTCTGTTGTATTGTTCTTATTTCTAGTATAAATGGCCACTGATAAGTCTGGAAAAAAAAATTTCTCTTTTTCTAGCATTGCAAAGTGTTTTACTGGAAGCTCATGTTAAATAGGAAATTATGATGGCATTTTTAGTAACTCAAAAGACCATTGATTTTGTCCTTCTCATTGGCTTTTTGTTTTTGTGGCACTTAGTAATGGGTGAGATCTGATGTCTAGAGGGATTGTAATTTAACTAAAAATATCCTACGTATGATCCTGGTTGTCCAGAGAAGTTAAAACATATGTGGTTCATCTACTTTACAGATGACTGTAAAAAAGACCTTATCCAATTTCCGAAGGACCCACCATGACAACTGGCAGGAACACAAACAGCAATTCACTGATGACCAACTGCTTGTTCTTACCGATCTTCTTGTGTCACCATGCTATTATGCATAGAAAGGTAAGTCAGCAAAGTTTTGAATGTAAAGACGTGATGTCCTCAGGCACATGGTTTGGTGACTGAGAAGTAGGTATTTTTTATTTCTTTTTGCTGACATTCTTAGATGTCAATGTTTAGATAAAGTTGGGTGGGAGGGTTATTTGTTTTTAAACATGGCTTTTGCTACAGCCATTGGAAATGAGAATTTTTCTGTGCCTCCTTGCTTTAGGTATAAAGCAGAGAATTGATGTGTGACTGCTTTTGGACCTTTATAAGTGAATGTCTCAGTAGCCTGGGAATAGTTAGATAAAGGGAAAGAAATCTTATTCTTAGTTGCCTCCTGGGTAGAGCTGGGACATTTTGTGTGGCCCTGAGGACTCCGGGTTCTAGACAGTTGTGAGAATATTTCATCTGGATCCTTACCCATTCTGTTAAAGAGGGAGCACTTAGAAGCCTTTCTACTCTTAACAGGAAGAATTAAAAATTTCATTTATTGGGCTTTTAGAGTTGGATGTCCTGTTACCTAATTGAAATTTTTTCCTCCCTGATACAGATGACTAGTCCTCACTTCAGGCTCTTTTCATCAAAAATTCCACACCCTCAGGTACCATCTGTGGTGGCTCTCTGCAAGTTTTAAAACTGCCTCTGCTGAGCTCTCATCATTTTGGTGGTTTCTGTGTTAGATCTCGTTAGTCTGCATTCCACAGCTTCTCAGTTGCTATTTATTTGATTTCCTAACTTGTCCTGAAATGTTTCCAGAATACTGATCACTTTTTTTTTTTTTTGAGACATCTGATAAATCACAAAGTCTCAGACTAGAAATAATTACCCAGTATGATCATGGCATCCAAGACCAGGATCTAGGAGCTCATTAAGAAACAATTTACTTGGAATGGAGAATAACCATCTATAATACAAGTCCTGTCATTTCATTCATCTCAAATTATTTTGAATTTTTCCCAAATGGCTGCTGGATTTAGATGATAGTCAGGCTGTGGGCCATAAATCTGAAGGCTTGAGAGCCTTGGGTCTGGAGAGCCTTGAAGAGGGAAGGAAAAGAGGGCAAGTCTTGAACCTAACCAATGACCTGATGGATTGCTCGACCAAGACACAGAAGTGAAGTCTGTATTTGTGCACCTCCCACAGACTGGAGTTTTTGGTGCTGAATAAGAGCCAGTTGCTAAAAAAATTGGGGGTTTGGTGAAGAAATTTCTGATTGTTGTGTGTATTCGATGTGTGATTTTAAAAATAAACAGCAACAACAATAAAAATCCTGACTGGTTGGTTTTCCCTGTATTCCTTACAACTGTTGTTTGACCCTCTTAAAACTGTTACCACCTAAATGGAAGACTGCTGTGTTTGTGGACATTTTGTAATTTTTTTCTTTTTCTTTTGTTCTCTCTCTTTTTTATTTTGCCTGCAGAATCGTTGAGAGACTAATAAGGCTTGATATTTAATTGACTTGTTTAATATATGTTATATAAATGTAAAAGATGTATAAACTGTAGAGATAGCATTGACAAGACTTTGTACAGATGCAACCTTTTACACAACATCATTGTGTAATTTGTAAAGATCCACATGTAGTTCTTTATTACAGTGATTTTGGGCTTTTCTACCAACTGAATGCCATTTTTTGTGTTTTTAAATTATTTTCTTTATCTTTTCTTGTTACAAAAACTGAGATGTGGGGTTTTTCTTTCCTTTTTTTTTTCAAGTTCATTTATCATTAGAATGTCTGAACTTTTATGTAACATTTTTGTGTGCATCTCTCAATGCTAACATCACGTTTGCCTATGACAAGATTATGGAGTGAAAGGTATCTTCATAATTCACAAATTGGTGAATGTCATCTTGCAACACACCCTGTACAGTCTTCCTTAAAGGAACACTACAGTATATTTTTAGTATCTACATGCTGAATGACTCAATACAGACCTAAGCACAGCAACGGTCCTGGTACAGTATTTAAGTGTCAGCATACACAGGCGTAATCCCTGTATAGAGTAGTGCCAAACTGATTATTTCAATTGTGTAACTAGTTTAAAACCCAATAAATGGATTGTTTTTAACAGCTGGCTTTTGTCTTCATTAAGAGGAGAAGACAGTTCTGTAGGCCGTGACTCCTGTGGATTTCCTTTTGTAGCCGTAGGTTTGTATCTGTAAATGTATGTCCTCTGACCAGAATAAATTATCTAGATCTGCCCCATGCAATATAGTAGCTCCTAGCCACATCTGTTTATGTTTAAGTAAATCAAAAATTTATTTCCTCAGTCTCACTGGGCATATTTTAAATACTGTTCAGCCACATGTGGCTAGTGATTACGACAGTGAATAGCATTGATGAACTTTTCCATCATCACAGAAAGTTCACCTAGCACTGACAGTGATTTATTTCCTTTTTTTTTTTTTTTTTTCCGGGGGGGAGACAGTTTTCTTCTGTCATCCAGGCTGGAGTACAGTGGCATAATCTCTGCTAACTGCAACCTCTGCCTCCCAGGTTCAAGCAATGCTCGTGCCTTAGCCTCCCGGGTAGCTGGGACTAACGGCATATGCCACCACACCCAGCTGATTTTTGTATTTTACTAGAGACAATGTTGAACCATGTTGCCCAGGCTGATCTCAAACTGCTGAGCTTAGACCTGCCTTGGACTCCTAAAGTGCTAGGATTATAGGCGTGAGCCACAGTTCCTGGTCCTAAGTGACTGGTTCTTAAATTGATGTGCCTGAGAATCATGAGGGGATTTTGTTAAAATGTACATGGAATTCATTGTCCCAGTTCATAGTATCAATGCCTGTTCCTGAGACCACACATTGACAATTATATACATTGAGAAGTGAGGCTTCACATTGTATATTGACCACTTCAGTGTTTTCTAATTAAGCTGTATGAAACTGTGCCTTAGCAATGGTTCCTAAATGGGAACTTTAAAAAAAGATATAAGATACTGGGTGCCTACTTTTCCTCAATGAAAACTTCTCTGGAGGGGTTCAGGCATAACAGTGTTAGAAGCTCTATGATGATTCAGTTGTTCCATCCAGGATTGAGAACCACACAAATCCCACTGCAGACCTAAAAACAGGGTACCTTAATCTGAGTGCCTAACATACTCCCCCAGGTGATTCTGATTCTGGGTGTGGAAGTTGGTTATTAGTTTGATATTTCCCCCAGTGACACTGTACTGTAAATTTTTTACCAGGAGGGAAAAGGAAAAGGGGGAGAAAAGTGTTGCATGACATATTGTCTAAGATAGTTCTTAAAATGTATATGGTACATTAAAAAGCATGAGAAGGACAGCAGTAACTGTGTTAAGGGTGGCAACAAGATTTACGAGAGCAGGAAGGGAGAGGCTAATCTGTGTTTGGAAGTCACTGTTGACTGGGCATGGAAGATAGCATGGGCCACTCTATGAGGGTGGATGAGAAGTGAGGGAAAGAGAAAACCTGTATATCCTTTTTTTTTTTTTTGAGATGGAGTTTCGCTCTTCTTGCCCGGGCTGGAGTACAATGGCACAGTCTCGGCTCACTGCAACCTCCGCCTCCCAGATTCAAGCAATTCTCCTGCCTCACCTCCCAAGTAGCTGGGATTATGGGCATGTGCCACCATGCCCAGCTAATTTTGTATTTTTAGTAGAGACGAGGTTTCTCCATGTTGGTCAGGCTGGTCTCGAACTCCTGACCTCAGGTGATCTGCCCAACTCGGCCTCCCAGAGAGCTGGGATTACAGGCGTGAGCCACTGCACTCGGCCATATTTTTGTATAAGATCAAATAAATCTTTAGTTTCTGAATGGATCCTTTAGAAAGCAAAGACTGCAGGTTGTGTTTCAAAATTTAGGAGGAAAATTTACCCATCTACTAATGTAAATGACAAAAAAGTAGATGCAAATATAAGAGAAAGCTGTTTTCAAATATTTGAAATACTTGTCATTACCAAGCTCTTTAAGCTGCAGGCCACTTTTGGTAATTAGTAGTGTGGCCAGAAGGACCAAAGAGCAATTTTGTTTTATTAGAAAATTAACCTTTGGCCAGGTGCAGCGGCTCACACACACCTGTAATCCCAGCACTTTAGGATTGCTTGAGCCCAAGAGTTTGAGACCAGCCTGGGCAACAGAGAGAGACCCTATCTCTACAAAGAAATACAAAAAATTAGTTGGGTGTGGTGGCACATGCCTGTAGTCCCAGTTACTTGGGAGGATGTTGTGGGAGGATGACTCGAACACAGGAAGTGGAGGTTACAGTGAGCTAAGATCACACCATTGCACTCCAGCCGGGGTGACAGAATGAGACCTTGTCTCACATAAATAATAAAAATCATGAGCTGTCATCACGGGAAAAGCAACTTTTTCTACATGGTCTTCGCAATTGTTTTTGTAGACTTTGTCTTATTAGTATATCATAATTGTTTTAAGGATTCCTTTTGAACATCAAGGTTGTTTTCAATTTCCTGTACTACAAATTACACTGCAGTGCACATTTTTATGACTTTATGCTTTAAAACTCTTTTGTTGGAGCAATTCCAAGGAGTAAGAGATGCTTAGGTCAAAACTTTTTTAAAGAACATTTAACAGCTCTCATATATGCTGTTTTCCCCAAAGTGCACATGTATCAATTTGCATTGCAATAAGAGTGTATTAGAAGAATGCCATTGTCAGGGCAGACTGATAGCCAATTCATGTTCTATACTTAGCCCTGCTTATTTATTTGCAGATTTTCCATTTTTTGACTACCAATGTTTTTTCCAATTTTGCTCACTTGTGGATTTTATAGATACACTAGTTTCAGCTTTGTTGAATGGTTCTAGTTAGTTCTAGAACTTTGTTTTTTGTTTTGTTTTAATGTTTAAGATGGACATTAAACTCCCTCTGTTGCCAGGCTGGAGTGCAGTGGTGCGATCTTGGCTCACTGCAGCCTCCGTCTTCTGGGTTCAAGCTATTCTCCTGCCTCAGCCTCCCGAGTAGCTGGGATTACAGGCACCCGCCACCACACCCAGCTAATTTTTTGCATTTTAGTAGAGACGGGGTTTCACCTTGTTGGCCAGGCTAGTCTCAATCTCCTGAACTTGTGATCCGCCCGCCTCAGCCTCCCAAAGTGCTGGGATTACAGACAGGGGTGAGCCACTGCACCTTGCCTGGAACTTTGATGAGTCCTGATTTCCTATTACAGATCTCTAGAATCCTTTATGATTTGTGAGTCGTTTTTCAGTTTTGAGGCCATTTCTCCTGTAGGTGTAAC
The DNA here is from genome assembly GCF_030222135.1 of Aotus nancymaae. NCBI lineage: Eukaryota > Metazoa > Chordata > Mammalia > Primates > Aotidae > Aotus > Aotus nancymaae. Next base: position 52,683,934 of record NW_026988471.1, on the reverse strand, counting down.
TCGGATGGTCTCAATCCAGCCCAAACCTACTGTAATCGCCATTCGTAGAGCCAAATGCCTGGAAATGAACTAGCAGTTATTTATGCAGTAGCTAATTTATATAGAGAGGTATATAATTTTGATCTGAATTTCCACTCCAGATGCTAACGAGTATTTTTCTGTTGATTGTTTCTGAGACTCAATGTTACCATTTTTGACAACATATATTGGAACTGCTTCACTGCAGGTGGTTGGGAAGTGGAATATGTGGGAATTGGAAACTTTCTTGAAGTTATTTCTAAACAGAATTCTGATAGCATAGGCAACTCCTGAACTGAATGTGTACTTCATAAATTATCAAGCATTCTTGTTTTTTCTTGAAGAAAGCACAGGGAACTGAGAAAGAGAAATTGCATTAATTAAATTATTTGATACTTGGTAGTTCTTTTTTAAAAAGATAAAACTGTTAGCTAAAATGAAGAATGCAGTAGCAACATTCTAAGTATTTCATCTGAACGGAATCAACTTTGGTTTTCTGGTAACCAGGGTGAATGAAGGAAAGGGCATTCCAATGGCATTCTCTGTTTCTAAACAGCATCCCTGAGAAGGTTAGAAAAGTAGTAAGATCCTAGTTAGCTAGGTTGGGATACTGAAGGGGAAGAGTTTAACTGGTTTGATTTTGTACTCATAATAGCAGACATACTTAGGAATGTTACTTGATTGTTCAGACTAAAACCTATCTTAGGAGTTCATTATTTTGAACATATATGAATTGTAGAAGAATGAGATAGAATGGTAGTTTTAGTTTTCTGTTTTTGCTTACTAAAATTAGCCTATACATTGCACTATGACACCAAGATTTTTTACATTCAACATAGTATTAAGTAATACATTAATATCCATTATTCCTGGGTTCCGGTCGTTTTGTTTGCATGGGTAGTTTCTTTATACTTTGCATGTTTCCTGCCAATTAGTCCCCTTGCTGAGATCCCTCAGTGAATTCACTAATACCTTAAGAGAGCTTAGGTAAGTTCGAATTGGTTAAATTAAAATTCTATTACAATGACTTGATTTATAAATTCTAGGTCTCAAAGTTCCAAACGGGAAGACGCCGTCAACGTAATTCATGAGGAAAAATATTAGCGGCAGCCTAAGTGAGGAGCCAGGCAGGCCGACTTGAAAGCGCGAGAAATGGGGGGGAGGTGGGCGGCGGGCAGGGGAAGCAGTCGGAGAGGCCCCCAAAGGCCGTGCCATCGATACCCCTATCTTTGCCCTCCTTCCCACTCCACTTTGCTCTGCATTTCATCTTTTGGCTATTTCGGGGAGCCCGGGTTCCTCAAACCGCAAAACCGTGGGCCTGAAAAACCTGGCTCAAGCGCGCGTCGCGCGGCGGGCAGCTGTGAGTGGCCGGGCTGTGGGCCCTGGGCCCCGGAGGCCGGCGGCGGAGGCGCTGAGGGTGCGGGACGCAGGCGGGGCGCCAGGCCCGGGTGTCCGGCGGAGGGGGCGGTGCCCTCGGCGTCTCCGTGACTGCGCCTCTGCGCCCGCGTCTCGCCGCGGCTCCCGGGATGCGCGGAGGCGGCGGTGATGGCGATGATGCCTACAGTCCTGCATCATCCGGAGCGGCAGGCGGAGCTGGGGTCCAGACTACGAGATGGAGGAGGAGGGGCGGCGCTGCGGCCACCCGGCAGGTGAGAGGCCGCGGGCCCCTGGAGAAGGACGACCCCACGGTGCAGAGGACGCTTCCGGAGGCTGGCGGGTTAGCGAGGAGCGCGGCTGCTCTGCGCCAGGCCCAGCTCCGCGCACCTGTCTTCCTGGTGCGGCCTGCGGGGTAGCCTTCTCGCCGGACCTTGTCGGTTCCCAGGCTCTGCTCGGCGTGGAACCCCCGCACCCACCCACCGCCCCTACCTTGGCTGAGCCCTGCTAACCCACCAACCCTCTGCCAATTCGTTTACAAGCTTACCTGGCCCGGCTTAGGCCCTCCTTACCATCACCTCACATTCTCCGGGAAGCCTCTGCCCACCACCAGCCCCTCGCCGGGGGTCGACCTCCCCTTTCCGCAGTTTCCCACTCTGTGGGCTCCATGTCCTCTTCATCCCTCCCATCAAATGACTGAGGTCTTCCCATCCCATTAGCTGCTCTGTGTTCAGTGTAGTTCTACTGGATAGAAAGAGCAAGGGCTTTGAAATCAGATTAATCTGGCTGGAATCTTAGTGACCTTGAGGAAGTTAGCTAACCTCCCTGAGGTTTTCCTGATCAATAGAAATACAATGGGAATCAGAATCATACAGAACCTTGCTCTCTGTGAGGGGCAGGCTCTGAAAATGCTAACCTAAGACACTCTGGGGGGTGCGGGGAAAGGACTGGAAGAATTCAGGTCATGAGTTGACTTATAAAAGCACCTATAACATGTTTTAATGTTTACTAAAAATTTAAAACAGCACACTAGACATATCAGAGGCTCGCTCTTCACACATCTTAATGAAAAATAGAAAAATAATTGCCACTCAAATTATACAATGAATTTTCATCCATATTCTTTGCTTACTAGTTACTTCAGGATGTCCTAGTTGTAAGAATATGCATGTGAATTCATTCTGTCTTACTGCCGCTAATATGCATGCTTAAGGCTGGTGTTCCAACTTAAAATCTTTCTGATTTTATGACTTTTATCACACCTTCTTCCATAACCTATTCACCATCTCAGAGATAAAGAGTAGCTTGTGTGTTTGCATTGCAAATAACATGGGTAACCTTTATTTAATATTTAAGAGTAGCAAATCAGTATTAATTTACTCCCCTCCCCAAATCACTTTTATTTTTTGTCATCATAATGTCATTCCAAATTATGGTCACAGCTTCCTTTTCCTTAAAGTCTCAGGAGTTACTACTAAGACCTGAGTTTAGTTTCCCTCCATTTCCTTGATTTCTGTTATACTAAAGTTTTTCTGCAAACCTTTTCTTCTATTCTGTCCTCTGCTTTTTCTCTCTTTTCTCTTCCCAGCCCATGATGCCTTCTTTTTTCTAATTATCTCAATAGGATTTATTTATGATTACTTTATATGTGAACTACAATGATCAAGTTTGCCAAAAAGATACGTAGAAGAGTGTGTGTGTGTGTGTGTGTGTGTGTGTGTAGTGTGTATCTGTATCTACATAGATGGTATACAGATATAACTACATAGGTATATTAGAATTTCAGATTCCAGGAAGTTTCAGTGGGAAAGAGATTACAATACCTATTCATAGGATTATTTTGAGAATGAAATAAAGCTTGATAATTTATGTCAAGCCTCTAGTGGTTTAATAACCACTTAATACTTCTGACCTGGGAATGCCTCCCAAAAAGATATTTTTGCTGTTCAGTTTAGCATAGTGGCGAAAAGTGTGGAAAAGCAACTGCTTAGGTTCAAATGCATATTCCACCACTTTATATAATCTCTCTTTGACTTAGTTTCTTCACTGCAAAATAGAGATGTTATACCAAGTATTTCAGGGTTGTTGTGAGGACTCAATGAGCTAATAGTGTGGAACAATGAGAACAGTACCTGGCACATCATAAGCACTTGATAAAATTAATATACTAGGCCGGGTGTGGTGGCTCACACCTGTAATCCAAGCACTTTGGAGGCCAAGGTGGGCGGATCACCTGAGGTCGGGAGTTCAAGACCAGCCTGACCAATACAGTGAAACCCTGTCTTTAAAAAAAAAGAAAAAGAAAAAAAATTAATATACTAATAGTGATGCTGATAATGATACTGCCATTGTTATTTCCTGACCTGGAGGAAATAATAATGGCAGTATACATTTTTTTTAATTTATTGAAGGCTGGGCACAGTGGCTGAGACCTGTAGTCTTAGCACTTTGGGAGGCCAAAGCAGGCAGACTGCTTGAGCCCAGGAGTTGCAGACCAGCAAGGGCAACATAGTGAGACCCCCATCTCTATTAAAAAATATATATATTGAAAAATTTTAAATTTGTTGAAAAAAATGCAACTGTACAAAAAGTGAAAGTTGCCTCTCCTACCCCAAATCACCTTTTTTCCTCCTGCCTCCTACGCTTGACTAATGTTAGTGCTTCATCATCTCATTCTTCTCTTGAAATCAATCCCTTTTTCCAAATATCTCCTAGCCTGAGGTCTTCATAACTTCCATCATCCCACTTCATTATTACCTAGTTACTTTTCATTTCTCTTAGCATCCTAATTCCAGACTCTTCATTCTTCTAATTTCCCCAGACCAAATTCCTGCATCCCTCTTCACCCCTCTTCATTTCTCTACTTCCAAAGAGGAAAGTCTTGGAGATAAGGCGGTTAGAGACACCAGCATCACCTCCCTGCTCTTTCTGCCTCCTCAAATTGGGTTTTTTCTTCTACTTCCCTTTTCATAAATTAGCTCCAGTCCTCCAGTTAGTCATTTAAAAAAAGCAGTAAAAAGTTGTCTTTCTCACTTTATAGGTATCAAAAGTGTTCAGAAACAAGTCTATAGCCTTTAAGTGAAAATAGAGCTATCTGATACTATTTTTTAAAAATTCTAACCATCAAGAAACAAAAGTTCAGAATTTTCTTCTCTTATGGAACTTTTTAAAAGGAAAGTATAGAAAAGTTAGTCTCACTTTCCAGTGGACAGATTTACCATATCGTCATGATCTGTAACATGAACATTAAGAATACAGATGAAGTTATCTTCTTCCTTGATGAAGGACACAAGTCAATTATATGGACTTCCCAGGACTGGTATATGTCTGATAGGCATTGGTATGACTGTACCTGTTGTTAAATGTGGAGGGACTGTATTAGGCAGTTCATAGCTGCTGCTTGGAGCCCCAGGTAATCTCTGATTGACCTGATTCATTTCTCTGTACCGCCTTGATCCAGCAATGAAGGGGTTAACAGCTGGAGGCTTCTGGGATCCAGCTTGAGCTGGTGGTTAAGTATGCTGAACAGCAGCCCTGGACCTCTGCAGTGCCATTGATTATTCCTAAAATTCTACATTAAGGCAAATGCTTTTTGGTTTTCAAGAACATAGCAATGTCTCCAAGGAACAGCTTAGTCTGTCCCAACAGAAGCATCTGTTGGGAGCAGGTGGGGCATCAACCCATGCAGGACTTTGGGATTTGGGACAATGTAGATTTGTGTGAGTGCACATTAAGTCTCATTGTAAAATAGAAAAAGAAAAGTGAAGAAAAGAAAAAGGAGCGGTAAGTTATGCTTTTAAAGCAGAGACTGTGCCTTACTCATCCTAGCACCTAGCATAATGCTGGCATATGGTATACACATAATTAATGTAAATTGAGTGAACAAATGCAGGAATGGGGTGAATGCCTCCTGCTTCACCGTCAGGATATTCTTGTTGGGATAATGGTAACTCACATTTGTCTAGCAGTTTAGACTTTACAAAGTGGTGCTTTGTACCTTGTAAATGTCTAGTATAATTCTAACATCCTTGGTTACTTCCAATTTTCCCTCTCACATGTAGTTCTACACAGGTTTGTTTTTTTTTTTTTTTTCCCAAAGGGGAATATGCAATTAATTGGCCAGGAAATTGCAACCTGGGGGAAAAAAATAAAAATATTGGGAAATAAAGGATTCTTCCTAGGGAAGGAAACAATTTGTTAGTGATTTATGGGAGTTATGTGAAGGGTCACATTATGCATCAACAATACCCTCCAGCTTATATTTCAAGCACATGCAGTTTTTTGCCTGAGTCCCTCTGCTGAAAAGACCTACCGCCACCACCCCCCTGCTGCCTTCTAAAGCTCCCTTCATCCTTTCCCAGCTCCCTTCCTAAATTGAATTAGGTTCCCCTCTTTCATGCTCTCATAGCACCCTGAAACCTTATTAGGCTGTAATTACATAGTTAGATTGATCTCCAACTAGATTGTGATCTCTTTGATGGAGAGGTTATGTTCTTGTATATCGGCAGCGCCTGACACAGAAGTGTTTCTAAAAGCAACATCTGCACACCCCTCAGACAGAATCACAAGGGGTGAGGCCAAGGAATCTGCTCTCCAGGTGATAAACTTTTTAGCATGCTCTCCAGGTGACACTTAAACTCGTTTGAAAAGCTCTGTTTCATAAAACGAAATATTAGCTGGATGAATGTATTTGTTTCTGTCTTTTTCTGTGTTGAGCTTTGTGAGGAGAAATGCTTTCTATGCACCAAGTCAGAGCTGAAAAATTCTAGTTCTTTTGTGAAAAAAAAAAAAAAGAGAGAGAGAGAGAGCAAGCGAGCTAGGTTTGGTGGTGCATGGCTGTAGTCCCAGCTACTTGCGAAGCTAAGGTAGGAGGATTACTTGAAGACAGGAGTTCAAGTCCAGCCTGGGCAACATGGCAAGACCCCATCACTAAGAAATGAATAAATTTTTCTCTCAAGGTGACAGACACTAGTACTACTACTAATAATAATAATGAGATCACTGTACGAATTCCTTTCTGTTTCTACATTAATCCCTTTCTGTTTCTGGGTATGCATTTTTGTGTGCAGGCTTATCTGCCTTGGGCCACTTTTGTCACATATTGTTCATCTGTGAGTTGAGGCCCTGACTCCTTTCTCACCGAGTATTTTTGGGGAGCAGAAGGAGGAGACATTTCTCTCTGAAGATGAACTCAACAGACCTCCTTCAGGATGCCCCCAATGCCACCTCGCTCCATGTGCCTCACTTGCAGGAAGGAAACAGCACCTCTCTGCAGGAGGGTCTTCAGGATCTCATCCACACAGCCACCTTGGTGACCTGTACTTTTCTACTCGCGGTCATCTTCTGTCTGGGTTCCTACGGCAACTTCATTGTCTTCTTGTCCTTCTTCGATCCAGCCTTTAGGAAATTCAGAACCAACTTTGATTTCATGATCCTGAACCTGTCCTTCTGTGACCTCTTCATTTGTGGAGTGACGGCCCCCATGTTCACCTTCGTGTTATTCTTCAGCTCAGCCGGTAGTATCCCAGATGCTTTCTGCTTCACTTTCCATCTCACCAGTTCAGGCTTCATCATCATGTCCCTGAAGACGGTGGCAGTGATCGCCCTGCACCGGCTCCGGATGGTGTTGGGGAAGCAGCCGAATCGCACGGCCTCCTTTGCCTGCACCTTACTCCTCACCCTGCTTCTCTGGGCCACCAGTTTCACCCTTGCCACCCTGGCTACCTTGAAAACCAGCAAGTCCCATCTCTGTCTTCCCATGGCCAGTCTGATTGCTGGAAAAGGGAAAGCCATTTTGTCTCTCTATGTGGTTGATTTCACCTTCTGTGTGGCTGTGGTCTCTGTCTCTTACATCATGATTGCTCAGACTCTGAGGAAGAACGCTCAAGTCAGAAAGTGCCCCCCTGTAATCACAGTCGACGCTTCCAGACCACAGCCTTTCATGGGTGTCCCTGTGCAGGGAGGTGGAGACCCCATCCAGTGTGCCATGCCGGCTCTGTATAGGAACCAGAATTACAACAAACTGCAGCACGTTCAGACCCGTGGATATACCAAGAGTCCCAACCAGCTGGTCACCCCTGCAGCCAGCCGACTCCAGCTGGTATCAGCCATCAACCTCTCCACTGCCAAGGATTCCAAAGCCGTGGTCACCTGTGTGATCATCGTGCTGTCAGTCCTGGTGTGCTGTCTTCCACTGGGGATTTCCTTGGTACAGGTGGTTCTGTCCAGTAATGGGAGCTTCATTCTTTACCAGTTTGAATTGTTTGGATTTACCCTTATATTTTTCAAGTCAGGATTAAACCCTTTTATATATTCTCGGAACAGTGCAGGGCTGAGAAGGAAAGTGCTCTGGTGCCTCCAGTACATAGGCCTGGGTGTTTTCTGCTGCAAACAAAAGACTCGACTTCGAGCCATGGGAAAAGGGAACCTCGAAGTCAACAGAAACAAATCCTCCCATCATGAAACAAACTCTGCCTACGTGTTATCTCCAAAGCCACAGAAGAAATTTGTGGACCAGGCCTGTGGCCCAAGTCATTCAAAGGAAAGTGTGGTAAGTCCCAAGATCTCTGCTGGACATCAGCACTGTGGTCAAAGCAGCTCAACCCCCATCAACACTCGGATTGAACCTTACTACAGCATCTATAATAGCAGCCCTTCCCAGGAGGACAGCAGCCCATGTAACTTACAGCCAGTAAACTCTTTTGGATTTGCCAGTTCCTATATTGCCATGCATTACCACACCACTAATGACTTAATGCAGGAATATGACAGCACTTCCGCCAAGCAGATTCCAGTCCCCTCCGTTTAAAGTCACGGAGGCTACAGGATCTTATGTAGACAGTCTGTTTCTGATACTAACTGACTTTATTCTAACTTTGAGATCAATGGCAGATTGAAACTTAAAAGATTCAACTGAAAAGCTGGCAGTTATGATTTTCTTTCGTCCGATGTGGCTGTATCTGTTGATTTGCTTTATAGTTTGTTGACATCTTAAGATCTGATGTGAAAGTTTTAGATTTTTACCCTGAGCTTTGCCTCAGTCTTTTGTACCTAACCTTTAAATAGATACCAGGAATGAAACTACTGTGTTAAAAGTCAACGGATTATCATGATTTGAGTCAATGTTATTGTCTTCAAAATAAGATATTAGCTGGATTTTTTTTTAAAGAATGTGACGGTAGGAGTTTTGCTGAGATGTTATTTTTATTAACTGAATTGTAGATTTTGATTTTTTTGAAGTGTTGAAATCGGGAACACTACACCTTTTTGGTAGCAGGTTGATTTGAATAAATAATATATTGTTAGCTGGGTGCAGTGGTGTGCAGCTGTCGTCCCAGTTACTTGGGAGGCTGAGGCAGGAGGATCGCTTGAGCCCAGAAGTATAAGTCCAGCCTGGGCAACACAGCAAGACCCTGTCTCTAAAAGAAATACATATATTCTTAAAGCAGAAAAGGAAATAACTCTGTCTTTACCAAAAACACTCACACAGGAATTAGGTACTTTTCTTTCATAGACAGTCAACTGAGAATATAGTATTATGATTATTGCCATTTCTTATTATAGACATATTTTATGTCACTTGAGTAGGTTTTCAGTTCTTTTGAAAAGAAATATATTTGTTTAAAAGTGAATTATTTCTTTTTTTTTTTTTTTTGAGACGGAGTTTTGCTCTTGTTACCCAGACTGGAGTGCAATGGTGCGATCTCGGCTCATCGCAACCTCCGCCTCCTGGGTTCAAGCAATTCTCCTGCCTCAGCCTCCCGAGTAGCTGGGACTACAGGCCTGCGCCACCCTGCCCAGCTAATTTTTTTTGTATTTTTTAGTAGAGACGGGGTTTCACCTTGTTGACCAGGATGGTCTCTATCTCTTGACCTCGTGATCCACTCGCCTAGGCCTCCCAAAGTGCTGGGATTATAGGCGTGAGCCACCGTGCCCGGCAAAAGTGAATTATTTCTTGATTCTTTTGAGATGGTGTCTCACTCTGTCACCCAGGCTGGAGTGCAGTGGTACGATATCTGCTCACTGCAACCTCCACCTCCCGGACTCAGGCGATTCTCCTTCCTTAGGCTCCCAAGTAGGTGGGATTATAGGCGCCTGCCACCATGCCCAGCTCATTTTTGTATTTTTAGTAGAGACAGGGTTTCACCATGTTGGCCAGGGCAGTCTTGAACTCCTGACCTCAGGTAATCTGCCTGCCTCGGTCTCCCAAAGTGCTGGGATTACAGGTGTGAGCCACCCTCCCTAACCCAAAAGTGAATTGTTTCTGAATGCTCTTATTCAAGAAGCCTACTGGAGTACTGCATCTGTGGTAGAGATGCACTGTTCCTGGGAGAGTAGCACTGCTGTAATCATCTTAGTGTTCTGTGGAAAACAATGTGGACTCCTGTCATGCAGTGGGCAATATTTACTATTGCTTAACAAGGCATAGAGATGGGATTGGAAGTGTTTTGATTTATGTTTTCCTTCTGTGTGAGAAGAGTTTACTAACCACCTGACAGTATTCAAGTAACTATTTAAAAATGACTTCATTTTTTGTCTTTATATATTACTATGGTAGAAAAATTCTCAAGATAATCTATTTTCAAACTAATTGTTTTATTCCTCTCCCATTAATCTTAAACTGGAGATGGACAGAAAGAAAAAATAGATTAAGTATTTCTATACCTGAAACATTTTATTATATGCTCTGTGATTCCTAGCATAACAACTGTGAACTCATATTTTTATGTAAAAATATTTTCATTATACAGTTAATATTTGAACTCAGTAGGTTTTTAAATGTTAGACATACAAGATGAGCATCAAAATACAACACCTATCTTTATAAATTGTCATATTCAAGAATTATTATTATAGATTGGAAGGCACTTTGTTTCTTTGCATGAAAGGCTTTTTTTTCCTTTCTTTCTTTCTTTTTTTTTTTTTGTAGAGACAAGTCTCACACTGTCACCCAGGCTGGAGTGCAGTGGCATGATCTCAGCTCACTGCAACCTCCGCCTCCCAGGTTCAAGCGATTGTCCTGCCTCAGTCTTCTGAGTAGCTGGGATTACCGGCGCCCACCATGCCCGGCAAATTTTTGTATTTTTGGTAGAGACAGGGTTTCACCATGATAACCGGGCTGGTTTTCAATTCCTAGCCTCAAGTGATCCAGCCGCCTCAGCCTCCCAAGCTGGGATTACAGGCATGAGAAATTGCATCCAGCTGACAGGCATTTAATTTATAGTTCCCTCCCTCAGCTGTCTCCAGATACAGGGGTCATGAAAGGTATGGAGAAGACAGAATAGATATTCAGTTAGAACTCTGCTCCACCTCTTCTCACCACTGTTACCTTCCAGTACTGGTCAGTCATTTCTATTTTTGAGATTTAAATATGAGGCATAGATTTTGTTTTGCTTTTCTTCTAATTTTCTTTTTCCACACCTAGGGGCAGCCTGGAATTATTTTATTTTTAAGTTCGCCTTTTAGAACTGATTTACCTACCTCCTTCTTTCCCTTTCTCCCTGTCTCTCTCCTTCCATTTTTTCCCTTTCTTTTTTTTTATTTTTTGCTATTAAATTTTGTAACAGAGGAGAAAATAGCCATTGTCACTTTTTTTTGGTAATTGAATGCTATTTTTGGAAGTCACTGTTAACTATTTTAATTGTGCTTTAATATTTGTAATATAACTATTTATTAATACGCTTATGAAATTGGTTAGTATATTATCACTCTTTTTTTTTTTTGAGACGGAGTCTCGCTCTGTTTCACAGGCTGGGGTGCAGTGGCATGATCTCGGCTCACTGCTACCTCTGCCTCCTGGGTTCAAGCAATTCTCCTGCCTCAGCCTTCTGAGTAGCTAGGATTACAGGTATGCGCCACCACACCCGGCTAATTTTTGTATTTTTTTTTCTTTTTCTTTTTCTTTTTTTTTAAGGCAGGGTTTCACCATGTTGGCCAGGCTGGTCTAGAACTCCTGACCTGGTGATCCACCCGCCTCAGCCTCCCAAAGTGCTGGGATTACAGGCGTGAGCCACCACGCCCGGCCTAATTTTTGTATTTTTAGTAGAGATGGGGTTTCACCATGTTAGCCAGGCTGGTCTCAAATTCCTGACCTCATAATCCACACACCTTGGCTTCCCAAAGTGCTGGGATTATAGGCGTGAGCCACCACGCCTGGCCTATTATCTCTTTTTAATAAAGAAGAAATCTAATATTCTCTCTGAAGATCACACAAAGAATTATGGCAAATTAGGAATTAGATTTTTGTCTTAATTCGAAACCTGATATTTACTCCAGTATGCCAAACTGCTTTATAATGAATACAACATTAATCAAGAATCACGTTTTTACTTTTATTTATTTTCTTTTTCTAGGTCAGTGCAAAAGTAATGAATCACATTTTTAAAGGCATATTATCTATTTTTTTTGGCTAGGCATTTCAAATGTCATTTAATAAAAGGTTAACACAAAAGTAATTTCTGCCTATAAAATTTTAAATGGCAGGTTTTCTGAGTGACGTTTGAGTTTGAGATGATTTGGCATGAGGGCCAGCACTGGGAGGTAAAAATTATAGCACAAAGAAAACTGAGCAGGTGCATATGAGGTATTGTCTCTTTATGCTCATCAAAAAATTCTCTCCAAAAGAAAAGTTTTAAAAAAAGAAATTATTGTTATAAATTGCATGAAATATATAGTGGGCTAGATTCGTAGCCCCCCTCCATATCTATATCTCTATATGTAGATATAGAGATATAGACATAACTTATTTCTTCATAAGTTACATATGTCTGCCTCTACCTGTATCATCATAATAAAGGTGTCATGATGATACACGTAGAGGTAGACATATAAAACTTATCTCTTCATAAGGGCTAAAATGAGAACTAAAACTAATGAGAATTCAGTTGAATATGATTAATTAGCAGGACATGTTAATTAGTTCTCTTGATGCTTTACCGTGATGCAAAGTATGTGATGTATTTTAAACATTTTATAATAATTGTTCTTATGTTAACCATTAGGCAAGATTTGTATTTCTAATGCTTTTAATGTTCTTTTAAAATAATGTTTGGAAAATAAAAATAACTGAAAATCCTAACATTTCTAAACACCAGTTTGCAATATAATGACTTCCCTGTCTAATCATTTTTTAAATGATCAGAGCATGGCAATCAATGATCATTTTTGCACGATGAATAACAATGTGTTGAAGCACACACAGAGAGCTCTTTAAGAGATGAAATAACTTGTTTGACTACATATAATTCTTTTTTTTTTTTTGTAGATATGGAGTTTCTCTATGTTGCCCAGATTGGTCTTCACCTCCTGGGCTCAAGTGATCCTCCCAACCTCAGCCCTCAAAGTGCTGGGATTACAGGAGGGAGCCACTTCCCTGTGTTTGACTACATTTTGTATCAAATATGCTCAGACTAACCAAGGATAGTTAATGGCAAAGACTATTTACACAACTAAGTTTCTTACTTAGTGAAAAGAGGCTAAATGAACATTTCAACAGCTTATTTAAATGAGATTGACCTGGAAAAAGAACATTTTTGAATTTTTAGTTTTTTGATCAGGGTTTGGATTTAAGAATCAGAAGACATTAATATAAGCAGGAACGGGTTTAATATAGGAAATTAGATGTCTACAAAATTATTAGATAGGGCTGTATGATGAGTCTCCAGGAAAGATTCTACCAAAAACATGACTAGCCTGACCAGCCAGAAATGCTACTACCTTTGCTCCAGCCAAGAAGAGAGGAAGTCAGGATGCCTGCCTTGGCCTTTTGACTTCAAGAACACACTGTTGAAGTTGTTATCCAGCAATGAGAAAGTTGCTGCCACCACTATTTCCATAAAACACTCTCTTGATACCTACAAAGCAAGTGGCTGAACAACAAAGACCCTGCTGTAGAAAAACTCTGGCACCATTCAATTAGGTGGAGAAACTAAGTTTGCATCTAGAAGCCTAGCTTCGGGAGTCTGGAAAGTGGAATAACAACACAGAAATGTACTTAAAGGAGATGCAGAGCTTTAATCTGTTCTGTCCACAGTGGTTCACCTTGGTAGTCAACATTTTTTTTTTTTTAAGATGGAGTCTTAAACTCTGTTGCCCAGGTTGGAGTACAGTGGCACAATCTCGGCTCATTGCAACCTCCACCTCCCAGGTTCAAGCAATTCTCCTGCCTCAGCCTCCCAAGTAGCTGGGATTATAGGCATGTGCCACCATACCCAGCTAATTTTCATATTTTTAGTAGTAGAGACGGGATTTCACCATGTTGGCCAGACTGGTCTTGAAGTCCTGACCTCAGGTAATCCACCTGCCTCGGCCCCCTAAAATGCTGGGATTACAGGTATGAGCCACCTCACCCACCCCCCACCCCCAGTAGACAACATTTTTTATACATACCCCTAGCCATACTTCCAAACAACAGCAGTAGCCGTACCACCATTCTCCCTCTTGAAATAATGCAGCTTCTTTCATTTAAACAAAAACGTGTACTTTGCTAGGCACTGTCACTCACGCCTGTAATCTCAGCACTTTGGGAGGCTGAAGTGGGAGGATCGCTTGAGCCCAGGAGTTTGAGACCCACCTGGGCGACATGACAAAACTGCATTTCTACAGAAAAATTACCTGGGCATGGTGACATGTACCTGTAGTGCCAGCTACTTGGGAGGGAGACGGGTAGGATCCCCTGAGTGAGTCCAGGAGGTCTAGGCTGCAGTGAGCGGAGATCAGACGACTGCACTCCAGCCTGCAGAGCGAGATCCTGTCTCAAAACAAAACAAAAAATGCATACTCTACTCCAGAGGGAAGATGCAAAGTCTGATCAATCTCAGGGTTTCTCAGTGATGTTCATTATTCTTCTAGTTCAGTCAAAAATCTCAACGTGATGTTCTGTAACTTAAGGACTAAATTATAAAATTTACCAGCAACAAACACGTTTAATCCTGCAGGAAAAACAGAGTAAAAAGAAAATATTGGTTGAAATGTTTCATAGACACACAAACACACACATACACACACCAGGATAAAGAAGAAATGGGGGTTAATACAGACTTCGCTTGCTTCCATTGGTTGGGAAGCTGTGGTTGGTAACTTATAATGTCCTCCACTTCCCATTTCCTATCCCTTTGCCATTAGCTAGCATATCATATAGTCTGAGAAAATAAGTTTTATCAAATAGCAGAGGAAATGAAATACTAAGACAACAAAATTTATAAAACATAAAGTAGGATTACAGAAATAACCGAATGAATGGAAATATTTAATATCATTTATAAAAGATAAATCTTTGAATTAAAAGCAACATGAAGGCTGGGCGTGGTGGCTCACGTCTATAATCCCAGCACTTTGGGAGGCCAAGGTGGGTGGATCATTTGAGGTCAGGAGTTCGAAACCAGTCTGGCCAACATGATGAAACCCCATCTCTACCACAAATACAAAAATTAACTGGACATGGTAGCAGGTGCCTGTAATCCCAGCTACTCAGGAAACTAAGGCAGAAGAATTGCTTGAACCTGGGAGGCAGAGGTTGCAGTGAGCCAAGATCATGCCACTGCCCTCCAGCCTGGGCAACAAGAGTGAGACTCCATCTCAAATAAATAAATAAAAACAACATGAAAAAATGTGCAAATTTTGCTGCTTGGAATACAGAAACACAAACTGAGAGTAAAAATTAAGATATAGGCAAAAGTAGACAAGCCTTCATGAACAAAAAATGATGGTGACAATATTAATATCAGAGTAGACCTGAAAGAAAAACCACATTCTAGAAGATAACTAATATTGACAAGAGGAACAACCAAATAATAAAGCAGTAAGTTGCATTCATTCAACAGATACTTGTTGAATCCTATGTACTAGCTTGAGATACATTGGTGAGCACAACAATGAAGTATCTACTCCCATAACACATTATGCTAAAGATGATAAATATGTAATTTTCAAGCACAGTAACCCCTTTCAAGCATAGGATCCCACAGTAATCCATGTGGGATATGTCCCAAGACCCCCAGTGGATATCTGAAACCTGGGATAGTGCCAAACCCGATATATACCATACTTTTTCCTATACACACATACCTGTGATAAAGCCTGTCCAACATGGTGAAACCCGGTCTCTACTCAAAAATAGAAAAATTAGCCAGGCGTTGTGGTGCACACTTGTAATCTCAGCTACTTGGGAGGTTGAGGCAGGAGAATTGCTTGAACCTGAGAGGCGGATGTTGCAGTGAGCCGAGAGTGCACCATTGTACTCCAGCCTGGGCAACAGAGTGAGACTCCATCTCAAAAAAAAAAAAATTATCTAACAAATGTTTTGGGGTTATCATGTAGATAAAAAATGTTATTTACTTGACAGAGGAAACTGTTTTGTAAAATTTTTTAAAATGTCATCTACAAATAATGATGTTTTGTTTTTTGGGTTTTGGGTTTTTTTTTGTTTTGTTTTGTTTTTTTGAGACAGAGTCACCAGGCGCGGTGGCTCATGCCTGTAAGCACTTTGGGAGGCTGAGGTGGGTGGATCACCTGAGGTCAGGAGTTCCAGACCAGCCTGACCAATATGGTGAAACCCCATCTTTAAAAAAAAATGAAAATAAAATAAATCCAAAAACTAAAAATAAAAAAAGAAAAAACAAAAGAGACAGAGTCTTGCTTAGTTGCCCAGGCTGGAGTGCAGTGGTGCAATCTCGGCTCCCTACAACCTAATCCTCAAGTGATCCTTCCATCTCAGCCTCCCGAGTATGCTGGGACTACAGGCGGGCACCTCCACACCCTGCTAATTTTTCTATTTTTTTAAGAGACGGGTTTCATCACATTGCCCAGACAGGTCTGAACTCAAAGGATTCACCCACCTTGGCATCCCAGTGTTGGGATTACAGGTGTGAGGCACTGCATTTCACAGTAATGGTTTTGTTTCTTCCATTCTAAGCCTTACACCTTCTTTTTTTCTTGTCTTACATGGCTAGCTAGAAATTCAGTACAATGTTGAATACAAGTGTTAATAGTAGGCATCCATTCTGGTTGTGGATTTGAAATTTAATCAACATGGACAGTGTTGTAGGTTTTTGTTAGACACCCTTTATCAGGTTAAGAAGGTTCTCTTCTGTTCCTAGTTTATTAAGAGTTTTGTTTTTGTTTTTTTTTTTAATGGAAGAGGGTTCAATTTTATTGAGTGATTTTTCTGAATCTTTTGAATGATCATATGATTTTTCTCATTTTGGCCAGGATGGTTTTTTTTAAAAAAAACGACTAGATTAACGCCGGGCGTGGTGGCTCATGCCTGTAATCCCAGCATTTTGGGATGCTGAAGTGGGAGCATGGTTTGCGTCCAAGTTTGTGGCACCCCCTTAAAAAAAAAGTCAGGCGGGGCAGGGCGCGGTGGCTCACGCCTGTAATCTCAGCACTTTGGGAGACGGAGGCGGGTGGATCACGAGGTCAGGAGATCGAGACCATCCTGGTCAACATGGTGAAACCCTGTCACTACTAAAAATACAAAAAATTAGCTGGGCATGGTGGCGCAGGCCTGTAGTCCCAGCTACTCAGGAGGCTGAGGCAGGAGAATTGCCTGAATCCAGGAGGCGGAAGTTGCGGTGAGCCGAGATTGCGCCATTGCACTCCAGCCTGGGTAACAAGAGCGAAACTCCGTCTCAAAAAAAAAAAAAAGCCAGGCATAATGGCACACATACGTAGTCCTAGCTGCTCAGGAGGCTGAAGTGGGAGGATTGCTGAGCCCAAGAGGTCAAGGCTGCAGTGAGCTGTGATTGCACTACTGCACTCTGGCTTGAGTGACAAAGCAAGACCCTGTCTCAAATAAAAAAAAAAAATTACTAGATCAATTTACTAATATTATAAGATTTTTGCATATGTTCATAATGAAGTAACCCTCTAATTTTCACTTCTTGTAATTCTCTGGTCTGTTTATCCTGGTTCCATAAAATGGTAATGTTACCTCCTTTTCTATATTATGGACTAGTTTGTTTAAAATTGGAATTATTTTTCCCTTTAATGTTTGATAGAACTCCCCTGTGAAACAATATGTGCTGCTGTTTGCTTTGGAGGAACATTTTATCTCTTGATTTCATTACTATAATGATTGTACAATTTGTCCAATTTTTAAATAGTATTAGTATTATTATATGTAATGTAACATAGTAATATATTTTCTAAGAATTTTCCCCATTTTACATATGTTTCAAATGTCTTGGCATAAAGTTATTCACAATATTCTATAATGTTTGTTAATTCTGTGCAGAATCTGAGTTTTGTCACCTTTTTCATTTTATTATTTTTGTATGCCTTCTCTTTTTTCTTCCTTTTTTTTTTTTTTTTTTGGAGACTGAGTCTCGATCAGTCACCCAGGTTGGAGTGCAGTGGTGTGATCTCAGCTCACTGCAACTTCTGCCTCCTGGGTTCAAGCAATTCTCCTGCCTCAGCCTCTCAAGTAGCTGAGATTACCGGTGCATGCCACCACACCCAGCTACTTTTTGTATTTTTAGTAGAGACAGAGTTTCACCATGTTGGCCAAGCTGGTCTCGAACTCCTGACCTCAGGCGATCCACCCACCTTAGCCTCCCAAAATGCTGGGATTACATGTGTGAGCCACCATGCCCAGCCCTCTTTTTGCTTTTCTTGGTCCACCTTACCAAATATATTTATGGTGTATGTGTTAGTCCATTCTTGCATTGCTATACAAAATACCTGAGGCTGGGTAATTTATAAGGAAAGAGGTTTAATTGGCTCATGGTTCTGTAGGCTATACAGGAAGAAGGGTGCTGGCATCTGCTCTGCTTCTGGTAAGGTCCAAGAAGCTTTCAATCATGGCAGAAGGCAATTGGGGAGCTGGTGGATCACATACAGACAGTAGGAGCAAGAGAGAGAAGGGGGAGGTCCCAGAAACAACCAGATCTCACATGACCTTATAGAGCAAGAACTCACTCATTATTGCCAGGATGGTACCAAGCATTCATGAGGGATCCACCTCTATTATCCAAATTATCCAAACATGTCTCCCCAGGCCTCACCACCAACACTGGGAATTACATGCAACCTGAAATTTGGATGGGACACACATCCAAACCATGTCAGTGTACAGCATGATTTTTTGATATATGTATTTATAGTGGAATGGCTAAATCAAGCTAATTAACATATGCATTACCTCACATATCATTTTTGTGGTGAGAAAACTTAGCATCTACTATCTTCGATGTTAAGAGAAATACCTTAGATAATAAGGTATTTTGAGTATAAATACCTTGTTATTAACTATAGTCACCATATTGTGCAGTCAATCTCTTGAACTTATTCTTCCTAACTGAAATTTTGTATTATTTGATCAGCATCTCCCAATGCCACACTATTCACTAACTCTGGTAACTACCATTCTACTCTACTTCTATGAGTTAATCTTTTTCAGACTCCACATGTAAGTGATATCAGGAAGTGTTTGTCTTTCTTTGTCTGGCTTATTTCATTGAACATAATGTCCTCCAGTCTCATCCATGGTGTTGCAAATGACAGGATTTTCTTCTTTTTTAAGGCTGAATAGTATTCCATTGTGTATATACTTCACATTTTCTTTATCCATTCATCTGTTCATGAATACTTAGGTTGATTCCATATCTTGGCTATTATAAATAATGCTGCAATAGACATAGGAGTCCAGATATCTCTTCAACATACTGGTTTCATTTCCTTTGGATAGATACCCAGTAGTGGGATTGCTGAGTTATATGGTAGTTCTAATTTTATTTTTTTTTTAGAAACTTCCATACTGTTCTCCATAATGGCTGTACTAGTTTAATTCCCACCAACAGTGTTCCAGGGTTCCCTTTTCTCTACAATCTTGCCAACACTTTGCTGTCTTTGGTCTTTTTGCTAATAGCCATTCTCACAAGGATAGGGTGAATGTCTTGTTGCAGTTATAATTTGCCTTTTCCTAATGATTAGTCATGCTGATCTTTTTTTATATACCTGTTGGCCATTTGTATGTTTTCTTTTGAGACATGTCTATTTCGTTCCTTTGTCCACTGTAAAATCTGGTTAATTATTTTCTTGCTATTGAGGTGTGTGAATTCCTTATATTTTGAGTGTTAACTCCTTATCAGATACATAGTTTGAAAATATTTTCTTTCATTCCATAGGTTGTCTTTTTCACAGTGTCAGTTGTTCCCTCTGCTGTGCAGAAGCTTTTTCGTTTAATGTAATCTCACTTACCTACTTTTGCTTTTGTTGCCTATGTTTTTGGGGTCATATTCAAAACAATCATTGCCCAAACCAATGTCATGGAACTTTTCCCTATGTTTTCTTCTAGTTGTTTCACAGTTTCGGGTCTTATGTTTAAATCTTACTCCAGTTTCAGTTGATGTTTATATATGGGGTGAGATAAGGGCCCAGTGACATTCTTCTGCATATGGATATAGAGTTTTTCACCAGTATTGAAGAGACTGTCCCGTCCCCATTGTGTGTTATTGGTATCTTTGTTGAAAATCAATTGACCATAAATATGTGGATTCATTTCTGGACTTTCTATTCTGTTTTGTTGGTCTACATATCTGTTTTTACACCAATACCATGCTGCTTTATGGCTTATAGTAGATTTTGATATCAGATAGTGTGATGCCTCTAGCTTTGTTCTTTTTGCTTTGGCTATTTGGAGGTCTGTTATGGTTCCATATAAATTTTAGGATTGTGTTTCTTTTTGTGAAACACATTATTGGAATTTTAATAGATTGCATTGAATTCTGTGAGTAGTAGATTGTTTGGGGTAGCATGGACATTTTAACAATATTATTCTTCCAATCCATGAAGACAGGATATTTTTCTTTTTATTTATGACTTCTTCATTTCTTCATCAATGCTTTATAGTTTTGGTATATAGATTTTTCACCTTCTTTTTAAAATTTATTCCTAAATATTATTTTTGTAGCTATCATAAGTTGGATTGTTTTCTTTTTCTTTTCTTTTCTTTTTTGAGATAGAGTCTTGCTCTGTTGCTTAGGCTGGAGTGCAGTGGTGCTATCATGCAGCTTTCACTTCCTGGGCTCAAGCAATTTTCCCACCTCAGCCTCCCCAGTGTCTGGGACTACAGGTACACGCCACCATGACCAGCTAATTTTTTTTTTTTTTCCATAGAGAGAGAATCTCACTGTGTTGCCCAGGCTGGACCCAAACTTTTAGGCTCAAGTGATCCGCCCACCTCAGCCTCCCAAAGTGCTGGGATTACAGGTGTGAGCCCTTGCTCCCGGCCTGGATTGTTTTCTTGATTTCTTTTTGGAATAGTTCTTTGTTAGTGTATGGAAATACCATTGGTTTTTCTGTGTTGGGTTTTGTGTCCTGTAACTTTACTGAATTCATAAATTAGTTTTGAAAACTTTTGATGGACCCTTTAGCATTTTCTATGTAAGATCATGTTATGTTGTCTGCAAACAGAGACAATTTGACTTCTTATTTTCTTCTTTGCATGCCTTTTATTTCTTTCCCTTGCTTAATTTCTCCATCTAGGAATTTCAGTACTATTCCAACCACACGTTTTTAATAGATACTTGTATCAGTTAGCTGTGACTAAGTTGTGCTGTGGTAACAAGCAATTTCAAACCAATTTCAGCGGCTTGCCACAACAAAAACTTCTTTCTTACATGTTGACTGTGAATTCTCTGTGACTCTGCCCCATTCTGGGATCCACACTGAAGATGTAATCTGTGCCACGCCAATCTAGGGTGGAAGGAAAGAGTAGTGGCTCTTAAAGACTTATGCTCAAAAGTGCCACATATCAATCCACTCACATTTCATTGACCAAAGTAAGTCAAATGGACAACCATGATTTCAGTGTGTGGGAAATAGAAATCTTCTCATAGGGTGGACACTGAAAGAACATGGCAATGGATTGGAATATTTCATTCCTTTTTTTTTTTTTTTTGAGACAGAATCTTGCTCTGTCACCCAGGCTAGAGTGCTCACTGCAACCCCTGCCTCCTGGGTTCAAGTAATTCTCCTATCTCAGCCTCCCAAGTAGCTGGGATTACAGGCACACACCACCACACCTGGCTAATTTTTGTATTTTTGTTTGTTTGTTTTTTGAGATGCAGTCTTGCTTTGTCACCCGGGCTGGAGTACAGTGGTGCAATCTTGGCTCACTGCAAACTCCGCCTCCCGGGTTCAAGGAATTCTCCTGCCTCAGCCTCCCGAGTAGCTTGGATTACAGGTGCACACCACCATGCCTGGCTAATTTCTTGTATTTTTAGTAGACACAAGGTTTCACCATGCTGGCCAAGCTGGTCTCGAATTCCTGATCTCATGATCTACCCACCTTGGTCTCACAAAGTGCTGGGATTACAGGCATGAACCACCGCGCCCAGCCTAATTTTTGTATTTTTAGTAGAGATGAGGTTTCACCATGTTGACCAGGCTGGTCTTGAACTCCTGATCTCAGTTGATCCACCAGCCTCAGCCTCCCAAAATGCTGGAATTACAGGCGTGAGCCACTGTACCTGGCCTGGAATGTATAATTCTTTCACAGGGTAGAGCAGAAACTATTTGGAACAATAATACAATTTACTCCAGTATGAGCTCATCATTGTGTTCTAAGTATTGTCTAATTTGCATCGTAATTTTTTTCTTTGGATCCATAAATTATTTAGAAGTGATTCTTTTAATTTCTGAAAGAGTATCTTTCACTTATTGATTTCTAATGTAATGACATTATGGCCAGACGGATCTATATGATTACAATCCTTGAAAATTACTTGAGATTTGCTTTATGCTTCAGTATATGGACAGTTTGTGCAAGTGATATGAGTGTGCTTGAAAAAAACATGCTATTTTCTAATTATTGGCTAAAATGTTCTCTATATTTCATGTAGTTCAATTCTATTGATTGTATAATGGTTTTTTGGCAGGTTGAGGGATGGTAGCAAACAACCTATTGGTTTCGTGCCCCACCCGCTGACCGCATGGTTCAAATATATAGTATTACTGATTTTTTTTTTTGTCTGCTTGATAAGCTGTCAATTCCTGAGAGAGAGCAAGAGAGAGAGAGAGAGAGAGAGAGAGATGGCAGCAAAAGTGCTGGGTTGTTACAGCAGAGATCTGTTAGGGAGTATCTATGGCAGTATTGTTTAAAAATTTTCAATAAAGAAGGTCGTTGGTCAGGTGCAAGTTACTCACACTTGTAATCCTAATACTTTGGAAGGCCAACATGGAAGGATGGCTTGAGCCCAGGAGTCTGAGACTAGCCTGGACAATATGGTAAGACCCTGTCTCTACCCCAAAAAAATAAAACAAAAACAAGCATGGTGGTGCACACCTGTGGTCCCAGCTACTTGGGAGGCTGAGGTGGGGAGATTGCTTGAGCCCAGATGGTTGAGTCTGAGTGAGCTGTGACTGTACCAGTGCACTCCAGTTTTGGTGACAGAACTAGACCCTGTCTCAAAAAGGAAAAAAAAGTAATAATGCGATTGTTGTTAAATTCATTCCTGAATTTTATTACTATATAAATGTGCACGTGTACGTAGTTGTAATCAGAATGTACCTATTTTACAATCTCTTCCATTGAAATTATCACATCATCTAACATTTGAGGAGCAGATTCATTGTATGAATACAATTCTAATTACTCCCAAACCTCTGTGTGTTCAAGAAAGTAATGTGGAGGGAGACTCCATCAAGGCAACCTAGCAAATAAGAAATAAGAGCTGGGGCTGGGTGCAGTGGCTCATGCTTATGATTCCAGAACTTTGGGAGGCTGAGGCTGGAGAATCACTTGAGCCTGGGCAACATAGTGAGACTTCATCTCTAAAAAATTATAAAATAAAAAGAAACAGAAGGCCGGGCACAGTAGCTCATGCCTGTAATCCCAGCACTTTGGGAGGCTGAGGCAGGCACAAGGTCAGGAGTTCAAGACCAGCTTGGTCAACATGGTGAAACCCTGTCTCTACTAAATATACAAAAATGAGCTGGGCATGATGTTGTGCGCCTGTAATCCGAGCTCCTTGGGAGGCTGAGGCAGGAGAATCATTTTAACCTGGGAGGTGGAGGTTGCAGTAAGCCAAGATCGCACCATTGCACTCCAGCCTGGGCAACAAGAGTGAAACTCCATCTCAAAAAAAGAAAAGAAACAGAACTGGGAATAGAGTGTTTCCTTAGGGACTTCCCTACAGAAGCCTTTCTAGGAGTCAAAATTGAATTGGCAATGAGGAGTATATCTCTGGGTTGTGGATTTAAATTTAAAATCTCATCTACTTGGCCTATAACTAGTCTTTTGTCTACTGCTTCAGGAATATTGTTAATCTAATCTGATTTATTGACCTCCTCTTCGCCCTTTCCCTGTAACTCTTTGCTTCCTAGAAGGTAGAAGAATATTCCACTATTACATCCAATATGCGGATACCCGTTCAACGAGATTTGAAAGTGGTGCCCTTTTTTTTCTCTCTCTCTCTTTTTTTCTTCTTTTGATACAGGGTCTCACTCTGTCATCCAGTCTGGAATGCAGTAACGTGATCACAGCTCACTGCAACCTTGACCTTCCAGGCTCAAGTGATCCTCCCACTTGAGCCTCCTGAGTAGCTGGGACTACAGACACGTGCCACCATGTCCAGCTAAATTATTTTATTTTTTATTTTTTGTACAGACAGAGTTTCACCATGTTGCCCAGTCTGGTCTTGAATTCCTGGACTCAAGTGATCCTCCTGCCTTGGCCTCTCAAAGTGCTGGGATTACAAGTGTGAGCCATTGCGCCCAGCCAAATGTGGTGTTCTTAATACTGCACATGTACAGATAATAGAAACAGCTATTGAGCTCATATGGTGGGAAGATATATCAATTTCAGAAAAGTTACAATGTGAAAAAAATGCACATCTTAGACTTGGTGATATGTTGTATGTATAAGGTGGGGAAGACACAAAATCATGGTTCATTGATAAATAATTTAGAGATGACTCTTTGAAATTAATATTTTGCCTAGTTCCTTAGTTAGTAGCTTTTTACATCCAGGAGCAATGCACCCTAGTAAGATTCAAGGTGAGAATTCTTTTCTAATGTGGGAAGAGGTATATTTCTCAGACAGGTCAGTTTTAGGAGCGTGAAAGGTGAGCAACTATAAACCGGTTCTCTTATTTGTGACCACAGTATTCACCTTCAGTTTGAAGACCTCTAGTCTAGCTCACCAGTAGCTTCTCTTGGGTGTTGCAGTCTCAGGGTCCCTTCCATATCTGACTTGTGATAACAGCACTTGCTTAAATAATTGTCCATAATCTAGCCAGGCCAGTTCACATAGCTCCAGCTTTCAAGGCCACCCTTGTCATTCACAGTTCAGTGGCAACATATAAAGTAATGTGGCTAGAGACTGTAATGGGATCTTTCAATCTTTCAGACAGATACACACTTTGTCTCCCATATTCACTAAAAGCGGTTGTTTTTCTTTTCCATTAATGCAAGATGACCATGGTTCTTTTAAGAGACTTGTCTCACTGTTCTACTGCAGTTGAGGAAGGAAGCCAAGTCAGTGAAGAAATTAAGGACTTGGCCGGACACTGTGACTCACACCTATAATCCCAGCACTTTGGGAGGCAGAGGTGGGCAGATCACGAGGTCAGGAGTTTGAGACCAGTATGGTCAACAAGATGAAACCCCATCTCTACTAAAAATACAAAAATCGGCCAATGTGGTGGTGTGCCTATAATCCCAGCTACTCGGCAGGCTGAGGCAGGAGAATAGCTTGAATCTGGGAAGGGGAGGTTGCAGTGAGCCGAGATCACGCCACTGCTCTCCAGCCTGGGCGACAGAGTGAGAATCTGTCTCAAAAACAACAACAACAACAAAAACAAACAAAAAAGCCATTAAGGCCTTGTAGAATGATGAGAGGAATGGCAGGCAAGCTCCTGGGAAAAAGTTTGTCTTTGTCAGGGGTCCAGGCTTTAGAGAGGTCAGGCCTAGATTTAGTTTGGAACCACGAGCAAAGCAGCCAAGCGCCAGCCCCGGGAAGACTCTGCCTTAGTAGGTGACCGCAGCATGTGCTCCCACGTGCACCAGTCCAGCTGCAGCAGCCCAAATGCAGTGAAGGGCAGGAGAGGCAAAGTCACTTCCAGGAATAGCAGACAGTGACCACTTGAAGCTGGATGGGGTAATCTTGAGGGGGTAGAGAAGGGAAAGGTGGAACAGAAAGATTGAAAAATAGCTTTTCACTCCCTCCTGCATCCCTAAGGAAGGATCTGTAAATTGAGAAGCAGGTGCTGGCAGTAATTACAATAATACTCAGCTTTCTGCTTTCAACTTTTTTTAAATGCTAATGACACTCACTTTTCTATAACCAGTCCTGATCTTTCCCCTCTCTCCATGCTGGTCTATCAAGTTGCCTATTTAACATTTCCACTTGGGTGTCTAATAGGCATCCCAAAATGTAACACTTGCAAAATAAGCCTTGACTCAACTCTGCTCTCTTTTTTCTTTTTTTAAAATAGAGACGGAGTTTCTTCATGTTGGCCAGGCTGGTCTCACACTCCTGACCTCAGGTGATCCACCCGCCTTGGCCTCCCAAAGTGCTGGAATTACAGGCATGAGCCACTGCGCCTGGCCGACTCAACTCTGCTCTCTACACACTAATTCCTCCTATCGTTTTATCATCTCAGTAAACAGCACCGCAGTAGCCCAGCTGCCAGCTCAATTTGGTGTCCTTGACCCTTTTCTTTCTCTTGCACACCATATCCAATCTATTTACAAATCCTGAATTATTTTAAAAACAGACTCTAAATCCAACAATTTCTCACCTCTTCCATCCATACCCCCACTAGCCCATGCCTACATCATGTTTTACCTGAAAAATTAAACCAGCCTCATCATTGTTTTCCAGCTTCCAGTCCTTCTCTCCTACAGTCTCTTTCCCATGTAATAGTGATCCTTTAAAAGTAAATCATACATGCCACTCTCCTGCTTATTGACTTCCAGTGGCTTTCTATCCCACTTAGAACAAAATCTAAAGTCCTTGCCATGGCCTGTGTAGTGGAATGATCTGGTCCCTGTTTTCCTTTCTGTGTTGGTTTTCCTTTCATTCATACCCTGACCAATGTGCTCAGGCTGCATAAACTTTCTGGCTATTTTTCACATGCCCCACTTTTGTCACCATGTCAGAGAATTCCCCCGGAAATACTTGCATCTGGAATGGTCTTCCCCGGAGGCTTTTCCTCGTCACCATACTCAGTGCCACTTTCCATGCTGCCACTGCCTATCTATCCCTCGACCTTACATGGTTTTGTTCACAGTTCTGATCATTTCCTAACATTATGTTAATTGTATTAGTCTGCTCAGGTGGGCATAACGCAGTAATACCATAGACTGCATGGCTTAGCAATGGAAATTAATTTTCTCATGGCTCTGGAGGCTAGAAGTCCAAGGTGCTGTCAGGTTTGGTTTCTGGTGAGGGACTCTCTGGCTTTTAGATGGCCACCTTCTTTCTGTGTCCTTACATGGCAGAGAGGAAGAGAGGAAGCCAGCTCTTTGGTGTCTTTTCTTATAAAGGACACAAATCCCATCATAAGGGCCACACTCTTATGATCTCATTTAACCTTGATTACTTCCTGGAAGGACTCTGTCTTCAAATATAGTCACAATTGCTTTTGGGGCTTTGCTGTACGAATTTCGGCAGGGTCGGGGGGACACAGTTTAGTCCGCAAGTTACATTTTACTGTTTACTGACTGTCTCTCCACAGGAACACAGCTCGAATGGAGCAAAGACTGTCTGTTTTGTTTAGCACCATACCCCTAGTGCCTACCAGCCCTTGCCCCTTGTGGGCTTTCAGTAAATAATTGTTGAATAAATGGATCAGTAAATGAATGGATGGATAAAGCGATCCATGGAAGTGATGTCAACCCAAATCTGTATCTGGCTGGCTTATAATTTCCTCATGTTTATTTTTTGTGTGACTATTTTTCCCAGGATTTTCAGCAGGACTTTAGTGAAAGGGGACTTGAGTCCTGACTTAGACTACAAGGTCCTGTTCCTGACTGTTTACTCAGTTAAGGGAACCATCATCCAGCTCAGAGGGCATCTTTTCCCAGGGACAACGCTGGTGGCCTAGGAGCTGCCAGACAACCTGCATTCATTCTCATTGGAATTCCTTGGCTCATTATACAGCCTGAAGTCATTGAAGACAAAATAAAACTCTTCAGCAACCACAAAAGAATTAAAGGAGAAAAGGGACAGCTGGTTCTTGCAAAGACAGGAGAGGGAGTACCAATTGTTTTAAAGCACAGGACAATTTGAATAAAGGTGGATATTGAGGAAAATGTTATTTTCCACAAGAGGTCATTTACCAGACAATCACTTTAGGTCTAATGGCTTTGAGATTATTTTTATTTATTTATTTTTGAGATAGAATCTCACTCTGTTGCCTAGGCTAGAGTACAGTAGCGTGATCACAGTTCACTGCAGCCTTGACCTCTGGGGCTCAAGCAATCCTCTTGCCTCAGCCTCCTGAGTAGCTGGGACCACAGATGCGTGCCACCACCTCTGGGCTAATTTTTGTATTTTTTTGTAGAGATGGAGTTTTGCCATATTGCTCAGGCTGGTCTTGAGCTCCTGGGCTCAAGTCATCTGTCCACCTTGGCCTCCCAAAGTGCTGAGATTATAGGCAGGAGCCACTGCACCTGGCTGCCTTTGCAATTAATTTTACCAAAGGAAAAATATCACTCAGTTGCATATGGACAATTTTTTTTAAACTTGGCAATCTCACACAGCTTTTTTTTGCATATGGACAAATTAGTGAATTTTTCTTCTTCTCACCCTGATAAACATGTTTTGTTTTTTTGTAAGCACACTTGGCTGATGCCAAGATAAGTTCAGTTTGTTTCTCTGAGTTTCGTTTATGGGAAGGTTTACCCTCTTGACATCTTCCTGATCTGTCAGCGGCCTTGTAGCATGCTAATGAGTGGGAGATCTCTAAATGGACTCTCAGTGTGGGAATGTGAATTTTTGTGCAAAGCCTGGTGTTTTCCAAAATGCCACTTGTTCAGCTGCCAGATAGACCTTCCAAAACTAAGCAGTTTACAAAGAGTGCTTTATGCCTGTCTTCTGAGGCCAGTGTGCTAGGACAAGTTTAGTAACCTGTGTAAATGCCTTGGAATCATGTCACATTAGCAAGGGCTTGTGAAAGCTTGTTGACCATTTGTTTGGCTTTAGCAACAATGTTCGTCAAAGAAATTGTAAAAACTAGTTTTATTAATATTACTTGAGGAAGTGGCCGGGCGCGGTGGCTCAAGCCTGTAATCCCAGCACTTTGGGAGGCCGAGGCGGGTGGATCACGAGGTCAAGAGATCGAGACCATCCCGGTCAACATGGTGAAACCCCGTCTCTACTGAAAATACAAAAAATTAGCTGGGCATGGTGGCGCGTGCCTGTAATCCCAGCTACTTAGGAGGCTGAGGCAGGAGAATTGCCTGAATCTGGGAGGCGGAGGTTGCGGTGAGCCGAGATCGCGCCATTGCACTCCAGCCTGGGTAACAAGAGCGAAACTCCGTCTCAAAAAAAAAAAAAAAAAAATATTACTTGAGGAAAGAAAAGACAGAATGATGCTCTTCATGAAGTGGGCATCAAAGTAGCCACTTTTTGTGGAAGAGTTCAGAGTGCCTCAGAATTGGAATGCTTTCAGTTCCCGGAGTGGGGTGGATATGCCACAGAGGAGGGAAACACAGACACTGTACTCTCATTAGTTTGGAGAAGCAACATATGGGATTGTGAGAAATCGGTGTAAGACAGCAAAACATTGATTAAATGATGCTGTGTGGAATCCAAGAGAAAAGGAACACAGATGAAACCAAACAATAAAAATGTTCCATTTTCTTTCCCGACCATTGTAAAACTGAAGAACATATATTTTTTTCCCTCAAAGCACCAAACACTGAAAAATAAGGAGTAATGAGAGTGAACAGAGGGATTAGTTTTAAAAAAAGTGAGAGGGAAAATTGTAGTAGTTGGAAAAGATTTTGTAAGGTGTGGGTTAAGAGAAGATGAGGGTTCATTCATTTATTCAGCAAATGTTTGTTGAGGGTCACTTTTATTCATAGTCTGAGGAGAAACAAAAATAAAATGTGTTCTTTACTCCAAAACAGAAAACCATACAAAAAAGAGGAAGGAATTAGCATTTTGTCATCTAAATCATAAACATGATCTGGATCTAGATAATTGGCATTGCACTTGCATTATTCACCATCACCAAAAGATTATCAAAGAAGAGAGGGTTTGGCATGTAACCTAGCCAGAATTTCCAAGGTGACATTTTAATCTTACTAATGAATTTTCATTTGCCAGATTTGTGAATTGCATCAGCATAATAAAAATAACATAAACTCTGAATTGGTTCAAATGCTGACTCAGCCACATGTAGTTAGTTCAACCTTTTTTTTTTTTTTTTAAGAGACAGGGTCTTACTCTGTCACCCAGGCTGGAGTGCAGTGGCACAATTCTGGCTCACTGCAGCCTCTAACTCCTGCATTTAAGCAATCCTCTCACCTCAACCTCCAGAGGAACTGCCGCCACAGGTGCACACCATTACACCCAGCTAATTTTTAAATTTTTGTAGAGATGGGGTCTTGCTATGTTGGCCAGGCTGGTCTTGAACTCCTGGGCTCAAGCGATCCTCCTGTCTGGGCCTCCTAAAATGCGAGGATTACAGGCATGAGCCACCACACCCAGCCACACTGCTGGATTTTTAAGGAAGTTTATTTTTTCATATTTTTTTATAAAAGTTATGTCTGTACTTAAGGAATATACAGGAAGCTATGTTGTATTATTTTCTTAAATTCAAGGCAAAGCACAATTATTTTTATCAAAAGGTCCCAGAAGGCTGGGCACCTATAATTCTAGCACTTTGGGAGGCTTAGGTGGGAGGATTGCTTGAGGCCAGGAGTTCAAAACCAACCTGGCCAACACAGGGAGATCCCTTTTCTATAAAACAAATTTTAAAATTATCTATTTCACGGATACTAGCAAAAAGGTAAAATGACATGCAAAGATTCTTATTTAGTGTGGTATCGTTTGTAGTGGCAAAGGATTGAAAAAACATTAAAATAGATTTGAAACATATAATGTAGTATGTGATTAGATGTGAGATGTTTAACACTATTTTAGTTTCACAAGCATCTTTGGCAATTGAGTTGGTTACTGTTTCCAAAAGTCCTGCTTGATTTACTTGCTTTTGGTGAACACCTTTTTTTTTTTTTAATTTTTATTTTATTTTATTTTTGATGAACACCTTTTTTTTTTTCCAGTGTAAAAAGTACTAAAATGCTTAAATATTTACAAATAGCTGTGGGTGAAAGATACTCCAAGCTCTGTATTTTATTTATTAATAATTTTGCTCTTCTTTCCATTTTAATTTTGAGACTGTCAGACTTGCCTTTATTTTCTCTATGTATTAAAAAGTGGAATTCTAGTACTCTTCAAACTGTAGGTTCTTTTGACTGCTAACCAGGTAAACATGCTCATCCTTCCCCATAACTGTAAAAAGGCATTACTGTGTTATTTCTAAAAGTTGAAGTCTTGCAAGATCTGAGAACCTCAGTGATTGGAATGATGGCTAGTGAAAGTCACCTTTTAACCTCCACACCAAAATTCTGATTGGTTATCTACCTGATAAGGTATGATCTTTTTTTTTTTTTTGGAGACGGTGCTCTGTTGCTCAGGCTGGAGTGCAGTGACACAATCTTGCCTCACTGCAACCTCCACCTCTGGGTTCAATTGATTCTCTTGCTTCAGCAGCCCCCCTAGTAGCTTGGACTACAGGCGTGTGCCACTATGCCTGGGTAATTTTTATATTTTTAATAGAGATGGGATTTCACCCTGTTGGCCAGGCTGTTCTTGAACTCCTGACCTCAAGTGATCCGCCTGCCTTGACCTCCCAAAGTGCTAAGATTATAGGCGTGAGCCACCACGCCTGGCCAAGTTATCATCTTAATGCTTACATTTAGAGTAACAATTCTGTTTTCTGAAAGGTTATTAATTTAGTCCACGATCCTGTAACGGGTGAAAGTGAAGAATAAAGAAGGATATCCCCATCAACTTCTCCAAACATGTAACACTCACTCTTAGGATGTTTTGCTTATGACATAAGACCTTCTGATTCATCAATTACTGTGTGTACCACATATTATATATCAGTGAGACTTAACATCTTTCATAGATGAAAAACTAATAGAATTTCTAATATGTTCTTCCTACAATCCACTGTATCATCTTGACCGTTTCCTGAAACCACTTTTGAGACTATCAGCATATGAGATAAAACATGCTCTTCAGTGTGCAGTGGGTTCCTTACCCCACCCTGCCGAACAACTGAGAAAAAGAGCCAGCATGGTGACGCCCATCTGGAGTTCCCAAGAGGCTGTGGTTGGAGGATCGCTTGAGCCCACAAGTTCTGGGCCTTAGCATGCTATGCCAATGAGGTGGTCTGCACGAAGGCTGGCTTCAACATGGTGACCTCCTGGGAACCAGGGACCACCAGGTTTCTCAAGAAGGGTGAATCAGCCCAGGTCAGAAACGAAGCAGGTCAAAAGAAAAAAAAAAGAAATGAATTTTCTTCTAATCCATGCCACCACGGCAACATATTTTTAAAACTTTTACCTGAACATCTCATTATAACATATGACATCCATATATATGAAAGATAGTTCTAAGTTTAAATGCAAATGCAAATAAATAAATAAATGCAAATGCAAGCACTGGTAATAAAATCGCCCAACATTAGGAAGAGTTTGAAATCAGTCTAGGAGCCCAGTGTGGTGGTCCACATGTGCAGTCCCAACTACTTGGGAAGCTAAGGCTGGACGATTGCTTGAGCCCAGGAGTTTGAGGGTGCAGTGAGCTGGGATTGTGCCACTGCACTCCAGCCTGTGCAAAAGAGCGAAACCGCGCCTCTGAAAATAAAATGAAATAAAAAATAAAATCATTCTAGGGTAGATGATATGCATTTTCATTTGAAGCTCTGATTGCAAAACTTAAATTGTTCAAAATTTAGTCTTAACTTTATTTTCCTGTTTAGCTTAAGTCTTTTAATGCAAGATCTTTGGTGCTACTGGGTCAATAATTTGGCCCGATTATGTACTACATAGTTGAAGTATTGTCAGAAACGAGGTTAGGTCTTTAGGTAGCAGACTGATTGAAAAGGATAGTTCACAGGGGACAGTAGACAAAGCATAACTATTCAATTTTGAGACAGTTTATTGCCAGCGTCTCTTTAATCAAGGATGATAAACTAGGGGCCAGCACAGTGGCTCACGCCTGTAATCCCAGCATTTTGGGAGGCCAAGGTGGGAGGATAGCTTGAGCTCGAAAATTCGAGACCAGCCTGGGCAACGTAGGAAGACCTTGCCTTTACAAAAAAATTAAAAATTGGGCCAGGCGCGGTGGCTCACGCCTGTAATCCTAGCACTTTGGGAGGCCGAAGTGGGTGGATCACCTGAGGTCAGGAGTTTAAGACCAGCCTGGCCATCATGGTGAAACTCCATCTTAAAAAAAAAAAAAAAAAAATTAAAAATTAGCCAAGAATGGTGGTGCACGCCAGTAGTCCCAGCTACTCAGGAGGCTGAGACAGGAGGATCCCTTGAGCCCGGGAGATTGAGGCTGCAGTGAGCCATGACCGTGCCACTGCATTCCAGCCTGGGCAACAGAGAGAGACCCTCTCTCAAATAAGTAAGAAAATAAATAAATAAATGAACTAGGGCTGGGCTACAAGCCCCACCTAGTGGCATCTCAAAGAAAAGCATGTAAAATTTTAAAAAGCAGAACAGGAAAAAAAACAACCCTAAACAAAACCCCAACAAAAGTTCAAAGTCTCAACCTTCTTGTAAAGATGAACTACTAGTTATTTCCCTGAAACTCTCAGCTGGAGACAGGAGGGTTAGTAGTTAGTGAAGTCCCTTCAGCAGTTCTCAGTCACTGGAGAATTTATGTAAAACAGTGAATCGGGCCGGGCACGGTGGCTTACGCCTGTAATTCAGCACTTTGGGAGGCTGAGGCATGTGGATCACGGGGTCAGGAGTTCAAGACCAGCCTGGCCAACATGGTGAAACCCCCATCTCTACTAAAAATACAAAAATTAGCCGAGTATGGTGGCACGAGCCTGTAATATTCCAGCTACTCGGGAGGCTGAGGCAGAGAATTGCTTAAACCATGGAGGCGGAGGTTGCAGTGAGCCGAGATCACGCCACTGCACTCCAGCCTGGGAGACAGATTGAGACTGTCTCAAAAAAAAAACAAAAACAAACCAGAGAATCACTTGCTATGTTTATTTAAAACACAGATTCTTAGGCCTTGCCCTATAAATCTGGTTTAGGGGTGGGGTAGCATCGGCTTTAACAGAGATGAGATAGACGTCTCAAAATGCATTAGGCATATTGTAACTGAGACATTTCCCTTCCCTGTTAGCAATTCAACCTGCTTATACAGAATGACTGTATCACAGAGTTAGTAGCAAGTAAGCTGGAGAGCAAATGAGACTTCAAAAACTACTGACAGAGGATACAACATTTAAAAGAGATATGGAGGTACCCGGACTAGCCCCTACCCTTAAAGAAGTTGGAGCTATGGGGCCGGGCGCGGTGGCTCACGCCTGTAATCCCAGCACTTTGGGAGGCTGAGGCGGGTGGATCACGAAGTCAAGAGATTGAGACCATCCTGGTCAACATGGTGAAACCCCCGTCTCTACTAAAAATACAAAAAATTAGCTGGGCACGGTGGCGCGTGCCTGTAATCCCAGCTACTCAGGAGGCTGAGGCAGGAGAATTGCCTGAACCCAGGAGGCGGAGGTTGTGGTGAGCCGAGATCACGTCATTGCACTCCAGCCTGGGTAACAAGAGTGAAACTCGGTCTCAAAAAAAAAAAAGTTGGAGCTATGTTAGTCAAGACAGAGACTATTTGCGTGTGTGTGTGTGTGTGTGTGTGTGTGTGTGTGTGTGTCTGCGTCTTCCTACTAGAGTGTGGTGGCTATTGGCAGATGCCACAGTGCACTACAGCCTTGAACTCCTGGGCTCAAGCCATCCTCCAGATTCAGCTTCCTGTGTAGCTTCGTGTGTACTCAACTAGAAGGCTGGTTTGCTGACTCTTTTTATTTATTTATTTATTTATTTTATTTTTATTTTTTAATTTTTTTTTTGAGACAGAGTTTCGCTCTTGTTACCCAGGCTGGAGTGCAATGGCGCAATCTCGGCTCACCACAACCTCCACCTCCTGGATTCAGGCAATTCTCCTGCCTCAGCCTCCTGAGTAGCTGGGATGACAGGCATGCGCCACCATGCCCAGCTAATTTTTTGTATTTTTTAGTAGAGATGGGGTTTCACCATGTTGACCAGGGTGGTCTCGATCTCTTGACCTCGTGATCCACCCACCTCAGCCTCCCAAAGTGCTGGGATTACAGGCGTGAGCCACAGCGCCCGGCCTTTTTTTTTTTTTTTTTTTTTAATTTGATGTATGTATGTATGTATTTATTCATTTTATTCTTTGTTGCATTTTAGGTTTGGGGGTACACGTGAAGAACATGCAAGACTGTTGCATAGGTACACACATGGCAGTGTGATTTGCTGCCTTCCTCCCCATCACCTATATCTGGCATCTCTCCCCATGCTCTCTCTCCCCAACTCCCCACCCCACACTGTCCCAGCTTTGCTGACTCTTATAAAATCTTTTTTATTTTGAAATGACTTCTGTTTTTAAGAATCTTCCCTAGTAAACTATTCCAGTACAGTTTTAAAAGATGATCTTTACCCCCTCTTCTAAAAGAGTTTTTTCTAAATATTCTCAACGTATCTTCTGGCACTAATCTTTCACAATTTTAACTCCCTCCCCTATCAATCACCTATACTAAATATGAGGGTAATTATGTTTTGTTTTTCTGAGACAGAGTCTCACTCTGTCACCCAGGCTGGAGTGCAGTGGTGCAATCTCAGCTCACAGCAACCTCCACTTCTGGGTTTCAAGAGATTCTCCTGCCTCAGCCTCCTGAGTAGCTGGGACTACAGGCACATGCCACCACACCTGGCTAATGTTGTTTTAACTCATTGATATAATAAACACGATTCTGTAATTCATTAAAAAAATGAATTTTGGAGGGGCATGGTGGCTCATGCCTGTAATCCCAGCACTTTGTGAGGCCCACGAGGGTGGATCACTCGAGGTCAGGAGTTCGAGACCAGCCTGGCCAACATGGCAAAACCCTGTCTATACAAAAATACAAAAACTAGCTGGGTGTGGTGGTATATACCTATAATCCCAGCTACTTAGGAGGATAAGACATGAGAATCACTTGAACCCAGGAGGCAGAGGTTGCAGTGAGCCTAGATCATGTCACCGCACTCTAGCTTGGGTGACAAAGCAAGACTCCATCTAAACAACAACAAAAAAGAATTTTAATGGCTTTGATCTTTTTTTTCCTCTGTCACCTGAACAAACATAGCAGTGAAGATCTTTGATCTTTTTATGTGAACAGGAGACAAAGGCAATAAAAGGAAGTTAACACATACTAGTGTCAAGTATTGGACTAGGCTTTTTACACACAGTAAAATTCATGCACTGATATAACCATTTTATGAAGCAAGTATTCTCTCCACAAAAGAGAGAGGCTCAAAGAGGTTCGCTGACATGTCTAGGATCACATAGTTCGTATGTGGTATAAGAAATATGTTTGGTCTTTGTCTCAAGTTCTTGACACAGAGCTCCTAAAACCCTAGGAATGTCCCGAGTGATGGGAGCGTCTTGTTACTCATAAAGAACTCTTTTTGATCACCCCATCTCTATCTGGATAGAGTCTATCTGGATTTAGATAGAGGTTACTTAGGTGGAGCCTCTAGATAGCCTCAGGATGGGGCTGCTCACCAGAAAGACCAAGTGATTGATTAGATGGTTGGAACTTTCAGCCCCACCTATTGGCCTCTGGGAAGGAGATGGGGGAGGGGGTCTAGAAATCAAACTCTATAAATAAACTGTTGAGATCTGATGAGCTTCTAGGTTCCTGAACCTAGTGCTGGGGGAGTGGCACGCCCAGAGGGAGCTTAGAAGGTCTGCAGGACTCCCCTGCCCCCTACACTGCCATACCTTGCCTATGCAGCTCTTCCATCTGGCTGTTCCTGAATTGCATCCTTTATAATAAACTGGAAAACATAAGTAAAGTGTTTCCTTTAATTCTGTGGGGCAGTCTAGCAAATTATTATTTTTTTTAAAGATAGGGTTTCACCATGATGGCCAGGCTGGTCTTGAACTCTTGACCTCAGGTGATCCACCCACCTCAGCCTCCCAAAGTGCTAGGATTACAGGCGTGAGCCACCATGCCCGGCAGTCTAGCAAATTATTAAACCCAAGAAGAGAGTCGTGGAACCCCTGATTTATATACTGGTTGGTCAAAGGTACTAGGTGCCTAGACTTGCAATTGGCATCTGAAGTGGAAGCAGTTTTGAGGAACTAAGCCCTTCACCTGTGGGGTCTGATGCTAACTCTAAGTAGACGAGTGTCAGAATTGAACTGAATTGTAGGATACCCAACTGGTGTCAGAAAATTGGTTGGTGTGAGGAAAAAAACCCCACACATTATGGTGACCTAGTGTTCGGTGCTGTATTGCTATAAGTGTTTGGTTTTCCCTATCTTGTAAGTTAAAGAGAGGATTTTGCACTGGTCTTGTTGGTGTGTGCCTGGTAGCCCCAGCTATTTGGGAGGCTGAGGTGGAAAAACCACTAGAGGCCAGGGGTTCAGAGCAGCCTGAGCAGCCCCATCTCTGGAGAGAAAGGAAAAAAAGAGGATTTTGACCTAGGTCTGAATTCAAAGTTCATGCTTTTTCTATATGTGCTGCTTCCTACTAAAATCTGCAAATAACCCTAAAATAGTCAATTAACCTTTTGTTAAACTAAAGTATCTTTGGCCAGAACTACTGGAAAGGAGAAAAAGTAAAGACTTTTATGGCCCTTTTCTGTTCTTGTTCAGATATGTACGTTCAAAATGTGTGCAACAGGATAATGGAGAAAATAAAGGAATTTAGTAATCTGCCACTGACTACATGACAACATTGTTTATGGACATTTTATTCACTTTAAAATAAATACTGTGCTGTAAATTGTTCAGAACTGAAATCTGTATTACAGTAGGCAAGTACAATGGGTAGACAGCACAGTGTTTTGTTAGAGTAAACCATTCT
Source organism: Aotus nancymaae (assembly GCF_030222135.1). Lineage (NCBI taxonomy): Eukaryota > Metazoa > Chordata > Mammalia > Primates > Aotidae > Aotus > Aotus nancymaae. The sequence continues at coordinate 52,646,399 of NW_026988471.1, read as the reverse complement.
GAGTCTCAGAGAAGCATCACCAACTGTCTATATCAGATAGATACTCTCAGAGTAAACATACTCGTAAGAAGGAAAATGAAATAGATAAAAGCAACCTATTATAAATAAGAATTTCTCGAGATTAACAAAGGTGAGGAAAACTCCCATGTGAGCCTCTACCATGTGCCCAGTTTCTAGTTTAACACCTTGCAGAGAGCAGCTGCTATATAAAAATCTGTTGAAAGGATATCAGAAATCCTTTCCTTTACACTAGAATTTACATATTTTACATAGTCTCTCATTTAAACCTCCTATCTATTTCTTTCTTCATGATCTTTACTTCATTCGCTAGTTATATATACTTTAATTTACATAATAAATCTATTATTTAAAAACTTTCAATACGTACAACAATTACGACATTTGATTAGGCTGGATTCTAACCTGCTTGGATGAGATTTATTTTGGAAACACACTATCCAAGCAAAGAAAAACAATCAGTTTATAAGACACAACAGAAACGAAAAAAAGTGAGACAAATGTCTGCCTTAGAAGTTTATCAATAACCTCTTATATACACATATATATTCACAAAGTGGTTGACAGTCATTTTATACAATCCTTTAGAAGCAGTCCAATGGTTGAGAACTCTATAGAGATGCAGTCAGACAGAAATCATCATGACTTTCAATGATCTTTTCTTTCCCCTAACTTTAATATCCTTTAGTTGGGGAGAGAAAGAAGTCCATTTTCATCTGCTGTATCTAAGATTTTACAGATCACTGGAGATTCAACCTAAAGAAGAAGAAAAAGCCATTAAAAAGTTGCTAAGCTGAATACTTTTCAGTACTATTCTGCTGAATGGCTAAATGTAGTTATATTTGCTAGAACTGTTAAGTCCTTGTTTTAGATAAACATCCAACATTATTTCTACAAATGAGGCTTTTTGAAAAATAACTTTCAATTATCCATATGGAATATCAAATAGGTGGGGAAAGTATTTTTAAACAAGGGAGGAGAGAAAAGGAACAAAGGACAGGAAATTAGAGAGGAATACATAGCTAGCTCTTATATAACAAAAAAGATAGGACATTATGACAAAATAATTAAGTGTATTTAAAGTGAAAGGTAAAGAAAAATGTAACCCAAAGATGGATCAGACATTGAAATTATCAGACATTATAGTAATTATAATAAACATGATGAAGGAAACATGTATGATCAGATAGGAAATTTCAGCAGAGATAAGAACCAAGTGGAAAGGTTAGAGATAAAAATATGTCAGTGATAAAATTCATTCAATGGACTGGACACAGCAGAGGAATTAACAAGTTTGAAGACTGCTTAATATAAATGACCCAAAATGAAACAAAGGAAAAAAAGTGGAAATAAAGGGGTCTCTGAGATTTTGGGACAATTTTATATTAACATGTCTTACTGGAGTATCAGAAAAAGAATGGAGCAGAATAAATCTTTGAGGAGATAATGTCCAAAAACTTCTCTAAATTGATAAAATATATCAAACTACAAATTCAAGAAGCTCAGTGAACTCCAAGCAGGATAAATACAGAGAAAACCACATTTAGGCATCAGATAATCAAAAGTAGAACCATAAAGTCTTTAGAAGGAAATATATATAGGAGAATATTTTCATGATTTTGGGGTAGCAAAAATTTCTTAGAACACAGCAAGTGTTCACTCTTAAAAAGGAATAAATGATAAACTGAACTTAATGAAATAAAAAATTTTTGTTCACCAAAAAGAGATTAATAATAAAACTGGGCTGGGTGTGGGTGGCTCACACCTACAATCCCAGCAATTTGAGAGGCTGAGGCAGGCAGATCACTTGAAGTCAGGAGTTCGAGACTAGCCTGGCCAACATGGTGAAACCCTGTCTCTACTAAAATTACAAAAACTAGCTGGACATGGTGGCATATGCCTGTAATTCCAGCTACTCAGGAGGCTGAGGCAGGAGAACTGCTTGAACCCAGGAGGCAGAGGCTGCAGTGAGCCAAGAGCATGCCACTGCACTCCAGCTTGGGTGACACTCTAGATTCAGTCTTAAATCAAAATCCAAAAACCAAAAATCAGCCAGGTGTGGTGGTGCACACTTGTAGTCCCAGCTACTTGGGACTATAGTCCCAGCTGCTTGGAAGGCTGAGGCACAAGAACTGTTTGAACTCGGGAGGTGGAGGCTGCAGTGAGCCAAGACTGCACCACTGCATTCCAGGCTGTGTGGCGGCGGATGCCTATAATCCCGGCACTTTGGGAGGGCAAGGTGAGAGGACTGCTTGAGTCTATGAGTTTGAGAGCAGCATGGCTAATATGGCGAGACCCTGTCTTTATTTAAAAAAAAAAAATGAATAGGCAAGTCACAGACAGAGAAAAAAATAAGTGCAGTAGAAATACAGAGTTCACATCCAGACCTCTGTTAAGATGTGTTGAGAACTGAGGACCTAAAATGTTCTCAACACACAGAAACAATAAATGCTTGTGGTGATCAATATTCTGAATACTCTGACTGGATCATTACATATTCTATGGATGTAACTGAGTATCATACATAACCTGTAAACACATACAAATATTATATATCAATAGGAAAAAACTAAACTAAACAACACCAAACAAAAAGTGTTACACTGAGTCAGAGTTCAGGCACAAAAATATTATACACTACATGATTCCATTCATGTGGAACTCAAAAAAGAGGCAAAACTAATCTATAGTGTCAGAAATCAGAAAGGAGTATCTCTGAGCGAGGGCTAAGGGGTGTTTACTGGAAAGGGATATGAGAGAACTTTCTGCAGTGACATACCTTGTTTTGGGTGATAGTTACATGGGTGTACAAAATTGTCAAAACTTATCACGCTTAACACTTAAGATCAGTGCATTTTATTTCATGGAAATTACATATCAATTTAAAAATGTCAAATATCACGCCTGTAATCCCAGCACTTTGGGAGGCCGAGGCGGGTGGATCACGAGGTCAAGAGATCGAGACCATCCTGGTCAACATGGTGAAACCCCGTCTCTACTAAAAATACAAAAAATTAGCTGGGCATGGTGGCGCGTGCCTGTAATTCCAGCTACTCAGGAGGCTGAGGCAGGAGAATTGCCTGAACCCAGGAGGCGGAGGTTGCGGTGAGCCGAGATTGCGCCATTGCACTCCAGCCTGGGTAACAAGAGCGAAACTCCGTCTCAAAAAAAAAAAAAAAAAAAAAAAGTCAAATAAAAAACGTCAGCTATTACAGAAGTGGTATGTGGGCCATATTAAGTCTTGGAGACTATTGAAGTTCCTTCCTAAACTTAATGCAAAAAATTAAAACCTGGCTCAAAATGGAATTTTTGATTATTTTCTTTTTAACTTACCCCAAGTATGTATTGACAGGAGTGAGGCTCCAGCATATATACAGTAACAGCATGAGGCGAATCTGATTCTTTACACCTAAAACAGAGAACTTTAAGGTACTGCCCGAATCATTTAAAGATCACTGTTAATAGTTTTACTCCTAAAAATCCCATTCAAGTGGACCCTGTATAATTTAATATAATTTTATGAATAATTTAAATAGTATACTTTAATAATTATTCTTAATTATACTTTGTTTACATAAAACTTTTGTCTATAGGAAATAGGTAAAAGAGAAAGCATATAGTATGATTTGATGGTCTAACTTACTTTAGTTTTACAGTCACCTGTCTTGGTTTGTCAGTTATATCACAAATATCTCCATTTCCATAAAAATGTGACACCATCCTGAATCGGAGAAACACACAAGTTTTATTAAACTAAAATCTCACTAATAGAGTAACTGTAATAGGTAGAATAAGAAGATGGTTAGAGGGATCAGTTTTGTATTAGTTAAACCTGACTATAAAATATTCTTTAAAAAAATATTTTTAGGGTTATGTCACAAAGGCAGTCTTTTGGATCCTATAAAGAGAATATAACAGAGAGATAGTTCATACTGGCTTAGTTAATAATAATTATTTTCAACTTGCATATTATTTATTTGTATAAAAATAATTATGGCTATATTCCTTTAAAAAAAGTTGTTTTAAAGTTATCTATTTCCCCAGCCCACTACATTGCTTTGTGAAACAGTTCTTTGCTTCCATCCTCCATCAAGCTACTTCCATTAAAATACTGTATGTTAGGTACTATAGTATAGAAGGCAAAGCCTAGGCCAAACTGTCAATCTCAAATGAGCAGGATCCAAAGAAAAGCTTTTATTTTACCAGTCTAACACTCATGCTTCAACATCTATTGCACATGATACCACAAATTGTTTTCACATAAAAGATATATCTACAAGGATAAGAAAACTCAATCTGTTTAGTATATTATAATACTTAATGTCTATGTTTTAATTTTGCTGACTTTCACTTTGATCAGCCCAAAAAGTCAGCACACTCTGAAAACAATCCATATCATCTGTTTTAGGAAGGACAGAGGTAATAACAAGAAGGAACAAGAAAGAATAAAACATACTGAGTAAGAGTCTACAAGAAAAACTAAAATGTAGTTATTCTTGGGAAATAAGATTAACTTACTGTGTTTTGACAAGATATATGCATATATTCCAAAAGAGATGTAAAGTAGTTTTTAAAAAACAGCCTCGGCCAGGTGCAGTGGCTCATGCCTGTAATCCCGGCACTCTGGGAGGCTGAGGTGGGCGGATCATGAGGTCAAGAGATCAAGACCATCCTGGCCAACATGATGAAACCCTGTCTCTCCTAAAAATACAAAAATTAGCCGGGTGTGATAGCACATGCCTGTAGTCCCAGCTACTCAGGAGGCTGAGGCAGAAGAATCGCTTGAACCCAGGAGGTGGAGGTTGCAGTGAGCTGAGATTGCGCCACTGCACTCCAGCCTGGCAACAAAGCAAGACTCCGTCTCAAACAAACAAAAAAACAAAACAGCCTCAGTTCTAACAGAATTGAGCTGTTGTTACTAACAACACTGCCACTCTCATTAACGTATTACCGCCCCCCATTGTTAAAGGCAGCAGCCCAGGTTTATTGCCAGGCATTCTCCTTTATGTAAATTACCTCTTAAATGTTATAATAATCATGAGGTAAATACCATTAGACAGCAAAAGTGAGAGTTAAAAAAGATTATGTAATTTCTCCAAGGTAGGAAGTGATGAGCCAGCATTTGAATCCAGGTAGTCTGACTCCAGAGACTGTGCTCTGAACTACTGCACTGTGTTGCTTCCCCAGGAAAAGAAAACTAACCTAAAAGATGTCTCCTGAAAAAAACTGACCAGGGATTTTACTTAAATGTTGAGTTTTTATGTTTTTCAATATTTTGAGTTTTAGAAATTCTACTAATCAGCTCCAAAGGCAAGGAAAGTAAATCTTACCTGACTGTCTGGGTACCATCGTCTTGAAGATGATAAGCTCTAGCAGTATTCTTCTTAGCCCATTCAATATGCTCTTCTTGATTCCATGTCCCGACAACCACAGAGGTTTTCCCAGTATCCTTGTCCTAACACATGAAAACATATTTGTGATAATGCATGCTTGACATCATCAAGTAGATATCCTGATGACATGACCTTCTTGTAAGCTAGTCTTTGTTTGCACAGTGGGTATCTATATTTAGGTGTAATGATGTTAGTCAAACTCAATGAGTGGAAATTTAAGTACATTATCTTTATTCCTTGTTTCTCTGAACAACATAACTAATTTCTAGTCAGGCTAGCTCTAAATGTAGTTATTTTTGGCTCTTTTATCTCTTTTCTCTTCTACAGATCACTCCCATCAGTTCTTTCCTGGAGATTTTTCAGCTTTAGACTCTTCCTCTACTTTTTCACTGCCAGCACCTCACCCCATAACCAAGAGTTTAATCTCTCATACCTAGATAACACTATCACATACTACTGTGATTCTTTTTTTTTTTTGAGACAGAGTTTTGCTCTTGTTACCTAGACTGGAGTGCAATGACACGATCTTGGCTTACTGCAACCTCCGCCTCCTGGGTTCAGGCAATTCTCCTGTCTCAGCCTCCTGAGTAGCTGGGATTACAGGCACGCGCCACTATGCCCAGCTAATTTTTTGTATTTTTAGTAGAGACGGGGTTTCACCATGTTGACCAGGATGGTCTCGATCTCTTGACCTCGTGATCCACCCGCCTCGGCCTCCCAAAGTGCTGGGATTACAGGCGTGAGCCACCGCACCCGGCTACTGTGATTCTTAATTAAATATTTGGCCTCTATCTCTTCCTCTGAAGCCTAACTTCATCCTACACCTACTCTTTCATACCACTGTTATACTGGTCTTTATTCATTTGATACCATACTTACTTCTGTATTGAAATTGTCTGTCCAGAAACCCCCTTTCCCATTCTGCCTTTATTATTTGTTTAAACTATATACTAATTATATACTGTCTTATATGTGGACATCCTTCTTTCTTCTTCCTTTTCCTTCCTACCTCCTTGCATCCTTTGATTTCCCTCTTCACATCGCCAGACAACCATGCTGGGCACGAATATATTTCTGTTAAGTAGAATTGAAAACCCCTGGCCAGGCACAGTGGCTCATGCCTGTAATCTCAGCACTTTGGGAGGCCACGGTGAGTGAATCACCAGAAGTCGGGAGTTTGACACCAGCCTGACCAACATGGAGAAACCCTGTTTCTACCAAAAATACAAAATTAGCCAGGTGTAGTGGTGCATGCCTGTAATCCCAGCTACTCAGGAGGCTGAGGCAGAAGAACTGCTTGAACCTGGGAGGCAGAGGTTGTGGTGAGCCAAGATTGCGCCATTGTACTCCAGCCTGGGCAACAAGAGCAAAAGTCCATCTCAAAGAAAAACAAAACAAAACCCTATGTGGCAAAGGAAACAGGTAGGGTCAATGCCCAGTGGAGCTTAGTGCCTAATATAAGAGATAACTAATAACATTTGTTTTTAGCAACTAGATTATGTTCCTAGATAGGCAGAACTTAGAGCAGCAAAGTGAAGTGTTTAAGAGGTTGGATATGGAGCCAGCCTGCCTGGGTTTGAATTCCAGTTTCACCAGTTACTACCTATTTGACTTTAGGCAAGTTACTGAACCTTTGTTTCTATTTCCTCATCTTGGAATAATAATAACCACCTCTTAAGGTTGTTATGAATATTAAAAGAATACGTGTAAAGTACATAGTACCTGGCATACAGTAAGCACCGTATTTGAAAGTTACTATTATTTTTAGTATCTCTCTAAATACCTAACATAGTTCCCCAGAAAGTTCCAGGTTATATAACCTTGGCTAAAATAAGTTTGGTAAAACCTAGTGTTGGCAAGTGTATAGGAATGCAGTCATTGTTTATGTAAGTGTAAACTGGTCTAACTCTGGAAGGGAATTTTTCAGTATGCAGATACTTTGACCTAGCATGTATGTTGATAGAAATGTCCCTTGTGGCCAAGTGCAGTGGCTAACGCCTGTAATCCCAGCACTTTGGAAGGCCAAGGTGGGCAGATTACTTGAGACTGGGAGTTCAAGACCAGCCTGACCAACATGGAGAAACCCCATTTACACTAAAAATACAAAATTAGCCGGGCGTGGTGGCGCATGCCTGTAATCCCAGATAACTCAGGAGGCCAAGGCAGGAGAATCGCTTGAACTTGAGAGGCGAAAGTTGCAGTGAGCCAAGGTTGAATCATGGTACTCACTCCAGCCTGGTCAACAAGAGCGAAACTCCATCTCAAAAAAAAAAAAAAAAGAAAAAAAAAATGTCTCTTATGAATATACTTGCAAAAGTATACCAACAGGACTATTTAAAAATGTCTACTAAAACAGTATCACAGTGATAACTGGAAACAAAGGTCCATCAGCAGAGATCTGGTTAAATACACTGTGGTATAGACATAATCCTCTGTACCTGCTGAAAAGAATGAGATCGGTTGTTGCTGACATGGAGAAATCTCCAAGATACTAAGTGAAAAGAACAAGTGGCAGCGCAGTGCATGATCCCTTCTCTATAAATAAAAAAGTCTTACCAACATCTACATATAGATGCATTTTTATATATATGTATTTTTTTTATGTGGAGTGCTATGAAAATGTTAACAGTAGTTACTTATGAGAAGTAGGATGATGGCAGAGGAGAGAGATACCTCTCATTTAAAATTTTTGGCATATATTTCTTTAATTAAGAAACTCACCAGGTATTATGTGGGTTGTAGTTAGATGGTACTTTATCCTTTTTCTGTATTGCTATTAAAAAAACAGACATCTGCAAAGTAGCAGGAATAAATGAAAATACTTAAATGAAACTTCTTAGGTTTGGTTTAAGTGAAAAAAAACAAAACAAAAACAACACATCCTACTCTATGGATGTCTCCTTTATTTTGGAAGATTTAAATGTGGAAGGTGAATTGACAATCTGTCCCAGTATGATCTATCTTGGAATTTAAGATCAGTTCAACACATTAGGAGTGGGCAGATATACACTTTTCTATTTACTGGTCATTTTCTTTTTCAGATAATGAAAATAGTCTTTTAAAGCAGCTTGGTCCATATTCATTAATTAAAGCTTGTCTTCAATACCTACCAGCTTACTTTACTAAACAAAGTATAAGTAGGACGAATAACAAATTGGAACTGGAACCTCAGAATTCAAGCAGGCTGGCTCAAGCATGAGAGAATATACTGCCTGAGTCAAAAAATTATAAATAAAAGGAAGAATAAAAGCCCAAAAAGTATAATCTTAAAAGTTATTTTAAACTTAGATGATATAATATCTTCTTTTTAAAAATTTTTAAAAATTTTTTGTAGAGATGGTATTTTGCTTTGTTGCCCTGGCTGGTCTTGAACTCCTGGCCTCAAGTGATCCTCCTGCCTTGGCTCCCAAAATGTTTGGATTATAGGCATGAGCCACCATGCCCTGGTGGCCAGGGTATCTTACTCTTTTAGCTGAGAAACTTGCTGTATTTACCCAATATTTGTAACTCTAGCAATAATGTATGATCTTACTATTTATTTTCTTTCTTTCTTTTTTTTTTTTTTTTTTTGGGACAGCGTCTCACTCTGCTTCCCAGGCTGGAGTGCAGTGCGATCTCGGCTCACTGCAACCTCTGCCTTCCAGGTTCCAGTGATTCTCGGGCCTCAGTCTCCTGAGTAGCTGGAATTACGGGCACATGCTCAGCTAATTTCTATATTTTTAGTAGAGACAGGTTTTACCATATTGCCAGGCTGGTCTCGAACTCCTGACCTCAGTAGTTCGCCTCAACCTCCCAAAGTGCTGGGAGTACAGGCATAAGCCACCGTGCCCAGCCGCATTTTCTTAATTAATTAATTTATTTTTTGAAATGGAGTCTCCCTCTGTCACCCAGGCTGGAGTGCTGTGTTGTGTTATCAGCTCACTGCAACCTCCTCTGCCTCCCATGTTCAAGTGATCTTCCCACCTCAGCCTCCGGAGTAGCTAGGATTACAGGCGTGGGCCACCACTCCTGGCTAATTCATTTTCTTAATTTAAAGATGAGTTATAGCCAGGAGCAGTGGCTCATGCCTGTAATCTCAGCACTTTGGGAGGCTGAGGTGGGTGGATCACCTGAGGTCAGGAGTTTGAGACCAGCCTGACCAATATGGTGAAACCCCATCTTTCAAAAAAAAAGATGAGTTATAAGACTGATTAATTTCTTGATCAAAGCTAAAGAGGTATAGCCACAACAGCTCATTATTCTACCAGGCCCATAGCAATACAAGCATATGTTAATAACCAACATCACTTTAAGGTTACTGATTTGGTTAATGCCAAGTTTTCTATTTTCCCAAATTTGGGGATATTTCATTATGCTAATCATATTAAAATCATCTCATATGACGGGCATGGTGGCTCACGTCTGTAATCCTAGCACTCTGGGAGGATTGCAGGAGTTCAAGACCAGGTTGGCCAACATGGTGAAACCCCGTGTCTACTAAAAACACACACACACACACACACACACACAAATTAGCTGGACATGGTGGCGCATGCCTGTAATCCCAGCTACTCGGGAGGCTGGGGCAGGAGAATTGCTTGAACTGGGACCCGGGAGGCGGAGGTTGTAGTGAGCCGGGATTGCACCACTGCACTCCAGCCAGTGCTACAGCTCGAGACTCCTTCTCCAAAAAAAAAAAATCTCATAATTAAAAGTAACACAATTCACCCTCCTTTTCTCTATAATAGATTTTTTAAACTTTAAACCCATTTAGTGGTAGAATGATATATAAATGCTATTCTATACCTCATGGTATTGATGTACATGTTTGCCATAGCAGAATTCATATTTCCACCAACCAACACCCTAAAAAAAAAGAAAACATATTAGATCAAGTTAAGCACCAGGAAAAGAGGATGTAGGCCTGTCTTAATACTGGTACATCATAGTAATAGAAATACATGTTATTTTTAAAACCTGTAAAAGCAATAGTATGGTTGAAATTTAAAAGGAAACATTGCTGAGAAATTAAAAAAGACAAATACAGAGAATATGCACTGTCTTGGTAAAATTTTAAATACAATAAAACAAAAATTCCACTAGTAACTATTCCACTAGTAACTGTATTTCCCACTGGTGCTAACAGTCAGAGTCAAAATGTTTAACTTTGTTAAGGGAGATGTTGGCTGGGCGTGGTGGCTCAAGCCTATAATCCCAGCACTTTGGGAGGCTGAGGCAGGAGGATTGCTTGAGCCCAGGAGTTTGAGATCAGCTTGGGTAACACAGTGAGACCCTGCCTCTAATTTTTTTTTTAAGGGAGATACTAATTCAATTTTGAAATGTGATTGCTACATAACCAAAATGTGGGATGTACAATTACATGCTCATTCTAGCAATCAACCAGAATCACATATGATTGCCAGAAAAAAGGTCAAATTTTTACCTTGTGAAATAAAGAGAACATAAACGCTACAGATTAGATTATAGAGACGTAGGGGTATGAGACTGCAGAAAGAAAATGTTCTTTGGGGATGACAGGATCATGCCATTTCTCTATAGAAAAATTCTTTTTCAGTGCTGCTGATGCCCACTGACCATATCTGGCAGGTAATAGTTGTAAAATAAATATTTAAACTAAAGATTTACTTCTCACCCCATGAAAGCAGTAGGAACCACTAAGAAACTCTTTTATGAGTTGATCATCTGTCAGTTTGGATATGTGGGTCGTTCCAACAGTGAGCATTGGCTGAGAGCCAATAGCAATAGGCTTGTGAATCGCTGGAAATCTCTCTTCTTTAGTTGATTGCAAATCTTCCTAAAATGAAACACACATGTTTAAGGGTTTAACTTTTAAACATTTAATGCCACACTTAATTTTTTTTCAGTTATGGCTTAAGTTACTATTTTTATACTGCAGAAAATTTGAAAAATTGTCCACTTGTTTTGAATACATTTTAAGATAATGGACTCTGCAACACTTAGCATAGGGAAAACTCCAGACAAAAGCCAGTTCCATCTATCAGTTAGGACCATCCTAAACATTAAGGGATAATTTCCACTTCATAGTTTGTCTCATTATTCTTCTTTTTTGTTGTTTGTTTTTGAGATAGAGTCTCGCTCTGTCACCCAGGCTGGAGTGCATTGGTGTGGTCTCAGCTCACTGCAACCTCCGCTTCCCTGGTTCCAGCAATTCTCCCGCCTCAGCCTCCTGAGTATCTAGGATTACAGGGGCCCACCACCATGCCTGGCATATTTGTTTTTTTTTTTAGTAGAGATGGGTTTTCACCATGTTGGCCAGGCTGGTCTCAAACTCCTGACCTTAGGTGATCTGCCCACCTTGGCCTCCCAAAGTGCTGGGATTACAGGCATGAGCCACTGCGCCCAGCCTTCTCTCATTATTCTTAATAAGTACTTTGCTACTTGCTAAGCTCTGTATCCCTACATTTGGTTTGGAAAATGTGGTCACTAAGAGTAAAGAAAGAATAACAAGCAGGATAAAGAGAGCTCGGTTGGAATAAATATGAATAGTAGTTACAATTATTAAAATGTAACAGCACCGCCTATAATCCCAGCTACTTGGGAGGATGAGGCATGAGAATCACTTGAACCTGGGAGGTGAAGATTGCAGTGAGCTGAGATTGCACCACTGCACTCCAGCTTCGGTGACAGTGCGAGACTCTGTCTCAACAAAAAGAAAAAAAAGTAGTAAGGGTGCAGAGGACAGTGAGACTTAACAGAGGAAGAGGTGGTTCAAATAGGCTTTGACCAAGAACTGAAATATGAAGACTTCACAAAGAGAAAAACCCTCAATTAATTCTTGAAACATGAATAATAATTTGTGATTTATGCGTTTATCTGTGTGTTCTGTGACTATGTGTGCATATATGCATATAGACTTGAAGAAGAGGTAAAACCAAAGATGTGGGGATATGATACTTAAAACTAAAGAGAGAAGCAGGCATGGTATGGTGGAAAACTATATGCTGAGAGATTTGGACATTATTTTATAGGTTTTAGGCGAAGATGTGCTGTGATGATGTTTTTAAGTATTACTTTAGCAGTGGCAAGGAAGAAGAAATAGCAGGGACAAATCTAGAGGAAGAGAGTCAAGTTAGGAGTTACAGTAACCCAGGTGAGAGATGAAGAGAATCTAACATAAGGGAGTGACAGAGTTGGATTTAGAGAAAAGGATAATTATTACTAAAGAGGTTAATAAATTAGGATCTGGTGGTTACATGGGTATTGACAGTGACTGGCATGGAAATGAATCTAGACCAGAATTTAAAAAGTGAGTGCACTGATTATAGATGAATGAATAATTATAAAAATTAGATAGTACATGGGTCCCCAATAAATATATGGTGGATACTATGTCTCCTTTTTCACTTGCTGTAGTTACTGTTAACAAACTGTGGTTCTTTTGCTTCTATTTCAGCTTGTAGGAATCAGTGGATGGTTACTACAGAGAGCAATGACCTTATCCTTTCTTCCTCCCAATATTAGGAAGAACAAGGACTGTCAAGATGCTGTCTTATTTTTTGAAAAGTCTTTGAACTTTATTGTACACCTTTTTCCATGTTCAGGGCCTACTATGTTTTGGTATTATTTTAGGTGCTGAGTATTAAAAATGAGGCAAATATAGCCATTACTCCAAAGAAGTGAATGTCTAACAGACTAACAACCTGGGAATACATGAGACCTCTATTAAGGTTAATATAGAAAAACAATAATGCTGCAGAGTGAAACCTGCCCCTGAGATAAGGGGAAGAGGTAGCAAGAATAGAAGCATGACCCTTTACTACTACTTCTTTTGGCCAGAACGTCCTTTTTCATTTTTAAAGAAAATTATTCTAATAAAAATAGGATGGTAGTTTATATAGTAGAGTAGAAAATTCAATAAATGGACTCCTAATAGTCTAGTAATCTCTAAATTAATATAATAGAATTACAAAGGCAGGACATCCAACCAAAACTTTCATAGCCAGATTGATATTTTTGTTTATAAAGGAAAAAAAAATTCTTTATCTGTATGGTAAAGGCTGATCCATACTTAAGAGGCAAATCATATACCAAATATACATTTTCCAAAAAAAGTTATGTGTAACAGATTTATAAAAAAGTGATTCTGAAATAAAGATTATCAGTGTTTTTTTTGTTTTGTTTTTTTTTTTTTCAAGATGGGGTTTCACCCTGATGGCCAGGCTGGTCTTGAACTCCTGACCTCAGGTGATCCACCCAACTCAGCCACCCAAAGTGCTAGGATTACAGATGTGAGCCACTGCGCCCGGCGATTATCAGTGTTAGGTAACTACTCATCCTACAGTATCACTTAGGATTTTCATATGGCACATGTGCCCTAAAGATACTAAGTATCAACATCACTGATCATCAGAGACTACAATGAGGTATCATCTCACTCCAGTTAAAATGGCTTAAATCCAAAAGATAGGCAGTAAGAAATGCTGGCAAGGATGTGGAGAAAGGGAACCCTTGTACACTGTTGGTGGGAATGTAAATTAGTACAAACACTATAGGTAACAGTTTGGAGCTTCCTCACAAAACTAAAAATAGAGCTAAAATAAGATCCAGCAATCCCACTGCTGGGTATATACCCAAGAGAAAGGAACTCAGTGTATTGAATAGATATCTGCACTTCCATGTTTGTTGCAGCACTGTTCACAACAGCCATCATTTGGAATCAACCTAAGTGTCCATCAGCAGATGAATGGATAAAGAAAATGTGGTATCGGCCAGGTGTGGTAGTTCACACCTATAATCATAGCACTTTGGGAGGCCAAGACAGGAGGAATGCTTGAGCTCAGGAGTTCAAAACCAGCCTGGGCAACATAGCAAGACCCTTTCTCTATTAAAAAAAATTAATTATAGAAAGGGTACATATAAACAATAGAGTACTATTCAGCCATAAATAAGAATGAGATCCTGTCATTTGCAACAACATGGATGGAATTAGAGATCATTATGTTAAGTGAAATAAGCCAGGCACAGAAAGACAAACATTCTATGTTCTCACTTATTTATGGGATCTAAAAATCAAAACAATTGAACCTATGGAGACAGATAGTAAAAGGATGGTTATTAGAGGCTGGGAAGGGTAGTGGGGGGTTGTGGAAGAGGTGGGGATGGTCAATGGGTATAAAAAACTCCTTAGAATGAATAAGCCCTAATATTTGATAGCACAACAGGGTGACTATAGTCAATAGTACTAAACAAGTATAATTGGACTGTTTGTAACACAAAGGTTAAATGCTTGATGGGATGGATACCCCATTCTCCAAGATGTGATTATTATCCATTGCATATCTCTATCAAAATATCTCATGTACCCAGCCAGGCGCGGTGGCTCATGGCTGTAATCCCAGCACTTTGGAAGGCCGAGGTGAGTAGATTACTTGAAGCCATGAGTTCGAGACCAGCCTGGGCAACATGGCAAAACCCCGTCTCTAGTAAAAATAAAATAATTAGCTGGGCATGGTGGCACGCGCCTGTAGTCCCCAGAGTGAGAGTCTCAAAAAAAAAAAGTGTATGTAAAATATCTCATATACTCTGTAAATATATACACCTGCTATGTACCCACAAAAATTAGAAATTAAAAACGGATGCTAAGTATTTTTATTTTTTAATTTTTTTTTTATTGAGATGGAATCTCACTTTGTCGCCAGGCTGGAGTGCAGTGGTGCGATCTCAGCTCACTGCAACTCCCCTGCTCAGGTTCAAGCCTCTCATGTAGCTGGGACTGCAGGCATGCACCACTGTGTTTGGTTAATTTTTTTGTATCTTTAGTAGAGATGGGGTTTCGCCATGTTGGCCAGGCTGGTCTTGAACTCCTGACCTCAGGTGATCTGGCCACCTTTGCTCCCAAAGTGCTAGGATTACAGGTGTGAGCCACTGTGCCTGGTCTATGCTAAATATTTTTAAAGCATTATCATCTGTAGCTTTAAAAAAATTCTATTTTTCTCAACTGGCAGTTAAATACATTAATTAATTAATTAATTAATTAATTAATTTTGAGTAGGCTCTCACTTTTTACCCAGGTTGAGGGAAACCTCAAATTCTTGGGCTCAAGTGATCCTCCCACTTCAGCTTGCTGAGTAACTGGGAGTACAGGTGTACGCTATCACAACTGGCTAATTTTTTATGTTTTTGTAGAAACAGGGTTTTAGTTGCCTAGTCTGGTCTTGAACTCCTGGCTTCAAGCAATCCTCCTGCCTCAGCCTCCTAAAGTATTGGGATTATAAGCATGATCCACCATGCCCGGACAAAACACATTAGTTACAGAGAAGTAAACTGGTATTTTTTCCTTGAAGAGTAATGAAAGCTGGGATTTATGAAGCATTTTGATTAAGCTAACTTTTAAGTCTTTGCCAGTATTTAGATCCCTATCAAAAGGAAGACCAGAAGAGGATTCTACCCCGAATCTTTTAATATAGCATTACAAATTCAACTGTGGAATTAATTACCTTTTCTTCCTATCAGAATGACAGTGCTAGTCACAGCATTCACAGAGAGTCCAGTAATACTTTTGCAAAAGTACTCAAGAGGAAGGGAAGAAACAAGCGTTGCAGCCAAGTATTAGTTTCTTCTGCCCTCTGGTTTAATGTAACACCCATAGCTAAAAAAACCAGTTTTAGCCATGTAAGTGTATGATTGAGGACTGAAAAAAATATAAGACCACAGAAGAAGAAGCAGTTATCTCTTCCTGGGTTAATCCACTGGAAATTTTGGCTCATTTCCAAAGGTGGTAACATTGGAATCACATCTTTAAGCATAAGTAGAAGTTCATCAGCAGAAGGGGTGGGAGGGTACAAGGCAAGAGAAGAAGAAAACAGTATATTGAAAGTCATGGAGGGCCAGGTGTTGGGGTGCACACTTGTAATCCCAGCACTTTGGGAGGCTGAGGCAGAACTGCTTGAACTTGGGAGGCAGAGATTGCAGTAAGCCAAGATCATGCCACTGTATTCCAGCCTGGGTGACAGAGTGAGACTCCTTGGTACTTTTAAGAATCTCAAGTTTTTCAGAACAGCTGGGATAAATGGAATGGTGATGAAAGATGAGGCTGAAGTCAGACCACAAAGGTGTTTGTATTCCATGAGCAATGATTCTATCCTGAGATGTAGATTGCATTAACCACCAAGAGATTAAACACATAATCAAAGGTTGACTTCAGAAAGAGCATTTTTTGAGCTGTGTGGGAAGAATCAAAAAGGGGATGTGTGAAGAGACCAGTTTCCAGTTCTAGGAAATGATGAGATCCTGAACTAACGACAGGATGAATTTTAAAAGCCTTTAGAAGATAACATGAATGACTTTCAGTGAATGATTAGGATTAGAAATAAATGAAGAGATACAGGTAAGAAAAATGACTTAGGTTTCTAATTGGTCAATTGGGTAGGGCATAGGAAAAGGCAAGAAAAAGGTCAGCATGAAAGAGAAAAAAAATGGTGTGAGATTATTAAAAATGTATATGGTTATGCTGAATAGGCAGATGAAAATGTAAGACAGTATATTAAAATGGGGAGGCAGTGTAGAGAAGTGGTTAAAAGGGTAGCAATGAGCTGAAGAATAAATAATATATTAGGAGACAGAGATGGGGTTTTAGTCAATTTTTTCAAGAGGGTTAGCTGGGACAAATACCTAAAAATTAAAGTATAATGAGTAGGATGTCAAACTTTAAAATATTATAAAATTATGAGTATAAGAGAATAATAAAATAGTTTGAGAAGTACTAGAACAAGGAAGAGGATTAAAATCCATGAAAAGAAATGGAATTCAAAATGTTGAGCCAGTAAAATAAATTACTACCATTATACTACAGAAATCATTAAAATACTGACACATGCTCTGAAGTTTTAAAAATGAAGCACTGAGAAATTATCATTAGTCAATCCTCATACCTCTTTACTTCTCCTGAAAGGCACCCTTAGTATTTCTTCCTGCTGCTCCAACTGCCTCAGAGTGAGGGGCTTAAATGGCGATCCTGGCAGTGATTGACAAAATATGTCATTCACAGGAGATGCTCTGAACCTATTCAGTAAGAACAAAGCATTAAACCTATGCACAGAACACTTTAAAGCATGTGTGTATTTTATGTTTAAAAATATTAAATGCACATCCTACCTATATTTAGGATGACTGCACAAGAGTGGTGTCAAAATGACAACTTCATATTCACAAGTTGTAACTTCAGCTACTGAAAGAATTTCATGCTTAGATTCAGGATGACATATGTACATCACAGTACTTGATCTGGGCCGGTTCTGTTTCAAACTACAAGGTGTACCATTTCCCATTCCCACAGGATAGTATGGTGTCATCTGACCTTCGATATTTTTAGTGGGAATCTTAAAAAAAAGAGTATAAGACAGACTTTTCATTAGACATGGAGATGGGACTGAGGACGGGAGAGGAACTTATTATTCATAAAGGAAGAAAACTACATTTTACTTATTAACTGAAAGGTAACATTTCTATATCGTTAGTTCTCCCTCTAATATTATTTTGATTCATAAGTCTTTATTTGAGCAAATATGTAATTTCAGAGCTAGTTTAATACTGCAAAAAGATTACTATTTGGTGCCAAAATTAATATGGTAAATAAATGTACTTTTATATAAAAGACTACAAAATAATGATTAATATTAATTATTTTCACAGTTCTAAAGAAAGAGACTAAGATATCCCACAATAGGCTGTTAAAAAAAAAAAAAAAAAAAAAAAATCGGGCCGGGAGCGGTGGCTCACACCTATAATCCCAGCACTTTGGGAGGCCGAGGTGGGTGGCTCATTAGGTCAAGAGATCGAGACCATCCTGGTCAACATGGTGAAACCCTGTCTCTACTAAAAATACAAAAATTTAGCTGGGCATGGTGGTGCATGCCTGTAGTCCCAGCTACTCAGGAGGCTAAGGCAGGAGAATTGCTTGAACCCAAGAGGCGGAGGTTGCGGTGAGCCGAGATCACGCCATTGCACTCCAGCCTGGGTAACAAGAGCAAAACTCCGTCTCAAAAAAACAAGAAAAAAAAAAAAGGAAGAGACTAAGATAAAATATAAAAACTCACTATACTGGGCTACTTAGAGCTTTCTCCTCTAAACTCTCAGTGAATGGTTATGATTCTATAGGTCTGAAGGCTGAATTGCCAAAAAACAGGGCTGTATAGTGAAACATGATATTCTAAAACAGAAGTCTAGCCGGGCACGGTGACTCACGCCTGTAATCCCAGCACTTTGGGAGGCCAAGGCGGGTGGATCAAGAGGTCAAGAGATCGAGACCATCCTGGTCAACATGGTGAAACCCCGTCTCTACTAAAAATACAAAAAAAAAATTAGCTGGGCATGGTGGCGCGTGCCTGTAATCACAGCTACTCAGGAGGCTGAGGCAGGAGACTTGCCCGAACCCTGGAGGCGGAGGTTGCAGTGAGCCAAGATCGCACCATTGCACTCCAGCCTGGGTAACAAAAGTGAAACTCCGTCTCAAAAAAAATTAAAAAATAAATAAATAAATAAAACAGAAGTCTAAATACAGTACTGACAGGTTCATCAATCTGCTTGCTTTTCTTCCTCATTTTTAATGTTAACAGCACATATTATCCAGCATGTAAACTCCTATATAAATCTCTTCAAGGCCAGCAAAAGACAAATTTAAAAATTTTCATGGAATGAAGGAATAAAGGATAGAACCTGAGAAGACAAGGATCACTAAGAAGTTAGCTCCCATACTTTTCTCTACATAAACACAAGAAAAATCTACTATAAGAACTTAAAAAAGGCACTGTTAATAATATCTCCAAGCAAGCTCTTTGAAGGCAGGGATCTCATCTTATATCACTTTAGTACCCTGTTAGCTCTATGTCCAAAACCAGCAATAAATAAATGTTTTCAGGAAAAAATATCTTGAGATTTCTTTTTATGTATGTGATTTTTATGCTAGTATCTGAAATTATAAAATCCTGGGTTCAAATTCAAGCTTTAAATTTACTAGATTTATGACTTCGACTAAATTTCAGTTTTTGCCATTTGAAAAAGCAGAATAATAATATATGGGCATGTACTGCATAATGACATTTTGGTCAACAATGGACCTCATATATGACAGTGGCCCAATAAGTTTGTAATGGAGCATTTATAGAAATCTTATATATGGCATTTGATACTGGCATTGCAGTAGCAGAAATGACTGATACTCAGTAATGGTACCAAGACACTTGGTTTTCCATAGGAAAAAAATACAATAAAAATATACATACCATGTATGTTTGTGTAAGTATACTCTACTATGCTCGCACAATGATAAAATCACCTAACCAAATATTCTCAGAATGCATCTCCATTGCTAAGTGATTCATGACTGTGTATTCAAAGGTTTGGGGAGAATTAAACATGAGCTTTTGTTACATGTTCAGCAGTGTCTGGCTTATAAACTGGGGCTCAAAAAATAGTTTTCTTCCCTTACCCTTTTCTTCCTCTTCCTTTATCATTTCACAGTTTGAATTCCATCTTGCTATCCTCCAGAGTCACAGTAGATAACTATTTTAATCTCAAAGGTAGTCTGTAAAATTAAAATCTTTTAAAATGCTATGTGTGTCTATGCTTAGCTTATCAAGTCTCCCCAAAGCTACCTTTTTAAGTCATAGGCATCACTTTTAAGTAATTTTCAAGGCCTTTGTCATTTTACTTTACTTCTAAAAAAAGTATCATTATGATATTAAGCCATTTAATAGAAGATATTGTCTATCAATAAGTTTTAAACTCTATGAACATTTTTGGGATTTAAAAATTGTGATTAGGTTTCCTGAGGAATTATTCTTTTTAAACAATCCTATGTTACAGACATCATTTATCCATTCTTTCGATTAACATTATGAAGTTCCTACAATATATCTGGTACTCTGCTTTGCACTGTGGGATAAAGAAATAAAAGACAGTCCCTGCTTTTAAGATGCTTGCATTCTGGCAGATTGTTATTTATGTTATAGTTTATCTGTTTTGCCCACAGGAGATGGGGACCAAACAAGAGAAAAAAATTGCAAAACCTCTTATTATAATAGTTTCCAATGTTATACACAGGGAACCACTGTTAAGCATAGAATGATATAATACTACTATAGAATTTTTCCCAGACACATCAGTGATAGATTTATTTTCGTATAATCTTTTAAAAAAATTTTTTTTAAATTTTCATAAAATCTTAAGAGTAAATAGACCATAGTGTCTATTTTAAAATGAAAATTTTAAAAATTATTTTTGTATAATCTTAAGAGCAAATAGACCATAGTGTCTATTTACCATAGACACTATGGTCTATTTGCTCTTAAGATTATACAAAGATAATTTTCTCAGAAAAACAAATATACTGTAAAGGTTCTTTAACTCAATCCTTCGAGGTATTTGATAGATGAAGAATAAGAACATAAAGCTATATCCTGTCAGATAGGTTATATAAATTCATACCTCACTAACAATAAATGTTAAGAGTAAAAAATCAACATCTGTCACTTGCCTCATTTGATTTTTCCTTTTCTTCTGCTTCTCGTTCTGTGGAATATGAATAATACGGTTAAGTGTAAAGAATGAGCAGTGACATATGTAATACAAATGATTTAAGTTTTCAACCACCTTTGTAACTTTAAACTTCTTTCTAAAGAAGATTCAAAACACATAAGATTTTTATCTTACTACTTTAAAGCTAGTTTCCTTGAAATGGTTTTGTATGAAAGGACAGTCGCATTTGATCTTTACCTAGGAAATACTCTATTTCAGGCAGAAAACTGGCCACAAGAATTTTCTTTTGAGATACTTTTAATCTCAGTGAAAAATTTAATATTAAGTTAGTTGACAAATTTGAATACAGATTAATAAAATATTTCACAATTTGAGATATATATATATTTCCATATATAATAACTTTGCTTAAACCAAGCAGAAGACTAACACTATATGACACTAACATGCACCTGGCATCGTTTTCATTATTTTTTGCTCTGATAAATATTTTTTTTCTTATTTATTAGTAAAGTTTTTAGGTTGTACATGGTGGCTCATGCTCATGCATACAATCCCAGTACTTGGGAGGTTGGGGTGGGTGGATCCCCTGAGCCAGGAGTTTGAGACCAGCCTGGGCAACATGGTAAGATTCCATCTCTACAACAAACATGAAAATTAGTGGGCATGGTGGCATGTGCATGTGGTCCCAGCTACTTGGGGAGGCTGAGGCAGGAGGATCACTTGAGCTCAGGAGGTTGAAGCTGCAATGAGCTGTGTTCATGCCACTGCACTCCATCCAGCCTGGGTGACAAAGAGAGACTCTGTCTCAAAAAAAAAAAAAAAAAGAGAAAACCAAGTTTTCTTCAAAAGTTTTCTAAGGGACAGTTCAGAAACCTATTGCAGTATTTTAAAATTCACACAGTGTCCAAAAAAAAAATCTCTTAAATTACAACTTGAACATATATTTTAAACCAAATTCCCACATTACTGTCAAATCACTGGGTGGACACCAACCTTTTTCAAATAGAAGGTTCTTGGCCAACATATTCCCAAGGTAGTATTCATGAATATTTATTTTCTAATTGAAAAGCAAAATAAAAATACAGTAAGTATTTTGCAAAGACATTTTAAAGGATACAACTTTAAAACTATTTTTTTTATTATTTATTTATTTTTAAGATGGGGTTTCACCATGTTGGTCAGGCTGGTTTTGAACTCCCAACCTCAGGTGATCCGCCCGCCTTGGCCTCCAAAGTGTTTGGATTACAGGCGTGAGCCACCGCGCCCGGCCAAGTTTAAAACTATTAATCTCATTATTGAATTTCTCATCTAACAATGTTTCATAATATTATTTTGAAGAAAAACACACCTGACCAGTTTCTTTCTCTTCGTGGTACTGCCGAATGTGTTTTCCGTGACATACTTCATAAGTCCAGTAAGACTCAATCTAAGAAAGATGGATATATTTCAAACACAAAAGCCACATAACTCAGCTGAATTACTTTTTGATATATGAAGTAGCTGAGACTTCCCCCAAGATTTCGGAGTGAGCTTTCATTAAATGACACTTATAATTATGCCTCAGAAAAATGTGAAATTTCTGAAGTCTATTCATTATTTTTACTAATTAGTTATACGTGAGAATTCTGTGAAGGAAATAGGCCTAGAACACACCTGGGGTCTGTAATAATTACCTGACTTAGGGATAATTTTCTGTGTAGCTTAAAAAATAACAATTAGCATTTTAAACTAAAATACTATTACATACTTTCAGCCGGGTGCAGTAGCTCATGCCTGTAATCCCAGCACTTTGGGAGGCCAAGGTAGGCAGATCACTTGAGGCCAGGAGTTTGAGCCCCACCTGGCCAACATGGCAAAACTCTATCTCTACTAAAAAGTACAAAAAATTAGCGGGGTGTGGTGGCATGTGCATGTAATCCCAGCTACTTGCGAGGCTGAGGCAGGAAAATCACTTGAATCTGGGAGGTGGAGGTTGCAGTGAGCTGAGATCACGCTACTGCACTCCAACATGGGTGACAGAGTGAGACTGTGTCTCAAAAAACAGAAGAAGAAAACTTTATTTTGACCTAAAAAACATTCAAAACAGCTTGGTAAGTGATATAATTTACTACTGGTATTATTTGGTATCTGCTGCATACATTAGACAGGAATTTAAATAAATGAGACATTATTCATTTGACCCAGCAATCCCATTACTGGGTATATATCCAAAGGATTATAAATCGTTCTACTATAAGGACACATGCACACGAATGTTCACTGCAGCACTGTTTACAATAGCAAAGACCTGGAACCAACCCAGATGCCCACTGATGATAGACTGGACAGGGAAAATGTGGCACATATACACCATGGAATATTATGCAGCCATCAAAAACGATGAGTTCGTGTCCTTTGTAGGGACATGGATGAACCTGGAAACCATCATCCTCAGCAAACTGACACAAGAACACAAAATCAAACACCGCATGTTCTCACTCATAGGCGGATGTTGAACAATGAGAACACATGGACACAGGGAGGGGAGCACTACACACTGGGGTCTGTTGGGGGGAAACAGAGGAGGGACAGCAGGGGGTGGGACGTTTGGGAAAGATAGCATGGGGAGAAATGCCACATATAGGTGAAGGGGAGGAAGGCAGCAAATCACACTGCCACGTATGCACCTATGCAACAATCTTGCATGTTCTTCACATGTACCCCAAAACCTAAAATGCAATAAAAAAATAAAATAATAATAATAATAATAAAGATATTATTATGAAATAATTAGCTGGGCACAGTGGCTCATGCCTGTAATTCTAGCACTTTGAGAGGCTGAGGTGGGTGGATGGCTTGAGCTCAGGAGTTTGAGACTAGTCTGGGCAACATGGTAAAAAATCTTGTCTCTAAAAAAAGTACAAAAATTAGCTGGGCATGGTGGTGCTATGCTACTGGGGAGTCTGCGTTGGAGAATAGCTTGAGCCTGGGAGGTTGGGGCTTCAGTGAGTCGTGATCATGCCACCATACTCCAGCCTGGGTGACAGACCTTTTCTCAAAAATAAAAAAGAAATAACTTAGATTTATACCTAATTTAAAATCTGATACAATAGGAATAAAGAACCAAATACTGTATGTTCTCATTTATAAGTGGGAGCTAAACGGTGAGAACTCATGGACACAAAGAGGGGAATAACAGACACAAGGCCTTTTTGAGGACGGAGAATGGGAGGAGGGAGAGGATTAAAAAAAAAAAACTATTGGGTTCTATACTCATTACCTAGGTAACTAAATAATCTGTACACCAAACCCCTGTGACATGCCGTTTGCCTATATAACAATTCTGCACATGTAACCCTAAACCTAAAATAATAGTTAAAAAAAAACAAACCTGATACAACATAAAAAAGAAGAAATGCATGAGTATTTTCAAAGGTCTTTGGCTGTTGGTAATCTGTTGTCTAGTCATTTAGTAAACATTAAATACATACTCTGTAGGAACAACTGCTTTGTTTAAATAGTGGTTCCAAAAGCTCTCTTGGATTAGGGCCTTTATAATCCTTTTCTTCTTCCTAAGAAAGAATTAGAGTTTAATACTTACAATTTTTCTAGAACTTCACTCAACTTTGCTGTTTGGTTATTAACTCATTACTCAAATCACAAATGCTTAGAAATAAAAGAGAAAAAAAGTTAAAATGTTGAACAAGAGCCTCTGGTATGCCACTGCTTTCAAATGAACTGAAGTATAAAATACTGGAGCCATAGAATAATCTTTCATAGAGTTCATGCTTTCTTCTCTTAAAAAATGGTTTGTTAAAATGTACTTTTATTTTTCACAAGGCAAGAATGGAGGGAAAAAACGGTTTTTAAGTATCAGTCTCCTAACAATTCTTATAAACCTATTTCAGAATTTTTAAATGCTTATACCCAAACAAATTCTTAGCTATGAAAGCCTTAGAATAGCTGAATCTTATAGGAGATATTGGAAAGTTTTAACATACTTTTCAGTTTTTCTATTTTTTTACATTTCAGATTTGAAAGCCGTGTGTGTGTGTCTGTGTGTGCATCTCAAGGAGTCTTAAAATAGTGGTCTTAGATTTCAAATCTGAACAAAACCCAAGAAAGCACTGAGTTTAGTATTTCTATTTTACAGATCATGAAAATATTATTGAATTGGCTTAATGAATTTATTGAGTGGAGGAAGTGAGTTTCAAATTTCTTCAAGGTTCCACAGCTAGCTATAGCCTATACCTCAGCCTCCTGGCTCCTAGGCTGGTGTCCTTTCCATTTTACCATGCTGCCTCTCCTGTTTCATCTTGAAAGAAGTCATTGCCTTGAAGGATGGATAAGAGGCAGTTAGGGCATTTTAGGAGAAAGAAAAGGGCATGAACTAAGGTAGTGAGAAAGCATGAGGTACCCATAGACTTATTTATAAACAATTCTTTATTTAAAAAGTCACATATACATTTAAAAATTACACCTTGCTTTAAAACCCTAATTTCTATAAAGAGAGCAAGTGTGGAGTTACATTTTTATTTAAAACATTAATAATTCTTTGCTATTTTTTCTGAGATAAACTGCAAAATCAAAGAATTCAAGAATATTAAAAGTGATTAATATTTTTTATTTTTATTTTTTTTTAAAGACAGGGTTTCACCATGCTGGCCAGGCTGGTCTTGAACTCCTGACCTCAGGTGATCTGCCCGCCTCAGCCTCCCAAAGTGCTGAGATTACAGGCGTGAGCCACCACGCCCGGCAAAAGTGATTAATATTTTTATGCCAAAACAGGGTTATTGACAAATCTGTGATTCAATTTTACTTCAAAGTATGTACTTGCAATGTTTTAAATAAATATTTTTGGTGACAGGATTATCCATATATTTATAAAAACTTACCTCATCCCCACTTGTCACAAGGGGAAGTATGCATTTATATTTTTCTTTATCTGCAGTTGTCATGATGACATAATTATCTTCTTTATACAAAACTCCAGTTGTAGGCTGCAAATAGAACAAAAAATATACATTATATTCTTCTCCTGTGAAATTGTATCACACTGAATAACTTTAGTTCTAGCTGGAACAAAGATTCTTTAAACTAACATTTCAACATATGATTTTTTTTAAAGGGAGGGAAAATATTCTAATACACTAATAAGAATTTTAGATTCAGGGGGTACATGTACAGGTTTGTTATATGGATATATTGTATGATGATGAAGTCTGGGCTTCTAATATTCCTGTCACCCAAGCATTGAACATGATACCCTAGTATCTGATAGGTAGTTTGTCAGCCCTCCCTCTTTCCCCTCTTTTGGAATCTCCAGTATTAATAGTTCTCATCTTTGTGTATGTATTCAAGGCCTAGCTTTCTCTTATAAATGAAAACATACAGTATTTGGTTTTCAGTTTCTGTCTTAATTCACTTAGCATAATGACCTCCAAGCTGCCCTGTTGTTGTTGCAAAGGGCGTGCTTTCATTCTTTTTTGTGGCTTCATCTATATATTTATTAATCACAAGATGAAGACAATAAGCTTTATCCTGGTGTCTTAATAGGAAAAAAATGAAGAAAATAATGTTTGGAGTATAAAGAAAAAAGGAGGAATGCAATAGGCTGAAGTTAAAATAGTGATTATACTCAGTAGGGTGAGATGGGAGGATTGCTTTAGCCTAGGAGTTCAAGATCAGCCTGAGCAATATAGCAAGACCCTGTTACAAAAAAAAAGAAAAAAGAAAAAAAGAAAAAAAAGGTACTAAAAGGTGGCAATGAATGTTAATAGATACACCATCACTGAACATTTATTACTGCTATTAGCAATTACCATCTACATATAACAATCCACAGCACCTTACAAATGTACAGTACTCTCAGTTCTGTTGCATGGGACATGAAACTAATGTAATGTAGTATTTTTCATATTGGGAGAATGTATGAATTTATCCACAAATAATTCCTTTTAAAAGCAAAATTACTATAGATCCTCTGTGCTGACTTAACTTTTTTTTAGTATATATCAGGGGTCAGCAAACTTTTGTAAAGGGCCAGAGAGTAAACATTTTAGGCTTTGTGAGGCATATGGTCCGTTGTACCTCTGCCACTCTAGCAATAAAAGTACAAAAACAACATGTAAATAAACAGGTACTATGATGTTCTAATAAAACTTTATTTATAAAAATACGTGGTGGGACAGCACAATGGCTATAGTTTGCCTACTTTTGGCATATATTCGCAAAATTATCCATAAAGCTTTCTACACTATGAAACCAAACAAATTCACATTGGTTAATATGAGTCAACAGAATTTGAACAAACACTTCAACTAATACAACTGATATTATTTTAGTAAAACCAGATCTCTGCTTCCTGATAGCAGGAAATGTGATACTCATCTTATTAAGGCAGGTATTTCTGTGTTTTATGATATGTGTTCTATGATAATTCAATTCTCTCTTCATTTTCCTCTTATGGTACTGTGCAACTATGGTACTATTTGGCTATTTCTGGCAAGAAAAGAACCTCTTCTTATTAAGGACGTTTGTTCTATTCTCAATGTAACAATAACTTTTTTTTTTTTTTTTTGAGACAGGGTCTCTCACTAACCCAGGCTGAGTGCAGTGGCATGATCACAGCTCACTGCAGCCTGAACTCCTGGACTCCAGTGATCCTTCCACCTCAGCCTACCTAGTAGCTGGAACTACATGTATGTGCCACCATGCCCCGGTAATTTTTCTTTAGAGATGGGGTTTTGTCCTATTGCCCAGGTGAGTCTCAAACTCCTAGGGTCAAGTCATCTGCCAGCCTCTGTCTCCCAAAGTATTGGGATTACAGGCTTGAGCCACTCTCCTGCCTAACAACTCTTTACTATAATAAAACCAGTACTACTAGGCACCAAAGTAATCCTAAACACAAATGCAAATTACTGCATTTCCCCCAAGACACTAAAACAAAGCAGTAAGTACTAGCTGTATTAGCTCCAGGACAGTACTGTTTTAAGTGCTTTACATTCATTAACTCATTAATCCTCAAAACAAGCATTATATTCATTTTTACAGAAATGGACATTAAGGCCCAGGGCTTAAACAATTTGTCCAATATTAAAAAACCTAGAAGTAGCAGAGCCCAGAGAATTCAAACAGATTGGCTGCATATTCTGTGTGCTCTTAACTATTTTAACATATTTGAATCAACTTTTAAAAACTTTTTCTAGGTTACTATGTAGACTTGAATTATGGCCAAGGATATGTGTTTAAAAGGCCACTCTAAGTCAGATGTGCACCTGTAATCTCAGCTACTAAGAAGGCTGAGGCGGGAGAATTGCTTGAGTCCAGGAGTTTTGAGTCCAGCCTGGGCAACTTAGACTCCATCTCTCTTAAAAAAAAAAAAAAAAAAAAAAAAAAAATCATTACAGATGATGAGGAAATCAAAGAGATTTGAAAGTAAAAGTTGCAAAGCTAAACTTATGATAAAGGATTTCTTAGAAACATTTATTCAATTGTGCCAACAATTTGCTGCAAGATAACAACATTCGTAATTCCTTTCAAAATGGTCTCCAAAATGCTAACAATGTAAAAAGTAACTGCTTGTTTGGAACCACAGCAAAAAAGGGAAGACAATTCTTGATGCAATCATTTGTCTTTCATTAGTTTAGGAAAGGCTGCTTTCCCAATAAAATAGACCAAATAGCAATCCTACCTGAAAACTCTTTACTGAAACAGTGAGTCACTTATTGGGACCACAAGATGTATTTTTTAGCAACTTTTACTCTACTTTTTGGTAAGAGGAATTACTGAGAAAAAGTTAACCTTTTGTAATTTTTCTAAAAATTCTGATCTAAAACCAGAAGGATTCTGATTTTGTAAAACAGGTTCTTACTTTAAGAAAACAAAATATAATAAATTCTGAATGTACAGAATTATAGATAGTATAAAAAAACTTATTTTATGTAACAAGGTATTTTCAGTGTAAGAGGTAATTAGTGATTTGACATGAAGTCAGATCTTAGTAGTGATTTGACATAAAGTCAAATTTTAATATAATGAAACTAATCAGAGGTGCTGGGGTACTTTAAAAGTCAAGGAACTTAGTATCTTGGCATGAGAGGAATTCCTAGTGTTTGACATGGGTCTGGAGGAATTAAGATGGTTAGAGGATGAGAGAGAGAACTTCTGGTAGAGGCTATAAAATACACTTGATAGAACCTGTCAACGTATATGACATTCTATAAACCATGGAGTTGGTCAAAGAGTAGTGCTTGGGAAAATCTGTAAGTAAAATATATTCTATATTAACAACAGAAGTAGACAGAAAATTAGACTGATTTGTGGTTTAATTTGGTGAAATCCATGAACTCTATGAAGTAATGAATAATTGAATTGAACATAGCAACACAGAGATGATACTTCAGAAGGAAAATATATATACAAAAACAAAACTGAATGCTAAAAATCAATAAGCAAAGAATATCATAATTATTAACTAGTTAATGTAAACATTAAAACATTCACAAATTTTTTCAAGCGAGGTGGCTCACGCCTGTAATCCCAGCACTTTGGGAGGGCGAGGCCAGAGGATGCTTGTGACCAGGAGTTTGACGCCAGCATAAGCAACATAGGGAAACTCCATCTCCACCAAAACACACTAACAACCCTCATTTTACAGTTTTGGTGCCTAATACTTTCTCTAAGCAAATTTGAAAGCAAGATTGTAAATGATTATATATTGTTTTGATATATCTGAATGGGAAGATGATTTAAAGCAGGTAATTTTAAAGCTTAAAACAATTTAGACCTTCTAATCCAGTCTCTTCCAATTTCAGATGGTAGACAAAGGACCTTATCCTGTTTCATATAGCTGCTTATTAGTTAAATACAAACGTCCAACCAGCGGCCGGGCGCAGCGGCTCACGCTTGTAATCCCAACACTTTGGGAGGCTGAGATGGGCGGATCACTTGAGGTCAGGAGACCAGCCTAGCTGAAATGGTGAAACACCATCTCTACTAAAAATACAACAAATCAGCCAGGTATGGTGGCATACGCCTATAATCCCAGCTACTGGGGAGGCTGAGGCACAAAAATCGCTTGACCCTGAGAGGCAGAAGTTGCAGTGAGCCGAGATTTGCGCCATTGCGCTCCAGCCTGGGTGACACAGTGAGACTCCGTCACAAATAAACCAACAAACAAACACACACAGATGTCCAACCAACTGGCCTATTAAAAAAAAATGGCAGTGCCAGGTGAAAAGGGCAGTAGCTTCTTTTTTTTTTTTTGAGACTCTTTCCCTGTCACCCAGGCTGGAGTGCAGTGGCGTGATCTTGGATCACTGCAACTTCTGCCTCCCAGGTTCAAGTGATTCTCCTGCCTCAGCCTCCCAAGTAGCTGTAACTACAGGCATGAACCACCATGCCCAGCTAATTTTTGTATTTTTAGTAGAGCTGGGGTTTTGCCATGTTGCCTAGAATGGTCTCAAACTCCTGGCCTGAAGTGATCCACCCAGCTCAATCTCCCAAAATGTTGGGATTATAGGCGTGAGCCACAACACCCAGCCAATAGTTTCAGTTAAATGCATCAGCAAAGGGAAGCCTTAAGATTACAGAAGTATTTAAGAAAAAAAATCAGAAGACCAATGATAATGACTATTGTGGCTTATTTTTACATGAGGGACATAGGCCTTTTGCCAATTCATAGAACAACATCTCTAGATTTTTCGCAAAATAACACAGACTTAAAGAAAAAAAGCCAGATGCAATGGTGAGCAACTGTAGTCCTAACTGCTCAGGAGGCTAAGGGAGGAGGATCACTTGAGCCCAGGAGTTTGAGTCTGTAGTGAGCATGATCATGCGAATAAACACTTACTGTACTCCAGTCTTTAAAAAAAGAATATTTTTTGAAACAAAATTGTTAGATATGTGAAAGGCTGGTATAGCATGTGCTAAGACTGAAAAAAAATGGAATGACAATTTGGTAGTGATCTCTGAAAATGCTAGTTTTAGTCGCTAACTTATAGGTCAGTAGGTTTTCAGGACTGCATATCAGCATGTCTTTTTTAAATTAAAAAGAAACCCCACAGGTGCAAGAGTAAAAAATTTTAATGGGCTGGGTGCAGTGGCTCATGCCTGTAATCCCAGCACTTTGGGAGGCTGAAGAGGGCGATTCACAAGGTCAGGAATTCAAGACCAGCCTGGCCAATATGGTGAAACCCCATCTCTACTAAAAATACAAAAAAATTAGCTGGGCATGGTGGCATATGCCTGCAATCTCAGCTACTTGGGAGGCTAAGGCAGGAGAACTGATTGAACCCGGGAGGCAGGGGTTGCAGTGAGCCAAGACTGCGTCACTGCACTCCAGCCTGGATGACAGAGCAAGACTCCATCTCAAAAAAAAAAAATGTTAATGACGTAATTCTTCAAACATTTGCCATGTTCACTCCAAGTGTGCTCTTGGTATACAACAACAGAGATTAAAGTATTCTTATCCAAGCCTGCTAATGTTATATCTTGAACATTTAGATTTAGAACAAAATTTTATATCGATATTTTAATATATCGATATTTCATGGCATTAATACAAAGAGAAATTTGACTTCCCAGGAAAATATTTACTTAGATAAATTCAGAAACCATTGAACAACCAGAATGGGAGAACAAGGGCTGGAGAAACAAAATAGGTGTGAAAAATAAGCCAAGAAACTAATATTTGGTTCACGCATGTAATCCCAGCATTTTGGGAGGCTGAGGCAGGAGGACTGCTTGAGCTCAGGAGTTCGAGATCAGCCTGGGCAACAAAGTGAGCCCCTGCCTCAAGGAAAAAAAAATTAGGTAGGAGTGGTGGGGTTTGCCTATAGTCCCAGCTACTAGGAGACTGAGGCAGGGGATCTTTTGAGCCCAGGAGGTTGAGGCTACAGTCAGTGGCAACAGTGCCACTGCACTTTAGGCTGGGCAACAGCCTGAGACCTTGTCACAAAAAACAAACAAAAACAAAAAAACCCAAACCAAGCCTAAAACCCCCTAACATTTGCAAATAGAAAGTTATGTGGTAATAACATCAATTAACTTGATGCATCTTCTTTTGACATCATAGTTATCCCTTACTGTTTCAATAAAATGATAATAAAACAATATAATAAAGTATCCCAAGTTGAATGCTTAAAGATAATTGGAATAAAAAGTGAAAAAAAATTGCTTTTTCTGGGACTTCAATATAAAATAAACAAGTTAATTAGTACACGGTTAAGAGTCATAAGAGTACAATTTTTATAGACCTGCAATAGGCACACGTGGACAGGAAGACTTTTCAGCAGTCCACTCCCCCAAAATTTTCATTTCCGTGAGGTTATAAATATGTTCTTCACTATAGAAAAACTCAACTTAAAAATTCATGTTCTAGGGACTCAAACAGCAGTCGTAATACATGAAAACTGCAAAGGATATTCTGCATAAAGGGTCGTTAACATCTCACAGGCCAAACAGCCCTCTCAGAAACAACACTGAAAGGAAAAGGTTCCCTGGGTGCTGTGCGTTTGCGTATGTCCATATGTGTATACAAAAGAGGGAGAACGAACACGAGAGAGGGAACTCGAGTCTGAAGTACTGTGGTGTGGGCAGGGTGCTGCATAATACTGAAGGAAATAAGTCTGCTGGTGGAGAAAGACGCACAATTAATTTTCCAAAAGGAAGATGCGTAGGTGCACCTGACGTTATTCTATAAAAGATGCTTCTGCAGGGTGGGAGTGTTGGGAAGTAAGGTCTAGTGCGACAGAATTAAAAAGGTGGAGAGCAGGTGATCGCTGGATCCCTAACGCTCAGCAAGGGGCACGCATCCACATAGTGTGGGAACGAATGAATGAATGAACGCGGGGTAAAAGCAGCTTAGGCTTGGGGAAGGTAAGAGTCTGCAGAGAAGGTCTTGGGGAGAAAAAGCAAAGAAAACCGAGGGAAGAGGCCGAACCCTCAGTGTCAGGAGAATGGGTGGCTTCAGAGTTCGTGAAAGCACTGACCAGAGAGAACTCGGTGCCGGGCCAGTTGACTCGGAAAGGGATGTCATCGCTGAGCGGAGGGAGCGCTCGGCCGCCGCCGGACGCTTCCAGGAGGCCGCAGAGGACCAATAACACCGGCCCGGCAGGGACCAGACCCCGTACGCCGCCGCCTCCTTCCTCCATCCTCCGCCGCCGCTTTCTCCAGCCACCGCCACAATCTCCTCTGCTGGAGGAGGAGAGGAGGAGGAGGTGGAGGAGGAGGAGGAGGCGGCGGGACTATTAAGTGCCCGGGTGGCCCGGGCCCAACCGCCGCCACGTCTCCTTCCGGAGAGCCCGGCAACGCAGCATCCGCCCCCTTGAGCCTCTTGTCACAGCTTCCGGGGCAGACAACATATCAACATCCGGGGGCTGCGGAGCCGTCCGCCTACGGGAGCCGGGACGTTGGCTGCGCTTCACTCATTTTCGGACCACAGCAGCGTCGCGGTTGGGATCGAAAGCTGCGGCCTTCTGGGACGCAGCACTAGGAGACCCGGCCTCGGACCAGCCTTTTCGGCGTAGAAGCCGCAGCACTGCAAGCCGGTAAGTCACGGCGGCGGCGGCCGCTTCCTGAAGCCACTCGCGCTGTTCTCCAGTGGGCGGGCAGAGGTTTGGCCCACACGGAGTGATAGCGCGAAGAAGACGGTGTGAACCGTGCGGGTGCGGGTCCTTAGATGAGAAAATTCGAAGTAGCAGTGACACGTGAGAAGCGGCCGTGTTCCTGACTGACCTGCCTTCTCGCTGCTTTTTTTCTTCTTTTTCTCCTCATTTGGCATTTGTATACTTCATCTTTCCCGCCTGAAGCTTCTCTCCACCTCTTGTGCTGTAGACCGTGGGCATCTCGTTACTTAACAGCTTCTGAGTAACGCAGGGCAGTTTGTTCAGCCACTGCAACTCTGTCAGGGGAAAGCTGGGGTGAGGAAGCCCGCCATCTCCCACTAGCAGAATACTGCGTGCCTCGGAATTTGACATGGCGGGAGACTCATGGAATGGGCGGCTAGAAATCACAACCCAACATTTCTACCCCAAGTGGGGCTCCTCCATCTCTAGAGTGAAGTTTTGGGATATTGGTTTATCGAGGAAGCCGATAAGGTTCCTTATGTGAGGTTCAGCGCCAGATGAATGTGGGGTTATGAACCGTCACGTCTGACTGCATCCCAAAATTAGACAAAAAGTTTTGGTTCCCTACCCCCTCTTTAGAAAAAAATGCCCTTGTCCGTTTTGATCTCCAATATGAGGGACATACAATGTTGGCTTTAGAGCAATTACCGTTCTCTTCCTGCGAGGTGGGAAAAGCTAGAAAGTCTTGCTAGATCTGTTAAAGACTGGTCGCCCCCCCATTCCTCAGATTTGAACCAAATCAAAAAGCAGGAACAGTCTCATTTTCCATCTTTAAAAATTTCTTCTTAAGATAAGGAATCCACAATATCAAAGAAAATAACTTTGTTCAGAATTGTTGTTCGCTAATTATATGCTAATTATATTCAGCATTTCTTATTAATGCTTAATGTGTGCCAGACCACTGGGAATTTTCTTATTGTTGTTGTTGTTGTTGTTTTTGAGACGGAGTTTTGCTCTTGTTACCCAGGCTGGAGTGCAATGGCGCAATCTCGGCTCACCGCAACCTCCGCCTCCTGGGTTCAGGCAATTCTCCTGCCTCAGCCTCCTGAGTAGCTGGGATTACAGGCATGCGCCACCATGCCCAGCTAATTTTTTGTATTTTTAGTAGAGACGGGATTTCACCATGTTGACCAGGATGGTCTCGATCTCTTGACCTCATGATCCACCCGCCTCGGCCTCCCAAAGTGCTGGGATTACAGGCGTGAGCCACCGCACCCGGCCTCTTGTTATTTATTTTGAGACAGAGACTCGCTCTGTCACCCAGGCTGGAGTGCAGAGACATCATCTCTGCTCACTGCAACCTCCGCCTCCCGAGTTCAAGGAATACTTTTTTCTCAGCCTGACTAGTAGCTGGGATTACGGGTGCGCACCACCACACCCTAATTTTTGTAATTTTAGTAGAGATAGGGTTTCACCATATTAGCCAGGCTGGTCTCGAACTCCTGACCTCGGGTGATCCCTCCGCCTCAGCCTCCCAAAGTACTGGGATTACAGGCCTGAGCCACTGTGCCTGGCCCCACTGGGATTGGTAAAATGGCAAATAAATGAGTTTCTGTCTTCAGTCTCTCAGTCTAGCCGGGGAGATTGTACAAACAACTGCAAACTATTGTGGTAGTAATAACAGTTAACTTTTTTTTTTTTTAAAGCATTTATTCTGTGCTAAGCATTATTCTAAGTACTAGACTAAGTGCTAGTCCAAGTCATGAAGGAAAAGAGATGTATTTGACTAAATAAAAATGTAAACTTTTTGTGAGGTCCTGTTTTAGCAGTTAGGGCTATAGTGATTGAATCTGTGCTCAGTAGAACTGATGTTCAAGTAAGAGGGGGACTTATATAAGTAAAATAATTTCTGGTATTGGTAAGTGCTGCAAAGACACTAAGGTTATGTGAAAAAGAATACCTGTGGGACATGTTGCTTTTGGTAGGTAGGTCAGAGGAGACTTCCGTGAGGAAGTGTCACTTGAGCTGTGACTTGAATGATCAAAGAAGGGAGCCACGCACCAGGCAGAGGCCCTGAGTCAGGAATGAGCTTGATGTGTTGGAATGACAGAAAGAAGGCCAGTGTGGCTGGAGTGTAAGAGGAAAGTGGTAGAAGAAGTTTGAGAGGCAGAAAGAGGCCAGGGAGACACAGCTCTGTAGGCAGGAGAGTGGACAGGACCTGATGTACATTTGTGAAGATCATTGTGGCTGCTTTGTGGAAAATTGATTATTGCGGGTGTTGTGGGTTGAATTGTGTTCCCCAAAAGGATATGTTTAAGTCCTGTCTCCTAGAACCTGTGTCAACTTACTTGGCATAGGGTCTTTGCAGATATTCAAGTTAAGACGAGGTCATACTCAATCAGAGGGTTCCTTAATCCAATGACTGATACCTTTATAAGAAGAGGGAAATTTGGATACAGATGGACACACAGGGAGAATGCCATACCATGAAGGAGGAGGCAGACGTTGGAGGGATGTGTCTGTAAACCAAAGATTGCCAGTAATCACCACAAGCTAGGAAGAGGCAAGGAAGAATCCTTCCCTAGAGGTTTCAGAGAGAGCATGGCCCTGCTGATATCTTGATTTCCGACTTCCGGTTTTTAGAAATGAGAGACAATTTATGTTGCATAAGCAGCTCCATTTGTGGTAATTTGTTACAGCAGCCCCAAGAAGGTAATAGAGGGTGAAAACCAAAAAGTATGTAAGAAAAGTCTCAACCAATTTAGAAGTTTATTTTGTCAAGGTTAAGGACATGTCAGTGATACAGCCCCAGGAGGTCCTGACAACATGTGCACAAAGTGGTCAGGCTACAGCTTGGGTTTTACACATTTTAAGGAGCCATAAGACATCAATCAATACAAGTCTTCTATGCTTTATTTATATGTTGATTCTTAAACATTGAAAACCTATAAACTGCTGGGCGCGGTAGCTCCTGCCTGTAATCCCAGCACTTCTGGAGGCTAAGGTGGGTGGATTACCTGAGGTTAGGAGTTTGAGACCAGCCTGACCAACATGGAGAAACCCTGTCTCTACAAAACATACAAAATTAGCCGAGCATGGTGGCGCATGCCTGTAATCCTAGCTACTTGGGAGGCTGAGGCAGGAGAATTGCTTGAACTCCGGGAGGCAGAGGTTGCGTGAGCCGAGATTTCGCCATTGTACTCCAGCCTGGGCAACAAGAGCAAAACTCTGTCTCAAAAAAGAAAAGAAAAGAAAAGAAAACCCATAAACTACCATGCAAGCATCATGTACTATAAAACCAGGAAGTGTGATTGAATCTGCAGTGAAAAAATGTAATTCTACCTCTGCTAATGAAGATATCCTATTAGCTTCCTAATAATGGTACTGTATTTGCTTAAATGAATTCATTTTGCTCCTGAAGCTCTATTTCCAGGTCTCACACATGTAATTTAGACTAGTTGCATACCTGTTTTCTGAGATTCCTTTGTATCATCTCTGGGTTAGGTCTACCGCTTTATATATTCTATACCCTCATTTGTCACAGATTTTCTTCCCACCTTGTTGGGGTATAACTAATTTCAAGCAATTTTTTCAGAAAGGATTAAACAGTTAATTTAATTTCCATAGGCTTCATATGTCTGAATCCCTTTACCTTGCCTGCTTATTTAATTGATAGCTTGCAAATAGACTTAGTCCACAATCATTTTGTTTTTCTCAAAACTTTGAAGACATTCTGTTGCTTTTTAGCGTCTAGTGTATCTGATGACAAGTCTAATGCCGGTTTCTTTCTTTTGCAGGTATCATACTATTTTCTCTGGAAGATTTTATTAGACTCTTTATCATTGGTTGTGTGATATTTTATGAGAGTGTTTCTAGGTGGTCAGTCTTTTTTTCGTTCATCCTTCTTGGCACTCTGAGTCCTGTTTTTCACTTCTGGGAAATTTTCTTCAATTATTTCTTTAATTATCTTCTTACATTTTCTCTATTCTGTTCAGAATTTAGATAGATTCTTCCAAATACATTTAGGTAGAGTCTTCCAAATACAGAGGAAAAGATAAAAAGAAAATACATGTAATATGAAGGATCAATCCAAGAGGTCCATTTCCTTTCAATTCTTTTCACTTTCTATTTTCAGTGGTTGTGCTTTATATATATATATATATATTTTAATTTTTAAAATTTATTTTTATTTTTATTGCACTTTAGGTTCTGCGGTACATGTGCAAAACATGCAGGATTGTTGCATAGGTACATACATGGCAATGTTGTTTGCTGCCACCATCCCCCCGTCACCTATATCTGGCATTTCTCCGCCTATTATCCCTCCCCAGCCTCCCTACCCACTGCTGTCCCTCCCCTATTCCCCACCAACAGACCCCAGTGTGTGATGCTCCGCTCCCTGTGTCCATGTGTTCTTATTGTTCAACACACGTCTATGAGTGAGAACATGCAGTGTTTTTGTGTTCTTGTGTCAGTTTGCTGAGAATGGTGGTTTCCAGATTCATCCATGTCCCTACAAAGGACACAAACTCATCGTTTTTGATGGCTGCATAGTATTCCATGGTGTATATGTGCCACATTTTCCTTGTCCAGTCTATCATCGATGGGCATTTGGGTTGGTTCCAGGTCTTTGCTATTGTAAACAGTGCCACAGTGAACATATGTGTGCATGTGTCTTTATAATAGAATGATTTATAATCCTTTGGATATATACCAGTAATAGGATTGCTGGGTCATATGGAATTTCTATTTCTAGGTCCTTGAGGAATTGCCACACTGTCTTCCACAATGGTTGAACTAATTTACACTCCTACCAGCAGTGTAAAAGTGTTTCTATTTCTCCACATCCTCTCCAGCATCTGTTGTCTCCAGATTTCGTAATGATCGCCATTCTAACTGGCGTGAGATGGTATCTCAGTGTGGTTTTGATTTGCATTTCTCTAATGACCAGTGGTGATGAGCATTTTTTCATATGTTTTTTGGCCTCATAAATGTCTTCTTTTGAAAAGTATCCGTTCATGTCCTTTGCCCACTTTTGAATGGGTTTGTTTTTTTTCTTGTAAATCTGTTTTAGTTCTTTGTAGATTCTGGATATTAACCCTTTGTCAGATGGGTAGATTGCAAAACTTTTTTCCTATTCTGTTGGTTGCCAGTTCACGCTAATGATAGTTTCTTTTGCTGTACAGAAGCTCTGGAGTTTAATTAGATCTCATTTGTCTATTTTGGCTTTTGCCGATGCTTTTAGTGTTTTAGTCATGAAGTCCTTGCCTATGCTTATGTCCTGAATGGTTTTGCCTAGGTTTTCTTCTAGGGTTTGTATGGTGTTAGACCTTATGTTTAAGTCTTTAATCCATCTGGAGTTAATTTTAGTGTAAGGTGTTAGGAAGGGGTCCAGTTTCTGCTTTCTGCACATGGCTAGCCAGTTTTCCCAACACCATTTATTAAACAGGGAATCCTTTCCCCATTCCTTGTTTTTGTCAGGTTTGTCAAAGATCAGATGGTTGTAGATGTGTGATGTTGCCTCTGAGGCCTCTGTTCTGTTCCTTTGGTCTATATCTCTGTTTTGGTACCAGTACCATGCTGTTTTGATTACTGTAGCCTTGTAGTATAGTTTGAAGTCAGGTAGCATGATGCCTTCAGCTTTGTTCTTTTTGCTTAGAATTGTCTTGGCTGTGCGGGCTCTCTTTTGGTTCCATATGAAGTTTAAGGTGGTTTTTTTCTAGTTCTGTGAAGAGGTTCATAGGTAGCTTTATGGGGATAGCATTGAATCTATGAATTACTTTGGGCATTATGGCCATTTTCACAATATTGATTCTTCCTAACTATGAGCATGGAATGTTTTTCCATCTGTTTGTGTCCTCTCTTATTTCATTGAGCAGTGGTTTGTAGTTCTCCTTGAAGAGTTCCTTTACATCCTTTGTTAGTTGTATTCCTAGGTATTTTATTCTCTTTGTAGCAATTGTGAATGGTAGTTTGTTCTTGATTTGGCTCTCTTTAAATCTGTTGTTGGTGTATAGAAATGTTTGTGATTTCTGCACATTGATTTTGTATCCTGAGACTTTGCTGAAGTTGCTTGTCAGTTTCAGGAGATTTTGGGCTGAGACGATGGGGTCTTCTAAATATACAATCATGTTGTCTGCAAATAAAGACAGTTTGATTTGCTCCTTCCCTAATTGAATATGCTTTATTTCTTTTTCTTGCCTGATTGCTCTGGCCAGAACTTCTAATACTATACTGAGTAGGAGTGGTGAGAGAGGGCATCCTTATCTAGTGCCTGATTTCAAAGGGAATGCTTCCAGTTTTTGCCCATTCAGTATGATATTGGCCATGGGTTTGTCGCAAATAGCTTTTATTATTTTGAGATACGTTCTGTCGATACCTAGTTTATTGAGAGATTTTAGCATAAAGGGCTGTTGAATTTTGTCAAAGGCCTTCTCTGCATCAGTTGAGATAATCATGTGGTTTTTGTCTTTGGTTCTGTTTATGTGGTGGATTACGTTTATAGACTTATATGTTGAACCAGCCTTGCATCCCCGGGATGAAGCCTACTTGATCATGATGGATAAGCTTTTTGATGTGCTGTTGCAATTGGTTGGCCAGTGTTTTATTGAAGATTTTTGCATCTATGTTCATCATGGATATTGGCCTGAAGTTTTCTTTTTTTGTTGAGTCTCTGCCAGGTTTTGTTATCAGGATGATGTTGGTCTCATAAAATGATTTGGGAAGGATTCCCTCTTTTTGGATTGTTTGGAATAGTTTCAGGAGTGGTACCAACTCCTGTTTGTATGTCTGGTAGAATTCGGCTGTGAACCCATAGTTTCAGGAGTGGTACCAACTCCTGTTTGTATGTCTGGTAGAATTCGGCTGTGAACTCATCTGGACCTGGGCTTGCTTTGGTTGGTAGGCTGTTAATTGCTGCCTCAACTTCAGCCCTTGTTATTGGTCTATCCAGGATTTCAGCTTCTTCCTGGTTCAGGCTTGGGAGGGTGCAAGTGTCCAGGAATTTATCCATTTCTTGCAGGTTTACTGGTTTGTGTGCATAGAGTTGTTTGTGGCAATCTCTGATGGTAGTTTATATTTCTGTGGAATCAGTGGTGATATCCCCTTTATCGTTTTTTATTGTATCTATTTGATTTTTCTCTCTTTTCTTTTTTATTAATCTGGCTAGCAGTCTATTTTGTTGATCTTTTCAAAAAACCAGTTCCTGGATTTATTGATTTTTTAGAAGGGTTTTTTGTGTGTCTATCCTTCAGTTCTGCTCTGATCTTAGTTATTTCTTGTCTTCTGCTAGATTTTGAGGTTTTTCATCTTGCTTCTCTAGCTCTTTCAATTTTGCTGATAGGATATCAATTTTAGATCTTGCCTTGTTTCTCATGTGGGCATTTATTGCTATAAATTTTCCTCTAGATACTGCTTTAAATGTGTCCCAGAGATTCTAGTACATTGTGTCTTCGTTCTCATTGGTTTCGAAGAACATCTTTATTTCTGCCTTCATTTCATTGTTTATCCAGTCAATATTCAAGAGCCTGTTGTTCAGTTTCCATGAAGTTGTGCAGTTCTGAGCTAGTTTCTTAATCCTGAGTTCTAATTTAATTGCACTGTGGTCTGAGAGACTGTTTGTTATGATTTCCATTCTTTTGCATTTGCTGAGGAGTGATTTATTTCCAATTGTGTGGTCAATTTTAGAGTAGGTGTGATGTGGTGCTGAGAATGTATATTCTGTGGATTTGGGGTGGAGAGTTCTGTATTAGGTTGGCTTGGTCTAGATCTGAATTCAAGTCCTGGATATCCTTGTTTATTTTCTGTCTCATTGATCTGTCTAATATTGACAGTGGCGTGTTAAAGTCTCCCACTATTATTGTGTGGGAGTCTAAGTCTCTTTATAGATCATTAAGAACTTGCTTTATGTACCTGGGTGCTCCTGTATTGGGTGCATATATATTTAGGATCGTTAGCTCCTCTTGTTGCATTGATCCTTTTACCATTATGTAATGCCCTTCTTTGTCTCTTTTGATCTTTCTTGGTTTAAAGTCTATTTTATCATAGACTAGGATTGCTACCCCTGCTTTTTTTTGCTCTCCATTTGCTTGGTAAATCTTCCTCTGTCCCTTTATCTTGAGCCTATGTGTGTCCTTGCATGTGAGATTGGTTTCCTGGATACAGCACACCAATGGCTTTTGACTTTTTATCCAATTTGCCAGTCTGTGTCTTTTAATTGGGGCATTTAGCCCATTTACATTTAAGGTTAATATTGTTAGAAAAGAAAAAAAAAAGGTTAATACTGTTATGTGTGAATTTGATCCTGCCATTTTGATGCTAGCTGGTTGTTTTGCCCGTTAGTTGATGCAGTTTCTTGTGTCGATGCTTTTTACCATTTGGTACGTTTTTGGAGTGGCTGGTACTGGTTGTTCCTTTCTATGTTTAGTGCTTCTTTTAGGAGCTCTTGTAAGGCAGACATGGTGGTGGTGAAATCTCTGAGCAATTGCTTGTTGATAAAGGATTTTATTTCTCCTTCGCTTATGAGGCTTAGTTTGGCTGGATATGAAATTCTAGATTTAAAGTTCTTTTCCTTAAGGATGTTGACTGTTGGCCCCCATTCTCTTCTGGCTTGTAGAGTTTCTGTCGAGAGATCCACAGTGAGTCTGATGGGCTTCCCTTTGTGGGTAACCTGACCTTTCTCTCTAGCTGCCCTTAGCATTTTTTCCTTCATTTCAACCCTGGTGAATCTCAAAATTTATGTGCCTTGGGGTTGCTCTTCTTGAGGATTATCTCTTTGGTGTTCTCTGTATTTCCTGGACTTGAATATTGGCCTGCCTTGCTAGGTTGGGGAAGTTCTCCTGGATAATCTCCTGAAGAGTGTTTTCCAGCTTGAATTCATTCTCTCTGTCACATTCAGGTACACCTATCAAACGTAGATTAGGTCTTTTCACATAGCCCCGTATTTCTTGGAGGCTTTGTTCATTTCTTTTCACTCTTTTTTCTCCATCTTGCCTTCTCATTTTATTTCATTGAGTTGGTCTTCAATCTCCGATATCCTTTCTCTGCTTGGTTGATTCGGCTATTGAAACTTGTATATGCTTCGTGAAGTTTTCGTGTTGTGTTTTTTAGCTCCATTAAGTCATTTATATTCTCTGAGCTGTTTATTTTTGTTAGCATTTCGTCAAACCTTTTTTCAAGGTTCTTAAGTTTCTTTGCATTGGGTTAGAACATGTTCTTTTAGCTCAGAGAAGTTTGTTATTACCCACCTTCTGAAGCCTATTTCTGTCATCAGACTCATTCTCTATCCAGCTTTGTTCCTTTGCTGGTGATGAGTTTTGATCCCTTGGAGAAGGAGAGGTGTTCTGGTTTTTTATGTTTTCATCCTTTTTGCACTGGTTTCTTCCCATCTTAGTGGCTTTATCTACCCGTGGTCTTTGTGGTTGGTGACTTTTGGATGGGTTCTCTGAGTGGATGTCCTCTTTGTTGATGATGAAGTTATTTCTTTCTGTTTTTTAGTTTTCCTTCTAACAGGCCCCTCTGCTGTAGGACTGCTGGAGATCCACTCCAATCCCTGCTTGCCTGGGGATCACCTGCGGCAGCTGCAGAACAGTAAGGGTTGCCGCCAGTTTCTTCTTCTGTTATCTTCGTCCCAGAAGGATACCTGTCAGATGTCAGCCTGAGCTCTCTCCTTTATGAGATGATTCTTTGGATATACGGTGGTCAGGGAGCTGCTTGAGGAGACATGTCTGTCCCTTATAGGAGCTCAGGTGCTGAGCTGTGAGCTCCGTTCTGTTCAGAGCTGCTGGGCAGGTACGTTTAAGTCTGTTGCAGCGGAACCCATAACTGCCTTTTTTCCCAGGTGCTCTGTCCTGGGAAGGTGAGGCTTTATTTATAAGTTCCCGACATGCTGCTGCCTTTTTTCAGAGCTGCCCTGCCCAGCAAGGAGGTAGCCTAGTCACAGTCTGCCAGCAGAGGCATCGCTGAACTGTCATGGGCTCTGCCCAGCTGCTGTGTGAACTTTCTTGTGTGTTTTTTTTTTTTTTTTTAAGACAGGGTTTCACCATGTTGGTCAGGCCGGTCTTGAACTCCTGACCTCAGGTGGTCTGCCCGCCTTGGCCTCCAAAGTGTTTGGATTACAGGCGTGAGCCACCACACCCGGCCACGGTTTTGTTTATAGAGGTATAGTCAGAACTGCCTCAGTTATGGCGGACTGCCTCAGTAATGGCAGATTGCCTTGGTAATGGCAGACTGCCTTGGTGATGGTGGACTGCCTTGGTAATGGCGGACGCCCTTCCCCCAACAGCGCTGGGCCCTCCTGGGTCCAGCTGCAGTTGCTGTGAAACTCTCAGTCCAGAGCGTTTCAGATTGCTGGTCTTTGTTGGGGTGGGACCCGTCGAGCCAGATCACCTGGCTCCCTGTTTCAGCCCCCTTTTTTTCAGTTGAATGGGCGGCTCTGTCTCTCAGACGTTCCAGGTGCCAGTTGAAACGGCCACCCAGATTTGTGTGAGTTTTTGTGCGGAGACCCACTGTGCTGGCTGAAACAGCCATGCTGGAAACTCATGGTGCTTTTCAGCCCAGGAATCTCCTGGTCTGTGGGCAGTAATAACTTGTTTGGAAATGCAGTGTTCACTCACCCTCTGCATTGTTCTTGCTGGGAACTGCACTCCAGAGCTGTTCCAATTTGGCCATCTTGGATCTAT
The DNA here is from genome assembly GCF_030222135.1 of Aotus nancymaae. Classification (NCBI taxonomy): domain Eukaryota; kingdom Metazoa; phylum Chordata; class Mammalia; order Primates; family Aotidae; genus Aotus; species Aotus nancymaae. The sequence goes on along the minus strand of NW_026988471.1, from coordinate 52,602,263 downwards.
TCCCTCCGGTTGTGCTTTTTTCGTTTCTAGTTACTGGTTTCTGATGAATGAATTGTTCTCATGACATGAATTTCTTTGAGGATAACAGTTATAATTATTAAATATTTTTCTCCCATTCCTGGAAATAGCTCTACTTCTTTCAGGTCAGTTATTTTCATCCTTTTCTGTTGTGCTTTTCCTTAAAAAAAATTATTGAGCTCGAAGTGAGTAGGATTTAGCTGTTGGGTCTCACTTTAGGGTCCTTGAGTGAAATGCAAGAGATGAGTTACCTCTTTCCTTCTCTCTTTCTACCCTTTACCCAAATAACAAATGTTTTGTTATGGAACATGAAGGTGTTCAAATGCTTCCAGAGTAGACTGTTAAATTAAAAACAGCAACAATAGCAAAATAGATGTGTTTGTAGCCAGAAACAAATACTGTTGCTGCCAGGTTTTTTGTGTGTAAAGAGCTGTGGTAAAAAGTTTGGCTTGCTCTTTCATGTAAATATTATAATAATTCTGATTCTAGTCCTATATCCTTCCTCCGCTTCTTTGTCTAAGATTGGTACCTCTCCAGGCTCTGCTGGCAAGAATGTCTTCTACATTGCTATAGCCTTCTTATGCATGCATATATGTTTGTTCTGGACTGCAGTTTTCTCTGCACTGGCTTAATCCTTAATATAATCCGCCTGCTTTCTCTTCCAGAATGAATGAATGCATTTCAGTGGGATTTTGTCAGGAAGCAAAGGAAAATGTATGTGCTTAGTTTGCCTTACACAGAGTGAGTAATTCACTGGTATTTGTTGTTGTTTTTTTTTTTTTGAGACAGGGTCTTGCTTTGTCACCCAGGCTGGAGTGCAGTTGCATGATCACTGATCACTGCCACCTCAACCTCTGGGGTTCAAGCGATCCTCCCATCACATCAGCCTCCTGAGTAGCTGGGACTACAGATGTGCACCACCATGCCTAACTAATTTTTTAATTTTTTGAATTCTTGGCTTCCCAGAGTGTTGGGATTACAGGTGTGAGCCATGGCACTTAGCTAGTATTTGTTGAATAAATCAATGCTGTTGAGAAAATTGGTCAAAGCATCCTGTTGTTTGAAAAGAATATTATGGCTGTAGGATATAGGTAATTAGGTCAATTTTTTAAATCCTAATTTAAGAAGTCCTATTTTGTTCTGTTTTAGGAAAGAATCTCAGTGGGGTTAAAGCCTACCAATGGAGGTACAAAATGAGATAACTACCATCTCTCAGTTTTTTTTTTTTTTGCTGGAGGAAGGAGACTGGACCTCATTTTGTTGCCTAGGCTAGAGTGCAGTGGCATGATCTTGGCTCACTGTAGCCTCAACCTCCTGGGCTAACGTTACCCTCCCACCTCAACCTCCTGAGTAGCTGGGACTACAGGCGTGTGCCACCACACTTGGCTTTTTTTTTTTTTTTTTTTTTGTATTTTTTGTAAGAGACTGGGTTTTGCCATGTTGCCTAGGCTGGTCTTGAACTCCTGGGCTCAAGTGATCTGTTCCCTCAAGCCTCCCAAAGTGCTGGGATTACAGGTGTGAGCCACTGTGCCCAGCTGTTTTTTTGTGTGTATTTTTAAGTTATAGGCCTTAATTTCATTTTGTTCCTATTCAGTGCTTAGCACAGTGCCTAGTGTGTTGTAAATAATCAATAATGGTACTGCATTTGTTTTACTTAAACTCTGCCTCTCATTTTCATCATCTTAGAAAATGAGGATTAAATGAGTTAATATACGTAAAGCACTTGGAATAATATCTAGCATATAGTAAGTGCTACATAAGTGTAACTATTATTCTCTGACCCATGAACATCTTTTTATTTTTTCTTTGAAGCTTTCTCTGATTCTGCTAGTTTAAATTAGTAACTTGCCTTTCTGTATTCTGGTTATATTTTATGTATTTGTTATTAGCTTTAGAGACAGAGTATTGCTCTGTTGTCCAGGCTGAAGTGCAGGGGCATGATGATAGCTCACTGCAGCCTTAAACTTCTGAAGAGATCCTTCTGCTTCAGTCTCCAGAGTAACTAGGACTGCAGACATGTGCCACTATGCCCAACTAATTTTTACATTTTTGTAGCATATGATCTCACTATATTGCCCAGACTGGTCTCAAACTACTGACTTCAAGTGATCCTCTTGCTGTGTCCTCCCAAATTGCTGAGATTACAGTCATGAGCACCATACCCATCCCTCTGCTTGTATTTTATATCACATCTTTTATGTTAAATGACATAGCTTGCTTTGTGTGTGTGTTTTTCCACCAAATATGATTCTTGATAGCTGGGACCTATCTTACTTATTTTGGTTGTCTTAGTACATTAGTCATTGCTTGTCACATATCATTAGTTCCATCATTTGAGCTAAGTCTTAAAGAATGAGGAGGGTGGTGTGATTGGAGCACAAAGGGCAGGGGAGTACATCAATGGGAAGTGAAATTTGACAAACACTGATACCAGATTGATCAGATTGTAAGTAGCTGAATGCCAGATTAAAGGATTTGAATTCTTTTATATACAGTGGGAAGGCATCTTTGATTACTGACCTTAGTTCTATATTTTAGGAAAGTAATTCTGAGTGCAGAATAGAGCATGTATTAGAAAGAGGAAAAGAGATTGGAAACAAGAATATGTAAGAAACTGGCTCTCGATGCATTATAAGGCTTTTTAGTTGAGAATCTTTCAGCATGTAACCTTTTACTATCATGTAACCTTTTAAGCCTTATCCCAAAATGGCTTCAGGGCTTCCTTGCTAACTTTGTTTTGACTTTGTTAAAAGAAAAACTTTAGACAAAATGAACTTGTCAGAATTTGTGTGTTAAAGGATTCATGAATCGGGTGGCACCCAAAACTAGAAGAGGTTCAGGGAACTCTGTTTTAACAGTGTAAGCAGGCCAGGCGCGGTGGCTCAAGCCTGTAATCCCAGCACTTTGGGAGGCCGAGGCGGGTGGATCACGAGGTCAAGAGATCGAGACCATCCTGGTCAACATGGTGAAACCCCGTCTCTACTAAAAATACAAACATTAGCTGGGTATGGTGGCGTGTGCCTGTAATCCCAGCTACTTAGGAGGCTGAGGCAGGAGAATTGCCTGAACCCAGGAGGCGGAGGTTGTGGTGAGCCGAGATCACGCCATTGCACTCCAGCCTGGGTAACAAGAGCGAAACTCCGTCTCAAAAAAAAAAAAAAAAAAAAAAAAAAAACAGTGTAAGCAGCAGACCTTTGCAGGCTGAATGTGGAAGCAAAGTAAAGAAATTACTTGATTGGGCTGGGCATGGTGGCTCACACCTGTAATCCTAGCACTTTGGGAGGCTGAGGTAGGCAGATCACTTGAGCTCAGGAGTTCAAGACCAGCCTGGGCAACATGGTGAAACTCCATATCTACAAAAATACAAAAATTACCCAGGCATATTGGCGCATCCAGTTGTTCCAGCTACTTGGGAGACTGAGGTAGGAGGATTGTTTAAGCCTGAGAGGTTGAGGCTGCAGTGAGCTGTGTTTGCACCACCGCACTCCAGGCTGGGCAACCAACAGACTGAGACCTTGTCTCAAAAAAAAATTACTTGATTGGCATAGCTACTTGTTTGTCTTATTTGGGTACAATCTGGCAGAAAGTTGCTCATTAGAGAATAGTTGTTGGTTTCTGATTGATGAAAATTAAGTTCTGATATCCTGTGGATTGGGAGGAAATATTTGCAAGCCATATGTGTGATAAGGGGTTAAAATTCAGAATATAAAAAGAACTCAAATTAACTCTACAGAAAGAATACAAATAATCCAGTTAAAAAATGGGCAAGGAACCTATATAGACATTTCTAAAAGAAGACATACAAATGGCCAACAGATACATGAAAAAATACTTAACATTACTAATCATCGGGAAATGCAAATTAAAACCACAATGAGATATCACCCCATATGTGTCAGAATGGAATGGCTATTATCAAACAAATGAAAGATAAGTGTTGGTGAGGATGTGGAGAAAGGGGAACCTTTGTACACTGTTAATGACAATGTAAATTAGTGCAGCCATTGTGGAAAATAATGGAGGTTCCTCAAAAAACTAAAAATAGAATTACCATATGATCCAGCAATCCCGCTTCTGGGTATTTACCTAAAAGATTGGAAATCCATATGTTGATAGCCAAGATATATGATCAATCTAAGTGTCCTTCAACAGATGGATGGATAAAGAAAAATGTGGTATACATACGCAGTGGAAGTATTTCGTTCAGCCTTAAAAATGAAAGAAACTTTGTCATTGGCAACAACATGGATGGATTGGAGAACATTAAGCTAAATTGAGATAAGCCAGGTACAGACAGACAAACACCATATGAGCTTACTTATATATTTAATCTAAAACTGTTGAACTAAAAGAAGCAGAGAGTAGAGCAGTGGTTACCAGGAGTAGGGGGAGGCCATGGGGGAATGGGGAGATGATAGTCAAAGGGGAGGAATTTTTTCTTTGAGATATGTTGCACAGCATGAGGAATATAGTGACTGATAATGTATACTTTATACTTGCTAAGAGTAAATTTCAAAAGTTTTCACTACAAAAAATAAGTATTTGAGGTGATGGATATGTTAACTAGATTGATTTAATTATTCCACATCTTATTCATAAATCATAACATCACTTTGTACCCCATAAATACATACATATAATTTGTCAATTTATAATTAAAAAATAAAAAACAAAGATTAAGATTTGTTTTACCGTTTACATTGGACTTCAATTTGCTTATATAGGAACCCAGAGTGCTGGAACTATCTCAGCCTAATGGCCTTACAATGAAAGATTGCTTATACTTTTTTTTTTTTAAGGCAAGAATCTTTCTCTGTTGCCCAGCTCACTGGGCTGCAGTGAGCTCACAGTCTCAACTCATTGCAGCCTCCGCCTCCTGGGTTCAAGCAGTTCTCCTGCCTTAGCCTCTTAAGCAGCTGGGACTATAGGTGCCTGCCATCATGCCTGGCTAATTTTTTATATTTTTAGTTGAGATGGGGTTTCACCATATTGGTCAGGCTGGTCTTGAACTCCTGACCTCAGGTGATCCACCCACCTTGGCCTTCCAAAGTTCTGGGATTACAGGCATGAGCCACCACACCTGGCCAAGATTGCTTACACTTTTAAAGAAATGTTATATGTATATATACACACACACACACACACACACACACATATATATATTTAGTAAAACAAAGGGTAAAATTTAATATTTAAAAAGGCACAAACGCATTTTGTACATATTGTGGAAATACCATCTATTTCCTTTAAAAGCTTATAAATTGATATGAGTATCATAAACCTGTTTTTTTTTTTTCCTGAACTGTTTTTCAACATTTAATGTATATTATTTGCAGGGAGGTAATGTGGGACCAAATTTTCTGGTTGGGAAAGGAGACGAGTACTGGTTTTAGTACACTAAGTTTCCATGTTTGTGTAGCACAACTGGAGGTGCCTTCATGTAACAGACATATGAAGAGGTTGAGAGAATAGACTGGAGTTTGGAAGCTATCCAAGTAGAAATGGTAATTGAAGCCTAGGATTGCTCAGTTTGTGTATCTGATAAAGAACAGTTTAAGAATTATAATTGGAAACACAAAGAAATGTTTTTCTCTTTGACCTTAGTGACATGGGATGCTTGATCACTAGTGTCTGATGCACCAGAGTAGCATGAAAATTGAAATCTTTGGGTTCAGTCAGGAAGTGGTCATTGGAGACTTGATACTATAATGACTGGGTGGTATGGTAGAGTAAAGTTGAATTGGAAAGGGATTAAAATGAGTTGATAAGGAAGTGAAGCACTATGTGGTTAAAAAATTTCTGTGAAGAATAAGAAAGCTGGAAGAAAACAAGAAATTGTAGGATTAGAGGTGGGTTTTCCAGTTATAGAGTGTGTACATGTGTAGGCGAATCATTTATAAAGAGGAGGCTCAGTACAATTAAGTAAAACAACCAAGAAAATGAAACAAATATAATATTTTAGAACGGTAAAATGAACCATAAGAATGAAAAGCCCCTGAAATCCAATAAGGCTAATTTTCATCATATAAATTTGACATACAGAAGAAGAATTTTAGTACTGTAGTTGTCTTTGGAATAGTTAAAATTCTTCGATATAGTAGTTACAGGATTACAAAATCTTAGAGTCTCTAATATATGCCAACAGTGAATTCAAGGTTTTATTTTATTTTTTTTGAGACAGGGGCTTGTTCTGTTGCCCAGCCTGGAGTGCAGTGGTGTGATCATGGCTCACTGCAGTCTCGAACTCCTGGATTCAGGCAATACTTCTGCCTCAGCCTCCTGAGAAGCTGGGCCTACAGGTGCATGCCACCACACCTGGCTAATTTTTAAATTTTTTATAGAGACAGGGTCCTGCTACATTTCCGTGGCTGGTCTCTAGCTCCTAGCCTGAAGTGATCCTCCCTTCATGGCATCCCAAAGTGCTATGATTACAGGTATGAGCCACTACACTGGCCAAATTCACAGTTTTAGAAATCCATAGAAATAGATTGCTAAGAGAAAAACAAAAACAAATAAAAAAATAGATTGCTAAAAGCTGAATAAATTAATACAGAATGTAGTCAGTATTTTTGCTGAGAAAAGATAGGCATGATAGGAACATTTGATAGTAATGTTTAACGTGATGTGATTAAAAGGAATTTTAAAGCACATTTGTCATCTGATTGTCTGGAAAGAAAGAACCAGGGATGGTAAATGATAAATATGATGTTTACATTGATATTCACAACGACCCATGATGTAAGGATATGCACTTACTCATTGAGAGAGTATTCTCCAAAGTTGTAATCTACAAACAAAATCTATGTATGGAACAGAGAAATCTAATATAATGGAATGTATTAGATTTCTGGAAAATGTTTGAAAAATATCTGATAGACCAAATACAGTTCTGGCATGATTGTAATCATTAGGAATCTTGAAAAGAGAAACTGAACCCATGATACTCTGAATATGTGTTATAAAGTAATTTTAAATAATATTTATTGACTTTATCAGTCATTATGTAATGTTTTACCTATATTAAAAGTAAATAGGCACTTTCAAGATGTATAATAATATACATTTCAGGTACTTGATTAGAAAATTAAAAATTTTCCCATTTAAGATGAATGCATATCAATAGACAATGGTCAGACTTTTAAAATCAGTCACAGTGAAATGAGTCATGTTCATGCTTTTAAATATTCTGAGTTGACATCATCATAATCTTTGTTTCCCTAAATGACAACTTTATGTATGTAGATAGTGGCATCTAGATGCCTACAGTTCTTGGTAAATTGAAGAGTGAATGTATTGTTTGGGAGTGGGGAAAAGTATTATAATAGTGGTCTGGAGTAGGAGTACAAAGATCAACTTTTAAAAATTTAATCCGAGATTTAAAAGAAAATTTTAGTTTCTTTTCTAAATGTAGGGTTCACACTTACACTTTTCTTGAATTCCTAAAACTGAATACCTACCTAATATTTCTACTGCGAAGAATGAGAATCTGAGTTTTGTGTTGTATGTAATTAGAGCAAGAGAGAAAATGTTTTGAAAATGAGATCTGAGGGCTGTAAAGAGACTTGAGCTTTGCTAAGAAAATGAAAACATACTCTTAAGTAATTTGGTACGACAGTTGTTTCTTTCTAGCTTGGAGGCTCCAAACCCCAGCTTCTGATAACTAGAATTTAACTTTTCCATTTTAGTCAGGTTTCTCCCCATCCTAAGGAAAATGAATATCCCTTCCCTCGGCTGTTTGGAACACAATCTGCCTGTAAATGATGATGGTATACCACGTGTATATTCACAAATCTCCTAGTTTAACTTCTAAGTAAGCCTAGAAAGATGTATAAATGGTGATCCCAAAGTAATCCCTCCCTCTTAGTATTTTGCAAGCTAGTTATTAAATGATAATCACTTTGGGGAATCACACACTCCTTTGGACTTTGTAAAATGAAAAACTAGATCTCTGCATTGACTGACATGATTCTGAGCATGTCAGTCTTGGATAGGCTTGTTATATTTGTGGGAATATATACACATCTGTCAAAATTAACTCTAACATCTTTATGTAACCAGTTATATATTATTTCATTATACAAATGAAACTAATCATTAATCTTGTTTAATCTTGTTTACCTTCTGAAAAAACAAGCAGGGTAGTGAGAGTAGTTCATTTCAGATGGATTATAGAAGAATCCTGTGCTCCAAAGTTAGAGCAATGTGGATTTCAGCCATTTGTTAGATGTGTAACTGAGTGCAAGTTACCATGGAAACAAGCTAGAGGAATTATGCAGAAAATAAGGACCTATGCCTCCATATGTAAAGTGCCTAGCACATCCTTATGAGATATTCATTAATAAATTGAGCACCCTTTCTGTTTTACAGGACAAGTAAAATGCCTTCTAGAAAACTAATATTTAAAATGGTGGAAGATATTTAAAGTAGTTACATAGCTGAGTAAATTACTAAGTAAGATGTTATTAAATAGGAAAACATGAAAAGGATATGTAGGACAGCTTTATGTGAAAAAACTTCTATATTAATTATTAATCATGCCTGGGTTTAAGGAGCTTTTAGTAAGTATCATATTAAATTTAGTTTTATACTGAAGTTTTTATGGTGAAAGATTCTAAAGAGATTATATGTCCTATTGAGAAAGAAATAACCTATAATCAGGAATAACCTGAATAGTTTGAATCAAAGTTTAATTCTATGTGAGTTAATAACTTGTTTCCTAGTTGAGTAGCAGCATACACCCAATTGATACTCTTCTTTGGATGACAAGATAAAAGAAAGAAAAAGAAAGTTATGTACAAATAATCAGGTAATGCCACTTCTTACTAAAAAAAAAAAGATACAATCTATACATGTAAGAAAATGGCACTTGTATCCTATAAATTTATACAAATAAAAAATTATGATTCTAGGAGGTGCTTGCTCTTGGCTTCTGCCAGAGGTTACACTTCCCAACTTGTGGGATGGCCAGACTGACTGCAGGCTGTAAAATAAATGAATGAATAAATATATATATACACAAATATATATATATACACACACACACACAAATATATATATATATAATATACATACATATATATATCTTGAGAGAGAGAAAGACACAAAGAATTCCAAAAGCTGTTTTAAAAACTAAACTTTCATTATGTATGCCATTAGCTTGTAGTATCAGAAAGTGCATTTTTTTCAGTTTTGGTATAAGATTAATACAAAGTGAATGACAGACTACATCATTAGTGATCATAATTTGTATAATGTAATTTGTGCTTTAGTGAGTTATTTTCCATACAGTAAAATGCCTTTATTTAAAAAAGAAGAGGTACAGTACATTATAATTCCAAGGAAATTTTTATATTAAAAGAATGCCAATTTTTGGCTTAAAACTGAAAAGTTTTCATTTAATACCTAAATAACAAGGAAATTCACAATTAAGGCTGAAATACTATTCATATTACTGTGTATTTCAATCATGTTATTTTAAGCTTGTATATTTTAAACCATGGTTATGGAATTGTATAGGAATATATTGAAGGCATAACCTTATATTTAATGAACTTTTGGTTTAATTCTTTAGAAATTCAAAATAGTATTGGGATATGAAACAACAGGATTATTGTTATTCTGATAAAAACCAGACTGAACTGAGTCCTTCACTGTATTTTTCTGAAGAACTCACTTCTAATGAGTAAGTGTTCAATAGCATAAAGTTAGGAAATATTTATGTTATTAAAATTTGAATTTTTCTTTCACTGTATCCCAATCTTTTGAATATATGTGTTTCAGGACATTTCCAATTAAACTATAAGTTTAGATAAAAAATAGGATCTTTAAACATATTTCCAAATCATATTGCCATTGCGAACTGAAGTTAATTCTCTGCAGGCTAAAAGCTCTGCTTGTTTAGAAAAGTCAATGATTAGTTCTTCATATGCAATTGAAATTCTGTTTCCCTTCTTCACGTTCCTTTACTAATTTTTCCAAAGCGAAAAGATGCTCATCTGCTTCTTCTGGCACAAGATTCCTAATAGAATTTGCAAGTTCAAAAAGATATTCTGTATTTCTTCCACTTGGACCAGCTGCATTAAAAATTTGTTCAGCAATGTCTTCCAGAGGTGCAGGACCAAGATAGTTAGGATTATCACATGTTCCAATATACAACAATACACTGAATGGTTTAGTTGTGGTATCTTTTGGATAAAAAATGACTGTTGTGGTTCTGTAGCCTCCTTTCTCTCTGAAGTCAAGGTATGCTTTTACTTCTTCTTCCTTTCCTACTGGCAATCTGTAAGCAACACCCCAAACACATCCCTGTTGAAAAATGAAAAGAATATACTAGTATTTATAAGGCTAATTAAAATAGGTGATGATAGGTTGTGATCTAAGAGAGTATCTCATATATTCTTTTTTTTTTTTTTTTTTTTAATTGAAATGGAGTCTTGCTCTATTGCCCAGGCTGGAGTGCAGTGGCGTGATCCTGGCTCACTGCAATCTCTACCTCCTGGGTTCAAGCAGTTCCCCCGCCTCAGCCTCCCGAGTAGCTGGGATTACAGGCATGCGCCACCATGCCTGGCTAATTTTTGTATTTTTAGTAGAGATGGGGTTTCACCATGTTGTCCAGGCTGGTCTTGAACTCCTGACCTCAGGTGATCCGCCCACCTTGGCCTCCCAAAGTGCTGAAATACAGGCGTGAGCTAACACGCCTGGCCGAGAGTACCTCATATATTCTTTTCTGTTTGTTTGTTTTTGAGACTAAGTCTTGTCTGTTGCCCAGGCTATGGTGCAGTGGCACGATCTTGGCTCACCACAATCTTAGCCGCCCAAGTTCAAGTGATTCCCCTGCCTCAGCCTCCGAGTAACTGGGGTTGGGATTACAGGAACTCATCACCATGTCCAGCTAAGTTTTGTATTTTTAGTAAAGAAGGGGTTTTGTCCTGTTGACTAGGCTGGTCTCGAACTCCTGATCTCAAGTAATCCGCCCACCTTGGCCTCCCAGTGTGCTAGGATTATAGGTGTGAGTCATCATGCCTGGCTGTATCTTGTATATTCTTTTTTTGTGGGGGGAGCTCTAGTACTTGCCATGTATCTCATATATTCTTAAAAGTCAGCCGGACATGGTGGCTCACGCCTGTAATCCCAGCAGTTTGGGAGGCCAAAGCGGGTGGATCACAAGGTCAGGAGTTCAAGCCTGGCCAAGATGGTGAAACTCTGTCTCTACTAAAAATACAAATTTTAGCCAGGCATGGCAGCAGGCACCTGTAATCCTAGCTACTCGGGAGCCTTAGGCAGGAGAACTGCTTGAACCCCTGGCGGCAGATGCTGCAGTGAACCAAGATCGTGCCACTACACTCCAGCCTGGGTGATAGAGTGAGACTCTATCTCAAAAAAAAAAAAAAGTCAATACAGTTTTTCTTCACTTAAAGTGCACAGAGCAACATACCAAACAATAAAGGAAATAGGCCGAGGCGGGCAGATCACGAGGTCAAGAGATCAAGACCATCCTGGCCAACATGGTGAAACCCCGTCTCTACTAAAAATACAAAAAATTAGCCCGGCGTGGTGGTGCCTGCCTGTAGTCCCAGTTACTTGGGAGGCTGAGGCAGAAGAATTGCTTGAAACCGGAAAACGGAAGTTGCAATGAGCTGGGATCGCGCCACTGCACTCCAGCCTGGCAACAGAACGAGACTCTGTCTCAAAAAAGAAAAAAAAAAAGAAATAAAGGAAATAAGCATTTTAAAATCTCTATTGTGAATAATTTCTTTGTATCATAGGCACAGCAAGATATTTTATCTTATTTTTTTTTAAATTTGGTCTTTTTCTTTAATAATGGGACTGAAAGGAAAACTACCAGGTTTTCACTTGATCATTAAAAAATTATATAGAAACAAAGTGCCATTTGTTTATTAACTGTTTAATTAGGAGTTATGAGTTAACAATTTGAAGCTCTTTTTTATAGATGCTTTTCATAGTATCAATTATGAAAGCATTTCCTAATCTACACCATTATTTATCTACCATTACTAACTGCTTGATTTTTGCTTATTAAAGTCCTTTCCAAAGTTAACATTTCACAATATAAAATTCTGAATTTGTACCCCAATAAAATGATTGAAAATATTTAAGAAACTGAGGATTGTTGGTTACATAAAACTTTCTGGTGCTCCCAACTAGTTTTAAAAACACAGGTGCTACTGGGGCCTACTAGAGGGTAGAGGGTGGGAGGAGGGAGAGGATCTGGAAGAACAACTAATGGATACTAGGCTTAATATTTATACCTGGGTGATGAAATAATCTGTACAACAAACCCCCATGACATGTTTACCTAGGTAATAAACCTGCACATCCTGCACATGTACTCCTGAACTTAAAAGTTAAAAACAAAAAACACAAAACACGACTCAACAGGTGCTATTGATACTATTAAGCAAGCAAGAAAAAAGGAATTCCTGACTTAGATTTCTGCTGAATATGAGACTCCTAGAAAAAGTGAAGAGAGCTTTTAAGGGTTCCATTTAATTCTTGGTGGCAGTCGGGCTGTCTGGCAGGTATTTTCATTCATGTTAAAGGGGACCACAAAATTCTTAGTTAAACTTGTTTTTAAAACAACCCACAAGGCCGGGCGCGGTGGCTCACGCCTGTAATCCCAACACTTTGGGAAGCCGAGGCGGGGGGATCGCGAGGTCAAGAGGTCGAGACCATCCTGGCCAACATGGTGAAACCCCGTACCTACTAAAAATAAAAAAATTAGCTGGGCATTTGGCATGCGCCTGTAGTCCCGGTTACTCGAGAGGCTGAGGCGGAAGAATCGCTTGAACCCAGGAGGTGGAGGTTGCAGTGAGCCAAGACTGCTCCACTGTGCTCCAGCCTGGCGACAGAGCAAGACTCTGTCTCAAAAAAAAAAAGCCCACAAAAACGAGACTACATGCCATTTGTTTGTACTTCGTTGTCTACCTTGCATCCTACATTCTGACTTTTCTTATTGGCCTCATTTTCCACAAACACACACAAAAAAACCCCACAAATACAGAAAAGAATTCTAAATTGTCTTAGTTCAAATTGTAGTTCAAATTGGGTAGGGTAGTTCAAATTGTCTGTGACAATTGTTAATAAAATTAAAACTGAGAAACATCTCAACATTTTATAAAATTAAAATTATACAAAAAAGAATATTTATACCATACCGCAGGATCTTCAATAAGAGTCACAACTCTTCCAGGCTGTTTTAAAAAAGGTAAAAAAAAAAAAAAAAAAAATTCTGAATTAATAAAGTTCATTAAGTAGCTGGCCATTAGCAACATTTTTGACATGGAATATTTGAACTATATTTGCCCATAAGAAGCACTATTTCTTAAGCATACTTATTTTTTATGATAAAGCTAAGAGAATCTACCTTATCTAGACTGTGTTGGCCTTTTAAATATTTCCATCAATTTATACATATTATGTATATTATGTTCACTTACATGAATATATTGGAAAACATACCAGTGACTAAGGGTCATCTAAAATGAAAGGCAAATGGAAACAGTAATGATAAATATACTGGTTTTCCCCTTAGGAAAAAGTAATGTTATATATATATACCTCTGCCTCCTGGGTTCAAGTGATTCTCCTGCCTCAGCCTCCCGAGTAACTGGGATTACAGGCATGCACTACCACACCCAGCTCATTTTTTGTATTTTTAGTAGAGATGGGGTTTCACCATATTGGTCAGGTTGGTCTCGAACTCCCGACCTCACGATTTGCCCACCTTGGCCTCCCAAAGTGCTGGGATTACAGGTATGAGCCACCGTGCCCAGCCATAATGTTATATTTTTATTTTATTTTTAATTTTTTAATTTTTTGAGTTGTAGTTTCACTCTTGTTGCCTAGGCTGGAGTGCAATGATGAGATCTCGGCTCACTGCAACCTCCAACTCCCCAGTTCAAGTGATTCTCTTATCTCAGCCTTACGAGTAGCTGGGATAACAGGTGCCCGCCATCACATCTAGCTAATTTTTATATTTTTAGTAGAGACAGGGGTTTCACCATGTTGGCCAGGCTGATATCGAACTCCTGACCTTAGGTGATCCACCTTCCTTGGCCTCCCAAAGTGCTGGGGTTACAGGCGTGAGCCACCATGCCTGGCCTTTAGTTTTATTAGGGAAAAAAAAAATGACATCAAGCGTGCTTTCCTATGGGGAAGTGGCTTTCAAACTTTTAGTGTAGATCAAAATGACCCAGAGGGCTTGACGAACACATTGTTAGGCCATACATACCTCCAGAGTTTCTGATTCTGTAGGTCTGGAGCTGTCTTAAGAATTTGTGTTTATAACAACTTTCCTGCCGATTCCAGAAATTGTTTGGGGGCTTATACTTTAAGAACCACCGCTACCAGGGTATATTAAGATGTTTTAAGTGCGAGGGAATGAATGATTTATAATTCTGAGTTACGAAGTGTTCTCACCTTTCTGTATTTAGTAATGGGTACTTCAAGGCAGGCATTCCTTTTACATTCATATATGAACTTTATATTAGAACTGGCCTATTTGTGTAGTTCTTATATGGGACAGTCAGACCAACTGTGTTCTAGGCAATTTTATTTTTTTTGGTTTTAACACAGCTCAATTAACAGTTATATGGAAAGCTTCACTTTTTACTATTCAACTTGAGGTTGAAATGAGATATTATCAAGCCAAAACAAATTTTGTTTGTTCTTCCATTTCAAAGACTGATAAAACAGTCTTTGTTTATAAATGGAAAGCCTTAGAGAAAGTCCAGACTTGGAATGCTCCATAATTTAAGGCACAGAGGTGACTTACATCAGTGCCTGCAAGCTTTTTTTAAAAATAATATTTGTCCACATAGTACCAAAGGCTGTATATGTACTAATACCTGAACATCATTCATGGGAATGCTAAGTCGTAAGCTACAGTTTTACCTACTTGTATGTCCAGTGTCTGGCACATAGTGACCGTGAATCTTTCAGGCATTTGTGTCATCTTTGTTGATATTTCCTACTAGTCTTTAGATAATTCATAATCGTGGAACACATGGGATTTTGGATTATCATTTCTCATTTAATTTTCCTGTTAGTCTTCTCATACATTTTAATAGGGATAATATTGTATCATTGATGAACTATAAACATTTGTGTGTCTTCGACATTTAGATTTCTGACTTGTTTTTAAGATAATGCTATAATGAGGGTACATGTATTGGTGAGGGTCAAGTAGATATTGCCATAGTACTTTCAATTTCAGAGTGAATTAGAAGTTATTTACTGAATACCTACTCTGTGCTGTGGAGAAGAAGAAATCTTGATTCTTGCTTCCAGTAGCTTGTATTGTCATTCTAGAATGCAAACTAACATGTGAAATAAATAGAGCTTACGGGCTAAGATGTATGGTATTTATTAAGTGCAGTAAGAATTTTGAGTCTTAGGTGATCAAAAAGACACCTATTCTGGTGAAAGGACATGACTCACAATTCATGAATCCTTAGAGGCAGGACTACACCAGGCCAAGAGTCTGACTTTAACAGAGGGTCCCCACATAGAGGAGATGATTCAGAAAGATGACTGGAGAAACAGTGTGAAGTCAGATTAGAAAAGCCAAAGAGCAGATTTGAAATTAGGGGACAGTGGAAAGAAGCCACTGAAATTTGAGAAAAGTTGGCAGTTAAGGAGCTACTACAGAACTTGGGTAGTAGGTGACTGGCATGATCAAAGAAATGCTTTGGAACAATTAGGTTAATAAGTATGTAGTACTCAAGTTAAAGTGGAAGGAGGAAGTGCACAGTAAGAAATGTTAGTGGTACAGGTGACAAGTTCGGCACTCTATCTCTCCTTGTTTCCCCTTGCATCCAGCCCCGTAACCAATTCTTGGTAACTGTCTTTACAGTGTCATCTGAATCCAGTTCTATCTTTCAGTAGCTTCCTTAAGGATTTTCCTGCCTGACTTTAGTTTTGCTTCCTTCCAGTCTGTTCTGTACTTGGGCCCAGGATGACTTTCTGGTGCAAAAATTGGGCGAGTCACTCTTGCTTCAAAATTTTCATAGTTGTGATATTCTACAGCATAAAATAAAAATCCTTGGCCGGGCATGGGTGGTTCATGCCTGTAATCTCAGCATTTTAGAAGGCTGAGGCAGGCAGACGGCTTGAGCCTACGAGTTTGAGACCAGCCTAGGCAACATGGTGAAACCCTGTCTCTACCAAAAATACAAAAAATTAGCCAGGCATGGTGCCCGTGCACCTGTGGTGTCAGCTACTCAGGGAGGCTGAAGCGAGGAGGATCACTTTAGCCTGGGAGGTTGAGTTTGTAGTTAGTCGTGATTATACCACTATATTCCAGTCTGGGTGACAGAGTGAGACCCTGTCTCTTAAAAAAAAAAAATTCTTTAGCATGACTTAACTACAAACCTAATTTCTTTCCATTTTTACCCTGAAGTTTTACTGAATTCATTTGTAACTCTTAAAAACACTCATATCTTTGAATATACTGGTGCCTAGTGCAGAATGCCCTTCTCCCTTTGATTTGCCTATATCATCTGCCCACTTCCTCCATAAAGTCCTGGCATTATCTCTCCAGATGGACTTAGCAGCTCCTTCTCCTAAACTCTTACTGCCCCTTCATTTGTTTTCCTTATAGCACTTATCAAGTATTTTTGTTTGAATAACTGTCTCCCACTTATGTAAGTGCTTAGTAGTAATTATTGAAAAGGAGTAGTGAAGTTTTAGATTGAAGTGGTGGCTGGTGGAACACAAAACACAAGGAGTATGCAGGGCGTGATTTTAAGGGGAAATAAATGGAATCCTGTGACTGCTTTGGATGATACAGACATGAACTACTGGCACTATAATAAATAAAATTACTGGGAGGCTGGGTGTGGTGGCTCACGCCTATAATCCCAGCACTTTGGGAGGCTGAAGTGGGTGGATTGCTTGAAGCCAGGAGTTCAAGACCAGCCTGACCAACATGGCAAAACCCCATCTCTACTAAAAATACAAAAATTAGCCAGGTGTGGTGGTGCATACCAGTAATCCCAGCTACTCAGGAGGCTGAAGCAGGAGTATCACTTGAACCCGGGAGGCAGAGGTTGCAGTGAGCGCAGAACCTGTCACTGCACTCCAACCTGAGTGACAGGAGACTCCATCTCCAAAAAAAAAAAAAAAAAGAAAGAAAAAGGAAAGAAAGAAAATTACTTGGAAATATTATTTTCTAAAACTTAAACTCTGTTCTCAGTATGTTACTGAGAAACAACTACCTGAATGGGTTTGGAGGATGTAAAATGAGTCATGATGGATGTTTTCATTGTGTACTGAGTAATGTTTCTGATCTAGAAAAGTTAGAAATCTAGTAAATGTTTATGATTGTCTCTTGAATTAAAATATTTCTTTTTAAAATTGTAATATATTCTATTTGGTGTGTGAAAAACATTTAAGTAAAATACTTTGATGAGAAACTGCCAGTTTTGTGAGATATAAGGCTGGCAATCCATTTTAATTAAAAATGTGCCGGGCGCGGTGGCTCAAGCCTGTAATCCCAGCACTTTGGGAGGCCGAGGCGAGTGGATCACGAGGTCAAGAGATCGAGACCATCCTGGTCAACATGGTGAAACCCCGTCTCTACTAATACAAAAAATTAGCTGGGCATGGTGGCGCGTGCCTGTAATCCCAGCTACTCAGGAGGCTGAGGCAGGAGAATTGCCTGAACCCAGGAGACGGAGGTTGCGGTGAGCCGAGATCACGCCATTGCACTCCAGCCTGGGTAACAAGAGCGAAACTCCACCTCAAAAAAAAAAAAAAAAAAAAATGTGAGGTAAAATTATGATGTTCTTTCCAGTTTTTTTTTTTAACAGAACAGTAAATGTAATTAGATTTCAGTTTAATTTGCTAGGATAAATTCTTTAAATAAAAGTAGGTAAAAAATGTTAGCCAGTGCAGCTTTGCCCCCTTACTTTCCTTTCCTATATTTTAGTAAATTTTAGTATAAAGAGATACTGGCTTTTATAGCTCCTTTTTTTTTTTTAGTTTTTATTTGAGATGGAGTTTCGCTCTTGTTGTCCAGGCTAGAGTGCAATGGTGCAATCTCGGCTCACTGCAATCTCCACCTCCCAGGTTCAAGCGATTCTTCTGCCTCAGCCTCCCGAGTAGCTGGGATTACAGGCATGTGCCACCACACCCAACTAATTTTGTATTTTTAGTAGAAATGGGGTTTCTCCATGTTGATCAGGCTGGTCTTGAACTCCCGACCTCAGGTGATCTGCCAGCCTTGGCCTCCCAAAGTGCTAGGATTACAGGTGTGAGCCACTGCGCCTCGCCCAGCTCCTTTCTCCTTTTAAAGAATCATGGACTGTTGTATTGACTAGGCAATTTCTAATCATCAGTCTGTTCTGACAGCATACATATTTCAGTGTGCTATGTAACACACAGCACATTTTGGTCAAAAGACTATAGTAGTAAAATATGTTTTTATAACCACATACGTAAATATTTGGTACTTGGTCGTTATAATTGGAGCCTGGGCTAAAGCTTTTCTCTTCAGAATGGCCATTTTAAATATTCATATCAAACTGACAATTCTCAAACTCCTGGCCTTAAGCAGTCCTCCTGGCTCAAACTTCCAGAGTGTTGAGATCTCAGGCATGAGGCATGAGGCCTAGCCAAAACTGACAACTGAAAAGGCATTTTATTTACTTTAGTTTGTTAATGTCTTGAATATTGTTTTAGAAGATTCTTGGAGATACTTTGGCTATGACATTTCTGTTGATCTATAAATGTGCATTTACTCTAAGCCATTTCCCCCTTTTTGAGTCATTCTGTCCAACATGCCAATAGGCCAGTATAGTCTACCTAAAAGCCAAGTTCTTAATTGACCAACTCTAGTTAAAATGGAATGGCTTCTAACTCAGGTTCTTTTCATGATTTTAATCCTGTGTCTCTTTTATGAGCATGTGCAAACTACTTTAGAGCCTTAATCTTTTCCCCTTTCCTTTGACCAATTTCCAAATTATTAGTTACCTCAATCTTAGTTTTCTTTATGAATTAGTTGTTTTGCAGCCGGTACAAAGCTGATTTGCATAAGCAGTGAACTGCTGCTAATTTTCTACACATATATTGAGATTTATGTCTTTGTATGACCGACTGAAAAGTGGATCACATAACTTACATTTCATATTATAAGAACCATCAAGAAACTAACATTAAAATGTTAGATATAGTAATAAATTTGGTACTGTGTTACTCATGTAACCAGAACTTCATTTAACTTCGCTAATACCTGAAAACCAAAATGAGTTCCTTAATAACCAGAGAAAAATTTGAAACTCGTTCTTCTGCGATCCTAGGTGTCAGAAAAATAAAACTTTTGAGAGATGTAAAGAAATCCTAGAAGTAACATGCACGTTTAATCGCAAACCTATGAAAGTCTGCTAGAATGCAGAAATGCCAACAAATTTAATTGCTAAAAAGCTGAATTTGCAACTTGATTTTAGTATTTCACCTCTGTGGTGACACGAAAAAATTCATCTTCCCGCCAGTGGGATTTTTTTTTCTTTTGGCAGAGGTTGTGGAGAGATGAAGCCCCCTCTCCGCACTCAGCCTGGTGCCAGCTCGAGTGCCTGTGGCCGCGCTTCTCGCGGCATCAAGAACCACCGGCATCTTAAGTAGCTTCGTAAGGAGTGCCCGGGCTGGATAGAGATGGCGGGGAGGTGGCAAGGAAAATGTACAGAAATAAGTGTTACCCCAAGCCATGTACTTGGCCCCCAAGAAACGCTAGGGTGTGGCTCTCGCGCAGCTGGGTGGTGGGTGTGGAGTTGGGGAGCGGGGGTCTGGGGGCAGTAAGTGTGGGGAGCTGGCTGGCGCCTCACCTTGCCGGGGACCCCGCGGTGGTCCGTGCTGCCCTGCCAGAAACGCCTGCTGTAGTTTGTGATGTATCCGACCAGCTTGTCCTGATAGGGAAAATCCACCTTCCAGATCAGGGACCCGTAACCAAAAACCCACATCTTTCCGCGGCGCTTCTGCCACAGCGGCCGTGAACCCTAGCTGCCGCCGCGCCGCTGAGGACTGTAGCCTTCGGTACAAGAGTAACCGGCTGCGCGGGGCGCAGGCGCGATGGCCACTTGGGACGCAAAGCGCACTGGGAGTTTAAATCCAGAAAGGTTTTCCGGCTGGGTCTCAGTCAGCTTTATTTTATTTCCTTGATTAGTGGGTCAAGAGGCATTGACCTTCCGTGTAGTAAGCAATGGATTCTTCTGCAGCCTCCGTAAATCACCCTAACCTACTTTTAGTACGCGTGTGTAGAGAACTACAATACCCACAATTCTTGCGGAGCTGTTTGGCTCTGAAATTGGAACTCGGCTTATTTCTAACGGGGCCGAGGAAGGAGAAAAGGACAGGAGTCGTCACTCGTGCTGTCCAGATACGGAGGCGGTGTACTAGCACCGCAGGTAGCACCTAGAAACACATTTTGTTCTGCTTTGGAAATTAGATTTTTGCCATATCACAGCAGCCAGAGGAATGTAATCCATATTTAATTTTATGTCCTGGGAAAAAAAATGTATTTTGCCTTTCAAATAAAAGCAGAAAGTTTACAATAAATGTTTACGTCTGTGAAAGAGTAGCTGCCTTTTCAATGGGAATTGTTTATAATTTAAATTTTACAGTCTTACTCATCTTTAGCATCCTCAGTGGCTTTTTCACAAAAGAGCAGGCAAATGTTCTTAACTTGGGGTTCCAGTAAAGGCTTTGGAAATGAGCTGGGGAACCTGCTGAAATTGTGTACAAAATTTGGGGTGTACACTTTTCTGGGGGGAACTACAGCTTTCATGAGTTTTTCTAAGGGGTCAAGGATCCTAAAATTTTTTGAAGATCTACTCATTAGAGCTATTGCTGCAAACTATTCTTTAGGAAACTCACTTGGACTATCATGGCTGTGTGTGTGTGTGTGTGTGTGTGTGTGTGTGAAAACAGAAGCCACAAATGATTGTTCTTAAGATTTCTATACCATGGTCTTGAATGCTGAAACACTCAGATTCAAGGGGTATTACTTGTTTTCTTATAAAGAAATCAGCAGGAAGCTGCCACCAAAAAAAAAAAACCCCAAACAGGTCTTTTCCTATTTTCTCTAAGTTGTAGTTCCATATTACCTGACATGGTTGCTAACCCTCCTTTTTTGAAAAATTTTGAATATGCAGAAAAGTTAGATTAAAAGAGTCTAGTGACCAGTACCTTTCATCTAGATCCAGTAATTTGCATTTTGCACAGTTGCTTTACTTCCTTTTTTTCTCTATACTTTTAAATGAAAAATATTTGAAGTACGTTGCATGTGTTATGATATTTTACTGCCACATACTCTATACGCGTCTTATAAGAATAAGGACATTCATCCTAGAACAAGTTCCCTAAAAAAAAAGAATAAGGACATAATAATTGTGATACCATTATCACATCTAAGAAAATAAACAATAATTTGTCATCAAATATGTATTCCATATCTAAACTGCTTCATAGTCACTAGCAAGAAATTGTGTCTTTGAGAGAGGCACATGAGAGCTATACTGAACTCTGACTGCAGGGGAACTTGAAGTGAGCATTGGAGAGAGATGATGATGCGGACAAGAATTCTGTGAAGAAATTGTGGGATATGTAGGAAAGCAGGACTCGTCCCTTTATGGTGTTCTCTGTTTCAATATGCTCAGTCAGTGAGACTATTTGGTCAAGCATAGAGAGCCTGAGTGTTTAACTTCTTCTGGAAAGGACCAGCAAGTACAGGAAGACTAGAATGACATCTATCTTGCACTACTTTTCTGGCCTTTTTGGGTTCATTTGTTTCCTATAGAGGGCTATATATTGAGAGTGAGCATTGCCAGTAGTTGAATGGCCATCTCTGCATAATGTAGTGTACACTGGGGATTAACTAGAGGTGCTGTCATTGATGGAGCACCAAAGAGTACATTGTGGTGGGATATGAACAGAAGCTGAAGCCTGCTGGAAATTGCTGCTCAAACATTTCCAGAGGAGGAAAGATAGAACACTTAGAAGTCCCTTCATGTTTTTAGTAGGAACAGTCCAAGGAATTCTAATCTGCCAAACAGAGGAACTTCCTTGTTTAGGCACCAGCAGAGACTGTGGCATGGCAATCACTTTCTGTATTGTGGGCCATTCTTCAGTAGTCATGTGAGAGATGCTAGACAGGCCCACCATGATCTGCTTGTCTCTAGGAGTGAAGTGTTGTTTCATTGACTATAGTATTATCCTTCTACCTTATTTTGTAGACTGGTCAAACAAATGGATTTTACAGAAGCTTACGCGGACACGTGCTCTACAGTTGGACTTGCTGCCAGGGAAGGCAATGTAAAAGTCTTAAGGAAACTGCTTAGAAAGGGCCGAAGTGTCGACGTCGCTGATAACAGGGGATGGATGCCAATTCATGAAGCAGCTTATCACAACTCTGTAGAATGTTTGCAGATGTTAATTAATGCAGGTAAAGTAAATTCAAGGTATGGAGGCTTTGCCTACAAGCTGGATTAATAAAACATAAAAAAAGATAATATATGACTTATTAACAGTAGTATTTGTTTCTCTTTCTATAGTCATAAAATAACTGCCTGAATTTATTTATTAAGGATGGTAAGATTGCCTGCCTTGGATTCAATTAGTATGATACTCTAGTTGGACATCTTATATGGAAGTGCCTCTGTCTGGCCTCTTTTTATTGACTGAACTAGGTGATGTGGGAGAATTAGTCTGCTGTTTGAATTTAAATACTTGATATTTACTGGTCATGATTATTCTTTGTTCCTTTACCAGACAGAAGGAATAATTGCACTGATATTGAGGATGTGTTTTGATTGAATTAGTCTTTTTATTTTTAAACACTTTTTAATACTTTTTGGAATTTTACAGCTACTTAGCATGAGACAAGATGCCTGCCTTCCTGAGGCTTTTTTTTGTCAGGGGAAACAGGTGACAAATATCTAAACAAACAAGATACATTTTAAATGGTGAAAGTGTAATGGGGAAAATCAAACAAAATAGAGATAATAAATGGGATAGAGAATAATGTGTGCTATTGATAATAATGTACTATTGCACATCTCTTTACATCTCTGCATTCAGTGACTTCATGCTTGGGATCAGCCATGGTAGGAATATTTACACCACAGAAATAAGCCAGTGCTACAAACCAGTGCTATAAACTGGGCATTCTTCCCCTGGACAGCTAGTTGTTAAATGTTAACCAGCACACTACTGAGTGAAGGGCATTGACTAAAGGCAAGATTCTGACGTTTAGTAGAGAGGGAGTAGGAGAAAAACAGGTGGTGATTGAGCATTGCTTTGTAGTAGTCATTGTGGTACATGCTTAATTTATCTTATTTAATATATATAAAAGTGCTGTTAGAGGCAGTATTATCCTCATTTTATTGGTGAAAAGACCAAGGCTCAGAGAAGTTGACTTGTAAAAGTTTACATAATAAACTAGGGTATTTGATTTGAACCCATTTCTCTGACTCTAAAGCCCTTTCTTTTCCCGTCATACCATTTTTCTAACATTTAATTGAATTAAACATTTCTAGCATTCAGTTAATTTAAACTAAAGGCACTAGAATACTCTGCATTGTAACATTCAGCAAACCATTTACATTTCATTGATCGTGGAAATTCAGACCCTCTTCCCTGCATACTTATCACCAGGTATAGCTGCTTAAAATGTAGACTTCTGGATCCATAGCTCATCAGAACTACTAATTTGTTACCTCCTGGACCAGAAAGGAAATAATCTTTACATTGTTTTTGGTACTGGTAGGTGGGTTTTTTTTTTCCTTTTTCTTTTTCTTTCTTCTTCTTTTTTTTTAATCTTAACAGATAAGAGATGGTAAGGCTAAACTCTCTAAATCATAATGAAGGAAATTTGTCATGATTGTTTTTAAAGTCACATGTTCAAGTGTCTGTTGTCTATTATAGTCGAATGTTTGAAGATACTGGAAAAATAGATGTTATTCCTCTAATTTCAAATGCTTAAGATATGTTTTCAGAATCTGTTTGACGTTAACTATAAAGCTTGAGTTCCCAAACTATTTGTAGTAACAGATAAAGGCATGAGTTTGAATATCCTTTTCTAGTCAAAAAGTTCATTTTCAATATACTGTTACATCTCTTCTTCATGTAGGAATAGTGTAGTTTATGTTACAGATTTTTTTTCCTTTATCTGCTGGGTAAAGTTAGGTATGCTTTTGACTAAAGGCATTTGAAATGGCTGTTTAAATTAATCTCTACAGTTGTCCCTTGGTATCCACAGGGGATTAGTTCCAAAATGCCCATGGACACCAAAATTCATAGATGTTCAAGTTCTGCATTCTGCCCTGAAGATAGGAAAATGTACTATATGCAGATACAAAAAGTCAGCCCTCTATTTGTGGGTTCCTCATCCCACAAATGTTTTATCTTCCATCCCCTTGGTTGAATCTGCGGATGCAAAACCTGTGGATACAGAGACCTGACTATATTTTCTTTTTTTCTGAGATGAAGTCTTGCTGTGTCACCCAGGCTGGAGTGCAGTGGTGCGATCTCAGCTCACTGCAACCTCCACCTCCCAGGTTCAAGCGATTCTCCTACCTCAGCCTCCCAAGTAGCTGGGATTATAGGTGTGTACCACCAATGCCTGGCTTTTTTTTTTATATTTTTAGTAGAGACAGGGTTTCACCATTTTGGCTGGGCTGGTCTCAAACTCCTGACCTTAAGTGATCCATCCACCTTGGCCTCCCAAAGTGCT